>NC_092513.1:17095000-18295000 GCF_047511675.1 Marmota flaviventris | reverse complement strand
ACAAAAACAAAAACCTCTGCCTTTAACATGGCTGTTGATTAAAATGTTTTGCCCTTAAATTTAATTGCCTCTAAATTCATTTTAAAGGTAGCCTGACTTGGGACAATAATTTTTTTTTTTTGTAGCCTTTTTATTTAAAAAATGCTGTATGATTTTACCCTGGATATTATCAGGCTTTTACAACTCCTACCAATGTGTAGAGATTGACAGTCATTTTGGCTTTCCACATGAAGAGATCAAGTAAGGAATATAGTTCATTCCTGAGAGAAAGAAAGAATCCAAGGAACTGCACTTTGTTCTCACTTAGAATTACTAATTGACTCTGTGTAAGTCTGTGTTCAAGTGCACCATCGTGCTGAGCAGACATCCCTTTCAGATATTCTTTTCTTTAGCTTCTGTCTTCAGAATCTCCAGATAAACTACAGAACTTTTAATTATTGTATGTTTTATAGAGCAGTGAGAGAATGGGAGGAGATGAAGCAGATGGAAGTAAATATTAATATAAGTATTATGAATGCAAATTATTAAAGTGAAGTTATTTTCAAGTACAAGAACATATATAGATAGTCTCACAGACGTGTCTGTGACTTAGTGTGTAAAAGGCAGAACTTTGCTGAAGACTAAAAGCTAAAATGAAGCCTAAAATCTAGGGAATATCTTATCCTCCAAAGAAACAATGGAGGTATTCCTCCATTGTATTAGTTCCCCTTTTTAATTATAATAATTATTAGAAAATGTGTTAGTTTTTAACTACTTTTATTCTTTTATTTAGAGATACAAGTGTTAGTGCCCTGAAGACTTACAGTTCACGAAATGCAGTCTGTTTTATTTTTAGTAGTAATGATAGCTAGTTGAAATTTTATTTATTATGAAGTAAGCTATATATTACACAGTTATAGAAGTGCTAAAAGTGTTTAAAATGTCATCTGATGAGGCAGTACCTCAACACATGGTGACTCAATCCAGAGCAATTTATGTATTTATATAAATATTGTAAGTGAAGTGAAAAGACAATAATAACTGCAGTGGATGGAAATAGAAACCCCGAATTTGCTTTGTTTTTTTTTTTAGGTTATTGAACAATTGGACAATAGTCACAGTTGTTTTTTTTTTTTTTTATTGTTGGTTGTTCAAAACATTACATAGTTCTTGATATATCATCTTTCACACTTTGCTTCAAGTGGGTTATGAACTCCCATTTTTGGCCCATATACAGATTGCAGAATCACATCAATTACACATCCATTGATTTACATATTGCCATACTAGTGACTGTCGTGTTCTGCTACCTTTCCTATCCTCTACTATCCCCCCTCCCCTCCCCTCCCCTCCCCTCTTCTCTCTCTACCGAATTTGCTTTGATTCAAGGATTTAAAATGATGTGAGAGGGGAATCATATCAACCTCAACCTCACTTTTGAATTATGCTAAGGAATTACATTGTTATTTTAAAAATTGGTAAATAAAGGAAAGTAAGAATTTATACTGTTTTTTTAAAAATATATATGTACTGCATGATTGAGGAGAGGAAATTCTCCTTCAGAATTGTAATCTAGCCAATGAATGAAGGAGGGTTGATACAGTATCACTACTTGTCCCCCCAAAGGATTAGGGGACCTGGGCAGGATCTCCTAATATCCTCATAATGGAGGCAGCAAGCATTACACACTTCTCATGGAAGTGCGTAGAACATCTAAGAAAGTCAGCACTTCAGACCTGAATCTGTTCAACCAAGTTATATGAACTCCAGAGGTCAGAACACTTCAAATATTATCATAGAAACACAAGCAGCAGAATCCAGATTTTAGGAAACTCAATGAGATAAAAGAACTGCCTGGGCAAAGGGATGTGAACTGTAGGTTAAGAGACAGATTTGGATTCTAATTGGAAGAGACAAATGTAAATAAGTGAAGGAAAGAAAGAAAAAGGAGTGAAAGAGACAGTCAAGAGAGGGACAGTCAGATAAAAATGGGGGCAGAAAGAACCAATGAAATGTTAAGACTGACTGATTATTTAACAATTTTTAGAAATTATCATTTTTTAAAGATGTGATAATAAATGTTCCAATATTTTGGGCATATATGCTGCAGTATTTATAGGTAGGATTTGCTATAAAGTAATTCAGAGTGCTGGGGAAGTGGGTAAGGTAGAGATAAAGCAGGATGGGCCATGAGTGTAGTCAATGCAATGGTTATAAAGTGGCTTCAGTCAAAATGGCTGAAGTCAGATAATGCATACTGCAAGGTTTATTACACAGAACTCTTCTTTCTGCTTTTGTTTATGTTTGTAATTTTACATGATGAAAAAAAAAAGATGTCTAAAGATGGAACTTCCTGTCTGTCCCACAAAATAGTGAACTCAGGCCAGTGGACTGAATTCAGATTGTGTAGATCTATAGTAGAGCCAAGAATCTGCTTTCATTAAGCTCATCAGAAGATTATACACATCAGCCAGGATTAGAAATCTCTGAGCCAGATCATTCTAAGGTCCCTGCTAATTCTGAATTATCTTGAGTCTGTATTTCTTTGAATGGCATAAATAAGAAGTGACACAGAAACCTGGAGTGACCAGCAAATCTTGAAGTGACCAGCAATCCTTGGTTTAAAAAAAAAATACTTGGAGTGACCAGCAAGTCTTGGTTTAAAAAATAAATAAAATTTGACTAAGACCTCGAAGGACAGGTAAAGTATAAATGAGTAATGTGAATAGAATCCATTCATTCATCCCCCCAATTTTTTTTTTTAGTGCTTCCTTAGTGCCAGACAATGTGTTCAGCGTTGGGGTATGAATGCCATATACTATGCAGGCTGTGTATTACAATAAAGAGAATGCTGGGTTTTGATATGAGAGCTTTGGCTTCTTCAACTGCTCTGGTACCTGCTCTTTAGTGTGGAGTAAGCCATGATAACCTTTCTGATCCTTGGTCTTCTGATCTGCAAGATGAAAAATTTGGACCATTCTAGCTTTTGACTTTTATAAAAATATGATGCATAAAACTAGTTTGTTCTGTTCTTTAAGTATCTTCTTATTCCCTTTGGACTAGTATAACAAAAATACCTTAGACTGGATAATTTATAAACAACAGAAATTTATTGCAGACTGTTTTGGAGGCTGGGAATTCCAAGAGCAAGTTCTAGCAGATTTGGTGTATGATGAGGGCCAGTTTCTCGTCAGTGGCTCTGTTTGTTATATCCCCACATGGTGCAAAGGATGGAACGAGCTCCTTCAGGCTTCTTCTGCATGGATGCTCATCCCATTAGTGCCCATGACCTCGTGACCCACCAAAAGCCTCACCTCTCAATACCCTGGCCTTGGAGGTTAGGTCTCACCATATAAATTTTAGAGGGACATAAATACTCAGATCATGGCATCTACATATGTGGACAGTGTTGTATGTGGAACAAAATTATTTTTTAAACTATCAGTAACCATGAAATTTACTTGTTGCAGGGAAAGGGGTATGTTTCTCTTTTTCCTGCCTCTCTAATATAGTTCTGTAAATGCATATTTTAGTTCATACAGTTATATTCTCCCCATAAACTGAAATAAGTCTGATGTTAAGCCCATTTACTGTCTTAGGATAGAATTGATCTTGCTCTCACATTTGATACACCCTCTACAGATTTCGAGAGAAAGAAAAATAGCATTGCTACCTCAGTTTAACTAGGCCAGAGTTAATAGTGGGAAGGCTGGGACACCAACTGTTATAATATTTGCCTGCCTCTTTCTGACTTATTTTCATGTTAGTGTATGTAGAGCAGTCCAATGAACAATTTCAGCCACCCACATAGGCTTTTCACTTTTCATACATCTTACAGTAATTTCTGCACTTACTATATTGTTAATCCAGCGACTGTAAAGTGTGTTTTATCAGGAGGAAATAATATGATGCATTTCATTTGCAACATTACACATAAAATCCTCTTGTAGATAGTACCTTTAGTGTGGTACAGAACAGAGACTGACTTGTAAGTCTATATTGTACATAGTATACACAGAACAGAGGAGTTAGGTTACCCTTATTCTAGCAATACGAACAGCATGATCTAGAATAAGTTAGTTAAGGTTTCTGAGAAGCACTTTTTCTCATCCTCAAAATTGAAACTAAGGGCTGGAGTTGTTGTAGCTCAGTGGTAGAACGCTCGCCTAGCAAGTACAAGGCGCTGGGTTTGACCCTCAGCACCACATAAAAATAAATAAATAAAATAAAGGTATTGTTTCCAAGTATGACTAAAAATATTTTTTTTTTAAAATTGAAACTAATATTATATTCATCACAGGATGTTTTCAGAGTCAAATGAAATGTCACTTGTAAACAGCCAGTATAGTACCTGCCACCTACCAGAAAGTAGACAACTTCCTTTCTTCCCTCTTTCCTTCCTTCCATTTTCATTTTGTTGGGTTTTCTTATTATTTGGTTAAAAATCTCAATAGTATTTAAACTTAAGTATAAAATTAGGTTGAGCAATAAATATACCACTTATGGTAACTTCAAAATAATATTTGTATTTATTATGTTCACAGAATTGAAAACTTGGGACTTTATGGGTTAATCCTTCTATCAATTCAAGAAAAGGTCTTGCTCATATCCCATTTATCTCTTAGGTGAAGAAACTAGTACTCGGTTTATACTGCCCCAGATCAAAGTGTTATCAAACTGTAGGATTAGAATTAGAATCCAGATCTTAGTTTATAGCCCTCTACAATTATCCATAGATATGTAGCCACCAGCAAGAGGGAAGGGTCACTTTTGCTGTCTAACTAGAAGGGGGCTAGGATTAAGGTGTGGAGTGGGGGGGATACATCTAAATTGACTGGAGGACTTTAAGATAATACTCATAGAAATGTGTTCCCCTCTCTTATTGATACCTTCATGATGGCATTGTAAGACATGATTTGGTAATTTGTCATATTCCCTAAGTATGTTGAGATAGAAAAAAAGAAGCTGTTGTTCTAAGAGATACTGGCCTAGACATGAAATCATGTGATTATGTCAAATTAAATCCCTACATGTTATAAAGCCTTAAAATATTTTGACAACCTTTATTTTTCTTTATCACTCCTAGACAATTTAGGATATAGGCATTTTTTTTATATGTTCTATATGTAAGAAGTAAATATCCTAGTATGTTGTTTCAGTTATGCTTAACTGTCAATGATAGCAGATTAAGAGAGAAATATATTTCTCATTTTGCCTTACAGTATTATTTCTTTCTTTATTGGAAATGAAGGCTGTGTTATAGTACTTTTTAATCCAAATTTGATTATATAAAATAATTATCTAATGAAAATTAAGGCATATAGAGCTATTTTGCAAATTTAATAAAAAGGAGCTACATTTGAAGGAAAAACATTTTAAATATATTAAAACCATACACTAGCCAGTAAGGTATGAGGCAGCTAATTGCTTCCTGTTCCTTTTGAAATTACTCAACCTGAAAAAAGATAGCACTTATTGATTTACTGTGTAGTAACCGTCCCATTGTCTCTTCTCTTACACCCCGCTCCACACACACACATACACCTACGTACACACCACACTTAGGTACACTGCAGTGGTGGAACTGTGTGTCTTGCCATTTCCTTTCATCAAATTTATGTAATAACAAAATCAGGATGGAATGTCTTCTTTCTTTGTGAAATGAAATGACATAAAATTATGAAAACACAAAATGATTGTCAGTGTCATGTTAGCTTGAATGTATGACATGTTAATTTGTTTTAAAGCTCAAAAGAAAAGCAAGTTTCCAAAGGAAAAACAATTTTTTCCTGATAACATAGTGTCAATCTATTTATCTGCATATGTAACGTTTTATCTATTTTATAGATGTGCATATATGGTATTAGAAGCAATGTCGAAACAGTATATTTTGATAATTTGTGCAAGTTACTATGAAGATTATGCAAATCAATTTGTACTCTCTAGTATAGTGTTTTGATTTATTTTAGGAGTGATCCACTAACCTAGAAAATGGGAATTTTATTCATATAATATGTTGTGGTTTACTTTTGTATAGATTTTTCTCCTACTATTTGTGATTTTTCTATAAGCATCTGATTTTTTTTCCAATAGACTTTGAAATGCTGATTTTAATTGTCCTAAAGGAAAATCAGTAAAATTAGCAAAAAGTTCAGAAAAAAACAGATTTTATACAGCAAGCTGCTCTGAAAGGCAATTACATGTAAACATACAGATTTCAGAAGTATAGTAGTATATAAACATTTATTTTTTGTCTTAAATAAATACAGATTATTAATTAAAATTCTTAATTATAATCTTGGTTGCTTCTAAAGCTCAGTCATCATGTTGTTGTATCTTGTACTTTATCTTGGAAGGATCACAGCATCTTTATTTACAGAAAAGAGAGTATCTTGTGATTGAAATGACCTATTTTGGGTCATATTGTATGTTATTAGTTTATCGATGTATATTCTTTTGTTAAAAAAATACATATAGCCCCAAATATTTCTTTGAAAATCTGTTTGTCCCCCATCTTGTTTAACATAGTGTCTATTCCTGTTTGGGATTTTTGTAGTGCTTCCTAGATGACTTTCTTTTAAACACCCTTGCCCCCTTGCTGTAGGAAGGCTACTGTTTACTGGCGAGTTCCCATTAACATAGCCACCACTCCTGGGTTAGATAATGGACTCAAAGGTTAAGAGCAGAGGATCTCAACAGCTCCAATCAGCAGGGCTTTTCCAGGGCTAATTACCTCTTTACTGCGCTGACTCTAATGTGACATGTTTATTGCCTTAACTAACAACTCATTAGCTTAGTTGATGTTTTTGTCAATATTAATTCGTTCATTTAAGCCAAGTCAAAGCTTAAACAAAGATGTCCAGACTGAGAAACGGGCAGCAGAGTGACTTTTGTTTGCTCATCTTTTTTTCCCCCTTGTTCAATTTCAATAAAATAAATGTGTAGAAAGGAAACATTTTAAAGTGCTCAAATTGAGAATGTTGGTGTTGTCCATTTCCCAGCATGTAGAACAATTTCAAATTTACTTCTCCTGTGCCTATTCTAGTCACCATATCACAGATGACTTACTATGTAAGCGTCTACTATGGTATACCGTTGCTGCTCTTTGACTACACATCTATAATGGGTTAACATCCAGCAGTTCTTTATTCCAGTTAATGCTTTATTGTGGTTATTAGAAAAGGGATCAAGTAATTTTTCATGTGCTTTTAATCTTCACTCTACTATCTATAAAATTACTTTGAGATTTATCTTTTAATGATAGCTTAACTTACTTAATTAGCCTGTGTGGATTATTTAAAAGAAGAGGCAGTTATGAAATTATAATGAAGTATTTCATTTGCTTTCCGGGTTTTTTTTTTGTTTTGGTCATACTTTTGGTTAACATCCATGATGTTCCTTGGAGAAGGTCATTGTTTTCGTTTCATGTGCTTTTTAATAATAATTAACTTGTTAATGCTATAAAATAGTGAAATAGCTGAGTGTGTGCCTTAGACTGAGTAGTAAGTTGATTACTTTGGGCAGGTACATCAGTATCTTCAGAGCCCTAAAATCCATTTGGCAAGGCCCCTCTCCCAATATGTTTAACGGTGTAGGGATGACTAGGAAGGGTGCAAGTGTCTTCCTATCAAAATTAAATCTGAGTGACATGTCAGTGCTAAGGGGATTCTGTCCACAGAAAGGCCAGCCTGTGCTTTGAAGTGAGGCTAGAGACTCACTCTGATGCCTTGTTTCTGGGAGGTGATCAGATCCTCAAGACTATAGAAGCTGTACACAGGACATGATATGCCATTTTTAGTGAGAAATGCATGTCACATAAGCCAGAGATTCTCCGATCTATTTCATCCATCATTCTTTACCTACAGAAGTTTACATGGACATCAAATTATTATCAGCAGTCACAAGAAGTCACTGTCACAGGAAAGAAAATAATTTAATCTGTAGAATTGTATATATTCTTTACTAAAAACACAGACTGCATTTAACTTCCTTGCTTTCTCAGCGACTGTTCTTTCTTGAATTGGCTTCAATCTAGTTTTTCTGTCTCTCCACTAAAACCTTTCCAATAGGCCTACCAGTGACTTGTATAGTGCCAAATCCAATTAGCAATTCTGAGCCCTCATCTCAGTCTCTTGGTAGCATATGGTAATTTTAGCTAGACTAAAACTTGCAATTTCACATCGTCATCTCCTGCAGTTCTCATGACTCAGCAGCCACATGTGCTCAGTTCTTGCTGTTTCTCTTTCCAACCTGTAAATGTTCTTTTGTACCTACATTGATTGTCTAGGTGTGCACATCCAGTTCCATGGCCCCAATGACATCGGCACATGGATAATTTCCAAACGTTTAATTCTTTCCTGGTGTTGACACCTATCTCCAGGCTCTCATATCTAATAACTTAGCTGACTTCCAGCCTTTGGTGTGTGGTATGTACATCAAGTTTGAAATATCCTGAACTAAGCTGAATTGCTGTCCTCCACTTAAACCAAAAAGCTTCCTTTTCTCTGCTATTACTCATTTTAGTAAATGTCACTGCCATTCATCTAGTTGTTGGTGCCAGAATTCTTGGAATCATACTCCTTCTCTTTCTGTCATGATATATCCCATCCCTAAAGAAATCCTGCTTGTTCTATCCTTTTAAAAGTTTGGGTTTTTTTTTTTTTTTTTTAATCCAGAATTGACACAATTCTTACTACTCCATCACTACTCTGATGGCCTGAGCCCTCATTATTCCCTGAATGAGCCAGGCCTCCCTGATTCACTCTTGCCCCCAGCACTGTCTATACACAGCACCCAGCTACTTTCTATATCTAAAGCAGACTGGGCCACCCTCTTCATGTGACCCTCCCATAAGTTCTTCATAGCATTTAAATAAAACCCCACATTCAGAAGGCCCCACACAATCCATTCGGTGGTTACCTCTGTGACCTCATGTCTTACCCCTCTCCCTCTTATTCACTGCCAGGCAGCCTGGACTTTTTGCTGTCCTGTAGATGTCCCAGGCAGTCTCCCTCCTCAGGACCTTTTGTGCTTCTCCCACAATTGTCCACGTGCCTCTCTAATTCCATTCACAGAGCTGTTACTCAGTAAGTCCTCCGTGAATAAAAGATTCATTCAGCTAACAGGTGCTGCAGCTGGAATGGAAGCCCTGGTGTTTGCCTCTGTCTCTTCCTCTTCCCCTCCTTCTCACCCACCCGCCCCTCTGTCTTTCTTATGCCATTCACCAATCCTTCACCTTCTGGGAAGAAGGTATAGAAATATTTGGATTATTCACTGTTTAGTAGATTATACATTTTTTAATACCTCTTTGACCTATTAAACATCTACTTGTATAATTCTGCTTCTTAGTTGCTGACCCCCAGATTATCAAACAATCAGCACTTTTTATCTTCCTTAGGCAGAAAAAGGTTGTATGCATAAGCAATATCCTTTGTTTATTTATAGGAAGGTCAGACTATCTCATATTTTAGTCTGCCATCCAAAATGCATTATATCAAAAGAAAAATGACAATAAATTTCCCTGTGTTATACAACTTAGTTTGGAATTCAAGAGAACAGGAACAAAATGTGTTCAGAATCAAGGAGAATTTGGATTTTGTACTTTCCTGATTATAGGACAGGAAACAGCTAATTACTTTGAGTTAGGACTATTTTGATTAAGCTAATACTAGACTAATGGGTTTTTGAAATATCTTTGATAAATTAATTCCCTAATTTAACAAAGTTCCTTTATGTTTTTATTAAAAGAAATGCTGACTCATTGTTTATGCTATATAGGAAGTAAAACGTTTCAAAAGTTTTTAATAATTGCATTGATTCAAAGCACCTACTTATAGAAATGTTTTTTAATTATTCCATATTCATTATAATGTGCACTACATTGGAATTATTTTTAATCAAATCAAGTACCTGTATAAAGCAAAAGAATAGAATTCTAGATGGCACTCTGCCATCCTTGTTCTTTGATGGACATTAGCAAGTGGGAAAAGGCTTCATTCACTTGGTTACAATTTGAAATAAGTGGCCAATCATTATTAATTCATTTTGCACTCATTGTAATGGCATAAATCATCATAAATTCATTTGGTTTAAAGTGCATATAATATGTTCTCCCATAGGAATGTCCTTGTAATTGAGCTATTAATTAAAGTATTTTTTTAATATGACCTTTTTTGCCCTTCTCTACTATTTAGAGCTAAGAATGGTTAGGAGCCATTTCTTCATTCATGATTTTTTTCTAAGTATGAGGAATGAGATTGTTATAACTAGGCCTGTTGACTGGCATAGGAGTGACCAAAGCCCAAGAAAATGGTTGTGTAAGTATATTTTCTACTAGCAGTATAGCAGTATTTCAGTAATAGTTATGGCTGATCTCTGAGTGCTCTTTGAAAAACTCCCTGAAATGCTATGGTTTTTAATAATTTCAGTAAGAAAATTTCCTTGCTAAACATGGTTTGACTCTGGCTTCTGTTTTAATTTCTAATTCTTAAAACTCCTTTTTCTGATGATTTTCCATTAGCATTGATTGCCATAAAATCCAAGTTTCCTTGCCTCTGGCAAGGAGCTGCTCTGAAATCAAGGCCTCCTTCTCCTGTTATGCAGTTCTTCCTGGTTTCCCTCCTTCCTAGCCTCTTTAGTTACCCAGCGCTAGCTGTCTTCTTCTGTCAGGGTTACAAGTTGCTAAAAAGCAATGACAACGGATTCTAGAATCTGCAGGTAGGGTAACCACAGGATTCTTATGCAGGCTTCCAGGGAAGCTTGAGCAGGAAAACTTAGGCAAAAATATAATATTAAGGAAATGAAAACTCTGAAAAGAAAAGATTGAAAAAAGTCACCAATTTTATAACTTTAAAAATGTTATTTTCTTATTTATTGCCATTATGCACAAACAGAAACTGGGGGAAAATACTAACAGACTATAAAGCTGTGTATTAAATCTTAGGCCATGTTCATCTTTCAGTGGGATCCAAGAAATTAATTGTGAGAAAACAAAGATGTGAGGCAATTCTGATGTTCTGATAGTGTATGTAAGTGGCAGTTGACTGTGCAGGTGTGTATGAGTGTGTGTGTGTTTGAAGTCTGTGTTGTGTGTGTCTACTGCTGTGTATCCAGCATGCTGTGGAGAGCCGAATGCACTATTGTCAGGTTCAATCCTTGTTCTTGCACTAGGAATGCAAGAAGGAAAGGTGAAATAGCAACATAAAGCATACTTACTATTCAACAAAAATACTGAAAATGATCCACGATGCTTGCAGAAATATGTAACTATAGTTATTTATGGTTAATAAAGTGTTCTTATATGGTAGACATTCAATACATGTGTATGTTAATAAGTTGAGTCTGTGCTTTGTGATAAGGATAATTAAATGTCCCAGAATACAAATTCATTAAGTAATCCTAAGTAATAACATTAGAGCACAAATGCACATGTGTATGTTATGTTAGGGTTTGTAAGCTGATCTTTTAAAAGGGCTAGCCATCATGGCTAGCCAGATATGACAGAAATTTTAAGCATTGGCATTTTTTATTGGTCAGTTCATGATTGGACATTCATCTTGCCAAACCAGCAAGTTAGCCATACTGTCATGCTGCCGGCTTTTTAACCACAACTTATATAGGCTTCATTTTGCTATCTTTGTCTCAATTCTTTCCTCATTTTTAGCTTTTTGCTTTTAGAGCAAAATGTAAATATTTTCTTTGCTCCTCTGTAGCACTTAAAAAAAACAACACTGAGATTAAAGTCGATACCCTTTTAAAAAATGAAAAACTTGAGATAAAATGCTTGAGATAAAATAAAATATGAGCTATTGTTATTACTCTTGACTGCATGACAACAGAATTAGTTTCTCAACAGCCAGAGGGTCTAAGTTAATTGTGATTTATCCAATGCTGGGCTTTAGTGCTTCTGCTTTTTAAAGGACTTTGTTTTGTTTTGGTTTGGTTTTCTCTATTCTGTGACTGTGTTTTCATAGATCATTTTGCATTTGGCTAGACAGAAGTAGTAGCTCACTATGAAGCTGCCACAGTATCTGTACTGCTCACCTATCTCATGGGTAGAAAGGACAATAAGTTGATAACTTAGCTTTGAATATGGCCCCAGATTGACCTGAATAATGCTGAAACACATCCTTTAATAAGTTGAATTAGGAGCCCCTTGGCATTTGAAGTCAAGATCCAGTGACCAACCAGTAAGTAATAGGACTTACTAACTGTGACTCTTAGAATGAGATAAGATACTTTTTTTCCCCCAGGAAAGTAAATTTATTACAAAGAGCAGTGATTCATAGGTAGATATTATGGACCAGTAAAATTTCCAAAAATAAAATGTGAGGGTATTTAGTAGTATTTCTATTTTTTATTTTGCTTGATACGAACATTAGAAAATATCATGTACATAATTTATTCAAAAACCCTTTTATTTACCAAAAGATTAATAACATAATCTCACCAAAAAAAGGATTAAGAAAGACTATAACCTCAGAATAAGCACTCCTTTAAATTGAATAAATACACTTTTATGAAAAAGATTTACCACATTGTTTGCATCTTTCTCATGTCTGCATGGAACCATGGAAACTTTGCCATAGGCCAGAACGGGTTTTAGGAGAGTCTTGGAAATTTCTGATCTGTGGATAATTTTTCTCACTGTGCTAGGCACATACCATATAAAGGAATTTTCAGTGTTTGTCAAAACTTAGGGACTATAAAGCTGTGTATTAAATCTTAGGCTAAACAGAAAAGCATGTTCTTAAAGTTTCATGTTCCCAAGGAATTTAACTATTTAACAGAGTGAAAAGGTAAATAAATAAAATTAGCATTAAACAATAGAATAAATATCAAAGATAGTATATTATTGTTTGTTAAAAGTTTGGACTTTAGTTGCTATCTTAAAGTGATAGGGCTAGGGTTGTAGCATTTAGCATGTGCAAGGCCCTGGGTTCAACCCCTAGCAAACAAACAAACAAACAAACACACATACACACATACACACAGAGAGAAAGAAAGCAAAGCAAAAAGCAGAGGTTTTATTCTAACATAAACGGAGAAGATCTGGCAGAAATTCAGAAACTGCCAACACTTATACATGATTCTGCCCTTCCACATGAACAAAAATCTCAGTTTTGTTAAAAATGACAAAAAATATATTCACTAATGAACTATAATGAACTACTAATGAACTCATTCCTTGAAACTAAGGAAATATTCTATAATTATGACCCATGAAGAGTAATCAGACTTCAAAGCAAAAAATACTTAACTATTACATGTCCTTTATTCCTTCACCATTCTTCTTCTTCCTGCCTGTGAAATGGTACTGGGCTGGATGAAGAATTAGTCATTTTGTGCCCATAATGCAACTAAGTTAGAACCAAGACAATAAAGGGGCCCTGATATGATTGTCTTTAGCTGTTGAACCAATGAAAAAAACCTCTTTGTGTGAGAAAAGATAAAAACCTATAATTGATTTAATCTGTTTTGGGGAGATACTGGTTACTGAAGCAAAAATTAATTCAGAAGGAGGAGCAGACAGACGTGAGATAGGTTGGAGAGGATGCAGTTCCGAATCTGTGGTTGAGTAAGTACCATGAATTCAGCATGACTCCCTGACGCATGAGCGTTCAGAGATGCATTCTTGTCATTACACATGGTCTGGGCCACAGAAGCTGGACTCCTTATTTGGGCTATAGCTAACCATTTGCATCCTGTGGTTCTCAGCTGTCTCTTCTAAAACATAGAAACACACCAGATATTTCTACAGTCCTTTTTAATTCAGAAATTCTGTTATTAATTAATTAATAATCTCATTTGGCCAGGGATGAGATCAGAATTGAAAAGAAACTAGGTCGTTCCAATCACAACAACTCAAGTGTTGATCTATGATGAAAATCATCTCTTTGCTTAACATTTTCCAATTGTTTCCTGTTGTTACTACAATAAACAAACTCCTTAGCATGGCTCTAAGAACTTTTTGCCTTATATCTACTGCTATACTTAATCCCCCTTACCCTTTACTTCCAATCCCCATATACAGTTTTCAGCCATGTTGAACTATGTGTAGTCTTTTGATCTTGCCACATTCTCTCCCATTTCCTATTTTTCCACATGCTATTCCCTCTGCCTAGAATATTTCTCTTCTGATCTCCCCTGTATTTGGCTAATTCCTAATAGTTCTTCAAGTTTGGGCATGGAGGTCACCTCTCCTAGAAGCCTTTTTTGTACCCCTAAAGATGGAGTTAAATGCTTCTGTTCAGGTCTGTGTTAATAATTTGTGCTTATAAACATTATAATATTGTTTATAATATATTCAAACTGTTAACTCACCTGTCTCTTGAAAGAGAATTAATTTCTTTAAGGAAAGAAACTTAGTATTACTCTTTTATGTTTCTCAAGCACTTAGTATAGTATAATAATATCCAATAAATAACTATTAGGTGATGGATGGATGGATGGGTTGGGACCAAATTGTGGAAAGTCTTGAATGAATGTCAGGCCAGTCACCTGAATGTTTTGATGCTGTCATTGGAGATCCTTTTAGGAAGAGCTTACTCATGATGGTAGATGGTAACATCATTTTCTACCTTACTTATTATTCAAGGAGATGCTATGGAACAGTGGAGAATTTACATAAAATAAGTAAATATGTACTTTTGCACAAAATTAGAATCCATCTTATACAAGTTAACATAGACAACTTCTGGGAATCGGGGTTCAGCTCAGTGATAGAGCATGTGCTTAGCAAAAGTGAAGACATGAGTTCAATCCCCAGTACAAATCACACACACATACACAAAACCTTTACTGGGTGGCAAAGGTTTAAAAAAAATTTAAATTTTTTAAATCATAAAATTCTGTCATGAGACTTTTTCTATCAAGAGGTAGGATACTATCTATTAGGATAGGGTACCATCATTATCTTTATTTTACATCACTTTGGTCTGTATTTGCAGAGATGCAGTTTAAGCTAGAAAATCCTAAATGAGAGAGTACAAAGTAAGTTGAGAAAAGAATATCTATCCCTTCTTGTTTTCATACAACAATATTTTAAGGAGTAGTTCCATAGTATCAGCAGAAGGAATATCTGATGAAGTGTGAAATCAGGCATTCTCAGTTGTTTCTTCAGAATATCATTGTTATTGCTGCAGCCATAGTCATAAGCATGCTGCAAATTAATATGGCTAACAAAGCAAAGGGTCTAACTCAAAAATCCTTTGTAACTTCTTAATTTATATAACAGTAAGATATCAGAGACAAATGTGGAATTTTATCACTTGTGTGTTTTCATAATTCTAAAAGAGCTTGTTAGAAAAAAGCATACTTTTTTAGATGTAAAATGTGTGTGAAATTGACCATTTTTCTCTCTTCTCCTTTGATGCCCTCCACATGTCCTATAAGAGCTGTGAAAACTGCCCTGCCAAAGTGGTCGGAATCTTTGCTTTATGTTATCTGGAGACTATAATTTGAACTTCGGAAGGAGAGATGCCGTAGGAGAATTTTACTTATGAGATCATTGAGAGGAATAGAAAATGATTTAAGGAAGGGCAGCAGTGCTTCAGAGACCCTGTATTTCCTGCTGTGCTGCGATCCTCACCACTCGTCGTGGGTCACACTGTGTAGGGGAGCAGCAAGGCAACCTGGTGGGCCACTGCAGGGCCAGGGGTCTTCTGGAGGACACTTGCTGAATTCCTGTTTTCTGTCATTTCATCGGAGGGCCAGTGATCACATCTCCTAGGCCGTCCTTCCTATTTCCTTAGAACAGTGATGAAAAACACCAAGAATTCAGCCACTTACTGTTTATTTTGGCTCTCAGGGAAAAAAAATGTCAGAGTGGTGAGGAAGCTGCCTCCAGAGTTCCTATCACAGAGGCCCTTAGAAGCCAGCAAGGTCCCTAGCATTGCCAGAATGTTCCTACCTGTAATGAATACTGAGATGGTAGAGTGCAGTGAAGGAAAATGATGATTGAAAGGCTATAAAACATTGTACTCAGGAAACCTTCCTTCCCCTTTGCCATATTACTTACTAAGAATACTCCTCCAGGGAGCCCTAGTGCTTAGATTGGAAGCCATTGCTGCTGGTGCTTCAGGATGTCTGCAGAGAGCAGCACTTGGGGTTTCTCTGTTGCTCTTACAACTTCCTGGAAATAAACAGGAAAGTGGTACATTTCTTGACATTTTGTAATATTCTGGCACTGGAGCCGGGAGCCACATTAGGAATGTACGTGTTAGGACAGGCAGATCCGTTTTCTGTTTTAGGCCCACAGTGAATGCAAAACACAGCGTTTTGGGGTTTAGAGATACAGAGTTACGTGAAACACAGGTCCTAGTCTTATGGAGGTGACAGGCTTACTGAGGAAAAGGGAAATGCACAGAAATGCTCATGTTTTAAAATATCAAAAGGTGAGGCGCATACAAGAGCAGGCAGAAAAGTGAGAACAGTGGTCACTGTTTTAAAAAGGAGTTCATTAATTCTTTTTATCCAAAAGCAAAACAGGAGGCTTTCATATGACATTAACATGGTTAAAAATGAGCGTAAAATTTATACAGACACATATGAAGTATGAATTTGGGGATATTTCCTCAAAGAGACATTTTATATGTACCCGAGTTTTTAACCCAAGGTTGTGGACTCCTTGAAATTTTTTGCAGAATTTGGTGGATGTGTATTTATGTATGTAGTTTCCTGGGAAAAGGGCTGATGGCTTCAGTATATTCTTCAAGGGTTCTATGAGAAGAAATTCAAAACCACCAATTGACACAATGTCTCTGTAGATTCTTGGCCTTACAGTACCCTTCCCTTCTCTTCACCTCTCCTTCACCCTTCTCACTTACCTGTTGACTCTAAGGTAAATGTGATTAAATGCTATTATTTGTTTGGCAAATTAAAGTTTATATGCCATGTTCTTATTTTGGAAGACATACAGGTTCAAGGTGTTATTGATGATGAGTGCTGCCTGCCGTATTTTGAGCACTCACCAGGTGCCGTGCACTCCACGGCCATCAGTTCACTTCACACTCAGAATCTTCATGTCAGCTCCCCTATGTTATCAGCATTTTGTAGAAAAGGAAACTGTGGCTCTGTGAGTAGCCTCCTAAGCCAGGCCCTACAGGGATCCTCCATTCATGTACCTGGCCATCTCCATCTTCAGTTGGAAGCCCCTGCTCCCCTTATTCACTATGCTATATTGTTCCCTGATTCATGAAGTTTTCTCTCTTTCCCTCAAAATACAAACAAAAAGAGCTCTTCTAAATTACAGTTTGTTTTTCATAATCCCTAGTGTGTTTTTTTTTTTCTTTTTTGAATATCAACTGTCAGCATAATCTTCAACATAAAATATACAATTAAAATCTAGGACCGGGTGCAGTGACGCATGCCTGTATCCCAGTGGCCTGGGAGGCTGAGGCAGGAGAATCATGAGTTCACAGTCAGCTTCAGCAATTCAGAGAGGCCCTAAGCAACTCAGTGAGACCCTGTCTCTAAATAACATGAAAAAAAAAGGGGAGGGGGTTGGGGAGCTAAGGATGTGGCTCAGTGGTTAAGAACCCCTGGGTTTAATCCCTGGTACCTCTCCCCCAAATGTAGGTCATTTCATCAGATTTAGAACAGTTTTGCGATTGTGCTGTTTTAAAATTTATCTAGTAAACTTATATGAAGAACTTACCATTTGCTAATATCATCGTCATGTATTGGTACTCAGCAAGAGAAAGTGGAGGAACCCATTCCGGGGAGGGAAGCATTTTGAGCTTCACGCCCTACCTTCTCCGTCCTGTCCCCTCATTGCCTATAATGAGAGGAGAGGTGTTATCCATGGGAAGCAGTTTACAAATGAACTGCAGTAGATACAACAGGAAGTTAAGAAATATCATATTATCTTATTTGAAACCATCTCCATTTTGTAGAATGCTGAGTAGGAAGAAACGCTGTTTGGAATTTAAGATCACTCACAATATTTAGAAGTTATATATGCATATTTACATATAATTATTATGTCATTAAATACTTTAATATTTTGTATAAAATATTGAAGTCTTAATATTTTCTCTTGATAGTATATGACTGAACAAACTCTTAAATTCAAAATCTTTTATAATTTTATTGTTTACAACTGTTTTGGTAAAAATAAAATGGTTTATATTTTGAAAGTATGCTTCAAAGAAAACATCACAAAAGTGTAATTACTTTACAGCTCTGCATTTTATTTTGTGATTTTAGGTAAGGCTCTGACATTTCTTCTGCTTCAGCCACCGAGCCCCAAACTTCCTCCACACAGCACTATCCGTCGAACAGCCATTGACCTGATTGGGCGAGGATTCACAGTGTGGGAGCCTTACATGGATGTATCTGCTGTTCTGATGGGGCTTCTGGAACTCTGTGCTGATGCAGAGAAACAACTTGCCAAGTATGTGCTGAATTCCAGTGAATTTAATTTGTTGTTATTTGGGGGGATTTTTTGTGGAGGTCATCAATTATCCTTCATAAATTATATGTGTTTCATAGACATTATCTGAATATAAGCAATTTGGGGTATTGGTAAATAAAAAGAAGCACGTTTCTGTAATGTTAATACAACTGAGATTCAGCCCTGAGTCAGTGACTGATTAAACTTTGTTTATTTTACCTGGAGACATTCCGAGCTAACAACAGCATAAAGACATTGTTTATAAGATCTGAAATGCATTACTCAGACATAGCCAAACAGTTTGAAGAATTAGTCCTCCACACTCGTGTTAACTTTAAAATCAGCTTTATCGTTTGCGCACAGTAAAAGATTAGTCATAAAGAGGTTGCAGTGATCCAGGAAAACAATGATCACATAGTGAAAGGGAGAAATGAGTGCAGCAAGTTGCCAACACGAGTGGGAACGCAGCTGGTGTTCTAGGAGTGACGGGGTGAAGGTGCAGGTGCTGGTGGAGATAGAGGGAGATTAGTGTGGACTGGAGAACTCAGCCTCCTGATGCCTGGAAGAGTTTTTTTTTTCCCCCTCCCTCTTTCTTTTGTTTTTGTTGGTTTTTGGTTGTGTGTGTATGTGTATTATACACAACTTGAAATTTACCATCAATTACATAACCATGGTCTAGACTGTTCCCCATTAGTTGTCACCCCAAATAGACACCCATGCTCATTAAGCAATTTTTTCCCATTCCGCCTCCCACCAGCCCATGGTAATCACTAACCTGCTTTCTATAAATTAGTCTATTCTAGATATTTCACATAAATGCAACCTATGGTCTTTTGTGACTGACTTCTTTCACTAGCACAGTGTTTAGAGTCCATCCATGTTGTAGCATGTATCATTACCTCATTTCTTTTCATAAGTGAACAACATTCCATCTGTGGGTATACCACCTAATGTTTGTTTGTGCATGGACATGTGGCTTATTTTTACCTTTTGGCTACTGTGAATAGAGTTGTTGTGAACATTTACATCCAAGAATTCCTCTGAACACCTGTTTTCATTTGCCGGAGTGGAATCACTGTGGTGTTAGTCAGCTTCTCGTTGCTGTGACTGAAACGCCTGGTAAAAACAACTTAGAGGAGGAAATGTTTTATTTTGGCTTGTGGTTTCAGAGGTGTCAGTCCATCGCAGCCAGTTCCAAGGCAGAAACATTACGGCATACAGGAGGAACAGAGGAAAGCTGCTCAGGTCATGGCAGCCAGGAAGCAGAAGATGCAGGGAGATAAACCCTTCTAGGGCGTGCCCCCAGTGATCTAGTTCCTCCAACTAGGCCAACCTTCCAGTAATCCATTCAGCCATCAGTGGGCAAATCCACTGATGAGGTTACTGTCCTCATGATCTAAACGTTAACTAAAAGTCCTGCTTCCGAACCTTGCTGCGATGGGAATCATGCTTTCAACATGTGAGCTTTTTGGGACATTCCAGATCCGAACCATAATACTGGGATATATGGTAATTCCATGTTTAACTGTTTGAACAGCCAACAACCCGTTTTTCACAGTAGTTACAACATTGCCATTCCCACCAGCATTGTACAAGAGTTCCATTTTTCCTCATCCTCACCAACACATGTTTTTCTTTAAAGTGTAGTCACCTAGTGGGTATAAAGTGTAGGAATTCTTGAACTGCCCCATCGTGCCTTCCTTCATGAAAATGTTACTACCTCTTTGATTTTCTCAGTGAATGACATTTTATTATTGTCATCATTAATCTTTTTAAAAAACTAGAGTAATCTGTTCTTTTCTTCATGGTTACCATTCCCTGCCCCCCAGTTCTCTTAGGTTCCAACATGCTTTGGACCTATAGTTTTTCTGCTGACTGCTTTAAGCTCAGAGAGTGGAGACCAGATAAGCAACTGAAGGCTAGCCACTCTGAGAGGGGGCATTCCCTGCCCAGTGTTCCAAGATTGAGTGGTAGGAGGAAAATATTCATTTCAAACCTAAGCAGCTGCCTTCCCTCTTTACCTTCTATCATACTGCCAGGCTTCTTAATTTTCACTTTAGATGGAGCTAGTTAAAGTACCTGTTTTGTAAGGTTGATGCTAGATGAGTTTATATTTACAAATGCTTAGAAGTGTAGTTAGCACATCTTGAGAAATTAAATGGTTGCTATGGTATGGTGATAGTATAAGTAGTGAGGTTGTGGTATGAACCCAGTGTTCAACAGCTCAGTAGCTGTTGAACCCATTTCTGGAATGAGCAATTTGGAAGCATGGTTGACAGTGTAGTTTCTGGATATAGGAGTCTAGATGATTTGCAGTAGACTTTAGAGAATGGAAGGGAATGTGAATCCATAAGTTTATGCTAATAGCACAAGGTATCTGGCCTTTGTGCAAAGCTCTGGAACATATCTACAACTTTTGGTCTCCGTCTGGCATCATTGCTACACATACCCTCTGGGGAGACCACAGTACGGGCCCCAGCTACCACCACTCTCCCAGTTTATCCCGAGAAGCCTTTGGCATATTCTGATTGTCTAGAATTTCCCTTAGCCTTGCATAGCTTATTTTCAAATCTGAGCTAAACACAGTTTCAACAGTATGTTCATTATTTTGTTACCTGGAAGGAGCAGTGAGAGGTTTTTCTCTTAATTTTAGTATTTACAATTTTATTTCATTTTCAATTAATTTTAAATTAAGCTATATCATTAAAATAAAGATACACTTACATTCTATCTGCATGTATGTGCCTACAGACACAAATGCTGTAGCTTTCAGTGGTAATTTAAATCTTGCTATTACATCCTTCCTGTCACGAAGATTAGTATGACTTTCTATACACAGCTCTGAATAAATGAATGTATCAGCATGTAGCCTTGAGGAGTCCAATGTAATTTTCATCATGATAAATTGCATAATAAGCAAGAAAATGTTTGCTTATTAATCTATAACAAGATTTAGATTGAAAATGGCCTGTTACTTCCATGACACACTCGGTACCAGCTGCGGAGGACTGAGATGGGGAGAAATGGAGCAGCATATACACGGGGGCTAAGTGTGCATCTTGCCCTCCTGGTGGCCTGCTGCGTTGCCCCTTTTTGTGCCTGATTTACTGTGTACACAATACCCACACTCAGCTGCCTTGCTTCTGTCTGTGATGTTAAGCTTGCTGTATAAAAAAGCTTCTGTGGTAGGCTGCTGCTTTTAAATGTTAGTTCATGTTTATGGAAAGAGAATAAAATAGGAACTGTTTCCTTCCTCATTCCCATTCTTGTGAGTTTATGAGGATGGGTTTGGCAGAGGGACTGTAACCCAGCCCCCATTCTGGAGAACATGTAACACAGCAGGGTTCCTTTCTGCCTCTGCCTTGTAAAAACATCCCAACTTAAATTTTTACACCTAAAATCACAACATCAACCATTGTTTTCTAATGTTTTTAGCTATTTTACCAGAATATAGACTGATTATTAATTAAGCAAGCATAACTAATAACTTTTTTGCATAACTAATATGTGAAAGGGACAATGTTAGGTATTTGTAGTTATAAAGTAGAATCAAAGATCCTGTCTCTAAGATGCAGGAGAGATAAGATCTTTCCAGAGATAACCGTGACACAATGAGAGGTGAGTGAAGGATGGACATCCAGGGCCTGGTGGGAAGAATATTAGCTGGGTTCCAGAAGGTATGCAATGAGGAGTTCCATTTGAATTTTCATTTGAATGATTATGACTGAGGGAGGAGAAGAAGGATGAAAAAGAATACCGAGGTAGGAAAGCACAGGCATGCCCAAAGCTGATGAGTGGCTCCTTAAACAGATGGCAAGGGAAGAGTATTGTTTTCCACTAATTTGATTCATTAATTCCTTGCCAAACTTAAACTAGGATGCTTCCATCTAAAACTAACAATCTCCTTCCCAGTTATCTTTGATAGAATTAGGGTCAGAGGAAGGATTGGTGTGAGCCTTTGTTTTAGAAGCAGATTCTCACAGGGAGTTTTTCTTTTCTTTTAGCACTTACAACAGTACCTATCCATTCAAGGGATTGGGCAGTCCTTGTACTGAACCCTTGCTACCCATGTCTTTGTGTGTTGTACAAGTCGCAAACATACTCAGCTAGTTACACAGAAGCTCAAGAAAATAGGCGTGGTTACCCCAATTTTGCACATGAGAAAAATAATGAAGATGGCTGAGAGAGAAGCCATCTCTTGTCCACAGTAACACTGTAGTCACTGAAAAATGCAGGGTCCAAATCCAGGTCCAGTGGACTCCAAATACCAATGCCGCTAGCCCTAAACTGTCCTGCATTCAAACGTCTTAACACCTCCCCCAGAATTAAAACAGCTTTTTAAAAGGCTATAAAATTGGTCAAGTCAGAATTTCGGTGTACTTTCAGAACTGAACATATTTAATGAAATTGTCTTCATCAAGGATTTTGTGTCTTCTAAAAATTAGGAAACTTGGGGCTGGGGATGTGGCTCAAGTGGTAACGCGCTCGCCTGGCATGCGAGTGGCGCTGGGTTCGATCCTCAGCACCACATAAAAATAAAATAAAGATGTTGTGTCCACCGAAAACTAAAAAAATAAATATTAAAAAATTCTCTTTCTCTCTCTCTCTCTCCTTCTCTCTCTCTCTCTCTCTCTCTCTCTCTCTCTCTCTTTAAAAAATAAAAATAGGAACCTTATTTGAATACCAATAAACTCCTTGAGTGATTGGGCCCTGTAGTAGATGTTCATTCTTATTTATTGAGAACATCTGGCAAGTGATTTGCATGCATTAAAATTTTAGTAAAGCCATAGAATTTTAGAGATGCAAATCTCCTTTCACCACATGTGATCCACACCCTCAGTATGCTATATGAGGTAAAAAGAAGGTACAGCAAGATTTTGTGACTTGTACCCTAAGAGCTAAGACTGTCACTCAGGTCTCCCACCTGCCATTTTTTTGACCTTGTCGCATGTGCCTATGCCCCCTTTGCATGTAAGTGATCACAGGTAAAATCTCATATAAGGGATTTAAAAAATTTTTTATTCTAATTTATTATATAGACAGCAAAATACATTACAATTTATATTATACATATAGAGCACAATTTTTCATATTTCTGGTTGTATACAAACTATATTCACACCATTTGTGTCTTCATACATGTACTTAGGGTAATGATGACCATTTCATTCCACCATCTTTTTTACCCCCTTACCCCCTCCCTTCCCCTCCTTCTCCTTTGCCCTATCTAGAGTTTGTCTAATCGTCTCATGCTCCCCCTCCAAACCCGGCTATGAATCAGCCTCCTTATATCAGAGAAAACATTTGGTATTTGTTTTTGGGGGGATTGGCTAATTTCACTTAGCATTATATCCTCCAACTCTATCCATTAACCTGCAAATGCCATGATTTTATTCTCTTTTATTGCTGAGTAATATACCAGTTTCTTTATCCACTCATCTACTGAAGGGCATCTAGGTTGGTTCCACAGTTTAGCTATTATGAATTGTGCTACAATAAACATTGATATGGATGTGTCCCTGAGTTTGCTGTTTTTTAAGTCCTTTGGGTATAGACCGAGGAATGGGATAGCTGAGTCAAAAGGTGGTTCCATTCCCAGTTTTCCAAGGAATCTCCATACTGCCTTCCGTATTGGCAGCACCATTTTGCAGTCCCACCAGCAATGTCTAAGTGTGGTCTATTTTAGAGAACGATCCATGTGCTGCTGAGAAGAAAGTGTATTCGTTCTTGAAGGATTAAATATTCTATATATGTCTATATTAAATATATAGAATATATTAAATATTCTATATATTTAATATAGGATTAAATATTCTATATATAAGTCTAAGTTATTGATTATATCATTGAGTTCTGTAGTTTCTTTGTTCAGCTTTTGTTTGGACAATCTATCCAGTAGTGAAAGAGGTATGTTAAAATTACCCAGAATTATTGTGTTGTGGTCTATTTGACTCTTGAACTTGAGAAGAGTTTGTTTGATGAACGTATACACTCCATTGTTTGGGGCATATAAACTTATTGTTATGTCTTGTTGATGAATAGGTCCCTTTAGCAGTATGACATGTGGATGTTTTCTTATGAGATGAGTCTCTTGGAGGCAGCATATTGTTGGGTCTTTTTTTCTTTAATTTAATCTTGCAGTCTATGTCTTTTGATTGGTGAGTTTAGGCCATTAACATTCAGGGTTATTATTGAGACATGATTTGTATTCCCAGCCATTTTTGTTTATTTTTGGTATTTAACTTGACTTGGTTTCTCCTTTGATTAGTTTTCCCTTTGCTGTTTTTCATTGTTGTCTTTCAGTTCCTCTTCATGGAATATTTTGCAGAGGATGTTCTATAGTGCAGGTTTCCGAGTTGTAAATTCTTTAAACTATTTTTTATCATGAAAGGTTTTTATTTCATCATCAAATCTAAAGCTTAATTTTGCTGGATATAAGATTCTTGGTTGGCATCCATTTTCTTTTTCTTTTTTTTGTAGTTGTAGTTGGACAGAATTGCCTTTATTTTATTTATTTTTATGTAGTGCTAAGGATCGAACCCAGTGCCTCACACATGCTACGCAAGCTCTTTGCCACTGAGATATAGCCCTAACCCAGCATCCATCTTCTTTCAGAGCTTGATATATATTGTTCCAGGATCTTCTAGCTTTCAGGGTCTGGGTTGAAAACTCTGCAAATAATCTAATTGGTTTCCTCCTATATGTAATCTGATTCCTTTCTCTTATGGCTTTTAATATTCTCTCCTTATTCGGTAAGTTAGGCATTTTCATTATAATGTGCCTTAGTGGATCTGTTGTGATTTTGTAACTTCAGCGTCCTGTAAGCTTCCTGAATTTGGTTTACAGTTTGGTCACAATGTACAGAAATGGTGAATTCAATTATTATCTACAATATACTCAGTAGGTTTGTAAAAGGGTTTACAGTTTCTGATGGTGGACAAAAAAACCAGGGCTCAGGAGTAGCATGATATGCTGAGGAGGTAGGAGGTGAGGATATAGAGTTGTTATATCATAAGAAGTGTGAAAGACAAATCTAAAGAGGAAGATTAGTAGCAGGCAAACGGAGAGGAAGTAATTTTGGGTAGACCAGTAAGTGGGAAGACAGTAGAGAACATAAAACAAACACACATATATATTGAGAAAAATAAACAATGTTAAAATAGTAGAAATTGGTGGGAAAAAATAAAAGAAAAAAGAATGTACAACACAACTTCAGACGTACCAGTCCTCAAAATCCTGATTTATGCAAAGTACTTGGTTTCACATATGTTGAGGATGTGAGGGCGGGAGAATAGAGAGGGAGATGGAAAAAAATCTTGAAGGAAGAAACAGGATTGTTTTGGTTGAAGATCAGTATCTTTCCTGCCTCCCTTTTCATCCATTAGGTAGGGTTATCTATTGTTAGCTGGTATCTCTGCCCTTAGGATGGTTAAGGTAACCAGGTTGTCACTGTGCCTGGTTAGTGGCTGCTGGGGAGAGGGGGGAGTTAGAAACTGGGTACCTGGCCAACTGGAATTCCAAACTGGAATTTGACCCCTATTGAAGATGGTGATAAAGGCTTCTGCTTTCAGCATTGCGGTGTCGGGTCAGGTGGGGGAGCTAGGTGATGGTGTTGGACAGTGAATTCAGAGAGGAGCTCTGTGGTGTGCAGTGTGTGGCTGTTACTGACTTCAGAGCCTGTGTGAAGTTTTCAGGCAGGTTATAGCACATAGGGGAATATCTCTGCTGCTGCAGAGTCCCAAGATGGTGATGACTGGGGAACCCCACGTTGGTAGATGGGGGTCCACACAGCAGTGGCGGCTAGAGTTCCTGCGTGTGGGAAACTGCCGGGTGTCCTGAGTGAGAGCAGCATCAGTGATTTCTGCTTGGGTGGATGGCCGAGAGTTCTGTGTGGGTGCTGATGGTCCCACTCCAGTACCAGTAGTCCTACCTGGGTGAGTAGTTGGGAGACCTACTCTGAAGCTGAGGCCTGGAGCCCTCAATGGGCAGGGTGGCCGTGATTCCTGTGTGGGAGCAGGAGTATGGCTTGCAGAGAAGCAGTATTCTCACTACTTTCATCCCAGCTCATGGAGCAACACAGAATGCTGCCTCCCTCTGGACAGCCATCTTGGAATCCCAAGGGATTTCTTTTATTGAGTGAGGACGGACTACTCATTTATGTTGAATGGGTTAGTAGAAAATTGAGGCTACACTTCATTGAAATCACAATTTTGAGAAAAATAGAAATATACAGAAGTATTTTTTTAACAAATCCAAAATTTGTTAGATCTGAGTGGTTGTGTATATATTTATAAAATATTAGAAATAGTAGAAAATTCTACCTTATAAATGAGTAGAATATACTTGTGTCCTTGGAAGGCTAGAGCTAATGTCTGTTTTTATGGTCTGCAATTTTGACTCCATTTGCCTAGTTCACGATGCAGGGCCTTTATTGTGTGTGAGGAAAGTGGAACAGTGCTGGTCCAGGTGCTTAAGGGGCTGGTTTCTCATTGTATACTATCACAACTGAAGGACATTGGTGAATGACAGAGAGCCTATTGCTTTTAGGGGATCATCATGGCTTACGAGATGTTAAGGGAGAGACACTGTTGCTGGAAATCACACATGCTTTAGTATATAGATAAGTGCCATAAACTAGAAAGATTCCTTTTGAACAATATAGAGTTGGAGGAAAGAATTCTCTATTTAACAGGAGTATAGCCATATTTTTTTAAATTGGAAGGGTGGGAAGTGGGAAAAGCAACACATCTTACAAGTGCTAGCATGCTTTGGAATTTGACATATAGACTATTCTTGTTGCGATGAGATTTACTTATAATCTGAGGAAGCCATTTAAGTTAATCATGTTAGCATAGCTTTCATGCACTGTGAATAAATACAGAATTTAGAATATAGTTCTTTTTTAATATTTTATTTTAGTTTTAAAAGATGGGCATTTGGAAGAGAAAGAATTTCTATCTTTGGGTTTAAGAAATGAATGCTACCTATGAGTTATGATATTAAGGTCCATATTGAATGAAGAATTGAAGATTCCAGACTACCACTAAATAGGGAAGAGAGGTGGGAGGGAAAAAGAGGGAGAAGGGGAGTTGCACAGAAGATGGAAGGAGAACCTCATTGTTGTACAGAATACATATATGATGTTGTAATGAGAAAAAGGAAAAAAAAGTGTGTCACATTAGATTGGATAGAGAGAAAGGATGGGAGAGGAGGGGAGGAGTAGGGAGGATAGGAAGGGCAGCAGAATAGAATAGACAATATGATTGATGTATGTACATTCCATGTAAGTATTATATATCAAAATGCATTCTACTGTCATGTATGACTAAAAAATAAATAAATAAAATTTAAAAAAAAGAATTGAAGATTCCATATTAAGTTGAGGGCAAATACTAACACTTACTTTATCAGGAAGGATGAAAATCTGAACTGCTGTAATATTAAGTATGCATTTTGATCTTCTTTGTTTTTGGTGGGGAGTGTTTTCAGTGCCCTTTTGTGACTGACCAAGATTTGCAGGCTATTTGATGAATGTTTAAGTGTTCTTCCCTCTGAATATTCCCTTATATTATTCCTTTCTTTGACAAATGGTGAAGTCTTACAATTTTATATGGTGACATTTGACTGAAGTGTTCTTACATGTGACTTTCAAAATACTTTTACCATGATGGAATGAGCCCCAGAACAGGATTAATGAGCAGTCAGGTGAAAGAGTGAGCACAGCTTGAGTGGACTCCTTTTCTATTCATGTTTTTTATTTATAATATCTATCATCTCTGATATTTCATATTGGATGTGTACACTGAAATGCTGAGCAAAATATAGTCTGTCATGTCCAATTTTTTAAGAATAAAGACTGAAACTAAAGGCCCATCCCATAAGGCTACAAAACAAATGATCTGTGTAACAGCCACATAAGCAGGATCAGAAACAAAGTGTGTGCTCCCTGTTCACGTAGATTCCAGAACCAGACAGAAAGCCCCTTCCCTTTCCAGCCTCTCATCCTCTGACCGTTCTTCACTCAGGTAGAATCCCACATTAAAATAGAGCACACACACAGTGCAGACTTGACTTCAAAGATGACTACGTGTAGAATTAGACTTTGTCTGTTGGGACCACCAGATCAATTACTTTGACTTCATTGCCTGGTCAATCCAGTCCAATAACTGGCTTAAGCGATTTCCTTTTCTCCTGCTGAATTTGCCAGCTGGTGTCATTTAGTGCATAACTATTGAGCTTCCGCTGTGTCCAAGGGCTGTACTAGGCACTTTGGGGGGATACACAGGATTAGAAGGCATGCTCACAATCTGCACAGAGTTCATAGAACAAAACTAATTTCTAAGGCCTGGCAGAATGGGATTCTGTGTATTAAGGGCCCCTAATGAATGGGCTTTGTTGTTGTTTGTTTCAATAGAAGGTCACAGAATGCTGAAGCAATTGCGGAATACCATGTGGGGAAGACAGGAATTGATCAAAGGGGAGGGAGAAGAGTGTGCCAGTAGGAGCGGGCAGAGGAGCAGTGTTAGCAAAATCCTGGAGTAAGTAAAAGAACAGAATTTTCAGGAACAACTTTGAAATACAGTAGCCTGATGTTGAGAAGACTGAGTTGAAAATTAGTGAAACTAGATTTTGAAGGGCCTGGGAGTTTAGGGTTTTTCAAAATTCAAGCCAAGGAGTTAAGATTTTTCTTAGACGGATGGGAAGCAACTGGAGATTTTTAAAGCAGGGTAACCATTAAATAAAGTTGATGCTCTGTTGAGTAGGGGAGAGAGTCATCTTTCTCTTCCTCCCCTGGGCCTTGGCAGCCTATCCGCTCTCACACTCACAGCCCTCCCACTTTGCACTGAGGGTGCCCTCAAGGTGACTGCAGAACCCTGACATCATTGCAGTAGATCTGTTCACATTCTGTGATCCTGTGCTCAGGTGGCCAGGTGCTGACAAGGAAGTGTCTACATGACTTTGGTTCCCTTCCTTCTACCTTGCCCTACAGCTTATCATCCAGATCCTGCCACTCCATGGTGAACTTTGCCACGTTTTGTTTTGTTTTGTTTTGTTTTTGATATAAGGAGAATACTGATTCCCCCAATTCAAAGGTCTTTTTCAGGAGGATAGGAGATAGGAGGATAGGAGAAGGCAGTATGTGGCTAGGCCTTTAAATTGAAGCCAGTGACCTATTGTTGGTTGACTCATTTTTCTTTCCCTCTGTGTGTGGGACCTCTTTGCTCAGAAGAAGCATCTGTGTTTATATGATATAGGCTCTCCTTTGCTTACTGTCTCTGCCCCTTCTTCCCTCTCTCCGTGTCTCCCCTTTCCACTAAACATTTGTCCTCCATGCAGAGAACAGAGAAACAGTGGAAGTGAGGACTTAGTAATGGGTGGTAAGTGTGCTAGGATTCTCTTTTAAGTGCCTAAAACTCTGGTTTCTAGCTATACAGCTTGGGGACTTCTCTGGACTCCACAGGTATTCTGTAGCTCTTATCTTTCAGAAGCCACCCCTTTCTCTTAGCACCTAGGGAGCTAGAGGAGGATAGACAGGCTATGAAGTATACAGCAGGAATAACCCATTCCCCAGAATTACATCCCTCCATATAAACTAACCCTGTTGGCAGCCATATCACGAACAGACATATTTATGTTTAGTTACAATGCTCAGCAGTTCACAAGCTCAGAATAGTGTGTATTTATCCTCACATAAGATTTATTATTCAACTAAAGTTGATCTTTTTGAGGACTTTTTGTATCCCAGTTCAGTTACTTAATATGATTGTTCTCCATTACAACTTTATGTCCATGCCAGTTGATAAGAGTATATCCTGTATCTTCATTCAAACCACTGTTGATATTGAACAAAACAGCTGACGTCCAAGTATTAACATATCACTAGACTCCTCTCAGGGATGTAATTTAACCATTCATCTAAAGCTGCTGAGTTCAGTCATGTTACCAATTCATCAATCCAATCAACCATAGTATCATCAGGCCCCTCCAAAGGTCAGCTATGCTCAAAGACATTACATTAATTCCCCCTTATCTGCAAGGGATATGTTCCAAGTCCCCTAGTGAATGCCTAAAGGGTGGTACCAAACCCTGTACATGCTGTTTTTTTAATATATACATACCTGTGATAAATTATAAATTAGGCACAGTGAGATTAAAAGCAATAACTGATAATAAAATAGAAGAATTATAATAGTATACTAAAATAAAAGTTATGTGAATGTGGTCTCTCAAAATGTCTTTTTGAACTGTACTCTTCTTATAATGTGAGCCAATTCAGTGCCTATGTGAAAAGATGAAGTGAGGTGAATGATGTAGGTACTGTGACATAGAATTCACCTAATATGAAAGGGTTATCTGAACATAAGCACTGCTATATGACGACCCTCTGATAACCAACATGACTACCAGTGGGTAGGTAGCATATATTGCATGGATGCTCAGGAGAGAGGGATAATTTGCACCATGGGCAAGATTTAACAGGAAAGTATGAAATTTCATCATGCTATTCAGAATGTCATGCAATTTAAAACTCTTTAATTACTTTTGGAATTTTCCATTTTATATTTTGGAAAGGGAATACAAAATAATAGATAGGTGGGGAACACAGTGTACTGCTGCCTTGGTTTCAAATTTAACTTATGTGGACCTGATTCTTCATTTGTGAAATGACTTTATCAGCTACCTCCTAGAGATATTGTAGGACAACTACAAAAGAACATGAAATAGCACAAGGAAGACTGGTTTCAATCCTAGACCCTGGGTCCAACTCCAACATTCTGTGATTTTCTTAATCTTGAAAAATTTTATTTGGATTTGTTCAGAGTTATTCAACTGAAATAAAAATTGGTTTGTCCCAGCCTTTCAATGTAATCAACCCATATTCACCCAAATTGATTAAAGAAAGGAAACATCATAGGATAACTAAAAAGTTTAGTTATTTTGTTTTTAAAAACAACCTAAAATATGGTATATAATCTAAATTTTACAATAATTATTAAGCAATTCAGCCCAAGCACTACTCACATAGTGCACATTTCCTTTTCTGAATTTTCAATAGTGAAGTTTAATCCAAAAAGGGAACTAGATAACTGCTCATCCTGCTGAACACTTCTTTCCAGCTGCTGCTGGGACCCAAGGGCACAAGCTTTTGAGGGAGAAACTATATCCCATTTGTTTGTTATTCAGTGTGTGTGTGTGTGTGTGTGTGTGTGTGTGTGTGTGTGTGTTTTCTTAGCTCACATTTGTAAATGTGATGTATTTGTAAACATCAAAGAAATACTCCCCTCTGAGTTCCTGCTTTGCATTTATCCTCATTTTGGAAAAAAGATGAAAGACAGTTATATATTATCAAAGATTTAAGCTGTATAAAAGTTACAAAAAAATTGTAAGCAGAATTTTTCAGGATCAATTTAGCTCCTTTAATGGTGACAAGAATGCCTATGTCATCTTTATTTACAACTAAAAGTTCAAATACAAGGATACCTGTGAAATTTCTGAGAATTTTTAGTAAACATAATCCAATTTACACATGAACCACAAAGACATATATAATTGGAGTAGGATAAATCTTAATGTATCTTCATATGAATATTTAAATATGAAAACTACTTAATTAGAAAACTATAACAGGCTCCATTTTAACAAAACTATTTGTACGAAGTTAATATGCAGATCACATGCCACATTTTAATTTAAGGTCTTAATACTTTTCACAGTGGTTTATATGTAATATAAAGTACAATTGGAAGTAAGACTATCATTATTATGTGTCAGGTGGGAAATGAATATAGCACCCTATCCACCAGGACCTTTGTACTCTCAGTTTGGAAGGGTTTATTTCATTGAGTACATAGTTTTATATGTCCTGTCACCTGTTCTTTATATAAGGAGAACCAGTATTAGTTAATTTAATTTTATATCAATACTAAATAAACTGTCAGTAGAGCATGCCAATTAGTAGACTAGTTCTAAAAGTACTAAGTGTGGGGTAAATAGTAGTACTGAGGCTATTTCAAACTAAGAATAAAATACAAACTAAAAGCAATTTTGTCATTCTCAGTTCTTCTGATAATTTTCTAGATTAAGAATGAATTCTAGTATTGCTGTATGTATATACGTGGCCGTATAACCAATGTGATCCTGCAACCTGTACGCGTGGAAAATTAAGAATTCATACCCCATTTGAATCAAATGTATGATATGTCAAGATCATTGTATTGTCATGAGCAACCAAAAAAAAAAAAAACTAACTAAATAAATAAATAAGAATGAATTCTGCTTCCTGTCACACACACACACACACACACACACACACACACACACAGCCTAAAATAGTCTTTTAAGGTGAACTTATAAATAAATTATTACCTTTAATTTTTTTAGGCCAAAATTTGAAAATACCCAGCATGATATTCATTCTTGCGTTTTTTCTGAGCTTTGTGATATGTATTCAGTACTAGTTCTTGATAATTTGTTAACAAGGCATTTTTAACACTTTGGACAGATGCGCATACTGTTTTCAATCTTCACGGTTAATTATTCGATTTTGTATTTGATGCCAGAACACCCTGACTCCTAATCACTGCTCATTGTTGCAAGTCCATTATATTCTAACTGTTTGAGTGCTCCCATTGACCTTGAACTGACATTATAAGCTGTGTCTAATCTTTTCACTCTATATTTCTAATGCTTCTTTTCTTTTTTCCTTTTTTCTGATCCCTGTTTAGCATCACAATGGGGCTGCCTCTGAGCCCTGCAGCTGACTCCGCCCGCTCCGCAAGGCATGCCCTCTCTCTCATTGCCACTGCCAGACCACCCGCCTTCATCACCACTATAGCCAAAGAGGTGAGGGGACTCCACAGTGTGCTGCAGTTTCCCATTTAAAAGAATTATTTGACACTGTAAACTGAGGGTTCATACCCACAAATGATCCTTCCAACTTGTTCTAAAACAAAGCAAGTTAATGATTTAGTACTGACATGAATATATTCGTGTTTGTGCATGCACTCTGAATTCCACAGCTGTGCATTCATTACTTGTGCTGTGGTATTCACTTCTGTTCTCAAAGCTAATTCACTTGCAAATATTTGACAATAGTTTTTCAATCTGAAATATAGCAGGGGTATGCAAATTAAAGCCTATTAAAGGTATTCACATTTTTCAAGTGTAAGTACCTACTTGTAATCAAAGTAAACTTCTTATTTAGCACTGGTTCTCCAACTGTAAACAAAAAATGTAAGTCATAAACGTGCTAATTGTTTTTCCTATTACATGTCACAGATAAAGACTTGAATGCCAATTGATTCCCACATTCTTAGTGTTCTAACTAATTGCCCACATCTAACTGAAAAACTAGTAAAGAACAATGAACCAATTATAGGATCTTTCTTATAGGTCTTGGTGATGGGGAGAAAAGAGAAAGGATGATAAGACCCTAAATTTTTTTTTAAAGGTTTGTTCCATTTCCACATGAATAATGTGCAGACGGGGTGTCCATAGGGCATGGGCTGTGTCTGAGTTGTTTTTCCTGTAGCTATGATGAATTTTTAAATTATGGAATAAATACTTCTGAGTCTATTCTGATAACCTGAAACCTATTGGGCCTGTGTCTGCCCCACAGCCATCCTTAATAGGCATGCTGTAAGTATTTCTGATGTAAAGGTAGCTAGAAGGGAGGAAAGAAGGTTCTAATAGCAATTTGTATAGTTGATTATGAGGCAGTGGAACTGTAGATTTACATCAAAAATAAATTTAGGACTAGATGTATATCTTTCTAAAAGTGTATGGTCTTATGTAAGGTTCCACTACATTTAAATTATACATACATATATATTTGGAACAAAATATTATAATGTATGTATATATAAATAAACAGTTTAAAAATTTTTTTAGTTGTTAGTGGACCTTTATTTTATTTTTATATTTATTTATATATGATGCTAAGAATTGAACCCAGTGCCTCACACATGCTAGGCAAGCACTCTACCACTGAGCTATAACCCCAGCCCAAATAAACAGTTTTATAAGTGTTGAAAATTCTTTACCAATTTTTCCCATTCATGGAGTACACAAAGGTAGTTATATTGACTATACTGAATAAGGGTCATATTAATCTAACAGGTTCTTATATTAATTGTGATTTCAAACTTAATTTGTACCATTTACTTATGAGTCTTGTTAATTGAACTGTTAGAACACCCATGCTTTGGATTCTCTCTCCTTTAGCTTTTGGTTAGAAAGGTATTTTAAAATATTTTGATGTAACAGCCTGTATTATCTTTTAAAACCAAGTTTTCCAATTTACTTTTTAATCATAAATTATTCAAGTAAAATACTAACATATTTCTCATTGTTGCCACTGTTTCCTATCCTTTCCCTGTGTCCACTGCTCCATGGCTAGTCCAGGACCTGTTAATATTCTGTCTCCTCTGAACTGGAAAACTTACAATTTGTATGGGAAAAATCACACTTGGATTTGTTATTTGCTTTGTTCATTTTGATTTCCTAATTTGATGATAAAGCGCTTAAAATAGTCTCTGGAACACAATGTTATATAAATATTATTTACCATTAATTCTTGAGATCAAGGATCATATCTCCTTCTGGGTGTTTCCTAACCACACTATATACTTCAGTACCAAATATACTGAATCCATAAATCTTCAATCTTCAATATGTTTCTTTTCTTAAATGTCATGGTAATATTATATTAAGATCTCAAATAATACCCAAGAATATATTGAATTTTTAGACAATATTTATTGAGTTGTTATCTGATTTTGGGGGGGTGATCCAAAGTATTTCCTGAACCACCCCATGATTTGCTTTTGTGCTCATTTTTTTTCTGTAGAATTAGTAAGTGAAAAATAACTCAAAAATGTAAAATTATATTAAGTGGCAGTTATATCTACAGCATGGAAATATTTTTATAGGTACACAGACATACAGCTCTTGCAGCAAATACCCAATCACAGCAGAATATGCACACTACAACCCTTGCACGAGCTAAAGGGGAAATCCTGAGAGTCATTGAAATTCTCATCGAAAAGATGCCTACAGATGTTGTGGATCTTCTTGTGGAGGTAAGAACTGTCTTGTTTAATGATATGTCAATATCCTAAATTAAATATTCCAGGGTATTAATATAAATTGGTACCTTAGTTTCCAGAATCTCTAAGATAAAGAGAGAAAAGAAGGGAAAGAAGGTAAGAGAGTGAAAGCAAGCAAGAAAGAGATAACTAAAATGAATTAACTTTTGTGACATTTCTAGAGGCTTTAATTAAATTTCCTCAAAAACCAAAATGAGTGCCATGTCCTTTTCCCATTCACATTGAATTGGTCTGTATTAGAGTATTTTTTAAAGGTTATAGAAATTCTCCTTGACATTATTAAAACAAGTTGTATAATGTGCTTGAATGAAAGCTATATGTCTTTTACATAAACATGAGTAGATTCAAAGTTAACAAGTCTATTCTGTTTACTTCACTGTCATTAAATTTTTATCACAAGTAAGACAAAGGATAGCCTGTAGTATACAAATGTTTAAAAATAACTACTTTTGGTTTTGTTTTAACTATTAAAATCAAACTATCTAGAATTTTCATGGGCAAATGAAGCCTAATGTAATCATTTAACTTTTTGAAAATTAAGCATTTAAAATTAATTTTTCATTCATTCCTTTTCCTCCAAAGGTTATGGACATCATTATGTACTGCCTGGAAGGATCTTTAGTTAAAAAGAAAGGTCTTCAAGAATGTTTTCCAGCTATCTGCAGGTAAAGATGCCTTCAGCAGCATGTAAAATAAGTAATTTTCAATAACAAATAATCTTAGTAGATTGTTTACAGAGATTAATTGGAGGTCTTGCCTCTTAGAAGGCCAAGTATTAGTTAATATCTGCTTACCTTCTAAAATTATTTAGGTAGCTTTTAGGCAAAAATGCAAATATAGTAGAACCAGCTATGTGAAATTGGGTCATGAAGACATCTTGTTCATAAGATAAAAGATGAATAAGAGATGCATGCCTAGATGTGTCTGTATTCTTCCATCAGTTACTCAGGGTTTTATTACATTACAACATAGGATTTAGGAAGTTTCTGACTTAGGGAAGAAGCTGTACTTTCAGCCAACAGAAATATTATGTTACCTTTTCACCAGTGAATTTTATTTTTAATATAATGGCCAATATTTATATTATATCCTGTTAATATAGGTGTTTTCCTTTGAGAAAATAATAAACTTTTTAAAACAGTATTAAATATGTAAAGTGTAACTCTAAGTATTACATATATTTTGTGTAGCATTGACATGCTATGAAATTAAGATTATTTTAGTGTTAAAGGTAGTAACATGTTTTTTAAGTGTGTGGATCTCAAAATGTTCATAGCCTGAGACACCTTTTGTTAAAAAAATTTTTTACCTCCATATAGGCAGTAGAAGCCGTATTTAAATCTGTTCAAGATAATTGTTTTTGTAGAAAACAGGACCACCTATTACTCGTGGTTGCTTAACATTTTCTTTTCATAACAAGTTCATTAATATCCTTACTTACTTTTGCTAGTTGCTTTTTAGTATAAAGTTTTGTTGCAGATGGTAAGTTTCCTGAGAACAGTGACATTATATGGTACCACTTTCTGTCTTGTGTATTTCCTGGTACTTCAGCAAGTATTTGCGGAATTGATTGTACTCCATAAACCTTCCCATATATTTTTCTATATTTGCAGTAGACCTTTATATCTTAGTCTCTTCATTTTGCAGTTTCTAACTTATGCCACCTAACAGTTAAAACATGAATACAGATTTTTAAAAAATTATATTATAGCATGTATGTTTACAGATGCACATTTTCTTATGATAAGATTGATAAATTAGAATACAGTTAATTTTTAATGTGTTGCATAATCTGGATTATGTTCTTCTTGTTTAAAATATTATATATATTAAATTTATTGTGTGATTGATTTTTAAGAATACATAGAGCTGTTATTTTCACATTCTATTGTTCCTAAAGAAGTGTCTAATTGGAAATGTGCATTTGTCTATCACTTAGTGGAGGTGATGAGGAACAGCTGGATTAGGGCTGATCTCACTGAATGTTAACAGAGTGTTTCTTGTAGCAGCAGCTACTGCTATGTAAATAAGTTTTCTGGGGTTAACATGAGTCAATGGCTCAGTGTTTGAAGGGCCTGTTGTTCCCCTTGGTTTCGAGCCTGCCTCTTCCCCAAGCAGCATCCTCAGTTCCTGGAGACCCAAAGATGACTTTGGGTTCTGGTTATATGCTGGAGTAGAGTACCTGCCAGGAACTGAGCTGGGCAATAAATGGAGTGCCTAACTCGGCATATGGGAATCTGAGAAAGTTTCACAGAGGAGAAGGCAGCAAATAATAATATCTGTGAAAAATGCTTTCATAAAAGCAGTTGCCAAATGGAAAAAGGGATGTATCCTCTGAGGGAATTGGGGTGATGGCTGTGGCAGGAGTGTGGTGGGTTCTGGGAAAGCTTCAGAGTAGAGTTTGTTGAGGTGGGTTATGCAGAGTAGATGGGAGTATGTCTTCTTGGACTGCAGAGAGAACCAGACCAGCAAATGTGTAGAGGCACAAAAATGTACAGTCAGTTCAGGAAATGCTGTGTGGTAGGGTGGCTGGAAGGTTGGTGGAGGATGGGAGTCTAAGTATAGTGCCCAAATGTAGAACTTCAAATTTCATACAAAAGAGTTGATTGCTACTTGGTAGGTAATGAGGAGTCAAGAAAGTTTTAAACAAAAGCATGTAATCCTTTTACCAGAACATAGTTGATAGGACATAAGCTTACAAAAGATCAGATTTATAACAAATATTGTGTTAAATGTTATTAAGGCTGTGAAGATAAAAGCCACACAGGCCCATACATTTGAGAGTCAGCCCATAGATATAGAAGGATGATGAACAAATAAGTTTATAGCTTATGCTAAATGTTAGACAAGAAATTATGGAGGACTTCAGAGAACACTAAAATTGGAAAGGATCTCAAAAGTGTTACAGGTTGATGGCTATTCTACCTATTGACTGAATTTTACTAGTACTAGGTTAAGACATTAACAATAACAAAGATAACACAAAAGTTAAAATTATTTTATTGAATATCTGCCCTGTTTGTGGCATTGTAATATGTTTCTTATAGTACTTATGAGCCCTCTGCTTATCAATGCCTTTTCTTAAATATGAAACTCCAATTGAAGTTGATGGCATGGATATCTGTGTGTCAAGCGTGTGACATTTGTTTTTAAAACCTTGATATGGTTTTGTATTCTTCCCTCCCCGCTTTCCTTCCTTTTGCCCTTTCTTAAAGGTGAGGTGGGTTTTAGCTTAGACTGGTTTCTATAATATTCCTGTATGCTGCTATTCAGTTGCTGTGGTTGAGAGATCATAAATGGTGTGAAGCTTCACTTAGTGCTTTTTACAAATGAGTAACATTTGTGAAAGTACCTAGAAGAATGCTTTTAGATGCTCAGAAAATGTTAGTTTCCTGCGGGTCTCTCTACCTTAATATTATTTGAAAAGCCAAAATATATATCAAAATAAGTTAATATATTTGATAATATTTTGTATGTATAAAAATTACATGATGACATTGTCTTTGATTATTAGAAAAACGGTGTCTCTTTTCCTCTGCTGTCAAACCACAGTCAACACAAGGAACTTCTGTGACTCTGTAAGGTGTAGAGATTTCTCCCCAACTGCAAGCAAGCAGTTCTGGGTCTCCTCTAATTCAATTCAGTTTTAACTGTACCTGGAGATAGTGTCAGATCTTAGAGGTTGAAGACTCAGTCCCCAACACATCCCTCCATACACCCTTCAGATGCCAGTCATAAGCCCTGGATTGTTTTACCTATGCTTCTGATCGACAGAGTACAAATTCGAGTTTCCACAGTTCCTTTCTTTGGTTTGAATAATTTGTTCAAGCAGCTCACAGAACTGAAGAAAATACTTACATGTTTAACAGTTTAATATAAAGTACATTTCAAAGGACACAGATGAAGAGATGCAAAGGGCAAGGTACAGGAGAAGGGGTATGAAGTTTCCATTTCATTCTGGGTGTCCCACTCTACAGGAACTTCCGTTTGCTCACTGTGCTATGAGCCTTGTCCTTTGGATTAAGGAAACTTCATTGCACAGATGCGATTGCTAATTGTCTGGGCAGGGAAATTTGACAAGTCCTGTCTATTCAGATTCTTGTTGGCCTCTCTGAGCAACATTCTTTCCTCATGGGTGTGGGATACAACCCTTCTAGAATGAGGGAGGTCTTATGACCCACTATCAGACAAGGATGGGTCAGAAATTTTATTTTTGGCCAGTTCCAAATAGAAAGGAAGAGGAAGATTAGATTTTTTTATGGTCCACTTACGGGAGGGAGTTATGAGCCATGGACAAGAACCAAAATGAATAAATAAATAAACATCACAACATTACGTTATCACCTTCACATCTATGAAAAATTAAATAATTTTAATCAATGTTATAAGTGTGATCTTCCCAACTAAAGTTGTATTAGTTCAGTTAAGAGTTAATGTAGTATCCTGAAGTCACTAAATATTTAAAAATAGAATGTTAATTTTTTTATCTGAGTCCCAAGATGAAATAGCATCATAATACTAAATAATACCGAGTTAGGTTTCCTTTATTTTATTTTATTTTTTTTCCCGTCTCCACCAGTGGGTTTGTGATTCTGATGTGTATCTAGATTTATAGTTTCAGGTTCAGTATTTTAAAACTTGAGTGAGGTAATTTCTCTATGATTTTCTTTTTACAGTTAATTCCCAGATTCCCATTTTATTGTTATTCTGAAAGTCTCTGGTTTATTAATTATTATATAATGCCTGTAATTTAATAAGTTATGCATTCACCCAATCATATTGTTAACTGAATTTTTTGTTCATCAACATCTTCATTCAAAATGTATTTAAAGCTACAAATTGTTAATTAATTGAAAGGATTGATATAAAAAGTTTAGTTTCTAAAATTTTGTTTATATAATAGCTTTTCTGTCAATTATTAAAACTTCTAGTAATATCGTCTGCTTGAAAACAGAAATGGATTATAAAATATGCCAGTACAATTTGTTAGACATTCTTTTTGCATCACTGATCAAAACTCACTTGCTGATGTTAAAACAGGTAGTAGTGCATGATTAATAAAATAATACAATCATCTTTTTCATGTATATAGCCATTCATAGGGTACTAAATGTTTTAAACCACCAATTCTTAAAATTTTTAAGAAGGACATTTTATAGATTTAAATAGAGGGAATTGAGGCAAAGGGACATAAGAGTAGGAAAGAAAGATGAGACCAATGTGAGGTTAGAAGGCCTATGTATTTGACAATCTGAGACCCCAGGCTTGTCTTTAAACTCCGGAAGAGCCAGTGTACAAAGCAGGACAGAGCTGAGTCACACTGTTGATATGATAGAAAGAGATCACCTATTCAAGAGAAATGTAACTTTTGTAGAAGTAAGATCAATATGAAATTGTAGGTTCTTATAAAGAAAACTTTAAATGTATGTCATTGATAGACTATCAGATAGTTAGAGATTCTATAATTCTCAAGAACATGCTAGGAAGGAGCTAAATGTTAAACAAAGTACATTTACTGTCTCTTATTTGATAGACTGAGGATACACATAAGAAGGTAAAATTCAAAAACATTATGAGAAATCTCTCCCCATTAGGTACTATGGGGAATAATGATCTCCGATTATTATTCCCAGACCACTTTCAAGAGAATGATCTGTTTTTAGGCTACACTTAGGGCCCCTACACTGGGAAGCTGCACTTAGCAGCCTCACTGGTGATTCTTAGGCACACTAAAGTTTAAAAACAAGCACTCTAGCCATCTAAAAATCAAGATAAACAAAACCTGTCACTGTGCTTTGTGGCCATTTTCTCTTATGTCACACTTTGGACCCTTGAATGCGTTTCAGTTATACAATGAATACACTCTGATTCTCTAAAGAAATACCTAAAGACATTCCTTCAGCTCATATAATTCCAGTGAGGCCCTTGGTTTTTCAGACTTGCTCTTAGTACTGCAGAAGGCCTGCGGGGGACTTTAAAACCTCTATGGTCTGTTTATTACTCTAAATATTCTAGTTTAATCCCTAGATAGAGTTAAACCATCAAAGAGCTGCATGTTATGCCCAAGTCGACTGGTTTCCTCCAGTCATCCCCCCACCTTCACATTCATATGATGCCCACAGTTTGCACTGGGCGCCTTGGAGGAGAGCAGAGAAAGCCGCCAGCACAGGGAGTGTGCGGCTGTCACGTTCATGGCACTTAGTATGTTGTTGACTGTCCTATGAAGGCTTTAGACATCTCTTTTCAATCTGTTGACAGTTATTTTCTGTTATATTTTTTTTTTTTTGTCCCAAGGAACCTAGATTGTATATTGAGTTTTGTTTTATTTATTTATTTATTTATTTTTATTGGTTCTCAAAACATTACAATGATCTTGACATATCATATATCATCATTTGATTCAAATGGGGTATGAATTCTTATTTTTACCATGTGTACAGATTGCAGGATCACAATCCACGTTTATACATACTGCCATACTAGTGTCTGTTGTATTCTGCTGCCTTTCCTATCCCCTTCCTATCCTCCTGTTTTTTGTTTATTTTCCATGTAATGAGTATTAATTTAAAAACTTTGCTTTAGCCATTAGGCAAATTTTCTGCTTCATTTTAGTAAAGTATGGCTTCATCTCCCATACTGTGTATCTCATCATACTCCCACTCCTGTTTTCCTTTCCTTATTACTCTATTATATTCTATCAGCTTCCATAAGTCCTTGATGAGGTGTGTATATGTTATATATGTGTAGACATATATATGTGCATAGGAAATACACACAGTTTCAATTTTATTTCAAAAGCAATGAAAGCAAAAACAGTCATTGTAAACATCATATCAGCTATGGTTATTTTCTAAAAATAAAAACTTCCTTGTACTAACTGAAAAATTCTAGATCTTCCTGGAGTAGTTTATGTAGCTGTAGATATTTTCCTATAATATATCACCAATAAAAGATATAAAAATCACATAATAATAACTGTTATATAAACTTTATAGTCATAGACTTAAATATTTCCTAATAATTCACATTTGAGCTCCAGGGATATAATTAATAACTTAGTGGCACCTATTAATAATACCAGAAAAATGACTGAGATTTCACTGCCCTTGAGAGAATATAGCATGTGATTCTTTCAAAACAAAGTTATACAAAATAGTTCTATTGTCAGATTTTTCATCGCCATTACAAATAAGACTTTATTATTATACAGGAATTAAACTGCATCCTTTTTAGAACACAGATAACAGCATGTCAGAAATGACTTCCTGCAGATTCTTTGACATCTATCTCATTGGCCTTTGCTTTACCTTCATCAGTCTCTGAGGTGATCTTCAGAAGGCATCATCCAGTACTCTAGATAATTACTGTAGAGACAGAATGACAGAAGGTTCTGAGTAATACACATTTAATTGCCTGGAATATAAATAATACAGCATCTTCAGTTAAAAATACCCTAGACAATAAGACAGTAGAACTAACTCTTCAAGGCTTGAAGGAGAAACATCACTGAAGTTTCATCAGAGTTTGTTGTTAAAAGTGGTTATGAGGTGCTGTATTTCTGAATTTAAATCCCCTTGTGAAGCTTGTCACCTACCAGGCCAGTTGACACCAAGCATGCTATCTTTGACTCAATTTGATGTTTACTCCCCTCTAGGTCATCATACCACCCTGACTCATTTTTGGCCACTCTTGTTTGATTCAGTAGCCTAACATGTGAAAATATATAGTGAGTATACTTTTGGTACACTTTATGCAGATGATACTGAAGTAAAAGTACTCGTGGAATTCCAAAGGAATTCTTAGTATTCATGTTGCAAAAGTATTCTTTACTGATGGTGGAATACAAGAGATTTGAGCTCTTGTAAACTACTATCAAAGTTTAGTTAGAAATAAAGATAGGGCTGGGGCATTGCTTAGTGGTAGAGCACATACTTAGCATGTGCAGTACCCTGGGTTTGATCCTCAGCACCAAAAAGGAAAGGAGAGAGGAGGAGGAGGAATGGAGAGAAAGAAAGAGGGAGAGAAAGGGAAAGAGAAACAAAATACTTCTGTAGGTATGACACAAGTAAGTTTAAGGCTTTTTTTATTATGTTCTTCAGGATTAGTAGTGTAATAATGAACAACCAGAAAAAGAATAAGGGATTTTTAAAATGAAGTACAAATTAATGGGAAAATAAGATCACATTTACATAAGCTCATATTTGTGACTTTGAGTCACTTAGAACTGCACAGTCATGCACATTGTAAGTAGTTTGAGAAAGGAGGCCCGTGCCTTCATTTCTTGCCCAGTGCCCTAAAGCAACTTGGAGCGGGCTCCATCTGGCCAAAGACCTATGCTGCAGGACTCCCCATTGGTCCCTATATCATATACTCATGTTGTTTTAGGTTGAGGCAATTTATTTGATGTGTAACTTAAAGTGATTTAATTTTCATGCTTTTAAAAGACTTGCCAAATAAATAAATTCACAAATACAAAAGAAAACCTTTCTTAGGCTCTGTCCCAATTTTTAGTTCAGAAAATATGAACACTCTACATAGAACACTCAACTCTACAACAGTGGTTGAATAATGACACCAGCTATTTGGCTCCATATGTTCAGTCCTTAATTTGTTTTACTAGATCTAGGCACCAGTTTTTGCACTGAAGGAGTAACCTTGCTGCAATATTTTCATAGAATTGCAAGTTGCAAAATTTTAGATCTGGAAAGCACCTTCTGTAATGAGTCCCCTCCTCCCATCCTTCCTTTTATGAACAGGCAAACTGAAGGCTTTTTTGTGCTGACAGACCAATGGGAAGCTCAGCTCTACTGAACAGATCTCACACCTGCCGTGTGTTCTGCAGGATGAGATGAGTGTCCCCGCCCAGGCATGGACGTGTCAGGGGACGCACAGAGTTGTGCCCGCCCATCAGAAGATGACTGTTGATTTGTCCAAGCCCAGGCTCCTCCTCTCTCACCTCCTCTCTCACCTCCTCTTGGACCTTGCTCTTTAGAAAACCCTTTTCTCACTTTTACCCAAGACTTCTCTGTGGCATCTCTTTCTCATCCCAGGAGCATGCTTATTATCTCTCATTTAAAAACCTTTCTTTCTGTCCACATCTTCTCTCCCTACTGTCTAGTCTCTCATCTCTCCTCTTCCAGGAAGAGGAGTCTGCACTCTGGACACTTTGTCGTCTCTCCTGCTGTCTCGATCTGCTGGAGACTGACTTTTGTCTCCAATATTTTGCTAATCTCTCCCTCCCTCTCTTTCTCTCTCTCTCTCTTGTGCACTCACTCACTCTCTCACTCTTTCCAAATCTGAACCATTTTTCGATTTCCACATGCTTTTCACTCTTCAAAGTAGTGGTTCTCCTTTTGGTCTCAGGATCTCATAAACATGAAAAAAATCTAAAGAGATTTTGTAAAGTTTCTACCTATAGATTCTTAGTGTATTAGAAATTAAAAGTGAGCGATTTAAAGAGTAATTACAGATTAATTTAAAGTTACAATAATAGACTTGCTTCATGTTAATAGAAAACATTTTTTGTGACAAATAATTACTTTCCAAGACAAAATAAATAAATACGAAGAAAAGTAGCATTGTTGTACATTTTCATAGAATTTTTAAATGTCTGGTTTAGTAGAAGTCAAGTACAATTTCATACCTATGCATGTTTTTAATTAGTTGCAGCATGTAGTTTTAGTTGAATTATATGGTGAAAATTTGAAAATTTGGCCTCACAAAAATATCTAATTGAAAAAAGGAAGGATGCTATAATTTAATAGTCTTTTCGGATAATTTCACATCTTTAACACTACACCCAAACTCAACATGTGGTTATTTTTAAAGGTTAGTTCCAGTGGAATCTGCAATCATGTAAGTTTTTCATACTGTTAAATTAAATCCATTGGTGTGTAGAACACTTTGACTCTTATACCCATGCATAATTTTGCAATATTTTGTGCTGGTCTTTGAAAATGCCCCACTCCGAGGAACTTCCTTATGAAAAGCTCTCTAAATCCTGTCCTTTTAAGTTTTTATGGAGACTTCATTGCATAGGTATGATTGAAGCATGGATGACCATGTAGAAAGGTGATTGGGCACAAAAGTTGTTATCTGATGTTTATAGACTGGGAAAACGCTGAAGGCTGTGGGCAGAGCATTCCCCCATGGTAGAGCACTTGCCTAGTATGCATGAGGCTGCATGCATGCTAAGCAACTGCTCTATCATGGAACTTCATCTCCAGACTCTGACCTATGGATTGGAGTGATAATGCTCTGTCAGTGAAGGTTCATTGATTATAGCACAGGTGCCACTCTGGAACAGGATGCTGAGGGTCCGAGAGGCTTTGTTTATGGGGGGGTGGGGGAGTAAGGGAACCCTCTGTACTTTCTGCTCAGTTTTATTGTGAACCTAAAACTGCACTAAAAAATAAAGCATTTTAAAAAATAAAAGCATATCATCCACTCAGTATACTGAGTCTGGAAGTCAGTGTGAATTTCATTGTTTAGTTTTTATTTTTAATGAATCAGTATGTCATTTTTAATCACCAAATGAGAACTTGTAATATTGCTTAGTCCATTATGGATTATAGCATCCAGTTATTTGGAATACAACACTAAATGGTGTTTATTTTTAGAATTGAAAACTAATATGAACAACTATTTTAGTTGACTGGTTTTAAATATATAAATAGCCAATCTCAGTACCAGATTACAAAATAAGGAAAAAAAATCACTCAAGAAATAGGACTGGAAAAGATGGAATGCAAGTGATTTAATAAAGTTAAAGTTTTTAAGTACTCCTTTGACTTTTCTTAAACATTCCTGAAAGTATTTTAGAATCCATTTGTTTTTTCCGCACGCATTACTGTGCATCTGTCTTGTGTGCCTTGCTGGATCTGTGCAGGTGGCTGGGCCACATCAAAATAGTCAGGCAGTCCCTGCCCTCACAGGCCTTGAATTGGGCTTAGTAGAAACAGAGAGGTAAAAGCAGTGAAGTATCACAAACACTGGGGAAAAGGAGGCCCAGGACAGAGGACCAGATGCTCTGATGGAAGGACAGAATGGAAGGAGTGAGGAGTTGTGCAGAGGAGAAAAGAGAAGAACTGGTAATGATTCAGAGGAGTTTTAAAAGATGAGTAGCATAGACATTCTTCCGGCACACAGGTCCTGATTTCAAAATCTATGCTTATTTTAGTATCCCAAACTGACTCTCATTGAAGGAAATATTATATTAAATGCTATATTGAATCTCTGAATAAATGAACACTGATTACTTTGCAAAAATTATACTGGATATTCTCTTACAATGCATATTTTACTTCCAAGAAAGAAGAAGTTTTTTGTTGATAGAAGCATTCTGTACATAGAACTGAGTAGTACATTTAATGGCTTGACTACTTTGACTTCTCGGTACATATTAAAGATGTAAGTAATGGAAAGATGGGAACTAACTTTAAAGGTCTTGAGGCAAAAAATATATATATATGATTTTTCTTCAAATGGATAAACCACCCAACTTTTAGTAGTATTGATATTGAAATTTAAAAGTGTTTTGTAATTGTTTTCCTGGATTTTCAGGTTATCTGTGAATTAATCTTCATTTGAAGGCATATTAATAGTTTTTATACATAAAATGTGCTTCATATCAAAACATTTTCCTTCACCTGTTTCCTATAATTAAAATATGCTTACTAATTTCTGCTTGCATTAAAGTATGTTAGAACTGTGGTGCCCCATACAACCATTATAAACATGAGGTCAGTCCATTCCTATTCATGTGGGAAAAATGTTATAGAAAAAGACATTTAAAGAGGGACTAGCCAAGTTGCAGAAGAGTACATAAAATAAAATCACATTTTAAAAAGAAAACTGTAAATCTAGATATTCATGCATGTACCTGTATGTATACAAAGAAAAAAAAAAGTCTGGAAAAACGCACTCCAGTATAGTTCTGATGGTTATCTGGGAGGGGGTGGTGATGCATTAACTGGTAACTTCCACTTTTAACAATTTTACAAAGTTTATGGGTTTTTTTTCCTCAATGTACATTCCTAGAAGCATATATAAAACATGTGCACATACATATGTGTGCATGTATATGTATATTAAAATTCAAATGAAAGAACTAAAAAGTAATCACTGGGAAAATAGTAAAGTTATAACATAGATAAGATACAAAAAAGTCAAGGTAAAATAAGCATTTATACTTTTCAACTGAATTAAAAACCATCTAATCCAACAGAAAAGTAAAAAGTTTATATCTTCAGAGATGGTGTACCTTTTCTTAAACTTTGTTATTATGTAGACAGACTGATTGATTTTGCTTTTCAAGTGAAAAGCTGAATCAGCCTTGTTCACCCTAAATGGGCACTTAAAGTCCAGTAAGGAAATGCACACAGTCTGCTTTACAACAGTGCATGAGCTCATTTTTAAAGAAACTTCTCCAAACCTGTGGTTTGTTCTCATCCCTTATGGTGATAACAATAATGCAATATAAAACAGTTCTATCCTAACTTCCAGTAAAATCCTTAAACTAGTAACCATTTTACAGTATACTTTTGATAATAATTGTAGATAGTACTCTTGTACTCACAAATAGAATTCCCTCTAAAATCATTCTAATTCATTTTACCATTCCTAAAACCTCCCCAACAGATGGCTGTCTCTCATTATTAAAGTTCTTCATATTAAAATAAAACAAAACAGGGATGGAGGTATAGCTCAATGGTAGAACACTTAACTTGCAAGAGCAAGGGCCTGGGTTTGGTCCCCAACACCACAATACATAGATGGGTAGATAGACTGAAAGAAAGAATAAAGCAAAACAAAATTCTAGACCTTCCAGGAGTGTTTATTTCATTGAATAACAGGAAGAATATTTACTTTTGAGCCTTTTTAAAGTGCTGCAGAGAAATAAAATCCATATTATTTATATTAGCAAATATAGATTAAAACTAAAATTATCTGTACTTTTTATCAGGTTATACTTATAAATCACAACTATTTAAAATATGTAAATATTTAGGGTATTTGTTTCCCCTAATTAATTAGCATGTTATTAGCACTTACTTGCCTTAGGAAAATAGCATATTAACTACATCTTGTTTATTCTTTCTGTAGTATATATTCAGAGATGCAGATGGCAATGATGATGATAGTTACTAAAGTTAACGTTTATCATAGAAAGAGCTTACTGTCTGCCAGGTACTATTCTGAGTACTTTGCTAATATGAACTCATTTTAAGTTCCAACAACCTTAGTAAGTACTATTGTCATTCCCATTTTATAGATGAGGACACCAAAACATTGATAATTTAAGCAGTTTGCGTATGCTTACACAATTAGCACAGAACCAGGTGAGACCAATTTCCCATCCATTGTGTCACATAACCTAGACATGCATGATATTTTTCCTTGCAGAAATTTCTGCTCTATGGACAGTCCCAGAAGCATTTCCAGTCCTTTCTTCAACACCCTGGCTACAGGGTGCTATGCTAAGTGATTTTTTTTTTTTCTCAAAAGGAAAGTAATTCACATATTAACCACTCAGCAGGAAGTATTTTTGACTATTCATAGTATGCAAAATCCTGTTTGGGAAATAGTAACTATAGTTACTATAGTATCACCATCACAGATTAAGGGATTTCCATTTGGTCTTTTGAACTGGTGCTCTCCACTGGAATAAAACACTTCTAGAAAGTATTTCCTCATATTTGCATCCTTCAGAACTAATAGCATCTCCCCGTGAGCTGATGCCTTAACTGTAGACTTTGATATATATAAATCTTCCAAATGCCTGTCCACAGAGTCCTGGAATTCTGGGAGGTAACTATGAATGTGTTCTGTAAAGGGCTTTTTCCTCTACAAAGTGTTCCCTTGAAGGCAGCTGTGGCATCACTGAGGGTACTGACCAAGGCTCTGAGGACCTATTCCTCATCTACTAGGCTAAACTCTTCATATGCATGGCACTCACCTTGTACTGTCCAGCCAAAGGGGTTGGGACAGTTGGTAGTCACTGGTATTTTCTTTTTGGTCAGAGTGAACTAAATGTTGCTGCCATACAGAAGTCCTGTCATTCTTCTCTGCAAAACCAGATTGCCTGTGATTTGGGCTCAAGTCTTTCTCCATGGTATATTGGGAACATATCATGGATATTTCTGTTTCTAGTATGCATAATGGATAAAGGACATGGTGTGTTGTTGATTCGATTTTCAATAATTTTTAATATTAATAATGAAATCCGCATATACATCCTTCAGAGTATAACCAAGTGAATCAATCCAATTGGCAAAAAAGTAGGAAACCTGATAATACCAGAAGCCGTACCTTGTTGGTGAGAATGTAAAGCATTTTGGCATTTTCTATCAGAATTTAAAATGTGCATATTCTTTGATCCTGCTCTGGTGAATTCATCCTATAAAAATAATCACTAGGTATCTAAGATTCCCTATACAATATAACCTAACCACACATCAGAAAAAAAAAATGAATTCAGGTGTGAGAAGAATTACCTGAGATTCATAAGAGAGGCCTAAGATGAGAGAGAATGTCTCATGAAGTCCTGAGGGAAGACTACTGCATTGTAGAATAACTGAAATATGATATCATTCCTATATTAAGTTAGAAAAAGCTCTCCAAATTCTTAACAGCAGTTACTTTTGGTGTGAGAAGGAAGATGTACTTTCTTTTTTTATATATATAAGTAATTATTATGTTTTAAACATGGTGACCTGTAAAGGCATCCTTTATCTAGATTACCTAGAAACAGGGCCCCAGTGAAGTGAGGCCTTTGAGCAGTGGAGATATTGGCCCAATTTTCAAGCAGAGGGAGCAGCAATGTCACAGCCCTAAAGTGGGAACCATGTGAACATATCCAAGAAAGTGCAAGGAGATTTCTATGCATAGTGAGCCAGAGGAGGAGGAGATGAAGTCTGAATGGTGTTAGGGTTTTGAGGGACAGCTGTGAACAGATGAGAGAGGGAATGGGATTCATGGTTGATGACAAGGATCACCCTGGCTGCATGTGGACAGCAATGGAGGTTGGAGATAGTGGCTTTAAACTGTTGGGATGAGACCACATCAGTCCCAGGCCCAGCAAGAGATGTTTTACATCATCACTCCCATCAACTTTCTTCTCCACTTGCTTGAGTACTAATGTTCTCAGGTGTTCTTTTGGCCACAAAATAGAGGAAAACAGTTATTCTAACTTGAATGTAACAAAAGGATTCTGGCCAGCTTATTACCCATGAAATTCTTCACAAGTGACAGATTATCATCATAGAGAACTGGAGACTAAGCATTTTCAGAAGGCTTATTAGCACACATAAAACCCCAGAATTTTAGAAGAATTTAGACTTTACTGGGGAATTAAGTCAAGACTAGCCTAATCATAAAAACTATGATGGACCTCCCTTTTCAATCCATTGATACCTTCAAGGGAGGGGGCAGTTAATGCATATCTCACCATCCTTAATCTCATCAGCCCCCAAATGAGAAACTGGCTTCAGGAAGAACTCTCCTCTAGGGGTATGGCGGGCCATGGAACCCTCTATAGTGATTGACCTACTGCAGCCAGTTCCCAGAGTAAGCTTTGTGAAGTGACTGTGTTCATGCCACAGATTTCTTCTCTTAAGAGAGCCAGCTATAGCCGTGCAGTAATGCACACCTATAATCCTTGTGGCTCAGGAGGCTAAGACTGGAGTATCGAGTTCAAAGATAGCCTCAGCAACAGCGATGCACTAAGGAACTCAGCGAGACCCTATCTCTAAATAAAATATAAAATAGGGCTGGGGATGTGGCTCATTGGTTGAGTGCCCCTGCGTTCATCCACAGTACCTCCCCCACCCACAAAAAAAGAGCCAGGTATAAAAAGTTTATTAGAAATCACAAGATAAAAACAGGCCATGAGACCTTCACTGTCCAGAGTTCTTTAAGATATTGTTTAGGAGTCTTAGTCTAGTAGTAAATTGCAAAGAATGAAAAATGCAGACCTATAATATATGGTCCTTTCAGGCAGACTAAAGATTTGATACCAAGAATAGATTTGATCTTTTTTCTCCCATAAATAATAGTGTTTGAAATGATGTAGAAGGATGAGGTTGATATCCAGAACATAGAAAATGGGAAATGTAACAAAAACTTTTTAGAATCTGGCTTGAATAAGATTTTGTCTACAGAAATGTATTTTACCGATGTTTTGTTTAGAAAAGGATTATTTTAAGGGTGATTATATATTCACTTTTGCCAAAGGATTGTGGCAATATAGCTGTTAGATCTGTGCAAATAATAGATAAAGCACTGCTGCAAATTTTATTTTCCTATGGCCATTAGCTTACACAGAATAAATATTTGTTAAAACATTTGTCAGATATTAAATTTCATGTTACCCTAATAGGATATAATTACATATAAGTGTTTTTTTTTTTACAGGCAGAGATGTTGATATTGACATAAATGTAGATTCAGTAATAACTAATTCTTAGACCACTGTAGTTATTGAATTACAAAACAGTAAATGTTTTTAAACTCTTCTAAATCATTTTCATTTTCAAATATAACAGCATTAGATTTTTAATGTGAATTTCCACTCTCTGTTGAGGTAGAGTAATATAATGTTTTCTATTGGAAAAGTTTAAAGAATTGAACTTTTTATTAACCACTTAATAGCAAGGAAAGCTTCAGAGGTTTCGGGAACTTTCTTAACCTTCCTTCCCTCAAACCAGTGTATAAGGAGGACAGTGCTATTCCTAACACAACCCCACAGGCATTCTGAAGTAGTGTCTTCCATGGGACGAAAGTGAAGCCTTGACTTTCTACTAAAGGGAAAAGAGTTGGTCATTGGGTGAGGCTTGGGCATGGGACAAAAATACTGTGTTTCATCCATTACTTGGTAATAAGTAACAAACAAAAAGTTTTAAAACTTTTAATAGTTTGTTTACCAGATTTACAAACTATATATGAATGTCATGTCTGCAAATACCAAAAGGGCCCTATCAGAATGCTCCCATTCTCATGTTCAAACCTGTCTCTCTCAGCCTCTCTTCTATAATTTCAGAAATTTCTCATGTCCTAATAGTTTTTTACTCTACACCTACTTCAAGAAAGCATTAGACAAATGGTATTTTTTTCCTGTCCCGTTTTACCTCCCCCTCCTCCCTTTCAACAAAATAGAAAAGTTAGTTTAGTCATATATAACCAAAGGAGGAAATGACAAGTAATGAATTCAAAAATTAATGCAAAATTCTCATAAATTTTTAGGGTAGGCTGTTTGTTCACCTTGACAACTCACACTGAGACCATAGAACTGGATAATGTGATATATATTTAAAACTCTTTGCAGTTATAGAATCATACCTGATTTATACTGCTAATAATTTTTACTCTTATATTCAGACCCTAGCTATAAGAACTTGAAATCAGTATGATAAAGCATAAATCAGGAATTCATTAATATAGCCTTGGAATCTAATCTGGGTAAAAGAAAAACAAATTATAAAACAACCTCTTAAAGCCTTCAAAATCTTCCTAAATACTATTTTTAAGTAGTACAAAATAAATAAATATCAAATATTTTATTCATACCACCTCTAGCCATAGTTATCATTTAGATTAACTGGTAATTGTAGAAAATCTAAAGAATTTGCCAGGTAACTTTTTTGCCAATGGATAGCTTTCTAACTTCATTCTAAATTACTAATGAGAACTTTAGACATAATTTTATGTAGCCTTTTGTGATTGTTTTGCTAGAAAGTATATTCCACTACTGAATAATGTTAATACCCCATGAAAATATAATTGAATATGTAAGCTTTTTCAAAATTTTCCCCAATTCTATTCAAATGAAAATGTTTGCATAAGTCATTGTTGCAAAATTGGATTTTCAGAATTAATCTTAGTTTGTATTTGACTTATTGTTTGAGAAATTCAAGAGTATTTATGATTATAAAGTTGTTTTCTATTGAAGATACCTAATAGGCCTAAATGATATTGTGCATCAGTTTTCTTTCAAAGGATTTCCATGAATTACTAAAATTAAACATTCTTGAAAAATTTAACATTTATCATAGATGTGTTTCTTTAGAAATATATATCAGACGTGGCTTTAATCTCTGAAATGTGATGCTGTACACTTCCATGTGCAGGTCATCTCACCTGGCTTTTTGTTTTTGTTGTTGTGAAAATGTTCGATTCAGGTTCTACATGGTCAGCTATTATGAGAGGAGTCACAGAATAGCAGTTGGAGCACGCCATGGTTCAGTGGCCCTGTACGACATCCGGACTGGAAAATGTCAGGTAAATAAATCATCGTGACTTCCTCTCCATAAAGTGTGGAAGTTATTGAAAGGAGAAAGAGACCAGCACTTCACCAGTTGACGTGCTGAGCTGCTGGAACATTATGGATAATGCTAAAGGGATCAATAGTTTAATGAAGGACTCAAAGCATATAGAGCCCCACTGTCTTTATTCACTAGGACTGAAGGGCTGCCACAGATGGCTTCAGAATAGAGCCCAGAGTGAGGGGGTACTGCTCTCCAGCAACTTTGCAGTACACCTCTTCTTTTTTAAACAAGGTTTTCTGGTCTCCTTAATTTTGTCATGAGTTTTCTGAAAAAAAGTTGATGATGCACGGGTATGATATAATGGTTGAACAAAAATTTATTCTCTAAGTTAAATGATTTATTTACATGGTAACAGGTGTTTATTTAATTGCAAGACAGTAATCTAGTCAGAATTCATAAAAAGAAAAAGCAATTTCATTTAGTAAAGCTTTATTAAAAAATAAAGTAATGCTGTCTTTGAAATAATATTACTTTGTATACTTTTATAACACTTTTTATGTTTTTATAACATGTTACTCTTTATTAAAAATTCATCTTGGTTTTGATCTTGGTCACCTTATTCTCAAAATATAACAGTTAGATAGACAGGGCTAGTCTAGCCCTACTTTAGATATAAGGGAATTGAAGCTCAGAGCTTTAGTAGCTTTATCCCAGAGTCACATTAGTGGCTAAGGGCAAACCAGACCTAGGCACCATTGAGATGGCAAAATTATACCATTCATTGATAAATAGTGCCAAAACAGCTTCTCGCCCCAATCCTCTTCCTCCTTCTCCTCCTCCTTCTCTTCTTCTTCTCCTTGTCCTCTTCCTCCTCCTCCTCCTCTTCCTTTTTATTGATTCTTTTTAGTTCTACATAACACTAGGATTCATTTTGACACAATCATAAAAGCACAATAGATAGCTTCTTATGTTTCATTGTAGTGTTTATTAATGCTGATATATTTACCTGTCTTGTAGTGTAAGGAATTTCCAGAAAGAGTATGAAAAAATTAATGAGGAGGTGACTAAAATTTTAGGCTGTCTCTTAAATGCAATAAACTGTTCATTAATCCTCCAAAACTTCCCTGTCAGCTTTCAGTGAAATAGTTCTAAGAGATGGTAACAGGTGTTGGGGTAAAACATTCAACAGGCAGACAAGTTTGGGAGATCTGTTTGAATATTAAGCACATTTATTTGTTCAGACTCCTGAGATGGTCATGTGTGAATGTGCTTTGCACATAGATTATGCACCATTGCTATACTTATTAACTGTTGGATTGTGTTGGCATGTGTAAACCTCTTATCCCATGACATATTCCTTTATGCTGGGCTGTCACTGAAATCACTCTGAATGCTTGTCTAAAAATTAAGTTACACGATATTTATAATATTCTTTCAGAAGAGAGATTCTTCAAAGAGCATTTTCAGACTCTTAAGACAAATATTTTTCTCTTTTTAAACCTAACTTTTAAAACAGATATATAAAAATTATATGTATTGATGGAGCGCCATGTGATGTTTCAGTACATGTGTATGTTGTATAGTGTTTAAATCAGGTTAAACATCTTTATTTCCTCAAACACTAATCATTTCTTTGTGGTAAAAACATTCATATTCCTTTTTTCTAGCTTTTTAATTCAGCACATTGTTATCTATAGTCACCTTACTGTCCAGAACACACTGGAGCTTTCTATTTCTATTGAACTGTAATTTAGTACCCATGGATCAACCTTCCCCAATTTTCCCCTGTCCTCTACTCTCCGTAGCTTCTGGTAACCACCTGTTTTTAAAACAGTGTGAAAAATTGGAGTTTATTAGACTTTGAGAGAAATAAACCACAAACATCTGCAAGGTAAAGATGGGGAAAAAAATAACAGGAGACCTTGTAAAGCTTCAAAAATGAACTGAAGAAATTCTAGAGAAGATTCTTCATTATCAGATGAAATGCAGTTGCCACTGGCAGACAGCCAAGTGAACCAGTGAGTGCAGTGAGCTAACCAAAAGCAAGCTGGAGGACAGCAAGTGTACACTAGTGACCAAGGACCAAAGTGCACTGAAGTATACGTTGCTTTCCATTTCTCTTCCTACTAAGTGGTCTCAGTGATGAACTCAGTAATATACTGAAAACGTTAATGTTTTGAATACCTTCTTCTTTTCAGCTGGTTTACTTGAGATACACTTACCAAAGTCATTCTTTCTTCAAAGGAATTTGAAATACCATATTTTCTGTACATTATTTTGATGCATTATTTTAGTGTCCCCATGATTTTTTTGTACTTCATCTTCTTGATTTTAGTACCTAAAATTATCATTAGTGTTGCTAGGGTGAATAGCCTTTACTTTCCCATTTTGTATGAAGGGAAAACCTACCCTTTTCTCTCTCATCATTCTGTGAAAACACAGCTAAATCTCCAAGATTTATCTTAACTACTCTTGCCAGCTATCATTTATATCCAGTGACAATGAACCTTAAAAGATTCTCTTACTTCTTTTATTAATGTTGTAAGATTTAAGATAAAGTGAGTGAACATCTGAAACAGCATATAGTGTAGGTAGCGTGCTTAGAAAAGGTGTTTTAAGAAGTGAATCATAGGATCATTTTGAACTAGGAATGCGGTAAAGCATTTCTTGAAAAATATTTTGGAATCAGTTACAGGGACAGTGGGGTGATTTTTCTAGCATGAGCAAAGACACAGAGATATAACATAAAAAATTTAGAAGGGATATTTAAAAAATTTACCTGATTATAGGAATAGGGTCCCAATAGGTGGAAATATAAAGTCTAATGCCTTAGATGGAATAAGGGTCAGATATGTCTCTTGCTGTAATTAGATTTGCTGGTACAGAATAAAGGAAAAATTAAGCCCCTTTATCTTACCTTTTGACTTAAAAAAAAAAAAGAGAAAAGAAAGAAATCAATGTTCTTTTGATCTGTTCCTCCCAGACTTGAAGAGGAGGTTATACAAAGCCATAGGATGAATATGATGTAACTATCTGGAACATGAATTTTACAGAAGTTAAGAGTTGGCAAAGTATGGCCCAAATCTGTCCTGCTGCCTGTTCTAATAAGTAAAGTTTTATTGGAACACAGCCACACTCATTCAATTATGCATTGCCTACCACAATGGCAGAATTGAGTAGTTGGCAACTGGCAAAGAACCTTTGTGATCTGAAAGCTAAAAGATTTACTATCTGCCCCTTTATAGAAAAGGTTTCCTGACTTTTAACCAAGGTGATTGAGGAGGAAGAGTTGACTAATTTAACTAAAAGTGATTTAGAACATTATAGTGTAATGTTAAGAATAATTAGAATAGTAAGAACAATTAGAAAGATGTGTGGGTTTGAATCCCATATCCACCACTAATTAGCTTTATAACCTTGAGAAAGTCTTCTGACTTCTCAGAGCTGAAATTTCCTCATCTGTAAAGTGGCAATAGAAATAGCACCTATTATTGGGACAAGTGTTAAAGAATTTTTTCAAAACACTTGTTGAAGATGGTGAGGCGGTCTTTATCAAGGAGGACCATCCTGATAGGTATGGGGACCACTGCAACAGGGTCTTGCAAAGCAGAAGGATTGGTTTCTGACTTTCACAAGGAGCAGATTGAGGTCCATAAGTGGAAAGTTACTAAGAGGAAGCACGCAATGTAGGGGCTTTCTGCTTAAACTTGCTTAGTAGCATTTGTGGCCAAGTGTAGGCTAGAGTGGTGAGATACTAAGGGTGGGGGGTTTTCTCTAAACTGACTTAGGGGATTCTTTCTTAAATGAATTCAGCAAGAAAGACAAAGAGGGAACCCCAAGGTCAGGCCTAGTCAAGCAGAGGACTCCAAAGAACCTAATTCAAGTCTCTGCCAGAAGTAAATAAGGTAATTTATATAGATACTTAGCTATCTTGTAGTTAGTATCCTGTAAGTGTGACTGTTATCACATTAAAATAAATTCAGAAACATACTACATTATAATTAAATTTCATTAATACTAGAGAGAACTTTAAAGAAAAAAAAAGTGCTAAGAACTCACTCTCCTGACTTAGAAGTGCTTTGGTGCAAGTGGAGGCAGCTGCATGAGGCCATGTGTGGGTGTTTTTCCAAAGCCTCTCCTGCCTGCAGTGTCAGGATCTTACAAAGCAGGAGAAGGATTGGATTCTGACTTTCACAAGGAGCAGAGTGGGGTCCATAGTGGAAAGTTACTAGACCCCAAGGTAGGGGGTTTCTACTTAAACTTACTTGGTAGTATTTGTGACCAAGAATAGGCTAGAGTGGTCAGATACCAAGGGTGGGGGGTTTTCTCTACTGACTATGATGATCAGAAACAGATGGGATTCAATAGTTAAAATTCTGCTGTGCTGCTGACTTCAAAACTGCTAAGCAATTTAGGAACGTACCTGCCTCAAATTTCATTGAATTAAAAAAAAAAAATCTAGGACCCTTTTAAATGCTTAAATTTTGTTGCCAAGTTGCTAAGCAGGCAGATTAGAGCCCATGCCTCCCTTGTGCTCTTCGAATATGTATTTGGTTAAATCGAGACTGAAAATCCCCTCTGGTTTGACAAACGTGATCTCCTATCTCACTGATGTCCAGTCCTTTTTGAATCCATCATTTGTAACAATTGCTGACTCTGTGCTGGGTTCTCTTGGGTTCATGTTAGCTGGTTTTCCTTATGAAGTTTGCACCGTGTCACTTGGAGGTGCCTGATCCACTTTGGTAAATCCAGGCTCACTTTCTTACCGTGCTTTGGCAAAGCACTACAAAAAAGCAGTGATGTTTGAGAGAAAGAAAATAAGCCTGAAGGCTTCTCCTTATCTGAAATTATGTTTTAAAAAACTTTGTTACTGAAAAGTTTGAGTAAATGCCTTAGAAAACCTATTCTTAAAATCCCATATTTATCTAGTGTCTGGTACATAGGAGAAATACAATGAAATACACGTTGATCAGATTTTTAAAATCCTAACTCTTCAAAATAAAAAAATATATTAAGAAATATATTGTAATATGATAAATGAAAACAAAGTGTGCCTAAATTATATAAAAATATCAATTTGGTATAGTTTTATTTCAGTATGTTAGAAACACTCATTAAATTGTTTTTCTTTAGGGAGAATATCCTATCCTTTTAGAAATAGCATAGAAAAACCTTTCTTTTGAGTCAAAACAGATATATTTCTGTAGTAGACCATGGCCAGGCCTGCCATGAGCCAGATAATGAAGGAAAAAAAAAAATAGAAGCTAAGGTTGATTTTATGTGTGTAACTGTGGCAACTGTGGCCTCGTTGTAATCCCTCACAGAGAGGACATTAAATTCTGGAATGCTGATGTGTGCCCCATCACATAGCCTGATGTATACCAAAGCAACAATCCTACAGCTCAAGCTCCTGTGACCTTGAAGATTACTCCATGAGGGATGAATGCACTGACCTCTGCACTTTCCATGTACCTCCATGAGAAAAGGCGGGGTGGGAGGGAGCGCGGCAGAATACTGAATCCTTTTAGTTGTACCCTTATCCCCCGAATATCCTCTGTCTGTTTCTTTGATAATTCAGTAGTACAGAAGTGAAATCAACCCTGAACTCTGCCCACATCTTTTTTCACCAGTCTGTGAACTCTGGCTTACCCAAATTTGGCTCACTTTCGCTTCTCAGCCAACAAGATGTCACAAGTAGTCCACAAGGTCACTACATCTGCTAAGCATGTACTTAAACGCAAGAGAAGACCAGAACAGGCACAGCCACATTAAAGTTCATATGGAAGATGAGGAAGAGTACCTTAATGTTTTATTAAACTCTTCTTCCCTTTTTCTTGTTTGGTTTTTCCCTCAAATACAAAGTAATTTTGATGACTGGTTTTCTTGGCCTTTTTTGACATCTTATTGTCTCAAATTCAATGTGTCAGAAATATCTCTACTTTCTACCCGCATCCCTTCCACCTACCTTTTTCTGTTAATTGCATAATAATATAATGACACCACACTCACCCTGCCTTTTCCTTCACCCACTCATATCTGTTACTGAGTTTAACTTTTTCTTAGCGCAAGCCTGGAATCTGCCTCTTTCCTCTGCAAACACCGTAACTTGGGCCTTGGCCCGTTTAAGGCCTTTGAGCCTCTAGTTTTGATCACCGTATGTGTATACCCCCTTCCTTCTTTGATCTCTGTTTCATTCAATAGCACCCTCTTCTTCTATTGTTCCCTGTCCTGGTCTTCTTGCAATTTACATAGAAAGCATTGAAAAGTATTGCTTGGATAATTTCTTAGAACCACAGTCAGAATTTCAGGAGATGCCCCTTTCCAATTCCAAGTGTCTTAGATTGTATCCAATGTCCCACTTTGCCAAGAACATACCACATACTCAGGTGAAGCACTTCTAATGAGCAAAAATGCTGAAGTATCCTTGTTAAATTAATGATTTTTGCCTCTATTTTCATTGACATTTTTATTGAAATTTATTTTGCTCATCTTTTGAATTCTCTACACCTCTTGTAAGTTACACAGCTTTCTTAAGCTCTGTCCACTTGTATCCACTATTTCTTACACAGAGCAATTATTTGTTTCTGACATGATACATTTATTCTTATCTCTAAATTTAGTTACCAAGCTATTTATTTCCTTTTACTTACTAGGTAAGGCAGTGTAGTGGAGCACCTGCAAATAGATTCTGAAACCAGACTACCTAGATTCTCATCCTTGCTCAGTTTATTAGCTTTGTGGTTTTGTGCAAAGTATTTAAAAACTCTTTGTATTTGAGTTTCTTCATCTATAAAATGAACATAAGAACATTTGTCTCATTGGGTTATAAAGATTAAAAATGCTCAAAAATTCTCAAAAAGTGTTAGCCATCATAATTATTATGTAACTGTTAGTTTAAATAGGCCAAAATTAATCAATCCCATCCTGTCCCTTCCTGCTGCCATATATCCTACTTCATACCTGATAGATCTAATTTCTTATGTTTTTTTTTTTCACGTTCTTTTTCCCCAGGACTGTTTGAATTACTCTTTTAGGTAGGGCCAGTAATGTATCAATTAAGTAATTAGCAAATTTTAAGATTTCAGACATACTGATCTGTCCTTATCCATCTGTGTTTAGTAATTATCTGTCTTTCCTGATTTTTTCCTATAACATTAATCTCTTTTCCTACTACTATTTGATTCTTCAATGATTTTTTGAAATTATTATAAATATGACTTTTAATTTTACTTCAATATTAGAATCTTTCTGAGTAAAGTAATTAAAATTTGTAAACAGACTTTTTAAAAAAAAAACAGTTTTAACTTTACAGCAAAATTGAGTAGAACATACAGAGAATTCCCATGTACCCTCTGCACCTGCACATGCGTATCCTCCCCCATTTTTCACATCTTCCCACTGAGTGGAACATCAGTCTGTAGGAAAGTTTACACAAGCTCGGATGTACTCAGGGTGGCATGGCCATACACAGTAATGTAGGAAAGTTCAAACTTTTCCTCTGAAAGTTGAAACAAACTGGTAAAAAAAGCCTACAAGTTTATTAACATGTACATGATTCATACAAAATATGAAACTCACAGAGGAGCCAGGTGATTGAGGTTTAAATGCTATTTTCTGAGGGGAGAGGGGAGTGGGAGGCTGTAGGCAATTTTAAGGAGGGGTATTATTTGAGGCGGTGGGGAATAAGCCTGGAAAATAGACAGTGGTCAGGGACAATATTCCTCTGGGATGTAGGTGTGATTGCTTGACATTCAGTCTTCTTCTGTGTGATATGAGTTAAATCTTCCTTGGATAGTGCAGTGTCTATGAGAGTATTTGAAGGCAATTATGTTCCTCTTAAGGATCTGGTTTTTAGGAAAATAAGGGAACCACAGGGAAAGCCCTTCTCTGTATTTGCTGCTCTCCATGTGTCCTCAATGGGAACGTCAAAGCAGCAGATTTTGGTGCATCATTTTCTGAGCCCCACAGAAAATTGATGAAGGTACACTCACCTATCCTCACCCAGAATCGATAGTTTGCATTGGAGTTTAATCTTGGTGTGGCAGATTCTATGGTTTTGAACACATGCATCATAACATGTATCTGCCATTACTGTATCAAGCAGAGTAGTTTCACTACCCTAAAATCCTTATTTATATAACTTTTAATGTGTATTCTATTATTTTTAGTGTAAATTCCTGTATATACAGTGCTCAGACAAAAGACTTGTGCATGTGATGACCAGAATGCTCTGAAACTCTTGCATACATTTTATGAGCATTAGTTTTTCATGCCCTTCCCAGTATTTCTGGTAATAACAGAATGACCTTTGAACCATGGTTATTATAAAAAGTGGAACTCCACAGTTGGCCTTTTTTGCCTCCTATATTTGTCCTCTTAGACAACAGACTGTTTCTTCATTTATTCCTGATTTAGTATCCATTTTGTCTATTTAAAAAAAATATAATGATGGCTCTTCTCTATGCCAAGAAGTATATTATGTATAAGAGATAACAAAATATGAACCATGTTATATGCAAAAGATCACAAAATCCATGAGTATATCCCTTAATGACACACTCTGGTATGGAAGATAATCTTAAACCCCCATTTGAAGTAATATAACCAGCTCTGAAGGACGGCAGCCTTCCTGTGGGACACTGCGGAGTTGGTCAGGAAGAGCTTCCTAATGGGAAGAGCATCTGAATAACAGTGAGGAAGTAAGCCAAGAGAAGGGGAAGGAAGGGAGAGTGTACCAGGCAGACAGTACAACCTGTGCAAAGCCTGGGAGACCAGGAAGCACAGGAAGGCCTGCTTGTCAGATGCTTCAGATGCTGGTCAGATGCTTCCTTCATACGCGGGAACAGTTCGGTTTGTACTACAGCAGCTTTCACATTGGCTTTATATTGGGAATTGCACAAATCCCACCTGAGAAACAGTTATTCCAATACATAAGTAGAGATATTACTTATTTGTGACTTATTAAGTGCTAAATCAGCAACTAAATTTTGTAAGTTATATCGTATTAGCAAAGTGTTAAAGAAATGACTAAATGCTGACATATTTTGTTAACTAAAATTTTTTTTTAGGGAAAGGGCTTGGCAAGATATGCAAGTGTTTTCACCATGGGATTTAAAGTGTTTTATGAAAATAAACCAATGTAGTTTTCTGTAATGCACTTAATTCTGGAAAGCACTCTAAAATACTAGGTATCAAAAGAAAGCTAATATTCAAGACTAAACAAAAATGTCAGCAAACATAGTTATATTAATAGAAGTTTGGAAAACAATGTGTTCTTTTCTCTAAAAATAACAAAGATTTTACTTCTAGTTAGGAGGAGCAATGGACCTTAGGGATCTTGTGGACAGTAAGATTGATGTTTCTTTAAGGCAGAGTTTTAAGCTTCGGGCACAGTTTTCACTGAGCAGAAGTCTATAACGCTTATACATCAAGGGCACTTATGCGGTGATTGCAAAAATTGCAGTGAGGATTGACTACAGTACTTAGTCAGGCAGTGACATTTTAGGTATTTTCTTCCTGCTCTTTTCAGCAGCTGGTTTTATGGCAGGTGCTTCATGTGACATTCTGGAGCAACAACCAGAAATATGGCATCAGGGGTGATAATAAGATAAATGGTTGGAGAAGACAATGGTTTCCTGACACTGTTGAGGAATTACCTAATGAGCTTCCTGTTTTAAAAGTGAACTGCTACTTAGAGAAGAACCTCTAGGAAAAGGCACAGATACCTGAAACAGTGCTTGAAATCAGACCATCATTTATTCTCAAAGTTTAAAATTTTAGAATATTCTTAACTATGCAGAGGAATATTTTCCGTTATTTGTTCCATTGCTTATTGAGCACTTCTTGTATTAGTGTGATGTTTTGAATGTCAGTATTCAAGACTGTTGCTCTGAGAAAGAAAATTAAATCCTTCATAAGATCTACAACTAGAAATACATAAAGCAGAGAGTTCTATATTTATAAACCCAGTAATTATAAATCTATAATTATAAACCCATTTCATCATTCTTACAAAGGCATTAAATAGGCTAAAAATTATTTTCATTCTCAAAATTTCCATCATTTCATTTATATTTCTCAGTGCAATCATTTTCCTACCTAACCATTCTCTCCCTGTCCAAACACATTAAAAAAAGAAAGTTTAAATATGTATATATATGTTTGCATACATATATTTTTTCCACAAATGTAGTTCACAAAATTAGGAAATATTAGGTAGGGGAGTCATAATACAGTCATCCATTGGTATTCATAGAAGATGGTTCTGGACCGCCCCCCTGCCCAGGGATATGAAAATCCACAAATATTCAAGTCCCTTAACATGGTGTAGTATTTGCATATAACCTACATAATTCTCCCAGTACTTTAAATTATCTCTAGAATACTCATAGTATTTCATAAATATGTAAATAGTTGTTATACTATATTGTCAAGGAAATAATGACAAGGAAAAAAAGCCTTCATATGTTCAGTACAGATAAAGTTGTTATTTTTAGAATATGTTCATGCCACGATTGGTTGAATCAATTGGTGCAGACCCACTGGTATGGAGGGCCAACTGTATATTGAATTCATGCTGGACTCACTGCCCTTTATATTTTATACCCACTCTTAATATGTAAGGGACTTAAAACAAAGCCTGGTATAATCATTCAATAAATATGATTCCTAAGTACTCTAAAACGTATAACAATGACATGAGTCTACTTCATGATAGGTTGTACAGATGTTGATATCAAAGCATCTTGACAGATCTGGCAGGTCCTATTTCTGGATGGAATTTGAGTGTAGGCACACATGCAGGTACCTAAAAGCCCTGGATCCCACATAGTCCACCCCACAATTAGTTCGGTTTATCAAAAATGTTCATCAAGTGTAAAATATAAAATGACATATATCATAGACATTCTTTTTAATTTAAATCTTGTAAAGATAATTTTATTTCTCATCTATTTTGATATGGGACCAAAGACTTTTCTTTCCATATTGATCCATTGATTTTAGTTGTTTTTTTTTTTTTTTTTAAGTTATAGATGGGCACAATGCCTTTATTTTATTTGTTTTTATGTGGTGCTGAGGATCAAACCCAGTGCCTCAAACGTGCTAGGCAAGTGCTCTGCACTGAGCTGTAGCCCCAGCCCTTGATTTTAGTTCTTTCTTGTGAAAGCAGAACAGTTTCTGTTTCTTTAAGTGGACTGAGGAATTAAGCATACTCATAAAGCAAAGTCAGAGTATAAATCTAGATTTTAATGCTTTTCCCAGTCTTTTGAGTTGTCTCACTTAAGCCTAATGTTGTGTGTATATATGTGTCTTTTTAAAAGCCTTCTTGTCACTTTTACCATATAATTTTATTATATTTAACCCAACTACATTTACATCAGCAAGTTCAACTAGACTTAGCTCTGGTTAACTGTAGGTCGTAGAGTTCAACTGGCAAGGGCAATAGTGCATGGACTTACCTGAGAGAAGCCTGCCAACCACTGACATGTGCACACTAGGTATTCAACAGAGGGAATAGAGAGCCTCAGTTACCCCCACAGGCGGTCGGGATCCTGTCTTGCTGCCCCCAACACAAGACACCTGGAAGCATGAACAAACAGTCTTAGGAAGCGCAGGAGAGAGTGACTCCTGGTTTGGGCAAGGTATTCACAATCTGGATACAGAGATGAAACAGGTACAGTAGAGGGTCCCAGTGCTGCAGTGATGTGGCAGGCTACCTTGGAGGAAAGGGTGGATCCAGTGAACACAGGGGATAAGAGGAGGAAGAGGTTCATAAAGAACATGATGTTTGCGCTGTTCCTTGAGCAGATATCCTGTGGGCTCACATGGAGGAAGAGGATGGTGTCAACAGAAACATTTAGCCGGTGATGCCTTCTAGAAACTGTAAGGTTTTGGTTCCACTGAAGGAAAGGTACAAGAGTACAAAAGTGTGATAGAGCAGTAGGGATAAAGCCTAATAGTTAGGAGGCTGAGACCATGGCAAGCCTCCCCCGACAGAAGCTTCCATCTGGAGTCTCAGGGTCAGCATTGACAAGCTCTCGTCCCTACAGAGACTAAGTAAGTAGCACAAACTAATACGATAAGCCTTCTTGGCTTCTTTTCATTTTTGATAGCACCATCTAAGAAATATTTTCCTTTTTAGTTTTGTCTGTGACTTGTGTGGTGTGCCTCAGTGTTGGTGTTGAACTTGGAGGGGTGGAATTGTGGCAAATTGGAGAGCGCATCTCTGTGGAGAGACCAGCCATGCCTCAGATCCTCCATCAGTACTGTGTGCAGATGTGGACCTATTGTCACCTCCCTCTGATTTTTCAAGATAGTTCAAAAATCTGTTTTGTTGTTGTTGTTGTTGTGTTTTTGTTTTGTTTTGTGGTGCTGGAGATTAAACCCAGGGCCTTCTGTATGCAAGGCAAGCACTCTACCAACTGAGCTATTTTATTTTTAAGTGTTGATGACTGATATCGAAATTTTTTAGAGTATATAAACTGATACTGTACTGAGTGCATAGTTTTGCATTCACAGATTTAAAGAGTTTCAAGCAGGGCAACAACGGGATGAGTGAGATAGTCCCATTTTGGAAGGTCACTGTCGACACTGTGGAGGATGAAATGAAATAGGCTTTCTCTGTGAGGCTTTGTAACAATCCAGACAGCAATTGATTGGGGCCCAATAAAGTGAGAATCATGACGTACAGCAAGTAGATTCAGTTGAGCATTAATGCATGCTGAGTATATACTAAGCAAAAATATAAATTGATACAATAATAAAGAAGTAAAAGTAGTATTTTCTGAGAAAAATGATAAATAAATGGTTTGTGAGCTGAGGGAATACTGACATATAAAAGAAAAAATTTAGATATAGGAGGGAATTTAAACATACGAATTGGAGAATTGTTTGGAAAGATTCATTCATTTCTTAACATATTTTATATGCAAAGGACTAGAAGCCATAGAAGAGGATTTAAATCACAGACTTTATTATTTCATGCAACAAAACATCCAGAGGTAGCTAGTCAAGTGAGCAGCTTGGTATTTTGTCACATACCCTGGTCTTCTGGGGAACTCTGTTTCATTGGGCTTTTAGGTTGGGCTGCCTCAGGGTACAAGATTGCTGCCACCAAGCCAGCAACCAATCCTGAGGCAGAAAGAGGAAGTTTTAAAAACAAATATATCCTTTGAGAAATCCATTCTTTTGTCTACTTGGCCAAAATGGCATCTATTATAACCCATTTTTAAAACAATTGAGAATGGAATTACTAATGAATAGAACTATCAAGATTTAATCAAGATTCCCTCCTGAGACACTAGAACAACTCATCTTCCCTGAGCACAGGGGTCGGCCTGTAGAAAGCAGCCAACTCTTACCGTCCACGGGAACTTGGTAGCCCAGCACCCTGTCGCATTAAGAGGACAGGCTTGCCCTGCTCCTCACCCTGCCATGTCCCTCCTGTCCAACTGATTGTGCTCCTACCTTGGAGCAAGCTGTGAAGCAGCCACACTTGACAACAAAGTAGATACTCAGAAATAATTTGCTTTCATTCCTTTGAAGGTTTATTTATGCGGTTCTGCCGTTTCTCAAAGTGACATCTTAATCCAGAATATTTACTAATGCAGAGCAAGGTATGGAGGACATAGTTTACTTTCAAAGGAATGACAGAAGCAAGAAAACATCTCTATAAAGGCCACCACACCAAATTAAATGCTTCTTTCTCGCATGTACTGAAAGCAGTCCTTTGTAATAGTAAGAAAGCCAGATCCCATTTGCCTCTTGAATTTCTCTGGGTGAGAGTCCTAGCATATGGCATTGTTACTGTGTTGCAGTAATTTATGTAAATGTGTTGTCAGAGATGAATTAAAACTTATAGTTGTAAATCTACAAGGACATAGCTATAACTCACACAGATTTATTACTTATAGACATGTATATCAAACCTTTGGAATTACTGCCTCTACACCAGACAGAGGTTAAAGAAGAAGGTAACAACTTACACGCCATTATACAGATACAGCAGTTTGTCATTCATTGGTTGGGGATGAATACAAAATACAAGCATGTGGAATGTCCTTCACCCAACACAATCTAATCTGGAAATTTCAACAAGAATGCTGTAAAAAGCATTTTCAAAGAGCACCAAATGAGGAGTCAGGAAATTTAGTATTAGATTTATTTGTTTTAGTTACTTAACTTTTCTGACCCTGGTTTTACTAGTTATAAGACAATATTTTAAAACCTAGTAACGTATGCAGTGTGGCTTTTGTGAGGTAATCATGCATGCATTCGTTCATTCAACAAACATTTGTTGAATGCCTACTATATGTCAGGCATAAAATTATTTTTTTAGACTGAAAGAAATAATTTTATCCAATATCTTTTTTTTCCCCCTTGCAAAACAAGAAAATGAGGCCAGAAAGGTGAGGTACTTTATGGAAGTATGTGAAAGGGCTTTTGAAAATTGCAAAGTCCATTCAAGGGGAAATAATCATTAATTGTAATACAAAACCAATATATCCTTTATATGATGATGTATGTGTGTTTAATACTCCATGAATATTTCCATCTGTCTAGGAGTTCCTTTTATATTAATTCACTGGGTTTTGTCGTTTAGCATTGTTCTTTCCAAATCAAGTGACATATCAGAATCATATAGGAAATTTCCAGATTTTCTTCTACCTCAGGCTTTCTGAGTCAAAATCCTGAAGACAGAGACCCAGACATCTGCATTTTTATAGAGTGTCCCTAGGTAATTCAAAGGCAGACTAGAGGTCAGAAACTAGGTTTACTGAATAAAACAGCAGACTACATGAAGAAAAAAATAACATGCAAATTTTTGTCAATTAATCTTTGAGTCATTGAGGTCTATGGAATTAAATAATTTAAAAATAAGGAAAACTATTTCCCTTTAGATCTGAATCATATGGACTGAAGTAGAGACCTAGCATGAGTGGTATTTCACTCCCACCTCGTTTGGTATTATCTTTGCAAATGCCATGTAGCAACAATATTGCAGGAGGGTTTAGAAGGGAGAAAACCCATCACAACCCCAGCAATGTATATTTTGTTTATATGTTACTCAATTACTCACACAGGGAATTGTAGACATTTTTAAATTGTGGTATATGCCAGGTGTGGTGGCGCATACTTGTAATCCCAGTGGCTCTGGAGACTGAGACAGGATTGCAAGTTCAAAGCCAGCCTCAGCAATGGCAAGGTACTGAATAACTCAGTGAGACCCTGTCTCTAAATGAAATACAAAACAGGGCTGGGGATGTGGCTCAGTGGTCGAGTGCCCCTAAGTTCAATCCCCAGTACCCCGCCTCGCAAAAAAATTCTGGTATACATATCCTTATATTAGTGTTAGAATATTACCTAAAAACTACAAAAAGTTAAGAATTTTTTATTTACTCCTTTCCATGCAGAAATGTTTTTCTGTCCTGAGCTGGTTTGAGGCTAGGATCCCTAAGCCTCTGCACTGCACTGGAGGATTTTCCTGGGGGTTACACTAATCTCCCCCCACCCAGAGCCTTTGCCAGCACTGCTGGGAACACACACAGCCTCCTTTTCTTGCCTTATTCTCTCTGGTGCCTTTTCAGTTCTTCAAATTACAACAGGAGGGAGCTTCTATCAGATAAAATCACTAATAGAAAATGTGCTCACAGAAGTCACCAATATCTGGTCAGCTACTTGTAGTTTTGTCTGTCAGTGGGACTTTTTCTCCAATTACTCAGATGCAGCACAGAATTTAAGATTTTCGAGTCTCTGGAACTCGATCACAATTTGGTAGGATCTTTTCTCTTGCTGCAGCACCCATTCAAATAATTTATTAATTTTATAAGTATTAAGTATTAAAATAATATTTCTAACCAAATATTGTGAGGAATCTAATGCTTCCTCTGTAAATGGGAGGACATTTTTGGCTGCCTTACTTTTTCAAGCTCCAAAGCCTGTGAAATTTCCAGACATGAGCCACTTCCATACTTGGGGAAAAGACTAAGTGTTTTGCTTGTTTCCATACCCCTAATGATATCCTAAAAGAAATCTGACACCAAGAAGATTTACAGTAGAGCAGTAAGACACACTCCCCAACCAGCCACCAGAGCCCTTCTCCTGCTAAGCCCCAGAGCCTTCAGAGATCTGTGTTAAGTCTCCTCTACCCAGAGGCTGGTTGAGCACACTTGATCCAGAGAGCATGGGGGAGCAGGGTTCAGGTTAGTCTCCATCTGAAAGCTCTTTCCTGGCTTAAAGTCATGATGGACATGGAAGCACTTAGGGTTTTTCCCCCAGGTACTCCAATTTCAGAGATAGACTATTCAGGATTTCTGAGCTATCTTGTTTTCCTCAGCCATTTTTAACATGAAGGGGCATCTTGTAATGACTCCCTCTGGGAGCTGCTGCTCCCCACTTGTGATGTGTGGCCAGCACCCCAGACTGCTTGAAAACCCCAGAAGCTCTGGCAGCAGCCCTGAGCCCTGAGTAGTCCAAGGCATAATGGAGTGTGATTTTACAAGGTGTGCTTACTCATCCACTCTCGTTCATTCTATAGATGTTAGTGCTCGGTTCTGTGCCAGGCACTAAGGTAAAATGATGAGAAAAGCAGACAAAGAGAGAGTCAAGCAAATAATCATCCAAATAAATATATTAGATTTTTAAATAAATTCTGTGAGGGAGACTGTGGAGTGTGATGAAGGAGTATAAAACAAGGGGAACTCAAGAGGATGTCATACCTTTTTGAGGAAGTGACATTTCTCTTGAAGCTGTTTATAGTGAGTAAGCACTAAGGAGCCCTCAGGTGGATAAGGTTGAAGGGTGTGTTCAAAGACTTGAAGAAAGAAAGATGTTCAGGAATTTGAGGAACTGCACAGAGTGACTGGAGGAAGGAGGGTCTGAGACAAGACTGGACAGATGGGCCACAATTGGGCAGGCCCATGCAAGTCATGATGAGGAGTTTTGATGTGCTCCTCAAGGCAGCAAGAGACCATTAAGGGTTTTAAAGTGACATGACCTGACTTAACCTTTTTGAAAGATAATGCTTGCTGCTACGTGGGGAATGGATTGGAAGAGGACAAAAGTGGAAATGAGGAGACCAGCTAGAGGCTATTTCAGAAGTCTTCAGGCCAGAGAGAATAATAACCTGGACTGGTAAGAGGAACATAGAAACAGACCAATTGGGGATGAATTCTAAAGGCAAAATTGGCCGAACTTTTGATGCATTTTGTATGGTAATTAAGAAGGTGAGGTGCTGAGAATTATTCTCAGGTTTTTGACACGAGCAGCTAATTAGATGAGAAACAGGAAGAGGAATAGATCTGCCCAATAAGAGGTAGTAGAAAATTAGTAGGGTTTTTTGTTTTGTTTTGTTTTTAGTACCAGGGATTGAACTTAGGGGCACTCAGTCACTGAGCCACATCCCCTGTCCTATGTTGTATTTTATAGAGAGACAGGATCTCACTGAGTTGCTTAGCACCTTACCATTGCTGAGGCTGGCTTTGAACTCATGGCCTCCTGCCTCAGCCTCTCGAGCGGCTGGGATTATGGGCCACCACACTCAGCAGTAGTTCAGTTTTTGATATTAGCTTTGAGATACAGCATAAACACTCATGTCAGGTGCTATGTATGTAGCTGTTTGTACAGGTCTGGAGCACAGACGACATGTCTAGATTAGAGGTAAAAACTTAGACATTGTTGATATACTTAGAGCAACAGCCATAGAAGGATATAAGTAAATGAAAAGAGGTCTAGGACAAAGTTCTATGTGAACACCTTCAACATTTAGAGATGGAACAGGAGAGGTGCATCTGGCAAAAGTGTGAGAATGGATGATTTCAGGACATGAAGAAACTCAGGAGACTGTCTTACATATCAAAAGAAGAGTGTCTTGTGGAAGAAATGCTGCAAAAGGGTCACCTGAGATAAAATTTAGGAACAATCTACTACTCTCGTCAACAGAAGTTCACTGGTGACTTTAACAGCAGTCTCAGTGCAATAAGGGGTGGAAGCCTGGCAGTGAGGGAGCCATTGGAAATGCAGGCGGTATAGACCACTCCTTAAAGATGCTTGGCTGGGAAAACAGAAGACAGAAGAGAGTCTTGCTTTTCAAGATTCATCTTTTTAAACATGCTATATTTGACTGCTGCTGGGGAGTACCTGACCCCTGGTTTACCAAGGTGATGCCAACAGCAGTGGAAAGGGGTTTAGAACAAGTATAATAGATATTACTTTAAGATTTGCCATGAAAAATACACCTCTGCATGTTTTCTGCATATTGATGTGTGTTAGCACTATTTTTCTGAGCCACTTTATTTTTAAATTTTTTTTTAGTTGTTGATGGACACAATACCTTTATTTTAATTTATTTTTATGTGGTGCTGAGGACCAAACCCAGTGCATCATATGTGTGAGGCCAGTGTTCTGCCACTGAGCCACGATCCCAGCCCTTGAACCACTTTAATATCAATTTAATGCCAACTCAAAGAATCCAGGAGGCATTAAGTTTTATGCTAATTAGAGTAATAAAGAGGCCATCGAGGTAGACTTTTGAAATCACAGATGAAGACCAAGAGCATTACCCTAAGTTTGTGTCAAAAGGCCATACCTGACTTTAATAAGGGGCATTTGTCCAGGGGATTTTAAAACATGTATTAATTTGGTGGATTTCTAAAGCACTCAGCTTCTGAGTGTTCATAAAAGAAATTGTTCAATAATCCTATGCTTATAGGATTAAGGGGTGTGTCTTCTTTTTGCTGGGAATGGAACATTACTTGCTTCCTGACAAAGACATTCTTTTCATATTAGCAAAAAAGGTCTCACCGTTGGTAATCCTAATTTGTGTATGTGTGAACAAGAGAGATTTAGGTACCATTTGCATCTGAATCCCTACCAAAAAAAAAACACAGGTAGCCTCATGATCTTGAGCTGTTTTCCTATGGTTTAGGAATCTCACCAAAAGAAGGGCTATGCTCTCATTTTTCACCTTTTCCATAAGGCAAATAGAGAGCTGTTTACAGCAGCCTTTGTCTGGCTTTGGCATTGATTTTAAATCACCTGGATTGATCATGTGGTTATGGGACTTTAAAAAATCCCACCAAACACCAAAGCCTCTAAACTCAATTAGAATTGAGGGGTTTTTAATCTGCTAACATTATGTCCATAGAAGCACATTCCAGATCATCCTTAACTTCTGTTCACGTTAAGTGGAATAAAAGCACCATCCTCATGTGTGATATTTGGGGTTCTGTGGCTGCTCCCTACATGCGTAGAAATGTTTCTAGTTTTCAAAATGAGGAAGCTTCTAAAATCCATGTCTGTCTGAGTGTGTCTCACTCACTGCAGAGGCAATTTCCTCGGCCAATGAGAGAACAGCATGCAGATCAAGCAGCTGTCAGGTCACACAGTCCTCAGTTGCAGGACAACAGCAGGACTCAGGCAGGCTGATCTCAACCAGATTTGACAAAGAGGTGGAAGGTCTAAAATTAAATAGGTCAACACAAATTCCCTAATAATAGGTAGATGTGAAGGGACAACAAGGGATCCCATAGGAAAAGTGCTTTTTAAAGACGGCTGATATTATTTCTTTTCATTTCAGACTTCCCATCAGTAGTGGCATCAAAGTCTGAACTGTCTTATTTCATAAGGAAACAGTTTCTATTTTTCACCAATTATTCTTAGATTATTTCTAAAACAGTGCTGTTTTAATGAAGTAAATATTTATAAAGCTTCAAGTTAGCTTTATTTTATTTTTAAAATGTTTTTCAAGTTAGTTTTAGAGTTTCCTCTTTTAAAGGCAGTTGTTTTTCTATGGCTCGCTATAGCGCCTCAATTTTGTTGTCATGGTGACCAGATAATATAACTTTTCAAAAATAAAAACCTGGTTTTAACTACATTGCACTGACCTCCCAGTCATAAATGTGGAGTTCAGAGTGAATGATTTGTACTAAAGTGTAAGTTGACTTTATAGACATCTGATTTCAAAAATTAAACACACAAAGCACCTGTCATTCTCCTAACAGTAAAACACAATAAACATCAAAAAGGAATTATTTTTAATTCTTGTTCCTTATTGTTCAAAAACATGTCCCCAGAATAATTATAATTTTGCAGCATTCTTATGGTAGTACCTGACTAAACTATATAGAGCCAATTTCCTCAATACTTCTAAATAATTGTCAGTGAATAAAAAAAAAAAGAAAGAAGATAGTCTCTTATTACTAGTCTGAACAACAGATAACATGCTTATAAAATGCAGTTAAAAAGCTATAAAAGATCAGTGCTTTGTTTTCTAAATTCACTCATGTGCTATTTTACATAATTAGAATTTTTAAAAATATTCTTTGGATAGTATTAACAGTAGCAAAATACTGTGTTCATTCTATAACACTGTTGGAAGACAGTTCAAGCTTGGGCTAGGATACATTTTAATGCTTAAAATATTGTGTTCTGGGCTTGGAAAAACACTTTAATTTTGAAAAACTAGGAATTAAGCCTTAAAATATTTCCACTCTTCTTTATTTCTTCAGGCACATTTTCTTTATGTTTCAAGAAAGATGGCTTTACGTAGCGACTTAGAAATAGCACCTAATGATTAACAGGATGATGGATGTGATGAATCACCTTTTTCTTGAGAAATAATAAATCAACATATTCCTACCCATAAATTTTTACAGAAAAATGTGAAATATTAGCATCATATATTTAACAAGGTGTCAGATACAAAAACTGTCAGCAAAAATGTTGCTCTCAGATCTAATAGAATACATTAAAATGTTATTTCTTTTTTAGAAACAAAGTAACTCAAATATAATTTACAATTTCTAAATTTTAGTATGATTTTCTTCTTATTTTCCCTCCTGATGATAAGCCCTGCATGATCTGTTTGAGCATTCTCAGTACTAGATCCACAGTTAAGAGGGTACAGTCCCCATGTAGAATTACTTACAAAAATGTTAGTTAAACTTTAGTTGTAGGATTGTAAACCCACATGTTCCATAAGCCCATGTTGCCCTATTTCTATTTAAGCACCTCTGTCCTGGCCCCTGTGTATGTAGCTCTTTTCCCTTGCTTTGCCATTATTTTTAGACAGACTTTATATTGAATTCTGTTTGGATTTTTTTTTTTTTTGGAAGCCTAGTTGAAGGATGGATTTGTGATTACATTAAAAGGTTAGTTGATTGTTAGTTGCCCAGCAAGTTGGCTTTATTTTCATCTGGGGGTGTTTTCCTACAGTCACCATGGTGTATTGTGGGAAGTGGAGCAGGGCAGTGTCCTTCCCCTGGCTGTATTGATTTGCCCTTCAGCTGTGTGCAGTGCAGAGAGAACCTCAGGCCTTGTTGTTGATTATCTACACAGTGTCTCTGGGAGCATTATTGACCCATTGCCGCTGACTGCCTGTGGCTCTTGATTTTTCACACCGTCTCCATGACACTCATAATAAAACATACTATCTTATTGCTACTCAGCTCTGGGAGCCAACTGCTTCAGCCTCTGAACATCACAATATTTCTGGAGAACATTTATTATACGTGGGATAAAGCGTTGTAGCAATTTTAGGATTCCGTCTTGTGCAATTTCAATAGCTATCTTTATACAAGACACCTCACACACTATTTGTGTTGCTTTTAAAAAGCCAATTCTAGGTTTGCATATGCTGTCAACATGAAATTTTGCATGATTAATATAAGATTAATTTTAAAATGCTAAGCTAATGAAAAGAATATTCTGCATTAATGTTAAGTTTGACACATTGCCATAACATTTACAAAACTAAATTTTAAAATATGTTAAAAAGGTTTATGTCATAATTTGTTACTGTAGTATATATTTATTAAAGTAAATAATAGTTTGGGGGCAAATTTCTGATTGTATTTGATTAGCATGTTTTGAGTTTGCTGTTGTCAGAATGTCCTCCAAGATACATTTTAGCTTCTGATAACAATATCAAGTTACATGACATCAAGTAAAGTCATTCTTAGTTATCTTGAAGGATTTGTTTTCTATTTAAACCATAATTACTAGAAAATGGGTTTCTTTGAGCATATATGTTTTTTGTTTTATATTGGAGGTTTCCTATATTTTATTAATATCAGGTTATTATAATCTTATTATTTCCCAATCTAATATATTTCCTAATTCACAATTAGCATTAATAATTCTTTTGTTTCCTAAGCATTGATTGGTTATATAATATTTCAAAAGGAGCTCAGAGGTCCCTAGAAACAAGATTTATTCTTGTTTAAATATTTTAATACACTAATTTTTATCATAATATCAAAGGTAATATAACTCAATAAAGAGCAGTCACTCTATTCTAATGTCAGACATTTTTATAGAAATGATAAGTCAATGCAAGAGTCACAAGCAGGGTAATATTACTGTTTTGTTTTGTTTTTTTAACTGAAATTAATTTAGAATGTTTTCATTAATCAGAACAAACATTTCTTTAACAAATCTATTTGAATAAATTCAGCTGATTTCTCTTTATTGGTAAGTACTCAACTTCATGAATGCCCTGAACTCGGTCCTGCTTCCAGAAAGTCTGCTGTAATACTGGTGACAATATGTCCAAAGGATTTGTAGCTTACCATCTGAAAATGTTTAAAGTCTGACAGTTTTGTCTGTGAGGTTTGCTATTTGAAAGAAAATGGGGGGGAAAGGGGATCTTGTTTTTCAACCATCATATTATCAAACTACCAATAATTTTTAGCACTTTATAATAATAATTCCTTTATGTTGGTTTGTGGTTCAGTTATGATGTTTTACTAAATTTTAGAGGGGGTAGGTTTTATATTTTTAAAGAATATATCATTTTTTGAATGTATGCTTTTAAGAATATCAACCCATGATAGAATAAGAATGTTTTAATGAAACTTTCAGCAAGCACTGCTTTGGGGTTGAGGTGGTACCTAGTGTATCCTCAGGACAGATCTGTTCAAGTCCCAAGCACTGCAGTTGCCTCCAGCTTGGAGCCAGTTATTTCTCAGCTAATTTACTTTGAGTTTATGTCCAATTGATATAAATAAAACACAATGACCGAAAAATCAGAGGAAAGGCACTCCACTTGTCATTCCCCAAATCTGGCTCATTCCTTTAAATTAAAAAATTAAATCCCATCATTATTTTTTATGCCATAACCATGCAGTGGTGGTATGCAGTAAGGGAAGATGCCATCAAACACTTCTACCTCTAGCTGAGACTTTTCAAGTCTAGGTACACAGGATTAAGCAACAATTCGATAATCTCTGGGAAAAGTAGCTGGGTACATTTTACCCATTGTTATGCAAACATTGTTCTTTCAGAGTTGACCTTTACTTACTTACATGGATTTAGCACCCACAGTAAGTCAGGGTCTCAATTCTCTGTCTGAATTGAGTATCAAATTTACAATAACCATGTTCACAATTGTTTTGAGCCCTCCCACCTGATGGTTTTTGATAGCATAGGGTTTGTGTTCCACTTAAGCCTAAGTATTTCAGTGTGTCTTTGGACATTCAGAAGCACTTTAAAGTGTACACAAGGCTTCCTCTAACCGAGGTATAGTTATCAGGTATTGCAAAGGTTAAGCCTTATCATCTGAACCAAAAAGAAAAAAAAAAAGGTGAGGTTTCATCAAAAACTTCCATCCTCACAACCTTTCGACCACAATTTGATGATTATTATTGATTATTTCACAGCCTTTCACTCACGCTCTGCCACTGCGGCCAGCCCTGATATACAGATAGGGCTGTAGTCCAGCTGAAATAAGACTCCATCTTGATAATGGACTGAGATGAGATACTGTTATTTGATAAAGATAATTGATGTTTCACAGTGAATTGAAAAGCAGCTTCAAGTGCACCGTATCTGGAGCTATATTCAGTCCACAAATATGGCAGTTGTTTATAAAAATAGAACAAAAGAACTGAAGTTAAATATTCAGGCATGGCCTTTTTAGGACGTTTTGATACTAAGATTTTTTTTTTCTTTTCAAATTTAGTTATTTTAAGGTCTAGTGCAGAAAAAAAAATAAGAAAGGGTTTATCGTTTTATTTTTAAACTTGGACTTCAGGTTACTTTGTTAAAACCTTACATGACATGGGGGTTATTGATCAGCCCCCTTGCAGATTTAATGCCTAAATCCCATGTTTGGATTATGATGAATCACTGTCATGCATAAGCCGGGTATCTTAAGTCAAAGTTAGATTTTATGTTATCATTAATTTCTTAAGCATTTTACATACTGTATGAAAACAATTTAAATTATTGATCATAAACATCATGTCTCCTGGCAAATGCAATTCAAATAATCTGTGAATGCAGATTGAGTTTCTTCTCATTTATTATTAACAAATTTTTCTAAAAATAATCTGTAACTCCCTGTATGTGTCTGTTGATCACGCTTCTTCAGCCACCAGGTTTAAGTTGATTAAGGTATCATTCATCTTAGGTACTGTTCATCCGATTTCTTTTAGTCTTATCACCTTCGTAACCCCTAATTAAGCAATAAGGCTTGACAGGGAGTATGGTTATCATGAGATAATGACACCCCAAGTGTGTTGTGATGCACAAGGTTCAGCTGAGTGCTTCTAAACCTCTAGGGGTGTGATTATCTCATGATAAACATGCCACGTCGCTGCTCATTGATACCATTGCTGCATGCACACACCACTCGAGTTGAGGGAAAATTGACATTTCCTTGCTCACTTTCTCTTTATAAACTAAAGTTGGAATCTATAAGCTTTTATTTTGTTGTTTAAATGGTATCAGTTGAACTTGCAAGTGCAACTCTGAAAAACATAAACTCTGTTTAAAGGTTAAACTTCCACAGAACATGGGCCTGATGGAAGGCAAATATATCTTTTTCTAATACAATTCTGCAGCAGTTAGTAGACCCATTGTAATGAGTGGCAAAAAAATTAGGCATTCCCACAAAGTCAGAAAAAACATGCATGTGCTTTCATGCAAATGATGTTAACAAATAGTTTGAAAGTTCTGTAGCAAATGTTAATCATATTTTGGAGGAATTATTTAGAACTCTTGTAACTGTCACAGTTAAAGAGAGTATGAGGATTAGGATACTAGTTTTTTAACTTTTTGGGGGGGTTTAGATTATTTGTGAATTAATATTTTAGGGTAGAATAATTTGTATTTTATATGTTGACTTTAATTTGATATTTTAAGGGAAAAATTGATTATGTACAGTAATTTTGGCCTAACTATTCATAGAAAAAAGAAACAAACTTTAGATGACATACATCTCAGGAGTGTGTGTGTGTATGTGTGTGTGTGCGGTTGTTGTTGCTGCTGCTGTTTAAGCAAATTAAAACCAAATAGAAAATCACAGCCAGTTTTTGAATGTCCTATGCATGAAGTTCTCTGTGTATTCTATAGCAATACTGTAGAATATTGCTAGAACCATTGGTAAAGATGAAAGTGTTTTGTTGTTTGCTGTTAGGTTATGGTAGTCTCTAGTCACGTGTAGCTAGTGAACCCGAGGAACTGAATATTTTAATGTATTTAATCTTAATGAATTTACATTAAGTAGCTATATATAAGTAGTGATTGACATATTGGATAGCCTAGTTGTAAAAAGAAAAAAAAAATCCCTGCAAGTCAATTTTTTTAAACTCCTCTTGCAAGATTACTGAGAAATGAATGACTTTGTGGCTTAAAATAACATCTCCCAAGCAATTAGTCCATTTTATGGTTTTATTTTTTGATGTTCAAATAATTTCTGAAAAAGTCTATCAACTTTATAAAGACTTAAAATTCTCCTTAGTGCAAGGAACTTCTGCCATTGTGTCTTTATTTCATATTTTAAACTAAAGTGCTTAGCACAACCCAGTCCATAGTGTCCTCTAAATGAGCCAGCCATACCATGTAAAACTAATGTCTTTCTTTAAGTGGATGGTAAACATTTTTTAAAATATCAGCTGACTTATGGAGCTGGGGATGTGGCTCAAGCAGTAACGCACTCTCCTGGCATGTGCGAGGTGCTGGGTTCGATCCTCAGCACCACATAAAAATAAAATAAAGATGTTGTGTCCACCAAAAACTAAAAAATAAATATTAAAAAATACTCTCTCTCTCTCTTCTCTCTCTCTCTAAAATATATATATTTTATATATATAATATTTATATATATATATCAGCTCACTTATAACTCATCTGTGCTATTTTGCATTTGCTTTAATTTCATTTTTAATAACATTAGGCTACTTAGGCAGAAAACTGTGGACAGCATTTCCAGTATATGAGAGCATATAATTTGTATCGACTCTGTGGAAGCAAAGGGCATGTGAGCTCAAGACCCAAGGAGTCACCTTTCAGCACAGAAATGCATCACCAGTGTGGCAAGTGAGCCTGTATTTGAAGCACAGTTCTGATGGTGACCGTGGAAGCTACTGCCATTGTCATCTAGAGGAACAGCACCCTTTCTCCTGTGCCTGTTGCACTAAGAGAACCAGGAGTGCTCACCATGGGCCAGAGAATTGGGAAGTCCTTGTGATTTTGTAGGTCCTCAGTGAGGACCACCACACTCAGCACCTCCACATTTAACTTTAAAGCTTACCTCCTCCCCAACACAGAATAATAGGAAGTTATTTTAAAAGCAAATGTCTATAGATGAGATCATGTAATTTCTCAGATTTTCTTCAAAATAAAAGATGGGTCTAGATGGAGCAAAATTAACCATAGTTTGGTAATTATGACAACTAGCTAAAAAGTATACAGAGGTTAATTATACTCTTCTACTTTTGTACATTTTGAAAATTTATGTAATTTTAAAATGCAAATACATAAATACTGGATTGATGTATGTGCTAATTTCATTACTGATAACACTTACATTTGGTGAAATTTACTGATGCCATAGTTTTCTACCTTAACCTCTTATTTACTACTCTAGCCTCATCTCTACCTGCATCTCTGTGCTCAAGCTGAGTCTCTTCCAATCTCAGCTTCTCTCTCTCCTCTCTGGACCTTTGCACATTCTGTTTTCTCAATCATGACCTGTCTTCTTTCCTCCTCTCATATCCTGTCTCTTTTACCTAACTATTGTCCTCACTTGTTCCTAAACCCAACGGTCACTTAGTATACTTTACTAGTACCCCAAACTCTAATTGTTGGGTATTACATGGATTCTTATTGCAGTCAGTTCCCATTCATATTCAGTTGTTTACTTCCTGTTCTCCTGACATGAAAATCAGGGCACCTGCCTTTCTCAGCTGTGAATGGGACACAGGAAGACTGCATCACTTTTCACATGCCACCCTGTCCCACCTCCTGCATTTTATAAATACTTGGGAAGAAACTGGTCAGATGAGATTTGAACTGACCTTGAAGAACCTGGTAAACTGGCCTGGAGCAAGCTACCCCACTAGGTCTGGGGAGAAAACTGTAAAAATATTAGACATCATGTGGGCCACACTGGCCCTCTGGGCAGTCCATAGATACGGATACAAGCAAAAGTGATTATCAGATGGAAAGGAAAAAGAATCTGTTCTTTGTTGAACTCTTACTAACTTATGCTTTTATTTGACATGGATTACTAGCAACAGCACAAGGTGTTATTTAAGATGTGAATACAATACCCTGCTTTAGGATGTTATTCCCAAGATCTCTAAGAAGAACAAACTATTAGCAGAGATAGGAATCATCTGGAAGTTAAATTTTTATTATTAGTTTGTGTATAATTTAATGAAATGTTCAGACTATCCATGCCTTTCAAAAATACTATCATTTTTGTTAAAAATATATTTCGTTCAATTTTTAACATTTTCCATTTCTTCTTCTAATTAATCATATTAACCAATTAAAATTGAAAACATGAGGCCTGCTCAGTGTAATGTAACCTCACCCTCATGCTGTTTAATTTTATAAAGCATTCATAATGAAAAAGAATAATTTGCTAATCAAATAACAACTTCCTTTTTCCTTACCTATCTTAATTGAGACAGCTGGTCTTCTGTAATCACTCTGTCAGGCTAAGAATCCGTTCCAAGCTAGCATGTCAGTAGCAAAATGCATTAATGGGACTGCTTCAGACTTGGGAAGGTAGTTGTGTCTGCTTTCTTAGTGGAACTAGCCAACAGTACACAGTAACTCAGCATTGTGAAAATTAGAATCTGTCTATAGAAAGAAACTATAGAATATAAAGTTGTCTTTGTAGAATGTCTCTTCAAAAACTAAGGTATCTAAAACATGGTAGTGTCAAATAGATGTGGGATTGCATGGAAACTTCACACACAGAGATTATTCCCAGAGGAGTGACATTCTTATGCTAATTTTAAAATTAAAAATAAAATTTGAATTTTTTTTTAAAGTAGAAAAAATACATTTCTGAGAATTTTAAGCATACTCATAGTAAACTCTGAAAAAGTGTAAGGTCTTAAATAGGAGTACGAATTAAAAGTTTAAGGTTAGGGACAAATGATACATAGATGGTAATAGAGAACTATTCCCAGTAATGGATAATAACTATTTGGCATCACACATAATGCAAACAGTCAAACAACAACAAGGCTGCACTGTCTTCTCCAGTCTTGTCCTGTGATTCAGATATTTGATGGCACACACCTGTGATCCCAGCAGCTCTGCAGGCTGAGGCAGGAGGATTGCAAGTTCAAAACCAAGCTCTGCAGCTTATCGAGGCCCTGAGCAACTTAGTAAGACCCTGCCTCAAAATAAAATAAAAAAATAGCTGGGAATGTGGCTCAGTGGTTAAGCGCTCTGGATTCAATCCCTGGTACCAAAAATAAATAGATAGACAGATAGATAGATAGATAGAATAGAAAGAAAGAATATCTGATAGCAAGAATTTGGAATTTAGAAAAGAAAACAGATTTTATCAAGTTTCTACTTCATACTTAGCTTTTCTCGAAAAATGATTTGGCATGTGAATGCCAAGGTTGACTGGTAATCAATTTAATTTTTTTTTGTTTTATTTTCTGTTGGCATGAAGCCAGTTGCTATCATGAGATGAGGCTGCCTGGAAAAATAGTAAAGTTGCTGACCACTCTGAAGCCACATCATCCAGGACTGTGATTTTAAATTTTTATTATCGTAAAAAGTGTGACGTCGTGTCTAGGGTAAAGGCTCTTAAAAAAAAAATTGAATTTGTATCAGAAGAAATGTAGAAATGTATCTAATTTACCTCAGTCTCCCTGGATAGGCCTTTTCAGCTTTTAACTGTGTAAATGCTCCTTTTTAAGTGTGTTAGTGAAGCACTTTTGTTTGTTCAGCCTGTCAGAAGGAGCTTCTGTCTAGGGAAGAGGGCGGGATGTGGGGAGGGGGGTTTGTGTGTTTTCCCTGTTCACCCTAATTTATAGGAAAGCCTTTCATAGGACTGGTATTTTCCTGTAAAGTGATCAGTTATCTCCCAGGATAATCTTCAGATTACTGGATACATATCTGGCAGGAATCAGGCAAATAAATTGTTGTCAATCAATTGTATGGCAAGTGCTTGGGGAGCCAGACTCTTCCTAGCTGGTATGCTGCAGACTTTGTGTTGTTGATTAAAATGGAACAAATATGACTGCTCATTACTATTGAAAGGGGCATTTTCAGGGTACTCTGAATGTGCCTCTATAGAATAAATGGAAATCCTTGGAAACGCATAAGTTTTGATATGCTTATAGAATTTCAGACTTTTTTCTTTTTCAATATTTTATTAATTTTTGATCATTCTGTTTCTTATGTTCTTAAGAGTGGGAATTTGATTACTTAAGCCCTGGTAATATTTTCCTTTTTTGTGTCTTCCCTGAATAATTATAATTATGAACTCTAGGACCCCTAGCTGCATTGTTTTATTGCAAGTCCTCCAAACCCTGGAAAGCATAGCCTCTCTTCAGTCTAGCATCCACCAAGTTCTAGGCTTCACATCAAGGAAAGGGATTTTATCACTGAACACAAGCTAGATCATGTTAAGCTTCTAGGAGGTGGCTGCAATTTGCTAATACATTCAGCAAGTATTTTAGGGACCAGTGGTACATTTCTCAGGTGAATCAAATCTCAACGTGCTTGTTAAAATTGCTAAAAACAATTTAGGTTTCTTTTAGCTACTCATCAAATATCTGCTGTGTTGGAATAATTGAAGCTAGAATTTGAAAGACAAAATAATTTTGTATTGAAATTCACACTTCCGTACTTTCTGAGCCTGGAATAAAGCTCAGGGTTAGATTCTAAAGGCCACAGCTGGTGTATCTGCCTGTAGTTTTAGGGTAAATGAAGATGGAGAGGGACCTGAACAAAGCTGCCCTTGGTAAAATTCTGCCGATTTCTCAGAAACACACTTGTGCCTGAATCTAGAGAAGGAGTTCCTTTTCAAAATGTTTGCTCCCTGGGTTCCAAGCAAAAAATTAGTTTAAGCCTATGAAATTTGCAAGTTTGTTTAAATATGATAGAAATGATTGCAGAATGTGTAGCCCCTGCTTCAGGGATAGGGAATTAACTGGCAGCCAAAACCACATACTACTGGAACTAGATCTACCATCCACTTAAAAAGTATATTTCAAACATGACTCATGCTGTCTATAGTTAGCACTATTGAGATTATTTGAAGTCACAGCTTTCTTCGAAGTCATTTCCATATTTGTTTAGTTTTGAAATGTGCTCACTTTTTCCTGAACCCATAGGTTTCTCTTCTTTTATCCTCCACCTTCAACCATTCACCTCAAACTCCTAAAATGTAGTGCTTTATACCAGAGAGTGTTATACCTGGGATTTCACAAGAACTGCTAGGACCTACTCGGATGGTCCTAGTCTCTGATGTCCCACCTCACCGCACCTCCTGCCTGAACTGGATGCCCAGGATAAGCCAGAGCATCCACTCCAGAACAGGGTGCCCTGTTCACATGCCTGCAGTTTCCTTTGCCAAGCACTATCATGGAGCTAGAACTGGATCTGCAAGTGAAAAGGTATTTTGTCCAATGTGTGATACATGTGGACTTGGCTCCTCCAAGCAGGCAGTTGGAATTAATGTGTATTTGGTAGCCGGGCTACTTGCTGCTTTTAAGGCTTAATGATTTTACACGAAAGAATGAAGCAATAATTTGAGTGGACTGCCAAAGGGGCTGGAGCATCAGCACGTCCCAGTTTTTAAAGTGTGACCAGATGTATTTAATAGGAAGCTGACTGTGATTCCTTCCCACCTCATTTGTTCACCCATGTATAAGATAATTCCCATAATACAAATTGATTGTTTCTGCTTATAAGGAGCTGGGCACCAAGCATCTACTCTGCATGGAGGGCCAGGGCTGACCATGCTCTTTTTATTTTTTTTTTATATTAACTTTAAAAAAAGATTAGATCCTATGAACACAGTTATCTTTTGTGCATTTAGTGACAGAGAAAAGAAATAAGGGCTTCTCCCAGATGCTGGGCCTTTCAGAGAGACTTTCTTTTTTAATGGCTCACACATTACTGAAAACATTTCAAAATTAAATTTTCAGAAAGAAAATTAAAATAGCTAAAACCATATTTACCAGAGATTAAATTTCTTAATGTGGAAATATAAAATGTGTAGTAGTTTTGACAATTAGATGCAACCAAGACAGTATAAGCTAGGATACAAATAAAATAGGTTACTTGGCAGATTTTTTATTATGGGCTGGGGATGTGGCTCAAGCGTTGAATGTCCTTATGTTCAATCCCTGGTACTCCCCTTCCCTCAAAAAATAAAGGTAAACTGTGGAATTGAATGATGCTGTGGTAAAAATTTATTATCCCTTCAACTTTGAAGCAATTGGTTCAGTAGGGAGGAGAACCCCAAGGGACTCAGGAGTGCCCAGACTGGAAAGGAGGTGACAGGAGAGCCTGGCTCCTTTCTTCCTTCCGCTGGGCAGCCAGTGCACGGTGGGGCTTGAGGTCAGGTCTTCCACAAGCAGCAGGGTGTTTGTCATCTTGCTGTAAATATTCCTTATTCTTTTTAGACAATAATGGTCAGATAAGTTTTTCAGTTTATTTTTAAAGACTTCTGTAATATTTCACTTGAGAAGTAGAAAAGATTATGCAAATATACTAAAAGAAAAAAAAAACTAGTTCTTTGCCAGATTTAATGCCAAAAGAATAACAAAGAAAGAATAACATTTTTTAACCAGAAAGAATGTCACATGAGCTTAATGTTAACAAAAGTTGTAGAATATTTCAATCTTTAATTTTCTGAGAATTTTATAAGAAATTGTGACTTGCATTGACCTAAAAAAAAAATCAAATTTTAAACAAACCTGGGTAAACAATGAATGGTTCAGAGGAAAGGAAGCAATTACTTTTCAGAAACAACATATATTCTTCTCCATGGTCTCTGGCAGAGTGTTTTCAAGTATGATTTGATCAATAACCTCACAGTAGTGGCAGATATAGAAAAAGAATAAATGTTTATCACACTTGTAAACATCTGAGGCAAAGCCGAAGTATTTGCTGGAAAGACAACATCCATTCTTGAATTTCCCCAAGGGTCAGATCTAGGGGGCATTTGCTATTAGACTTGTAAGGTTGGGTATTAATGACTAAAGCCAGAAGTTACACTAACAATGCATTTTTATTATAAATATCTGTGTGTTGTTTCCTGGCAAAGTGAAATAAGGAGTGGCGTGGAATTGTCCAGAGGGTGTTCTATTTCTGTGTGGACAGACCTTGGCAACCAAAGGGAGCTGGAGAAAAGCTGCTTGTTGGGGACTTCTTACAAACAAATGTAACCAAGTCTTTAAAAATCATTTAGTCCTTATAAAAAATATATTTCTTATTTAATTCACCTTGGGATATAATTTGGCACTTAGATTAATCTCTAGATTAATCATCTTTTTCAGAAGAAAGATGAATAAATTACTTAGATTATCAGCAGATGATCAGCTAGCTCCTGAGAAGAGTGGGCCTTGACATGTTTATAGCACTAGCTAAGAGGCTTGGGGAAGGAAATCAACCTTCCTTCTCTCCAGTTTGCTTATTTTTTCATTTGATCTTGTGTCCCCTAATTAAATAATGAATACACGTGCAACTGTGTTTGCAACTTACCTTCATCCTGGTTCTGGTCTTATAGGGCCGTTCTCCTGTAAATCTATTCAGAAAAGATGAAGAGCAGGGCAGAGCCCCCCTTCATACTGTGTTGCTTTCATTACATTCTGTGGAAAACAAAACAAAGGAGTGATGCAAAGTCAGAGGTACCTTTGAGCATCCTGAATCTCCTAAAACCTGGCAGGAGAGTGCTAAGGTCATTTCTCAAAAGAGGTGTGATGTCAAAGCCCCCAGGTGTGAGCAGTGAAGACTTAGGTATCCTGGATTTTATGTCCTTCCCTCCACATGAGGACCTGTGACAGATGGGATTTCAGTGTGGGTCCCTTGGGAATTGTGCTTTTCCCCCGGGACCCTTACTGAGCAAAGTCAACTGTTGCCATATCTCTGTGTGCATACTTAACACTACAGTTGTAGGCATGATGTGGATTTTTAATGGATTCTGTAAAATAAAATTGGATAGAAGACCATCCTAAAACATGGAAGTGGGCGTATACTTTACATGAAACAAAATGATCTACAAGGAAAAGTTGAATTGTTCATCAGCAGACTTAAAACCAGTGACTTCAGTGATTTTGAATTAGTCATTTAAGTTCCATATTTTTTTACAGTGCTGCTCACTATTTATAGTGCCTCCCACATAGAGTTCTGTTAAATGAGTCAGTCATCAAATGATGCATGCAATAACTGTGAAAATCTTTGTAAAACGTCATTATACAAAAGCAAGTCACGAATAAATAAAATTTACTAAATTGTTTAAATAGAAAGACATCTTTCCAGGGTGGTAGAGGACACCTATAATCCCAGCAATTCAGAAAGCTGACGCAGGAGAATTGCAACTTCAAAGCCAGCCTCAGCAACTCAGTGAGGCATTGTCTCCAAATAAAAAATAGGTGGGGATGTGGCTCAATGGTTGAACACCCCTTGGGTTCAATCCCTGGTACCTAAAAAAAAAAAAAAAAAGAAAGAAAGAAAGAAAGAAAGGCACACATCTTTCTTTGTTAAGGAATAGTATTTTCTGTGGATTTGAGTGATCATTTACAACAAAGAGAGTGTTCTACTTAAAATGAGAAATTTTTTTTAATATTTAGAAGTATTGAATATTTGAGAAATTGCAGACCTCATTTTTTATTGTTCCATGTTCTGGGTAGTATATTACAGCACTTAATAGCTGAAAAAAAAAATAAAGCTCTTAGCAACAATTTCCCAACTACTAGTATGAATAATGTGTCACAGAGAAGGGATAATTTGTCCCATGATTTCCGGTATCTGGAGATGACCTCTTCATGAACAAGTCAGAGTTATGAGAATATTCATAGAGTTATACTGGAAAGCACAGTATAAAGAAATTTGCAGAGAATGTCAGTGAGCCAAAAATCCTGACAATATGAAGTAAGATTTCATAGCAAATAATAACAGAGTTTCAAGTCCTTTCATCTTCCACAGAATCTATTGGATCTCCTTGTTTTATATGTATTAGAAAAAACCTAGTGAAGAATTTAGCTTTACGAGGGGATTTTTTTAAATGCAAAGATATAGAAAAGCATTTGTTGAATAAGAAGAGAGATTAGAAATAAATATTTAGTAATCAGTAAGTATTAGGAAAGAATATGTATGAAATGGTGATGATGGGTTGTATATTAAATTTCAAAAGGGCAGAAAAAGAAATCCACGGAATTTTAAAAAATTATTTATTTTTTAGTTATAGGTGGACACACCATCTTTATTTTATTTTTTTATGCAGTGCTGAGGATTGAACTCAGTGCCTCATGCATGCCAGGTAAGCGCTCTACCTCTGAGCCACAACCAGTGGAATTCTTTTTTTAAGACACTTATTCCAGTGTGACTAACAGAAAAGGGAAGTAGAAACTTTTTCTACCTTTCTCCATGAGGTCATCCCTGAGTCAGTCTGGGCCATCCAAGTCCTTGAAAGATACCTAGAAAAAGTGGCTCAGAAAATGAACAAATGTTGAGAAAAATGATTTAGAACAAGGGAGGAAAAACTTATCAAGGGAAGATTTTCTTTGTGTTGACAGCCAAGAGAAGATGCAGATACATTATGGTAGAGAAAACAATCAAGGAGAGATATCCAAGACTAATGAGGAACGTTTAATGCTCTTGTACTATCATCATATACAAGTAAATTCCACAGTACCAGAGGGACGCAAGGAAGGATGGCAAGAAAAATAGAAAATTGCAGATTACCACCTGGTAGGGCAGAAGCAAGACTGGCAGAAGCCCTCCCCACACAACAGTCCTGCCATTGCCTTGCCAAGGCAGTTCTCTGAACAGAAGGGCTCTCTGTTTTCTGGCCCCCCTGAGCTTCTCTTTCTCCCTTTGGCTAAATTCCCTCTATATCACCTGAACTTGAGGCAGAATTCTCTATGGCAAATGCCTCCCTTCTGGACGTGCAATAGTGCTGTAGCTACTAGCAGACCCAGACTCCCTGTGCCCGGGGTGGTCTGGACAGGAAGCATTGGGTGCATCTCCACACTCGGTCCTGTATTAGGAGATATGGTATGAAAGCATTTAGAGAGAATGTCAGGAAACTAAAAAAGTGACGATAGAATCCTTTTCTTCATAAAGTTGTTTTAAGGAGATTCATTAGTATTTGAATTTAATTAACTAGAACTATATTTACATTTTTAAAAGCCTGTCATAAAACAAAATTAATTCAATGACCAAGAAGAGAAGGCTTAATGAATAGTTCTCCTGCTGTTTTTTTTTAATGATTTTACCGATCTGTGTGATTTCATTTCCTATGTTTCTTAATAATCCGTGAAGGAGGATACAAAAATATTAATTTTATCTCTCCCTCCATTGATATCTTTTGTTTTCTTTGCTCCTTTATTGGGTACTGCTTTAACTGTATGTACTATATTTTCCTGTAGACAGATTTGTTTTTCCTTTTGGGCCCTACTCATTTGGTTTTTTAGTGGTCTTGTAATCTTCCTTTTTGGAAGATGATTATTTTGTTGCAGCTATTTAACTATCTGTACTCACAAGCTCAAAACAGCAAGGAAGACCCTTTTAGAACTGTACCTCAACACCCACTTGGAGTTTGTTAGTTTAATATTTTTCTTAAAATTTTATTGTTCTGGAAAATGTTCTAAAAATTTCTTTATATAAAAGCTTGATTGTTCAAGCACTGTGCTATTTATTAAATATAGATTTTTTTAGAGAGAGAGAGAGAGAGAGAGAGAGAGAGAGAGAATTTTTAATATTTATTTTTTAGTTCTCAGCGGATACAACATCCTTGTTTGTATGTGGTGCTGAGGATCGAACCTGGGCCGCATGCATGCCAGGCGAGCGAGCTACCGCTTGAGCCACATCCCCAGCCCAAATCTTAATCCATTTCTGGTATAAAATCTATAATGCATAGAAGTTTATATTTGTAGATTCTGAAATTTTTAAAACCTAATTCTAGATCTTTACCTTTTGAATGGAATACAGATGTAACTTGAGGTTTAGGGATTAAAAATATAAATTAAGAATGGTTTGGACAAGCAATCTTGAATGATAGCCAGTATTATACATTGAGCAAAAATGTACAGCTTATGTTAAAAAGGAAGAACTGTGACTTGTGGCAGACACAAATCTACTAGAGACTGATGAACCACAATTCAAGGAAGAGAACACTTCCAGCTGACTTACAGGAAAGGTGCCCTTGCTGAGAAATGGTGGGTTGTGGTTGAAGTTCCCCGAGAGACATAGTGGGAGCACTCTCCACCGAGACCTGATATAAACTCAGAGGCATCCCAGGAAACAGCCTTCTGCATGTGCATTTCTCAGTGCTGCCAGGCAGTAGTAACAAAGCATCTCACAACTCACTTTGTTCTAATATGTCTGTTTTTCTATACATACATTTTCTATCTGCTTTAATGAGGCACAATGTACATATAATAATAAACTTGCTGCTTATAAGTGCATAGTCATATGAATAATAAGCAAAAGTGTACAGTCACATCACTACCACCAAGACAGTCAGGATCCGAATATCACTCCTAAATCACCCTTCTGCCCCTTTGCCATTAGTCCTGTGCCCCTGGCAACTGATCTTTCTGGCACAGAGGTTTTGCCTTATTTAGAATTTTATAAAATTAGAATCATACAGTATATAATTTTTTGTCTCTGGCTTATTAAATTTAACTTTCTGTTTATATTCATCTACTAACCTATATTTCAACCTGTTTCCTTGCTAATAAATAATAACATTCTTCTAAACACAGAATCCCAAATATGAACCCTAACTAGAAAACCAGATCCATTTACACTAGAACAGAAATTGTTTAGACATATTAAATGAAGAAAAGACAACATCTATTATTGAACAAGTCATTATTTAGAGTTTATTTCTATACATTATTGTTATTCTTTGGAGTTTCATTCCTTTTTTCTTTCCCCTCCTGTGGTGCTTTCTGTTATCTATATTTTTTAAATTACAAGGAAAACTTTTTGTTTTTAATATTTTGTGATAATTTCACAGCTCTTATAATGACGTACTGTGCCATGAGGTATCTCAAACCAGGATTAGAAATCACTGAGTTAGAAAATGCTTATATGAAAAAATTAAGCACAACTTAAACATTTCACTCTACTATAGTTTTCTTTATAGATAGGAATGTATCTACAATAAAAGTAAAGTAAGTAAATATATCTACTTCTGCCTCCTAGAGAAGGGTAAACTGTGTTTTGAGACTAATTAGTTATCACAAAAAATACAAGACAGGAGGCAGTTTTTTCCATATCAGACTTTATACAGCTGTATACTTTGTTCTTAAAAAATAGTATCCAAGAGCATGTTCTACAGTGTGTCTCTAAATTAAGAGTTTATCTGCATCCTAAAGCACAATTGCTGAATTAGAAAAATAGACTAAATGGGATATAGAAGTCATATGCAAAAAATATTGTTTCTGAAATATTTCTTCCCACTAATAGAGAAAGAAGGCAAGGTAACTTATTGGCTGTCACATTTAGTGATATAATATTTAGAATATATAATCATGCCTGTTACAAACATGTGTACAATGTTCTGTAACACTTGAATAGCTGCAGCTGTCATCTCATTTTTTTCTGGATTAAGTTTGGTCAAGAAAGAAGCTGCCTCATTTTCTAGTTGTCATTTGCCCAGGAAGTAAAAGCAAATTGTAATGAGGGAATCACAGCAGGAGAGCCTCCTAACAAATGAGAGGCATATATTGACTGGCAGCCAGCATGCCATTTCAGTGATAAATGTATTTTTATACACTGCTGTTCAAGGTCATTCACTGTTGTCCTTGAATGTGCAGCCATCAAAAGTCATGCAATTCACATTCTAAGCAGTTCTAATAATCAATGCAAAGAGGCCTTTAAAAAAAAACAGTCATTAATTGTATATATTATTTATATAAGTAAAACATTTACATTTTTACTGCAATTTCATCTTGCTGTTGTTGAAAATTGATGAGAAATCAAAGAAAGTATAAATGTATGAGACATTTGTGAGTTGAATTTGTATAGGTTTATTATAGTGCTCATAGGAGCCAAGCTTGAACATGGATGAACTTTAGTAATTAGCCCGTCTGTGTTTTGTGGATCTTCAGTGGTTAATATTGGTAAGAACTTTTAGAACCTAAGAATTCCAAAACAAAACTATTTTTATTTTAGAACTTCTATATATTTGAGTTTTTTTTTTTTTTTCTTGTGTGCTGAGGATGGAACCCAGGGCCTCATTCGTACAAAGCCCACACTCTGCAACTAACTGCACCCCCAGACCAAGATTTCTGTATGTTTGAAATATAGAGTATATACTAAAAATACAGAAAGAACATTTTGCTTTTCTCCCCAAAATAAAAGAAAATATTTTCACAAACTTTAAGAATGTTTTTTAGCACTTTAATAAGTACTCTGTAATTACTCAGAGAGAATGATTTATTCACCATTTTTATTCAAAAGGAATCCACACTTACCTAATATAAATAACCAAAACCAGTTTTTAAAATGTCAGAATTCATAAATACAGAAAATGTTTGATTATCAATCTGGTATTAAATAACTAACTATATCTTAAAAGTTAGATTATGTGGAAAATAAGGTAGTTTGGTTCACACAATGTCTTCAGTAATTTTTTTTTAAATATTATCCTTGCTGCATTTAAGGATCCCTCTCACACTATGGCTTCACAGTGAACCTGCATTCACTGAAAACCCCCATCTGTCTTCAGCCTGACAATGCCACCCACCCTGTGTCTCACCACTTCATCCCCTGACCATAAAGCCTAACCATTCTGAAGGGTTTTAGTTTTTCTGACAACTCCCATGCTCCCTTTCCTCTGGCCTTTGATTATATACACTCTCCACCTGGAATGCTCTTCTAGTCTCTCTGTCCCTCGCTTTACCCCAACACATACATGTGTGCGCACATACCCCTTACCCCTTAGAGTCATTCATATCCAGAAAACCAGCAAATCTTCCTACTGGCCTTTCAGTTAATGCCCTAATTCAGTTTCTCTCTGAGGTGTGTGTTTAGGGAGGTAAGTGAGCATCTCCCTGACTGGAGTTTAGAACTTTGGGAGAATCTGGTGATGGGACTGCAGTCAAGACTGTTAATCCCATCCTTTTCTGTGACATGCCACACAGACTCCCACTAGCCTAATAACATGTCAAGATGCCCCTATATATCTAGAGGTGTTAGAAGTTTCTGGTGTCTACAGAGATTATTAAATTCTGGCATCTGACTTGGACCTTGAAGTGCTCTTTTCCATCGAACCTGTTACAAATGGTACTTAGGAGATTGAACAGGCACAATAAATTCTCAGACATTAAGAATTCTATAGGCTTTTGGAAACTGGCCTAGAAATCTAACTACTATATGTGACATTGTTTCTGTGGATAAATGTGTTCTGAGTTCCAACCAACTGAATTTGAAACTTTAGGCCCTCTTAGGCTTGGTGCCTGCTTCTGTAGAAACCCTGCGACATACTACAGGTAAAATGTCCCCAGTGGCATGATTTTAAAAAAAAAAAATTACCAATCTGCATATGAAAGGGAAAGGAGTAACATAATAAATACACAGAAATACAAATAGAAGGATTTCTTGTGCCTAAAGTATTTAAAGTAAAACTATCTATTGTATTCATTAAAAGTAAAGTTGTATTTCCTTGTAAAAGAAGTCATTTTTAAAAGAGCACCTGCTCTTTATTATTTTATAAAAATGATTAATCTCTATCTTTTCTAAACTATAAAAGCAACTTAATATGTGTTAAATGATATTTTCTAAAGCACAGTTTGGGGAGAGACATCCATTCACCATGTGACATTACACTTACTGTGGTACTGTTAAGAGTTTCTATTTTAACATTTAAAATAATCTGACAACTGTGAATCTTAGAACAAACGAAATATTTTTACAAAAAAGTAAAATAGTGCAGAGGAATTGTTCATTCTAGGAAAATGGATAAACCTTGTGATTTTAAAGACAAACTAATAGAAATTCTGAAAGAATATGAACCCAGTCAGTTTTATTGTAAGTACTTCCAAAAACAGTTGGTAGGATTGCAGGTAATTTTTACTTTACTTTCTTGCGTCTTTTCCTGTATTTTTTCAAAGAACAAAATTAAATAAAAATCATACTTTTGCTATAAATTATTTTTATCAATGCAAATTTCATATGTGTAATCTATTAAGCCTTCAGAAGTGTGTCCGGACTGCCTTCTCCATACACTTACTCCTAAAAGAGAAACATTATGTTAAATGGAGAGCTTTTGGTTGAGTTTTGCAGGTTTTGTCCCAAAAGTGAATAAAATTAGCAGGCATAATGTTAAACTGTGCCTTTAACAGTATCTATAGCAAAGCATATAATGTTCTTTAAGTCACACATCTGTGGACTACACACACAAGAGCAATCATATGCATATTACTAACAAAGTGCGATCTGAGCTATAAGCAAGCAGACAACCTCACAGGAGTCCTGGCTGCTGGGAGAGAACTTAGTTCAAATATCAAAGCAGTGGTCTCCCTTTAAGGGCTGTAGTTACTTGGACAGCCCTCAGGGGTAGAAAGGGCAACAAGTGGGTTATTGATTTTCACCTTGTGTTACCAAAACATTCTTCATTGACAAATATTAATTGCTTATTAAGTGCTAAAGAGTTTGATGGTCCAAATATTGAATTTTGTAAAGAATTGGCCCTTTAGTTTTGCTCATCATTTGGCAATGTGATTGCATTAAAGATATAGAGGTTTAAACCAACATATCTCCTACTTTAAGAGTATTAAATAGACATTCCTCTGGAGTTTAGTCTCAGTGATAGGATATTTAATTCACTTTCCTTTGCACTGAAGTGATTTTTTTTTTTTTATTACAAAACTGTAGGTAATGCTGGCTTAAATATGAAGTGTATGGCTGGAATCCACAGCAAAGTATCCAGTGTGTCTTACGTTGTTTTAGTTTATAAATCAGTGAAAGTTTTATCAAAACAAAATTGGTGACTGTGATCATTAATATGGACTTTAGTAAATCTTTAGTTTGGTGAAAATATTTTTTTATTTTAGAGGGCATCTCCAGATCAAGGTGAGTAATTAAATATATAAGCAAATGTGTGTATATACAGGCACAAGTTCATTTTGACTGCTTTCTGTTATCTTTCCTCACTTTTAATAATGTCTTTTTACTTTTTATAATTACAATTGGGAAAGTCTTAAGTGTATTGTGTAATGACCTTTCTAAAATATCATAATCTGTGGATAATTGATGAAATTTAAATGAAATAAAATTGGAGAAATTAAACTGTCATTTTGACAGTTCACTAGTTTTTGTAGTTTGCAAATATAATTCATATATATGTTTTTCCTAGAAATTTGATTCTTTAATCATTTATTATCTCTGAGCCAATCAATTACTAGTTGATAAAGGGTTATTATTTAAAAATTAAAATATTATCAAACTTTGAGGTAATTTTTTTACTAACTACCTTCTTTGCAAAATTATTTCTACTTAAAAAGTGATTTGTATGTTGGAAACAACTTTGAAATCTTTTATTTAAAAATAAAACCAGGCATGGTGGCATGCACCTATAGTGCCAGCTACTCAGGAAGCTAAGGCAGGAAGATTGCCTGAGCCCAGGAGTTCGAGTCACTCTAGGAAACAGTGAGGACCACTCCCCAACCCTGGTTCAAAAGAATGAAACAAACAAAAAATCCCCAAGATTTCAAATCTACAGTTTGTAAACAGACCCAGCTTCCTTTTCTGTCCCTGGATGCTGTTAGTGTCCCCTGTTGTCTTATCCTGACCTTTTGCCGTTTTGTGGTCTATGCTGTGTGGATTTTCTCCAACACCTTTATTTGATCCTTTAGCAAAAGCTCCTGGAGAGACTGCTGTGGACTAGGATCAGTGCTGAGTGCAGGGCCTGCACCTTCAGCGTCCATCTATGGACTAAGCACTGGAAATGGCCAGGTGCGGTGGCACACGCCTGTAATCCCAGCAACTCCGGAGGCTGAGGCAGGAGGATGGCAAGTTCAAAGTCAGCCTCAGCAATTTAGCAAGGCCTTCAGCAACTTAAGGAGCCCCTGTCAAAAAAAAAAAAAAAAATACGGACCTGGAGATGTGGCTCAGTGGTTAAGCGCCCCAGGGTTCAATTCAAGAGAGAGAGAAAGAAAAGAAGGGAAACCAAGAACTCCTGGATCTGGTTTTCTTCTCATAAACCTATTCCTGAGCTTCATCTTTCTAACTCTCGTATTTTCAACTGCCTACTCAGAGACATATAATATCTATATGCCCCAAACTAAGTGCATTATTTCCCTTGACAACTTTCCAGCCCCCCTTACACCCTCAGCCCCAGATCTTCCCATGTTGTCTTCCGTGTCCGGGGAATCTTGTCACCACCTTACCCAGTTGTCCTCTCCTTCCTGTCCACATCCATTTCCCCATTGGTCTCCTAATTTATCTATCACGTTTGTTTCCCAACCAGCTCTTCCTTTCCCTAGTTTCTTTTCCCTGTGCCTTTTGCTAAAATTTGCTTGAAACTACTCTGACCTTACCTAAAAGCTTTAGAAAACTCACTGTTGACTGAGAACCAAGTCCAGATCTTTGAGCACAATTGAAGGCAGTATAAACTGCCTGGCCCTGGCTGCCTTTGTCATCACTTCCAAGCTCATCTTCCTGACTCCCACACTTCCTTAAGTGGAGTGGCTCAGGAGTCCTGATTGACTGTGTGAACCCCTCTCACGTCTTCACCCTGCACATGCTGGCTTAGATTCATCTATCTGCGTAGAGTTGCCTTCCACTTCTTGTCCTTCTGGCCAACTTCTGACCCAGATGCCACCTTCTCCCTGGGTGTGGTGGTGCACACCTACAATCCCAGCTACTCAGTAGGCTAAGTGAGGCAGGAGGATTGCGAGTTGGAGGCCAGCCTGCATGACTTACATAAACCCTGTCTCAAAATAAAAAATAAAAAGGGCTGAAAATGTAGCTCAGTGGTTATAGCCTGCCTGTGTTTAATCCCCAGTATAGCAAAAATAAAACAAAACAACACTCCATGTCTTGTTCTGACATCTCCTACCCCTGGCAGAAATTATTGTCTATTCATCTGTGTTTCTGTTTCTCTGACACCTTACGTGTGTTTTCTATTGGGCTATTTATTACATTTATAATAGTTGTATGTTTCCATTATGCTATTTATTATGTGACATAAAAGTTGTTTACTGTTAACTTATCTAGCTTCTCTCCTAGATTGACTGGAAGGGATCATATCTCCTTTGTGTATTCTGATGTCTACCATAGAGCCTGGAGCATAATAAGCCCTCAAAATATTTTTAATACATTTGTCCTAAAAATACTTAATCCTGTGAGGTAGGGAAGACAGACGTTAGCCCTATTTTACAAATAGAAAATGTTTCCCATTCATAAAACTAGTAAAGACAAGTTATAATAACACTAAGTAAATGTGGAGTAGTCTTAAGAATAAGTCAGAGGACTGACAAATAACGTCAGTGTTATTTGCCATGGTAACTGCTCTGTGATATTTGCAAATTAAAAACTATATGTTATTGCATTATTTATGAATATTACTATTTTAATACTAAGAGAAACTTGGACATTATATGAAAACTAGGAGAGTAATTCTATATTTTTATGTTTTATAATTTGGTATTTCTTGAGAAGCAAAATTATCCCTGTAACACAAAACAGTAGTAAACAGGTTTGTGTCACCAGGCACGATACCAACTGAAAGAGAGGTGGTGAGGTTGGAAGGGACTTTTTTGAAGACCTGTCCTCTGTTCCCACCAAGCCATCTCCTGGTGGCCTTCAGCAGCTCAGAAACCACAGGAATGTGGAAGCATCACAGCGGACACTCACTCAGGAGTGTGATTGTTGTCCATGAGTGAATGTGACGTATGTCTGCCGGAGCCCTGCCAGAGGAATCATGCAGTGTCTGAGAGGGCGCCAAGTTCAAGGTACCAAGTTAAATGGGATAGTCCCTGCGCCTGAGGAGCTCTATGTAGAGCAGCAGCGGTTTACGTAGTCAGCGCTGTATTACCTTTCACTGGGCTTTTTCCTGTCTGCTTTCATAGCCATTTTTTAGTCTTTTTGGTTTTTTTTAGGAATCTTTTGAATATTCACAGAATTTTCATAGCTCAAGAATCCAATAACAAAACTTTGTTCATTTTAAGACTTCTAGTATGTGCTTGAATAGACGTCTATTAAAATACTGGGGAAAAAAATTAGCTTTTATATCTGCCCAAATGTGAAAACATTTTTTCTATTAATGTTAATTATACGTAAGTTACACTTTCATAAGTGTTTTTTAATTATTTCATATCAGTAGTGTAAAGAGTTAATAATAATTTATTAAATATCATTTTATTTAAACCTAACAATGTTCATGCATTTATCTAAATCACATTACTAGTCAGTGTTTGAGCATCCATGAATAATCTTTAAATATGGCTCTATAATTATATTTTAAATGTTGAGTTATATGGAAAAATGTTGTTTTAAATTATGTCCTTAACTAGAATTTTTTCTTATGTTATCATTATTAAGTTGAAGAGTCTCATAATGTGAATCTCCTGCTATTACCTTATTAGCCAAAAATTGGCAATAATCATATTATATAATAAGTTGGAAAGTTGTGAAGTTTTGGACTTAGGGCAAACCTGATTTTTGAAATATGTTCTATAAAATTCATCATTTCATCAAAGGATTTAACATATATAGTTTAACTGAGTGTTATAGAGTTATAGCATTGAAAATATTTGGTGTAATAAAGCAAAATAGGTGTGTGTTTGTGTGTGTGTGTGTGAGAGAGAGAGAGAGAGCGTGCTCACAATTATCTGCAGCAAGAAAAGGAAGAAGGGGACTAGATATTAATGGGTGAATTAATGTCTAACTTTCTTCTTTGAAAGTTTCTTAGTTGAATAGAAGGGGAAAATTAAAAATAAAAAATTGCTAAAACTAGCACATGTATTTTTACAGAAATGATATGAGGGCTACGGTGTTTGAAAATTGATAACCTACTAATGACATATTCGTTCTCTATTTGTTTATTCATAGACTTTTCTTTTTAAAGTTAGTGTTTATACTTTGATTATTTTAGTGAAAACATAAGTCTCAATATTTTAAAAATGTGAAATGACTAGTAATGCCCAAATTATAAGAGTAAAACTATACTGAGCACTTATGTTGATTCTCCCTTTTCCTAAATAATGAGGGACTATAATCCCCCACAAAAGAAATTTCAAAACTGTGTTGCTTGTATCATAGGGTTATCAATATAAAGGTACCAAAAAGCTTTTTAATTTTTCAGTGTCTGTTTGTCCTCAAACAATATATAAATAACTTTTAATACCTGAAAATGAGCAATAAATGTTGTAGCCTTTTTAAGGAAAAAGAGAGTCTGTTAACTTGAAGCATTATATCTTATAATAAAAAACTTAAGGTTTCTCACTTTATTATATTTATCCTTAAATCTATTTTCCATTAAGATGTTAAAATGATACCAAATCTACTTGTTTTTCTCCTAAATACCATATATATACCACCCCATTAGGTGGTGGTAGAAAGTAACTCACTGAGTAGCTCCAAAGCCTCTTAGACTGGAAAATGCCATAACAGGTTGATTCTCATTACATGGAGTTGGCATAATGTGAATAAGAAGCATTACTTCAGCCTTCCAACAAGGAAAGAAATTATAGAAATGAATAATCCATTTTCAACCCTCAAATTTCTTTTCAAAGTCATTGTGCACTTGTCAAATGGGCAGATCTAGACTTATGTGCTTATCTGTAGGAGATAACAGGGTCACAGAGAAAAGCCAGGCTCTCTTTAAGACTCAAGAGTTTTAGGATTCCATTTACTGTGTACTTGCATTTTGATCCATACTTTCAGTTTCTATATTGTGTGTCCCCAGTTAAAAAGAGGCAGGCTCCTAATTTTATACTTCATTCTTTTCTTTAAAAATGTATATTTATAGTACTTATAGATAGATTTTGCCCCTTTGGGACACAGACCAGCTAATGGGAAAATGAAAACCTTCAGGCACTGAGGACCAGGGAAGGAGGCTGCCGATGAGCGAAATGGAGCCGCAGTCCCCACTGGGCTGGGTGTCTAGCCTCCTTCCTGGCTAAGGTAGAATGTCAGGGCAGCTCTGTTTAAAGGGTTTAAACTTCTGTAGCTAGGTCAAGGAAAAGCTCTTTTCTTCATCTGACATTGTTACGTGGGCCAAGGGGTCCTGCCTCTTCCCACATGACTGTAGGACCACTGGGTGCCTGAACTTCCTTGGGAGATGGGGCTTCCCCTGGGCCAGGCTTCACAGGATGGTAGGGCAAGGGGATGCAGCGGGCCGGGACAGCCCAGGGTGTGAAGGGGGATCAGGATGCACCAGGCGCATTCTCCTGGATGCAGAAACCCCCTTTGTGCCATTGGGGTTGACAGTCTAGGTATTTGTGAGGCCCCTGGTTGAGTAGGGCCTGCAGGGTCGGGCAGGCTGATTGGCCTGTCCATGACTTAGGAACAGGCACTTCCACCACAAACTCTTGCTGTCAATAGTCCAGCTGCATCTGCCTGGGCATCCCTTGAATTCTTCATCAGTTACACAGGTAAAAGTCACTTAGGAGTGTTAATGTGTAATGTATGTAATGCCAGCTACATGAAAATAAATTATTTTACTTAGTTTTTTCATTGCTGTTACCAAAAGACCTGACAAGAACAACACAAAAGAGGAAAAGCTTATTTGGGGCTCACAGTCTCAGTCAATAGTAGCCAACTCCATTGCTCTGGGCCTAAGGTAAGGCATGGCAGAGGAAAGCAGCCCAAGACATGGCCACCAGGAAGCAGACAGAATGCTCTGCTCATCAGGCACAAAATATAAAAACCCCAAAGGCACACCCCCAGTGTCCTACCTCCTCAAGCCACACCCTACAGTTACCACTCAGTTAATCCATATCAGGGGTTTAATCCACCGACTATGTTACAATCCTCATAACCTAATCACTTAACCTCTGAACATTCTTGCATTGTCTCACACATGAGCTTCTGGGGGACATCACATATCCAAAATGGAAATGGAAGGCTAGTAGTTCTTTTTTTTTTTTCCTTCACCTGATACTCTGTTAGACAACAGACTCTGGAGCCAGACTGCTGGATTCTAATCAAAACATATTATTATACCTCCCTGTGCCTCAGATTCCTCATCTATAAAATGGGAGAAATAGAGTCTCCTCTATGAGGGATAAGGATTAGGAAGTTTATGTAAAAGTGCTTAGAATGGTGCTTGACACATAGTATGTGCTATAGAAGATGGACTTCTTATTATATTTTTAGATTCCCCATAATGCCTAGCCCACTAATACACACATAAATACCCTCATAAATACCCTTCACTATTCAGTTTTAAAACTTATTAGAAGGATGACAAAAACTCTTTGGTAGTTGACCCTTGCTAAACCCATGTTTTTGTTTTAAAGCATCAAGTGATATGATGCATTTTTATACTACAATGAGATAGAAGCACCCAGGTGATATGACCTAAGTGTTGATGATTGGTAAATGAAAGAAAGTAAACAGAGGGATAGGAGAGGATTGAGGAGCAATAAGCAAATGGATGTATGTGACTTAATGAAAATAAGCAGTCAGAATGCAAGTTAGTGTGAATGGCCTTTGGAGAGGGTAGCAGAAAAGGACGTGGAGCAGGGCTGACAATCTGCATTTGTCCATGTCTACACTCCGGGCTTTTGTCCCCTAGGGCTCAGCTGTCCACATCTCAGTCCCCTAAAATTAACTGGGAGCATTTTGAATGTCAACCATCTGCATGCCAACAACTCCACCAGCTTTTCCTCTTCCCTTCCAAGGATTTGTAATAAATTATCTTCTAATGATAACCATCAGCCATGATTGCTATTTTCTGATAAAGTACGCATGGAGCTGGTCTGCCTGCATGGCCCTAGGAGAAAAACAATACAATGACACCCAGGCTCTCTTCAGTACTGTCTGGTTCGAAATTTCACATTTTTAGATGGAGTTGAACAAGGTGACCTAAGGTACCATCCAACTCTAAGATGACATAATTAGAAAGTTTAAGAAAAAGCAACCAAAATTACTTAAAAGTTGGAAGATGAGGCTTGAAAGGTTATGCTCACCAGAATGTCTTTTTAATCCCCAAAATAAAGAAGGAAGTAAAAAGAGGGACATTGCTACAACAGCCCTCCAGTCTGTAAGGGATGAGTGCACTGGAAGCACTGGGCAGCAGCGCTGGTTCTCCATCTCTACTGAGGACATAGAACAAGAGAAAGCAGGCCCAAGCTCAGCATTTGGGATTTTGATTTGATATCAGGAAAATTTTCCTGACAGCACACATTGTTAAACACTCAGAGGGGTCCTTGGGGGAGGTTTTGGAAACTTCTCTAGAGTTATTGGAAAACAAAATGATTTTTATCTGTTTGACCTGCTTAAAGGCAGCCATAGCCACACACAGCAAGAATGGGTGACCTTTCCAGGCTCTTGGCAGCATCGTGTGGTCCTGAGAGCTTACACACAGGAAGGCTTGCAAAGGCTTAGTGCACGGCGATAATTAAATTTCACTTGAGCCTTTTAATCGGCCATAGATGAGATTATCTATTTTTTAATGGTGTTATTATCTGCGTAAATTATTTGCTAAACCTATAATTTGTTTCCTTGAACAGCGAACCTTAAATATTCAATAAAATTTTCATAAATTGGTTGCCTGGGAGAAAAGAAAGACATACTTTTTTTCTTGAATACAATTAATTCTTAACTTTTGAACTCTCTTGAAATGGCTCTCTTTTGATGAGACTTCCCTTGCCTAACAAACAAAGCTGTCAGGCAGAGCGATGTCTTTGTCTTCTCTGTGCTGTGAGCGGTTACCTCCCTGCCAGCCAGCCATGAAATCTGTGGCCTGGATTGGGATGTCAGGAAGGCATGCAAATCAGGATTGGCTGACTTGGGCTGCTGAGAATATGTAGGAGATGGCAAATTATGTGATGAGGGCTGAGTGTAGAGGTACCCGCAACCTAAGCCTCACGTGCTTTTGGTTGTCATTAAGTGGGACCAGTACTAGGAAAATGCTGGTAGTTGTAGGTCCTCGGAATCGCCTTTCCTTTTCAAGGACCCATCCTTGTTCCCTGGTCACTCACTGCCGTAAGTATCTGCCTTCTCCAGTACACAAATGGATACTTCTTTGGTTCACCCTAAACTCAGGGCATCTGCCATGATTGTACCTCATGAGAGTGTATTCACCCTGTTTGCTCTCTGCAGAGCACATCTAGGGAAAACGCCTCTGCTTAAAGGCATAGTTGTGTTTCTAAAGATTTCAGAGGACATGTGCAGCCAACTGGGGACATGTTTTCAGCCCAGCAGACCTTTCAAGTGCCCCTCAAATTGCACCTGCCTAATTTAATCTAAAGTCAGCCATGCTGCTCCTGGAGAAGGACCATGATCAACGCTGCACTTCCCTCTCACCCTAAAGACCTTGGTACTGTCAAGACTCGCTCCATGTTATTTTACTTACTTATTTATTTTAAGTATATTTTAGTATTATACAAAATACGTGAGTCAGTACTTAATAAATCTTTCCCTTTTGGTGATATTTTTGATAGCAAAATTTTACCTACTTTTAGAAATCTTCCCTTCACAATTTATGTTTCAAGTAACAAAATGTTTTGATTGGTTAGGGTTTTTTCCTCCTCCCCTTAAAAATATAATGCGACCTGAAAATATATATTAAATATTCTCTTTAATCCTGTCTGTTCTTTAAAATGGATCTAATAGAGTCCTACATTTGGGTTTCCAGTTTCAAACTTGTAATTTGGAAGATGAATATCAGGAAGGAACTCCAAGAAGAGATAGGCGGTGTGATGAGAAATGTTAAAGAGAATATTCTAGATAGTCATAGCTTCTGTTGACACTGACCAAACCATTTTGGAAATTCTGGTCTCTGTTTCCTTCCCTGTACAATAGGGTTAATTTTATTTCTTTGCCGAGCACACTGAAAGTAACCTGGTAAAAACTGGTATGTCAGTGTAAGTATTGCTCATTATTAATCCTGCCTCTCAGACCCTTTCCTTTCATTAGACAAGGGGTTGGGGTGTTTAACAGTTCAGCACTCTGTCTCCTACCAGGAATAATTGCTTGATTTTTCTCATTGTTCGTAGCACTTCCTGAATTAGATTAATTTCTTTATGTTCTATCTCTGTCTTTTTATGACAGAAATTCCTTTAACTAAAAATATAGCAAGACATGATACTATTTGCATACAAAAAGTCGATCAAACCTCTTTTTATTTGAAACCTGTCATTTTGAAATGGCCTTTAGCATCTAGCATTTGAGACCTAAACCATTGGGTCTGCCTCATCACAAAACTTCCAAGTTTGCTGTGGTCACTGTGCAGCTGTTTGCCTAATGCCTGAGTGAAGGTTAAAGTCAGTTGGGGTGGTGCCTGCACAGATCTTAGAAGTTCAGAGAGTCTGAACAAAGACAATGGCACATTTCCATTACATTGAGGGCTGAAGCACCTCTCAGACTGAGATGATAATGAACTCACCAGATGTACAAAACCATTAACATAGCAAGCTTCCCCCGCTCTGCCCCAAGTGGTACTTGCTTCTTATGAGACAACAGACCTGTCTATCAACTACAGTTAGTGCTCTCTGGGTTCAAAAGACAGCCCTGTGGGGCATCTAGCAGTATCTTTGTGCAAGTGTGTGTATGTGTACACGTGTGCGTGCACACACACAGGTGCACATATGCATCTGATCTAAAGCATAATCCTCCTTTGTTCAAAACAGACTTTTCAGAAATTTACAAAATCAAACTCAGGATATGTTTAGACCTCAGCAACAACAGATGAAAACAGCGATGATTAGTGAAATTAATAGGAAGTATTTATTACTAGTCATGGAATGAACTTAAATTCAGTTCTGAATTTCCCGGTACAAAAGCAAAACACACGTTAGCTTATGTAATCATTGTTACAGGATAAAAGAAAGCAACAAAATCTTCCCGGAAAGAGAAAAACTTTCCAGGTAGAAAATTCCAGAATGAATCCATTTTACTGGATCACCTGTTAGACACTAGATAACAGTGGGCAATGTCCTCTACTGATGTAGGGGGATCCGTATGGTGTGCTCTAAAGGCCAGCCCTGGGAAAAGGTGAAGAGATTGTGTGAAATAGTTAGTGGAGATGATCTGAAGGAGCAGGCATGGTCCCAGCATTCTAGGTTTCTGCTTTACCACAGGACTACCTTGGAGAGCCTCACAGGAAGTCATAGTGAGGTGCCCATTTGGTTGTGACATCTTGGCCTGCTGGATTAGAGTCAACTTGCGGTGGCACTGTTAAATGAAGGGCAGATTGGTTGCTGATTAAGGCAGGTTGCTAATCTGAAGGAGGCAGGCCTTGTTTTAAATTTTAGAAATTTTGGAGATCCATTCTCCAGGAACATCAGCCAACTTCCAGAGTTCAACTTTGAGGGCTTTCTAGAATGACTAGTTTATCTTGGTAGAACTTTTAGTCTGCTCACAATTTTAGATGGATACTAGGATTCCAGAACAAGCAAGAAATTATTTTGAATCAGATGGTCATAATGGAAAGCATTACATTCAGTGTCGTGAGGGCCCAGGCTAGAGACCTGTGAGCCAGGCAGTGTGGTGCACAGGACTTCTCTCAGGTTTTGCTGGGCTCATGGAATGAAGAACAATTTCTTAGACCGAGTGGCTGCCTCTACTCGGCCCTGGCTGATGCTGCAGCAGGTGAACAGAGGCCTAGTTTTGCCTAATCTTCCAGTTTTCCAGGAGAGGCTAAAAATCTGGCTTTTTACATGAGCTCTGATGAATTAGAAATGTAGTCTTAAATTTTTTAAGAAACATTTATGCAGGCCAAACCAAACACATCTGCAATCTAGTTTCATCTTAAGGCCTGGTCAATGATCTTAATCAAAAACTAGATTCAGATTGGCACAGTAGAATTTCAGATGTTTTGCAGAACTGAATATTGATTTTAAAAAACAAAAATGAGTTTATTACACTGGCCCAGTAAACGGGAATGGCCAGTTTTTCCCATGTGATTAGTTGGGGTCCTCCTCCCACCCCCACCCAGAATCAGTTTCATTCTAGTGAACTTGAAGTTACTCTGGTTTCTTGATTCACCAGGCATACCGTTACTTAATTTCAGCATATGTGTGGGTCAGCACCATGGATAGGTACCATACATGTTTAATAAAATGTCATTGTCTGAAATCTGTTTCTAAGCAACCCAGTATGCTGAATAATGCTGATTTGGGGATAAATGGTCCAGGCATTATTTATTTATTTATTTATTTATTTATTTATAGGGAGATGTCTTTAAAACAGTATACTTAAGTAATTGAGTTTTGTGATTTTTCCCCCATCGGTCATGTCTAAACAAGCAGTAGAAACAAAAATGTCAATGGTATTTATTGAATGCTTATTATGTACCATGCATTGTGCAGAGTGTTATTTATATTTCATTTAATTTTCACAAAGCTCTTTGAGGTGGATATAGTCATTATAATCATCATTCTCCCTACATTGTAGGCATGGTACTCTGAGGCTAAGTACCTTAAGCAACATGGCCCTAAGTTCCACAGTCAATAGTTAGTGTAATGGAGCCCAGATTCAAACCCAGACAGTGTGACTCACATCAATGCCCTCTGCCTGCCCAAGCCCAGGTCTCCAGTATGACATTTTTTTCTTTGAGTGTTGAAAAACGTGTTATTTGGGATCCCATGGTGTCTTGAAAGTCAAGTAACAGGAAAGAACAGGTTACAAAGGGCAATAAGGAATGTCCGATTGCCTTTCTCCTCACTTTCTCATTTCAGTCTTCAGATATGAATTATGAATAATTCTTACTGAAATTTACAGTATGTATGGACTGACTCACACAGCAAATCTGAAGCTTCCAGTGAGCCTCAGGTTTCACAATTCTTCATCAGAAATTACAGATGAATACAAACCGTCTGATCCTGTCTAGTTTAAGAGCACACATTTCCCATTTCCTCTCTAGACAAAGGGAGGGAGAGCAGCTGAGAGCTTGTACACCAGATCTGGTACTAGTTAATGTAGTAGAGGTATGGCTTTTAACAGTTGAATGTGGGGAGTTTAATACAATATTGTGCCAATTTTCTTAGTACACAGTGTTTTCTGTAATTATTAATATCAAACTTGACTGTATTTTTTTTTATTAGTAAAGACCTTTTAGCAAAGGCCTACTCTAAAATACAGTCTCCTTTTTATTATTCATGGCTAAATCAATGATAGCTATTGGCAAAGGTTCAAAACTATCCCTGTTAACTTGTTTTTAATAGTGTTTGATTTATATGTGTGCCCGAATCTCCAACACATGAGTGTATCTGTGTTTACTAATTGCAGTTATATGCATTTAAACACAGTGTTATTGGTGGAAAATCAAGCATAAAACATGAAAAATGTGTGATTATTAAGGAGTTCAAATTGTAGTTTCTCCTTCCAGCACAGGGATATCATGATGCAGTTTTGATTGTTTTTCGTTTCTGGATAATTTTGATGATCTGTTTCTTCCCTTTCTAATTAATTGCAAAAGTCTTCCCCCTAATGGACACAAATTAATTAAAACATTGTTTTACTCATTAGTATATGCTTTTTCTTTGGGCCCATACTGTCCTTCCCAACTGGAAGGACACTACTAGGTAGTGTATCCAGAAATTAGACTCGTAGTAGTCTGGTCTACTCCTCAGAACAAGATTGAAGCCCTTGGATATATATAATGAGAAAACTTTGGTCACTTTTCCCATTTTTCTAACTCAATTCACAAACAAAGAACATCATAGTATCTAATATCTGTGATATCACTTGTTCAAAATCGAATGCATTTACATGTGTCCTTGAAATGTATCTTGTGTGTGTTCTGTGGAATGTATTCCATTAATGACCTATGAACTTCATTTTAGACAATCCATGGACACAAGGGACCAATCACTGCAGTGGCCTTTGCTCCTGACGGGCGATATCTTGCCACCTACTCAAACACTGACAGCCACATTTCTTTCTGGCAGGTAAGAGTATATGTTATGGGTCTTAAAGTATAAGCTGCATGGTGTGGGTGCCGTGGTGGGAATACCTTCCTGTGGAGCGCCCCTCTGAGCCCTACTCCCTGTGCTTCCTCCCCTCCTTCAACAAATGGCAAGTGTTTATTGATTGCTGATTACGTGTCAGACACTTGTGCACAGGGCACTGAGGACACAGTTAGCAATCTGGAAAGGGGGCATCTGCTGTCACAGAGCTTTCAGCATAGGGATACAGGAATAAGACCAGCATTCACAGTGCAGGGGAGAGTCTGAGCATGAGGTATGGGAAGCTTTTCCAGAGGAAACCGCATCCAGACTGAGCTGTGCGGGATGCTGAGGAGGGAGGCACAGTCGCTGGGAAGCAAGGACATGGCATATTGCAGGGCCAGCCCAGCCTGAAAGGAGCTGGGCAGGGAAGCCTTGCTGAGGCTGGGAATTCACACAGAGTTCTTGGGTCTGTGACTCTGAGTGGGCACAGGACACAAGACATCGAGGTGCTTTCTGAGTATTCACTTTATGCCCCCTTCAAATGATCTCACTTTTGTTTGAATTATGAATTTCCCACATAATGTTATTAATTCCCCAGCTCTTCAAAACATTTTAAAAAACTTGAGTATCTATTTCTGGCAATTCATAAGAATGCCCATATTTAATTCTGACTTCAGTGATTAGTGACTTGGTGATTAATATTCACTAATTTAAGTGAACACTGATTTTTACACTAGAATGTGTTTTGTCCTCAGTGTTTAATTGTTATCCATCTTCTTTTTTAATGACATTACTCTTTTAGTCCTGATAGTTTTAAAAAATTACATATCACCAAGCCCCCCAAAAGAGTTAAAATTTTGCCACCTTTATTTTCCTAGGATGCAAGTTATATTTTATAAGATTCTGTGTACTGCTTTGAAAGCTAAAAAATAAAATAAAAGTTTAAACAAGGAAGGCTTCAGCACAACTTGATGCCAGTTTTAAAAAATCAATAGCTAATAAAATGTAAAACGGATACAATAAATTGCTTAATTAACAACATGCTATTAAAGCGTGACAACTTCCAAATCTGTCACAGACTTCCACTTTTTATCTAATTTAGTTTTCCAGTTTATTTTCTCATTATCCTTTCTTCTAGAATATATCTCCAGCATCTTAATTAGCTCATATTAAACTCCTTTCATCAGAGATCTCATTCACGTTTCATTCTTCCCAATGGGTAACCTCAGGACTGGCATTTTACTAAAATCCGATGTGAGTCCTCTAGGTATCCAGAAACTAGACTCGTGGAACAGTGGTTCTTTTAAGAGTGAGCTACTGATGGCTTTTATCTTCTCATTGACACAATGGTCTCTGTGCCACTATTTCCCTTTATTCCCCGTTCTCTTGGAATCGTGGAGGAGTGCTCCCATTCATTCAGCCTCGACTGGCCGTCCAAGTGCTGGGTGCTGGCTGCCCTCTGGAAATGGAGATCAGCAGGTCACAGCCTCTGCTTCCAGAAGCTTCTCTTCTGTCCATGCTTTCTCCTTTGGAGTAAACAGACTAAACCTTTTCCTTTGTGTTAAAACTTTTGTTCTGCTAAGGAAATCTATGATTTAAAGGATTGCCTCCCAAAGTAGCCAGATTTGACACTTTTTACAGTATTTTCTTGAAATTTCCATTTTCTTCTTTCTCTTCTCTAGGTCTTTAAGATTTTATTTGCATGTGTTTGTTCATCTTTTTCTTGAGAACTCTTTCAGTCACAGTCTCTGTCCAGCATGTTGGTGGAATTGTGGTTAGCCTCCTCTCTTACCCGGGAGGTCAAGGTCATTCACAGGTTGTTATCTTTCTGAGATCCCTCTTCCTCTCCAGTTCCTCTCTGTAGCACCCACTGTGTCCCAGTACTCTGTCAGGTCTAGCTAAGCCTGTGTGCCTGTGCGTGTGGCTCTGTCCACAGAGGGGGTGCAGTACCGTTGGTTAGTCCACAAGCTCTGTCTGATGTCCTGTGCACATGGCAGAGTGCCCCAGCAACCAGAGCAACACACGCGCCTTTCTCGCCTCTAAAATCAATGTCGGAATTTAAGATGTAGCCCATTCCTTGGATGCTTAAATTATACCCAGCTGAGTCTTGAAAATTAAATGGAAGATACAGAAACACATGATTTCAGCTTTATCAAGAAAATATAAGGAAAAGTTTTCTAGAAGTGCAGTGGTCTTGTGTTTGAATTACGGAGAACCCAGAAGGCAGAAAGCAGCATTGGATCTACTGCTGCTCTCCCCAAATGAGCTTGACTGATTTATTTAGATTCATGTTATTTATTTCTAATGATGTACGCGAATACTTTTATATTATTCCAGTAAGTGTACTGTAATACATTTTGAAAACGTAATGAAGTCTTATTAATACAGAGCCTGACTAAGGCTATCAACTATTAAAATCTTTGCTGAGAAGTGAGTGTTAATGAGAAATATTGGTTGGATAATTACTCAAGTGAGACTTAGTAAAAGGTTTGTGTACAGCATTACTTATATAAGGAAGGCAGTAAAACATTTCCTGTTTTGATGAATTGTATCTGTGTTTCTGTATTCTGAAAATAATCTCCATAGAACTGGTTTTGTGCTGCATGTTTTGGAAGGGACGGGAAAGGCCAAGTTGGCATGTTAGTTTACACATTCAGCCATCGAATAATATAACTCAGCAGTCTTTCAAACCTTTTGATTCTCTCACTTCATTTTCCTACAATTTGAATCCTTCACTTCAGTGTATCTCTTGATATTTGAGCAAGGGGAAATCAGTGATGAAATATATTTGTAATTCTCTTACCTAAATTTACCACCACCATCCAACAAATAAATATCCTCTTTCAGAAATGCTATAAAAAATCTGACTGACATTGGCTTCATTTATTTTTATTTCCTCCATCATACAGTAGGATAATACTATTCAGCAATTTTAAAAGAATGATGTAAATCTACAATCATTAACATGCAAAGATTGCCCTCAACATTTTGTTGATGAAAAAAGCACATTGCAAAACTACCTTTTAATATGAATCTCTTGAAGTCCATTTCTCCCCCAGCGTGTCTATACTTAGAGGTCTGGAAGGTTGTTTACGAAACGTCAACACAATTGTCTCTGGGAGTGAGATTCAGGGCATTTTGCTTTCTTTTTTGTAGTTCTATTATTTGAGTTTTTTATAGTGAGAGTATTTATTATCTTTATAATCAGGAAAAATGCAATATTACCCAATCTGGTAATTCCATGCATTGTTTGTTCAGGGTTTAAGTTGCCCTTAACTTTAGCCTAGTTTAATCAAGAAAAAAATGATGCTGCATAGCCAAATGGTGAATTATTTCAGAGAGAGTTATTTGGTTAAGCTTATTGGGAAAATTAATGCACACCTTTCCTACTTGAAATCTGTTCCTCATTTGAAGAGGTCACGGGGAAAGGATGGTCTGAGGGGCAGTGGAATTTAGTGAGTATGATGTCCTCATCCTTTCAATGGGGTGCAGCTATGGCAATTCTGGACCTTACAGAACCCCATTCTGAGGCAGAAAGGCTGTTTGACACTAGTGACAGCATTTATCAAAGTAGAGATGACTCATGCCATAAAAGGAACCCAGATTAATAATGGAATTTTCTGGAAATCTTTCCATCTAGAGAGCTCTCGTAAGATATTTTCTTCCTCTCCCCTTTTACCCTCAACCTTTTTCTTGTACATAGCTGGATTTCAAGGAAAGAATTAAAAGTAGGAAAGCATCTGAGCACATTATATATCTTTGCATTTTGAACCACAAGCAGAAATCAAGCTTCATACATATTTTCATAGAAAATCCATAATAAAAGAAAAATACTTTGTAGTTATTTATCAACTGAGAAATTAGATTTTTTTTTAAAAGTATAGTTTGCCTATTGATGCCAGTTAATTTTAACCAGCAATTTTCAGGATCATTTGGATCTGTTCTGTAAGAGGACTAAATTATATACTGTTACTTTTTGTAGATGTGAGACCTATCCAGTCAAGCTTACTATTATTATTCATGTTTGAACTATTTGGGAACCTCCAAAAGGCAATAAGGCATTGATTTTTCTCTTTATTGGTGTTTTTGGAAACAGGAGGGAAGGAAACAAGAGGCTTTTGGAAGGATGACAGTGTGATACTTCCTGAATGTGAACTGAACTTCAACAGAAAGAGTTAACGATAACCATACATTTGGTTTTAAAATGTGACCTCGTACACTAGTGATTTTTTTTCACCTCTGTGTTGTGTTCGGCACTATTATTAATGCAGGAAAATCAGTAACATTAGTCATCTTAAAAGGGTTATTACTCAAGATGATTTAAATTGTGAAAATGTCAGTGGAGCCTGCGTGCACTCTGCTAGAGATGCCATGATTTACGCCCTCTGACACCATCCTGCTGCTGAGAGAGGCTGGCAAAAGGAATGGCTTGTATTTTGCTCTGATCCAAATGCAGAGCATGATATCAGCAAAACACATCTCAAATGTCCTAGGACTCGCTAGGGTTTTATGTAGCAACCATTTGTATAAGCTGGACCATAATCTGCATGCTTCCTCCAAATCCCTAGCATCCTATGCATGTAGATGGAGACTTTACCAGCAAGAAGAACCAGAAATGAAAATTAGTGCAAAGAAAAAAAATATTATTTCCAAGGCATCTTTCCTGACTTTCAGTATGCTTTCCATGTGATTTATGATAGTGCAAATGATGCATTTGCAAACATTTTAAGAAATATTTAAAATCTAAAGAAAGCTTCAGATTCAGTTGCTCCAAAAACAGTTCACTTAGAAAACTGTCATTCAAATGTGAGAACTTTGACCTGAATACATAGTTGTTCGTGATTTATAATTTCCACGTTATTTTTCATTCTGTGAATGGAAGAAGAAAACTATAGTTGAAATCAAATCCAGAAAAACTACTTTTTGCAAAAATCACCAACTGATAAAGAGGAAATGTCCATCAATCATGGAGGGTAAACTCTGTTTAGCAGGATAGCAAAACAATGAAATGGAACTGATTCTTGTTTCTTCCTTCAATATAAGTAAAGGTTTTTCAGAGCCTGTTTTCAAAAAGCAGGTGAGGAATGAAGGTGTTGGCAAAGGGATAGGGATTAGGGTTCATGCTTGGTTGCAGTCATCAGTCACTCATGACTACAGCCTCACTTGGCTTCATTTTCTTGAACTAATTATAGACCCTAAAACTTGTCTTTATTGACTCATCCTTCAGGAGATGCAGCTAATGTTATTGTCAAAGAATACAAAGATCTGCAGTTTTAAATACCTACAACTTCCAGATATTGTCTAACTGAAGCATTTTATTAACAGCTGTAACTTAGCTTCCTTCCTAAAGATTGATGGACTCACCTGCTGACAGATTCCGCCCACAAAGTAAAATTTCTCCAGTCTTACATGTTTACAGTACCAGCATCAGAACAATTTCAAATCCACCCAAAGAAGTGCTTAAAGGTTAAGAATAAGAATACAAGTTAGATAAATATAGATAGCCATTAGGGAGTAGAAAATGACCAGAAGAGATGAACCAGTCTCTTTGGAAGGAAAAGGGAAAGGGAAAGGGTCCTTTAATTGACACTTGTGCTCTTCTGTCCCCTGTCCCACCAGATGAATACGTCACTCTTGGGAAGCATCGGCATGCTGAATTCAGCCCCTCAGCTGCGCTGCATTAAAACCTACCAGGTGCCCCCAGTGCAGCCAGCATCTCCTGGCTCCCACAATGCCCTCAGACTGGCTCGGCTCATCTGGACTTCCAACCGCAATGTCATCCTCATGGCGCACGACGGGAAGGAGCACCGCTTCATGGTCTAGCGCTACCTGCTGCCCTAACTGCGTTTTGTTTCCCTCAGTTCTCTAGGCCGACGTTGCTCTGTCCCTACAGCGGATCATTCCTTGGTGCCGGCCCACCCCAGTGTCATCCAGGGGCGCGGCTGGGTCTGTGTCACTCGTGCATGCTTCTTGGGGGCAGACTCCCGCACGGGCCTCCTATTGATTCAGAGGCATGCACACACCACTCGACAGGATGTGGCCATTCTGTCACTAGGTGGTTTTTCCCTGCCAGAGATGGGAGGGGTAAGCCAGCGGTTCCTGGGAACACTCTTCTTGCTCTGTGCAACAGAAGCCCAAAAATCAATAACCACTGTGATTGCACTCTCAGCCCGATCAGCCTTCCCAGCCATTGAAGCCAGCCCTGAGTGCTGCTTGAATCTGGTCATTCTGACGCTGGCATTGAGGTGATGTGGCAGTCCTCATTATTGAAATTACTCCCCTTTGGATTTCCTAAAACATACTGTTGTTTACCAAAAAGATTCTGTGTTTACATGTTTTTTTTCCCATTGGTAATTGCTAGGAAATTACTCAATTCAATTTCCTAGGATTTAGCCGCCACCTTCTTCAGTGACACTTAGCTGATTTGAGATTAATGAGAAAATATTTAAATATATTTTCCTTGTATAAAAATACATTTTCCAGATACCTAGCTTTCTGTAGTGCTCATTTCCTGCTGAAATAATGGTATATGTAGTAGTTTAAAATAAAAATCATTCACTATTTATTATATAGCTAATATAATTATCCAGTCACTGTAACTAATCTTTTGAGGGGACTCTTGTGATAATGAAGCAAGTTTGGAAGCATAGAATATACCTAAAATGAAGACTCTCCTTTATCTTGCTCTAGACCTTTTTGTTCAGGAAAGAGATTGCTTCTTCCTTCTGGAAACTTCTCAACCTGCAGATCCCATGTGTATGACATGTCAATTATAATGCTAGAATTACATATCAGCATTTCAACTACTGATCAGTTAAAGGAAAACTAAGGAAGGATTTCTTTTAGACAAGTACACTTGAAAATTAATATCGATGGCACAAACGTTTAGGAGTGGGGGTTCTCGGTTTGTTTGAAAAGGCACTGCAGCACCTGTGTTCTTCAGGCTTTTAAGGAAGCTTCAGCTAGCTCACTTTCTCCTGATGTCCAGTTATGCTGGTCTGTCTTACAGTAATGGAAAAGTCCATCAGTTAATATTTTATATGAATTGCTTCTAACAGGTTTTATCTATATATTGTTCAGGGGAGTGGTTGTTGATTGGTTGGCTGGCTGGCTGGTTGTTGATTGGTTCATTAGTTAGGTGAAATGGTTTATTAAATGCAAAAATATGAAATAATTTATTAAATTCAGAGAAAATATGCAAAGTTTGCAGAGGAACCAGAACATGATGGAAGCAATTAATCTAAAAAGCTTAGATTGTTCCATAATTCACAGAAACATAGGATCAAGGTCCAGAAACAAATATATCTGTTATTTTATTGAAACAGATTTTTAAAGAACATATTAAAAAATTAAGCCCAGTAGAACATACCTTTCATATTGATATAAAATGTTATTCCCATTGATGGCAAATATGTACTATTTCTTGGTTTCAGATGTTGGGTGTTCTTTCAAAAGTGAATTTATGCTACATGCATGTACATCATATTTATAATGATTATATATGTAGTTTCCAAGAAAGAAACCACGAACTACACAGTGTAGACTTTGTGTGGTGAATGTGCTGTTGTGTTTGTGGTAGAGAAATGTGGGGTAAACTAACAGGCACACTGTGTTTTTCCAGTGGGCTTCTGAGTCTGCTCTTTACTCAGCACATGTTTACTTTCTGAACTTAAATGGAAATTAATTTATTCTAGACTACAAAACTATTTGGAATGAGGAGGTAAACATAAACCTTAGATTTTTTTTTTTTTTAACAAAACATTCTGTGCATCAGAAAAAAAAAAAGTGTGGGACTTGTAGGCAAGCCACCACACTGCACACGTGGTACCCACCGTGGAGACTGAGGACAAAGCTGTGAGATCTGGGGGAGCAAAAACCCTGGTCAAGGGGAGAGCCAGCCTCTCCACATCCCATGTGCCCAGATACTGGCTGTGATGAGGCAGTAGAATATGAGGACTGTGGAGCTCCGTGGGGGGTTATGTTGATGATTAGATGACATCTCTAACTGCTGAACTAATATTTACATTCTTGTTAACATAATGCTCTCCTTTGCTATTTGACACCCACAGTCCCAAACTTCATCCCAGCTTATGTTTCTCAGCTCTGAGGTAAACTTTGTATTGTCATCCCAGTGTACACTGTTAGTGTTTTATTGATTTTGTTAGCACTGCTTTTGGACCTGTCCTTGTAAATGTAGACACATATGTGGCTCCACTGGTAATTTACAAGCAAAAGATGACATGACGTGACATCTGTATGAAAATGTCGTAATGATTGAACTTACTATGTACAGCAAGTGAATTAAAATGTCTGCCTCCCAGGACATTTCTGGATAATTCCACTTAATAGATTCTGTATGTGCTGAATGTCCCTGTGTACATAATGTGTGTTAAATAAAACTGAATTATACTGAAGATGGTTTTCCTGATATTGTTGATATTTTCCTGATATTTTTCCAGTGTTTACCCTTCTTAAACATTCTCAGTTGAAATCCATGTGCTCTCCTCATTCTTTTGTTTCTGATGACTTATTTCACTGGAGAGCTGGATTCCGGAAAGACAGACTTATTTCAACAGAGCAGTGGAGAAGGAAACCTCACCCACACTGCCCCAGAGGAAGACAGCCAGAGGGAGGAAACTCAACAGTGCCCCCTGTGGCGTGGGCACGGGAATTGCATGCATGCTGCTTTATCTCCACCCTAAGTTGCTCCCAGATTGTTAATTGTACCAAATTGTATCTTGTCAGACATGACAACATAGGTTGGCTGTCTCGTGGGAGCTGGGCTGACATCATTAAGTTTATTTCATTTAGTACTCAGTTTGAAGATGAGTTTGAATCCCTGAGGTAAAAAGTGTATAATTGGTTCTCAGAAAAAAACAAAAATCACAAAATAGGCCCTCAATGCTCCCAGAATATAACGTGAAAGGAGAAAATGGACTTTTATTTTAATACTTTCAGATGAGAATACAGAACAGTTGGAATTTGGTCAATCATCATATAATAGTATATTCTTCAATAGGAATTAGATAAACATTAAAGATTTGACTGTGGACCTGTCAAATACCCAGGGATGGCCCTAGAATTGTTTAACACATCCTGATGACTTAAATTTATCTTTATAGGAAAATAAGAGCAGAAACAGTTCTGTATGATTGGTGATCACATAAACTGATCAAATGTGGAAAGGGCATGACATTAATAGGAAGGTAAAGCCAAGCAGTGCTGAGTGAACTTTCACCTTTCACCCCTTCGCCTGACTGACAGAGCTGAGTGTTGAAGAAAATCAATACTTTGGAGCCAGGAGGGAAATATTTCCACCCTCTAACTAGAGAATGTATTTTGACAAGGCCAAGATAATCCAAGCTGCACAGGAGAAAGAGAAAAGAAGACTCATTTTTAAAGCTTGACACTTCAAGGTGTTTTTGTGCAATGGCTTAGAGATCGTCAATACATACAAATACCAAAGGTCAAAAAGAAAAGCCAGAAGAATTTCAAAAATTAGATGTTCCAGTTTCTTTTTACTGTTTACAAACTAAAAAAAGACTACAAAAGGGTTTGTGCTTGTAATTGTCATTTAGATGAACTGAGCTCATAACTGGGTTTCAAGATTATCATCCCTCTTTAATGATACCTTAAATTTCATATTTATGTGAATATCACATGCCAACAATGTATTCAGACTTACTAGAGTCCATTTTGGGGGGACATGAGTTGGGTTTTGAGTGATGATGTCATTTTGCCTCCCATCTTGAAATATGGTTGTGCAGTTCATTTTGATGCTGCTGCGTTGGCATCATAAACCTTAGGCCCTCTTCACAGTTGGTTCAATTGTTGGCATGAGAAAAGAGTTCATGTGCCTCTAGAGTTTAAACCGTTTCTCATTTCCCAAGTCCCTTTAAACACATCACTTATAAAGGTACACTAATGGGGACCCTTCTAAGTGAGAAGCTTGAGCACCTCTAAGGAAAAAGGTAAGTGGGTTCACTCCATTGTCGCCAGTAAGACTGCTCGTTCCTTCTGTGGACAAATACCTCCAGCCAACAGATATAGATTCTTTTCTTTCCTACAGATAAAAGAACAAAGAAGACAAAATTGTGTCCTTACCTTCAGAGAAGCTTAGAAGGACAGAGGAAATTCTCAAGTGTAATAAAGTGGTCCTCAAAAGTGTGCTGTATCAGTCCCAGTGAAAATGCGTATTGAAATTATAGAGAAAACAAAGCCTCAAATTATATGCCCTCTTTCTCATTAATAAATTCCACTCTGTTCTGAGAAGATTGCTTAGGCTGGAGGTTTTGCTCTACTTTGCTTCAAAAGGAAAATGCAGCCAGCCAACACTCCTCAATATTCTGAGATTTCTCAGAGAAGGCCAAGAATATGTCATGCAAAATTTGTAGTAGGTATCAAATAAATATATGCTGTATTTGCAAATTCCATGAGCTTGCACCTGTAAAATGCTTGGAAGTTCACCACCTGGTAAGTACTCAATAGAATGTAAGCTCATGTTTTCAGTAGACATTTAGAATTCCATGTGGAGCATGTATAAACAAGGTTACCCATGTCCTTTGGAAAACATGGTTAACTTTTTTTTGTTGTCTGCTGTTTTCATCTCTATCTGTACTCTAGCATAGGTCTGAACAACTTACCCAAAGCAGAGCTTCTGTTCTGCTTGGATTCATCAGACTCTGCTGGATTGCTCTGTGCATCCATCTTGTTTTACCCCCAAATCTGTAGACACAAAGAAATGTGCAGACATATGCCAATGGATTGGACAGCTTGATTATGGCTAAAGTTATGACTGATTCCTCAAGAAGAAAGTAGATCAACATATAACACTTAGAATTCACAATAGAATAAGTAATGATTTTGAGTTACTTAATGAATATCTTCCAAAAAGCCATCAAGATTGAACAAGACTCTGGACAAAGTTTTACAGAGTGGGTTTCACAGAAATCATCAAAGCAAGGGAAAACAAATATGTAGGTTCTGTTAGCAATTGCTTGTTTTGACTAGGATCAAAATGATTTAGCACTTAAATTTACCCAAATAAGAAATGTATTCTTTAAAACTTGACACACTTTAAGTTTTAGTGAAAATGTGTGAATAATTTACAGATCTGGCAATGAAATGTTATTTTTATTCAATCAGCAAGTATTGATTGAATCTTAGCATGTGACAGGCAAATGTTCTGTATTTTCCTCTGGTGGATGAGCTCACAATCTAACACTATGGAATAAGTGCTAAAAACAGATGGGTGAAGAGCTAAAAGGGGACAAGAGAGTGATCAATTCTGATGGGACAGTGGAAAATTAGGCAACCCAGAGATAAATCATTTGGGCTGGGCCTTGAAGAATAAATAGAAATAGGAAGATGGGAATGTTTTAAGGCAGGAATTTATGGAAGCCCAAATCTTTATGTGGTCTGAATGGATCTAAACTCCACCAGACCTACAACTTGAAGGACATTGGTAGGTACTGACCAAGGTCCAGACAGCTCTTCACTTGCAGCTTGAACTGCAACTATGGAAAACCAGAATCCCTTATCTAAGAACACTTGAAATTTACATGGCAAAGACCTTAATTAAAAATTTATCTGACTTCAAGTTCCACATTTATTTTTTTTAATTCTTTTTGTTTTAAAAATAAATTGTGCATCCTCTTTATTCCAATCCCAGTGTGTAGCAGACACAGGAGTTGGATGCAGGCCCTGCACTGCCCAAATCCTCCCACCCCAGGATGGAAGCAGTTATTTCCCTAGCTTCTGGGAGCATTGACATCTAACGGCTCCCTGCTGAGTCTCTCTCTTGATATTTTTTCCCAGCCAAATAAATTGTCTTACCCAACATCATATTCTCTTTCCTGGGGGGCAACCATATCCCAAGATGGGCTAGGGTATAAGGGCCCTTCCCTGTGTTGCATTTCTAAATAATTGTGAGGGGCCCTCTCAGCTCTAGAACTTTCCTGAAGGCTGGCTGAAGCCTTCATTGAATGATTCATGGCTCAGCCTCACCCTCTGTCCAGTCCGATTTCCCTCCCTTGCAGCTGTTCATCCTGAGAACACTGCTCCATGAACTTCCTATAGACAGATCTCTCTCACAGTCTGTACCCCAGAGAACCCAACCCATGACAGTTGGTACCAAGTGTGTGGTTCAAGAAAGCAGCTTTTAAAACAGGACTTGGGAGTTGGGTCACTCCCTCACCCACAGCAAGGAGGAGCCCATCACTGGTGGGAGGTGATCAGGGATAGTCTGTGGCATGCTGGAGCTATGCAATTGTTAAAACTTTCATTGATGATGACCTGAGTTGGCATATTGATGGAAGGAGGTGTGCTGGAGGGTGCAATACAGCAGGCATCTGAGAAGCATGGGGAAATAGAAATTATAAGGACAATGGGCTTAGATGACTGTTCTGGGTGCACTGGAAAAAGACAAGAGAACGTGGAGGATGATTAATCACCAATCAAAGGCTGCATGTGAAAGCCAGAGAGGCTCTTTGACAATGTCTAAGGAGAACTTCTCTCTAGCCAAAGACAATCTAAGAAGGATGGGGCCCAGGACTTGCATTGAGAAGCAGAGCTCCAGAGAAGATGGAACTCAGCCGTCTAAGGTCTGCTGCCCCACAGTGGGACCTGGCTGCTGAAATGCCAGGTCTGCTAAGACAGCAAAAGAACCATATCTCCAAGGAGTACACTACTATTTCTAAGCTTCCCCCAGAATCTTGGAGTAGCTGATTCTATAATTTATTAGAAGCAAGTGAGTCTCAGTGGGGCCAAGTGTAACAGTAGTGGATGTGGCGGTGTTTGCGTTTGTGACCCCAGAGATTGGGTTATTGACAGCTGGCATCTTTCAGCTGAGTCCTTCTCTGGGAACTGCTTGAGCTGAAGAGAACCACACTCTCCTCAAGGTCACACCCTTCTTCCTACTGGCAGCTGCATCCAGTAATTGGTCATGGAAGTACAAAGATTCCACCCTCCTTGCCTCAGTGTGGGACATCTCTGAAAGGCCACCCAACATCCTAGCTCCCAGTGGGTTTCGAGAGAGTTGGACATCACAGTCTAACTCCTCTCTCTCCCTGTTTTTGCTTCTTTCACATGGTCTTGACCTCAGGAGCACTTCCCAATACATTTCCTTCCAGAAAATTTGTCCCAGAATCTCCTTTCCAGAAAATGTACCTACAAGGTTTAAATCTGGCTCTGCCACTTACTAGCCAATTAGCTGTCCCCATGCCCCAGTTACTTACATCTCCTCATGCCCATTTCTTCATCTGCAAAATGGGAATATTATGATCATACCTACTCCTAAGGATGAAAAGAAGAAAGAGTTAATACATGTAGAGCTCTCAGAATATGTTGCATATGATAAATATGCAGTATCTGCTAACTGTACTAACTACTCTTGTCCTATTAAGGGATAATTGTGAGATTTTTCAGGTTTTCATTTCTTGCTTCTGTGTTATGGGAAGATATACTTTTCCATTAATTATTTTCCTATCTTTCTTTCTTCAATCAGATAAAAGTGTTCCTTTAAAAAAAAAAAAAAAACGAGCAGGAAAGTCACAAAGAAATTGACGTTTCTGAATACTTACTTTGCACCAGACACTGTGCTAGGTCATTGCTCTCTTAATTCTTACTCCTAAAAGCCATGAATCATCTCCATGAAGAAAACTGCAGATCATGTAGATGAATGGCCAGGATCACATAGCTAATAAAAGGCAAGTCTGCTGTTGAATCCCAGACTCTGTTAGCAAGGTCTGTCTTGCTTGGTTCTTCCACTGTCCCTTGTGATAGGAGATGAGGATTGAGCAATTGGGGACTGGACAGCCACCCCCTTCAGGAGCAGAGGAAATGTGGTAGAATAGAAAATCGTTTGGCTTCATTGAAGCCATTGTTTCCCTTTGTATTTTTAGCCATTATGTCAAATTTTTAAAGAACTGAAATTATGTTGATTGTCAGTTGTAAATAATTGGGCTAGTTTATCATGAAATAGTTGAGTTAAAACGTGAGCTTCAAAATGTACTACATTCCGTGGAGTGATTTTATTATAACTGAGGAACAAATTTTATCCCTCTTAAGAAGAAATGGATGTCTTTTGGAAAGGAGAATTGGACTTGCAGCCATCAGCCCCATTTTCATTGATGACTCCGTAGCATGTGGTGCTGCTGCCCATAGCTCCCCTGCCGGGCTGCTCTCTCCCTCTGCCTCCGTGGGTGGCCATGTCCCTCTGACCTCTTTTCTGGGGTGCTTTTGCTGGCACCTCCTCTTCATTTGGATGCTCTTCTCTGTAGAAGCATTTGTTTTTAATAAGTTGAAAATCAGTGACACAAACTTCAGAGATTAAAAATAGGATCAGAAAGCAAGCTCCTAGAGTTCACCTCCCAGGTGACTTGAACTCCCGTCTAGACAGGAGATGACAAAACTTATTTACTCCACTTGGTCAGCACTCCCCAAAGAACTCTTCCTGCCAGGACAGGGGCCACCCCAGCATTCACTGTCACATAGGGGTTTACATGGCCTTAGCTCCTCTATCCCTGATCATCCATTCCAGAGAATATTGGAATGAATCAGAACTTTCTTTTTTGGTCCCAGGAATTGAACCCAGGGGCACTTTACTATTGAGCCACATCTCCAGCCCCTTTTTATTAATTAATCAATTTATTTATTTATTTTTGAGACAGGTTCTCACTTGCATCAGAACTTTCTAGAGTAAACCAGAGCTCACACCATCACACTCATGTTCCTTAGTGTCAGCTTTGGCCCTGTAGCATATTCCCTGATTCCATGATATACAGATCTCAGGTCTCCTTTCTAACAAGAAAAGGGGTCCCTCTTTGAGGGTCCATATATGCTTTGAGACACATGAAGCATTTGAAATATGTGGTTTCATTTAAACCTCTGGGTAATTCTATGAGTTAGCTATTTTCTACACGTTAGAAGACTGATAACGGGTTCAGTAACTGGCCTAAGGTTATGCCAGCTGGTTTAGTGGTAGAGCTAGGATTAAAATCCAAAGTGCTCTTTCCTCTCCATCAATGGTCAATGTCTTCAAGGCCAGTTTTATAGTAGCTGGAGAGACATGCTTTATTCTCATATTGACCTCAATAAAAAACCAAGGACCTCAAAATTCAATCTTCATTTATTTATTCCACAATGACTTATTGAGTGCCTATTATTTCCCAGGCATTTCCAGAGAGGGCTAAATTAATAGAGCCCAGGCACTCACATCATTTATGCATCTCAAATTCTCTGTAGCTCATGTGGTGCATTTTTTGAAGCCCACTATACATACTGCACACACGAAGCCCTGCTTCTGAAGGTTGAACTTAGGGAGATTCTCATGACCACGCTTAGCCACATGACCCCTCAAGTGTGCATGGGCAGTGGGCTCGATAGCTTCCCCGGTGGCCCAGGACTCTGTGGGTTTCCTTAAGTTCTTCCACCTGTTTGCCTGGATCCCAGCTGCCAGTGCCCTGCAGATTCCTCTCTTCATTTCTCTTTTCTTTCCTCTTCCCATTCTTGACTCCAGAGCCTTCATTCCCCAGATAGGTGACCAGAACCTGAAGGAATCACCAAGAGAAAGGACAGAGAAAGGAAACGAGGGCACGGCCTGGGAATGAGGAACAGGCATAACACAAACACCCATCCAAACATACACATGGCAGACTCCACTGAAAATCAAGCTCATTCATTCATTTGGTAAATACCTAGTGGACGTCTCCCATGTGCTGGGCAGGGAGCTGGACACTGGGATTGCAGAGGTGAAGCACTGATCCTGCGACCTGGCCTCATGGGGCTGACACTCTAAGACCAAATAACTCAGAGGTGATGGGCGAAGCCAACAGGGAGTCTCTGAGGGAAGAGAAGGAGCCAGACATGTGAGCAGCAGAAGGGAGTGGGAAGTCTTCAGGCAAGGAAATACGTGGGCACAAGGTCCCTGAGGCAGCAGGGAGCACAGTGCAGGTAGCAGGCTGGACCTTGGGCCATGAGCCGGGAGTCTCATAGTGTTCAAGGGCATTGTATGGGGGGGACTCGGGCGCCATTTAAAAGTTGTAGGTTGAGAGTCTGATATGATTTAGCTAAAAAAACCCACTCAACTCCTCTATGGAGAGTGCATTGGGAATGGTTTGAGGGAGTGGCAAAAATGGAAGCAGGGGAGGCTATTATATGTGACAAGATGGCCCCAGACAGAAGAGTCTAGAACAGTACACATTTGTTACCTGATAGCCTCTGGACTGGGAATCCAGGCCTGGCCTAGTGTGGACCCTCTGCCTCACAGTCTCTCTCAGGCTGCAGTCAAGGTGTTGCTGGGCTCACCTCTGAGAAAGAATTCACTCTCAAGCTCCTGTCGTTGTTGGCAGAATTCAACTTCTTCCTCTTGTAGGGCTGGCAGTCCCTGGACACTCTTGCAGGATCTTGGTGGAGCTGCCTTGGGCTCTTAGGCGCTCCACACAGCACTTAGCCATGTGGAGCTTCCTGACACTGCCACACCGCAGAGATTGATGATGGTTGCACTTGGATGGATAAGTGGGAGTTTCCTGGAGTGGAAGGAAATTTAAGGGACACACTGACAGAAGGCACAGAAGAGACACAGTGGATGGTGTTTTCAAGGTGTAACAAATACAGCCAGTTGCTTCCCAGAGTCATTTCCCCTGGATCCCAAGACTAAGCCTGGGTTTGGTTCGGCCCTACATACCATGTGACCGTGCTTAGGCTGAGGTTCTCTCACTGGCCTTGGAGATTGAAGCCTGAGAATCCAAGCCAACAATGCTGATCCAGTTCCTAGTTGTGGTTAGGCAGGGACTTCAATGCCATTCTGGCCAAGGAGATGGGAGGGCTGATTGGGAAGGAGGTGCTATTAAGAAAGGTGGTCCTCCCATATATATAGAGAGAGTCAAGTGGCAGTTTCTATATGGTGAGTACTTGATATCCAGGACCACACACACTCTCTCAGGCCCCTGCCGGAACCCCCAAAGGCCTGAGCCAACCCATTGAGAATGGAGAGAGGAGAAAGATGGAGAATACCCCTGGGCTTCAAGAGTAGCCAACACTGCAGCCACTCACCTCCACCTCCTTGTCATAGGATGGTCATCTTCCCCATTAATTATGCCACTTGCAGCCAATGTTTGAACCAATCTGGGCAGTGTTGAGTGACATAGCGAGAAATGAATCCTGAAAGGATTTTCCCTGCCAGGTCTGAGCAACTCATTTTAGAAAGAAACGATCTTTCTAGAAAATAGAAAGAAATGTGGCAAAGAGGCCAGTAGAGATGCCAGCAAGTCTAAAATGAGATGCTGAGGACTCAAATTGTAGCAGGAGTGACGACGCCAAGAAGAGCCAAGGGACAGTTGGGACAGATGCTTGAGGAGTCAATGAGCTTAACTTCAGGAAAGAGGGACAGAATTGAGATTCCCCAGAGGCAGAAACAAGTGCCCTATAGCATCTCCCTGCCCAGCTCCCTCGCCATTCCTGGAAAATACCATCCAAGGTCACAACCCAATGCCTGTGCTCTCGCTATTCCCTTCGCCTGTGGGATCTTTCCAGAGCAGATTCCCATTCACATCATCCCACATAATAGCATGGCTGCTGTGGGGAAATCAGATTCAATTTACACCATTTGGACTTGCAGTGCCTTGATTAGGAACATATCCCCAGGAGTGAGAACCACTTGTACACACTGTGTTCACGTGACCCTCTAAACACCAACACCCCACACGACAAACTGTGGGGTGAGAGGTGGGCAGAACTACTTCTGATGCGTTGATGAAAAACTTGGCCAAAAAACAGAAAGCTAGAGTCTCACGTTAGACCTGCTTCTTGAAGACAAAGGCAGTGCTTCGTTGCTGGCTCAGAAGAGCACCCTGGGCAATGATCGCTGTGTTTCACCTCCCAGGACCCATCATGTGCTGCTGTTGATAAGATGCAGTATTAAATAGTGAAGGGCCTGGGCATAAGGGAGTGGAGGCTACAGTCCTCATACTGAAAACTTGCTTAGAATGACTTCTCCCTTATTAGTTACTGTTAACCCTCCCCATAAAAGAACTTCAGTCTTTTCTTGGGGCTGTGACTCCGTGGTAGAGCGCTTGCCTAGCATGTGTGAGGCACTGGGTTCAATTCTCAGCCCCACATATAAATAAAATAAATAAATAAATAAAGGTCCATTGGCAACTGAAAAATAATTCAAATTACTCCTAAACAAATTATGAACTTTTCCAGTAAAAAAGTGTGTAAATATGTTTTCTGTTTTGTTATGTAAGTGATTGATTTTCTTGATTTTGCCTCTTGGCCCACAAAGCCTGAAATATTTATTATCTGGCCCCTTTTAGGAGAAAAAAATGGCGGTTTTAGTTTATTTGGGCTGTTATAAAAATTATACACTGGGTGCTTATAAACAACAGAAATTTATTTCTTATAGTTTTGAAGGCTGGGAAGTCCAAGATCAAGGCTCCGGTAGATTCAGTGCCTGATGGACCTGCTTTCTTGTCATAGAAGGTGTCTTTTTACTGTCATAACATGGTGGAAGGGATGAGGCAGCTGGATGGGTCTGTTCTACAGGGTTCTAATCCCATGAGGGCTGAGCCCTCATGACCTAATCACCCCACCTCTGGATGCCATCACAGTGGTAGGTTTCAACATGAATTAGAGGGGACCTGAGACTTTCAGGCCATGCCAATGAGTGATGGCTGGGTGGCAGCTGTGCCACTCAAGGAATGGTCTGGCCACCGGCAGCATCAACATCCCTGGAAGCTGATAGAAATGCAGAATCCCAACCAACCCCGACCTCCTGGGTCAGAATCTGCATTTTGACAAGCTGCCTGGGTGAGTCCTGTGCACCCTAAGTTTGAGAAGTGCTTCATTATATCATTGTGCAGTCTCACAGGGATTGCTGAGATTTCGTCAGGCACTAGGTAGGGTCAAGGCCGGGGTGGGCTTCACCCCTCAGTGTACATCTCAAGCTGGAAGCCCTGACCATTCACACTGGGGTTCACTGGTATACTGCTTCCCCAGGAAATGCCCAGAAGCTGGGAATCAAAACTGAAGGCAGGAGGCCCAGAGTCCAGCCCTGATCCTAAAAGCAGCCTGGTAGCCTCTTAGGGGCCTCAGTGTTCCCATCTGTTCAGTGGGAGGTATGAAGAACTGACCTCATGAGTCCAGAATGGTCTTATAATAAGGCTTGTTTTTATTGTGTTTCTGTTTGTGTGTGGGGAGTAGCGGGTGATTGGTTCTGTGAACGTTGCAAGTTGTATTGAAAAAGGCAGAACAAGAGCCACAGTAGCTTCCAGTTGAAGGTGGTATGTTGAGACACAGGATCTGGGGTGTCCCGTTTTCTATAGAATGTATTTTGTAATGTTCTCTTTCTAGTTATATGTTTTGTTAACATCATAGGTGGTTCTTGGGGCATCAGGTATGGAGAAAATTCTGTTTTGCTGGCCCTGAATGGCTTGAAGGGCTTTATACCTAATCCCTAAAATGAGGATGTCTGGACTACAAGGAATTCACTAGTTCAGCTCTTCTTGATTGATGACTCTTAGTACTCAGCAGCTATGAACCAGACATGGCTCCTCCCCGAGTGGAGCTTCCATGCCAAACAGGTAAGACAGACATTGAGTGGTAGTTACAAACAGAAGGGGAAAGGGGTAGAAGCACAGTCCAAGCCCAGGGAAAGCATGTACCAAGTCTTTGTGCCAGGAGAGAGTAGGGCTGTGCTGGTGAGGAAGGGCCAGAGGCCAGCACATGTGAGCAAAGGTAGGGTGAATGGGAAGAGAAGGTCCAAAGGGGAGGCAGGGCGTGAAGGTGGTTTGTAATAGGGGAGAGGCCACGCAGGGCTCCCAAGGAAGGCTGTAGACGGGCTGTTCAGCAGGAAGGGTCAGCCTCAGAATCGTGTTCTGAAGAAAGCATTGGCTGACTTGTGGGGTTGGAGAAGAGGATGGGACATGGGGAGACCACCCAGGAGTCTGCTGTAACTGTCCTGAGATGACCCGGGTGAAGCAGCTTTTTCCAGTGAAGGGCGTGAGGCTGAACCCAGAGAAGGCAACAGGGTGAGCCGGAGACCCAGATGGAAAAGCACCATCCCCACATTCCAGCCAAAGTGGTTAAACTGATCACACTGAGGAGCCTGCTGCTGAATGCCATGGGCAGGTCACTCCATCTCTCTGAGCCTTTCTCTTTCCCGGAGAAATGAAGAGGGTCAACTAGATATGCTCTGCATGTGGTGATCACATAGCTTGTGGTCCTAATGGTAACAACTCTGAGGGTGAAGGGAAATAATTAATCATCACCTCAAGATAGCAGGCAGAATCCAAGTTAGTCCTGGCGTTTCCAGATTCCCTGAAAATCTGGGCTTAAAACCCAAGTGTCCTCCAGTGCTGTTTCTCAACAGTTCTTTCACAGATCAGGAGCTGGAGCCAACACACTGGTAACTAGAGTTATATGGATCGGAAGTCCCTGGTGAATTGAGCTCCTGGCCAGCTGAGAGCACTGCAAACAGTCTCTTGTGCTTCCCGGTGTGTTGTTCAGCTCTGTGGCGGTAGAAGGAAGCCCTGCTTCAGCCTCGAACGCAAGGGTGGCCGAGCCTTGATCTCTCTCTGATGGTTGATGGTGCTGTGGCTGCTGTGGAATCGTGGCTCAGGCCCAACTCCTGTTAGTAAGGACTCCTCACACTGGCTATTATCTTTAGTCAATCTCAGTTGGAAAAGTGGGATTTGGAAATATGAGATTCAGATTAAAGTCTCAGGTCCACATACCAGTATGAGACGGTGACCTTGGACATGGACTTTACCTGCCTGACTTCTCATTTTCTTGCCAGTGAATATAGATAATGCCACCTATTTGAGAGTCTATAAACAGGATATAATCAAATCAGTGATATGGAAGTATTCAGTATATTGTGACTTTTTAAAAAAAAAAAACTATTTTGAAATAATTTCAGATTTAAAAGAAAGTTGCAAAAAGAATTCCCATGTCCTTACTCAGCATCCTCAAATGTTAATGTTATTGGACATAATCATAGTTCAATAATCAAATCCAGTAAATTAACATTTAACAATTCAATTAAACTAAGCTATGGCCCTAAAATTTTACCAAATGTCACAGTGAATATTCTTTTTTGGTCCAGGATCCCCCAGTGTGGGATCCTGATTTCTTTGGGTCTGTTGCCAATTTAGATTATTGCAAACCCTGACAGGGCCTCAGTCTTTTTTTGTCACTTATTACCTTGACTCTTTGGAAGAGTACAGGTTAGTTATTTTGTAAACCATCCCCAAATTGTGTTTGCTTGATATTTCATCATAATTCGATTCAGATTGCATTTTTGCAATAGGAGCACAAAGTGAAGACGTGACCTTCTCAGAGGACTGTATACGATGGGGTGCCTGGTGGCTGAGTGTCATTCTGGGTGGTGTTCTCCTTTGTATTTCATAAGTACCTTGTGGAAGATGTCTTGGGATACAATTTCCCATCAGACTTTTGCCTACTATTTCAGCAGCATGGATAATACTTGCCTTTGAAAATCAAAATGGTGGTAGCTTTCTGGGACACTATGTGATAAGTATTGTGAGGTCAGTTTTCTTACAAGACAGTGTGCCTGGTGTGGAGAGCAAGACAGGTGCCATATTGGTAATTCCAGAAGAGATCCGCCTCTTTTGACAGGTAGCTCTTGCCCACTAGGTCTCCTTTGGGACAACTTAATTCCTCTGAGTGGCTGAGCACCAAGGTACCATGAGCTACATTGTTAGTAACCAAGTGTCAGGACATTTACACCAGAAAGGGCCGTTTGTGTCAGGCTCCAGATTAGCAGGGCTGGGGCCATACTTCTCTCCTCCCATCTTCCTGTACCAATATTAATATCTCCGCCAAGATCAGCATTGGAGCCAATTGCTTGCTGTGGTCCAGGAAGGCTTCCCAGGGGAGGTGGCTGCTGGACCTTGAAGGGTGGGAGAAGTTCACTGGTGGGAGCCAAGGGCAGATGGAAGGGCATTATTGCTTCAGCAGAACGTGCTCTCTTCTTCATGAGCTGTATTCATTTTTCTGGGTCTCCCATTAGATCAATTTCTTATTGCTGCTATAACAAATTACTCCCACTTAGTGGCTAAGGGCAACACAAATTTATATCTTATAGTTTCAGAGATAAGAAATCCAAGATCGTTTTCACTGTACTGAGTCAGCGTGGGAGGGCACGTTCCCTCGTGGGACTGTGGTGTGGGGGGCTCTCTCCTCGCCTCTTCCAGCTTCCACAGGCTGCTGCACTCTTTGGCTCAGGTCCTCTTCCTTCATCTTCAAAGCCAGTGGCATAGCCTCTTCTCCCTTGGATTCTGCTTCTATTGTCACATTGCATTCTTGGTACAGCTGACCCTCCTGCCTCCCTGTTGTGATTACATTGGGTCTCCTGGGACAACCCAAGATAATCTTGCTATCCCTAGATCCTTAAATCAATCCTATCTGCAAAATCCCTATTCCTGTGCAAGGTAATGTGTTCATAGGAGAGGAGCATGTGGACTCTGTGACAGTTCATCACTTGAACCTACCCCATCCACCGTGACCCACATTGTCCTGAGCAGCTTCATTCATGTTTGATGCTATAATAGAGGATAAAAATAATAGTGACTTAAACACAAGAGAGGTGTTTAACTCTCTCTCGTAGATAAGTCCAGGCATGCAGTCTAGGACAAGGATGATCTTCCAGACCCCCTTAACATCAGGGACCCAGGCCCCTTCAATTTTGAGGCTCTGTCATTCTCACCATGAAACTGTCTCATGGCCTGATGTGGCTGCTTCCACTCCCACCATCAAATCTGAATTCCAGACAGCAGAAAGATAGATGAGAAAAAGTACTTTCCTCCCTTTCAAAGCCAAGCCCATGTGTAGCTGGCATCAAGTCAGCTCACATCCTGCTACTCACGTGGCTGCCCTGAGCTACAAGGAAGTCTGGGAAGCAAAATCCTTGACTAGCGCTACGTGTCTAAGATGTTACTACAGAGGAGGAAGGGAGGACAAGACTTGGTCTCTCCAGGAAAGGTAAGAAGGCAGTGAGGGCTTCTGCCTGAATTGATGGACATAAAGGAATAGACCAATCCAGGATGCTCAGTATGTGTTGTGAGCTGGGCTTATCCACCCTGAAAGTACAAGGTCTACTCCGAGTGGGACAGACAGGCAGAAACAGCATTGACATCCCAATGACACCAGCTCAGCATGGGGAGTGGCTAAGTGGAAAGAGCCTGCCCTCTAGAGCCAAGTAGACCGACTTGTATTTGGGCACGTCCCCTTGATAGACACGTGAACCTCTCTGGGTCTGTTTCTTATTAAATAAAGAAGGACAAACGGACTCTGGAGCTGTATGAAGAATCAATGAAATAGCTTTTGTGAATAACCTAGCCCAGGGTCTGGCACAAAGCAGATGCTCAGACAATGGAACTAGGTGTCATGTCCACCCACTCAAGGACGTTAGCTGCAGCCTTCCAGATATTACAGACAGACAGGTGTGATTCATATCCTCTTGCCGGGGCCCCTCAGAGCAGAAGGTCTTTGAGAAATGGCAGGATGATTCGGCTCCGTTATCCTGCTATAATTTTTGTGTTTGGAAATTCGTTAAGAATTCATTTTGATGAATCCCAAATGCATGCACCATGAAAAACAATTAGCATTAAAAGTGTAAAAGAAGGAAATCAATAAATAGATTCATTTTTAAACTGTAATAATTTATTTGCTTCCTGACTTTTGGGAAATACTGCATCTTCGGGTGACGCATCAACCATTAAATAGCCGAACTGCGATGATTTGTGAAAGGAAGTTGATTTCTAGGAGGCAGATCCAGCCGGAAAGGGCCAACACCAAGGGGAGCAGGCCAGGCGACCACACAGCTCAGTGCAGCTCCTCAGGTGTGTCTCATCCTTGGGCACCACCCAAATGCATCACAGCAGGTGGGAAAAATCCACAGGACCAACGCACTAGAGATGGGGAGGGTGAATCTGCCACTTGTCAGACTATAGGGGGGAGAGGGGAGAACTATTGACGATGAGCTGAGGGGCTCCAACAGGCAGCAAGTGCTGCTCCGGCATTTATGCAGAGCAGAAGTCAAGTCTGGATGAAGAAGCAGGAGGTCATTCTAGCATGAGGAAGGAGGGAAGGGCCGAATGAAGGGAGAGAGCCCATGATCACGGAGGGGAAGGGAGAGAGGAGTGAAGGCACTCACTCCTCACCTCCTCACTGGCTGGGGGAACAGAGGTTGATGGCCATCATTCTTTGTCACCATTACAAATGAAAGACAAAGCTACCTGAGGCACAGCAGCCACTCCCAGCTGGAGGAAGTGAGGGTTTGCTTAATGACTGGGGGCGAAGGGGTTGAAGTGAAAGATCAGCCTGCTGTGTGGGATGTCACGGTGGCAGGTGTAGGAAGGGACGGGAGACTTCACACAGCGGCACCAGGGGCTAAGGAGGATGGACAGATAGACCATGTGGCCAGGAGAACTGAAGGCCACCTTCCAGGCTGCCGGCTGAGAGCCGCCTGGCCTGGTGGACGGCTACAGATGGTCGCTGGCCTCCTCCCACCAGGCCCCAGGCTGGGGGCCGGCACAGATTACATTTTAAGGTGATAGTCATCTTTGACCTTTGGGACCTCCAGGGCCACTGGTCATCCATCTTAGAGCCGCTGACCAGTAACCTCTGGGCTATTTTTATGGCCAGCAAACACTGCCCATTGATTGCATTGATTGAAATCTGCAGCTGGTTCGTGGGGAGAGAACTGGCAGCCTCACAGCCTGGAGTTGGCAGCTTCATGTTCTGCTATTGTCTCCAACTCTCTCCTCTTCCCACCTCCAGGGCAAAGTGAGTGGAAACAGGGTACACACAGAGACACACACATCTTGAATACAAACAGCACACTCCACCAGGAGCCTGAGTACAGATACAAAAAGAAAAAAAAAAACAAAACACCATATCTAGTATTTTTTCAAAAAAGCATACCTGGGTGATTTTGCAGTATGTCACCTGGCTAAGCTGAGCAAGGTTTTCCATATTCCCTTTTGGGTGTGGTGAGGCAGGCGACTGAGGCGGAAGGGAACTAGAGCGGTGCTTGCTCTGCAGGGTCCGGGAAGGCTCTGTTGCAGCTGAGGCCGGGCCCATTTCAGGCGCAGAGACCGCACCACCTCCCCACCTTCATCCATGGAGAGGAATCAAGACTATTGAGCAGCCCTGCAGCCATGTGAGGTCAGATCCCTGCAGTGGGCTCTTTATTCTGTATCACTCCTGGTGGTTCCAGCTCTCTGGCTGAATCCTGGCCAAACAATGTATCCCAATAGGAAGCGGTTTAAACCGGGAAGTGCTTCCCAGTTTGCTTTCCCCCCACGTCAGCATCCAGAACTGAGGGCACCAGGCTGGGGTAGGAAGGTCCCACGGCGCCAGGCAGATGTCATGCAAACCCCAGGCCTGGCTGAATGGATGGGCCGTGACTCTGGTCATCGTCCTGCACCCTGTACCATTTCAAAGTCTCCTTCTCCAAACACAGCAATGATTCCCCTCTGGAATGCTTCTCCATCAAGGGCTTTGAAAGCAGATGAGTGTGTCCTAGATGTGGCACTTTGCTTATCACTCCAAGCCCATGTGGGATGACAAGAGTGAGAAAGGAAGGGCTCCAGTGCCATTAGGAGAGGAGCCTGGCCTTTGGGCGGAGTTGGGAGAGAACAAAGGCCCCTCTGACGCCTGTATGATGGCCTCCTCTCTCCCCCTGACTTAATCACCTGCTGTGTGGGAAGAAGGGCGCCTTGTCTAGATCTGCCTCTCTCCCCTGTCAGTAGGCCCTGGGTACTGGACTCACTGCACAGCCCACAGAAGGCTCAATAAATGTCCCCTCACAGATAAACCCTATGAAGGGATGCCAGCAGGCAGGTGCTACCATACGGTCCCTGGAAGTGACTTTTCTGTAGGAATCTTTTTTTTTTTTTTTTTTTCCTGAATTGAAAGGAAGGAATCCCAGATCTCCTCACTTCCTGTTCCAGCCCATGCATTCAAGGTGAGGGAGGCTCCTTCCAGGCCTTGACCTGGAGGGAAGGGGCACAGTGAGGACAACTGGCCAGGCCTGGGAAGCCCTTTAACAGGATCAGCTGGGCTGGGCAGTTGGGAGGCTCCGTGGACCCTAGGTTAGGGACAAAGGTGGTAGATTTGACCCCAGAGGTAAGGCTGTCACCAGAAGATGGTCTCAAACTAGATGAGTCACTGAGGTCGCCACACAAGACACCAGAGATCAGCCCCAGCTTGAAGAAGGGAGCTTCCAGTTCAAGCTTCTGATCTAGTGCCAGGCTGAGGACAGACTGCTGAGGATCAGCTCCTACAAAACAAAAAACCATGCGATGAACTTCAAGGCTATTCTCTCAGTTGGAAACTAGGCCAACTGGCTGGGCAGGCTGGCCCTTGGGCAGGGGGTCTGGGGGACAGCAGCAAAAAAAGGCCCCCAAATCTGATGGAAGATGGTGTTCTGCACTTCTCCAAGCTGCTTCCTACCAGGCCCCATCCCATCCCATCCCATCCTGTCCCCCTGTAGGGCCACCTCCTGTTCAACCCGATTCTAGTCTCCTGGCTCTGAGATGACCAGGAGTCTCAGTGGCAAAACTGTGGTCGCTTGGAGCTAAACAGGTGTGGTTCAAATCCCAGCTCCATTTGTTTCTAGTTATGGGCACCTTGGGCATCAGTTACCCTCACTTTTCCCTCTGTAAAATGAGTCTATTCATCTACCACGGGGCTTAGAAGAAATAACCAAGTGCTAAATACGGCCACTCACGGTCCTTTGGTGAATATTCATCCCTGCCCTGCCTCTGTTCCCAACCACAGCACTGTTGACATTTTGGGTAGATCATTCTTAATGTGCATTTTGTAATTAATTTAGCTGCATCCCTAGCTTCTACCCACTAGATGCCAGCAGCACTCCCAGTTGTGACAACCCAAAATGTCCCCAGACATTGCTAAGTATCCCTTGGGTTATAAAAGTGTGATGATCAAGGCCAAGCAAGTCTCCAAGAGACAACCTGGTGGCAGAAGGCACTGCCTTCTGTGATCTGTGCTCCCCCTATAAGCTTCTAGAATTTGCACAAACCTTTCCCATCTGTAAAATGGGTATGATAATAACCCAAGGAAAGGCTGGTGGAATCACTGGGTGACTGCCACGTGACCGTGTCTGTAAGTCAAGTGTTATTTGAATCTGAGGCCTCGTTACCATCTGGAACAGTGGCCCCCGAGGACAAGAATTTTGTCTGGCCCATGTGTTCTCTGCAGTCCTAAGATGCAGCATCCAGGTGAATGGAGGAAATGGGCCCTGCAGGAGGGACTGAGGATTCAGCATGCTGCCTGGGGCCTCCTGAACTGGGCTGAGGCCCCATGACTCCTTCAGCTCTAAAAGTCAATAAAATTGATTTGTCCATGGCCCTTTGACCCCTGAAGCAAGGCTGTCACCAGAAGATGGTCTCAAACTAGAGTGTGTATGAATCCCATTCCAGAGGTCAGGGAGGCTCAGGGGTTTCCCCCTATAATCTCACTCAGCTACTCAACTACCTGCATGTCTTAGAATCTCTGCAAGTGCCCAGGACAGGGTCCCCCTAGAGGTGAGCTGACCTCCCAGCAGGCTCAGACTCCCCCACTTCTCCCAAGGGGCAGATGGGTGCCAGTGGTAGGCAGGGGTCCAACACCATGCGTCAGAGGCCAGTGCCTTGGGCTGGCCCCGTGGCTGTGCAACTCTCCCTGTGTCAAGGACAGGCTTTCTGGGTTGCTGAATTTGCTGTATTGGTTTTGAGAAAACAGAGCCCCAGGGCCATCATGTGTTAGGAACAAAGGCTCTGCTGTGGAGGCCGCCAGGAGAGGGCTTTGGGTCTGAGATCCTCAGATACAAAGGCCCCTCAGGCTCCATTTTCACTGCCGGGTCCTCTTGGCAAATCAAGCTTTACTAAGGCAGAGCCCAGGCCTAGCAGGACCTCGGTAAATTGAAACTTGTTAGCTATCTCTAAGTTTCCCCCACATCCTCAGTTTCATGTAAAACCCTGACTATTTCAACCTGCTGAGGAGACACCTCTGCCAGATTCTAAGGCCCCAGAGACTCAGCAAGGCCCTCGAGCCCTCTGAGCCTCCTTAGTTCTGCTCCTTTAGCAGGAACGTCCCAGTCTCCATGGGAACACACCTCTGAGGATGCAGTTTCAGAACGCTACTGATTTTTTTTTTCCCTATTTGAAAGCCCTAATTAAACTAATTTGGCTTCTTAATAGCTTCATTTGCAACTACTGTTTTGCCCCCAGACGTACTTAGGGTTCAAAAACAATCAGCTGCGGGGGCCCCCAACAGCAGCTGTGAACTGCCGCCCCCGCCTCCACATACACACCAGTCCAAGCCGCTCTCCGGGCTGCAGGAGACGAGCTGGTGGGAGGAAACCCACATGGAATCGGGCAGCAGCCTGGGCAGCTGCGTGTCACCAGGCCGAGGGATTTGACCCCTCCAGGGTCACAGTACGAGTTCAGTCCCTCTGATTTCCAGGCTCCTTCAGCCTTCTCCTTAACGGACACCTCGTCTGGCAGGAAGCTGGCCACTCACAGGGGCAAATTGGCTTCCTCATTTTCCACTTTATTATTGTCTTTACTCAGTAACCATCTTTCCAGGCATTTGTGGAGATTTCCAGAATCAGTGGGTAGAAAAGGGTCCCTTGGATGGGGGCGATTGCCCTGTTCCTCTCTGATGTTGTTGCCTAAAATCCATGGCAAAAGAGAAGGGGATTAGGGTGAGGGCTTGGTCACCATACCTGGGTAGGGGTATGGTGCAAGGGGTCCTGATGAGAAGTCCTTCCTACCTCTGGTCCACATGCTCTTGTCCTGCCTGTGTCCGGCCCTTGGCCTGGGCTCTTGGTGTGACTCTTTCCCAGTGGGCAGCACAGAACATTGAGCAAATTCTCCTTCCTTGTTCTTTGCCGCCTATGATGTTCCATTTGTCTTGACCCCTCAGCCTGAGAGGTCTGACTGAACACAGAGTGTCCCCAGAGGCCTGACCAACCAACCTGCTGCTCTCTCCAGATGCCCAGCTGCTGTCCTCACAGGTGAGGTGACTATGGCTGATTCACAAGGAGGTTTCTGCTCACCCCAGCTCTTCTTCGTACAAGATGTGAGGTCCCCTGGCACCCCCAGCAATCACCTGTGCTATCATTTGGGTAGAAGTACATCCGTTATAAAACATATCCTGTTACCTCAGGCTATAAGATAGATATTTTTCAATCCTTATTTTATTTACCAAACAATTGGTTATCTATATGCTATTTATTATTTACTTATTTAAATTATGGGAAAATATGTAGAACATAAATTCAGCTTCTTAAGCATTTTTAAGTGTACAATGGTGCTAGGCAGCTTCACATTGTTGTGTAAATAATCTCCAGAACTCTCTGCAGTTGCAAAATTGAAACTTTGTACCCATTAAACAAGAACTCCCCATTCCACCTCCTCTTAGATTCCAGCAGCTTCTGTTCTACATTGTGACTCTGAATTTGACCCTTCTATGTACCTCACAGAAGTGAAATCAGAGGGTATTTGTCCTTTTGTGACCTGCTTATTTCACTTAGCGTAATGTTCTTGGGGTTCATCTGTATTGTAGCATGTGTCAGAATTTCTTCTTAGAGTGGATAGTCTCCATCATACAAGCCTACCACATTTTGCTTCTCTATTAATTTGTCAATGGACACTGGTAGCTCCTACCTTATTGGCTAGTGTGGATACTGCTGCTCTGAACACCTTTTTGCAAGTGTCTCTTTTGAGAACTTGATTTCAACTCTTTTGGGTGTACAACTAGAAATGGAACTGCTGGATCTTTGGGGATTTTTATTTTTTTTATTTTTTGAGGGATCTCCATACCGTTTCAACAGTGGCTCCATTTTACATTCCCACCACTAGTGCACAGGGATTCCAATTTCTCCACATCCTCACCAACACTCATTATTCTGTTTTTTATTTGAGTTTAGTAGCTCTCCTAATGAGTATTAAGTGATGTTTCATTGTGGCTGTGATTTTGCAACTGCAGAGAGTTCTGTGATTTGCGTTTATCTGATGATTAGTGATGTTGAACATCTATTGATAAATCTGTTGGCCAACTGTATTTCTTCTTTGAAGAGATGTCTATTGAAACCTTGTGTCCATTTATGAATCAGGTTGTTAGTTTTCTATTGTATTCACCTTCTTTTGTTCATCCAAGTCTTTGATAAAAATGTAGGACTGGTGGGCCTGAGACAGAGCCTGTAGCATAGCAGAAAAACAATGCTCTGGTTTCCTGGAGTTGCACAAATCATTCTCCAACTCAGACCCCCTGGTGGGGCTCTGAGTCTGGGTAGTTTCCTCATTGACCTGGGACAGAAGACTCTAAGTGGCCCAGTTCTCTGGAGACTTCCCACTGTCTCAGGCTTTCTCTCCTGAGAAAGAGGAGTTTGGTTTGCTCTTGTCAGACTGCGGGAGGAGATAAGGGAGTTGACGTCCCTTGTGTCCTTAACCCTGAGATAAGAGTGAGGTTAGCATCTGGGACCTGGGAAAGGGGTCTAGGTTGCCTTGAGGAAGATGCTTCATCTTTCTAAGCTTTGTTGCTTTATTTATAAAATGGGATACCAGTCCAGAGACCAGAATGATCATTAGCGAAGTGGACAGGAGTCTCACACCTTCCTCCGACCTTGCCAAGAGGGGCACTTGCTGCCCCATGTGTTTTTCATGGATTTTGAAGTCTCTTCTTTGGGGCTTTTTCCTTTCCACAGCTGATACCCAAGCCTGGGTGCTCCTCTTCTCCGTCTGAGCCCGCCAGAGAGCTCGGCAGACTGCTTTAGAGATGCCTTCTCTTGGCTTCCTCATGGGGGGTATTTGTGGGTAGAGTGACAGTGGTATCTTTAGAAGGCTTCCCAGCTCTCCCTGGCTGAGTCTCCACCTTTGCAGGAAGCCAATGTTTTTCTCGCACTTGAAAGAACTCTGTCTTCTGGAAGCCAAGTGCCCATGTCCAACTCTGCCCAGACTTTCCAGTTATCATAAAATTTGAAGTGAAATGAGTCTCTCCCACAACCCTTGTCTCTTTCACTCTGCCAGCCCTTTCCACCTTGTTGGGCAGAATCAGGTCCAGAGAAGGGAGGAGTCAGGAGAAGGTGCTAGAAAGGTCCACTGAAACTGGAGGGAGAATTCTGGGAGGCAAGGAGGAGCCACAGAGGGTTCTAAGCAGAGCCTTGGAAGAGTCATCATCTCCCGAGTGCAAGGAAGCAAGAGGAGGTGGGAGGGGAACTGACAGATGGCTAGAGGTGGCCAGTGGGGGAAAATTGGGAGGGAAGGACAGTCCTGAGACCCTGTGATGCCACTCCTGAGACCCAGGAGGATGGAAGTACTGTTGACACAGACGGCAACACCTGGGCTGCTGAGTTGGCTGAGACGGTGCAGTGCGGGGAAGGCGGGTGGGGTGGGGCAGTGATGGGAAACAAGGGGCTCAAGTTATTTTTTGCAAGTTTCTATCGAGATAAAATTCATATGAAACACAATTTGAAAGTGTACAATTCATTGGGTCTCAGTATTTACAATGTGGGGTAACCATCACCCCTGTCTAGTTCCAGAAATAGTTCTGTCCTCCTCCCTCCCCAAAAAGCAGCACCTGTTGCTGGGCAATGCTAATTTTCCCTCCCTCCTACCTCCCAGCCCTTGGCAACCACTAATCTCGATGGCTTTGCCTGCTGTGGACACTGCATATAGACAGAGACCACAAGATTCATCCACGTAGTAGCATGCAGGAGAACTTCATTTTGTTTTCTATGAAACTGTCCCATAAACCTGAATGTAGTGACCCAAACTTGCCATTTCCCAGGGATCAAAAGAACTCTCCACCCCAATCCCAGAGAAGCAGGCTGACTTGCAAACCTCCTGCCCTCCAAGGAAAGACTTCCAGCTCCTGCCTTGGGGCTTGGGCCTCAGCTCTTGTCTTTTCTGACAGTTGGGTCCAGGAGTAGGATCAGAGGGGTTACCGGGAGGAACAGAGACAGGGGTGGTCAAGGTTTCCAGGAAGCTGCCACCCTGGAGGCAAGATACAGCAAGTAGGGTGAGGGTCAGGAAGCACATAGGGAGCCAGGACAGGTCTGGGGGCAGGCAGACACCTGCAACCAGCCAAGAGGTCCTTGTGGGCCATGAAGGCAGCCATTGGGCCCCATGATGGGAACATGATTTTGGAGTGGAATCTAACTCAGGTGGGCACGCACTCATGCCTGCCAGTCTTGGGTGGGTTCAAACAACAGAGGAGGATCCTTAGGGGAAGCCCACAAAAACTAAAGCAGGTAACATCCTTGTAAATCATACCTCAGGGTGGCAGAGCCATAAAATACTCCAGGGATTATCTCATTTGACCTCTTGATTCCATGGAGAAGAAATCAATGCCCCTGGAGACCAATGTATTGTCCACCAAACACGCTGACCAGAGGCCAAGTGCCAGTCTGAAGCACTCTCTGCTCCGCCAGGGTTTTTCAGCATCATCAACCACAGTCCTCCCTCTACATGACAAATATTTTGTAATGCCATCTTTACTGTCTTGGTATTACATTTATAGATAATATAACCTGCCTATATACATAATAAAAAATCAATATAATGCCCCACATGTAATATAAGGGAGACTACAAGGGAAGTCATTTATAATGAAGTAGTTCAATAAGTAAATACGCAGGCACAGCTACAGTGGTGTGAATGCTGCGGCTGCAGACGCAGACAGATAGAAACTTGTTACACTGGTGACTTCAATATCCTAAGTGTTGTCGCCATGGATTGTGTGATTTTTCTGAAATGGTAAACAACAAACACTTGGTAAAGTTGCAGCTAATACAAATTACACTCTTCTTTCTGTAGGGAAATTTGAGCCCAATTTGGAGCCTGTATTACTGTAGTAGGCGGGGATGGGGAGGTGATGCTTCCCCCAGGGGGTGCCACCTTTGGGCGGTGTCGGGGGGAGGTGGGAGATGTAGTGAAGTGGAGAGAGCCACACCCACCGGGTGCTGTGGGGGGCTGCTGCTGGACACACTGGTGTGGTAAGTGAGCAGCCATGGCCATACAGCAGGTCTCTGGCAGTCCCTGGGGACTTTAGAAGAGTCCACTGGGAGAGGAAAGGGACTGGAGATCTAGATGCCCATGGTCCAAAGTTCATTCCATGAGGAGGTAGCACTGCTGCTCTTCTGAGTTATGTCATTTGGTGCCTTGGATCACTGCTAAGGGGCCAGACTGCAGACTCTCCAGAGTGACCTGTCTGAAAGCAACAGAAAAATCCCAAGACCCGGGGCACAGGGTGCACGGGCTGGGACAGTGTCACCACCATGCCTGGCAGAGGCAGATGGATCAGGAGACTGAGGGCCCGGGAGGCCCTGGAGCTGCATCTGGTGCAACGTGGTAGTGGCCTTCCTAGAAGACTCAGTTATGCGAAAAACTTAATAACATTGTGTTTGTGTTTTAATAAAAGGGTTATTTCAGACTCAAATAATTTATAAAGCCAGTTTTAAACCCACTCCAATGCTTATCAAAACATTTGACAGTCACGTGGAACACAGGACAATTATTAATTCTATAAGACTGCCCCTTAGATTATAGGACAATGACAACTGATGTTGCATAAATTGCAGCCCCCATGTGCGGATTAACTCACCACATGTGCACAACATCTTAGGAAGCAGGTACCACTATTATCTCCATTTTATAGATGAGGAAACTTAGGCCAGAGGCATTTACATGATTAGCAATAGAATAGGAATTGGAAAACAGGCATCTGGCTCTCCAATAGCTTCTGGAGAGCATTCTCTAAATGCCAGTGGTGTCTCCCCCAATCATGGTGATAAGGAAAACGCTTACACACACACACACACACACACACAAGCTCATGCACACACACCATAGGACCTGCAACACACTATTCATGGACACACAGCCTCCAAGGAGCTGAGCTGCTCAGGTGAACTCCAGGTTTACTGACCTGAACAGGATGTGGATGGGGTGGTGTGGAAGGGGCCCTGCAGGAAAGGGATGGATGAAGCCAAGAACTTGACACTCCTGAGAAATCACGTTCTTCTGGACAGGGAGACAGGCTGGGCCGTCTGGCTGAAGCAGAAGCTGAAGATTTTCAGGAATTTTAACTGTCATCACCCAGACTCTGGGCTGGCACCAGAAAAAATAAGAAAGACAAAACCAAAACCCCAAACCAAACTGATCTCCTGCTTCTCTTTTCGTACAGCTCAGTCATTGCCCTCTGTGACCAAAGCCACTGGGCTGTCATCAGGTCCATGCTGCTCCTTCTGGGTCAGTTGGAGCCCATCTGAATCTCGATTCCAAACACACCCGCTGCAGAGCATGCCTGGCGGTTGTGGCTGCGCAGAGCCCCAGGGGTGGGTTTCTCCCCACAGAGCTTCTGACAGGCATCTGCACGGGAAATCTAGCTCCCAGCATCCTGGCGGGTGGTCTCAGATCTTCCAAACCGCCAGGCGAGTGGTGCCCAGGCCAGTGGAAGTAGGTTGGGGGGTGGTGGTAAGGGGGTCTGCCAAATAAGCTCTGGCATCCACAGCTGGCGCAGCCTCTGGCTCTGGGGGAGAGGGATCCTGCTTTGTTCTGGGACCAAGAGTTGCTTTCTGTTTTCTAAACCAGCCAAGATATCATCTGAGATGGCCACCCTCTTACTCCTGTGATAAGTAAAGGAACAATAGTAATGATAATGGCTGTCCTGTATCAGGCACCCACTATGTCCTGTACAAGGTGCTTAGCACTTCATATGTATTAACATGTATACCGCCCCTGCAACTGTTTATGTTTATCATCAGCCACACCCACTTCACAGATGAGGCAAAGTGACCTGCCCATAGTTGTGCATCCAGCGACTTCTGAGTGTGTTTCTTACTCTTGGATGGAGCTTCGGGACTCCTCTCCTACCTAACTCTTAGCTTCCTTCTATAGACAGGGCACAGTATATCAAGTTGGGCAGCCAATGCTTAAGACTGATGGTCACAGTCTTTTTTAGTTGATCAGCCTGTTGGGGCACTGGCTTCCATGCTCCCATACCCGCCCTGCACCTGGGGCAGACACTTCCAGGGGATCCTGGGCTCACTCTCCTGCTGACATCAGCCTGGGTCTCAGGACTCCAGTGTTCTTCAGAGGATGCCAGAGCATGACTGAGTCCCCCGTAGCACTGTCTCCAGCTGACTTTTGCTTTCCCCCACTCCACTGTGGGCCTTTGGGTCTCCTTGACCTCCTTTATTCCTGAGTTCATCCCTGGGCCTCTCCCCCCAACCTACTAGGTCTTGGCACCTGCTCCTCTTTCTTCAATGGACTCCAATGCACCAACACTACTCATGGCCCTGGAATAACAGATCTGGCCTGTCTTGAATTTCCTTGACACTGGACATACGAGGGGAGATGGTTAATGACATATGACTAATAAAGAGCACTGATTCTCAGGGTAAAATGAGCACTATTTAATTTCATGCCAACTCATGATGACAAGAGATAAAAAAGAAGGCAGGTTTGTGTTTAGAATCAGGTATGTCTGTATATATCTGCCTTGAAATTCTGGCATTAAGGAATTCCAGGCCTCAGTGGTGGACCGGGGGCCCTCTCTTCCTGTTCCTGATGGTGGTGGGGTCTCTGGGATGCAAGCACCACCAGCCTTGGCTCTGGCCCAGGTGTGCAGGGTGTGGGCACAGAAGTGTTGCAGCCCTAGCTACGCCCAGACCCTGCAGCACTCCGTGCACCGCTGCCCAGGAGCCCAAGAACCCCAGCAGCCCTTTGTCACTTGCTGCCCAATGTGCATTCTCCAGTGGGCACAGCAGGCGACCCTGCTGCAGGGCCTCTGCCCGAGCCTGGGATTATGGGCCTGCCTGCAGCGGCAGATGGTAGCGCTTAGAGCTAAACTGCACTCGGCTGCTTTGAACATCTTGAAAAGATTTCTTTAGAAGTTAAACTTGGCCTGGGAGTGACAATATGGTTCAGTCTGTGGCTTTGAAAAGGCCTCCGGTGGGGCGGGGTGGGGTGTTTCATGTCTCCCTGCCTCCCTTCAGCTCTTGTTCTGGGACCTGTTTTTCATGCGTCCCTTGGCCATTGCAGCTCCTGTATGTCAGCTCCATTGTTTGGGAGTCACATTTGCTTCTGGTGCCTGGGCTGCAGGAAGGCCACTGTAGCTGTGTTGGGCTGCCCCACAGGGTGCATTTAGATGCCCCTGAGCAGTAGCACAGGCCTGCATCTTTTTGGTACCTACGAGTCAGGGGCATGTCTGTGCCCCGGAGCTGTTTTTCTGTTGCCCCTGCTTTAGTCCATTGAGGGGCTGCTGAGGCAGAGGTTTGGGTCCCAAACCCTTTGGCACCAGCCTGGACCAATCGACAGCTTCCTGAATCCTGGAACGCCTGGCTAATTGCCCTGGAATAATACCCTCCAAATCTCTATCCTAGGTTTGTCCTACTTAACGAATCCATCCAGGGACAAAGGGTTAGATCATCTCTGGGCTCAGACAGCATCTCCCCTTCCCCACCCTACCATTTTCCTGCCCTTGATTTGGCCATTCTAGACTCCATCAGGGAAGACCCAACCTGCCCCACAAGGAAGCCCCCAGAAAAGTGCCACCAGGGAGAGAGGTCTTTCAATTGGCAGAAAAGAAGCACGGTGGTCCGCTCCTGGCCAGGCTGGCCACTCTCTCGCAGGAGCTTCAGCGGCAGGAGCAGGCTGCATTGCCCATTCATGAGACGTCAGGTGGTCTACAGATGGGAACACTGGTTATTGATTTTTACTAGCCTGCTAAAACTGAAGGGAAAAAATCCTTCTTAAAAGCTCCCGGTGAAGCTTTGTTTCCTAAACGATGATTCCAGGGCTCCAAGTTTGTCAAAGGCAAATTTAAAATATTGGGGCTGTTGGAGATATAATAAAATGAAATCTTCTTACAGCCATTAACTTCAGAGAGGAGCAGATCTCTGCTCAGGCTTGGGGGCTGAGTGGGAGGGGGCGAGACCTACTGAGGGGGCGGGGAAAGGAAGCCAAGAACAAAACCCACAGCTCCGCCCCTGCCGCTGCACGCAGCTCCTCTGATAAGATCCGATGTGGATATGAAGAAATGATTTCAAAGGGCTCTAAATTGACAACAGTTCCCTGGCTAAGCAACTACAGGGAATGCAGTGGGGGTGTCAGCCGGATGGGCTCCTGACTTGACAATGGGAAAAATTAGGATGAGCTCAGGGGGAGGAAGCTGGAGAGAGGAGGCCCCCATCGACCCACCCGGTTACTTATTTAGACGTTGTTCTCTTGTCTGTCTTCCCAGCAGTGAGGATTCCACCTGCCCTGCACCCTCTCCGGCACAGTCACATTGCAGAGGTGCCTGTACTTGCCGTGGGCTTGCTGGGACTTAGGCAGTTCTTGGTGCCATCTTGCAGCTCATATGCGCCCATTGGGTTGTTTTTCAAGGAATATTTCACATTAGGTAAGGCCTCAAGATGCCCCAGCAAGGCCACCAAAGGGCGGGACTCATGAGATGGCTCTTAGAAATGAGTGTTCTGCCTTGTGACTGAGCCACTATATCCTTAGTGTGTGTGTGTACGTGTGTGAATGCATGTAATGAGTATGTACAGGTGTGTACATGTGCATGTGTTTGCATGCATGTGTGCATAAGTGTGCACATGTGTGCACATGTGTTCACATGCATGCATGTGCAACCATCTCTCTCTGCCTGTTGAATCAAGATGGGAGTGCCATTTTCTGGTTCTGACTCCCTTCCAAACTGCACAGTGTCACTGCGGCATTGTAGACAATACATTGATCGATTGATTGACTTTTTGAAATTAAAAGAGCAAGGAGCTGGGAGTCATGAGCCCTGGGATCTGACCAATGGATCGATCAACAGATAGCTATTGAGCCTAGGAAAGCACTGGTCTGGGTACCATGGAGGATTCAGACAAACAAATAATATACTCTCTCTCCCAGGGTAACAAAAATGTGCTGGGAGTCACCAATTTCTATTGGGTCCTCAGACTATAGGTCCTGAGATCTTTGGGGTTGGACAAGAATTTGGGAATCCTCTGGTTCCAATCTCTTATTTTGTGGACGAGAAACCCAAAGCTCAAGGAGCTGAGCTGACTCATGTCAGCACCCACTGGCAGGTCCTGAATTCTAGCCTGTAATTGTCGACCCACTGACACCTCTGCTTTTCCTAACAGATACCCAAGTTACCAGTGGATCCAGGCAAGTCAGACCTACCCATCTTCAGGCTTTCTCTTCTGTCATGTGGGTGGGGTAATTGCTGGAAAGTGCTGAGAAACTCAGCAAAAATGACCTTGGTCACCTCCTTTAGTCCATTCATAGCAGAGGCCATTTATACAATGATCACACAGCAACTAGCTATTATTCAGGAATAATGCAATTCCAGGTGCTTTGCCAAGAGCTCTATCTTTATCATCAGTTTTAATTCTTGGAATGGCTTCATGAAGTAAATACTGGTGAGGACACTAAAACTTAGAGAGGTGACATGACTTGCCCTTGGACACACTGCACACTGATGGTGTCAGGATTTGCACATGAACACCAGGTTCAGTGGTCAAAGTGCAAAAACTTCAGCAACCTAGTTGTGTTTGTTTCTATGGTTCCCAAGGATTGTCTGGCATTTATTTAGTGCTAAAACACCCAACAACTTCAATGTAGACAAAATATGGGCCAGCACCCATTTATAAAGCTGAGATTCAGTGGCTAGACTGATATAGGGACTAACCTTATTTCATTAAGGGCTGGCAGCATGTTGCCAGACTTTATAAGCATATGGGAAAAGGGGCTGTAATTAAGTCTGTGGAACAGCAGGCTAACACAGAAAGCTAGATTATCAGGCTTGTGGTTTGAGGGAATCCTTCCTCTCATCTCCCAGAAAGACAAGTGGTTTTTTCCCATTTTAGAAATTTTTAAAGAAACAGATTAAGATTCTAATTGCCCATCACATGCCTTGCAAACAATTTCCAGTGAAAATCAAATTCCTTTCTTTTGTAGCAATGAAGTCTGCTTATGGTCAGAGACCAGGTGATCAGTCAGAAAGATGCCCATACACTTGGTACTTCCCCCACTGTAGTTTTGGTAGAAGCATGATATCACGATTGAGTTTGATGTTGGACATGCTTTTGGTTTGTCTTGACCTCTTCAGGAATGATCCAGTATTACCTACAAAGAAATATTCGCAGAAAGAGCAAAAAGAAGTTAGCTGATCTTTGAGCAAACTGGTTTTACTTGGGCTCCATTTTGAGAAAGTGTAACAGAGGCTCTAGGAATTTCAAGGGCAACCTTTCGTTCACCCTTCTCTTCTCTGCCCCTGCCCCTGCCCTTCAATGAGGCTGTTTGGTTAGTCTCTGACCGTAACCACGGTAACCAGTCTGTGCAGAAAGGACACTTCTTGGTCCAATCTCTATAAGAGGATGGACACTCTGCAAGGGTTAACCCCAGAGGGGACCCTGGTGACCAGTGGTGCAGAATCTCCGTCTCCAGAGCTATTGGGGCCAACTGACAACTGCAAGGCTGAAAGTGTCACCGAGAGACAGAGGAGGAGAGGGCCCTGTGGATAGGTTTTTATCACTTTGGTGAACACTTCCAATTCCAGGCATGAGTCCTGAGGCTGTGTCTGGCCATCAGTTTTCGTTTGTTGATTTACATGGATGCATATTGTAGCTGGCTTTCAAAGCACATCAATTGGGTCAAGGGGTTGTTTTTGTTCATGGGAATTCTTGAGGGAATGTGGGAGGATGCAGACATCTGGGGAGTGCACCCCTGTGCCAAGTCTCATCAGTTGGGGTGGGGGGAAGCATCTGTGTTCTCACAGGCCAGGGACAGGCAGCAGGCGAGTGACTGCTGCACTCCCCATCCTGGCCTGGCCCCATGCTCTGGGCAGCCTACCTCAGCCTCTGCAGTATTGACATTTTGGGTAAATTGGTTTTTGTTGTGAGGGGTGTTGTACACGCATCCTTCCAGGCTGGGCATCTACATACCAGATACCAGTAGCAGTCCTTCCCCTGGCCTTAATAACCAAAAATGTCCTCAGACATTGCCAAATTGAAAACCATTGGCTCAGTGTAGCCAAAGAGTCAACTCATCTAGATTTGCTACCTGCTGGGGGAGCTCCCAGAGTTTAGGATTCCTGGAGATTCAAAGGTATGTGGGGCTGGGAGAGAGGATGAAGTTGGGCCAGAATCACCCTCTAGAAGAAAAATAATCAAGTTAGCCAACCCTCTGCAGATCCCCCAGTAACCCAGCACTTCACGGTTAGGGTTAGGATCTCATGCAATTTCCACAACAGCCCCATTGGAGAGTGATTTTCATTCTTCTCATTTTGCAAATAAGGAAACTGAGGCCAAGAGAAGTTAAACAGTCTGTCTGCAGCCAAGGACTAGTTAGAAGCAAAACTGGGATTCAAGCCTGGGTCTTGCTGGCACCACTAGATGTTTAAGAGCTACGAGAAGTCGGGAGGAGCCCTGCTCCCACACATGGCCCCCCTGGCTTTTATTACCTTTTCTGCAGCAGTGCCCACTGTCAGGGGTGCCTCTGGCTTGCTGCCTGCGTGACAACACTCACACAAGAACAAAGAATGGCCCTGCTTAGCCGCACCTAACTTGGGCAATGCTCACTCTCTCCTGGAGGCACACCAAGAACCTTCCTTGGGGACACAGGGCAGAACCTGGCAAGTCCCAGGTGGCACTGACCTTCCCAGCCCCAGTACTTCCTCAGCCTGCCACGTTGCCCTGGGAAAACCGTGGCTTTGTACAAAGGTGCCGCTCCAGTGTGCTGCTTTACCCTCCCCCACGGTGTTTACTAAACAAAGCTGCTGCACAGATTCGGGGCCTCCAGGGAACGTGGCAAGGTGGAAGGCCAGGGGTCAAGGAGCAGGGTCAAAGGGCTGGGGCCCTGGGGAAAACGGGAGATTAAACATCCTCCTTTTCAAATCGGGAGGTTTGGATAATTAATTGGTCTCTGAACATGAAAGCTCTCACTGATTGTTCTGGGCGGCAGCAGCCACTGGGTCTGGCTCCTCATTCTTTCTGCCCTGAGCCCTTTCTGTAGCACCCATGCATGCTAGGGCCCCAGGGAAGCTTTGCTGGTGCTGGGCCCACATGGTCCTGTCCTCTCCAGTTCAGCAGAAGTTGGTGTCTCATGCAGAAGGTGGACCCTGAGGGACCTGGCTTGAGAGAGCAAGGAGAGTTGGGGAGGGGTTTGCCCCCATGCGGGGCCACCCTGGAATCTCTGGTCGGGAGGAAGCAGCTGGGTGGTCCGGCCTCTGGTTTGCTCCTTTCCACTGGCAGAAGAGGAGACATCAGGGTGACCATTGCGGGTGGGGTGATAGCCTGCCTGTGGGAAAGTGAGATTCGTTCCTTGAAGTCTTTTAAAATCCCCCTTCGAACCCATCCCCCACCCCTGCTGTGACAAGCACCACAAGCATGAAGACACACCAGTCGGTCCACAGGGATTCACCAGCTGCCACAGAGACCTTGCTCATCAGCGTGACCTCGTTTTACAGATGAGAAGACGGAGGCTTCTTAGGAACAGGACAGTGGAGCTGGGTCTCTGCCCCAGGGCTCCTGCCTGCATTGTCATTCTCTAGGGGTTGGGGGAGACCCTGAGCCGGCAGCTTCTCTACCCTGGAGAGCAACTTGCTAGGTCCTGGGAGCAGCCATTTAGGGCAGGACCGTGCTGGGCTGAGGACACCTCTAGTAGAGTCAGGATCTCACAAGAAGGTCCTAAGAGGCCTGTGCTGGTGACACCTTGGTCAAGGATGGAGCAGAAAGTAAGGGGACAGGCTCCAGGTGGGGGTAGGCTGGGGGGCGTCCTGAGCGGCTGCTAAGTGCCCTAGAAAACGAAGCTTAAAGGGCTCTTAGCTTCCCTTTCTTCTTTCCTGAAAGAATCAATCGGGTTGCTCTGTCTTTGTGTGTGTGACGGGCCTGCTGTGAAGTACACTTAAGGAATCAAGTTTTCTAAAATTCTATAAATCATTATTCTAGCCTTCTCCCCTCCCCCTCAAAATCATTCATCTGCTGAAATATTTAGCGATGGGCTGTCTGGGGTGCGCCCGCTGTAGGCCAGTGTGAGGGGCTATGGGCAGGAGAGTCTGCAGGGGTATCCCTGTGGCCTCCTGTCTGCTTTCTATGGACTGTCATCGCAGTGGCCTTTTGGTCCCCTGATCTCTCGTGATTAGGTGGCAGAAACCAAGTCACATGGTGGTGATTCCTCAGCCCCTCTTAGAGGGCTGCAGAGAGGACAAAGAGGGAGTCCCTGGAGGGTACTGAGGGAGCAGGCCAGCAACTCTCCTGGGGGTTGCATTGAGGCCTGCAAGGGGCAGGGGTGGTTGGGTGCACAGGGCAGGGAGGCAGCTGGCGATGGAGGGAGGATGAGACCCCAGGAGTTCCTGCTGCCCATCAGCACTGAGGGCCTGCTCAGCAAGGGTCTGCAGGAGCAGTGGTGGCTGAGGGTCTCAGGTGTCCTGTGGATTGTGAGCTGGGCAGGGGAGATGGAAAGCACTGGCCTTTCCATGGATTCAGTTCTTTGGCAGTGAGGGCTTGGGCCTGCTTCTTCTAGCCTGGCTGGAAGCTCCGGCACTTTCTAGAATTTTCTACCCCTTACCCCCTGTACACACACACCCTGACACATGACAGTGCTGACTTAATAGCCACAGTGAATGTCCCTGAAAGGCAGGCAAGACCTGATTGATTCGCCGTGGTTGATCTGTTTAATGTCCCTTCTCCCCAAGCGCCCATCTCGCCCACAGAGGTGCTACATTACCTCGCAGGCCTGGCTGCTGGCCGCTGACACCCTACGCCTGGAGGATGCTTGGGGAGGTTATAGGTGCAACAAGCAAAATGAAAATCCATAGTTTTTAAACCTTTATGAATTGAGAATGTAAACCTGGAAAATGGATCTGGAGTTACTAATGGACAATTGGTCTGCCCAGCCCATCCATCCTCCACACTCCGGCCAAGGCCGTTCACATTATGCCTGGCTTCTGAAAGGGGAGCCCCCCTGCCCACCACCTCTTGTCCTTCCCCTCCACCTCTCAGGATAAAAAGGAAAACAAAGCAGGCTTAGGAAACAGACCTGCAGGGGGCCCACCAACCAGACCCCCCATCCACTTACACTATGTGCCTAGGTGAGGCCCCAGGAAGGTGCTGGCAGGAGGGAGTGACAGTGGCTTTGGAGAGAGGCCACAGTTTCAGCCCAGTGGCTGTCAATGGGTAAAACAGAAAGTCGCATCCCTACCTCTAAATGCTGGCGTGGATCCAGATCCAGCATGGAGCTACCCCTCCCCCCAAGGTCCCCTCCCCACCATGTACACACACATAGCTGCACTATGGGGTGGGAGGGACACATGGCCCTAGGTCCCCTCTGGTGCTAGCCATCTGCAAATACTGAGCATGCTGCTCTTTCAGGGCTTGGGAACATGCTGTCCCCTCTGCTGTGTCACGAGCCACTCACCTCAGGGACGCTTTTCCTGGCAGTGCTCCTATTTGATGTTGCCCCAATCCCACCTGCTGTATTTTCTCGGCAGCAGTAGCTGCCATCAGACATTTTTTTTTAACCTATTGTTTTGTTGAATACCTGACACTCCCCGGTAGGATGTAAGTTCAAGAGGGCAGGGATTATTGTGTTTTGGTTGCTATTTTTTTCTAAGCATCTAGAGAAGTGTCTGGCACAGAATAGGTGAATAATAAATATGTGTTGAATGAATCAATTTGGACATCTTGTGGGCACGATGCACTTCCTCATGTGAAGCCTCGCACTCTGGCTCTACCCACAAGAGGGACAGGGTCTCCTTTCTGCTCCAGAAACTCCCCCCTTGACTGCCTTCCAGTTCTTCCTTCTTTTGCCCTGCTCTGCTTAATTCACATGCTGAGTGACAGCAATTCACTGTCATGCCCACACCTTTGTCTGCTCTCTTTTTTTTCTTTTTAATATTTTCAGTTATAGATGGACACAATATCTTTATTTTATGTGGTGCTGAGGATGGAACCCAGTGCCTCACAGTGTGAGGCAAGCACTATACCCCTGAGCTATGGCCCCAGCCCCAGCCCCTCCTCTCTTTTCTTTTAGGATAAAGTTCACTAATTCACTGAAGAGACTCAGCCCCCTCTTCCCTGCAGCCCCCATCTTTCAGCAGCTGCCCTCTTTCACCCCACTGAGAATACCTGCCCACAAGTGATGCTGAGAAAATTCCCTAAAAGACAGCCTTTCCCTGCAGCCAACAGGAGACACCCCCTCACCTCTGCCCACATGGGAACAAGGAGACTAGCTCAACCCTCTGAGGATCAAACTCTGAACTCAGCCCATGATTCATGAGAGCAGAGAGACACAGCCTTGAGAAGCAGAAAAAGCACAAAATAAGTGATCTATAAATGGTAGTTTCCTTCTGCTTTGGTCTAAATGTTTGTGTACCCCCCCCAAAGAATTTCATATTTTAAAACCTAATCTCCAGTGAAATGTTATTAAGAGTTTGTGTCTATAGAGAGGTGATTAAGGGCAGTTATTCCCTTATAAAGTAGGTCTGAGGAAGCTTGTTTGCCCCTTCTACCATCCATGGATATAATAGGTGCCATCCATGAGGAATAGGGTCTGTCCCAAACACCACATCTTCTGGCTCCTTGATATTGTATATTTCAGTCTCCAGATTGTTGGCAATAAGATTCTTTTGTCTGTAAATTGCTCAGTCTAGATTATTATATTCTAGCATCCTGAATGTACTAAGATTTTTTTTTTTTTTTAAGATTCCTCTGTATTTTTCACTGCACAAGTCTTGGGCAATGTTAAATCAAATGATGTATTAGTCAGGTTGAGCTAGGTTGTGCTGCAGTAACAAAGGGTTATTTCTTGATTATTCTATGGTAATGAAGGCTTATTTCTTCTTCATACTACATGTTCCCCGTGGATAAGGAACTTTATCCTTCCCTCCACTCTGTGATGCAGGCTGATAGGAGAGCCACTATCTTTAACATTCCCAATTGCAGAGAGAAAGAGAAGATACCATGAATTGACACTCTCTTAAATATCCTACTCAGAAGTGACACAGTTATTCCCATTGGTTTTTGGCTTGAGCAAGTCATGTGGCTACATATAGCTTTAGCAGAGTGGGAAGTACAATTTTGCCATGTGCCTGGAGCATGAGCCAGAAATATTTGCAGGATAGCACTGACTACCTCAGGTGAGAGTTCTTCTGAGAGGGCCACATCGGACCACTGCCAATCCTTTTCCTACCTGAAGACTCTGCTTTCAGGCCAAGCCTGATGGAGAGACCCTTAGATTCTGCATGGGTCCCTCTACACTTACTCTGAATGTAGCTCTGGCTGCTCACCTCTCACAGCTGCCCTGATGCCTCCAGAGGCCAGCATCTTGTGATATGGCTGCATCAGGATTGTTCACATTGGATGGAGGCTGATCAGCCAACCAGCCCACACCTCCTGCCACTCACCTTCAGCCCTGAGCTCTGATGTAGGGTGCAGCCACCTGTCGAGTGAAGAGGAGGGCAGCCCTGTACCCACTTCCTCCAGTGCTGGACCAGAAAGAACTGATTCTGCCTGCATTGTCACAGAACTGGCTTCAGAGGCTCAGGGCTCAGGGAAGGTAGCGAATGTCTTCTAAGCGTCAGACTTGGCTTTTGAGTTTTGCCTCTTTTCTCCTTTGTTAAAAAAGAAAAGACTGCCATGGCACATCATTTCAATAACCCCCTTTTCAGTAGCTCAAACTCTCTGGTTCCTCCGTCTTTTCAATGCTTGCCAACCTTGCATGAACCCAATTATCTGCTAGCATTCAAGTAGCTGAGGACTGTTGGGACAGTCTCTTAGTGGCACAGACTGATACCACTGTAATTTACAAACTCCAACTCAAATGAGCCCTCGCAGCACCCAGCAGTCCTGTGATGTTTCTCAGCAGACACTCACTCTTTCACGCTCCAAAATTACACGTTCAGAACTCCGCCATTTCTTTCACCCTTTCAAACTCTCCTACCCTCATCTTCCCGACAGTACTCCTCGACACTTTTATTCTGGAGGAACTCTGAAATCATTTGCAGGTCTTAGGTAACTACTGTAAAAAAAAAATATTTAATCTACAGCCTGTGGTACGTTAGTATGGTCAGTCAGTTGAAGTTATTGTAGCCCAATAAAATTGTCGTTGCACTGTGGAGTAGTAAAAAAACAAAAATGGCAGAGGCCCACAGATGCTTTGGGGATGTCAAGTTCCTTTCAAGTCAGTCTTAAGAGAAGTGAGAATACAGCAGATAAATAAGATGTATGTGCAGGGCAATTGTGTCTTGGGAGGTGCATTTTCTAAATTGTCAATGATACAAAAGCCCCTGTAGAATCTGTTTCCTGACAAGACTTCTGATGGCCTTAAACTCCTTAGCATTTCAAAATGCAGACAGGAGGGAGCACCATGAGTGATGTCAGGCTTGGGACACTGGTATAAGTTACCAAGTGGGAATGCAATAATAGTTTCAAAATTAAAAATGGAGCACCACTCCTTCCTGACATAGGAAACAGTTCATTAAGGATTTTAAAAAATTTTATATATGTTCTATTTGACTCTTTTCCCCCTTATTTCTTCATCTACATGACAGAAAAGTTACACAGGATACACAAAGTGGCAGATATTCCTTGGTTGATCTAGCATGTTAGAAAAGCAAGCTTAAAAAAACTATATTGATATATAATTCAGTCAAGTCACCAATTTAAAGTGTACAGTTCCATGGCTTTCAGTATGTTCATAGAGTTGTGGCTCCATTAGTTTTAGAACATTTTCATTACCCCCAAAAGGAACCTGTACATTTTAGGTGTTACCTCCTAATTTCTTTATCTTTTATCCCAAGGAAACTCATGAATCTATTTTCTGCTCCATAGATTTATTTATTTATACTGGGTGTTTCATATAAGCAGAATCATACCATATGTGGTCTTTCGTGAATGGTTTCTTTCATTTAGCACGATGAGTTCAAGGTTCATTCATGAATTGGTACAGTATTTCCTCTTATTGATGAATAATGTTCTATGGAAATAAGATACTTTCTAATGAGTTTTAAAAAAAACAAGTATAAGAAGGAAAAAGATCCCTACAGTTAAGAAAAGAAGCTTATAGGCATTTTAATGTCATCCTAAAGTCCTCCAGTTTGTAGGTTGACCTATAAAAACTTATGGCCTCCAGAAAATATTCATGGAAAATTAAAAAAAAGCATTTGGCTCAGTCTTGTTGATAAGATGGGAGCTAGGGTTGTACAATATAGGAACCACAGAGATTTGTTTAGTACCATGTTTTATTAATATACTTAGAATTATTTATTCATTTGAAGAGGAAAGGAAGAAAATATATTTATTTCAGTGTTAATTATTAATTTTCTTAAGACTGGTTGGCTGCCATCATGACTTCACCTGTCCCCAGAGAGAACACACCTCAGTGTTGAAGGGAAGGGTATTGGGAACACTGAGACAACAATATGAAGCTATAAAGGTAAATCCATAATGCTACTGTTTGACAGTGTTGGAAAAAATTCGTGTGTTGGAAATCTAATCCCTAATACAATGTTAAGAGATGGGACTTACAAGAGGTGATCAGGTGAAGCCTCCTCCTTCATGGATAGATTACCATTATTACAAGAGTGTGCTTGTATATAAGGAAGCTTGGCCCCTTCTTGCTCTAAAGTGCTCTTTCCATTGTGCCTTCTACCATAAGATGCAGCTGATGGCCCTTGCTAAATGCCAACATCTTGACATTAGACTTCATAGCCTCCAGAACTGTGAGAAAATAAATTTCTGTGTTTTTTTTTAATAAATTCACTAGTCTTGGTCCATTTTGTCCTATAACAGCACAAAATAGACCAAGATGCTCAATCTCTATGAAAATGTCAGTATTCTTGCTGTCTGCAATCTGCTGGCATATTGCATACTAAAGTCCAGACTCCCCAGTTGTACAATATGTCTGTGCCCACCAAGGCTATAGAAAATGACCATGTTCTTAGACCTAACCCAGAGTAAAAAAAAATTGGAGGCTAAGAGTGGTGTTAACTGTTGATGAAGCAGGTGCTCTCAGCCTTTGTTAAGGGTGATTGCCATTAACAGTTGTACCCTTTGCCTTGTAAATTTGAACACCCTCCCACTGCACTGAAGGCAGGGGTGACCTCCAAACACTTTACCACTGGCCTCAGTCATGTGACTTGCTTTGGCCAACTGGATGTCAGCAAATGCACGAACAAGCCAGCTCAACTTCAGTGCCTGGGTGAACCCAGCTAAGATCAGTAGATAGTGAGCTGACGCTGAGTGGGGAGCTAGTAGCAGTTCCACAGAACCTCATAGTTGGTCCTTTGCTGACTCCAGACATTTGTGCCTGAGCAAGTGCTTATTGTTGAATTCCACTGAAGCATGTGGTTATTGGTTACCAGCATAAGGTGATAGCTAGCTGATACAGGACCTTCACAAAATCATTCTTGAGTTTACTGAGTAACCTAATTTTTACTAGTAATTCTAACATCCACATTCTCCTTCCCTCATGAAACCCAACGTGGGTTTCTGCTTTTCTCCAACCTCATGTCATGTTCTAGTTCCTCCTGTGTTCTGCCCACAGACTCTTCTCTCCTGTTTTATATGCCAGTGGTTCATTACACTAATTTGCTCTCCCAATGTCTCATTCTTTCATTATACAGTATGAACAAGAGAGCAGGAAAACGAAGAAAACAGGGCGTCAGTGAATCGACTGTGCAGCTGGAAGATTGAGATATGGGATGAATGAATGAACTAGAAAATGGAAAACATTGATTGCTTTACATTTTCATCTGCTCCACTTTCATCATAGAGTGCCCTCACATCGTGGCAGGACAATCATTAACCTGTCTTAAGTACTCCCGGAGAACCTCTCAGTGATTGCTCTCATTAAAGGGTATTAACAGAGGCTGCCCAGCCGAGGGCAGGACATTCAGGAAGAAGGAAGCAGAGGGAGAGGGAGTGAGGGGCTTCCTGCCACAGCCAGCTGGGGCCCCTGGCGTTTTCACAAATGAAACTGTAAATACACTCAAATTCAGGATGTCACCAGGAGGTGATGGCTGCCTTGCATGAGGTCAACTGTGTCTAGACGAACTTCTGTCCTGTACCCTGAGAAGGAGGACAGAAACAAGAGGCTGAACACAATCAAGAGAAAAGGAAGTGACTGTCAGAAAAGGGAAGACGGAGACCACTTCTGAGCTTTGGTTTGAAGAAGAGGTGCACCCTGCCTGTGGAGACCTGGCCAGCCTCACTCTACTTCCTTGAGACTTGTTTCTGACTGTCACTGGGGACAACGAGGCTGGTTAAGTTCTGTTTCCTACAGAAGTCTCTGCACCATGTGCTCATGTGATGCTAAGAGCTGCCTGTTGCCTGATCTACAACGGGGAGCAGAAAAAATGGGGGACGAAGCGGGGGAGAGAGAAAGAAATGAAGCATCGGGAGAGAGAATGCAAGCTGGAGAGGTTCCTAACCAGATTCCAGGCCCTCAGGAGAAGGACCAGGGGTCTGCTTCACCCTTGGTTGGGTTCTAAGAGCCACGCTGTATCCTCATAATGACCTCCTCCCCTCCTCTGCTGCTCCTATTTTGAGTTGTTTGCTCTCCCAACTAGAGAACCTTAGTTAAGACAAGGGGCGTTGGGATCCAATTCATCATCTAATTATCTATTTTGCTTTCTTTTTAGTTTCTTTTCCATCTGTCTCCAACTCCACTTTCAGAGCTCAAGATACTGAGATTCCCCTCTCTCAATGCTACCTGGTTGCAGAGTGGGCAGTATTACTCAGAAGTGAAATCTGTTGATACTGAAGGAAGGAAAATATTGGGGTGAATTAGTAAAAATAAAACAAGTCTGGACAGTGTGGTTAAGAAAGAAAGTGTAAGTTGATGCAGGCTGACAAGCCACAGATGGGAAAGGCTGAACTGCAGGGAGGTTTGCAATCTTCCAGAAGGAGGACTGAGGGGTAACTAAGGACACTGTTCAAGTATGACAAAGCAGAATGAAGTTTTGACTAAAGGTGGCAATGAATGAAGTTTTGACTAAAGGTGGTCAGTACAATGCCCATGTACTGACCAGGATTGCCCAGGCAATGAGGTTCAAACCGTCTCAAGATGATTCTATGAGGAAGTTCATACATAAATGAAGTCAAGAGTAAGTAAAATAAGTAGAGGCAAAGTAGTATGTGTCCCAGTAGGTCCACCTGGGGGAGGGCTGGTGTTGGGAGGGTCAATAGAAGACACAGAGACAAACCCACACAGATACAGCCATCTGATCCTTCATAAAGGCACCAAAAACAAGTTGGGGAAAACCCAGCATTTTTTTTAAAACAAATGGTGTTGGGAAAACTGGATATGCATATGTAGAAGAATGAAACTAGGTACTATCTCTCACCCTGTCCAGAAGTCAACTCAAAATAGACCAAAGACCTAAGAAAAATTAGACCAGAAACTTTGCAGCTCCTAGATGAAAACACACAGGCAACACACGAACATATAGGCACAGGCAATAATTTCTTAAACAGACTCCCAAAGTTTAGGAAATAATTAATGGGATAACATCCAATTTTTAAAAAAAAACCTCTGCATAGCAGAGAAAACAGGAACATAAAGAGAGAGCCTACAGAATGGGAGAAAATCTTTGCCAGCTATTCCTCTCACAGGATTAATGCAAAGGATTCAAAAAGTGTAACACCAAAAAACAACAATGAAAAAGCAAATAACTCAATTAACAGATGAACTAAATAAGCACTTCTCAAAAGAAGAAATTCAAACAGCCAGCAAATATATGAAAAAAATGTTCAGCATCCTTAGCAATAAGGGAAATGCAAATCAAAACTCCATTGAGATCTTATCTCACTCCAGTTAGCATGGCAGCCATCAAAAATACAAATAATAACGATCTGCATCATTGTCATCTGCTGGAGACCTGAGCTCATCTATGAGAGGAGACAGAGTATATTCCTCATAAAACCATAGACACAGAAAGAGGGGAAGATCCAGAAGTTCAGATTCACGTTCCCAGAGTAGAAGCGGGCACAGTCAGAGGAATCATAGAAAGCATCATGGGAAAAAAAGAATAAAGAGCAAATGACCTAGAAGCAGGGAGAATAGCAGACCTAGAGGAAGAAGAGACAAAAAGAGATCAAGAACTACAGATAGCAGTTGGTCAAGAAGAAGCCAAACTCATTCTCTAAGTGGTGAAAGCACAAGCAGATCAAAATCTCACAGCAGTGATCATGGCAAAAGAAGATCACGGAGCAGAAATAGAGGTTGTTGTTACTTAAGAAATAATTATGGAAGCAGATATAAGTGGGAGTATACCTATTACAGTAGAAACAAGGACAGGGACGGTTATGAATCTTCTTACAGAAGGAGGACTCTGTCCAGAGCCCATCATTCTAGACAATCTTCAAGTCCAGATTTTGGAGTTCAGTCCTTTTTTGAAAGAACAAATGCTAGGAAAGAGAATAATCACAGTGAAAGGAAGTATTATTATTATGAAAGGCACAGATCGGGGAGACTGTCTAGTAATAGGTCAAGAACTGCATCTACAGGGCCGGCCGGGTGAGAAATGAAAAGCCTGGAGGGAAATGAAAATATTCAACATGGCATTTGGAGGGGACTAATGAAGTTGCTCAACCATCTCGCAAATTTGCTTCTAAAGTAAAGGACAGTCATTACCAAAAATCTTCATCAAAATTGGATGGAAATTACAAAAATGAGAGTGACAGTTTTTTAGACAGCCGATCATCAGAGAGAGAAACAAAACCCGAGAAAAGAAAAAGAAGAACCCGGAGTTTAAGTGTGGAGATAGTTTATGAAGGGAAAGCTACTGATACAACTCAACATCATAAAAAGAAAAAGAAGAAACATGAGAAGAAGCATAAGAAACATCATGGAGATAATACTTCACATTCCCAGTTGTTATTTCCATTGACAGTGATAGTGATAAAGATTCTGAAGTGAAGGCAGATATGGAATGTGACAATAATTGTCCTCAAGACCCTTTACAAAATGAGTTTTTGGCTCCTTCCTTGGAACCATTTGAAATTAAAGACCTAGTCACAATAGAAGATGAATTTGGTGTCCTGGACAAGGAGTGAGATATCACCACACTTAATCAACAACTTGAATAATGCCAGTAAGACTGTGGAGAATATCCCGCCCTAACTTCAGTTAAACAAACTCTTGATATAAGAGAAGAGAGCAGCTTTGCCTCTGACTTGGAGAACCAGCCCAGTAGTGTTGTGTCTATTCAAACTGAGCCATCAAGGCAATTGCCATCTCCACGGACATCATTAATGTCATTGTCTCTTCATAGAGACTGATATGCCTTAAAACTGCCAAAGCATCTCATTGAGGATTGGATGGTATAGAAAGGAACTTTGTCATCTATTGCAGTCTATTTAAAGATGACTTTTGGTGAAAACTCTTTTCCCCTTTAAAATATTTTAAGTGATTTTTTGTGTGTGTGTGTTGATTTGTAAAAATCATTATTTGTTCTAAAAGTATGTATGTCCCATCCTCAGAGATAAGTAAAGATAATGATATTGCTAGCAGTTTATTTAAAACTTTGGATCCTTTTAAAATAAAAAATGTAAATTTTAGAAATTATTTCATAAAGCCATATGGTATTGACATATTTTTAAGGTAGTCAATGAGTATTTTTGAATTTTTTTGGAAAATTATTCTGGAAATGTGTTATAAGCTAGGAGAGTCCCTTTGGACAGTCTTTATTTTTCCTCTTAAAAATTTGTATGATTCAAAACATTTCTTCAGGCTAAATTGAAGCACTTTAATCTGCAGTTTATCTTGAATTCTGCCAAAAGAAAAATTTATATACTTGCTTATCTGGACTGCCAGTAAAATGTGTATTCAACAAAAGAAAATAAAACAGTAACACTTTACAACAACAACAACAAAAAATATATAAGTAATAAATGTTTATGAGGATGTGGGAAAAAAAGGAATTCTTATATGCTGCTGGTGAGATTGCTAGTTAGTACAAACACTGTGAAAATCAGTATAGAGGCTCCTCAAAAGACTGGAATGGAACCACCACATGAACCAGCCATACCAATCCCCGGTATTTATAAAAAAAAAAAAAAATTAAAGTCCACATACTGTAGTGATAGACCTATATCCATGTTTATAACAGCTAAGTCATGGAAACAGCCCGGTGTGTCTTTCAAGAGATAAATGGATAAAGAAAATGTGGCATATATACACAAAGGAATTTTATTCATTCTTTTGAATATATATGCCACATTTTCTTTATCCATTTATCTGTTGAAAGACACACCGGGCTGATTCCATGACTCAAAAAAAGAATGAGGGCTGAGGTTGTGACTCAGAGGTAGAGTGTTTATGTAGTATGTGTGAGGCACTGGGTTTGATCCTCAGCATCACATAAAGTAAAATTAAGACATTGTATCCACCTATAATTAAAAAATAAATATTAAAAAATGAATGAAATTATGTCATTTGCAGGAAAATGGATGGAACAGGACAACATCATATTAAATGAAATAAGCCAGACTCAGCAAGTCAAGGATCATATGTTTCTCTCATGTGAAAGAGAAAAATGAAGAAAAGGGGATCTCATCAAAATATCAGGGAGACTGGGAAAGGAGGTAGGGGGTCAGGGGAGAGAGGAGGGAAGGGTAAGGGGAGCTATTAGGGAATTGACCAAATTATGTTATATGACTTACAAATATGTCACAATGAATCCACTATTATGTATAGTTATGATTCGCCAAAACAAGAAATGAGGAATGAATAGTGTAAAAAGGTGTTAGAGCCTGTGTGCCAGCAAGACAGAAAAGAAATCCACAAATACATAAACAAGAAAAATATCTACTAGTTAAGACCTTTGTGGAGAATGGGAACAGGGCCACGCAATTACAGCAGAAGGTTTTGAGGTTAGGTGGTTAGGGTGTCTGAATTTGTTCGCCAAATATTTTAATTCACAATTTATAAGAGCACAACAGTTTTACCTCATGACCAATTTTGAGAACTGCTCCATCAGGGACTCTAAGGAATCCAAGATCAAATTCAGCCACCAGGGCTCTGACATGGAGGAGACAGAATCAGAAAGCCTGCAGAACATGCACTGAATGAGCACTGAATGGAATCCACACAATCAGCGTCCTCTCTGGTTCCTTCTGTAATTGGTTCCTCCAAACCTCCTGAGGCCCACCCTCCTCACTGAACCTTGTTGGAACTAGCCCCTTGATCCTGTAAGTATAGTTGGGGATCCCCATCGGTAAACCTGGCAGTCCAACCCTGTTCCCTTAGAGTCCAGACACATCCTCTCCCATGTCCCTTGTTACAGACGTTCCTGGCCACACAGTGGGGGTGAACTAGGAAACCTTACACGTGCGTAACAGCTAACTTAAACCTTGTAAAGGGTGGAAAGTGGCTTCAGAAGTCAAGGGATTAAGGAAACTCAGAATCGTTTTGGAGAGAGATGCCACCTTATCACTCTGTCCTTCACTGGCATTGCTCTTGTTTGCTTTTCTGTATTTTCAGCATTTTCTTTCTTTGGATTTTAAAAAGCAAAGATGCCTTCTCTCCTCAACTCCCTTCTCACTGTAGATTTTCCTGGTGGAAGTAGAAGAAGCATCAGGGAATGGACTTCTCAGAAGACAGTGACATTTACCTAAGTTCATTCACGCTTCTGGCCTGGGCGTGACAGCTGTGAGAAGCTGGCAGGTGTGAGCCACCCAGGGAGACCTGCCTTCTGTTTATGCAGGGTGCTGCTGAGGGTAGGCCCAGTGGAAGAGCAGGCCCTCTCCTGCTGCAGGGTCAGACAGAAACAGGGCCAAACACTTGGTCTAGTTCATCCTTTTTCTCTGGGATGGGGGAAGGGAAGAGAGGAGATGGCCAGCCCCATCGCCCTTGTTCAAGTGACCGCAGGGTTGACTAGGGTTAAAGGGAAGGAAGGGGGCAATGCTAAGAGGTAGTAGTTTTCTCAAAACTGGAACCACCTTGCTTCAGAGAGAACTGACCTAAATGGCTCTTAGGGACCTGGCTCTCACATAGGGGGTTCAGAGGTGGAAGTCCTCACTGCTGCTAGATATGGTCTGGCCCCAGGCGCACTGACATCACCTTGGAGCTGGAGACCAGTGCAGAGTGCTATCAGATACACACTGGAGCCACTGGCTCTGTCTTTGTAAGCCCCCAGGTGAGCCCCCAGGTGAGTCTTGTGCACACTGGGGCTTGAGAGGCACTTGCGTGGGAGGCTATGCAAATCACACTGAAGAAACCCACCTAAAGTCCCTCAGTTTTTAACCACAGGATGCTTATACACCTTGGTTATGTGTATGCTATGTATTTGTGTGAGTGTGCACCGAAACAAGATGCTATTGTAAAGGGCAGGTGACTCCGGGATTGAGTGGCATTCACAATGAGAAGGAAACCAAGTTTCATGGGGTCACTAGTCCATTAAGACCCACAGAGTATCTGCTCATGACCTCCCTGCCTGCCCCCACCCTGCCATGGGGGTTCTGATAGGCTTCTGCCCACCTGCCTTTACTCTTCTCCTAATTTGTCCTCCATTCAAGTCTATCTGTTTGCCTTTCCCGTAGATGTGCCTGTTTCTTAATGAGACAAAATGGAGAGATGGAAGGAAGGAAGTAATGGCAAAGAAGTAGCCCAGATTAATGATACCTCGCCTGCCATTGCTTAGTCACATGCCTGTGGGTGGTGGCGGAGGGACTGAATGCCGATCAAGAGAGAGAAAGTGGAAGAACTTGTTGGAATTTGTCCCTCATGCTCTCCATGGCACAGCTTGGCACACAGGGCTGCTCAGGTAACTACGGGGTGTCATCTCCACAGGGAGGCTGGGAACGAAGGGGTGAGCAGGCTTACGACTGGTTAGTGTGAGTTGTCTCAGTGGATGTGGGGCCTCAGGGCTGCGGTTGGTCATCTGGTACCTGACCCTGGGTGATTAAGGCAGAATCAGAGCCCAATAAAGGGGGTGGTGACAATGTGGGCTTAATCAGCTGCTCAAGAAGAGGAAATGACCTACCTCCAGCCAGGGCCTCAAAACTGGGTCAAGATAGCACTTAAAAAGTTATAGTACAGCCAGGCACATATTAAGGGTGAGCCTACATTATCTGATCCAGTCCTTCCAAATACATAAGGTGGTATATGTTTGTTCCAGTTTTTTAATATTGTATCACCAACCACCCCAACCTCAATGGCATAAAACAACAAGCATTTATGATGCTGTCCAGTTCTATGGGGCAGGAGGTGGTGAGGATGGCTCTTCTCTGCACCTTGATATAGAGAATTCAGCTGGGGTTAATTGCGTGACCAGAAATGATTCCAGCAGCCTGATTGAGAACAGGTGCTGGAGGGTCCACTTAGGAAAAGGCCAGGTGGGCCTGCAGAAAGAGGGGCTTAGCTGGGACTGTCCACCAGAGTGCTAGCAGGTGGCCTCTCTCGCTGTTGATCTCAGTGTGGTCACACTTCTTGCATGAAGGCTGAGGGCTCCTAGGATCAGTAATGCTCCCAGGCTCCGGGATAAGAGCTGTGTGGCTTTATGATTGAGCCTCAGAAGTCACATAGTTCACTTCCCTCCAAATTCCTTGGCACATTTATGAGAAAAGCAAACACGATCGACTTGATTGGAGGACAAGAGTAAAGGCAGGTGGGCAGAAGCCTACCAGAAGTCATCATAAGCCCTGTAGTGGGCACACAGAATCCACCTCCCCAAGGTGGGAATATCAAAGACTTCGTGACTTAACACACCAAAGAGGTCAGGCCACAGAGTCAGACTTTCACAGTGAGTATGAGAACATTAGCCTTGATGGGCTTAGAGTACTGTGGCTTTCCATGATGGGAATCCAAAAGCCTGTTTCAAATGCTCAATTAAAGAGGCTTCTCTATTCTCTTCTAGGAATCTCACTTCCACCTTTCCACTCTGAACTGTTTTTCTTTCTGGCATTTGGAACCGGTTTAACCATGGCTAGGAATGTAGCTCAGTGTAGAGTACTTGCTCAGCATGTGCTGCCATCGTTAGTACCACAAAAATAAGCCAAAAACGAAGCTGAGGGACATTGGAGAATCATGGACTTTGGCTATTACTATTTGCTACAGAGATTCCCTCTGCAAAATCTATTTTAATCCCACACGTTGGTGTTGAGTATACACGTAGGTACAATAGCACCACAGATAAAAGCAAGAACCCCACAGTCTAGTTACCTGTTTGAAATCCTCCCTCTGTCCTTTCCTAGCTATTGCAAAGATTACAGCCAAGTTATTTTAAACCTTTGGCAACTCAGTTTTCTCATCTGTAAAGTGGGGAATAGTGCAGTAATCTTGCAAGACTGTAAGACCATTAGAGAAATACATGTCAAGGACCTGGGCAGTGATTGGCACAGAATAAGCTTGATGTTGGTGTTGGCTAGTGCTGCTCTGGATGAGAGAGGTTCTGTTCCTCCCTGCTCTGCAGGTCTGCACATGTCCACCAGGTGGAAGAGAGGGAGATATTCAAGTAACAATTCCACCAGGTGGGTGGGGTCATGCAGCTGCAGACAGTATGAGAGCAAAGCAGAGGGAGCTAGAAAAATTGAATATTGAACAAATTGTAAAACTGCAAACCCAAGTATGTTCAGCCACAGGGGCTTTGCCCAGCTGTCCGATCTTTGAGGTCTCTGCTCATCAGCCCCGATTCCAGAGTGGGAGCTTCATAATCCTATTTCAACTTCAGAGACTGCTGAATATATATCTTTTACAAGTCCACCTGAGGCTGAAGTCTCTTGATTCCCTTTCTAGACCACAAGGCTCATCCTGTAGGCTAGAGCTCACTTGGATTTAATTACACAGCCTTGCCTGGCTCTAGAGGAGATGCTTGTTCGACTCTATTTCTTTCCCAACTCAATGCTGGCGTCTTGAGCAGGGACTCTGGTATCCATTCTTGTTGCTTCCAGATAAATGAAGTTCATGACCATCATGCAGTTTTTGAGAACTGCAGATTCCCCATGTAGCCACAAGAAACACTTCCAGGAAGGAATTCACGGGTCGAGCACACTGGGCTTGTATGGGTTGCAAATGGCCTCAGGATGTGGGCTAGGGATGAAGTTCTTGACTTGTTTTCCTTCCTCTTTCAAGTGCCCACAGTCTCTGGCATATAATGAAGAATTCATAAACATTCTTGAGCAAGTGAATGAGTGAACGAGGAAGGTGTGTGGCTAATGTTACCAAGTTGAAGTGTAAATGCTGGGATAGAGTTTTGGATGAAACAAGTTCAACAAACAGTAGCAAGACCAGGAACACATATCCAGGACAAGTTGCCATCCTAGTGAGGACACTCAGAGATCAGAAATGTGGAGGAGATACTCATGTTCAGAATCACAGGCAAGAAGATGCTTTGGGCTGCAAATAACAAATTCTCATTCAAACTGGTATAAACAGTGAGTGAATGTAGGGGTTCACTTGGCTGAAAGTTTAGGAATAATGGAGCCAGAGGCTCAGATGGACCCAGGTTGCAGGTTGCTGTCATCAGTGACCCAGTTTCTTTGATTCTCTTTTTCTCTCTGCCAGGGGGATTGATGTCATCTAGAGGTGGCTTCCCTCATAGTAGCCAGCAGTAATGAGGGCCTTATGGGTGTTTGTTCAAGTCCATCAAGCATGTCAAGCACCAGAGTCCTGACGTTTTGGCTGATGGGATCACCCTGAAGCAACTACCATGACCAGGTAATGTCAGGGGTGGTTAGGTTAAACGTCATTAACTAAGCCAATCTCTGTGGCAAGGGGGAAGGGGGTGAGGTAGGTCTGGATGCTGGGGAGGCAAACGCAGTGCCCAGTGGGGAAGGATCACTTGGCTGTGACTTTTCCTCTGAACCTCCATCACTAATTTGTCCTCCTGTGGCTGCTTCTTGACATCATTTGTATAGTTTGGGGGACAAGGAGATTGGGATGAATTTGTTATGCATCCTGTACACAAAATCCTACCTTTGCTTTCTAAAGCCCTACTACTTTCTTAGTCATGTGATCTGGACTCAATATATTTGTGTACTTAGAGTGTCCTAGATCTTCAGAGCAGAGGTACCTCAAGACACTGATGGGATTCTGTATTTTTGAAGTGCCTGTAGTCTAACCAGCATCTTGGGAAGCAGGCTTCATTCTTCTCGCTATATATGAGGAAATGGTGACCTAGATGCCCAGTCCATCTCTTTCAAGTCCAAGCTCATCTTGCTCAGAACTGTATTGCTCCCCACTGGGCTGTGCAGTGAGTTCAGCTTAGTGGAAGGTGGAGCCGTAAACACTTGCCAACAATGCATGATGATGCCAGCAAAGAAGTGTGGTGGAAGGATGCTGGACGCAGATGCAGAAATGTCCATTGAATGCCAGGGCTAGGCTAGTGCTTCTAGGCAAGGTGGCCAAGTGTGTAAAATTGTTTTACACTTTTCTTTCTGGCTTCCCCTTTGGTCCAAAGTGCTGCCAGGGACTCTAGCCTATCCTGTCACAAGTCAGTTCCGAGGCCCCAACTGTGAGCCTAACTGCATTTCTGTCTTTGGAAGCTCTCTCTTCACCCTAAGGTCCATTCCTTCAGGGCCTTGTCAGGGGACTGAAGCTAATAACTGAAGAAAGGTAGGTGCTAAGAAGTTTCTATGACATTCTTGAACCATGTGTTTGCATTTTGCAAAAGCAGTTGGAGAGAGCAGTGGTTGACAGCATAGATGTCAGTGGAGGCTCCCAGGGGACACACATGCAAGTGGTCTCACCCTCAACCAGGTTCTCTCCTCTGGGCAGTCCCACCATGTGGGCATGTGGGGAGGGACGGGGGTGGAGTGGAGAGTGAAGATGTCCTCCAAAGGGGACCTTTCTGTTGAGAGCAGGCTTCAGGATGAGAAGGGGAAGGAAAACTAAGCCTCACAATAAGATGCAAATTAGTCAAAGCATGAATACACACACACACACACACACACACACACCCTTGCATATACACAAACATGCACCCCCCCCCCCCACACACACACACTGAAAATTGCTACCAGACACGGTGTGAAGGCCCTTTTGGCAAAAAGGAGATGAAAAGATTGTCCCCAGGAAAAAGGTGCTCTTGTCCCCTTTGTACCTGGTTCAGGGAGTTCAATCATTTTCATGGAGAAGAGATGAAACTAAATGCCACTCAGGAGGAAATTGGAGGTGACATCTAAAAAACAGTTGTTCCAGGATGAAACCAAAAAACAAAGGAGTGGTAGGGGAGGGGGATGGAGGAGAATGGAGGGTGGGGAGATGGGGGAATGAGAGGGTAGGGTGAGACGGGAAGAGAGACTAAAGGGAAAGAGAGAGGATGGGAGAGGAGAGGATGGGAGAGGAGAGGCGAGGCATTTCACCAGGAGAGGCTGCAGCTGTATCTTGCTCTCAAATGCCCTGAACTTCCACCTGCTTTTGGAACTCGTGGAGGAAGCCTGCTTCCTCTGTCCCTTTCTTCGCCCTCACATTATGCTCTGTCGATTGCTCTGGCTTTGAGAAAGCTTCTTCTCAGGACCCTCGGCCCCCAGGAGTCTTCTTTTGCTCCAGCAAGAATGCGGCCCTCTCAACAGCACCAGTTGTGGTCAGAGGGAGGGACCCCAGTCATCTCCAGAGGGCCTGAGAGAGGTCTCACTCAGTGTCCCTTCCTCATCAGAGGCTCTCAGGGCAGGAGGGCACGCCTCAGCCCTCTGACCCCTGCTGATCTTTCTCCCCCTGGGCTCCTATAGTTGGCCCCCCACTCTGTGCCCAACCTCGTGGGCCTGTACATTCCTCACCTCTGAGGGGCGTCTCCTGCCTGACTCCAGCTACTCCCCTCTCCACCCACAGCCCAAGGTGTCTCCACTCCAGAACACCCCCAGTCTCCCAGCTTTGGGGTCAAGATTTTGAGCTCCGGCTGTCACCTCACTCTTGATCTCTCTCATTCTCCTTGGCTCAGACTCCCATCTATAGGGTCAAACTATGTGCAGCTTCCCGAGGGAAGTTTTCTAATTCTGGAAAGTTTTCACCAGGTATTCCTTATCTTCTTCTTTTTTTAAAAAAAGTTTTTATTTGTTCTTAGATATACATGACAGTAGGGTGTATTTTGACATATCATACATACAGGGAGTATAACTTCCCATTCTTGTGGCTGTACATGATGCAGAGTTTCATTGGCTGTGTATTCATATATGAACATAGGAAAGTTATGTCTCCTTGATTTTCAAAATGAGAAAGTAGGAGTGGATGCAAAGAGGGAGGCCCAAGGAGTTAGAACCTGGAGCTCTATACAAAGGCTCTGCCACTAATAGCTCAGTGGCCTTGACAGCTTTTTTATAAAATGAGGAGACCAGAACTCCAGGGCCTTCCAGTGCCAACATGCATGATTCAGAGAAGTAGCAGACTCTTGCAATTTGACTTAGCAAGATCAAATCTTGGTATTTGCTGACTTGCCGCTTTTCCTGAGAGAAACCAATTAGCCCTTCTTCGTGTTACTCCTCCCGTCTTAAATTTTGGCACCAGGAAGAATTAAATGTTGAGAGTCTCACTTACGAGAATTTCTTTTTAAAAGTGCAAAGTAGCATTTTCTTCACAAATAAGGCACCTTGGGTCAAAGCAACAAAGCTCTGTGGTAGGACTTCCACTTAGCTAGACAAACACAAAGGTTTTGCATGACTATAAAACCCCAAATGACACACAGGCAAATCTGCCAGTTGGTGCAGTGCAGCTTGGGATGAGGCGCCTCATGCCCCCCAGTTCCTTTGCTCAGTTTTGCTCTCTCTGGGTTGTTTCTGAGTATTGTCCAGGCTGGGATGCCCTTGAGGATGGCCGGTGACAAGCACATGTGCGGATGGAACTAGAGTCTGAAGGTTTCTTGGTGGCTGTGATATGCATTGAAAAGATGTCAGCCTTCAGTTAGAAGTGAAATCTGAGGCTTTGGTTTCCTGCAGAGAGCAAAGGGAGAAGGCAGAAATGTTGAGGCTAAGAAGTCAGACAGTAGGAAACAAGACAGAGTGATTCATGGGGGAGAAGAGAGCCTGGGAGCAGCGATAAGAGAAGGAACAAAACCACACATGCAGGCTTATAAAAATCAAAGGAAAATGATTTGTGAGACTTCATGAGGCAGAGATGGACACATGCTTTGACCTCTGGCCAAGTCCTCCTGAGAGGACTTGGGATCAGGGTTGTTCTGCAGGAAGGTCTTAGCTCAGGATGGAGAAAGCCCACAACATGGATGAATTGCTTGAAATACAATAAAACCACTTAAAACATATTTTGGAGGAGCTGGTCCTTTCCTTTCATCTTTTCATTCTTAGAAATGATTTCTGGATTTTTTTTTTTAACCTGATATCCGCAGGGGCCAGAGCAATTCCCTGCAGGAACTGAACAGATCTGTGTGGACCCAAAGCCAAATTGTAAAACTAGTGAAGCCAGTCTTTGCTCTCCGCCTCTCTTTTCTGAGACTGTCTCCCCCACCTCCATGTTTTTGGTGCGACATCCTCTGTCTTTACTTTTACCACCTTCTCTCTCTCCCATAAGATCCTCATGACTACCTTTCTTTTATAATTAGCTTCTATCTGGCAAAATCATTAATAATGTGAAGTCCTTGTTCTCTTCCCTCCAAGGGATTAAATTACTAGTCACAGTGCTTTTGACACTTAAATCTGGCAATATGGAGTAAGCCTTTTCTCCACCCTGTGTAAGGACTACTGGGTACAAAGTCTGTGGGAAAAGTCATGTTTGTGCCCCTGCCGGGCATCAAAATGACTTCTTTAGGAGATGACCCAGCATGGTGGTTTGAATTCTAGCTGTGTGCTGTGGTGCATGTGGACTAACCTTTTGGAATCTCATTTCCTTATCTGAAAAACAGAGCTAAAGAATAGAAAGCCCCCATGGAGTTACTGTGGGGTTGAGGCAAAGTCCAGCACAAAGCAAAGTTTCAATATAGGGTGCTCCTCTGGACCCTCTGGGAATGTTAGATAATAAGTAATGCATACAACTGTGTTTTCTTTCTAACAGAAACTCATCTGGCCCCAAGGCTTTTGAATAAGGAAGTAAGGACCCAGGAAGTATTATACCAATCATGTGAAGGAATAATTTACATTCTCTAAACTTCCCTTCATCCATCTCCCACCTTTCAGGTTTTTAAAATGCTCCCTTCTCCCTTCTCCTGAGATCCTACGGCACATACATTTAGAGCCAGAGGGTGGATTTCCCAAGTGTCGGTCAATGGAGAGGCATCAGCCTGGTTGCACCAGAACCGCTTGGGGAGCTTAAAGCACATGTCCAGGCTCACAGGGTTTTAATTAAAAGAGACTGAGATAAGCTTTACAATTTATATGCATGCATTAAAAGCCTTTCACATGACTCTGTTAGCAAAGCAGGTTTGGAAATAACTGATCCAGTATACAGTGGCAATAAGTCAGTGGGTTTGTACAAGCAACTGATCTTATGAGATCCTGTATTATTTATTGAGTATAATTCATTAAAACTTCTATAGGACCAGATTGTATGCTCTGGTCCTATAAACCAATCTTTTGTCATTTAGAAATAGATAATGGGGCAGGGGAGTACTCTCTCTCTTCCTCTTTCCATCAGACCATAGCCCTGTTGGATTAGGACCCTACTCTTAACATCTCATCTAACCTTAGTTATCTCCTAAAAGGTCTATTTCCAAATATTGCCATATTGAGGATTAAGCCTTCAGTAGATGAATTTTTGGGGAAAATTATTCAGGCAACAGCTGACTAAAAGGTTCCAGTCATTTCTTCCTGTAACTCTAAAGTTCAAAGCTTGAAAGATGCCTTGATTTCTGCTATATGGATAAATAAGTGATGAGAAAAAAAGGGGGGAAATAATGCATCTGACACTCAAGTGAAGCAGACATAAGATACAAACATTTGAGAGCAGTTTTGATGTTGTCATATTCATGGTATCAACTGTTCCTGAATCCCAGATGAATCTTTGACCTTCTAGGATCTTGGTTGTTCTGTGAGGTGCCATCAGTTTCCTCCCAATAAATGTCTCATTTTTCCATTTCAAGTTGGTTTCTTCCATTTTTAACCAAGAGATAATCCTGACCACTATCATTTCCCCAAAATCAAAATAGGTTTTTAATAAAAGAAGAACTGAAAATAAAAATAGAGTTTTTGCAATGTAATTTTATCTGTGACTACTGAACAAATCTTAACAGACTACCTGGAATTTTTGATATCAATAGTCAGATTCAGAGCTGAGAATATCAAGTTACAGGGCACACTGTGGGTATATGCCTGACTGTGCACCATTAAGTCAACTTGATGTGTCCCTACCCTATCCATCTGCAGACACTGAGGACAGACTCCAGTACGTTTTACAATACCAAGCTCAAGTTTATCCTAATCTATTTCTGATTTTTCAAAATAACTCCCATAACACTGATCATATTTTCCTTTTAAGACCTGTATCTGCCTTGCTGGGTTGGAGATACATATTGTTCTCTTGGCTTTATAGATATCACTTAAGAACTTTACCTCAAAAACACTTTCCTCCAGACATTTTGGCTCTAAACCATCTTGACATGTCACACCTTGGGTAAGTCCTAGTTTTGGTAACCTGAGACATGGTGATGAGCTATAGCCAATGGAATGATGAAAGGAACTTGCACTAGCTCACTGGAGCTTTCAACATCATATGCATCAGTGTCCCATGTGAAACATGAAGTCATTCATTATGGAAATACTACTTATCACGAAGATTGTAGATTGGGAAACACTGCAAATCTTGCTTTTATTTCCAGGAGACCCATTTGTTAAACATTTCCCAGCACATCACAAACGATCATCCCCTCGAATTGATAGTCCCTTTCTGGAGAGAGATTGGAAGGAAAAAAAAAAAAAAAAAGACAACCAACTTTGAATGTCTGAATACATATTTATTAAGATTTATAAGTTATAATTATTATTTTACTTTATTTAATTATTTATTTTTTGACCACAAAAACCAAGCAGGTATGTTAAGAAAAATCCTTAACCACTTTCCCCACTCAGAGTGTATAGTCGCTGCTGTTGCTAAGATCAGCACCAAGGACAGCGCCAGCAAATCCTTAAAGTGGCCGAAATTACAAGGACCAAAAATTCCACAAAGAATCTGGAGTTAGTATTGGGTTGAAATTGAGAGGGTGGAAAGGAATCTCTGATGGAGAATCTATGATGGAGAAACAAGCAAATTAATATCTACCAATATTTAGGGTCTCTGCTAGGTGAGGCATATAGAAGAGGAGTACCTGGGTAAAAGCAGAGACCAACCACCGTGGATATAAACTTTGACATAACAATTCAGGAAGGCAGGAGTGGGAAATCAGGTGAAAGATTAATGTTTGATGGAAAAATGGATAGCCAAAATACGAAATAGACGGTGAGGAAACAGCCAAATCATAAGAAGTGGGAGAATGAGGGAGAGAAATTAGAATAAGCAGGAGCCAGTAGCAGCAGCAAGCCAGTCCAGGCCCTGGGCAGAGAGCATGGTGTGATAAGCAGTGACCGACAGGCCTTGCCTTGGCTCTGCTTCTGACTTGCTGAGTGACCTTGGTTAGATCCTTCGTCCTCTCTAAACTTTGATGTTCTCATCTGTGAAATGAGGACACTGAGTTATATGATTACTGAGTTCCCTCTAGTTCTATGACTGCAGTGTTTTGTCCAATGAGGGAAAATTCTTATAGGAATTTAGGGAAGTTGGAGTGGAAGCTGGGACGAAAAATTCTTCGACTGGAGTATAATTTAAAATGAGGTTTGCTTTTGTTCTGACATTTGTTGTGATAATATATGGAGATAGGCTTTTGTAAACAACAACAAAAACAAAAACACCAGCATCCCAAAAAGACTCAAACTTCTAACCTAGGGCTGTCTCCAACTGACCATTCATCATGTGACTCAGAGCCGAGACACACTGATTGTACTGTCTAATGCCTTGGCATCAACCAGAATCTAGCTTCACCTTTTCAATTATTTTGGGAGTAAGCATTACTTATCTACCAACTTTTAAATCTAAGGTTTATCCCAAATATACAGAAGAAGAAAGGGCATTCTTAGACACACATAGTTGAGATACACATACCCTGGTGAGAAGCTCAGGAAATATGCATAAGGAGAAATATCTTTAGCTAAAGATTAGTGAATCAAAACATGGGTCAGTTAAGCTGGGCTGAGTGGCTCATGCCTGTAATACCAGTGGCTTGGGAGGCTGAGGCAGGAGTATTGCAAGTTCAAAGCCATCCTCAGCAATGGTGAGGCACTAAGCAACTCAGTGAGACCCTGTCTCTAGATAAAATACGAAATAGGGCTGGGGATGTGGCTTGGTGGTTCAGTGCCCCTGAGTTCAATCCCCAGTTCCAAATAATAATAATAATAATAATAATAATAATAATAATAATGTCAATTAATTATTAGAATTACTAGAAAAATGAAGCTGAATTTATTATTGGATTTGTATAATTGATGATCCCAAAAATCATTTAGGCAATAAAGGAACTACATAGAGTTCAGCTCTTTCTTTTAAGAGTCATCACACTGCCAATAAATGATAGGTTAGAATCAAATACCACCTTTTTGTGCAGTTTGAGCACAGGGGCAGGTAATGTGTTCTGAGGAGATCATGCGTTGCTGTATGATCTAACCTGTGGTCTGGAACATGAGCAGACTTTTAAGGAGCTTTGGTGATGGCACTGAAGATGCCACTTAGCACGGAGATCTACATGAAGGATTATTTTAGTCCCTGACAAATTAAAGTCTAACTGTGCCAAAAGACAGGGACACGTGTCTGGAGAACATAATCCTGGGCCACTTGTTGACTGGCTTATAGACATCAATTTTACCCAAAGCATATAACTTTTTCCTCAAACACTTGTCTAATTTAAAGCTGACTGCTTGAGCATGCAGAAATTCAGAGTGTAACATGGGATCGATGCCATGGTCCAGAAGTGGAACCGTGATTCTTAGTTCCTTCCTTAATGACTGTATCAGCTTAGCATCAAGAGATTGTGCTGGTCCCAACTTCTATTATAAAATTACCAGCAAGAAACTTTGCTGTTTCCAATAAATTTGGATATAATCTGATTTTTAGATCATCACAATACTTTAATTCTTAGAGCTTGACGGAACCTAGAAAGATCATCTGTTCTGACTATGGATAAAACAGTGACATGATTATATAAATGTCTGTAGAAGAATTGAATTGTTCTGAAGTATCTTCAAGGCTTGCAGACAGTAAAGATAATTAGCAAATTGCTGATCCCATTGCACATGGGAAGTCAAGGATTGCAATTTGGGTTTGACTTGTGTCTTCCATTCATTAGCACCCCATGATCTTCTGCCCCCACCCTCTCTCTTGCTCTTGGTCCTCACTGTGCTAGGCACTTCACAGTTAGTAGTTACACAGCTTGGCTCATGCTCTAGTCAATGCAGGTGTGAGAACACATGCACTAATTTTCCTGTGCTGCTCAGCAGAGAGTTTTGTGCACTGGAGTTGCCTGATCTGGGGGGCGGGAATGGCTCCCCTTTCCTCCTCCAACCCCATGCAGCCGAGATTTTCGGTTCCTGCAGAAGCTGTGCCAGGGATCATCCTCTTACCCATCTTTCCTCAGTACCTCCGTTTCCCAGATCAGAATTTCCTTCTACTTCAATTTTCCTTTGAATCTTTTGGATTTAGCTGACTTGCCAACGAAGTGCTGACGTATAGGTGCTAGCAAATCCCTTAAAGGACCTGTTTAAACTTTGTAGAACTTCATCATTTGCTTGTCATGATTCCAAAAGGGAGATGACAGTAAATAGTGTGTGACAGGAAGTAATGAATTTTCCCTGACCATGAAATATGGCTTTTACCAAAGGCCCTACTGAGTTGCTGCTAGAAGAGATAGGGGTGGGTAAGGAGGAAATTAGCAAGACGTCACTGGTGCCAAAGAATAAGCCACTTTGTATAGTGACACTCATGTTATGGTGTCAGTTGGTACAGATTTTTCAGTGATTCATATGATGAAGAAGTGGTCACAATTCAAAGCTGTCATTGTGAGAATATTCAATGCTGTATCAATAGCACACTAGTCATCTGCTTTAATAGGATGCAAACAACCTTGTCAGGTAGCAGATAACCTGGGCTGGGAGTCAAGCTGTCACACTCCAAGACAATTGAACTGATTTGTGTTTGCATTCTCATTTTATCTCTAATATGTGTGGAAAATCTAGAAAGAAAAAAAAAAAGGATGCTTGTCTATTTCTCCCATCTACAAGGCACTACCTATTGCATTCCACAGTTTTCTGGGGTTTGTATAAATTATACAAAATTGTATAAATTGGCTTTGGCTAGGAGCTAAGTATTGGCCTGTCTGACCAGACAGTCCTACCAAGAAGTTTGTATCCCAGTTTCAGTGACTCCAGAAATCCACAATGTGCTGCAAAATACTTTACAACAAGCTCCCTGAGTGGGGCAGGGGGAGTTCAGATTTGTAGCAGTTAGTGGTTTCCATGGTGTAAATACCCCTATCAGTGCCAGTTTCAAGTTACCACCATGGCCTCACCTAACACAAAACCAGACAGAGATGCTCTATTTGGACTGGTACCAGCCAGTTCCGGCACAGTACTGGCAGCAATTCCAAAACAATCCACTGAAAGGTGTCCTTGTAAATTGGGGACAGAAATGCCATCCTGGTTCCCTGGTACTTTTAAGTTCAGAATAGGAGTATGTGTGCACAAGTCTTTCTTTCAGTGTCTTGGGGACAGGTATTACATACAGCAAGCCTGAGTAGCTCTATGAATTAGGAGGACTATATACTTTAGTAACTTTTTAAAAAATGTATTTATTTACTCTAATTTGTTATACATGACAGCAGAATGCATTTCAAGTCATAGTATATATGGAGAGTATACTTTAGTATCTTAACAGGGGCACTTTTGAGATAGAATGGGGATGTTATTAACAATTATACTAGGACAACTAAGGCTGTGCCCAGACAAAACTGGACAATGTGGTTATACTTTCATGAAGGCAAAGTGTGGATAAAGAAGGGAGAAAACATTGGATCCATTTGAAGTCTGCAAGCATTCTGCACCTCTGTGCCTAGTTGTCTGCCCTTCTGAGAGAATTGTGCTGAGGTTCCCACTTAGCCTGGGACTTCAGCCAGCCTGGGAGGGGCAGGGTCTGCATTGCTCATAAAACTGAGTATGCTTTCAGGCTTACAGCTTCCCTCAATGCATATTTTCAACCATTGCAAATGTCCCTTTCTGACCAAACAATTGTTTCAGCAGCCAAATGCTTCTCTTGTTGGTCCTGGGCCAGCTTCCTGATTTCTCATAAAAAGTAAAAAAAAAAAAAAAAAAAAGTGATTCTTTGGGAGAAAGAAAGAATCCAAGAAGTAATCCTCTAGACTGACCACACTAAATTTGCTTCTAGTTCTTGCTGACGAGTGTGCAGACATAATTATTGATGGAGTTGTAATCAGTATGTGCAAAGTATTGGGTGTTTTGCTTGTTAGCATTTAACATTATTTCATATACTCATTTCCATATATTGACATGATCCTCATGCTTATTGTTTTTTATGGCAACATAGTACTCCATCAATTTCACATCCTGCTCTCCAAAGACAAAATGTCCTGGCTTCCTACAAACTGGTTGTCATCATGCAGGCTGGTAGGGAGAGCTCCATCTGGCTCACACTGTGGGAGGCACAGACACAATGGTGTGTGGGAAATCAAGGGTTATCAGCAACTGGTGCTTTCAGTTTGGGAAGTGAATCTCTAATAGGTCACCGTGACATGTGCAGGCAGAGGTGGGGGCACTGAGACAATGTCAATGTCAGTGTTAACACTTTCCAGCCTTCTGCTTTATGACCTTCAGCTTTTCTAAGCCCCAGATACCACAATGAGCCACACATCAATAAGCTCATTTAACCAAGGGGCAAACTAACACTATGTAGCCATTGGGGCAACTTCTAAGTGTGTAAGAACACAGGGATTTTAATTATTCAGCAAAAGATAAAGTCTGCCAACTTCTGCATGTTTCTGAAGGACATCTTGCTGCCTAGGTCTTTAAAGGTCATAAGAGCTGCAGGTAGACAGTTCTGCCCCAGAGGTCCAGCCCTTGGTCTGAGGTCTTGGCTTAGGGCCCCAGGGTTTATAGCTCATGTCCTCTCCATTCTGAGTCTAGGCCCAGATTAGGTTATTGATTTGAACAAGTGTTGCTTCGGTTCCTGGGGAAGATCGATAAATAGTAAAAGGGAAGAGGGTTATGCTTAAGTGAAACCTTTGGCCTTGAACCTAAAACTGAGTTAGTTAAATCTGATTATCTTCTTGTGGGGGGTTAAAGTCTCATCTTTTGTGTAGTGAACTTGCTTAGTCAGGGAATCTAAAGAGAGCTTTGATTCACCCCCTTTTGAAAAGGCCTGTATGGCAGTCTTTGATCTAAGCACTTTGGGTGTATCAACTCATTGATCCTCACTTTAATTGTGCAAGGTATGCATAATTATTATCTCCTTTATCAATAAGGAAACTAAGGCAAAGAGAGGTTAAGTAACTTGTTGAAGTCAGGAAGTTGGCATGTGGCAAATCTGGGATTTGAACCCATACGGTTTGGCTCCAGGGTCTATGCCACACTCTTCTACAACTGTCTTCTAATGAAATCCCAGTGGTGGGCCTAGTCCCCTTCCTTCTGTGGCCTCCTTCTGTCCCAGGCCAGACCAGGCCATCTCAGCCTCAGAGGAAGAGCCACAGACAGGATGGGCTGATCACATCTATCTGAGCCTTGTGGGTTGAACAAAAGAAAACACAGCTAAAAGGATTAACCCCAATTTTGCCTCTAATTTCCTTCCTAAGTAGATTTTTCCCCTCCTGATGAAATCCATCTCAATCTGGTGGGGGGTGGGCAGGTGAACTGATTTGGTATCAGAAAATCTCACATGTCTGCAGGGAAAAATATAGGGAGGGATTACACTCTCCATATATGGTGGGAAACCATAGCTCCTCTCATGGTTTCTCTGTCATTCCATCTATCTATCATTCTATCTATCTATCCATCCACCCATCCATCTAGCTATCTATCATCTTTGCAGGAGGTTGATAATAACAGTATTGAGGCCACTGCTCAGGATGCTGCCCGGCATGTCATTCTGCCACAGCCCTGTTTATGGCCATCATAAAATGTCTGTGGATAGTCCAACGGCTGATTTTCCAGAGTCTTTTTCTACTGTCTGAAGGATCAGAAAAAAAATCTATCAGCTGGAGAAATTAAGCCATTTTTCTTCAGGGGAGAGAAATGGTGAAGCAGACTTTCCACATTAAAATGCTACAGTGGATTCCAGATGAATGAAAAATTGGTCTGCATAGTAATGAGACTAGAGGAGATTTGGAACTGGCTCCTGGCAGAAGCCCCAGGGTGAAAACCACATAAATCCTGGTGGGGTTAGGCAAGCTTGGCTCTTGGGACTTCCACTCTGGGGAGCTGGTCCCAAGACATCATCTGCTTCACTTTCCCTGACATTTATTTTTCTGAAAGGCTAGCTGTCCAAGAGGTACAATGGCTGGGCTCCTCCTTCATTACAGTCCTTTGTCCCTGCTGGTGTTTGACAGAAGCCCTCTTGCTCCTCAAAACTCACACAGGCTGTGTCTATCAGAAAGAGGGGTTCACCCTTCAGAGGATGTGGATCCTGTTATAGGCAGAGGATATCACCCCAGCTTGGAGTGATTAACCCAGATATGATTCAGGTATAATGCAGCTGGAAACCAAATCAAGGTCCATCTTTGGGTCTTAACAAATAGGTGCAGCTGCTTGGATGACAGTAAGCAGGTTAGCAGGAAGCCACAAAAGCAAGAGAATCCACTTAAGGGTACTTACTCAGTTCTCGCCCTTGCTAGGGGTGAGTCTCCAGAAGGGTCTGGATGCCTGACCTTCCTGATTTGCCCTGGAATTCCTGGCTTACAAAGGCCATTTCTCACCCACGTGGGCTTTGGGGACAGAGGCTATGTTGTCATAGCCTTTTGGGAATGAGTCTTCAGTCTACAGCCAGTTTTCCATTCCCAATGAAGGGATCCTCCCTTGTAAGAGAAGAAAGATTGCCCGGACAGCCTGAATGGAAACCTTCCCTTTATGGTGATATTGGTCACTTAATTGCTCAAAGGGTCAGTTTGGTCATTAATAAGGTAGAGATAACAGTGCCCGTTCTGCAGAGATGCTGTGTCCACCTCATAGGTGCTCAATAAACAGCAGATGCTATTTTATTATTATTGCCTAGAATGAGTTCAGGGGTCTTGGATTTCTGCTATTCCCAAACATTGTCTGATGCACAATATCTATAATTCTATCATTATTTTCATTTATTTATGTCAGTTTCATTCCAGAGAGACTTATGTACTCTTGCTTCAAGGTCTTCCTAAAGGGCAAGTATTCGTGGGTGAGGCCATTTCACATTTTTTTTTTTCCACAAACATCTAATGATAGCAAGAATGTATGAGTATATCCTGGTTGGGGGTGTGGCTGGGGCCATATGGCATAAGGAAGAAATTTATTTGATTTTTTTCCTTAAAGTTCATGTGAAATTTGAAGTATATTCTATAACATAAATTCTTTATTTAGAAAAAAAGAAAAATTTGGTGCTGCAGGAAGATGAGTAATGATGAACTGGGGCTTGGAGTGGGGTGCCCAGACCAGCTGCCTCAGACTCAGTGGGACACAAAAATGTATCAGCTGCTCAGACCACACCAAATTCTGACCACATGTCTGGGCGAGACCCTGAGAATTTAAACTTAAGAAATTGTTCCTATGTGATTTTGACTTGAAGCTGGGTTTAGGACCATGGTATAATGAGCACCCTGGCCTTTGCCAGATAACCTGTAGAGAAAGGCATGTCCTGAAAGGTATAGGGGCACAGCAGGGGGTTGGCAGGAGCAGAAGCCTGCAGAGAGGGTACCAGACAAAGAGGAGGGGCTGGAGCAGGGGAGACCCATTGGATGGGCCTTCTGACAGCAGTTTCTGTATCTGTGTTGCCTTCAAAGGCTCTGGGCTTGCCTTAGTCCTTTCAGGCTGCTATAACAAAACATTTTAAACTGAATAATTTCTTTCTCACGGTTCTGGAGGTTGGGAAGTCCAAGACCAAGGTGACAGCAGATCTGGTGTCTGGCAAAGTCCCCCTCTGCGTTCCATGTACCGCACCCTGTTGCTGTGTCCTCACATGCTGGAAGGGGCAAGGCAGCTCTCTTCATGATTCCTGATCCCTCATGACTTAACCACTTCCCCAAAGCACGCCCCCTGAATGCTATCACGCCAGGGATTAAGTTTCACCATGTGACTTTTTAGGATTACCAATATTCATAATGTGGCAGTACTGAATTCAAATTCGATCCAAGCTTTTGGCTTCTTATGAATCCAGTCTGTACCTGAACATTGCTTAAGGGACCAAGGCACCCGGGCTGGACTCTGACCGTGCCACCCTACCCTGTCCACCCCAGAGCTGATCTGAACTGGTCTGCACTCAACATTTGAGTCAGGCGCAGTGCAGGTTGGTCAAAAAAACCCAAAAAACAAAAACCACAACAGCTGTAGCCCATCATAGCATGTGGCATGTGCTCTGACTACTGGGGAGAAGAGGCACAGATGTTATTGGCTTTCAAAAGACAAAGCTCTGGAAGTTTCTCTAGACTCTGTGACTGGGACAGACCTTCCTATAATCTGGGCCACTGATTATGGCTGCACTGCTGAGGGCTTCATGGACCTGGCTCCTTCAGGTGCCCCTCTCATCCCCCAGTCCCCACGAGGCAGTGGCCCTGTGCACTGGCTGCAGCTTCTCCCTGCTGTCAGACTGAAGGGAGAGCGCAGCCGCAGACAGGCTGGCCAGGAGCTTGCCACTTCAGGTTTTCCAGTTTGCCGACCAGCCAGGCCCCAGGCCTGGATTTCTGCTGAGGCAGGTGAACCCCTGGGACTTGACCTCTGCCCCCTTGTCCCTCGGCAGGGCCAGTTGTCAAGGAGATGACAGGATTGGATTCCGAGTTAAGGGAACCAATCTTGTCTTTCTAATTTTATCTTTACTCTCTCTTCCTCCTGCTGTCCCTTCCTCCCTTTCTCATCCTTTATCTTTTTTGTTTGCTTTTATTGTTTGCAGCCATTAAAAGAATGGTGGTCATTTTCTAAATTGTGACCGAATCATTATTTTATTTATTTTATTAAAGCAAGACCTTCTGTGGGCTTTTAGGTTTTATTTTGCATATAATAAACTCAGAGCTGCCTTAGGTTTCGGGCAGCTTAAAGCATTTCGACAAATTCACCTGCAGTCATCATAACATCTGAGGAAGACTTTATTACCTCTTATTGTTTGGTGTAAAAATTAGAAATCAAAAGGCAAGGTCCACCGCTAACCAGTGACTGGCCTGTGCTTACGTCCAATTCAGAGCTGGCTAGGACTTAGGACATCTGGCTGTTCCTGGGCCCCTGAAGCATTACACCTCTGGGGATGGGTAAATATACTCAGTGAGCTGCAAACAGCTGGGCTTTGAGCTCATTTTCATGCCTTATTCAGACGATGCTGATGCCGATGCAGATGATGCTCAGCTTATGGGATATGACATCATCTGCACCATTTGTCAAAAGCTGTCAGCATTTCAGGACAAACCTGGCAATGGTGCTTCTTGTTTGTCCTTTCAACACCCACTCATTCTTGTTTGCTTCAGGACAATAAAAATAGGTGGTATTTCTAAAACTCCACTCATCAGGGATCTTAGAAACTTGCAAGGAAATGAAAGAACCCAGTGGGGTAGACTTACTTTCTTCCTATTGGTGGGTGATGTGGGAATCAAATTCACATTGCTGGAGTCCTTTTCTGTTCATCTGGTACCTACAAAGACTCTTCTAGAGTGATCTCCACCTTATCCATTGTCTTCCCACCGTGTAACCCAGAAATATTTGTGTTTGTTCTTATTTCAATTTTAGCAGAAAACAATCACCTGGAAATTGCTGAGCTTACCCAGAACCCAGGCCAGTGGGCCAGACCCTGAGGACACCGGGATTGGCTACTTCTTTATTGTTCCCATTCAAATTTCTTTGCCCCAACCTTCCCCAGCTGTCCATCATCCTCTCAGTTTCCCTCCTGCTCTGGAGGGACTTGGGATCCTCGCCTACATATATCTCCTTGGCAGTTGTCTTCTTTCCATTCATGGAGACTTTTCCAACCTATATCTCAGTTATATTGAGGAACACAAAGAAACTTCTCTGTAGGAGCTGTCACTGTAGAATGATTGTCATTTCAGCATAATCCTGAATAACATATTCCTTTTCTCGAAGAGTGTCCTTGCTTGAACAATAAATTGCATGATCGCCCAGTTATCGGGCTCTTGAGGCATGGCAACGTCATTGGCGTTACATAATGTGAGTGGTTCTTCATGTGACATTATAGTAAGTCCTGTGGAGAGGGAGAGGAACCTCAGGAGGAAACTTTATAGGCCTCTTGTCTAACTTGCCTGGTTAAGCTATAAGTTCATTTCTCTTGGTGTCCTCAGAACTGAATGCAACCTGTACACATTTTGGGGGGTTCAGAATTCCTTTTACATTACAAATGTGTTGAGGGCTCCAAAGAGCTTTTGTTTATATGGATTACATCTCATATATTTACTACTTAAGGAGTTAAAACAGAAAAATTTTAAAATACAGTAATTCATTTAAAACAACAATAAAAACACATTAAATGTTAAAATAAATATTTATGGAAAAACTGTATTATCTGATAACAAAGAAATGTAGCAAGGAGAATGACCTGATTTAAATTTAGTGAGAAGAGCAGCAGTGATTTGCATTTCTGAAAATCCCTTTGATGTCTAAATTAATATCAAATAGCTAGATTCCCATATCTGTTCCTGTATTTCATCTTGCATCTCGCCCATCATGAAGCTTCTAAAAAAAGAAACTCTACTGCAAACTCAAGAGAGCACAAGAAAGGCAGAGAAAGTCTAGTATCGTTATGAATATAGTTTTAACCTTGTGGACTCCCAGCAGCATCCCAGGAATTTTGGGGGTCTCTAGACCCTGCTTTTAAGCTGCTGCACTGGATATTCAGTTAGTACCTGTTGAATAGAACAAATTTCTTCTTCTCCTCCTTCCCCTCCCCCCCCCTTTTCCTCCTCCTTTTTTGGTGCTGGGGACGGAATCTAGGGGTACTTTACCACTGAGGCAGGGTCTTGCTAAGTTACTGAGGGTCTTGCTAAATTGTTGAGGTTGGCCTTGAACTTGTAATTCTCCTGCCCCAGCCTCCCAACTTGCTGGGATTACAGTTGTGCGCCATTGCACTCAGCAAATAGAACAAATTTTAATGTGAAAAATCTTTGACAGAATGTGGCAATTCCTACTGGATTATTCTGATGGGATTTAAGCAGCTACTTTAGATGTTGCATTATGGTTTAAATTTGAGGGGACTGAGTGGTTCTGGGTTCAAGTTTTGGGGGACTGGTGGTTTATCATAAAAAAACACTATTGGGGTGGGGGTATAGCTCAGTGGAAAAGTACTTGGCTAGCATCCAGAGGCCCTGAGTTTGAAAAGTGGCTTTTCCATGGGGAGAAAAATAAAAGGTGAAACAAAGGCCAAGTTTAAAACAAAAGCAAAATTTTGAGCTTATTTGTGTTTGTGTGAAAGGGTGAAAGGGATGCCTGCAATTCTCAAGTCATTGGAGGGTGAAGAGAGCGATGGTCTGTTTCTTCTGATAAAATTATAAACTCCCCAAGGTTAGAGTTAGAGTTTTTCTTTCTTTTGATCTGGGTGGCGAGGGGGGGTGAGCCTTGGGACTATAGACCACTTGAAAGGTGACAAGCCAAGCTAAGATGTGAGATTGATCTATCTATATATCTATCTATCTATCTATCTATTTCCTTGATTTTGAAAACAGTATGAAAAAAGAAGGTAAAATATCTCAGTAAGTTTTAAATATTGATTGCACGTTGAAATGATGTTTGACTCTCTCGAATAATAAAGTATATTACTAAAATTAATTTCCCAACCAAAATATCCTTTTATGGTTACATATCTATTTATAAATGGGAGCATGTTTATACCAAAGGATATTATTCAGGGCTAAAAAGAAATGGGTTATCAAGCCATGAAAAGACATGCAGAAATCTTAAATTACTATGCGAAAGACGTCAATCTGAAAATGCTACATGCTTGAAGAGTCTGATTATGTGATAACTTGTGAAAAGGCAGAACCATGGAGATAATAAAAGATCAGTGGTTGCCAGGGGCTGGGGAGGGCTGGAGAGGGAGGAAGGGGTGAACAGGTGGAGCACCGGGGGAATTATTAGGGCAGAAAAGCTATTCTGTATGATACTCTAATGGTGATACATGGCATTAATACTTGTGTTGAAACCCCCAAAACATATAACACAAAGTGATGGGGTTTAGTTAATGTTAGTATATGAATATCGGTCCACTAATTGTGACAAATGTACCACATGGGATGGGTTCTTTGGCCTCTCCCATGGCACCCTTCCTTCACCCACAAGCTCTGGGACAGAAAGAGTGCCCCCTGCTCCCTGACCCTCGGCGTACAGTACTTCTGGAAGGGCAGATGGGCTGCTGCACAGGACCTGAGCGGAGTCGCTTGATGGGAGCCTGTCATGGTCCCCCATCCTGTGATCCCATCATGGAGATGCCCCCCCTCTGTCCTACTACGGCTGGGTAGTCCCCATCTCCAGAGGGGTGTCCAAGGCCTGGCTCCACTTTGTGAGCAAATCTTGAGTGCCCAGGGTCCCTGAGGGACAGAAATTTCTGAGTGGCTGCAATATGCAGTGGTAGCTGGCCTCTTGATTGCCTGCAATTTTGCAGAGAGGTCTGTGAGTGGTAGTTTTTTGTACATCCTAAAGTAACAGTAGAAACAACCTTAAAGTGGCACCCTAAGGCACAGCCACCTGCTGAGCCAGTGGTTCAGCCAGGCTGATTTTCTGAGGAAAGGTGAGTCTCTGCGACTTGCCCCTCCCCTGCTGCTCATCTCCGCAAACAAAAGGCCTGAATGCAGATTGTCACCCCCTGTACACTCTGTCACCTTTAATCAGAGCAGTGGTAGGTGTTCAGGTGTGGAATGGGGCAGCCTCCAGACCACACAGGGGGCTCAGAGGTGCCATCAGAGGCCCTTTCATTCTGCAAATACCTTCCTTTATTTATTTTTATTTAAAATTATGAAATACTCCAAACACACAGAAAAGCACAGAGAATACAGACTCCCAGGCACCTGCCACCTGGATATAACAACCATTAATGTTTTGCATAAGGCTTCCAGACACATTTAAAGACATGAACCTTTATAGGTGGATGGCACCATGCCCACCTAACCCCATCCTTTGCCACCTCTTCCCACCCAGAGGGAGCCTCTGTCCTGACATACCTGCATGTGTTATCTATGACATAGCCACAAATCATATGCATTAAGATTTTTACCAACATCCAATATATATCTGTTGGGTGCTTCACATCCAGGAGCCATGGTGCTGGCCAGTGAGGATGGGACGGTGAAAACCCAGATCTCAACAGCTGAGCTTAACTTCAAAGGAAAAGCAAGAAGATATGAAGGTGCTCAGGAAAAGAAAAGCCAGGAAGCTAATCAGGGGTGCTGCTGCTGTCCTTCTCGGGCTGGGCTTTGGTTCATCATTGTGTCACTTGCCCTCTCCCCTGGGGAGCTTGTTTCCCTGTGGGAGTCCCCTTGCCCTGGGAGGTGTGCGGAGACAGAAGTTTTGCATTTGCTTCTGCTGGGGGCACCAGGGCCTCGCTGGTATGTGACTAGTTTTGTGTAGATATCTTGGATTGGAACTTGACCTCCTCCATGGGAGTGATTTGCATTCGGGTGTCATCTCTAAGGGGAAATGGATTTCAGATGTCAATGTCATTTGGGAGGCTTTTTTTCCCCCTGGGATCCCAGGCAGATGGCATCTTCTTTGCTGCTTCCCTGAATCACTGGGAGAAATCTTCCAGTCTTTCCATTGCTTGCTCCCTGATTCCAGAAAGCCTCAGTCCTAGATCCTCTGCTATGTTTCTGCCAGTCACAAGAGCCACATCCAGGGTCAGTATCCCCCTGGGTGCTCCAGCACTTGTTGGTTCCATTTTGTAATCTCCTATATCTCTGTCATTTGAGGAGGTTCCTTTCTTTTTCAGCATGGCTATAAATTTAAAACATTTTTTGGTTATATTTTATCTAGCATTTCTGTGTGTTTGGAGCAGGAGGGGATCCATGTCTGCACTGACCGCTTTGCTGCCAAGAATACAAACCACATCTTTATTGACTTGTCTCAGGCCTTTAAATCTTCCCTGTCTTCTCTAACATTGTGCTCAAAAGCACAGAACCGACTGTCAGATATGCTAGGTGCAAATTCTGGCTCCCACAGTTGCTAAATGTGGACCTGGAGAAAGCTAATTAACATTGGTTTCCTTATCTGTTAAGAGAGGACAATCACTTGTAATACTGTAATTACTGACCTCTTTTCATTGTTGGAGAGATTCAATGAATTTTTGATAAAATACTTTGAACTGAGAACGAGATAAGTACTGGTTACTATTAGGTTTGGTGTAAAGTCTTTGTTAGTTGGCTACTAATAAAATATTCAGCCCTTATACCATATACCCACTGGGTTATTACTATGCATCCATCAGCTAGTATTTTATTTGGTTAGTTTTTGCTTGTCATTTTGGGAAAAAGAGATGAGGAACCTGTAGAAATTGTAGCCTGGATGAACTTGGAGGCTAGTTTGTCCAGGGATGGCCTGGGAAGGCAAAAATCTTACCACCACAGGGCCTGTATTTCGTTGATTAAAATCCGTAACTTGAAAAAAATGTGTCTTGGGGCTGAGTTTGTTGCTCAGTGGTAAAGTGCTTGCCTAGCATATAAATAAATAAAGGTCCATTGACAACTAAAAGAAAAAAAAATTTTTAAATGTGTCTCACCTAGCAGGCACAAGGCCCTGAGTTTGATCTTCAGCACCACACACACACAAATAAAATGGTGTTTCAGATTTTGCCTCTTTCCCGTGATTTTGAGGAAATGGGTCTCCTTTTTACTGGAGTCTTAGGGCCATTTTTGTTCGCATATTTTACTGAAGCAGATGTCATTTCCCACTAGATGGTGTCTAGGAGACATTTTTTTAAAAAAAATATTTATTTTTTAGTTGTAGTTGGACACAATACCTTTATTTTATTTATTTATTTTTATGTGGTGCTGAGGATTGAACCCACGGCCTTGCAAGTGCTAGGTGAGTGCTCTACCACTGAGCCACAACCCCAGCCCTCTAGGAGACATTTTAAGTGTTCCTGTGGGATGCAAATATGGTTGGCAAGGGTCTTCCCCTGGCATTATGAACTAAATGCTGTAGCCCCAGAGGCTGGGACTTTTCTTGCCTTGCTATGAACCATTTGAATGTGTCAAGCTGCAAAGATGTTGCTGCAGATGGACATTCCCTCCATAAAGCCTGGGAATCTTGGCCCGGGCCCTGGTGTTGATGTTGGTGGATAAGAATAATTTGACACATGGACTACTGTTTTGTGCTTGGTGAAAAGCCAGGATAGGCTAGGAAAGACTCTGTTCCTCCAATAAGTACTCACTGAGTACTACTGCAGTTTGAACATTAGCACCCCGAAGGAAATTGCTGTTTCCAGTGTCCTAGACATCCTCTAGAACTATTCTATATAGGCAAATACAAAGTCTTAGACACACACACACACACACACACACTTTGCAAAATTGGCAGCATACTACACTCACTGTTGTATCCTTTGCACAACATTTTATCTGTTTATCTTTCATATCACCACATATATTTAATTATAGCTGCTTGATTCTTTTTAACAATTTCATAGTATTCTACTGCATGGGCTTACTATAATTTATATCAACAATCCCACACTGGTGGAAATTTAGGTTATTTCCAATCATTAGTCATTACAATGAATGCTGCAGCTATACTCTTGTACACACATTTTTTTTTTTTTTTTTTTACAGATATGAGAATGTATACAGATGTGAGAATGCATTAGCAGGATAACTTCCTAGGAAAGTTATGTCTTCCTTTTTGAAAAAAAAATGCACATATATCCTTTCTGTAGGTAGCAAAAAGCTGAAATGCACTCTAAATGAGCAAATGGAATATGGGTGCACAGGGCAGTAGAGGACACTGGCCTGGGGATGGGATCCCGAGACCTTTATTTCACTTAGTTAACTAGCTGGGTGATGCTGGGCCAGTCTTTTAACTCCGCTGAATCATGGTGGTTTATTTATGAAATGAATCTTTGTATCATTCAAGGCTGAGGGAGAAGCATTCAGGAATCTAAGCACCAATCTTGAAGTCCAGTGTGGCTTTCTCCCTTTATTCAGGCTTCTCCTTGCCCAGCTATGTGAGGTCTTGGTTTTACTTCTAGTATGTTCTGCCAGGGCAGCACACACACAGCCAGGTTCCGTTTTGTCAGAATATACTGTGCAGTGAAAATGAGCCTGGAGAGTGGGGAGTCCACCCTGGACTCCTGCCCCAACTGCATGATGTTGGGAAGTCCCGTCTCTTGCAAACCTCATTCCACTGCTGAGTAGATAAATTCAGAGTGAGGTTTTGGAGTTCCAAAGAAGAACAAAGCCTCCTTTCCATCTTTCACACATGGGACATTCTCCAGGAAACAGAACATGTCTTTGCTATGTTTGGTTTTTCAATTGACTGAGTCTCTCTAAAATTCCTTCCTTCCTGTGGTCAGTGTTTGCTTGGGAGGGTGGTAGGCTGGCTGGAGAACCAGGTAGACAGAGGAGGGAGAATTGCTAGTGGAAAAGAATAGACTAATCCCCATAAGCCAAAGGGCCGTTAGGGTCAGGCCGTGGTGCTGTTGTGACAGGTAACCATTTACTACCTGAAGTAAAACTGAGCTTTTTTCCTGAGGTTCTGCTGCTTAGAAAAGACTGGCCAAGCACAGCTTCCAGTGTGGGAGATGAGCAATTTGGCCAGGAACCAGAGTTCCATGATCCTTCAGTGATCAGCATTAATGACCAGTGGTAAAAAAGGGAGAACTTAGTTAATGAAAGACTACTGTTGGCGATAGTAAACACAACCTTAATTAATGAACTTTGCTAATAGTTTCTCCCTATAAATATTTTAGCTTCAGTTCAGGCTTGAGCCCAAAGGGATTATAAGGAAGGGGTGGAGGGCATGTACACAGAGAAAGGAGCAGGGTCTTAGCAAGGGGATTTGAGTGAGCAAGATTTTACTAAGCTGAAAAACACGGATGAATAGAAATGACAGTGGTATGGAAGTGTCTGGCCTCACGCAGGTTAAGTCCCCAGCTTTTAACTGAATCTTGCTTTGTCCTTGAACTAATTTGTCATCATGGCTATTCTTGTTTTCCTGAATGTTCAAGCTAGGGAGAACTCCATCCCCGAAAAATCCCAGGCTAGGAAAGGTGCTTAGCTGGCTCTAGAAGTTGGATGCACCTTCCACCTTCAAGCTTCTGAGGTAGAATGCTCCCTGGGGCTGGGCCCTGATGGATCCCTGGCAGGATGGCCGCCATCTTGGTTGGATCTTATTCAAATCAAGAGGTCAGTGTCACCTTGCTGGTTGACTTCACTTTCCATGGGGCAGCATGAACAACCCACAGCCCTTCATCTGCCAAACCTGCTCTGTTTTCAATTAGTATCTAATTTTACAGCTGGGCCCTTTTTACATCCACTCTGAGCACTCAAATAGCCTTGCCTTGCTTCACAGGTGTCTGTGAGAAGTAAGGAAACATTTGTCTCCTCTTCTTCACATTTCTATATAGCAGAGAAGTACTGGAGAGAATTCTCATCTGATCTCTACCTCCTCAAGGCTGTTTGGTGGGATCAGCTGGAGTCCATATGCGTTAGGCCACTGTCACCCGAGGCGGGATCACTCCATGGAACCGCAGGTAACATGGGCTCACCTTTCCTGCTCTCCCATAGTCCTTTCCACTCTCTGCTGCACACTGCTTCCTTTTCTAATTTCCAATCTTTCTGCTTAAGCCTGAGAACATCAATTCAAGTTGGGATGGCAGACAGGAGGCCCTGTGGGCCTCTCCCGACCAGCTTTCTTGGCATCTTAAACTTTAGATTTAATAGCTAGTACTATGATCCTTTCAGGCAATTTGGATATAGTTCTTAGGTAGGCAGAACCTGAAAGGGAGGAAGAACTAAAAAAACAGACCTCCTCACTTCCAGTAAATATCAAGTAATAAGATGCCACTGCTCACTTGCCTGTTCTGCTGTGAATCTCCAGAACCATCTCTGCTTAACCCACTCTGATAACTTCCCAGCCACCAGGAAAATGAACTCTGCTTTATGAACCCTATTTCCTCCCTAAGGAAGTCGCTGTTACCTCTTTGGACCAAGGACCTCTCCCAGGTCCACGTACTGGACGTTGTTGCTCGGTCAGCATTTACAACAGCACAAGAGTGACGCCTTTCTTCCTTCCATTTGCCTGTGCCTCCAGGGAAAAAGGCACCAGCAAGTATCCATATTCTGGTCACAAGGGGCATGCCATCAATGCTGCAGTGCTGATTTCGTCACCATCCTGCTGGACTAGGGAAACGCCAGCGCCTCTGGGCATTTCTTGTTCTTGAAGGAGCAGGTGAATCAACCTGGGAAATCTGGCTGCCAGAGCCATTGGGCCGCAGCCTGCCCTGTGGTGACCTTTCCCTCTGTCTTTCTGCAGACACAAAGGGAGTGTCCCCAGAGACTGCTGTCAACTCCAGCGGCCACCACATGAAACCAGGTTCTGGTTTGGCCGAGGAGATTAACCCTGCCTCGGTGCTGTGGCCAGGGGAAGGTTTTCAGGGACCAGACAATGCCTTTCTCTTTGTCCCCCTTTTCCATCTCTTTCTACTTTTCCTTGACTTTGTTCTTTGTTAGAAAGGTCCAGAGTGGCAGAACCGTGGCTGCTGTTGTGCAAGGCATGTAATTTTGACCCCCTCTGCTCCTAAAAAAAAAAAAAAAAAAAAAAATCAATACTCCTTTTGAGTCTCTGTGGAGAGTGTTTTATAGACTCCCTTCTGAGCAGCACAATCTGTAAAAGCTGATATTATCTGATGACCCTTCTCATACTTACACAATATTCTTTTTACAAAATATTTCCAGAACCTCCTGTTCCCCTGTAACTGGGACTTTACTGCACATATCTGCTTTGTGACATGCAAGTATAGTCCATCTTATCTATCCAGCTTGATAAGAAAAGCTCCTCATTTGCATACTCAAAGGCACTGGGGTATGACAAAGGTCATTGGCTGACACAGAGACCTCCAGTGGGAGGGGAGCATGAAGTGTCCAGCCGTGTTAAATGCAAGATGATGAGCTCAGTCAGATGTGGACATGTTGTGGAGTTAGAGAGAAGTTCCTCAGCTGGAGAAGGTCTGACACCTGTTGTGTATCTAACCTTCAGCAGTGTCACCCAAAGAGAGAAAGCACCTATGTTGGTCCTTCCTGCGGTACATCTCACATCAGAGAAGGAGATATGAACAATCTCCATTTAACTGCAAAGTTCCAGAGCTAGGAGAGAAGTCAGAGGTCACATCAATCCAGATGTTGTGAACCGGTGGCTAGATGGGTCTGCATAATGGACAGATCTTTTCTTACCTGCCCTGTTTGACTCTGTCTTTTTTAGCTTGCATATTCTTTCATTGTCAATATTGAACCATCAGGTGGTTTCAAATAAAATAAAGTTTGAGAATTTTATTGAAAAATCAGAATCTCTGGCAACTTCAGAATCTGTTCCTTCTTGGGAACAATGGAGAGACAGTGGGCCCCTTTTACTCTCTGGAGGCTGACATCCTCTGGCTGCCTCATTTATTTATAATGCATCCAGATGTTGTAGGCACCTGGGTCTGTGTTTCGTGTCTAAATTTAATCCTCCCCAATTTCCTATATAAAGAAAGAGGAAAAATGGATGATGAAGTGACTTCTAAGACCCCAGGGACAAAGAGGCAGAGTTCTCTCGAGACCTGGGTCTCTTCCACCAGGCCAACATGGTTGTTCTTGTTTCTAAGCCCCATCTTTAAAACTTTCAGCTGAATGTCCTCTAGAACTGGATTTTCACTCCTAAAGTTGTCCCCAGAAAATGGGGGCACTCAAGTCTCTGGCTTCTGTGTTTTTCCCCCCAAATATTATTTTTTCCCATGCTTTCAGAGAGGAATGCTACAAGTTTGTTACCATTAGATCTGTTCTGTGAGAAATGCTAACGGGAGTCTATCCTTCTGGTCAAGATGTAAAGAAGCTAAAAAGTCATTTGAAGGTGTATGAAGAAATGCAGATCTTCAGTAAAGGTAAATATATGGGCAATTACGAGGCTGGTGTTACTGCAATTTTGTTTCGTAAATATACTTTTTATTTTCTACATGATTTAAAAAAGTAGTTGTAATTTATCATGGAAAAGGTTGGGGACCAGAGAAAAACCAGGAGAAGAAAACCAATCTCTCATAATTCTATCATCCAGAGAAAGCGGCTGGCCAAAACTTACGGGTCATTTTCACATCTGATTGGGAGCTTATTCTTTGAACTCTTCAGTCCCTGTCTACATATGGAAAAATAGTCCTCACTACATGGGGACTATTTTTCCATATCACTAAATGTTCCCAAGTGCTGTTAAGGCTTCTGTAGCTGAGCAGCTGATTGGCTTGTGTGGGGGTGCTATCCGCTGTATTGGAAGGATGGGCCCATCACGGGCAGTACTGTGACCCTGTTCTCTCCCTCTCCCATTCTATAGCACCTGCCCCCATATCTCATTTTAAAAGTTCTATAAGGTGCTTTGACACCTTTAAGTCTCCAGGGCTTCAAAGACCTACCTGTGAATTCTCTTGTTCTCATCTAACACCCTCCCCCACCCCGCCAGAGGAAAGGCTCCCTGCCCACTGAGTTCCCCTAACTGCTGGGCCAATTGCCTCCCACTTTGTCCTCAACCTAATACATTTCACCCAGTTTCCAGGCATGACATTATTCAAATATGCCAGTCATCTTCCTACAGACCAGGACACCTCACCCCTGGTTACTACAAAGCTTGCCCCCCACAGTCCCGGAACACAATTCCTATGTGAACCTGCATGGTATATATGGTAAAGGTAAATATATGGGTATATATAACCAGCCCATGTCCCCTGCCCTGGGCTATGACTGTACACAATTAATAAATTGCTGTTGATCTCATCTGTCCAGTCTTGGTGACCTGTGTTTGGCTATCCCTGGAATCTTAGGGTAGGAATCTCTCCAGCAAAAAGGTGAAGAGAAGGTGGACAAGACCATCACTCTGCTCTTGGTACTAGTAATACAAGGCTTTCGACAAGGGGTGAAAGTTTATTCCTTCTAAGGAGAAGCTTTTAAGAAGTTTACATTTTCATTCTTGTTGTTCAGGGGTGCTATATTTTTATAGAGATCAATACTGATTAAAGTCAGATAGCTAAGGATTCTAGTAGGGCCTTGGAGGGGAGGAGTAGAGAAATCTCAACCCAGGGGTTTCATGTGCTTCCTGAATCTACTCATTGACTGGCACTTGGTGTTTTCTTCAGTCAGACTGTGTTCAGGAGTTGGGTGGTCTATTTCTGACACTGAATGATTTGGGGCAAAGGACCTCATATTTTTGGACCTCATCTTCCTATTCCTGAAATGGCAAACCTAAGGCTTGCTTGATGCCCAGGGTGCTGCATCTCTTGCATCCTCTTCCCTTTCTCTTGTTTCCGTGGTACCTTTCCCCTGCCTCATTCAGTAAATATTTGAAGAGCACTCACAGTGTGTCAAGGACTGTTCTAGGTGCTTTGCTTTAGTTGAAGTGTGTACCGAGGAAGTTTAAAAAATGCAATCAAATGCTTACCTTTCAATAAAAGGAAAGTAACCTCTGTGTTGGAAAGAGCATTGTGTTGGACTTCAGACACACCTGGGTTTCCGGTCCTGATGATACTCAGAACGTAAGCAGCACTCTGGGCACATGAAGCAGTGAGTCAGGCAGAGAGAAAACATCCTTGGTTCTCATCTGCACACTGGTCCACCTGCTTAGTACCTACAGACATCTTCTTTGTGCTGCGTGGACCTTCAGACCGCTATGCCTGCACTAGGCACACAATTGCATTTGTTCCACCAGGCTGCAAATCCAGACACTGGAGCCCAGCACTTTTGTTTATAATTCCAGCATGTGACACTTAGTAGGCACTTTTGAATGTCTTTTGAAAGCCCCTGGTGCAGTTGCTGCGATTTTCACAACTAGAACATAGGAATGAATGTGTCCAAATTCAAGCCACCGACCAAGGCACTCTCCTTGGCAAGACAGTGGGGCCAACACTTCTCCAAGCAGAACTTGGTCTTTGCTTTGCATTTAGATCATTCTTGAACCACCTTCCAAAACCTATGTTTTCTTTTGTTGTCATGTCAAATTTTCTGCTCAAATGATATTTACCACCTTCGTTAGTCATAAATTTTAATACTAAAGATGTCATAATTCTCTGAACCTGTAAAAATGCTTCTTTAGACATTGAATTATTATTATTATCTGGCCAAATAGCCATGGCTAAACCCTCTCTCAAGGATAAAAAATTGCCACTATTAAGAATAATCCAAAAGAATATTCAAAAAGCAATGGGAGAAACTCCTAAAGATGTATCAATCTCTTTTGAACAATGAGGATGTCATTGGAAAAGGAAAGTGATTTGAGCAATTCTTTTTTTTTTTTTTTTAATGAACAAAAAAAATAAATCAGTCTCGTTGCTTGAGTTACCCTATGCCTCAGGGAACAGGGAAAGGAAGGAGAGGGCCAGAGAATTTAACAACACAGTGTTTAGAGACAGGGATCCAAGATGGCTTACATGACAACTATTGTCTTACATTATCTGATTCTTAATTTCTTCCACTTATTGTTAGGAAGACAAACAGCCCTTTGAGGGGTCTTGGTTTGGCCCCCATGCGAATGATGTGTGATACAAATACCTTCTTCCACTGGACTTTTCCCAGGAGTGGTAGGTGTAGTCACATGGGCAAAGGTGTGTGCATCCCTGGACCAGGGCCATGGTGACTGCAAAGTGGGCCCAGGGATGGAGGAGATGAGCTAGCTGAGGTGAGGGACTATAGAAAAGCAGGAGCAGCCTTAGAAAGGCACCTAGTGCCGGGGGAGAAGGTACTTCCTTGGGTCGGTCTCAGGAAGGAGGAAACAACCATTCCTCGGGTTTTGACAGGGAGGGATCCCTGGGAACGTGTGGATGGAGCAGAATGCACAGGGAAGAGGGCCGTGTCCAGCAGAAGGAGTGGACTCAACCCAACACATACACAACCAAGAGCTGGTTTGTGGACAGTCTACTTACCCCACTTCTCACGTTTCCTTCCAGGTTGGAAAGAGCATCGTGGGTTCTCATTAGGTGCTTCTCACCTTCTGTGCAGCCAGCCCTGGGATATCATAGGCTCCTTTGCCCCTCAGTTTCACCTCTAATAGAAAAGGGAGGATCACACGACTGGCCTGCCTCACTGGGTTGCCCTGGCGATGGGATGCTGTATTCTGTGTGAAAAAAAAAATCATTCATTCATTCGTTTGTTCATCCAAACATCCATTTATTTATTCCTTTGGGCTTCCATCTGGAGCAGAGGAGGAAAGGCATGGATATGGGATTTCGATCACATCAAGAGCTGTGACTGGCTTATAAAGAGAGAGAACTGGAGAATAATGACTGGAGACATGGGAGCTTTGGCTTTGGAAATGTTCCCTTGGTCCCTGCACTGCTGGTAATTGTGCCTTTTCTCTCTTTTCATTAATGGCTAAAAGGATGAAATCTCGATACTGACAGAGCAGCGTCTCTTACAGACAAGTCAGTGGAGGGAAGAGTCCACACAGAGCCACCCCTGGGTCTGCAAGGCCAGGCTGTCCTGAGCACCCCCTCACCTGTCATATGGCTTGCCCGACTGCCCTTTCCTCTTTTGCAAACACAACACTGATCAAAGACAGGGGGTTCTTGACTTGTCACGTCTCTGGGCAAAATGGAAGCACAAAGGGATCTGAAGGGTGGACACGCTTTGCCTCCGTGCTGGGTCATCCCTGGCAGGATGTGTCCAGTAATACTCCTGGGAGTGAGCTGCTTCTTTCAGGAAGATCCTAGGATGAAGTCTCCAGCTGGCCTCTGGGTTGACATTGGTCAAATGGCCTAGTGGCTTTGCCTGAGTTCACGCCCCTCCACTTTTTACCTGGGTTCTTGGGGCAGGACAGTTGCTAGGAGATGTGACAGGAAGATTAGGAAGAGGTGAAAGGTGAGGTTGGGAGTAGTGTTTACTCTCCCACGGTCCCTGCACGACCCAGGATGAATGTGGAGACGGCAGATAAGGTTAATCAGAGCAACAGGCTGCTTGCTTCACAGGGACAAGGCTACAATAGTATGAAACCCTAAGAATGGTTTTGATAAAGAGAGAAATCATGTGTTGGTTTTCACTGTTAATTCCTTCAGAAAATCAGGCCTTTCCAGGAGATGGCTTGATATTGTCTGTAAACACAATTAGTCTGGGGTCCCCGCCACATGGTAGTAAAGATGCCTTCAAAAAAAAAAAAAAAAGAAAAACAGGAGGAAGATTAAATGATTACATTAGTAGAGCAAATATATGTCTGATAAAGTTTTATGAGCTCTCCTTCCAAGAAAGGGGCTCCACAAAAGCAATATTTTATTATCCTTGTTCCAAGGCTCAGGAAAATGCAGCCTCCCTTATTTACCTTGGTGGTTTGTGACCATATTCTATTCGTAGAACATATATAAATTAATATATCTATTAATGACTTATCTCCTTTTTAATTATTATTTTTCAAGAAAATTCAGACCAAGCATCAAATCCTTGTTATTACCATCATTCAATGCTGAATCTTTAAATATGTTCTTTTACACTGTGTATCCTTCTCTACTAGGAAATAGCTCAAATTTTCTCTTGTCAAATAGCAAAACTATATCATAGAAAAGTAGACATTAAAATATGGATGTAATGTGATCTCCTGCTCAGATTGTGAGATTTCCTTGAGGAAAAGGAATTTAAGAGGTGGTTTAAAAAGGAATTTAAAAGGATTTTAAGAGGTGGTTCACTGACTCAGGGACCAGAAGTAGAGTTGATAGGTGGGCACCACTGTTACCTTTTCCATAAGCACAACCCTTAAGTAAAATGAGAACTTCTGACCCAGATGTCCTAGGTATTAGACCTCACAGCTAGGGGTTGAGGCAGGCAGGTAGTTGGTGTAGGTAACATCACATTGTTCTCTCTATAAAGCTTAATCAGTGCAATCAAACTAACTTTATCAGGTACCTTCTCCACTGGAGGGGAACCAAGTTATGGGAGTCACATGTTAGTGCTAATCACTACTGGTCTCTCTGTCAATTGGGGAAAAACATCCCAAAGGAAATGTCTTTGTTGTGTTCCATTTTGCTGAATGACAAAAAGACAGAATCTAGAAGGTTAGGGAGGGGATGTTCTAGGTCTTCTAGACTTTTGTCCTAATAATTGGGAGGGAAATATAATGGCTAGAATGCCATTGTTCTTCATTTCTAAAAGGTATATATATATATATATATATATATATATATATATATATATATATATATACACACACACACACACACACACACACACACACACACATACACAAGCCCAAATGCTTGTTACACTGAGTCATCATGGAAACTCTGCTTAATTATATTAATTACCTATTGATTTATGACAAATGACCCCAAAACTGAATGGCTTAAAGCAACAATTAACATTTATTATCTCACACAGTTTTTTGGGGGTCAGGAGCTCAGGAGTGGCTTAGCTGGGTAGTTCCAGCTCACAGACTCTCATTGGGTCAGATGATAACAGCTGGCACAGCAGTCATCTGAAGACAGGACTAGAGCTGGAGAATCTGATTCCAAGATGACAATCTTTCGTGACTGGCAATTCAGTGTGGACTGGGTGAGGCATCCCAGGTCTTTACCACGTGGGCCCCACAGGGCTGCTTGAGTTCCTCATGGCATGGTGGCCAGCTCCTCCCAGAGTTAATGATCCAAGAGAAAGCAGGTAGAAGTTGAAATGCCTTTTATGACCTAGCCTCGGAAGTCACACTCTATCATCTACCATACCCATTGGTCATGTAGGTCAGCCTTACCTGGGAAAGGACTACACAAAAATAGGAATACCAAGAGGGGAGAATCACTGGAGACCATCTTGGAGGCCGGCTACCATATTAACTTCTCTGAATTTTCTATGCACTGTAGCAATATTTTTCCAAATGTTATTCTGTGGTTTTCCAAAAGATGTTAATAGACATTTGGCAAAACCCACTATGTACTTTTACATTACCCTTACCACATACATTGTTTACCACCACTACTAACAACACTCTTCTGTGGTCCAAAAAAAAGGGCAAACTACACTCAGAGAGTCATAATTCACTTTGCATCATACCAGCTCTGAAGTGCACTCCTGTAAGATGTCTTTAAATTTGATCCAGCATTTCTCAAACCCCTTTGACCTTGAGTTCACTTTTAAGAAATATATGGTAGTGGCTTCTAAAATGTGATAATCAGAAAGATACCATTTGAGAAACACCTTTCTGGAATTGTTCTACATTAGACTCACCTGACTTCAAATTTTCCAAGAAGGTTTCTATGGCTCTATGGCATTTGTGAAGATTCGAGCAGGGTGAGAGGAGATCTGCCTCTGAAACCCCTGTTTTTGCCCATTGATGATTCAGTCTCAGTATGAATCCTTCCTTGGTTCCAACAACCATAAGACTCCAGGAAAAGACTTCATAAAAAAAATGGGGAATCATCCTACCAGCCATTTTATACCAGGAGTGTTTTCATCTTGGTTGTTACATTAAGATGTATTTGTTCTTAATAAAGAAAAGAGAACATGATGTTACCAATCTTCTAGAAGCACTTTGGGTTTTAGGGAAGAATAGCACTGTGGTCAAGCACTCAGGCTCTGGAGCCCTCCCTTCACAGCCATGCTGCACCATGCATGATCTGAGTAAGCTTGGGTGCGTCCCTTTAACTTTTTTATGGTTCAGTTTCTTTGTCTGCAAAATGAGAACAATAAGAAAACGCATCACACAGAGTTGTGAGGAGCAAATGATATGAAGCTTATAAAGTCCTCAACCCAGTACCTGGTCCATAGTGAGCATTTGATAAACATGAACTCCTGTTGCAAGGGAAGGGGATTATTTGAAAAGTTAGTGGTTCTAGGGTCCCTACCAAAAAACCACCCCCCACCCCCCAAAAAATCCACATCTCTGAGTTGACAAAATAATAAGAAACCAGGTGAGAAAGAGATGTCACTAGAAAACAATTCAGAAAAAATAAATAGATAAAAGAGATGGAAGAGGAATTCAGGAAGCATGGATGGGCTGGTGAAAGGGCAGGCATGCATCAGGAGTATACCAGATGTCACTGGCACTCAGTTTTCCAGTGACCTGGTAACTTCATCAGCACATAGGAATGGTGCAGCCTGATTATTGAGTTGCAGAGTTAAAGAGAAAGTTACAGATTAGCCAGTCTGGAGCCTCCCTTGATAGTTAAAGGGACAGAGAGTCACAGAGAATAAACATGCAGCCAAGATCCCCTGGGCTGTCAGACAAAAAACCAGGCTCCTGGTGCTGGGTTCTGGCCCATTTTATGTGAGTAAAAAGTGTCTTATGTGAATTTTAAAAATTCATTGAAAGATAAAATTTTTCCAACAATACAGAACCTAAATTGTTCTGAGTTGACGTGCTGTATTTGCCATTCAAATTCTCAGAAATATCATGGGCCAATTATCAACCTCACTGACATATCAATTACATACCACAAAATGTAGATTTTAATTGTATTGTTTGGTGGGTTTAGGAAAATGTACACACCCAGGCAACCACTACTCAGTTAAGAATCAGAACATCACCATTGTCCCAGAAATCTCTCCCCTGTGCCTTTGCAGTCAGTCACCTGCCTCTGTCACCAACACATGCTCCCAATAAATATCAGTCAGATTTCACATTCAGGTTTCAGCCAGTGCAGTTGGAATGGGTCTGGCTTGGTCCTAGCATTGTGTTGGTGCCCTGGGGAAGAAGGGGAAAAGCAGCATCTGCAACCCATGAGCTGCTTAGGAGACAGCCAGAGGAAGCAACTTGAGTCACACAGTTCCCTTCTTATGTCATCTGGGACCAAAATGACAAGGGATGAGGTGATTTGACAGGTCTGGGTATCATAGGCCAACCATCAGGGGTCGGGTGGGGGGTAGAGAGGGGTGGGGGAAGGGAGGACAGGCATCCCCATAGGAGGTGGGATGGCCAGGGGCTGGCTTCCCACGATTGCTGACCTTTCGTGGACCCAAGAAAAAGTCCTTGGCTAGAGGGGGGATGCAGAACTCCCGCTGGGCAGCTGCAGAAGACAACTGAAGTCTGGGATAGGAAGACCAGGCCTTCCATAATTATTGCATAATATAGCATATGTTGCATTAACATACATTATTTACTAAATAAATGCAGGTTTAAAAAAATGTCGGACCATGATCCTGCTGCCCTTTTGCTTTTGAAAATGGCCTTGGTGCCTCTCAGCCCTTGGCCAGCTCTCCGGGGCTTTGAGGAGCCCCAGAGTGGGAGCGTTTGCCAAGCCTCTAATGACAGGGGCCCATTAGAGCACATGGCTGGATTCCTGGAACCACTGAATAGATTAAGAAATGGAGCTGGAGAATTAGCTTGATGCATGCCCTGCCAAGGAGGGACACATGTCCCCCGCCATGGTGGCTCCCTAGAGGGCGGGGCAGATGGGAAAGATGTGACTAGGTTGTTATGGCAGCATTACTAGTAGCAATGGAGGTGCCCAGCGTCCCTCCCTCCCAAATTCCCTCTGCCCAATACCCACTCTGGGCAACTCAGGGACTCCTGTGACCCCCAGGGCTCAGGCTGTCAGGAGCAAGAGCTACAAAAGAAAGAAAAGAAAGGGAGGAGCAGGATGTGATATTGAGAACTACCCTGTGCCCAGACTCTGCTCCTGGATGGGTGGGGGGCTCAGAAGAGGAATGAGGCCTGTTAGTATCTTTAGGTGTGAAGTGACGAGGACCCTGTTATGGGGCTGAGTTTTGGTCTCCCCAAATCCATCTGTTGACATCCGAACCATCAGTACCCCAGAATGGGACTGTATTAGGAGATTGGTAATAACAGAAGTCACCAGGGTAAAACGAGCATTCAGGGAGGACCCTAATTAAATATAAGTGGTGTCCCTGTACAAAGCGGAAGTGTGGGTACACAGATATGCATAGGGGGAAGACGCCAAATGAAGACCCAGAGAGAAGACGCCATCTGCAGTCCAAGGAGAGGGGCCTGGAACAGAGTCTTTCCTCCCAGCTTTCAGAAGGAACCGACTCTGCCAAGACCTTGATCTGGGACTTCCAGTCTCCAGAACTGTGCGAAAATACACTTCTGTTGTTTAAGCCAACTGTCGGGGTATTTGTTATAACAGCCCTCGATACCTAATAGCAGCCCTAGCAGAGAACACCGATGCGTCCCTTAGAGCAGAATGCCGGGTTGAAGAAGGTTGTGTTCCTGAACCAAGGAATGTCTAGGCTATGACCTAAATGGAAGAGAGCCCAGAGGAGAAGAGGTGGTGTGGAGGGAGGAGGGGGGAAGTCACATCTGGGCAGAGGCACAGCCCATCCAAAAGCCCTGCGGCAGGTCAATCATAAGTCTATGGAACTGTGAGCACCAAGTTGGGTATTGAGCCAGAACCTAGAGGTGGGCATCAAATGCCAAGCTAGGACACAAGACAAGAATAAACAAGAGCATGCAGACTGCCCAGCCCGGGGCTCTGGAAATTGGATTCTTAGAAATGTCCCTGGTCTTCTATAGGCAGCTTCCTCCAGATTCCCACCTGAGATCAAAGTTGTAAACCCAGATCCCTGACCTTGTCTACACATTTGCCACTGCAGATCGAGAGCAGATCCTGCTTTTTTTTTTTCTTTTTAATTCAGTGACTGGTTGATGTGGGTCTTTTGGAAACCAGCTTAATCGTCAACAATAAGGTGACAATAAGGTGAGTTTCTACTGCAAGACTGAAGGGGGATTGTCAGCAGCCTGTGTTACTCCCAGTTCTTCAGACTGAGCACTTCAGATGAAGCTACCCAACCCTCTGCTGGCGGGGGTCTGGCCCTGCAAGGCCGTTGGGCTCAGCTGCCCACAGACAAGGTGTGGTGACTTACCGCCTGTCATCAGTAATCAGCTTGACAGGGAGTCAGTCAGATTAGGGGGTCAGGTAACTGGTGAGAACTTTGGATTTTAATTCATTGTTGTCTAAACAATAGAAACCTTTTCTGAGTAGAAACAAGGCAAAGTATTTGGCTTTAAAAAAATCCTTTCTGTGTTCTGCTGCCTTTCCTATCCTCTATGTAATGTTTTGAACAACCAACAATAAAAAATTTAAAAAAAAAATCCTTTCTGGGAGCATGGTTGGGGGGGGGGGTGTTGTGGGGGAGGACGGGGCCCTGGGTAAAGCTGGTGGGTGAGATTTATCTCCATGGAGATGCACAGAGGGAGGCATCCTGGGGTGCTGGAGGGCAGTACTTCCTTGGCAAATGAGTAGGAGCAGGAGACTGTTAGATCGTAAGTTCGGGCTTGTGGTGTTTGTGTCTCAGGAAGGTCACAGGAGAATGAACGATGAACTTTCTCAGGGCCAATTTCTGGACAATGGATCCTGTTTTATTGTCCAGAGAAAGGCAGGGGCTATTCTCTAACATTTTGTAGGCTGTCAAGAGGCAGGATAAATCTGGGACCACTTTTAAATACTGAGTTTCAATTGCTTCCTCCTTCCCTGGGCAGATATATGGTCTTCCGGTATGATTTAGTGCCCAAACCTCAGGGACTGGTGTGCTTCTTTAGGCTGGAGATGCGACTTTCCAATTACTTTTGTGTTCTCTGCTGAGGACAAGCTCCACCCCGCTGTAGGGGGGACACTCAGGCCAGAATATTTTCTTAGGGAAAGCAAGAAAAAGGCCTGGACCATTGCTGGCCTGGTTCCCTACTGTTTCTGGGATTGGGAGAGGGTCCCCATAATAATAGTAATAATATTGCTATTATTGTGCTTGAAAGGTGGATATGCTGAGTGCTTATACTTTGTGCCCTCTTGGTTCTAACCAATAAGGAGATAAATTAGATCAAAGTTTCGATGATATGACCTGAAGCGTTGGGCTCTCTGGTAAAATTGGACATCAGGAGATTCCAATTGGCTCTCCAGTCTGAATGTGCATACTGAGCAACTCACCCCATAAAGAGAGATGGATTACCTCCCTGTGGTAGGGACCAGGAAGGGAGGAGGGCAGCCAGCTCCTGATAAAGTCAGCCAGGTGTGAGCATTGGCAAGATACATCCACGTTCCTTTTGGAGACACGGTTCCTGGCAAATGTAAGTCAGTGGATTTACCTGGTTCTCTGAAATCTCACCAAGTGGATGAGTCAATCTTCCCCAGGCTGGAGCAGCCTGTGATAGGGGAATATTACTTTCTTCTGGCTCTGGGGCAAAGTAGACTGTACTTATAAGGAACAGGATCATAAGCATGCCCCTTGAAGAACTGCATACCTGGTGGGTTCTCTCTGTACCAGGTGCTTGGATCAGTTTAGTACATATTGTACATTACTCACTTCAGGTGGTTTTGCTTTCTGACAAGGAATCAGAAACCATGGATTTGCCACTTGTTCTAAATAGTCACTGGCCTCCCTAGGTCAAGCTTTGGGCTAGCAAAGTGCTTTCACTCTATACAGTCAGCAAGGTCCATGACTGGCCACAGGTTGAGTCTACTTTGAGTATTGGGGATCAGGAGTCTGGGCAGGAGAGGAAATTTCTGGGCATGTGATTTGTCCAAGGATGCAGATGAATTCAAGTTTGACCAAGAGACACACTCTTGAGATTCTTGCTGGAATTCCTCTTTCTCAGGTCTAGGTGCTCCTTTGTCATTAGAAGTCACAACTCTGTGGGTAACATACCCCCAGGGATATTGGGACAGCCCTTGTGGAGGTATCCAACCTGGGAGGAAACCAGAGGGAATCAGAGATTGAGCTGTAGTGACTGTTCCAGCACCCGGACCCCACAGTGTCTGAGCAAGGTGTTCCTCTGGTTTTTCAAGTGAGTCTGTACATCTTCCCTGCTTTTTTGAGCTGTGTATAATCAAAAAAGTCTTGGCTAATAGCAGGAGAGAGCACTGAAAATATAAGAAGAGGTGATGGTGAAAAATACCAAAGGTTTTGTCTGTAGAGATGTCACAGAAAGTATTTCAAAAACAATCATCCTGAGTTGTGCCTTCGACCATGGTATGAGGCGCCCAGGTGATACATCAGGAAAATCAATACTGATAAAGACGACTGGTGTGACCTGAGTCAGTCATTCAGGTGACTGTGTGTGTGGGTGTCATGGGTAGGAAGAGGAAGTGGACTATGTGATTGCGAGTGGGTGTGACGAGAGTCAGGCTGTGTTTGTGTGCATCTATGTATGTAGTTGGGGGTGGAAGGTGCTGGTGAGAATCAGTAATGGGCTTGGTTTGGCCAACAGGCAGCTGTCAGCCAAAGGGCGCTTCCAGTTGTAATTGAGAAATGGCAGTGAGCTATCTCTCCCGGAGCGGGATGATAGTAATTAATTGTTCATTGATCCTGCAGGTCAGCTAGAGGTCAGTGAAGTTACTCCAGTGGCCTGCTAGTTCACCAGGCAGCCAGGAGCAGTAGTTTGAGACCTCAGCGGGGACTGTCCTGTGCCCTCAACCCTGACGCAAGGTGATGAGATAATTATGGTAACCTTAATGTCTATTATTACAAATAATACACAAGTGAGCCATTCAGAAAAACCATGTCAGCATACTATTTAAGATGGAAGGAGGAGAAGTAGGAGAAGGAGGGGGATATGTGTTGGGCAGTGGGCATTTTGTAGCACAGAATGGAACACTGCAGTGTGCCTGTTAGTACTACTACCATCGAAGGCTTAGGTAAGTGTCCACCTGGGTATGACACTGTCCCTGGAGAACCCCATAGATCTCACTCCTCACCCATATAAGCGACTAAAGTTTAAGACAGAGAATCTCTTATGCCATCTGAATGACACAGAGAGTGAGTGAGTAAAATAAGACTGAGTTCTACTCCAGTTCTTCTGCAAGGCCTTCCCCTGTCTGATACATCCTCTCAGTTCCTCGTGCCAGGTACTGTGCTGGGTGCACATGTCTCACTTATGTTCATGTCACATCTCTGGAGCCTGCATACGTCCTGAATTATCTTCCCTCCAACTAAAGTGTAAACTTTTTAAAAAACTGACCACACTGGGTATCTTAGACAACAGCCCTAGCCGGCGTTTATTGAGTGTTATATTGGGCTGGTCATGTAGTAAGCTCCATAATGCTTGGTACAGGTCCCCATGAATACTAGTCCCTCTAAACATACTGACAGATGAGAAAAATGAGTGCTAATTGACTTGGTAGATTCACTGTTTGTTCTCATCTCACTTTGGGTTGTCCCTTCAGTAGGACTTTCTACTTGTATGTCTGTAGAGATGTCACAGAAAGTATTTCAGAAACAATCATCCTGAGTAGTGGTTAAAAGGCAAGATTACTGGTAGGGTCTTGTGTGGATTTTTTGGGTGAAATATTGCTTTTGTAGTTATGCTGGGGCTCAGAGAACAACCTTAGTGTATTGTGGTGAAATCCCGGATCTGCTTTTCTTTTGAAATGCTGAGTTTTCTTTCTGTGCACCTGACATCTCTACTGGACAGGGCTGGACAAAGTCACCCTTTGAAGTTCTTAGTGACAACTGTTGGCAAGAGTTGGAGATGCCCACTGATCAACACCTCCGTTGTAGGGTCACCAGTGACCACCAAATCTAAAGGACACGGTGGAACTCAATGGGGCATCTGAACCCAGGGTCCTCCTGGCCTCTGTTGTGAGCGATGGTTCAGGGCTCCCACCTCTTTGGCTGCTATTCTCAGTCCCTTCATGGGGTCTCCAGGTGTTCCTCCAAGCCATCCATTGCAATTACTGCCTATATTCTCTATTTCCAGAGAGAGAGAGAGGTCTCCCTCAGGCCTCTTGTCCTCATCCTTTGGATTTTGTAGGCAGATGTCTCCACCGGAATACCCCATGTATACCCCAAGCTCAGTAAAATTAAAGTGGGATTATGCTGTCACACTCTCTGTCTTCCCATCTTCATCTCTGAGCCTGTTTTCTATTTAATAAATGGTGCCTCCACCCGTACTGCCCCAGTCGACCTTCACACTCTCCTCTCCTTCACCTCTCACTCCCCGTCAGTCCCCAAGTCCTGGAAGAGTCTGTTTTTCGGTGCCTTTTGTGTTACTATTGCCTTCTTCACCTGCTGGACCTCCAGTGTCCTCCACTCCACCTTCTCCTTCACTTCTCCTTGACACGGGTGCCTTGGTGGCCCCCAGCTGTCCCTCCTGCTTACTCCCCATTCATTTCCCATTCAGTTCCTGGAGGCCTTTTAAGAAATGCAGATTATATCCCAGTCCTCTTTAAACTCCACCAGAGTTTTTGCAAATCTCTAGAAGGTCAAGCCCCTGACATGGTTTATGAGGCCTATAATCCTTGGGTCCTTGGTCCCCTCTGCTGACCCAAATTCTGTTAATCCTCGTATCACAGCCATGCCATCCGACGCTTGCAGATGTCTTGTGCTGTTTGCATCACCTTGAAAAAAATGCCCTCAATTCTTTCTGCTTTAAGATCCAGGCCTGCAAAAGTTGCCCATAAGCCCTGCCTCCGCGTCCACAACCAGGCAGTGCCAGTCTCCTCGCTCTGTGCCCCCACAGACCCCAAAGCTCTGCCAATGTGGTAATAGCAATTAAGACGTAGGAAGCGCTTCCCACGTGGGGGCCATGTGCTGAGCCTGCTCTCCCTTATCACAGTTCATCTGCCGACCTAGTGAAGGAGACCCACCTCCATTCTCATTTGATACGCGGGAAACCAAGAACCCAGGGCTCAGACTCCACTCGAGTGGAGCCCATGTCCCAGCACACAGCACACATTGTTACCTTGTCACAGTAAACCAGGGCTGCTGAGAGGTCTGCGTCCCTATGTAAATGTGAGCTTTCTTGACCTTAGGGATTGGCTTTGCTTATTTTGTCCCCTCTTAACCCCTGTGCAAGGCACCTCACAGAGGCTCAGCAATTTGTAGACTGAAACTACTTCGCACCTGTCATTTCCAGAACTTATTTGATTTTTCAGATCGTGGCTTTTATAATATAAAAGGTGCAAAAAATAATTTTAACCTGGCATCTATGTGTTCAAGCAAAGAAGACCTTTCTTACCCCTGTAGGTGTTTATCTGTAATGTTTACTTGTGAGTAACGTCATCAATGATTTTCAAAATTTGGAGTCCTGAAGGCAGAGTGGCTGGCCAGAGAGCACGGCACGTCCTCTTTGAAAATGTCCCAGGTACCAGGCTTTTTTTTTTTTTTAAATTAGCTTCTGAATATGAACAAGCCAGCTCTTTAAAGTTTAATGTCCCAGCCATTTTAATTGTTTCTTCCAAAGTACAAAAGAGCAGCCGGGCCACATTGGCACTATCCACTTGCCAACTTTCCTTTTTGCAAAAACAGCTAAGCTCTTTCTGAGATTGAAAATCACTATCTGGGACCCCAGCTTGGCACTTACCTTTGCACTAACATAAAAGGAGCCTAATTTCTGCTTTTAGGAAATGTGTTGCAGAAGAGATTCTTGGTTTTTTTAAATAATGTAATAAAGTGTAGTAAAAACTTAAGTTTTCCTCAATCAGTGTCTCTTTCCCCTTCTCCATTTAATGAGGTTACCATCGAAAATATAGGACATTCATTGTCTTAATTTTATTGCCATTGCTGTCACAAAATACCTGAGACTTGGTATTTTACAAAGAGAAGAGGTTCCATTAGCTTGCAGTTTGGGAAACGGAAAGTCCAAGATGAGGTGGTCCCATGGATTTGACCTCTGGTAGAAGTTTTCTTAGCAGATGGTATCATGGTAAGAGTGCATGTGAGAGGGAGAGATCACATGGCAAGACAAGAATGGAGAGGAATCAGGCTTGCTCTTTTATAACAACCCTTTCTTGAGAACTAACTGGGTTTTCATGGGAAAGGCATTTATCCCTACAAAGGGTGTCACCCCCGGTGAGCTCCTACTAGGCCCCATTTCTTAAAGGTTCACCACTTCTCACATTGCTGCATTAAAAACCAAGCTTCTAATGTGAGAAATCTGGGGGGCATATTCAAACCCTGTGCAAACCACAGTACTCAGTGAATCTGGATTTCAGAGAAGCAACCAATTTTTCTTAGTGGACATACTGTCACATGCCTTTTTTAGAGCATATTTACATTTTTAAAAGTTGTATTTGCTGGTTCACTGGGCTCTCTAATTTGCTAAATCTGGTGACCTTAGTGTGGGCACTTCCTGTTTCCTCCACATGAGTGTAGGAAATGGAGAATGCTAACCTATATGAGATAACAATATTCTGAAAATGAATAAGGAACAAATAAATAAGCCCTATCACTTGAGATATTGGTTCCTATGCAAACCCAGATTCACACACATGCACTGGTTCCCGATGAATGATTCCTTTCTTGCAATTCAATAGGACGAATGGATGACATTTCTGTAGTCCTACACATTCCTATCAATAAACTTAAGGTGTTTATTGGAAATGTATGTTTTGGGGGTACTTGGGAGCCCAAAGGGCAAGGTAGCCTATCCCTGTCCCTGGGGTCACAATTGAACTTTCATGAAGCAAAAACGAAAATGAATTATTGTCACGGCGATCCCAATTATGAATGGAGTGATTTTCAGAGAGGGGACAGAGCAGTAGTAACCAGCGAGGTAGAGACAGACAGAGGTAGTGAGAGAGACAGACAGAGGTGTGTGTGAGACAGACAGAGGTGTGTGTGTTCCTCCTTCAGCTGCGGAGGGCCCCTTCCCCTTCCCCCTCCTCCCTCCCCCACTGCAGATCTCAGGGCTGGGTGGGTCCTGGGAGCACCATTTGGCCCTGAGCCTGAATCGATTCTTTTTTGGGTTGCAGGGCAGCAGCAGCAGGCAGGAGCTCGCCTGTCACTCCAGGACTTTTATAGACTCTGACAGCAGCTCCGGCTCCCTGTCTTTGGTCTTTTGTATTCTGTTGGTGTTCAGCCTCTGATCCACCTGGGGAGGGCGTGAAGGGCCTGCAGGGGAGGGCCTGCACATGGTCCGCATGACAACAGGACAATCCTAGGGGGAAACTGTGAGCATGGCCCCCTGCCCCAAGGTGTCCCCCTTTTTTACTTACATGTGTGCTCTTGGAGGAAAAGCTTTCTGGCCCTCCACCTTGGAGGCACCCAGGGCTGCAGGGCGATACAGCACCTTCCAGGGCGAGGGCTCTTCCCCAAAGGCCTTTTGGGGAAACGAGGGTCTAGCTGGACAGGCAGCGAGGGACGAGAGCTGCTGCTGTTGGTGCTGTGGCTTCAGAGCAGGTAGCAAACCTCAGGGCTGAGATGGTGCAGGGGTCTTTGAAGGAGGAGAGTCTTGAGTAGGACTTTGGAAGAAAGCTGGGGTTTCAGTTAACTTTTCTCCACTATGGCCGAGATACCTGACAGAACAATTTAGAGGAGGGAAAGTTTATTTGGGGTTCATGATTTCAGAGGTCTCCGTCCGTAGATGGCTGACTTCATAGTTCTGGGTCCGAGGTGAGGAAGAACATCACGGTGGAATCGTGTGGTGGAGGAAATCAGCTCAGGACATGGCAACCAGGAAGCAGAGAGAAAGCTCTGCTCACCAGGGACAAACTGTAACACCAAAGGCAGGACCCCAGTGACCTACTTCCTCCAGCCACACCCAACCTGCCAGAGTTTCGACCCAGTTAATCCATATCAGTGGATTAACCCACTGATTAGGTAATCCCTCTCAATCTAATCACTGAGGTTTTGGAGGACACCTCATAGCTAGATCTTAACAGCCGAGGAGACAGAGATGATGTCCCAATAAGGCAGCCCAAGGGAAGGAATCGGAGAAAGAGAGAGGCATGAACAAGGGCAGCGGAGGTCAAGGAGTGGGCCGTTGGGGGGTCTTTACACTCCACTCTGAATGGTCCCCAGTATGGGAAGTGGGTACATCTGTCATTCCTCAATGACAGTTTCATCTGGAGGATGGTACTTGTTGAAGTACACATCACTCGACCAACCCCTAGAGTTTTCAACGCAGCAGGTCTGGGACAAGGCCCCAGAATTCACATTTCCAGCAAGTTCCCCATGCTGCTGGTGCTGCTGGTGCTGCTGGTCCAAGGAGCACACTTTGAGAACCTCTGTGCATCTGTCATTGCCCCGAGGACCACAAGGACCCCTCCTAATGCACTTGCTCCCCACTTCCTGGAGATGACTTTTTTCCAGACACTAATTAAACATCATCGATGATATCGGTTAATTACTTGCGTTTGTTTTACTCGTTCACGGGGATGGGTGGAGGAGGAAGAGAACTTGCACCTAGTGTCTACCTACTCAGCCTTTGGAGTTCCAGCCGTCATTTCTTGGCGGCCACTTCTTCTCCTGGTCCAAGTCATCCCCTGTCCTATGAATAGCAAATTACAAATATTCAGCAGGCCTCAAATATTCACACCAGCCTTTCTTCCTCTGTGCCCCTCTAGGGACTGGACAATGGTGGATGGGGACACCGGATTTGGGCATTGTTCTTAATGAGGAGAGCTCAACAGGCTCTTCCTGCTCCATGCCCTTGGGAATGACTGAAATCAGTGAACTCCAGATAGAAAGAGCAGCATGGGTCCAATTAGGGTGGGAGGTTTAGCTCTATCACTGGTTGTGGGCAGGCATGGAGAGAAGAGAGGGGTTTTGTGACTGAAAAACTAAAAATCTCCTCAGACCAAGGAGTCCAGAGCTGTGTTGTTGCGTGGCGAGAGTCTCTTGAAGAGGTGCCTGTTCAGTGACATTCTAACTGAATATTTCTTGTTGCTTCCTCTAATCTATTAAAAATTAGTTGTTATATGAATGCCCTCATGTCAATACACTACCTAAAAGTGGTAGAACAAACGATGCTAAGGTTTGGATATGGTCAGAGCATGCCTTCTGAGAATTTATGTACTGGAAGCTTGGTCCTCAGTGTGGTAGTGCTGAGGAATGGAATGTTTAAGAGCTGGGGTGGGGTAATGATGTCACTTGAGTGTGGCCCTCAGAAGGTATTAATATAATTCTTGTGAGACCCCAATTTGTTCCCGTGAGACTGGGTTGTTCTAAAAAGTGGAAACATGGCCTTTGAATTTCTCTGGCTTCCTATCTCACCACGTGATCTCTTCCTCTCACCACCACCCCCACTATGAGGCCATCATCCATTTTATGATGTAGACTGAATACCCTTATCCAAGCCCAGAAGATGCTGGCACCATGTTCTTGAGTTAAATAAACTTCTTTTCTTCACAAAGTATCCATCCTGAGGTACTTTGTTATAGGAACACAAAACAGACTAATAGTGGGGGAAAGACTTCTGCTCAAAAGTTTTCATGGTCTACAAACCACCCACTGGGGCTGCAAATGGACAGAGCTCATCTGACCTATGTAAGGATGACTAAAAAGAAGGAAACAACATTACAAGAAGCATTAATAGAAGAGAGGTGAAAAGATCTCTGAGAGGCATCAGGAGCACAAAAGACAAAGGTTGGAAGGGTTGGCAACCCACAGAGTCTGGGCATGGAGTTCAGGTCACCCAGCACTCCACTCTCAGGCCACAGTCACCTCCCTGCCTAAGGCAAGATAGGACAGTTTGTCACCAGCCTCTGAAGGGTTTCCAGCAACCCTCCTCAACCTGACCAACAAGAGAAGAAATCCCCACGCTCAGAGCACCCATTATTCCATATGCATGGTACACAGTGGGTGCCGCTTGGCTCTCTTCGGTTTCAGCTCCTACCAAGACTGTTTTCTCCCTCTTGCCGACTTCTTCTCTCACTTACAGCTCTTGATCCAATCTCGGAAGCCAAGCACCCTCCCACTGCCTGGTGGGTTAGTAGCAGGATTACAAATGTACTTGGGAGGGTTCTGTTTGCTTTAGGGCTGCAATTGATTGTTCCTGTGTTTCTTGCACACACCCTCTTCTTCTATTCTCTTCATGGACTGTGGAAGGAACACGGACTGAATGTAAATGGCAGGGGACCACGCTCATTCTCAGATGGGAAGAGCCCTGTGCTGAGAGGCGGAGATCCGAGGTCTGGTTGTGACCATGAGTGCAACCCGGCATTTGGCCTGAGGCAGCTCACAGAGCCTCCGTGGGCCTCCATTCCCTTGTCTTCCTGAAATGCTCACCTGTGGCTTCACACCAAAGGTGGAGACTGACTGAAGACTCCACTACGGAAATCTACCACAATGTGGAAGTCCTAGGTGCATCCTCAACTCTCTCTTAGGAGAACATGTGGATTTCTTAAGTTGGATCATTGTATCCTGGGCCCCGAAGAGATAAGATCATGGTAACCAGTGGCTGGGCTAATGGCTATGCATCCTCCTGGGACACAGATGATGGAGGTTGAGTCGGGTAACTGAAAAGATCAGGGACCAGGAAGCACCTGAGACCCAGCTGAGGAAGGAGGTGCTGGATGGCTGGTGAATTCAGCCCCTCTCCCTCCTCCCTGTGGCCCCACCTGGGACGACCCCTTCCTGTGTGAAAGATTTGTCTACCCCATGAAATGCATTGGCTCAGAAATACTTCATGTTCCTGGTTTATATTAGTCAGCTTAGTGAACGAATAATTTCAGACACACTTAAAAATTACGTTTTGGTGAACCTACACCATGTAGCTGGATGAATAAATATATGACTTCTTTTTTCTGCTTTCAAAGATTAAAAATGGGTTGTGAACTCTGGCCTTGAGCCCCTCCAGGGACTAAAAGGAGGGATTACTAAACTAAAAAAGCAGGAAGAGTGCTCAAGAATAGGGAAGGGTAGACTCCCGTTGGGGTCAGCTCTCCAAGCTTCCTGCCCCCACTGTCAGCTCAAGGAGGGAGGATTTGTGCAAGGCCACCATGTAGGTCCCTCTCAGCAGCCGGCTTCCAGAAGCCCTCCCACTTAGGCTCTTCCTACCTCAGCCTGCCTGGGCACTCAGCTCGTCTCCCCAGATCACATAGGCTAATTGCTTGTAACAAAACTTGGCCTTAGAAATGTCAGGCATAATGGGAACGGGGAGGAGGAAGAAGAAGGGAATCGAAAACAACAAGAGGAATTCGGCAGAAGCCACTGCCGAGCACGCAGCCTTGGGGCTTCGGGGGCCAGTAGGTTTATTAACTGATCTGGATTTAGAAGGTCACCACCTTGGACAGGCAGTTGCTCCAGCCCAGTAGCCCCCAGGTAGCAGCTGTCATGAGAACACCTTGGAAAGGGCAGGGAAGTGTCAGCGGGCCCCACAGCACTTCCCAGCAGCCCTGAGGCCTGGCCAGGGCCTGCCCTCTTCCAAATGCCAGGGTAAAACATTTATTAAGCTAGTTCCTTTCAGTCCACTGGGCCCATCACTGACAGAAGGCAGGCTTCTTCAGAGGCCCGGCCTTGACTCGGGGAGGCCACAGAGACCCTCCCCATCTCTCTCTCTCCCTGCTGCAGTAACTTTGGGTGGGGACGAGCTAGAATCTGGGAAATGACAAGCATGACCTTGGGTTTGTTTTCAGGACCTTAGAGGTCTGTGTTTTTAGAGCCCTTGTGTTCACAGTCTCCCCCAAATTGGATAAGGCTGATCTGCACTAAAGCATTCACAATGGGATTGGGCTTCTGAAGGGTCTGGCCAGGGGCACTGCCCCAGCTAGGGGGATGCGGCTCCCTAGCCCAGCCTGAGTCTGTCCCCAAGCAGGGCAGAGTGTATGTGGGGAGCGGGGAGGGGTTTCTGGTCCTCTGTGTCCAAATGTCAAAGTCAGTGACTTCGGATGTCAGCTCCTTGCCTCTTTGCTGAGGTCTGTTGTACATTTAGTCAGGACCTTGGCACACAGCTAAATGCACAGGACGTGTATTCAGGGTCCCAGGCAGACAGACTGCCTGGGTTCTCTACCTGCCTCTGCCTTCTAGTTGGCGAGGAACTTCCTCTCTCTGTTTGTAGTTTCCTCACCTTTAAAATGAAGAGTATGGAACCAACCTCATCTGGCTATTGTGAAGATTAAATAAGTTTATACAAAAAACAGACACAGTGCCTGGCATATGGTGAATTTGATATAATTTTGTTAGAAGATACTTTGCCAATTTTCTGTCTGAAATATTTGCACTGCAGCCATTAAGAGTAGCTCTCCTTCCCCTAAAAGCTCACTCTTAGGAGAGGATCTGTGTATAGGGCATCAGCCAGTGGGATTTAATGAGCATCTACAATGTGGTTTTAACTTCAGCACATGCAAAAATGAGCAAGACCCACACGCATGCCATTATTTGTGCTACCTCAAAGGAAATAGGGTTTGTACTCGGGCTTCCAGCAAGCATGTGCTCAGAGCTCCCTGGGAGGCAGATGGTGCCAAGGGCCATAGCGCAGGGGCTGTGAAGAGCTCAGACCTGCCTGCTGTCAGCGGCCCATTTGCTGTCATTGCAAAGGTGATGTTTTGGTTGTTTTTTTTATAAGAGTGAAAGAGACTTACTATGCATATCAACTAAATCCAGGATGTAGACATTGTCTGAATCTTGTTTTGAATAAACTAACCTTAAGACCCCATTCTAAAGATGATTGGGGAAGGTTTGATCACGGATGGACATGTTGTTAGGTTGGACAACGGTACCAAGTGTTTCAAGTCTCTCGTGATTAGAGACGCACACAAGTGCTTACAGATGAAATGATACAACTGCAATCTACCTTAAAATACTTCTGAGGGGTGGGGGGGGGTGAAGAATGTAGACAACACCAAACTGACCACACATGGCTAACTGTCAACGCTGGTGACACTACAACAGGGATTTGGTTTCTCTTTGAAAATTTCCAAAATAAAAAGCTAAGACAGGAGAATGCATTACAAATTAGAATTTTTAAAAAATTAAATTAAAAAGCAGGAAAAATAAAAGCTAAGACAGGAACAGTGCAAATGCAGGGGTCCTGGCTCCGGGGATCCCTGTGCTCACAGCAGGGCAGTCAACCTGAGCCTTGTTTCTATGGCTGCAGCCTCTCCCTCCCCTGTGTCCTTGCCTTGGAGAAAGTAAACAGAAACGGGTGGGTGGTGGGGGGCTGGCTATAGAGACTGAGAATTCAGTTTTGAGGGAGGCCTGCATGGAAAACATGGAAGCCTGGAGAATCCACCGGGATTCAGCTACCCAGCTGACCAGCTTCCTTCCCCCGCCCCTCTGATCTGGTTACGGCTTTGAGGGCCAAGGACTTGCTTTTCCCAGCCTCGCGGCACACACAAGGAGGCTTCTACCACCTTGAAGGGACCCAGCGTCCCTCAGAGCCTTGGCTGTGCCATTTCAGGGAAAGCCTGCTGCTGTCAGGAAAAGCCAGTCCCCCCAGGCCCGTGCACACAGTCACATATGGGCAGCTGAGCTTGAGGGATCCTTTCCTGGGAGGTCACTGCCACTTCCCGACTGCTCCCAGGCAGATTTAGATGTGGCTGCTACGGTGTGGATGTGGTTTGTCCCCTCCCAAACTCACATCCATATGTAATTGCCAGTGTGACGTATTGAGAGGTGGTGGGATCTTCGTGAGAGCCTGGGGGCTGCCCTTGTGAGGGGATTGATGTCGTTCCCATGGCAATGGGTTGTTACAGAGCAAGTGTGGCTTCCTCTGCTCACACTCTTTCTTCCTTTCTTGTCGTGTGATCTTTTTCATGTGCTCCTGAGCTCTTCCATGTGGGGACCAGCATGTGGCCCTCACCAGTAGCTGAGTAGACGTCAGTGCCACCATGTTCTTAGACTTCTAGAACCATGAGCTAAATAAACCTCTTTCCTTGACTGATCACCTAGTCTCAAGTATTCTGTTATAGCAAGAGAAAACAGAGGGAGACTCAGGGTCACTCTCCCAAAACATCTCCAGAAAGTCACCATAGTTCCCCACAAAATTCCCCCACCCACCACCTCCATGCCCTCTCCCTGCCCCTACTTTGCCAACCCTGCTCCATAGCTCCACTTCAGAGCATTCCCCTTGCATAAAAGCAAACTGGCCCTGACTGGGTGGAGCGGGAATTGGATTACAGATCAGGAACTCTAGAATTCAGAGGCAGCTCTTCTGTGACCAGGTTTGAATCAGCCTGAACAATTCCTTTCATCTCTTTTGAATCCAGATGTTCTCATTTGAAGAGCTATATTGGAAGAGAGCTTCTAGTTCCAAAAGTCAAGTGTTTCTTTCTGAGAACAAGTGGCATGTTCCCTCTTAGCAAGACACCATCTAATGGATGCTAATGATGACACCAGCCTCAACAGACCCTGCCTGTCCATGCAGCGCCCCAGTGAATGGCCTCAGTGTCTCCCAGAGGGGCAGACCACAGGCTCTTGGAGAGCGGTCCTAGCCCCCTTGATTTCTTACCACTGCAGTTCTTTGGGAGTGGGACATGAGTGGTGGCTGTATTAAAACCACTGCTCATGCTCCTGAGAGGAAGAGAGGGGATTTTTGTCAGGTTTGCAGGAGCCTGCATTCTAGAACCTTCCCAGAAACCCTCATGATGTCAACTAACCTATTAGCAAGCCCTGTTTAAACCTGCCACTTTCCAGTAGTGAGCTATATTTCTGGCCACCTTTTCCCATTAGTAATTCTGGTCTCTCTTGTCACACTGGCTCCGAGCAGAGGAGGGAGTGTGACAGGAGGGAGTCCAAGTTGTCTGACCAGAGTCTTTCCCAAGTAGCAGCTGGCACTCTGGCCTTGAGTGTGGGTCTCCTGGGTGTCAGGGCATGGTCATGTGGTGGTTAAGACGAGGGCTCTGGAGCCCCTTCCAGCTCAGCTGCTGACCGACCCTGTACAATAGGGCCTGAGGCTGTTTAAAATTCCTGGGCCTCACTTTCCCCATTTATGGAGGGGGATGATAATAACCCTTACCTTAGTGTTTTGTTTTTGTTTTTATTTTTGGTGATAATTGAATGAGTCAAGCTCTCAGGAAAGTGCTTGGCACACAATGAGGGCTTGACAACTATCAATTATGGCCGTGGCTCTTCAAATTGCTGCCACCCATTGCTGTGTGATTTGTCACTAGCTGGCTCTGGTGGCTGGGAGTCTGGGGTGGAGTGTGGAGTTATTACATGGTGGGGGAAGAGAGGGAGGAGTCTCCATTATTTTATTAGATCACAAATTAGAGAAGAGCCTCTGTCCTCGGTTCCTTGCAGCACCCAGGGAAGCAGCTCAGTCTTGGTTTTGCTTTGGAGGATGGTCCCTTCTCCTCTCCTTGGCCAGGAGCCTGAGGGCTGAGTCAAGGGCAGGTGGGCAATTTCTGCCTCTGAATCAGGTCCGTCACCCAGCTGCTGCCACCTAACTTCTTCCCTGTGCAAGTAACTCAGGAAAACTGCCTGGAGGTGGACACATTTCTTTGAACACCTCATTGGCTGAGTGTCTAGTTTGACCTTGAATTTGGCCAGATGCTGGTCCACTGTGCAAGACCCAGGCCCACCGTGTTTCTCCAGCCTCAAGGCCCCCGGACCTGGCTGTGCTCAGCCTCCTCAGCTCTTCCTCTCCACCCCAGGCCTAGACCAAGCACCCTCTTGCCTCCGAGCCTGCTTTCCCTGAGCTGGGAACCCTCTCCCCACCCACATATGCCCAGGAGCACACATGGGACTCCCTGCCCAGCATCCTGCAGGTCTGGGTTCAGATGTCACCTGCTCCAATAGCATCTGCTGATTTCTCTGTTTAAATCAACCCTCTGGTCTTTTCTCTGCCTCTTGGTCTTCACTGCACTAACTTGGCACATTTCATTTTGGTCGTTTAATTTCTTCACATCTGTGTCTCCCAGACTTGAGGCCACACGTGCTATTCTCAACCTCTGTGTGATGGGCGGCACTGTCAGTAGTAATATTATCGAACATGTAATATTACAAAGGAAACACACTAGATTGAAATATGGTTATTGAAATGCAAAAGAATTCACAAATTTATGAGACAGATATTTGCTTTTCTTCATTAACAAATAAAGTAAAAGTATCTAAAAGTGAACTATTGACTTGCTAATTTTGAAGTAATGCTCCTTTTTCTTTCTTTTTTTCTTTGGTACTTGGCATCTCCCCATCTAGTATAAAAAAATTTTTTTTTATATACTAGAAATTGAACCCAGGGGCTGAGCCACATCCCCAGCCCATTTTATTTTTTATTTTGAGACAGGGCCTCCCTAAGTTGCTAGGTACCTTGCTAAGTTGCTATAGCTGGCTTTGAACTTGCAATCCTCCTGCCTCAGCCTCCTGAGTTGCTGGGCTTATAGGCATGTGCCAATGCACACAGCTCTATTTTTAAATTTTGATACAGAGTCTTGCTAAGTTGCCCAGACTGGCCTCCAACTTGCCATTCTCCTGGAGCCTCAGACCCTTGTTGTTGGGATTATAGGTTGTGCCACTGCATCTGGCCTGAAGTAATGCTATTTTTAATAAATATTTCTAGATATTTGTGATAACTATAATGTGATAGGAAAAATCTTTATTTCTATTGAAAAGCCACAGGTACAAAGTGTGGTTTGTCGCCTACACTTGTAATAGAAGGAAAGGATGGGAAAAATGTTTAATTTTAATTAGGTTGGTGAAGATCAGGATGCATTTTTCCCCAACCTCATTCACAGATTCTCCTGAGTTCTTAACCTCAGGGTGCTGTCTGGCCACAGACATTGTTTTCTCTTCTATTAGCACTGAAGAACCATGCCTGGTATATTATGGGGCTCAATGAGAATTTCTGGAATAAGCAAATGCTTTTGTTACAGCCTTGTCATTAAAGGGTTAAAATATTATTATCACATTAATAATATTATGATAACCACAGCTACTACTCAGTAATTGCTGTTATGTGCTGGATGGTACTTCGTGAACATCAGCTCATTTAATTCTTCCAACAAGGAACCCTGAGGTATGCACTATTTGTACTCTTATTCTTTGATTATAGAAACTCAATCCGACAGTTTAAGGAAACTGTTCAAGCCCACAGCTTGTATGAGAACTCAAATCCAAGTCAGAGCCTGTGTTCTTGGATGTTAAATAGGTTTCTTTGGATGTATCAGCCTTGGGGACTGGCCCTCAATTCCAACAGGCCTTGACCTGGTCCCCTTCCTTGGCTGAGGTGCTGACCTGCTCTTATTCACCCTCATCTTCTCAGCCTACCCATGGTGCCTAAGATCAGGGGGATCTTAGCCATTCACCCAGCATCACACACCTGCTCAAAGATAATGACCACCAGGCTGGTATCTCCAGGGCAGATTACTGTTCTATTTTCCAAATCTAGACATCCACTTGCCCACTGGATACCTTGCTGGATGTTCTTCAAGTCATTCTTTGCTAGTGGAAAGGTCACTTTCTCCCCGAGGACTTTCCTGCCCAGCTCGCATCCTGTTGTTCTCTATACACCCACTTCCCCCAAGGTGTATAACCTTGTTTGTTTACATACCTACCCCTCTTTTACCTCCTAGAAGCTCAGGTACTATGTCTAGTCTATCCCCAAATCCATGAGACTTAGAACAATATCTGATACAGGAGGTGACTGTGGGTGTTTGTTCAGTGGGTGAATAGACAAATGAATGGATAAATGATGAATGAATTTGAGTATGAATGAGTATGGCACCAACCATACTTGACATTGGCTGTTGTGCTTGTTTTTTGTTAAACATAACCAAGTGTATAGTACCATTAAATAATCCAAGAGAAATGAATTCTGAAGACTCAAGAACAGGGTTCTCCTTTATTTCCAAGCCTTAAGTCAATCTGCAATAGAAATATATAGAACTAGATCACAACAGCATATGATATCTATTTGCTTTGGTTCCTCAAATCAATTCAAACCCCGTTAATACTAAATTTAATTCATTGTTTTTTTTCTAGAACATTAACAGATATATTATTAAGCTGTGGGGTCATTCATAATTGGTCATCTCTCTGTGAATTAAATTTTAAAAAGGAAAAGTAAGATCAAAGAATAATCAGATTTCCTATTTATGCAGGGCAACCAAGTGAAATTATATTTGCTTTCTAAATATAGATTATTTTCATAAGAATCAAACATTTATTTTGATCTCAAGTGATCTCAATATATCTTATGTAGAATTAACAGAAATATTCCAGATAATAGTATTATACATTTAATAAATTTAGCATGTATTGAATGCTGTTTGAGTGAAAGGCACTGAATTGGGTCTTGGAGGGAAACAGAGATGGGTGGAACATGTTTTCTTCCTTAAAAAGGGGCTTGTGAGAAATAGAAGGGTGTGAGTCTTGAGGAGAAGGCTGAGTGAAGCTGCCTTTGGAATCTGTGCTTCAAGACACCAAAGTGAAGCTTTGAGGCACTTTGAAGTCTTGGCCTAGTGACATGGCTAATTGGTAGAGGGGCCTATGATGTCTGAAAAGAAACTTGTGGGATAAAAGGTGACTCTAAGACCACATTGTCTTTATTAATTTCCTGCTATGAAGGGCATGCATGGACCTCAATTGCCAACTGTTTCAAAAAAACTGTGATGAGAACACTCATACATGTGTGCTTATGGGAACTCTCCACATAAGTACCCAACATTGCTGCATCACCAGAAATGACTCTATGTGTCTCCGCAATTCCTTGGGTTTGACATAGGCTAATGGTTCCTAGCTGGGGACAGTCTCTGCCCCCTCTGCCCAGTGGTCATTTGGCAATGTCTGGACACATTCTAATTGTCATGATTGGGGTGTCTAATGATGCTGCTAAATATCCTGCAAGGCAGAGAACAGTTCCCATAACAAAGAATGATCCAGCCCAAAATGTTGAGATTGAGAAATCCTTGTCTAGGCCTCTTAGTTTGCCCATGCTCCTTTCCATGACATGTAGGTAGATTGAGTGATACCACAAGTCTCCCAAAAGAAGCGTGCGTGTGTGTGTGTGTGTGAGTGTGTGATATAGTGGATTGAATAGGGTCCTCCCTTCCCAAATTCATGTCCAACTAGAACCTCAGAATGTGATCTTATCTGGAGATGAGGTCTTTGCAGGTGGAATTAGTTCAGGATCTCAAGAAGAAATAAGATAATAAGAATTTAAGATAATCTTAAGTTCAGTGACTGGTGTCCTTAGAAGAGGACACTGAGATAATGCACAGGCTAGAAGTCTTTGTGAAAACAGAGGAGGAGCTTGTAATAATGCTGCCACAAGCAAGGTGCCAGGAGCCACCAAAAGTTGAAAGAGGCAAGGAGGGGGTTCTCCCCTAGAGCTTTCAAAGACAATATAGCCCTGCCAGCACCTTGATTTGGGACTTCTCCAGAATTCAGAGAGTGCAGTAGTGGTTTGTTAATGGCAGTCTTCACAAACTAGTGCAAGGTATATATATTTCTGTTGGGCAAAGATTGTATGTTTTGCCCACCTGACGTTCTTTTTCCTTTTGGTAATAGCATCCTAACTTCCTCACTGCTTGAACAACCTTTATATTGCTGTTTGAAATGTGTGCAGTGCTGTCCTTAATTGGAACTTTGTATGACCACAGCAGAAACAGGACTTTTCAAACCCAGAAATGGGGTCTCTTTGGTTAATTGGATTTGGGGTCTTACGTTTTATAAGTTCCAAGGATTACAGAATATTTTAACTGAAAATTATATTAGAGATTATCCTGATGTTTTTGTAGATAAAAACCTGGAGGAAGAAGATAAACATTGGCAATCCAGATCATTAGAAATATAATTTATCTCAAGGATTCTTTAAATAAGCACTTTTTCATTGCACATCTTAAATAAAATCTATTCAGAAAAATATTCCTACATAGTAATTTTGGGACTCATCTATTATATAAAGAAAGATGAACCTGTAAATGACACAATCATATATTAAAATGAGAATTAAAGGGGAATATTAAAAATCTATTTGTTTTGGTCACATCCCCTTTCTGAGATGTCTGTGGCTGGTCTGTGATTCCCCTAGTGCTCTTAGAAATCCCTCAATAAATGAGGTGGATACTTCTCCATTGTTTGCTCTTCCTCTCTCCTCTGGCCACCCCTCTTTGAGCAGGTGCCTGCAACAGCCATCAGCAAAAATGAAAATAACTCAATGTGTATATCACAGTTCTGCACAGAGTCCCCCATGCAGATTTAGGGATCCACTCATTCTTGGTGCGTAAGTAGATGGTTGTGTTTCATTTTCCCGTCTCACCTCACTCACCGACATGAGGTGTTGGCAAGAGTCCCTCATCTTGTGTTCCAGACAGTGGCCTCATCTCCCTGACCCCTCTAGCATTGCAAAGCAGAAGCGGCAGCATCTGTCTCATCTGCTGTAATGAAGGAATAAGATGTACCAGCCAAACCCCTCCATCCCTTCTCCCCCCTCTCTTCCTTAACATGGAGATATTTGATACTCTCTTGGGCAGATCTTAGAAAACAGACTTAAGTAACACAAAAGTCACTATTCCCCCACCTCCACATTCTTCTGAAGTATGACCTTTAGATTCTGAACAGGCTGTTGCATGATTATGTCTGGTCCTTGGGCTGGCCAGCCTGAGGGAGGGGATGGCAATATAACTAAGCCTGCATCCCAATAGTTAAGTTAAGCTCCGCAGCCTCTTTGGAACTCAGGGGGATTTATAAAATAGACCTAAAACTGCCACAGAGCTAAATAAGCCCCACAAGGACATGGATTTCAAATATGTGTGAAGGAATCTCAATACAATATTAACCATTAAGGAACAAAGACAAAAGTCACAGAGGAGGTTCCCTGAACTCAAATGCCCTGTTTCTCTGACTGGTGATGTGTGGACACAGGATCAGAGATCTTTAGATAACAATGAGACTCAACTTCCCCATCTTGTTTGAAAAAACTCAAGACTAGCAAGGTAATGGTGTTTCTTCACGATGGCACAAATTGTTGCAGAGCAGCCTAAGACAGGCATTCTCTTTGTGGTGCTATTAAAAGATGGTCCCCAAGTTCTTAAGACCATTGAGAATGGGTCCTTGTCTTCTTTCTTTGAACCTGGGTTCTGTGATTGACCAATAGAATGTGTCGGAATCAACACAATAGCAGTTACCCAGTGTAGGGCTGTAAATAATGGCAGCTACCATTTTGTATCTCTTGGAACTTATACTCTTGGAACCAGCCACAAGGCTTGAGGAAGCCCAAGCAGCCCACGGATAATTCACAAGCATAGGAATGGAGGTATCTGGCAGTCAGGCCTCACTCATCTCCCTGACAACATCCAGTACTGATCACCAGCCATCTTGGAAGTGGATCCTTTAGCTCCACTCCACCCAGGACACAACTGGTATTCCCTGGAGCAAAGATAGGCCTTCCATGTAAGTTCTCCTCTGATGGAAGATTGGTGAGTTGAATCATGTTTGTATTTAGACATGTGGTGGTCTTAAGTGACTGTTTTGGGGTGATTTGTTACACAGCAAGAGATGACTAGAATCTTCCCTGATATACTTCCAATTCAATCAGCATATCTTTGGGAATGGGAGATTCCCACTAAGGAAAGTCCTATATTCATGATTCTCAAACTTGACCTTGGAAGCTTTGAAAATGCACATCACCTGGCTATTTTAATTGATCTGGGTTAGGTCCTATAACCTGCATTTTTAGCATGTGCCATAGTAGTCCAAAAATATTATATGGTCATCAGTTAATTAAATTTTAATTACTCTAATAAAAGAGAAAACTCACCAGCCAAAAAGGCTTTGAGATAATTATAGCCCTTCTTTTTATCAACCTCTGTACCACATTTACCCTTTTGTAGCTTCAAAGAGACTGTAAGCAAGCATTCTACAAAGAAGGACAACATATAATGTTAATCCACTCAGTCATATGAGCTAAAGCCCCATGTATCTGGAAGTAGGAGGCCACTTTCCTTAAAACTCTTTTATTCAAAATCTGCATATTCAGAGCTGCCAGCCCATGGCTGCTCCCTGTATCCTCCTGGATGCCCATTGCTTGCCTAGGGCAGTGTGTCATAGTGGTAAAAGCCTATTCCTCAGAACAAGGCAAGTCTGGTTCAAAACCTGAGGCCTCTCATTGGGTGTGTAACTTTCAGCAAATGACTTCATTTTTCTTAGTCTCTGTAAGGTAATGATGATCATGTTGCCCATCACATAGGATTGCTGTGGAGATTAAATGACTAACAACACACATTAGGTACTCAGTAGGATGCCCGGCAAATGATAAAGGCTCCATAAATAGTATGTCTCACAACTTGTCTAACAAAAGATACAGGGAGGGGCCACGATACACATCATCTTTTGCCACATTTATACCAAAATATCAGGAAATGGATAAATTCAGTAGCATCTAAACATTGCTGGGAACTAGAGTCAAATCTCTTTGTTAAAAAACAAGGATTCCCAGGCCTGGGCTCACCAAATTCTGATTCAGTAGAGGTACATGAGTCCAAGAATCTGTGCAAACAATTCTGAAGAACCATTAGGTTTGGGACCTGGTGGAGCATTCAGAGTTCTTTGCTGCTAAACATGCTGAATCCTTTAGATAGCAAAATTATCTGTACCTTATGCACTCCACCAACAGAAATGAGCTCTGTTGACAAACTCGAACAACAGGTCACTACAGGTTAGTCCTGTTTTTAACTTCCAAAGAGGACAGGACTTTAGTCTGTCCAGGGCACAGCCTCAGAGGGAGGAAGACCCAGGAACCTGACTGTCCTAACCTCTCAAGTTTCCTATCAGCCACTTGCACACCTAACCCAGTGTCTGCCCAAGGAACGGAAGATGTCACTCTCAGAGATTTTAATTAATCGTCTTCCTATTTTTTTTTTTTCCTTTTGGGTCAGACTCCTAAATGTCTATCATGTTGACAGCCCTCTGGGGAGTCTTTTGTTCTGAATAGGTGAAAAATTGTACCCACAAAAAGAGTTCCCCATCAGATCAATTCTCTCTAACAACTTTATTGATTAGTTGCAGGAACATTTTTCATTTATTAATTATGAAGAAGATGTTTCAGAGATTTCTTAAAGTTAACTATTGTAATTTTCTTAAAAAAAATACTGAGTTAACATTGACTGACTTGACTCAAACTGCTTAACAAGGCACAGCAACATAAAAGCAAGGATTTAGAGTCCTAGCAAGGGAAGCTCTGAGTGCCTGTGAGCTCAGGCAGTGGTCTGAATCTTCATTTGGGGCTGATTAATTGATTACTTGAAAAAAAAAATGGCTTGTCCTTTTCAATAATGTGTTAGCATCAAAATATCATCCCATTATGATGTCCAGGCTAGTGATGGTTAATTAATTAATTGCTGCCAGTTAAAAACAATGTTCGACCCAGGTAAATCTTTCACTTATTAAAATCAATTTTGATAATGGCTTTGCAAAGGGATTTGGGAGTGGAGTCAGGAATCTTGGCTGGTTCCTCCTTCCCTCCCTCCCCCCACCCCCTACCGCCATCCTCTTCTCCTCCCCCACTCCTCAGTTCCATTCCCCACTGACCCTGGCAGTGCAGGTGTCTGTTAGAGCCTCATTCAGCAGAGCAGAGCTCCCTGGGCTGTGGATATTCTCTGAAGGTTCCAGATTGGCTGCATCTTCCTGAGTTACTCAGAAGAAAGCAGACTGACAGCAGACATCCTTGCCAGCTTGATTCCCAAGGCTTCCTGAGAAGGAAAACTAAGCTGATGGGAAATGAGGCAACTGGAGCAGGAATACAAATTCTTACCCCTCAACCCCCAGCAGCATCCCCAGCCTTGTTCTTCACCAAGCCCATTCTAGACAGTTCATGGCAAGAAGCCCCACTCCTGGGTGAAAGAAGGAATGCACACTGTTATTCACCTTGTCCTCAAGAGGCACAGATGGGCCCAGGTGGATCAGGTTGTGTGTTAGGCACAAACATGACCAAGGGCTGAGCCATACTCTCGGGGTAGTTTCGGTCTACAGAAGCAGTCTGCTTACAGTTCTGGCAGAACTATGGGCTATCTGGGAGGAAAACTGGTGGTGGATGAGAAAGATCAAGACAGGAGACCCACTTTACCCCGAGCACCTCAGAGGAAAATTGGGTTTGAGTAAAAGATTATAAAGGTAGGTATTCCTTAAAAGAAATAGAAGAGGGCAAAATCAATGGGACTCTTGAATGTGAAGGAATCCTGTGAAAATGAAGAGAGGCGAACAGGATAGAACAATCACCAGACCCTTGGGACTTCTCAGAAAGCCCAGGGCAGAGTGTGAGTGTCAGAGTCCTGCAGCAGAGGAGCAGGCTGCCCAGTGGGGTGCAGAGGACTGGGCAGAGGGAATCTGCCTTCCCAAGAGCTAAAGAGAATAGCAAAAGCTTCAAACTCAATGTTTGGTATAAAATAAATGGGGGAGGGAGGGAAGGCCCAGGCTTGAGAAGATGTATGAGGGATTACTGGGCATCTGGGTTCTGTAAAAAGAATCAGCCTTCCCAGTGGTTGCGGGGAGCTCAACTGAGGAGGTCGTGAAGGACAACAGAAAGCATGTCTCAAGTGACACAGGCTAATGTCTCTACAAAAATTGCACCCCTACGCCCTTAAATGCAATCTAAGTAGCAGTAAGTACTGCTTTGCTAAGCAAGTGAGGAATGAGGATATGAAAATAGGTATTGGGAAGTACTTATTCTCAAATAAAAAGATAGATTAGATTCTGGATCATACCCTGCCACCATGCATGCATAGCTCCATGGTAAAATTCTGGAACAGATTTTTTAAAAATATTTTTTAGTTGTCAATGGACCTTTATTTTGTTTATTTTTATGTGGTGCTGAGGATCAAACCCAGTGCCTCACACATGCTAGGCAAGCACTCTACCACTGAGCCACAACCCTAACCCTAAAAAAAATAATAGATTTTTAGAAGAAAGATTGGGAGTTTATAATTCTTCATGGGTAACATGAAATTGGTAAAAATAAACCAAACTAACCACATTTCATTTCTGACTTGTGTACCAAAAGCATGACCTAATCTAGATCATTCTCCATCTAGCAAAGCCACTGGACTGATCTTGCCTGATATTCTTTTGGACACATTTGTAAAATCTGGCTTGAATTCCTGCAGATAGTTTGCATCACTAACAATGAGGATTCTTATTGAAGGAATCTCAATTAGAGAACCGAGGGGGGAGTTAAGTTTAGCTCTGTTCCTAATTGTACCTTGTTCAACATTTTTCTAAAAGAAGTGAATGAAGGTACAGAAGACATACTTATCAGATTTCCAAATATGACTCATGTCTGGGAGGGATAGATAACACAGCAAAAGAACAAATCAATATTCAAAGTTATTCTGTTAGGTTGGAATATGGAAATAGGCCAAGAGTATAACAGGAATAAACATAAAATCTGAGCTCAGGGTTACAAAAAAATCAATAGCAAAGGCATAGCATTGGGGAAATATGACTTGGTAGTGGTTGACATGAAAAAATGGCTGGGATTTTTATGATCGTAAGATCAGGAAAACAAATAGCATAATACAAACCCTAACAAAGCTAATGGAGTGTTTTAGTTTGTGTACTCTCAGAAGCAGAACTGAAGGTAAGAATTCTAGAACAAGTAATTCCCTGGGGAGAAGCCTCCTCCTATACTGAATAGGGGAAGTGAGACAGCAAAGGAGCCAACAACTGTAACAACAACCATTGTCAAGCCAGTGACCATGATAGAGCAGAAGCATGATGCCCCTGGGGAACTTAGAGAAAGGTGGGGGACATAAATCTTAGGGTTATCCCAGCTGAGAGGGAGAGGGCTGTGGCATTTATATTCCAACTTACCTTCATTGTTGGTTGAAGGTTCTTCTGGGGAGTATTGGTTCTTGGCACCTCTGACTGTGCACAAACCTGGGCTCCAGTAGCAGAGAAAGACCTCAGGCAAGACATAGGTGCTCACAGATAGAAGTGAGTCTTGAAGATACCAAAATGGTAAGATTCAAAGGAACTATTGGCTGGGCACTGATGATATCTGCTTCAGTTTCCAAGCTCTAGAGTAAACATGTCCAGTATAATTATCTGATATAATATATTAAACTATGGGTGCCACATTCAAGAAAATCCTTGAAAAACTGGAGTGCCTCTTAAAGCAAGAGCACAAGATGATAAGTAGTTTGATAATCATGTCATCTGAAGATAGAACTAAAGAATCCCAGTTTGGAAAAGGAAAACAGGAGCAGAAGATATCTCTGTGAATCTCATCTTGGTTGTATAACAGATGTCGTCAACTTCTCATGTCCAAATGGGAATTCAATTTTCTCCTCTCAAAACTGGATTACTGTGTTTGAAAAAAATAGTGGATAAATACAGAAAATACCATATGACACCTATAGCTGCCTCCAAATGATGAGGTTCCTGTTTTAGAGAGATGGTGGGAAAGGGGAGCCTAATAAATGTGAGGACCAAAACCTATCTGCCAAAAAGTTTACACACACACACACACACACACACACACACAGAAGTGAGTTTAAAGATTTTGACCAGATTTTGATATCAAAGCAATTGACAGAGAACTATACAAAACTTGAACAAATTCTTAATCTGAGACTATGAAAGAGCAAAAATTTCATTTTAAAAAACTAAATAGAACACTATACATGAAAAACAAATAAGAAATTATTTAGTACTTATGTGAGCATATATTAAATGAATAGACAGCCTTACACATAGATTGATTTGTGGTTACATAAAGATGTATTTGTCTATTAATTGTTTACTCATACATACATGGAAAATTATAGCTGTATATGACAATACTGTGGTCTTGGTATTATTATCAAATTCTCCCAGTTGGTAAAAATAAGTTATGGCACACCCACACTACCAACCACTCATTTGCAAAACCCTATATTGAAATGGAATAATCCTCAAAACCATTTTCTCACAATGAGCAGGGTATACCCCGTACCACATGTATTAGTCATCTTTTTTTTTTTTTTTGCTGCTGTCCCCCAAAACCTGACAAGAACAACTAGAAGAGGAAAAGTTTATTTGGGGGCTCACAGTTTCAGAGGTCTTAGTCCATACATAGCTGATTCCATTCCCTGGGGCTCAAAGGTGAGGCAGAACATTATGGAAGAAGAGTGTGGCAGAGGAAAGCAGCTGGTGACATGGCACTGGAAAGCATAGAGAGCTCTCTTCTTTATGAAAACATATAAACCCCAAAGCCACACCACTAATGACCAGCCACACCCTACCTACCTGCAGTTACCACCCAGTTAATCCCTACTGGGGGATTAATGCACTGGTTAGGTTGAGGTTTTCTCATAACCCAATCTTTTCACCTCTAAACTTTCTTGCATTGTCTCACACACATGCTTTTGGGGACACCCAATATCTAAATCATAACATTCTGCCCCTGGCTCCCAAAAAAAACATATTGCAAAATACATTTAGTTCATTTCCAAGAGTTCCCATAGTCTCAGTAGTTCCAGGATTTCCCAAAAGCACAAGTTCAAAGTCTCCTCTGAGATTCAAGACAAGCTCTCAACATGAGCTCCTGTAAAAGTCAAAAGCAAGTTACGTGTATCAAATATATAAATAAAGGTACAGAGTAAACATTTACATTCCAAAAGTTAGAAACAGGGGCATAGAAAGAAGGGATGGGACCAACACAAGACCAAAATAGAGCTGAATAAACAAGTTCTGTAGACTCACATCTAGCATCTAGGGCACAGGGCATCCTGATGTTCTCTGCAGAGGGCTTCTGTAGCTCCACCCCTGTAGCTTTGCTGGTTGAAGTCCATATGGTCTCTGGTCTCTCTCTTGGCTTATCTGTGCTTGATTCCTGCAGTTTTCCTTGGCAGAAGTCCCACATTACTGGCATTTCTTATTGTCAGGGGTCCCCACTGCAGCTTTGGCTTTCTTCTCACTTCTCCACCCATTACCCTCTCAACAAGGACTCCAACCCTGCTGCACTTTGCTTGGTCTCCAAGGCCTTCCTTTGGAATTTCAGGGAAAGCCTCTATGACCCCCTAACTCCAGTGTCCTGCACTCCTGTGGATCCAGCACTTTGTGGTTGCCACTAAGGTCTGCTGCCATATTGAGCAGTAGCCAAGCCTGTAGGAACCATGGCTGCAGTAGCCCCCCTGTGCAAGCAGAGTGTCCCAGTGAATTCCCAAGGGAAGTTTTACTTTTTCACCCTTGAGCCTGAAATGGGTGTGATCTTGCCAATAGCTGAGATGTCCTAAAGCCATCCTTCCTATTGTTTCTGGGCAAAGTAGTTAGCAGTGTCTCTTTAGTGGCTGTATGATCTTTATCAACTACACCTTCCTTAGACCCAGTTTTACTTGTAATTTTCTGACCAAACTGTAAGTTTTAGAAGTCTTTTTCTGTTTTGCTTTTTGTTCCTGATTATCACAATAAACTTGGCTCAAAGCTGCCAGAAATATCCATGCCACTGCCCGAATACTATGCTACCTAGAAATTTTTTTTCACCAGATTAAGAAGTCCATTGCCTTTAAATTCAGCCTCACAGAAAGTCTCAAGACACAAGGAAAAAAATGCAGACAACTTATTAGACAGGATATAACATGAATGACCATTAGTCCAATTTCCAATAGAATCATCCTTCCCCTCTGAAACCTCATGAGCCTTGTATTTACTGTCCATAGTCCCATTGACATTCTGGTCTTCTGAGCTCCCACCAGAATTACCCATTAAGGTCCACTTCCTACAGTCTAAAGCTTTTCCAGCTTTCATTGCTAAACATTCCAAAATTCCTCCCACAAATTCCAAAAATCTCCAAAAGCTTCTGAACCACATGCTCAGGTCAGTCACAGCAATGACCCCACCTCTTAGTTCCAATTTCTGTTTTAGTCAACTTTTTTTTCACTGCTGTGACCAAAAGACCTGACAAGAATAATTAGAGAAGGAAAAGTTAACTTGGGGGCTCATGGTTTCAGAACTCTTAATCCATAGACAGCTGACTCCATTCCTTAGGGCTTGAAGTAAAGAAGAACATCATGGCAGAAGTGTGTGCCAGAGGAAAGTAGCTGGGGACATGAAACCAGGAAGGGGGTCGGGGAGAGAGTCTGTTTTTCTGTCTGACAAAATATAAACCCCAAATGCACCACCTCCTCTAGCCACACCCTACCAGCCTACAGTTACCACCCTGTTAATCCCTATCAGGGAATTAGTTCACTGATTATGTTAAGGCTCTCCTAATCCAATCATTTTACCTCTAAAGTTTATTGCATTATCTCAAACATGAGCTTTTGGGGACACTTAATATCTAAACCAAAACACCACACAGGCTGGCCTAGTGTTGCCCTCAGTTTCAACACTAAGTTCTCAGGACACTGGCTTTTCATTGTTCCTGGATCCTGGTCAGGCTACTTACTAACCATGTGACCTTGAGAAACACTTTTTTTCACTTCTCAGTATTTTGGTTTCCCTAAAATGTCTTTTTCATACACTTGCTGTAAAGGACAAAGCAGAAAAGGAGTAAGTTTAGGGAACTTAGAATTTTATTTTCTTTTGAGTTGGGGAGAACTAAAACAAAGCTGTTATAGAATAAAAGTATTTATTTTTATTTTCATTCAATATTATTCTGATTTAGGACAAAATACTTATTCCCCTGAGTCTATTCAGGATTCAATGACCTCACCAATAATAATAAACATGTATATATCAGAATAAAAGTGGGATTAACAATAGAGGAATGAAGAAAGAATTACATCCAAGACACCCTGGTTGTACAATTCAGGAAGGAAGCTCTGGCCTAGAATCCTGCAGGAATCCCATGTCAGCAAGAAGGGAAACTATTACCTCCCTTCTTGGCTGCTGCAAAAGGCTTCTTATGACTCTCAGGATTCCACAACAAATTGAAAGATACAGTGTGAATATCAGATACAAGAAAGGTTTCCTCAAAAATTAGGGAGAACTGATAGGATGCAGAAAACTCCTCCCCATGTCCAGAATTTATAAAATAAAACTCAAGTCAAATATCTATCTGTAACAAGAGAATTTTCTATTGTACAAATCCAAGAAATTGAAGTTAATTTTGAGACAAGGTGAAAAAAATGACCTTGAAGATGTGACCTTGAGAGCGTCGTTGGTTTACTGTTTCTATTAATGTGTTCTAGAGACACTTAGAAAAATTTTGTCTTCCTTCCTTTTTGCCAGCTGTCTGACCTGCAAGAGGTTGGCAGTCTTGGTAGCTTAGTGATTTGGACTCTGTGGAAGAAAAGCAATACCTTGTACCTGAACAAGTCTTTCCTGGTTGTAAAGCACTTTCTTATCCATTATCTTAGTTGGCTTCAACATCACTGTTAGAAGCATAGTATGAGGAAACTTAAGGTCTGCAAGAGCCACCCTTTTTTCCTTAAATATCTCACTCCTGATTCACCTTGAATGGGAACTTCCATCCCTAAAGTATCATTATTTTGGCAAAGATATCTCTGTAATTTCTATACCAAGACAAAATGTCTCTAGGATCATTGTTACATTGATGGCATTATTGCCAGTGAGGATGAGTTTAATAGGACCCTTGGGAGACAAAAGGCAAGACAGATACGTACCTGCCTGAAATCTGGGAAGCAGAACACTGTTAAATAAAAGAGAATCCAGGCAAAGTGCCCAGAAGAAACTTTGGGGAGCCAGAGAGCATTTTGAGGGCAAGAAATGGCTTAGATAAAAGTGGGTAGAAAGACTCTAAGATAAGTGTAACCTACATGGTGGTTTTATCTGGAGATGGTCCATATAATACAAATTGTGCTAGGTCTTGAGCTTCAGTATGGTGGGCCAGCTCAGAGAGGTAAAGAGTTGGATTCAATTGAAGGACAGAGATGACCACTAAAAATAAGTCAGTGTTGAAAAGGATGCTCAAGAGATGTAAATCTAGGCAAAGAAGGTTATCCCAAGATCTAGAAAACAAGACTGTATAGAGGGAAAAAAAAAGTTTTTTGCTCTCTTCAATTGCAGAAGTCTTAGTCTCAGAGGTTGAGATGGTGCCCGGTAGGGAGTTTATTGGGTAGGTGAAGGTGAATGGACTGGTGAGACCCATTAAAATGTTCCTGGAGCATCTGGTCCCAGGAAATTAGAGAACCAGGTTAGAGATTTGGGACATAAGTGTACAGAGATCTGTGCTGTTTCCCAGGTTGCCAGGGATTATAAACTTGACTCAAAGAGGACAGCAAATCAGAGTTAAGAAGCACAAAATACCTGTTGACCTACCATTCCACTTCTGTGAATTTTATTTACAGATATCCTCATACATGTGGGATATGACATATATAGAGGAACACTCACTGTGTTGTTGTCAGTAGTCGCCAAGGGTGGAAAATACCCTGAATATTTCATCACAGAAGATGGCTGAAATAAATTATGGAAGACTCATGCAATGGAGAATTAGGTGTAGAACTTTTATATGCACTGATTTGGGAAAATTTTTAAGATATCTTTTCCACAAAATAAGTAAAAATCAAAATGGAATAAATAGTGAGCTATCATTTATATTTCTTTTTCTGAAACATGTCTGGGATCCTTTTGAGGATGAGGCCTGAGTGCTGGCTGATACGGTGGGAAGAAAATATTTATTAATAATCTTTGTGTAACTCTGGAGATTTGTGTTTGTGTATATGACTTTTATTTTAGAAAATACAGACCTGGAAGGATGACATGATAGGAACAGGAAACCAAATTCCAAAGTAAGGTAGTGAAGATGAGAGTCCAAGCAGAGACTGGACGGTGGGGGCAGTGGGTGGCCCAGAACTGCATCAGTTCATTGTGGCTATGATTTCCCAGCCTGGGTCTGGGTGGGTGTAGCTGATCCCAAGAAGGAGACATCAAACTATGAGGTCAGAGAGGGGACAAATGACTAAACACTTCCCCAAGCATCTTCCTTCGTGGAGTCTTGGTTCTGTAAGGGAATCTTAGGGTCATTCAGTTTGGTGGTTCCAAAATACCAGTGTGTAATTTGTCTGTTTCAGAATCATCAAGGACCTTGATTCAGATTCAGATTTGTGGCCCATCCCAGCCCCCTGAATCTGAAAGTCTCAGGAGGAAGGGGAAACCTGGTGGTTCTCATGTTCCTGTGGTTCTGATGTTCAGCCTGGTTGGTAATCACTGAACTTGACCATCCATCTCTCACAGTGGAAGGGGATTTCCAAGATAGAAGATGTGGGTGAGGCCCATCTGTGGATCTGTGAAAGTACCTAAAACAGTGCAGTCTAGAGTACACTGCAAGGGCAGCTAGAAGCCACAGAGACCTATGCTTGAACCCAGGCCTGCCATTTATTGTTCATGTCCTTGGAGATGAGTATTAAGTCATCTTAATGAGTTTAATATGGGTTTAATAATGCCTTCCTACAGGTATGATAACAGTCCCCAGCTGTTAACATTACTCTTCTATTATTGTTGTTGCAACCTGCTATAAGGTAAGAAACTTGCAAATAGATAAAGGACTCTTATCAAAGGAAGAGCAAGAAACTAACAAAATGACTTTGGCAGCATTCATTATAGCATCAAAGGGGAGCTCCAACAAAAGTAGGCCTGGACTATGAACTGTTTGCTGCAAGGACCATAATCCTAAAACCACTTGAGTCACTTAGATTTCAGTTCTGGTGAACACTTAGTGCTCAATATCCCCCACAATATAGTCTATCAGGCTTGTAGTGGGATTGCCTTGGGCTTATGCAATGAGCCACACTAGAAACAAAAGTAGGTGAGTTCTGGATCACCAGAGAACCCAAAAAGTCCTATGTTTTTGCCTTTCTAGGGTTACAGAATGGAAGTTGGAGGTATTCATTTGATCCTCTTTCCCTTGTGTGCCTAACTCCATTAATGTCTATAGAGGCACATTCCCAGCACATTTAGTGGGTTTGGACTCCTAGAGAATCATTTCAATTTCTCATTATGCCTGGGTGGTTGGCAGAGGCCCTAAAAAACAGAATACAGGAAATCTGTAGAGGTTTAGAAGCTCATCTCAGCCTCTCTTTCAGAAGCAGGGATACACTTTTCCCAAAGGCCAAGCTACAGAAACACATTTCTTCAGATCCCGAACTTTGAGACGAGGCTTTATGCACATTGTGGTAGTTTAGTTACAGCTGTATTTTCAGAAATTCCTTTTTCTACCTTTGCAGCAGCTGAAGGGGATGGACCAATGACTGAGGTTCCCTAAATCTGATATCAAGTCCAACTGTGGCTTTTGAATTCCTGTTATATTCTTCCTCGGGGCTACATCAGATTAGTTTTATTTAATTTCCCCCAAATGTTAATATCTTAGTCTTGGAGTTGCTATATAAAAAGCAAGGAGGAAAGAAAAGTAGGAAAACACATAGAGGGAGACACAGTGAAAACCTGATCTCTGAGAGGCCCAGGCAGTGGTCAGCCCATGGGTGAGGGGATGGGTGTTAGGAGGGGCTGAGCAAAGACGTGGTGGTTATGTCTACTCTCCTTTCATAAAGAGGAAGAAACTGAGGCCTGGAGAGGCAGGGGATTCTCTGGTTAATCAAGGGCCAGAATCCAGGTGTTTGGATCTGACTAGTTTGGTCAATGTTAAGGGGAAAAGACTGGGGAGGGAAGCAGGAATTAAAGTGAAAGAGTGAATGCATAAGTTTGTTGGTAAACTCATCTCTAGGATTTATTAAAATGTAGTTTTTAAAGTATCATTACATACAAGGATTATTTTCTATTGCTAAGCAGCAAATTAAACCCAAACTAAGCAACTTGAAACAAACAATTATTACCTCTGTTTTTGCAGGTCAGGAATAAGGCACAGTTTGGCTAGATGTCTGTGGCTCCAGAAGTCTCACAAGATGGAAACCAAGAATCAGCAGAGGCTGTGGTCGCATCCAAAGGCTCATCTGGGGAAGGGTCTACTAGCATGTTCACTTGTGGTTCTTGGCAAGATTCATTTCCTCATGGGCTACTGTGCTGAGGACCTCAGTTTTTTCCAGTTGTTGGCCAGAGGTACCCAGAATTCCTTGTCTTGGAGACCTCTATAGCATGGAGGTGGGCATCCCTCAAAGCAGTTTTTACATCATAGTTTCATAAGTGAAACCCCACCAACTCTTCTGTACTCTCTTCTCTAGAATCAAGATATTAAAACCAGCTCAGAGTCAAGAGGAGGGAATGGTCCCAGGGCATGAATACAATAGGTGGACATCACTGAGGGTTATCTTGGAGACTGTTTAACAGCAATTCATATTTTTGGTAGAAAATTACAAAATGCAAATATACTACATTTCATACACAATTTTACCATGAAGATCTTGACTAGTTACATATTCTTTTGTGAACATTTTTATAAAGATATTTATTTTTAAAAAAGATGGTTCAAACTATACCTACTCTGGCTATCTGCTCTGTTAACCCAGAAGTATATCACAAATTGGTGTCTATAAATATTGTTCTATATCATGAGTAGAACTTGAGAGAAATAGGTTAAAGAAAAAAAGGGGGGCTGGGGTTCTGGCTCAGTGGCCGAGCGCTTGCCTTGCACATGTGAGGCACTGGATTCGATCCTCAGAACCATGTAAAAAAAATGAATAAATAAAATAAAGATATTGTGTGTCCATGTATAACTAAAAAAAAAAAAAATTTAAAGGACAGCATAATGTCAAGTTGATGCCAAAGAGGGAGTGAGTGTTCATCTAGTAGAGCAAGTAAGAACTTTGCCTTCAGTATATACAACAGACCTTGGATGGTCAAAGTATTCCAGCCTTGTAGGAGATGGCATATCATTCAATAGCATGTGACAATAGAAAATTATAAAGGCACTTGTAGGTTATATAAAAATAAGCTGGTGCCAGTTGTGCTGTGCCAATTGCCAGCTCATCAGTGTTCATTTGTCTTTGAATCACTTCAAGCATGTTCTCTGGGTTCAAAAGTGTGACACAAACAAGGAAGACTGACGACCACTGGAATAAGGTGACAAAGCCAATACACTGGGGTGAGGGAAAGAAAGATCCAACAGGCTTCTTGGCACCATCTGATTGGGCTGGAAAGAGATCAGTAAACTCAGTGGTTCTCAGCTACGGTTGAACATGGCAGTCAGCTGAGCAGTTCTGCTCTCCTGAATCCCACTCAAAGAGATTCTGGTTTAATTGGTCTGGGGTGGGAGTTTTAAAACCTCCCCAGGTGGTTAAAATGTGCAGCCAAGGCTGAGAAACACTGAGCCAACTACAAGGCATTGGCTTGGGAGAAGGAAATTCAGCTTTACTTCAATTTCCTTTGCAGGCTACTAAGTTTGAAGAGTAGCACTGATAATCCCACTGCTTTAAAAAGAAGTAGTTGTTGTCTTAAAATTGGCATAGGAGAATTTCAGCTGAGTGGAAGAACAGATTTCCCCACATTGGTACCTTATGGAAGGGCTCTCCAACTTTGCAGTCTCATCCTTTTGATAATTTAAAACTGAACTTAAATTCTAGGAAGATGTGCACCATCTATTCTATGTTGGCAGGAGTCTTAGTCTGTGCTGCTATCACAAAATAGCATAGACTGGGTAACTTATAAAGAACAGGAATTAATTTCTCACAGCTCTAGAGGCTGGGAAGTCCAGGATCAAGGCAATGTCAGGTTAGCTTGTCTGGCAAGGGCTGCTCTCTGCTTTCAAGATGGCACCTCATTGCTGGATCCCATAGATGGGGAGGAACACTGTCCTCACCTGGTGGGAAGTGGGAGAGCAAGCAAACCAAGCATTGAACGAAGGCTCTTTCACAAAGACCTTAATCCCATTCACAAAGCAGGAGTCCTCCTGGCTTAATCACTTTTCCAAGACCCTCCTCTTATCATGTTGGCACCACCTGAGTTTTGGAGGGACACACACAAATCACAGCAGTGTGGCTCAGATCAAGCCACTGTGTTGGGCCTTCCTTATCTTTATTTAATATTTTCCATGGTTTACCCTCTAGCCAAATGGCACTGATGGAACTTGTCCATGATCCTACTTTTTAAATTTCTCATTTCTCTGCCCCCTTTTTCAGAATCTCAAGGACTGGCTCTCTGATGCTTTTCTTACCCTGACTTCACTTCCCTAGGTGGCACAGAAGATGACAAATTTCATCATGGGTCATCAGAATTTACTTATTCATGCCCCACTTCTTTAGTCCTCATGGATGATTTCAAGTTAGTGGTTTGGGGCATGATAGTAACTTAATGAGTTAATGAGGTCCACTGACTTCTGAGGACTAGGTGCTTCCCCAGAGGATGGTACTAATTGAGGAAGGCCATGCAGTGGGAGAGCATAGAGAAAAGAGTTGTAAGAGACAAGCAGAGCTTTTAATATGCCTCGGATCTCATGAGTAAATTTATTTGCCTAGGATCAGTGAGAAGAAATTAAAGAAGGAAAAACGGAAAATTTTTTTAAAAGGGGTTGGGTAGGAGACAGTATTGGAAAGAAACAAAGCTGGAAGGAGTATTTTGCCGCAGTCTGGCTGGGCACAAAATCACGAGCCACTCAAGCAGGAACAAACTTTATTTCCAAAACTCCCGCGAATGCCACACACGTGGCCTTCTCCTGGGACACACTCCACCAACAGGAAATCCCTCCTCTGGAATTCCCTCCTACCGCATTTCCCCAACCAATGGGAACTCTCCTGGAGTCCCAGAGCTCCAAAGTAGCAGACCTAGGCAGACAGTAGGGGTCTAATCTCCAATTGAATGCACATCTTAACATAATCATTATCATCTCAATGGCTTGTGGCCGTCACCTTTCAACCAAAAATGCCATGTGTCAATCCTACTTGGCTATGGCTCTCAGCAGTATTTAGCTGTGGTTAGAGTTTCTTTATTACTTTGAGGGAAAAAGAGTTTACTCCCTTTAACAAATGCACAGCATACAGGTAATCTGCAGATCTATGGGCTGATGTGGAAAATGAAATCCTTGAAGAAATGCAAGTTTGGGATTTTGGCAGGATGTGGGTGGTGGTGGTGGTGGTGGTATGTGTGGTGTGTGTGTGTGTAGCTTTGGAGCAAGAACATATCTTCTGCTCCAAATCAAATAGGTAAAGAAATATGATAAATAATAAGTGCCCATTAAATAACTAGCTCAGGAAACTAATGAAAAACACCGAAACATGGAAAAGAGAAGCAAGATGGCTTTGTAATCAGGGGCCTACACATGGGGGAGGTTAGAGAGTTGGGGTGGGGAAAGGAGAGAGAGCAATGGGAGGAGAAGAATAAATCACAGCAGCAGAAAGTGGCTGATCGTGTAGGCACAGGGCAGAAAGGTCAGACAGGCTTTAGTGAAATTTTACCGGAAGTATTCTTCATTTACATTACCCAAAAGAAAAAACAGGAAAATACCATTCCCGATGGACAAAGAGGGCAAGCAGGTAACAGAAGAATTCAAAATAGCAGAGATTTTAATGTGTGTTTTTTACTTCTGTCTTTATCAAAAGATGTTACATTTTGATGCAAGGTCTGTGGGTTATACTCATAAAGCAACCACAAGCAGACATTTTGTCTCACAGGGAACCAGTTCTCAATAATTCTCATGATTTCTGACCCTCTTTCAGCCCTCCCCTTGGCTGACGTACAATAGAATATTTCTTCTTTGTCTTCCTCTGTTTTTAACCCTTGGGCTTGTTATCCAGGCATGTAGTCCTGTCCCACCCCATGTGACATGGTGAAGGCCAGTAGACTTAAAATAGACCCAAACATCCTTTGAACAAAGCTTCCTGAATCAAAACCCAGAGGGACTCACAGCACTCAGGAGAATGGACATGGGGACCTGGCAGGGAGCATTGGGCCGGAACCAGCAACTATTCTGAGCATTCATAGAGAAGGGGCATTACCCCAGAGGCTTCACAAAGATCAAACATGATGCCCATCTTTTAGGAAGCAGAAAAAGATGACCACATACCTTAGAGCCTGATAAGCTTAACCTGGCTTCTGGGGAATATGCTAGAACAAATCATGAAGCAATCAATGTGCAGTCAGCCAGAAGGGGGGAAGGCCTGGGGAGCTTATGGACACAGCCGTGTAAGGAGTAAATCAAGTCGGACCAATTTAATTTCCTTCTATGATAGAGTGACAGGCTATGTAGATAAGGTGGAAGCAATAGATGTAATCGACCTGAGACCTCAGCAAGACATTTGCTTCTGCACCACGTGATGGGCTCAGTGACAAGCCACTTGCTACGGTTCAGGCCAAGGGTCATCAACCCCAGAGCTCTTACACAGGATGGCAGGGGGTCCAGTTCCCATCACACACTCCAGCTCTCTGCTCCATCACTGCAGTGAGTTGGTACCATCCTCACACCATTCTATTTAACAAATGTTTGTTTTGTGCCTATTGGTTTTATGCACTGTTGGCACTTAATAAATGCTTAGTGAATGAATGCTTAGGCATGTGACAGCAGCATTAGGAGACTGGCACAGGGAGCTTTATCCCAACCCAGCCCCTCTACTGCAAACAGATAAATCCTCAGCAACGTGCTCCCCCATCCATTCAAAATGCCAGAATCCACTCTCGTATTTATGCGAAACCGAGATTGGGTTTACGCAGAGTTGAAAGCAGGATTTGTTTCCTAATGTTTGTCATTTTCTAAAAATCAAGGGAAAGAATGTGGGGGAGAGCAAAAGAGAGTTCTCCCATTGCACATCTTTATCTACAGCTTAGATGACAGGATTTTAATAAGGCCAACTGTCTACAGGTCACCCCAGAGAGGACTGAGTTGAACAAAGCACAGAAAGCAGACTGGTGCAACGGTGACACATGAAAACAAGACTCAGGAGTGACACTGAGCTACTCAGGCACGGAGTCCGTCTTTGTCAACATCGTAGGTCAGACTAGACCCCTGGCTGGCAGAAACCAACTAGCTTCAATAAATGGCACCAGGAAAACGTCACCAGGCCAGGAAGTCAATGTTCCTCAGTATCCCACAGAGCAGATCTTATGGGGTTTCCAGTCCCGTGTTTTGGGAAGGATGAAGAAAACTGGAAGGAGCACAGAAAAAAAAAATAATAACAGAAAAAAAATGATTCAGTGGATGGGGAAATATCTAAGGAGCAAAAGAGACAGCTAAGGCAGTCACACTGAAAGGAAGGCTGTCAGGTGTGACAACTGTCATCGAGGATGGAGAAGCAGAGAGTGGGCACAGATGCTCCTTTTCTATCTCCCTCTGGATAAGGAAAAAGTAGATAGAGGATTTTAAGTTTGTCTTTTTTTCAAGATAAGACTTTGAAATCAGAGTGCTGAAAGACATCAAAATATAGCTGGGCCCTCACCCTAATCCTTCCCATCCCCAAGTCTTGCTTCCTGAGCAGTCAGTTCTTAGAACTCTTCTAGCTGTTTCTTCAGTTATTTACCTTCAAATAATATGCTTTGGCTGCATTTTTTGCTTTTATTGATTTTTCATATTGCCTATTGATTTTTCATTATGAGACAAGATAATTTTACCTCTCAGCTGCATCCTCCTTTCCATTGTCCCACCCTCCTGAGTAGCTGTGACGCAGCTATGGCTGGCTAAGTCAATACTCAGTGTTGTGATTTGGTAGCTGCTGGTTTCTACGGAGCCATATAGTGGGCTGTAATTGCTTTTCCTTGTTGTGTCTATCTCTGGAATGAATAACTGTCTCCTTGACTTGTTTTTGGATGTGGGTTCTTCTTGCTTAGTTTTCTGTATAGCTATCATTCATTTTTTCTCCACTCTCCAACAGGATCATAAATCTTTCTATATTCCCTTTCACTTGGGAAAAATAAGGAAAAATAATCTCTGAGCTTCATTTGCCTCTTCAAGACACCACTTCTGGAAGTCTTTGTCTTTCTGCTGCAAAAATGGATGGGTCACACTCTCAGCTTGCCACCCTGCTGTCATTTCAGGGCCACTATCTGTTGATGTCCTTTGGCCTCTTTTGTATTACTTTACTATGATTGTCATGACAAAGGGCCACAAATAAATGGCTTAAACAACAGAAATGCATTGCTTCACAGTTATGGGGGTGAGAAGGTGGAGGCTCAGATGTCAGGATCACGCTCCCTCTGAAGGTGCTAGGAAAGGATCTGGGCCAGGCCCCTTTCCCGGCTCCTGGTGGTTCTTTGGCTTGTGACAGTGTCACTCCAGTCTTCACAGGGTGTTCTCCTTCTGTGCGTCGCATTTGTTTTTTGGAACACTGGTTTATTAGATTCGGATCCCACCCTACTCCAGGATGACTTCATCTGAACTAATCACATCTGCAACAACTCTATTTTCAATATAATCATAGTCTGAGGCTGCCACAGAAAGAATTGAACTTAGAGATGCAACCCAAGGATCAGGACACTGTTCCAACTCATCTCCACCTCAGTAGTCATTCACTTCCCTCAAAGCTGGAGACGGCTTCTGGGAAAACTCCTAATCTTTCCTGCCAGCCGAGAGACAGCCCACAGCGTCAGGAAGAGGGTCTCCATCTCCCTTCCACTGTCCTCAAATGCCAAGTGCTTCTTACTGATACAACCAAATTCTCTTCTCTTATTCTAGCTGCAAGGAAGCCTAGGATGTGTAGGCTTTAGTTTTCCAGGTCTTAGAGTCCAGAAAGCCAGAATGCAAGGAGGTGGACTTGGAGTTCAATGCCAGAGCACTTCATCAGAGACCCGGGTGATCTTGGCCTATTCATTCATCTTTAGAAGTATCAGAAAGAACAGATTACATGCCTTTCATTTGGGGGTGGGTTTCCTGAATGTTATTAAGGATGATCTTTTCTCTGGACCTTTTTGTTGAGGGCCACAGCTGAGTCGGGATGACGCATGGCATTTTTGCCAGAAGAAGTGGTTGAGAGGTGACGCCAGCGAGCCTTTTAGATGATGACTTTTGAGTTCCCGTTGAGTTCCGGTTGAGCTCTCAAGCGGGGATTCCTGAAGAGTTCGCATTGGTTGAGGAAGTGCCGGAGGAGGTAATTCCGGTTGGTGGTTCCTGGAGGAGCCGCGTGGCATTCGGGAGAGTTCCTGGGGAGCGTGTGTGGAGTGTGCTGGTGGAGTTCAGAAATAAAGTTTGTTCCTGCTTGAGTGGCTCGTGATTTGTGCCCAGCCAGACTGCGGCACCTTTTAGCTTATCCAAAGAAGAAACCCTCGATCTCCAGCCAGAGTTATAAGCTGCTTACAAGCATTTGGGGTGCTGGAAAGGCCAACCTTAGGTATGGGTCCAACTTACACTGCCTCTCTCTACTTGAAGTCCTTAACTTAAGAGTCCTGTTTTTGTTTGTTTGTTTTAACCTAAAAAGTCCTGATAATCTAACAATCAACTTCATAATAAATCTTAGTTTCCTTGAATATAAAAATATTCTTTGCTGAATCTTTGGGTGAGATACTTCTCCAGAAAACATATTCCATGTTTAATATGTATTTGAAAAACTGCCTCCTGATACAGGCTACAGAAGCCTCCACCCCCAGGTAGATGGATCCTCCAGTTTGAGAAATACAGACCTGGGTTATTTCTCTAATATTCTAGGATCCTAGGACTATTTTTCTTTTCTAAGTAGGAAGGTAAAAATGAAAAACAGCAAAGGAAAGGAAAAGAAGCTGGAGGAGGAACGACCTGCCTCCTCTTTTAAAAATAAATCATACCAGGAAAAAGCAGGAGTGAAAAATTCAGAACAGTGATCAATACTTAGAGAAAAGAAACCAAAAGGCCACGTTTTATTGCATGCTCTGTGCACTGTGAGCAAGAAAGTAGCTGGCTGTGACACAGGTTTCCAGGGCCAGGAGGAGGTGAAGACGAAGCCTCTTTTCAATGAAAGGAGCCAGTCAGAGCCTGCTGAAAGTGAAGTCAGTGCTTCTGAAAAATGCCCTATCCTACTCTGGGAAGCCCACAGCCTACACTTTTTGCTGCATGGAAACCAGAGACATCAAATCAGAATGGCCAATGGTGACAACATCCAAGACACCTACCATGAGGCTGGGTGTCAGGCTGGGCAAAATCAGTTGGCATAGACCCATGCAAGCCAGTGACCATTGGCTCCAGCCTAAAATAAGAGTCTCCTCATTGAACCATTTCCCTCCCCAAGGTCTAGATCAAGTCCCCCTCATGCTCCAGCCCTCTACAGACAAGACCCCCTTCTCTGAAAGGGCAAAAGCTACATCACTAGGGCTAAGCCTTAAACCACACTGCATTTCCCTCATTTCTCACCACCCATCACCCATCTAGCTGTGGAGATGCAGTTCATGATCCCTGGCATAGTGGACCTAACCTCAGGGAAAAGTCATTTCCTCCAAGTCCCTAGAGATTAAGATAACAAATGTATACTCTAACCAAGGCTACCAGACATCTGTACTCCTTTTAATCATTATAAAAGTAACACATGTTTGTTTTAGCAAATTTGGAACATACAGAAAATTATTTTTTAAGTCATGTGTATTTCCTGCCAGTGCAAATAGGCACGTATTTTTAAGGAAATTGGAATCATACCACAGAGTTTTCTATGCTTCTTTTTCCTGTATTGTTTTACGGGGACATTTGTCATGTTGGTATATCTTTCACAAGTGTAAGTTTCCATGGCTGCAAAGTGTGCCACCGTGTGATGTCCCCTGCTGTTTTAACCTATTGTTGGACATTCTAGACATTTCCTGAACCCCAGGGATCCTTGGAGAACCCCACCCTCTTCAGTCACCTGCAGGCCTATGCTCTGCCATGTAGGTGCATGATGTGTCTGTGCAAAACATTCTCAGATCCTGCCTGACCTTGAGCAGCCTCTCCACCAAGGCCCTACCTCCTCCTCTCTCTTCCTCCCTTAGTTCTCAGCCCTGAGAGACGAAGCTATGCCTTAGGATTCTCACCATACGCCCTCTGTCCCCACAATCAGACTCACCCACACTATTGCACCCAGCCTGCCTTCCCAAAGGCCCCAAGGGCTGAGCCCTCTTCTCAGTTTTATCTTTCTTGCTCTCTTTGCAAGTATTAGACCTTCAATCACACCCTCCTTTCTGGACCCCTCCCCCCATTGCTGCCATCTTTCTTCCTCTCATTTTCATCTCCACCACCAAAAAGGAGCATGCACTTCAGACCTTGTCCTTAACTCTCTTTTCTCTTCTTGACTACCCTTGTCATATCCTGGGAGTTGACCAGTGAAAGCTGAGTGGGGTGATATCTGGGGATAGGAACCCCCCATATGGTATAAGTGGCTCAAAATCACCTATCCTCTCCAAGAAGCCTGAACTGAAGCCTTCAGAGCCTCTTCCATCTTGGGTGGTGTTGAAGTTTAGATGTGAGGTGTCCCCCAAAGCTCATGTGTTAGACAATGCAAGAAAGTTTGGAGGTGGAATGATTGGGTTAGGAGAACCTTCACCTAGTCAGGCTATTAATCCAGTTGAATGATTAACTGGGTGGTATCTGTAAGTGGGCGGGGTGTGTCTGGAGGAGGTAAGTCATTGTAGGCATGCCTTTGGGGTTTATATTTTGTCCCTGGTGAGTAGAGCTCTCTCTCGGCTGCCCTGCTATCATGACATGAGCTGCTTTCCTGCACCATGCCCTTCCTCCTTGATGTCCTGCCTAACCTCAGGAACCTAACCTCCATCCTGAGGAATGAAATTGGCCATCTTTGGACCGAGACCTCTGAGACCATGAGCAACAAATAAACTTTTTCTCTGGTCACAGGAACAAAAAAGCTGACTAAAACACGTGGGCTTACCTGGATCTGAAGCAAGTTTGTTTTTATTTGCAAAGAATGAGTTTGCTCTCAAGGGATGTTAGGGGGCTAGATAGAACCAACTAATTCCAGAGCAAATGGCCAAAGCTTTAATTTCTAAGCAGGAATAGCTACTGGGCTAGACTGCCTGGGTTCACTTTCTAGATAGTTCTCTAATTCTTTGTGCTTCAGTATCTTCTCTTGGAAAATGGAGATGAAGATTAGTGAGTAATGCATAAGGCATGTTAGAAAACATTTAGTAAACATTTAGTAAATATTAGATATTTTACTGACCTTCAAGTCCTTCTCAAAGGAAATAAGGAAGCAAAAAAGAATCTCCAACCCCTTCTTCTTCACCCATGCCGCCAGAACAGAGGGATCTCAGGGGATCAGGGAGGAAAGTCATGGTCCAAATACATCAAGGAAGGCAAGGTTTAGACAGTTTCTTTCCAAACCTTAAATCTTTGAGTTTAAAAGTGTGTGACTGTGGCCTGTCCATCACTGACACTGGATTGTGAGATCCTTGCAGACCCAATGATGCTGTACTCATCTTTGCATCTCATGCACAAGGTGACCTGTGCAGAACAGGTGCTCAACAAATGCAGCAAGTGCAATATGCTGAGGATGGTGTTAGAAGAAAGAAAAATAAAACCAAAGGAGAGGAGGGTGAAGTCATCAATGATTAAAATTCTTCAACAACCAAAGAAGTTTGCTTCCTGATATGCGTGGAGCTATAGCTGCTTGAGCTGGAGAAAAACAAAGAGCTGTGCATTCTCAAAACCTCCTTTTGCTTTCTATGCCCTTGCTGTTGATGAGAAAGGAAGTGGGGGTGTGGGGAGAGCGGAGTTTATTTCCATGGACATGATTTTAAGATGTTGAAAAATGAGTACCACTGGCTCTTATTAAATCAAGTACAACACTCCAGTGATACCTCAGCACTTATCAAGTGGTTAGCTGTGCGTTAGCTGGGCAGAAAGCATTAGAACATTTCTGTAATAGGTGAGCTGGAATTTGTGGAAAAACATCTCAGGGTTGGCCTCGGGGTTAGTGAAAGGGGGAAAATGATATACCTTGTTTACCAGGTGTATAGGGCTGGCCCTCAGCCAGATGGTGAAGTCAGTGAGGGTCTGCTAGCCTGCCTTTGTGGATCCCTTGCCCTCTTTGATGTTGACCCCTCCCATTGTTGTCTCCCCAAAAGACATAGAAGTTCAAAAGCCCAAATTCCCAAGAGACCATTCTTCCAATCCTTGGTTTCTTCGGTAGGTACTAGAGCAATTAATTTTAATGTTGACTGGGTTTCCAGACCCTTCCACATGAGATAGAAGAGTGATGCTGTGTCATGAGGAAGGGAAAGGGTTTGAATCACCTGGAACACCCTCCTCCAGGATGTGGAGCTGAATGGCACGATTAACTCTGAAATAAGCACCCGGGCCCCATATTGTCTCATACTTCCCTTCAAGGACCAGCTTCTTGAGGCTGTAAATAGCCAGTTTTCTCTGCCAAACAAAAGAAAGAGTTTTTGTCTAATTCTAATCTTGTCCACTGATGCCTGCCAAAGCCTTTCACGAACATTCTGGAGTTTTCAATATTCTCTTGGAAATGCTAACAGAGCAGCTGGTGGGGCAAGTGATGGGCAGGATGTCATGAATTTCCTTTTGAAACTTAGGGAGGCAAAGATGGCCTCCCTCCTGATAACCCCACCTCCAAGAAAGAGAAGGCTCTGACCTTATCTCATTCCTGCTAATGAGTGGGGTTTGGAAGGCAGATTATACCTTCTATGTCTACACCTCAGCTGTGTATTAACAACTTCTGGGGAAATGCAAACATCTCTGAACACCTAAGCCCCCCTCCTGATCAATTATATCAGAATAGCTGCAAATGGAACCCAGGTGTCTGCATTTTTGGAACTTCCTGTGTGATTTCTATGTTCAGACAAGATTGAGAACCACCTCCAAGGGTTCCAACATGGCCTCTACTTTTGAGACCCTACAGTTGGGACCTGAGCTCCTAAAATCTCTTTTCTTCCTTATCTTCCATCTCCTGGGTGTAGATATTGTCCTCAACAAATGCTTTATTTATTCAAGAAAGATTTATTGTCCTACTGTGTGTCCAGATGTGGGAATATAAAATCATTCATCACATCCAGTCCTGGCTGTGCAGACGACTGGCTGTGGAGAGAGAAGACATACCAACATAAAAGTTAAAACAGTAAAGAAGGAAGTAAGTAGGATCTCAAAACATTTTGCTGCAGCCACTTGTCCAATGTACACTTAGTGTGGGGTTTTAGAAGAAAGAGCGGTTGTTGGACACAGTGGCATATTCCTGTAATCCAGTAGCTCTGGAGGCTGAGGCAGGAGGATCACAAGTTTAAGTCCAGCCTCAATAACTTAGTAACTTAGACCTTCTCTTAAAATTGAAAAATAAAAATAAAAAAGGGCTGGGGCATAGCTCAGTAATAAATAAAGTATCTGCTGGTTCAATTCCCAGTATAAAAACAACAACAACAACAACAACAAAATGAAGAACAAGAAGAAAGAAAGGTGTTATGGTTTGGATGTGAGGTGTCCCCCAAAGGCTCACATGTGAGACAATGTGAGAAGGTTCAGGGGAAAATGATTGGATTGTAGGAGTCTTAACCCAATCAATGATTTAATCCCCTGATAGGGATGAACTGAGTGGTAACTGTGAAGTGGTAGGGTGTAGCTGGAGGAGGTGGGAAGTGAGGCATGGCTATGAGTATATATTTTCATCTGGGGGGTGGACTCTCTCTGCTTCCTGATCACCACCTAAGCCATTTCCCTCTGCCACACTCTTCCGCTATGTTGTTCTTGTCTCACCTGGAGCTCTGAGGAATGGAGGCAGCTATCTAGGGATTGAAACCTCTGAAACTGTGAGCCCTTAAATAAACTCTTTCTCTTCTACAGTTGTGCTGGTCAGGTCTTTTAGTCACAGCAGAAAAAATCTGACTAAAACGAAAGGAAAGGAAAAGAAAGAGCAGTTATTGTGGTGACCCTAGGAGGTGTCAGTAAAGATGTGGGTATTGAAGATGTGGAAGACTTGAGTACTAGAAAGAGAGACAAGGAGGAAGACAGAGGCCTGGAGATGGCTCCCCGAGAGGCCCAGACAAGTCTTCATGCTGGGCTTCACTGTGTCAAGGTCCTCCTCACTTCTGGAACATGCTGTCATTTTAGAGTGAGATTATCTAGCTCTCACCTTCTGAGAATCCAGAGACACTTGGAAAGAGAATTGCACTGTGGGTTAGGAGACCAGATGAGGATGGACAATTCTCAGTCCCTCTGGTCCTTGGTCTCTTAAATGTGAGGCAGGAACTAAGAAAACATTAAGGTTCTCTTTCCACCTGAAATTTTCTAATTCAGGTCAAAAACCATCAAGCACAGAGTCTACATTTAAAATAAACTTTAATGGAGTAAAACTTATATACAATAAAATGCACTTAAATTCATCAAAGTGAACACTTTGATGAATTTTGACCAGTTTATATACCCATCCATCACCACCACAATCAAGGTAGAGGACATTTCCATCACCTGAAGTCTCTCTCTGCCCCAGTTGCCACTTCCTGCCACTCCCACATTAGGTAACCACTGATCCACTTTTGATCAGATTTATCTGATCTCTCAGATTTATCTCTCACAGAGTTTAATAAATGTAATCTCACATAGTCTTTTGTGTTTGTATTTTTTATTTAACATAATATTCCAAAATCCATATACCATGACCATATTGGACAGGAGGGAGTTGGGGGAAGGGAGCAGGGATGGGAATGGGAAAGACAGTAGAATGAACTGGACGTAACGTTCCAATGTTCATATATGAATACACAACCAGGGTAGCTCCATATCATGTACAACAACAAAAATGGGAAGTCGTACTCTATGTATGTATGATATGTCAAAATACATTTTACTGTCACATATAACTAAAATAAAAAACAAATAAAATATTTAAATAAAAATTGGGCTGGGGATGTGGCTCAAGCAGTAGCGCACTCGCCTGGCATGCACGGTGCGTTGGGTTCGATCCTCAGCACCACGTAAAAATAAAATAAAGATGTTGTGTCCACTGAAAACTAAAAAATAAATATTAAAAAATATCTCCCTCTCTCACTCTCTCTCTCTTTAAAAAAATTTATTCACCAGTGTTTATTAGTCCATTCCTTTTTAATGTTGAAGAATATTCCAATGAATATATATACCACACTTATTTATGTAAGTCTTCTGCTGATAGGTACTTGGGTTGCTCATAGTTTGGAGCTATTTTGATTAAAGCTGCTGTAAACTTTTATGTATAATTCTATGTGTAGATATGTGTTTTCATTGCTCTTGAGGAAACACCTAAGAATGGAACTATTTGTGTGTGGTTGTCTGATATAGATAGATAGATAGACAGACAGAGGGAGTGTGTGTGTGTGTGTGTGTGTGCGCGCGCACGTGTGTGTGTGTGTGTGTGTGTGTGTGTGTGTGTGTGTTTTAACATTATTAAATATCGCCAAGCTGTTTTCTTAAATGGTTATTCCATTTTTCATTCCCAGGATTAATGTACCATTTGCTCTTTATCATTGCCAACACTTGGTATTGTTGTTGATTTTAGCTCTCTATATTCTGTTTTGATCTTAGCTCTCTACATTTTGTTGTGGGTTTTGGCTACAGAGAAAGGGACTGAGGTGCCCTTGGAGTATTTAGCTATTTCATGCTGTTTAGGTCCACGATTGGTTCAACCTTATGGGATACATGACCTGGTGTTCTTTCAGGTCCAAATGTGCTGGTTGGTTTCACTGGAAGTCAAGACCAGCTGAGCCAGGTGAGTTGACTCAACATTCACCACCCTCAATGGGGAAAGCTTTAGGTCCCTTTGCAGCCTGATTCCCCAGTCCCAGTATCCCAGCCAATGCCTCTTGGGCTCTCCTAGGACTGCTGACACATTTGTAATGAAGAGAGGCTTACTCTGGGCTCCAGGATGTTTTTCTACCCACTCTTGCCAATGCTTTTATTTTGTAACATGCTTTAATGAGGGAGGATGAGAAGAGAAAATGAGTGCCAGATGTATCTGGAATGGGTCTGAACAATAATTACATTCTGCAGTGAAATTAAAGAAATGCTCCATTCTGTGTGCTTCTGAAAGGGCTGGCAGGAAAGAACTGTGTGTCCCTGAAAGCATTATTCAAGGAGCACAGCTCAAGATTCTAGCAGGAAAAGTTGCCTTAAAACACCCAAAGAAAGCCAGAGTTTTTATGTGCCCTTGTCTTTTGGAAAAGAAAAGAAAATTAAAGCTCAACAGGGTGTGAATATTCACATTTGTCTCACAATGGATTCCTCCCCACCCTGGATTCTAAAACTATAAGGGAAGATGATGTGGGACACCCAACCTCCTCAGCCTTGGGAGAATTTGAATGGGGCATAACATTCAAATATACATATATGGGCTGTACATATATGGGATATATATCTTGTATACTACTAGTGACAAAGAACTGGAGCTGAATTTGAGCTGCATCTCTGGTCTTAGAGGGTGATTACCAGATGGCACAGTGCTGTTGACACTCCCAGGGAAAACCAGTGTACCCATCTGGTCCAGATGCTCCCCTGAGAAGGTGTATCCTCTGCCTTAACAGTCCTATATTTCATTTGTACTCCTCCAAATGGCCACCTCTGTCAACCTTATATGTGGGCAGCAGAAGTCAACCTGAAGTGTCCATTGGCTGCTGCCCATCCGCCTCTACACAGAAGTCTTATCTCTGCCCTGATACTTTGTGTGGACAAAACATCCCCTGAAACGATGGACACAGCTTCCAGGACCCGGCATTCCTTAGGAGTGACATAGAAATGTCCCCTCCCCACAACCAATGCCTATAGACCCCTAAAAAGATGTTCTGTGCCTTCCATAAAAAGCAGAAAACACATTTTTAAGGACCTATTCATAATCAGATTTTCTGAGTTCAAATTGTATGACTTTCATATTCAGATTCCTTACAGAAACATAACTAGTGATATGTACTATCTATGTATTACAAGAAATTGGCCGACATGATTATGAAAGCTGAAAAACTCCCCAAACTGCAGTACAAAGGCCCAGAACCAGGAGCCCAGGGTGAAATTTCTAGTCAGAGTGAAGGCAGGGCACCAGGAGAAGGAACTTTCTGTGGCTCGGCTTCTGGTTCTATTAAGGCCCTCAGTGGATTGGACGACACTCCCCTCTCCATGACAATCTATCTTCTCAGTCTACTGATTCAAAGGTTAATCTCACTTGGATGTACACCCCATCCCAGCACATACCCAAAATAACATTTAACCAAATGTCTGGCTACCCCAAGGCCCAGTCAAAATGACACATAAAATAAACCTTCACAACCTTGAGCAAAGTTACTTCATCTCTCTGTGCCTCGGTTTTCTCATCTGTGAAATGGGCATGATGATGGCAACTTCCTTCCCACCTGATTGGGGAGAAGTTTAAGGAGGCCAAATGTACAAAATACCTAATGAATGCTTGGAATATAATGAGTACCCCAGCTCCCAGGGAGGGGAGAAGAAGGAAAGGAGCAAGTGGGAAATAGAGAAGCACTTCCTGGGCTAACTTACTTCTACCTAAAACATTTTTCCACCTGTGACTTTGGTGCCCCTTCTTTTCTTACTCTGTTTCTCCTTTACAGAAGCTCTAACATTGACAGGTAGAGAGGGCATCAGAGATTTCCTCTGGGCCACATTTGCTTTACCTTTCATTTTTGTTATCTTTCTTCATTAAAAATCTTAGTGTTCCACTCAGACTTTCTGATCAGACCAAGACGGAGAGAAATGGGAAGGTCATCGGGACCTTGTTGTGGGCGGCCTGGGTGTTTGATATTGTGGGGATGGAGTGACTGCCTCCAAAACCATCTAAATGCTGTTGACAAAACAAGGAGCCAAAGGCATTGCCCCCGTGCTCTTGGAGCTGCTGTGCTTATTCAATGACGATGGCATGAAACAGCCCCGTGAAGACAGTTATGCAGGAATATCGCTGGCGGCTGGGGATCGTGCCTTTGAGGCAAGACAGGGAAGCAAGAGGAAGCAGTGGAGGAAATGGTTTATGTGAAAGAGGTCTCCCCTTTACACACAAATATCTAAAAACTATTAATTTGGGGCAGCAGCAAGGAGGAAATACATGAAAGGGAAATTGATTTCTATTTAAATGGTATGTTTTCATCACCTTTCTTCGGAGTCCAAGCATTCATCTTTGAGTACCTGTGTTAATTGATTTCAAATGCAATTCAAAGAAATCACTGTAGAATAATAAATCTCAGGGCAAAAGGCTAAAGGAGGAAACATGAACAAGAAAAGGTTGTAACATGAGGCATTTAAAAGGTGTGTCTCTGTCATCCCGAGGTGAACTTGGGAACGTCCTCTGATGGGAGGTGGGAAAGTCTAGGAGCAGAAGTATCTTAGTTGTTTGTGTCATGGATACTGCCTTGCAGAGAGTGCCAACTTCTGGGTCACAGCCTGGAGCTCAGGTGGCCTATCCCCATGCATGCTGTGGGACTCTCTAAAGGAGGAAGGTTCTCGTGTGGCTGCATTCCTTCTTCTTTGCTGTCCCAATGCCTTCTTTCCTATGGGTCCCCACAGGCCTGGCAATCCTCTTCTTCCTAAACTCGACGTCCATTCTTCCCTAGGGGGAAGGCATGTGGTCGAGTGAGTCCTTGGAAGGTATGACGGAGTCATGCTAGAGACCCAGATCCCTACAGTGACCAGAGGAATGAATTTCACAGTGGTAGGAATCTGAGCTCGGTGGCTGGCCAGAGTGGGAAGGTGGACCATTTGGGTTTTATCCAGGAGATCCCCTGTGGGTGCCTGTGCTAGAGTCTAACCATTGATCATTCCTGGGAGGGCTTGAGAGGTGGCATAGGAACTGGGCTGCAAGATTGTACAAGAAGAAAGGGCTCATGAGGGCTCTTACTCAGTAGCCATGCAGTGGCTTTCAATGTTCTTTTCCTGGGCAGGAACACAGCAGATAAAAAGGAGAACCACAAATCCATCAAAATGCCTTGTGCAAAGAACCTGAATAATCAAAAAAATAAAACACAATGTGCCCACTCCTGAAAAATAATTCATGAAAGCAAGGCTCAATCTCTGAGCATTGGGTCAGCAGGTGGCGTAACTTGGAAGGAAAGAGCAGATGGTGTGGTGAACCTGCCGGAGCCCAGAGGATCTGGATTTGGAGTCTCACACCCCCTTGGAGACCAACGGTGTCCTGGTGGGCTTGTGCAGTCGCTGGCTGCCATGTTCATACAGGGCATGATGCCATCTGCATCAGCATCAAATCTTTATAATTACCCACTCAGCATTCCTGGAACTCTGTGGTGGCAGAACTACTCCCTGAGCAGGACAGAACATTGTCCAAGGGTTTATCTATACATGATTGAGAGCAGGAGTTTGATTCTGAGAATTAACACTTTTATCCAGAATGGATCTACTTAACCCAGAAGCAATATCCATATAGGATCAAAACACAAAGCCATTTCAGTCTGTTTGGGCATAAAAGCAGTTAATCCAAATTTCCAATGCATAGACAAAGTGTCCCAAGACAGACTGAATTATTAATGAACCTGATGGTTTATGTTTTGTATAGATATCAATTCATTCTTTATGGCAAGCATTTCAGTGGTCATGTAAATATATTTTAAAATAAAATAATCATTTCTGTATTATGCAACATGAAATGAACTGGGTCCTCATGGCCCACATCTCTCCCCTTGCTACCTCATTCATTCATTCATTCATTCATTCATTCACAATCTCTGCCCTCATGGAGTTTACTGTTTGGTAGAGGAAGGCAAACATTAAGCAGCTAAGCATGTCTCCCTGTGTTGTAGGGATATAATAAGAGAGATTTAGAGCACAAATCCTGGTTCACTGGCAAAGCCAAGTCCAGCTTTCATTTGCCCCTAGACTGTTAAGACGTGGTCTCTGTTTCCCTCTCTCTCCCACCTGCCAACCGCCCACGTGGCCTATTGATTTCTGACCTGCCGTGATGTAAAATGACACAGTAGTGATATCATTTGCTGGAATGCTGACAAAGGTGAAAGAAAAGCCCTCTGGCTCATGCTGAGAGTCCCTTCTCTCACACCCACTGTCCACTGTAGCGGCAGAGACACCCCACGGAGGGAGGAAGATAAATAAAATTTCCATCAGACCCATTGATCTCCCCTCTGAGCAATTTAATAGGAAGGTGGAGAAGCGACAGGAAAGAGCCTGCTACCCTTTGCTCTTTGACTAACTTCTGAGGGATGTAGACATCCCAAAGTAAATATGGGACTAGCTGAAGCCATACTCCCTGCTTGAGAGTCCTTTGGTGACAAATCCCTGAGTCTCTAGCCCCAACAGAGAGAAAAAGGAGGCAGGATACTATCTGAAGGCATTAAGAGGCAGGACTTGAACGTATCCACCGGGTGATGGAGGAGAGGGATGTGGCTGGTGTGATTTGTGCAGCTTCTCCCTTCTGAGCACTAGCAAGGGGGGTGAGACTCACAGCCAAACTCCCTCCCGTCAGGCAGCCAGGAGAGACATGAACAATGGCTCATCCTCCTCCCGGCAAAGATCAGCAGGCACCCGGGGATGTTTGCCAGGCTTCCCTCTGCATCGTGCAAAGTACAGCTTCTCTTAAAATGAAAACTAACCTTTCCCCTGCCGCCAGTGGGTTCTGTCATCTCATTCCTTCACTCCAGGGTCTGCACTGGGAGGATGGCTGAGCTCTGAGCTTGTATCCTTGGTTTCTAGTTCAAAATTTTTATCACACTTTATAAAACTCCAGTGGGAAAATCCTCTGCCACTCTACATAACACCTGGGAGGGAATCGGGGGATGGGGAGGGGAGGTTCTGTTCTTACCAGAGGGCAGGGAGTAACGTGGACCAAATGTCACTGAGTTCCACAGAGGCCTCTGTGAGTAGTCAGGACTGGCCCTCACAGAGAGGACAGGGCTTTGACCTTGTTCCTTATGGACTCTTTCCTCCTCCCTTGCAAAAGCTCCTCTCCTCTTGCCCCTGTAGCCACAGCCTCCCGGAGCCTGATCTTGGATCTCTCATTCGTCCTCCAGCAGGCCACCATCCAAGGGCAAATTAGGCTTTAGCTATACTCCAAGCCTTGAGATGCAGGGAGGAAGCTTAACTGAGGGATCAGCTTGTGGATGCCAGAGGACATTTTTGGATGCTGGCGCCTTCTGATGGTGCTCAAAACACACAACATAGCTGACCAATCATGAGCATCTTTCTCGGGGCCCTAACTGTGTTAGATATTGCTGTACTTGAAACCTTCAGGGCTCCTTACTGCTTGTCCCTAGTGAGGCAAGGGAGCATGCTTGCAACCAGTGGTAGAAAGTACCAGAATGGTTCCCCCTCATTCTAGGTAGCCACATCATGGTTCTCAAAGCTTACTGTTGGTGCAGAAAGCCCCAGAGTAAGTTTCCCATGGCAGTGAAACTTTAGAGATTTGCACACAGTTCTCCCACCAACCCCGCGGCTGCCCTTCCCTGGGCTCAGTCTTCTAGTCCTTCCGCTGGTCTTCAGGTCCTGTTTACTCTGAACCTCCAGGTTTGCTTCAGGTGTCACATTTAGGACGATATGACCTCATCATGCTAGCAGGGGTCATTTCATGAGCAAGTCAAGAAAACCAAGGAGCTGGTCTCTCCACTTCTTTCTTTATCTTGTTTGTTTATTTTTATGTGGTGCTGAGGATTGAACCCAGTGCCTCATATGTGCCAGGCAAAGGCTCTGCCACTGAGTCACAACCCCAGCCCCTTCTCTACTTCTTTCATCTGGGGAGAATGTGGTTCCTATTTTGAGGATTTGGTAGTCATCCAAGTGATACTTTTTTCTCCTTTGGTGCAGTCATATCTTCAATATCATCCAATTCAATTACTTCAACCGATATTTGCTGGGCATTTGTTATACGTTAGGCTCTGAGAAGACAGCTATAAACAGTCTGATCTAGTCCCCGCACCTCACGGAACAATTCATATAAAGGATGAAAGGGGATGCAGGCAGGAAAACAGAACCTTCTAGTACGTTGTGATAAGGACATTGGTATGGAAGGCAGAGGTTGCAGAAGGACTTAGAGCTCCTGGTGGAGGTCAGTGAGTAAGAAGTGATGTCCAATCTCAAGCCTAGAGTGTGAGCTGGAGTTAGCAGGCCAAGGGAAGGCGAGAAAGACAAGTGAGCAAAAGGCTACGGGCAGAAGCAGGAACATAGGCAAAGCACCGTGAGGCACTGCAAAATGTTTAGGATGGCTGGAGCTGGGACACGCGATGAGGGAGGAAGTAGGGGCAGGGGAAAGCCTGGAGAGATTGGGGTGCAAATAACAAAGGCCTAGAAAGATTGACTGAGGGACTGGACTTCATCTTCTCCAGACTAAGGGGAAGTTTCAAAATTAGGGAACAATGAACTTAGGTCTGTACTTGAGAAAGATCTTTCTGGCTGCAATAAGAAGAGGGGGTTGGAATGCGGAGTGAGACAAAGCCTCTCAACTGTAAGGCTAGGTGCTGATGGACCAGGCCCTCTGGGCCAGGCCAGGAGATTTTATAGACACTGAACTCCTTGTCATTGGATTATGTGTCTTGCTCTCACTTTGTATCCCCAGCACCAGTCACATAATAGTTGGGTGAAAAGTGTTTTTTACAAGCATACGTGAATGAATGAATGCTTTTAATAAATGAATATAAGACCGAGTCTGTAACTTCAAAGTTCTTATAATCTTATTGCAAGGCAAGATTATCCCACATCAAACAATTAAAGAACAGCACAAGATGGAACCTAATTAAGTTCTAAATCATCTAGTTCAGGCTATAGTGCCAGAGTTTCAGAGAAGGGAAAGATCAATGTGGGCTAGAGGAGTTAAGGATGGCTTAAATATAATTCCCTGACATTACAGTACTGTGGAAACAGCAGTGCTGGTCTTAACACTAAAGAGATGAGAGCCAACAAGCAGAGCCTTATCTACCCACTGCTGTATGGCAGACCACCATGATGCAGGGAGCTGAATTAATAACATTGGCCTTGGGGGTTAGCACTGTTCAAGTGGACTTATCCTTGTACAATTAGTAATGGGCTCTGATATAATTAATTCTCATCACATTAGTTTTCTGAGTTTTTTTTTTTCTTATTGAGATAAAATCCACTTAATGTGGAGCAGTCGTTTTAAAGAATAAATTTCAGTGGCATTTAATACATTCACATTGTTGTGTGTCTACCACATCATGAGCCAAAGCACATTCATCACTCCAAGGGAAACCCAGTTTTCCTGACCTAGTAATGCAGTGTGACAGGCTGGATAGAACCCTGGAGAATAGGGCCTTGAATTCCCATCTGAGACCTGTGAGGAGTTACCTCAGATTTGACTCTGAGCAAGTCACCAGTGATTTTTCAACCTCAGTGTCATCATTTATAAATTGAGGGAGTTTAGCTAAGATGATACCCAAGATGTCTTCTTTTTATGCCCCTGTAATTCTGAGTCCAATTAACATAAAAAAATAGACTTGTAGATTTATTATAGTATGCAAAGCATCATAGTGAGAGTGTGTGTGTGTGTGTGTGTGTGTGTGTGTGTGTCTGTGTGTGTGTGTGTGTGTGTTTGGGGTGCATGTATGTGTTTTAAGGGGCAGGGATGGGAGGAAGGGGCAAATAGCTGAGACTCAGGTGGGACCAGAATGATACCTCAGTAAGGAGACTGGAGCTGAGGGAGATAAACCCACAGGCTTTCCCATTTTTTGTTCAATTGTATATGTTAATGTTTACATCCTTATTGTACTATGGTTGGAAGGGCTTGTTCCAGAGCTGCATGAGATTCTGCTAATAAGTTGTTTATTTTCTAATTTCATATGTAGTTCCATCTTTCTTTTTCTTCCTGCCCCTGATCTTTTATTAGAACTTATATCAACTTCTCTTTAAATATCTCATGGAAATAACATATTCCCAGTTCTTCAAATAGTTTCAAACTCAAGGCCTTACAGTCCAAGCAAATGCCTAGAATCTTAAATCTAATGGAACAAAAGAGGGACTGTCATGTGCTAAGTCGTCTGGGTTCATGAGGAGTCTTCTTAAATTCAGTTACTATTTAGAAATAATCCTGGGCTGTGATGGTTAGTTTTCTGTATCAACTGGACTGGGCTAAGGGATGCCCATAGGGCTGCTAAAAAATTATTTCTGGGTGTGTCTGTGAGGGTGTTTCTGGAAGAGATGAACATTTAAATCACTAGCTCAGTAAAGATTTGCTTTCACTAATGTGGGTGGACATCCTTCAATCTGTTAAGTGTCTGAATAGAACAAGAAGGTGGAGGCAGGGAAAATTTGCTATTTCTTCTTCAGCAAGGACATCCATCTTCCTTCTCACACTGGTGTTTCTGGTTCTCAGAGTTTGAGGTAGATTCAGATGCAGACTTACACCATCAAACCTCATGATTTCCAGGCCTCCAGATTTGGAATGAATCACACCATTGTCTTTCCTGTTCTCCAACTTGTAGATGGCAGAGTGTGGAACTTCTCAGCCTCCATAACCATGTAAGTCAATTCCTACAATAAATCATATATGTACATATATATATATATATATATATATATATATATATATATATATGATTATATGCACACAGACATATATACATATATAGTATGTATGTATCTATATGATTTAATCATATATAATTTAAAATATATATGATTTAAAATATGTCTCATTATTAGTTCTCCTGCTCTAGAGAACTCTGATAATACACTTGAACATCTGAAGCTCCAGATTTGAGAGACTATCTCAAGATAGAACTACCTCTACATGCTAATTCAAAAATAGATCTAAAACTCTTGACCTAGGAGCCACATGGTTATTTCACTGGTCCTCTAAATTATAAGAGAAAAAAGTACAATTGAAAGGCAGAACAAATGCATACATAGGTGATTAACAGGAAAAATTCTGGTATAAGACTGCCTGGATTTGAATTCCAGTTTATGCACCTAACCAGATTATTTAGGGTGACTTAGCCTGCTTTGTGAGAGTCTCTTAATCTAAATTATGCTGCAGTAACAAACATTCCCCAATCCTCAGTAACACAAATAAACACTCATCCCAGCTCAGAAGGCTGAGGCAGGAGGATCACAAGTTCAAAGTCAGCCTTAGCAATTTAACAAGGTCCTAAGCAACTTAGTCTCAAAATTTAAAAAAAAGGGGGCTAAGGATGCAGTTCAGTATCCCTGGGTTCAAGTACTCCCTCAAAAAACAAAAAACAAAAAACAAAAAACAAAACCCTCTGGTACAAAGAGGTATAAAAATCCTAAAGGAATGAATTATCAAAAGTGAATATACCTATGTAACAGCAACCCAGATCAAGAAATGGAACATTACCAGCACCTTGAATTCTCCTTTATGCCTCTTCCCTGAAGATAATCACTATAGAGTAGTTTTGCCAATTTTATAGCTTTTAATCAATGGAATTACACAATATATACACTTTTGTTTCTGTTTTCTTTTCTACAAAATGTTGTGAGAGCCATTGTGTGACTGTAGTTATTGTTGATTCATTTTCATCAATCTCTAGTATTCCATTGAAGAGTTACACTCTAGGACTGGGGATGTGGCTCAAGCGGTAGTGCGCTCGCCTGGCATGCACGGGGCGCTGGGTTCGATCCTCAGCACCCCATAAAAATAAAGATGTTGTGTCCACTGAAAACTAACTAACTAAATAAATATTAAAAAATCCTCTCTCTCTCTCTTAAAAAAAGTTTGCATATATATATATATATATATATATATATATATATATATATATATGAATTACACTTTAATTCATTATTCATCCATTCTAATGTTGATGGGCAATTGGGTTTTGGGCTAATACAAATAATGCTGCTGTGAACATTCTTATATTTATGTCTTGTGGTGTATATACACTCATGTCTGTTGGATTTTCCACATATTAGTCCTTTATGCTGCATGATAAATTGCCCCAAATTTAGCAGTTTAAACAACACCCATTTATTAGCTCCCGTTTTGGTAGATCTCTGATGTCTGGTGTCACTGGGTTTTTTGCTCGGGATATTACAAGGCGAAACAGTGTCAACTGGAATTAATTCTTCAGTTTTAGGAAAAACTCCACTTCTCAGCTTCTTTTTGTTGTTGGCAGAATTCAGTTCCTTGTTATAGGTCTGAGGTCTCCATTTCCTAACTGACTGGCAGCCGGGGGTGTTCTCCACAACTGGTGGCCTCCCCCATTCCTGCCACCAAGGGCCAGCAATGGCAAGTTGAATCCTTCTGCTTTGAATCTCTGTGGCTTCCCCGCTGCTGCCATCAGAGCAAACACTCTGCTCAGGTGATTGGATAAATGCCACCTGGATAATCTCTTCCTCAAGGTCAACTGATTAGTAACCTGAAATACACCTTCAAAATCCCTTTGCCATGTACCGCAGCATAATCACAGATGTAGGTCATGATATCCCATCATAGTCATAGTCCCTGGATTAGGGTAGGAAATCTTGAAGTTGTCATTTTAGGATTCTGCCTATTTTAGGATATATACCTTAGAATAGAATTGCTATGACATAAGGTGCACCTGTGGGTTCAAAGACAGAACGTTGTGACAGAGGTTTTTCCAAAATGGTTACACCAGCCTGTCCTCCAACCAGCAGTGTTAGTGTTCTCGTGTCTCCCCATCCTTGCCAAGGCTTAATATGGTCAGTCTTAATATGGTCAGTCTTTTGTTTTCCTGGATGGTACACAGTCCTGTCACATTGTGGTTTTAATTTGCATTTCTCTGATGGCTATTAAGTTTGAGTGCATTTTTATATTTATTGACCATTTGGATTCATCCCTGGTGTACAAGTGTCTTGTCCCTTGTACCATTGGGTCAACTGTCTTTTTCTTGTTGTTTTGTGAGACTATCTTTATATATTCTAGATATTAGATCTTTACAAGAGTTGCAAATATTTCAACTGTGATTTGCCTAGTCATTCTTTTTTTTTTTTTGGGGGGGGGGAGGGGGTCCTGGGGATTGCACTCAGGAGCACTCAAACACTGAGTCATATCTCCAGCCCTATTTTGTATTTTATTTAGAGACAAGGTTTCACTGAGTTGATTAGCACTTTGCTTTTTGCTGAGGCTGGCTTTATATTCGCAATACCCCTGCCTCAGCCTCCTGAGCTGCTGGGATCACAGGTGTGCACCACCGTACCTGGCTGCCAAGTCACTCTTAAAGATGTCTTTTGATGAGCAAAATTGTTAAATTATGATGTAATCCAATTTATTAATATTTTATTTTGTAGTTAGAATCCTTTGTATCATCCTGCTTTAGAAATCTTCACTTATTCTAAAATAATGAAACTATTTTTCTGTTATCTTCTGGATGATTTTTTGTTTCCCAGTTATGCCTATAAACTCTCTGAAATTGATGCTTTTTGCCTAGTTTTAAGGTTCATGTTTTCACCATATGAATATCCTGCACCATTTATTTTAAAATGATGTCCTTTCCTGCTGGTTTACAGTGCCATCTTTGTAAAAACTGCAGTGTCTGTATATGTGTGAATCGGCTTCTGAACTCCCTATTCTGTTACGTTGGTCTATTTGCCTATTCTTTTGGCAATTACACACTGTCTTAATTATTGTAGCTCTGTAAGTCTTGGGATCTAGCAATAAAATTTCCACTTTGTTTTTCTTCTTTCAGTGTTCAATCCTTGCAAGGCTAGTATATACTTGGTTCACACTTACTTTGAAGGTTGAGCCCTTTGGGTTCAAACTCCAAACATGGGGCGGGAATTAATGGCCTCCATGTACTTGCTAGGCCCTGAACCCCTACCAGCCTTGAGGTTTTATTCAGCTTCTTATCCTTTGTCTCTTCTGAAATAAGCAGAGACTCTAATCGTCAAACTTGCCCTTCATTTCCTGGTACCATTCTAGACCTTCTTCTCTCAGATCTTGGCATCATGGTCTTTAGTGCCCCTTTCAAACTGATGTATTTTAAGTTTTGTTGAGTTTCTCTAGTTCTAAGTGAGAACTTTATTCTGAATGATCTATCCAGCTTGCTATTACCAAAGGCAAAACTCCTTGTCCTCTTTAATGATTTAGTACATTCAGATATGTTCATAACCAAATCCATTTTTTTTAAAAAAATTACAAAAAAGTCCTCTCAAGTCTCCATTCACTGGGGTCATCATGTAATTTCTGAGTCATACAATTAACATGACTGATTCCTGATGGGAAGCCAACAGAATGTCCAGTGGCTGGCAGAAGTCCTCTCCCCACCTGCTCTAGAGCAGAGGTGCCTTGGAAACCCATTCAGAATCTTGGGCCCACACAGGAGGTGGAGCAACCCACACCAGAAAGTTCTGTATTCGACCAGCCCGGACAAGAGAAGCAAGTTGGTTCTAAGTTTATGGAAGAAAGGAGAGGAGGAGAAAGCTCACTGACTACATTTTTCACTTTTCAAGGCACATCTTTGAGAAGCACCTTATATAGATAATCATGTCATGTGGGCTCTTTAATGTTCTTCTGAGTAGGCTTTTATGTGCAGAAGAGACTTTCAGGTTTGGTTTTAGAAATGATATTTTCAACTTATTAGTATGGAATGAGTTCTTATTATGTGGCAGAAACTATTCTAGTGGTGACATGAATTTATTATCTTATTTAGGGCTCTGTTAATACCCTGTTAACATCAGCACTGCCTCTGTACATGAGGAGGCCGGGGAACAGCCAGGTTAATATACCTGCTCAGGATCACACAATAATTAAACAGCCATGCTGAGTGCTAAGCCCTGGAAGACTGGCTTCAGCTACCAAGCTCTTAACCACTCTATGCTACTATTTCTCCTTAGAGAGCCAAATTTTAGAACCTATTTCTTCCTTAAGCTTTTATCTTTAACTTATATATCTCATTATTCCATAAGCCTAACAAATTCTAGCAACCACTTTAAGGGCACCTTTGATTCATGGTTGGTCCCATTTATTAATGTGGTTAATTAAATGCCTTAAAACATTTTAATCTGTGGTTGTAAATTTAATATGCTTTGCTTTCTTTTTAAGTACCTCCCTTGATAAACAAAATCTTCCCAAATACTTAAATTCTTATAAATCTAATAAATTAAACTTAGAAATAGGGTGACTTTAAGATCTCCTACATTCTCTAATGTGATGTTAATTTTGTAAGATTTCCTCCTCAGATCACAAGTGTCATGAATCACTCAGATCACATTTTAAGCTGATATCACAAGACTGAACTGTTACTGCACAAGATAATTCTCTTACACATTAAAAACTAAAGATACCAAATACACACAGAATTCCCTAATCCAACAAAACCAATGCTATTTTTGGCTTGATACTTTTAAACATTTATATTTTTAATTTATATTTTTAAATGCTTATATGTTATTTAATTAAATGTTTAAATAACTATATATTATTAAGTTATTTAATATACTTTTAATTTTTTAAAACATTTTTTGGGTTAAAACATAGTTGCACTGTAAGGAAACAATTTTGTCTTCCTGAATAAATTTGGATGTTACCTTCCAGATTTTATTTTCCTCTACTAGTTGAGGTTTCTTAAATGACTAAGGTATAAACCATAATTTGACCAGATTCTTGTCTTCAACCCCTAAAGCCACTTTCATAGTCACTATGTTATGATTTTCCAAACTCAAGAATCAGGCTGTCACTTAGCTCTGCTCCCATGCCCACCTCCCCCAGTCTGAGTTAGGAGTTTAGCTAATTTTTAAGTCACAATGTCTATAACTTCTCCTCAGGTAACCACAGACTTGATTGGGTTCAATAATCTATTTGCCACTCTGTTCCATTCAGATTTATTTTTTCTTCTTTTTCTCTCTTAGGTCTATGCAACTTGTGTGGATATTAATATAACAACTGATTGGATTCTGCCCATCTCCTTTGTATTACTGAACTCGAATTATAACTTCTTCCAGCAATAGTCACACCACGTACATGACGGTCACCTACACGCCCACAGCAATTTTAGGCCCACCTGGTGTCATAGATAATCTATTGGCCAACTTGAAACAACTCTTAGATGCATAAATCTCAACATTTGCCTAGGTGAGTTATAAGAAGGTTGAATAAGAACATTTGCACAAGTTAAATATTGCAGTGTTTGCTAAGGAAACATGTTGGATTGAAATACAATTCCAGACGAGCTTGGGGATTATAAATGAGTCAGTGGTAAAATGTCCACCTTTATGTCCACTTCACCAGGAAAATATCTCCTTACCTTTTTTATTTTAAGATTTAAAAAAAAAAAAAAGGTAAGGGATTCTGAACTTCATTCCCTTTTCCTTCAGACTCAAGGCTTAAGCCCCTTGTACTTGAATTATCATAAAGCCTTGGTAATTGCTTGAACTTGTTAATTTATCCTGCAACTCACTGGCTTTATCTGACTGTATTTAAAGGATTTAAGGGGTGACAGGGAATAGCTGAAGAGAGGGTATTTGTTCTGTAAATGGGGAAAGTATGAGTTCAGAGATGGATGTGTTAGGACTCAATTTGCTTGAAGCAAAGAGATGAAGTGGCCCCAGGCATGGCTGGTGTCCAAACTGGCCTGAGGGCCCCTCCTGTCTCTCCTGCAGCCCTCCTCCCTAATGGCTCCTCCTGGAGCTCAGTCTCTCCCTCCCTCCCTGCTTCCCTCCTCTCTGCTCCCTCCCCTCCCCTCCCTCAACCCTCCCTCCAGAGTGTAACCTAGCCAGAGAGGTAGATCACCACCTCTGCACCCCACCATCTTATTATCTTTTCTACAGTCAGAGCCAGAAGTGGTTTGAATGCACATATTGATAGTCACAGTTGGGACTGCATAAGCAGAATAAAACCAGTAAAATAAGAGCTAGTGGACAGTCAGAGACCACGGAAAACCCATCGATTGTTGCTGCCGTTGCTGCGGCTTCCTTCCGAAAGGCAGAAGGAGTGCAGAAGAGCTGAGCTCTGGGTAATTTCTAGCAAACAATGTGCTGTAGAGTGTTATTTGTAGGTCCTGAAAATCGAAGTGGAACCCCCAGCTCCCTGTAGAACATGCTTCGTTAGTGTGGAACAAAGGGCTATTGCTGGCCCGGTGCAGCAGTTCCTGCCTGAGGCATCGTGGGGGGATTGAGGGGGAAACAGGTGCAAAAGAAGCTCAGGATGCTGTGCCCATGAAGACAGAGGGGCCCCAAGACAGAGGAGAGCCACCCGCCTCCTGGCACTAGTTAGGTCAAAGATGCCATCCTACAGGAACTAGCTGTGGGACTTTCAGTAGCTGTTGGTCCCAGAGTTCTCAGTTTTCTTCCTGTTTCTTATGGGGATCCAATATGATAAAATATGATAAAATGATACAAAATCATCTATTTTGTATGCATTGTATGACTTTAGAGATTTGCCCAGCATCGCCATGGGGCAGAAGTATGTCTCACGGACAGCCTGGCCACATCCCAGAGGAAACAAGTGGCACATTCCACCAGGGTACCTGGAAAAGAGCTTGATGAAGGGACTCTTATAAAGTGGGGATGGACTAAAGAAACCCAGCAAAGGACGACAAGGTTATCCAGTTCTCTCCCTGGGCTAACACAGTGGAGAGAAGTTCCCTGCAAGGTCTATAGGGCAAAGGAGGAAGCAGGTTCCAGAACTTGGAGAGAGCTGAAGCTGCAGCTATGGAAGAGGGCTGCCTTGCAAAAGCTGTGGCCATTGTTAGAACATGGCTACTCTGAAGAGCCCTTGCAAGAAATAAGTGACAGTGGCAATGCAGAGTGAATAATGCCCTGACCTGGCTCTCCCCCTACTGCCTCTCATCTCCTGGCAGAGACTTGCATTCGCCAACACAAATGAGAGCCACAGGACACAGAAGCCCATTCCAGTCCTTCCAGGTCAACATCCTGGGACCAGGACATCTAAAGAAGTTTGATTCTGGAAACGTGGGGCACAGTTCTACTGCTCTATGTCCTCAGGAAGCCCCTGGAATTTTCCATATTCTTCAATACACATCCACTTATATTCCATTGGTCCACATTAGACCCTTGGAAATGGACAGTTTGGAACATCTCTGTGATTCTCTGGGTCTCTGCTTCATGCTTATCACTTCACGATGACATGATCCACACATCTCATCATTCTGTCCTCAGTGTTCAACACAGTCTCTGGAACCTCAAGGATACTTAATAAATTGGGAGTGACAGAAAGAATCAGTTAATGGTGACCTGACCACTCACTGAAGATAGTCAAGAGGGGACTACCTCTTTATATCTGTAGGCACAGCCTTCCGAGGGTACTTCCTGAGCAGACCACATACTCAGGAACCTTCAAGTGACACAGCACATGTCCTCTGATGTCTCTGTCCTGGGCACTCCATTGTGCCCCTTGAATCTTTGGAGCACATCTGCATTGTGACATCTGAACTTGGCCTCTGCTATCTCCATATCCCCCAAGAGCTCCTGAGAATAGGCCCCATCCTGTCTCTCCCTTGTCATTCTCTTGTCCAATGGAGCAATGAATAAACCCAACCCCCTTCTTACAGATGAGAAACCGTCTCAAGCTGATTCTTCAAGATCCTCCTACAGAGCATACAACATGGGCTTCAGCCTGCGGAAAGGAAAAACGCTGTCTGCTCCTATGGTCTCCCACCCCCAACCTTCTCACCATCCCACAGCCAGCTGCTCAGAATGCAAGCCCTTTAAGAAAGTCTTGATTTAAAATGGGAAAGAGAGAAGAAAAAAGAAGGAGGAGACACAGAAGGAGAAAGAAAAGGGAAAAGAGCAGGAGGATAAAAACAGAAAGGAGAAGAAAGAGGAGCAGAAGGAGGGAATCAGAAGGAGAAATCACGACTTCAAGCCCCTAGAACTGATCAACAGGAGCCCCAATACATGTGCCCACACTCCAATTCCTTTGGCCACTGGCCATACTTGCCAGATTTCTCTGGTTGGCAGAGACAGAGACAAAACTCTCCTGCCCCGCTTCGGGGGTTTTCTAGATAACGTCCAGGGCTTTAAAGAATCATGGAAACTGGGCCTTCTCTTCAGAGAGTTCACAGAACTCTTCAAAGGGTAATAGGTAGTTAGAGCCACAAAAAGGCACATCTCTGGAGCCACAGGAATGCTTTCTTTGACCCACAAAGACATTTTTCAACCAAGAAATGAGTTACTGTGTTAATCAGTTGCAAGATTCACCCATGAGTAACAAACCCAAAATAAAAATGCTTGAACAAGACAAAAATGTATTTCCATCTCATTTTAAATTTAGCTAGTTAGCACAGTCCTCCAGGGCATCAGGGAACCAGGCTCCTGCTGTTTTGTTGGTCTGCCATTCCTAATGTGTTTATTTTGTCCATGGACTCCAAAATGCTCACCAGCCCGTCTGTACACCTGCCAGTAGGGAATGAGGAAGATAGGAGGGAAGGCAGGGCACAGTCCCTCTTTTTTAAATAATTAACTAATTAATTAATTTTAATTATGTATATATGAGAGCAGAATGTATTTTGATTTATTGTACACAGTTACAGCACAACTTTTCATTTCTCTGGTTGTACACGATGTACAGTTGCACCATATGTGCAGTCATACACGTACCTAGGGTAATGATGTCCATCTCATTCCACCATCTTTCCTGTCCTCATGACCCCTCCCCATCCCTCCCTCCCCTTTGCCCAATCAAAGTTCCTCCATCCCCACACCCCCTACCCTGACCCCATTATGGGGCAAGATAAGGAAATTTTCTTTTTTTTTTCTACTTTCAATTTATTGATTGCAATTTAGTCTCATGGAAAACCTCAGCTGCAAAGGACATTGGGAAATGTAGTCTTTGTTCTTAGTGGCCTTCTTGCCCAACTAAAAATTATTTTACTCTGGAAGAGTGAGAAAATATTTTTAGGGATAATTAGCAGCTTCAACTATAATTGTCAAAATATTAAAACTAGGATAATTTTTGTAGAAACATATGCTTTTAAGCTTTCCTTTAAAAAATTAGAGGATCTGACACTCCTGGGAGATTTCTTTTCAGGGTAAGAATCAATTAGATTGATAGAGGCTAAGCTCCTTCCGAGGGATATGGTTTCCCCCAGTTCTTCCCTGATGATGGTCTTAGGGACAGCACAGCATGATAAAGTGACAATTTGGATTAAATCCAGCCCCAAGGAATTAATCTTTTTCTAACATTCCCTGTTCTACCAAATGACCCACCTCACTACCACCACAACCACCATAGTTAGCACTGTAAGGACAACAGTGCTTTGAACCAACATTAACTCACAGGATTCACTTGTTCACTTGTTCAGCACACATTACACAAGAACTTGTTATATGCTAGTACCCAAATTGGCCCAGGAAGACAAAGATAAATACAACACAGATCTTGTATTCACAGAGCTCTTAGTTTGTTGAGATGTTTATATTTCTTCTCTTTTTTTGCAGATTATCCTAAAAATTAAATTCATTACTCCATTAAATTAATCATGGTGAGCTCAACACCATGATAAGAATTGTCAGGGAGATTTGATGTCATATATAAACAAATCACTGCTGAGAAACAAGAGAATAAATTAACACAATGGAAACAATCAGTTGTGAAGTTTCAAGATGGGGATCTGGGAAAGGTTCCTTTTGTCACCTTTGTTCCCACTTTCCTGGATGTATGGAGAGCAGCATGCGGTTTTATGGGCTAAGAAGCCATGCTTTCCCCCAAACATATAGCATGTTTCTGCAATTTAAGGAGACAGAAGGCAATACTTCCCTAGAATTTCCATTGTTTTGTGCTGATGACCAAATCATTGTCTTTGAGTCTGGAAGAGCCAACCGTAGAATGTCAGTCTGTGGATCACCACATGACAAGCATTTAGGGACTAGAATTTCAATTCTGACTCCATCACTAAGTAAAACCTGCATCTGACCTGTAAAGGAGCATGGGGCAAGCGCAAGGGGAATGACCACATTTGTTCTGGTTCCTTTAGCATGGACTGGGAGACATGACAGAGCCTAGTCCCACCTCACCCCTGGGGACTCTCTGAGAGTATCAGACTACTTAGTCATTGCTTTGGAATCACACAGATCCGAGTTTGAATCTTTTCTTTACAACAAACTCAATGGGAGACGTTGATGATACAATTTAATCTTTCTGCAGTACAGCTAGTTTCTCTTTAAAGTGAAGATGATGATGATTAACGACACAAGATTGTTGGGAGAACTCATTGATTCATTTAGCATATTTTTGAGCTCCTACCATGTTTTAGGGACTATATCTTAACACTGGTAAAACTGTCACAAATTCCTGTTTTCCTGCAATTGATATTCTGGAAGGTAAACTAAATGAATAAATGTGTCATTAGTGTGCTATTATGTGCCATTAGAATATTATTATAACAGAAGCCGGCAGAGTTTCCATTGTACCTCAGGAAGAGCAAATACCCTGTGGTGTCCTTGGAACCAAAGAGGAAGGCTATAGTCCCAGGGCTCGAAGGGAAAACATCCTGTTCCAGTTCAACCCTAGATTCTACTCACTCAAGAGGGCTTGCAGTTTCTAAGAAGACACCGAAGGATTACTGAAGAACAGACACCCAATACATATGGTGGAAGGAAGGACAAAAGAAAGGGAAATACTTAACCCATGTGCATAAAACACGCATGGTGAAACTTCAGGCCCTGAGATATTTGCAGAAGTAAAACTTGCAGTGGAAGGAAGGCTCAGTAGTTCTCTTGGTCACAATCAGAAAGATATGGACTCCCCCTCCCTCCAGGTAATGCGACACCTGCCTTGAAGCCTTCTTGTTTCAGAAAGAGTACACAAGAACCTTCTTCTGCCCTCAAGAGAGTTAAACTCTCTCTCCATCCTATAACCACCATGCCAGGAAGGCAAACCCTCCGTGTTGCAGAATCTTTCTTCACTTGGGACACCGGCATGATAAACTGGGTCAGCGACTCTGGAGAATGTTAAAGTACTCAGCAGTGATTCTCTTGACAGACTCCTGGGTGACATCCCCCACAGGCTGTGGGTGCAGGTGGAAGAGGGGAGGGGAAGTTTTGTTCCCAACACCTCCTCTCTGCCAGGCAGAATGGGGAGCACATGAAGAAGCATGTGTGCCTGGCACAGCAATGAAGGAAAAGGAAGAACTGTGGTAGCTTGAGGCTCACACCTACTGGTCAAGGATTTCCAGAAAAACCAAGCCCCACTGGGATGGAGTTCCTAGAAAAGCAGAGGGCAGCAGTTCCACAGTCATGCCGCAGTAATCAAGGTCACTAAGCAGGGAGCAGGGTATCAAGCAGGTCTCATTTTATTCCAGTACTATCAGGGTAAGAGTCAGTAGCCCTGTGGTTTATTAGCTCTCAGCCACCAAGGCAGGCAGGAAGAAGGTCTAGAAAATTCACATGACTCAATAGAGCTGCTCTAAAACAGGATGAAATGAGTAGGACTTTGCGTCTTCACTCACAGCTCGAGGTTATTTCTAAGACCCCCCCCTCCTTGCATTTTTGCTTGGTTTGAGCTTAAATGTTTTCTTTAATATATTAGTTTATGAAGGTTTCATTGATTATCATAAGATAAATGATGTCACTTTGAAAAACATTTTCTCTCGTTCATCATTTTAAATAAAGGGGATGATACATCAAATGGTAAAAAACTCTCCTTGGGTTTGGGTTCGTTCTGTGCCCATATATTTTGCAAAAATAGATTTTTTTTCAACTCACTGGAAAGAGACCCAGAATAGGAAAGAAAAATGTAAGGGTTCCCTCTGCTCTTCTTGCCAATTTCCTTGAAGCTGAAAATCCATCTTGCCTGGCCAATGTGGGCTAATTGCCAAATTGGGTCGCTGTCTCCCAGCTCTCATACTTATTTAGCTTTTTGGATGGCCTCCAGACCTGGCTCACGAAGGGCCACAAGGGGGTTACAATGAGCTTTTTCCTAGGGCTTATTCAAGGGACCCCAGTAGTAAGCCTCCTGTGCCCATGGCAGATGTTTGCTCCAGCAATAAATCCCCCTCTCTGCCATTGAGCCCGTCTGCCCGTGGCCAGTCCACATGGCTAGTTGTCTACTTGGCTTCACCCACTAAGGTTCATGGCCTAAAGTCAGACTCTTGAGGTGGGGGAGAGGTTGAGGCCAGTCTTCCCTTAGGTACCTTGAAGTATAATTTCATATTCGAATGCCCATCAGCCATTTAGAGACAACTGTTGGGGAAATGGCATCTATTCTGATGATGTAAAATGCCATTCAAGACTTCAGCCCATATCAGCTTCCTGTGTATCCTCACTCAGGACCTGGCCTCCAGGGTGCAGGGATCAGTGCCCTGCACACGGAGGTGGAAATGAGCTGTGCCATAACTTAATGTGTAAACCAAGCAAGTAGTTCCCATTCCACATTCTACACAGAGCTGTTGTGAGGACCAAATGAAACCATGTTTCTCAACCATGGGAGATTTTAGAAAAGACCCCAGATAAACAAGACTGGGGTTTGAGTGGGAAGCAACCAGTGCCTTTGGGGACAAGAAAAGCCCTTCTTGCTCCCCGTCAGAGTCATCCAACTCAGTATGGGTCTCATATCCACAGGGAGTCCTTAAATAGGCAGTTCCCGAAATACTTTAAATGGGCAATTCCAAAACATAGTTTCCTTGGATTACTTCCCTGGTGGAAAGCTGCCCACAGACCTGAATCCATTCCAAACTTCCTGTTTCCAGGTTCAAGGCTGCACAAGAGGACCTGGCTTGGCCAATGCTGCTCTCCTTCTATACAAAACAACCTTTCCATCTAGACCAGCCCGCTCACTGTCCCCAGAGCACACATTCCTTTTTCCCCACTGCTTTCCCTAGGGTCCCTCCTTCTTTGGGTCTAGATTCCATCTCAAAGCTTTTTAGGGCATTTTCTGTCTCTAGCCCAACCCCTGCAAGCCGCCCTCCCCTGAGAGGAGTACTGATCATTCCCACTCGCTAGGCAAAATCATGCCCTACCCGCGTGTTGGGATCTTTTGAACTGTTATTCAATTTTTGGATGAAGATTGAACTTCTTCTGAGCTTTTTATCTTGTTTCTGCAAGTAGGTTGGGAGCTCCTCAGGGGGCAGGAACTGTGTCTAATTCATCTTTGTATCCCCTGGCAGGCAGTAGGTGTTCAATCAATGTGCACTGAGTGATCAATATGAAAATCATTCTATCTCCAGAACTTTGTTAGGCTCCAAATAAACCATAAAAAGCACAAAACAGTCCCACTCGTTGGCCTAGTTGAGCTCTCGTGTGCTGTGGTTACAGGCTTGGAAAAGAACCCTGTACCCCGATTTACCTCAAATCCCTGAAATGACGCTAAGTAATTCCTTACCACTAACAGAATCAGAAAGGTGAAGCCAGGCAACTGGCCTCAATTCCCTCCTGCGTTCATCTACTCCAACTCTGCTGTTCATACATGACTCCTTGTAGCTTGATAATTGCTAAATTATGGAGTGTCTCTTGAAAGCTCAGAGCTATTCTTAGACTTTCCCCTATGCCAACTCGTTGAGATGGGCTCTACTCTTCACTTTACAGATACTTTAAATGACAATGACATCAGAGCTCAGAATCACTTAGCTAGTGGAAGCATGATTTGACCACCCCAAATCCCATCTTGTTCTAAAATCCCCAATTTTAAAATTACCATTAAACTACAAGGTGGATTCTTCATCTCAGGGGGATGAGGACATTCCAAACTATGGGACCTGTGTCATCATAGGTTCCAGAAGCAGGATGCAATGCTTCAATGTGGCTACTCCAGAAAAGAGAGGAAAATTCTGATACCCCACTGACACAAGTCAATCAACTCATTTAGAGTAGATAGAGCGTATCTTTTTCTGGGCCACACCACAAAGGGTGAGTGGCATGCTCACATGGTATTATGGAAAAGTCACTATTGACCAATAAGACATCCATAGCACTCGTTCATTTGCTCATCCAGACAGCAAGTGTTTATTGAGTGTCTCCTATATCCCAGGCACCTGCGAGAAAAACATAATAAACCCTTGGCATTGAGGAGCTTCCTATATAGAAAGAGAATGACTATAAAGGCACACAGTCACAGAGCTAAGTCCAGAAGAGGGCCAAGTCTGCAGGAACGGGATGGAGAAGAAAGCCACCAGCTTCAGGAAGGTGGGGAGGCTCTCCATAACCTGCTCTCCACTCTCACACATGTTCCTGCATGTGCATCCCTGACACCGGCTTGCCTCTCCCACCTCCCCAGCCTCTTCCATTATGCTGACAGATCCCACCACGCTCTTGAGAGGAGAAGGGAAATTTGACTGACAGCTCAGCTTAGAAGCTCTGGGAACTGCCACAGAGATAGGATGGCAGCTCTGAACCTTCTGGAGAGAGCAAAATGTGTGGGAGAGAAAAAAAGAGAGGAGAGAATGAGAATGAGAGAGAACGTGGAATAATAGACCACTTACCTGGGCAAACCTGAGACAGCATTTCTCTGGCTCTCGGGCTTTCTGGAATACTCACTCTGGGGTTACTTCTAGAAACAAACTCAGTGTGTACGTGCATGTGTGCGCATGCACACACACACACACACACACACACACCCATCAGAGCCCCATACTTCCTCACTAAGCTGAGTGTCCTTATCTTGTCCTCACCATATATACCACAAAATGGTCCAAACCGCAGCTGAAGGATGGTTGGGAGCTTCTCTGGATCCCATAGGCAGTTATGCCTATTCTCTTGCCTAAGAAACCATGACAGAGAAGTTGATCCAGCATACCCAAGTTTGTGACAATAGAGGAAAGAACGGATCAATTAAAATGTTCATATTTACTCAATGAATAATAATTTTGAATGAGTGAATAAATGAATCTTTCTTGAGTGATTCCTATTTCCTAGGCCTGTACAGGAATGTTTTCACTCATTTTAATCCTCACAGTGACTATGAAGTCAGGATTATCATCTTCATTTTGATGACAGAGATCATGAAGGTCAGAGTGGAAATGTGATTTTCAGAGATAACACACAAATGTTGGTAAGTAGTCAGACGGGACCTTCTGTGGGTTCCCCACTGCTCCTTAGATGATTGTTGACACCATGTGCTCTTGCTGATGGTAGGCATATGTGATGGTAGGCAAATAGGAGATATGGCTTTTATTTGAAGGGTTCACAGATTAGTGGACAAAACATGCCTTTCAGATGGTAGGGGAGGGTGAATAAATCCATCTATACCGGAACCTATAATGGAGCATATCATATAGATGCTGGAAGGAGGACTGGGTGACGGCCCAGGGTCTTGACACAGGCACTGTGGAAGGACTGGAGGTTTCTTAACAAGTGTCAGACTGGTCTTCTGCAGGTCTATCAGCATGATCAATGGAGGAACAAAACAGAAAGCCCAGAAACAAAGTACAAAAATAATTCACTCTATGATGAAGGTGGCGATTTAAGTAAGTAGACACAGAATGACTAATCAAAAAAGAGATTGGGGACAACTTTCCATTGGATAAAAAGAAAAGCTACATCCTGGCCTTATTTGGAATAAAAAAAGTAAATTCCAGAGGAAATAAGAATTTACATAAAAACAATTCTAGAAGAAAATGTAGCTGAATATTAGAAAGCCTAATTGTTTTCTTATCATGTTTGCAAGGGAATGATTATAAATAGAAGAACAGATAAATTTAACTCTATAAAAAATTTAAATATCTATAAATAAAATCAAATACCATTAAAATTTAACAATCAACTGGGAAAAAAGCATTTGAGACATTTATAAGAGAAGACATTAGAATTTTTAATATATAGAATACATACATGATCAATTAGAAAAGACACTTCGATTAAAAAAAACTGGCAAAGGACATATGTAATTCCCAAATATAAAATGCAAAAGGCCAGTAGGCCTATGAAAAACTGTTCAAACTCATTAAATATTTCAAAGGTAAACTAAAAGTTTGAACCAGAAGAGTGTGGTTTGTGTTATTTCATTATAGATTTTAGATAGTAAATATATTTACCTAGCTCCAAAATGAAAAATTAAGAATACAATGAAAGGTCTTCCTCCCACCCCAATCTCCTTAGAACTCACCACACGCAAACAGGTAACTACAGTCATGCATGTCTTGAGTACCTCTCTTATGTCTCTTTTTATATGTACAAAAAAATGACTGTATGCATAATCATTCATAATTTTCATCCTTTTAGATAAAATAAAGCATACTGTATAGTATACAGCTTTATGCTTTGCTTATTCTTCTTAACAATTTGCATTAGAGAGCTTTTCATGTGAGTGTATTAAGATCTTCTTCCTTATTTATCATTAAATGATTTTTCATTGTATAGATATAATAATTTACTTAGATGGTTTCCAATATTTTAGTCTTATAAACAATACTACAATTAAGAACTTAAACATATGTCATTTCTCAATTGTGCCAGGGTATCTGCAGGATGAATTCCAAGAAGTGAAATTACTGGGACCAGGGACCCTATGCATTTTTAATTCTAAAAGCTGTTTGCAAATTGCCTCCTATAAGAGTTTTATCAATTTACACATCCATCTCAGTGTATGAGTGTGCCTGTTTCTCCACACTCTTGCCAACAGTATGTTATCAAACTTCTGGAATTTACCAAATGGCTTAGGAAACTTTGTATTTCTCCTGTTATAAGTGAATTTGAACATCTTTCCCTAGATTAAACAGTCATTTTTTTTTTCTTTTTTTATGAAATGTATGTTTATGCTCCCTTTGTTTTCTTTAAATCATAAAATCTAGGGAACATAAATGCACAAGGTTCCAGACACAGACTAAGTAAGAATAAAAATTGATACAAACTTTCTTAAAGGATCATTTGGTGACTTATATCAAAGCCTTTGCATGTGAATATTCTTTAATCCAGAAATTCCCCTTGTAGAAATTCATTATAAAAAGAATCATAGATATACAAAAGTGTACATGTATAAGGATGTCCATCAAGTCATTGCTTCTAACATCAGAAAAGTAAACTCGGTGCCTCTCTGGGTCTCCTGGTTTTCATCCGTTTCTCTTTGCTCTCTGCACCTTTCTCCTGCATCTATCTTCAGATTCTTTTCTGAAGCCTGTCAAATTCAACCACTGATCATTGCCTCAAAATGCCTGCCTCATCGATGGTAGCCTCGGTGGGGAAGAAAATCAGCATTAGCTAACAGTTTTACGTCTGAGCCAGTGTTGGTAACTGAGTCAATTTCTCTGATTCTCAATCTCAAATTTCTAGGAGAGGGACTGTTGTAGAGTCAACTGTAGGGTGGGCTTTTGGTCTAGAAGACTGTAGGCTTTGGAGAAATGGGCACCATGCTTCTCTAGTAATATTTGAAAAAGAGACATTTCAAAGAATAGAGCTGAGCCCTGGCAGGTAGAGCTTTGGAGCATCAGAAGCAGCATCTTTCTATTGCTTCTACCTAAGCTGCTGCCAGGACCTCAGAGCTGGGAAGAAGGGTCCAACTCCCAGAGCTTAAGGAAGCAAAACTTATCCAGTGGGTCATAGATTTTATTTATCATATTACAATTAATATTTGTTCAGTAGGTTGGCATCCCCAAAACAAAGGCTGTCAAACTGAGCTATGATTCCTGTGATTTTAGTGGTTGAACTGGTAGCCACTTTTTGGGAAGAGGGAAGGAAAGCACCTCATCCATAGTATGTATACTTCCAGAGATACAGCTTTTCCAGTGTTTTGAAAGCATGTGCAAAGCCTCCACACCAGTCTCTGTGTCTGCATGTGTGTGCATATGCATGTGTGTGCAAATGCACAAAGAAAAAGCTTGCATTTTTTTTTTTTTTTTTTTTGCTGGAGAAGAAAGGGCTTCTGGCAAGTTGAAGATTTTTTGTCAGTTCGTCCTAAGCCCAGGTTCAAGAGCCATTTCAAAGTTAGAAGACTTGAATGATCTGATGAGGTGGGTGAAGTAAAAGAGAAATCTGCTCAGGGATTTCTAGCTAGGGAACTTGATTGAGCTATGCTACTATGGACTGATTGATCCATGCTAGTTCAGAGAAGGAAGGAGAGAGGCAGAAATCAATATAATTGGTTCAAGATCATGTTGATCTTGAGATCACATAGGTCTGCAGTTACTGTGGGTCTGGAGATGCAAAGTGAGTCTAGCCCTGAAATTTCCGGGTTGGAGCCTTGTAGGTCAGGTTCCCCCCCCCCCCCCAAAGAGAACTTGAGACACAAGACATGGGCACTGTAGTTAGTTGGCAGGGGATGCCAGAAAGTAGAGTGAAGAAAAGGGGAGAGAGATAGGAAAGAAGAAAAGCCAGTAAGGGGTATGTTTCTAGTTGCTCATTGAGATGGGAAAATGGAGCTCAGTCTCACTGAAGATTCTCTAGGGAACTAAGTATACAGCAGTTGAGAATTATTCCCTAAAAGAATAAGAAGGTAGAATGTTTATCCACTGGCTCAAGCCTCCCGTTAGCTAAGGATTGCACCCATGAAGTATTAGCTCCTCCATACTTCCTACCCTTAAGCTGGGCCTTCCACAGCTTCAGAAAAAGGCCTGAGGCAGGAAAGTGGAGAGACACCACAAGCATCCTCACGTGTGCACAGAGCCACTTAGCCTGACGGCACTGAAATCCAATGGGTTAAGAGATGAGGCATGTCACTCAAGAGCGCTGTGGAGTCTGGGGTGGGGGTGGGAGGGTTGGCACCACGGAGCAGATGAGATTGGTAAGTCTAGGAGAAGAGGTTAAGTACAGAACCTCAGGACCCAGAAGAAATGACAGAGGGGACCAGAAAGAAAGGAGGACAGCAGCCAAGGGAGACATGAGTACGAAGAAGGAGAGAGGTCAGTGGTACAAATGCTGCAGGGTTCAAATGGACTGAGGGCATCGCTGACCTTGGTAGTGGGAGTGGAGATAAAGTCTCCATTACTGTTGGAGACAAGTAGATGCTTTTGTGGAGGGAGTAGGAAAGCACAGCCACTCGTTGAAGAACTTTGTTTTTAAAGGGAAAAAGAGATAGGTTGGAAATGTGGGAGTGGGAGCAGTGGGTATGCTGGTGAATTTTAACAACTGACTCTCCAGAAACAAAAATGAAGTCCTTGTTTGTAGCATGGTGTTGATGTTCACAAGGTAAATACTCCTACCATGGCAGATTTCAAGTAATCAATGTGATATCAACTGTCTTGCAAATTTCCTGAAGTTATACCAGTCAGATTTTGTATGCTGGTGAGTTAACGCCAGCACACCACTGGGTGGGAGATTAAAGAGTGTTACTGTTCTCATTATTGTTAATAGGGAAAAATTTTAATTGAAGGGACCAAACTAGTAGAGGAGAGATTGGAAGATACAGGAGCAAGAAGACAGTTAACATCAGAGACCCTGCACCTAATAGAAGAAAAAGTAGTCCCAAATCTCCATCATGTCAGATTATGCCCCACTTCCTTAATAAGACTCCTATAGAACAAGAATTAAAATCGAGAATCAATAAATGGGATTAATTCAAACTCAAAAGCTTCTTCTCAGCAAAAGAAACAGTGAAGTGAATAGAGTCTATATTTTGGAGCAAATTTTTACCACATGCACATCAGATACAGCACTAATCTCTAGGATATATAAAGAACTCAAAAATCTTAACACACACACACAAAACAACAACAACAACAACAAATAACCCAATCAATAAATGGGCCAAGGAAATGAACAGATAATTCTCAGAAGATTATATTCACTCAATCAACCAATATATGAAAAAGTGTTCAACATCTCTAGCAATTAGACAAATGCAAATCAAAACTTCTCTAAGATTTCATCTCCAGTCAGAATGGCAGCTATTAAGAATACAAACAACAATAAGTGTTGGCAAGGATGTAGGGAAAAGGGCACATTCATACATTGCTGATGGGACAGCAAATTGGTACAACCAAACTGGAAAACAGTATGGAGATTCCTTGGAAAACTGGAAATGGAACCACCATTTGACCCAGATATCCCACTCCTTGATTTATACCCAAAGGACTTAAAAACAGCATACTACAGGGACACAGCCTCATCAATGTTTATAGCAGAACAATTCACAATAGCTAAATTGTGGATCCAACCTAGATACCCTTCAGTAGATGAATGGATAAAGAAAATGTGACATATATACACAATGGAATATTACTCAGCATTAAAAGGGAATAAAATCATGGCATTGGCACGTAAATGGAAGGAGTTGGAGAATATAATGCTAAGTGAAGTTAGCCAATCCCCAAAAAACAAATGCTAAATGTCTTCTTGTTAGAGTCTGTAAACAAGTCAAAATAACACCTGGCATTTTGCCAGGGGAATGTTAGAGTTCGTAAACAAGTCTGGATGGTGCCTGGCAAAATGCCAGAGGGAGTGGTTTGAGAAGTAACAAAAGCGAGCCATTAAGTGTGGAGATTCCTGATTGGTTGACTGATGTATCTAGTTTATGCTAATTAGATAAGCTGTGTGGAATGTATAAATACTGCTCCTGTCCTGCAATAAAGGGCTCCCACTCCTGCTGTATCAACGTACACAAGTTATTCGTCACCCCCCGGTTATTTTGCTGCAGCCGGACAGCGGCATCTTCTCTGATATAAGGATGCTGATTCATAATGGGGGTGGGGGTGGGAGGAATAGATGAACTCTAGATAGAGTAAAGGGGAGGGAGGGGAAGGGAGGAGACTTGGGGGTAGGAAATGATGTCCGTGGAATGAGATGGACATCATTACCCTAAGTACATGTATGAAAACACGAATGGTGTGACTCTCCTTTGTGTACAACCAGAGACATAAAAAATGGTGCTCTATTTGTGTAATATGAATTAAATGGCATTCTGATGTCATATATAAGAAATTAGAATCAATAAAAAATTTTAAAGTAGAATATTAAAAAAAAAAGAATATGGTTAATATCATTGGAACCAAGCCCGGGAGAAGATGGAAGGCACAGAATAAGAAGCAAAATGATTGTTTTGGAATGCAGTAGAGACCTGAGAGAAGTTCATGAAGTTTGGAGGTAGATGATGGAGGTGTTGGGAAAAAAAATAAAAAAGTCAATGGCCGGCAGCTTTGCTCCTCAGGACAAAACTCTTCCTTGGGAGGGGACAGGTGAGCTTCCTGGCCTGCCCAGGGATTTGAGTGGTGGGAGTTTTACTTCCCATCTCCTGTAACAAAGAGATTGCAGACAGGCCCAGAAGGTTGTGAGTATGACAAACTGTCTCATATTTTTAAATGAAAAAATGATACTTCATCTTTCTAATGACAGAGAACTTGGAGGTGGCTTAGAGTAATATATGCCTTTTTTAATTCCCAGCTTGTCATCTCTGGGCAATCACTCAGTGAAGGATGGAGGATCAGACAAAAGGTTAATAGAGCATCAGGCCTTTTTTAATTGAAAAAATGACTGAGGGACCCCACAGTTGACTGAGTGGTAATAGTATCAGAGACTGTAAGTATGTTCCAGAGACTATGCATTTGGGGTCGGGTAACAGCCATCTAACTATGTCACTAAACCTCAACAGCAACTGGAGTCCATTCCCAAGGAGGTTAAAAAGCCATACATGGTATTTTTTTTCTAAAATTATATGTATTTTTAAAAATCTACCTTCCTCATTTTTTATTTTTCTTAATTTACAGTTATCTCTGAGAAATGAACACACCATGTGTTGGCCCAATTTTTATCATTTCTTTTTTGTCAATGTATCTGATCTAAATTTGATCAGATTTTCAGTGCTCATTCTAGGCAAATTATTGTTTATTTTTATGCTTGGAAATAGAAAAAAATAGTTACAGAGTGCTTTCTGAAAAGATCCTATGTGAAACAGAAAAATCAGTATTTTTTTTTTTGGACATAAAAATGAGATAATGGTTGAGGAAGTGCTCTGAGGGTGCAGGTGTATATACGAACTTCCCTTTCAACATGTCTTCAAAAGTGCATTTGTTCACATGAGAATTTTCAAAATCCTTCAGGGCTCCTTGGAACCTGCAGCCTTTTGAGTCGTGTGCTACACAGGGCTTTGTCCATGAAGGGGTGGTTATGAGAAAGACTCAGCCTTCTGGCTGGAAAGGGGGCTGCCATTTAATGCTGTGTCTTTCACATGTGGCCTTCCAAGGAGCCCACTCAGAGGAGGACTTGGTGAGTTGGTCAGGCAATAGGAGAGTTAGCAACGGAGCCAATCAGGCCAATCCAGGAGGGCCCAGTCCCCTCACAATAATGTTTTTGTGCCTCTCTTGCTGACACTTTCATAAGTGGAGAGAGAGGCCCTGGAGATATAGATGCAGCAAACATCATGCACCTCCTCCTGAAACAAGACCCAGGGTAAGGCAGAGAATAGACATGTGAGGAAAGAGAGGACTTCCCAGCTCATGAGAGTCCAGCAGCTACTAACAGAAACACTTCTGGGTCTTTCCAAGCCTCAAAGCAGTTTTCCAGCCTGATTTACCAGAACATGTGTGCTAAGCAAACCTCTTACACAAAAACAAAAACCTTTCTGCTTAGGAGTGGAGTGAGAATTTAATTACAGTCATGTTATCTCAAAATTTATCTGCTAGCCAAGCATGGTGGTGCACCCCTGTAATCTCAGCTACTCAGAAGGAGACCCTGTGTCAATTTTTTTAAAAAAAAATGGCTGCTAAATATTAGTCTAGAAAGATAATTTTGTTCAAGGACTGTGCTGGTTCTGAAACGGACATGGGGCATCGAGTAATGACCATTGCCATCAAATGTGACCTTAAAACTCAGCCCCTTTGTGAGGGTCCAGCAGCTGTTATAGGAGACATGGCTGTTCTGTTGTTATTCCATCTTTATTTCATGGAAATACCACAATGTTCAAAGACAAAGTAAAATCAGTTTGCCTTTCTGCTTTAAAACAACCCTGGAGTTTTTATACTTCATCATTCTTCTCAGACCCTGAAAACTCCAAAAGTAATTGGGCCTGAAAATAGGCATTTCAGCTGTCTGAGAAGTTAAAACTTTATATTTTTGCCCCAATAAGCCCTCCACCATCCAGAACAGAAAAGAATGGAGTAGATGGCTTGACAACTCTGCCTGGGCATTTCTGGGCCAGTTAATGAGGGGTTAATGGGGCCTAATTTTGAAGGCACCTAGTAGAAACTGTTCCTTTGGAGAACTCATGACAGTACCTGAGCTCTTCTGTGCTGAGATAATGGCTCCCAGCCCACTGTCAGGTGCTCAAGGGATCTCAGAGAAATGATATGTACATGGACCCAACGGAAAACATAAAAATAATAAATGAAACTAATAATGCAAAAAGCATTGGGGAAATAAGTAGTCCCTTCTGACATGAGCAGCACTGGAAGCCTTGGGGAGGGAAGGCTGGAATATTCAATGAAAGATGTAAATTGTAGAAATTGGAGCCATAAATTTTCCTTCAGAAGAAGAGGGAGCCAACAGCTCTGTTCAGAGGGAACCCACCTCCCAGGAACTGGTTTGCTGTTCAGTTTCAATCCAAGAAAGGGAGCCTTCCATCTCTACTTCCCCAGAGGGGCAGGGCTCAGGAGCAGGGAGCGGTGGGGAGGGAGAGGGGCACAGATCAGCAGGACTTGCAATCTGACATCCTCATTAAATTCAATGTGCTGTTTGGAGGGGGCGGGGGCTGCAGGAGGCTGAGGGCTGGTGGTGCAGCAACACCTTGTTAAACCTTCCTTTTCTCAGCCCAGGCCTCCTGTCACTGCCCCCTTCTCCCCTGAGATGGCCGACCAAGGAAATAATGCCACAGTGGTCAAGTGGGAAATCTTGACAAGGATGAACAGAAAAACCTAATGAGGCAAACCTGCCCAAATTTGATCGAAACGTATTTCCAAGTGAGCACAGGGCCACGGGATGGAAACATGAAGATGTTTGATCTGTTTTGCTCTAAAAAGGACAGACAGGAGTGAGAGTGGAAGGGCTGTCTGAAGGGGCAGCCTGTTGGTGTTAGTCATTGGTCTCTGTTGAGGATTTTCTGATCTGAGTCAAGATACCGACTTTATTCAGTTGGTCATTTTTAACTCAGCTCTTTGGGCTTGCTCAGACCTTCTCCAGGCTGCAGCCATCTGGGAAAATCAAATCCAGCAAATTCCATGCTGAAGGAACTTGTCCACACCACCGCCTTTGGACCCCTGCCTGGACCCAGCTCCCCCCACGACTCAGCAGATGGACAATGGAGGCCTTGGAGCTCTAAGGTCACTGCTCAACAGTTGTCCCTTAGAATTGCTTCCTCCATCCATCTGAGATGAGAAGGATAGGATCAGTAGAGGATGGCCAATACACCATGGTCCAGCATGCATCCCAGCCCCAAATGAGCATCAGGTATCATTCAGGGGACAGACCCAGGGTCCCGTCTTATGCCACCAGCTCTATACGTGGCCTTGTTTATTAGTTTCTTAATCATTCACTCAGTAAACCTTACTAAGCACCAAGTACATGCCAGACACTGGGCCTTCAGTAGTGAGTGCAGCAGGCATGGCTGATGTCCTGGGGGGCTTTGTGCAATAAACACCTAACACACGTTGAACACTTGGGGCACGTGGGAGGAGGTAAGATCCTGGCCTTTGAAGCTCTCCATCCAGTGGGACTTCACAAGTGAAGGAAAGATCCCAAGGTAGCCTCTCCCTGTGACCTGACCCAGGTAAGAAGTGCAACTGGGGCCAGGAGTTTTGTCCCTAGCTCCAAGTCTGCTGCTCCACATGGCTGCAGAATGTGGGGAGCACCACTTAAAATGCCTTCTTCTGGGGACACTGATTCCTTCAGTGATCCCAGCTGGATTTTTACCTCCTATGTGACCTCACAGACATCCTACAGCCCAAAGAATCCTCATGGACCAGCAGCAGGTGGAGTCCCTGCAAGTATTGTCACCACACCGTCTCAAACCAGCCATTAGTTTCCTCGGGCTACAATAACGAAGTGCCACAACATGGGTGGCTTAAAACCATAGAAGTATACTCTCTATTTTAAGGTTGAAAGTCAAAAAATCAAGGTGTGGGCAGGACCTACTAGATCAGAGACGCTGACTCGACTGTTCCTTGCCTCTTCCAGCCTCTGGTGGAAGCCCTCTATCCTTGGCTTGTAGCTGATCTCTCCAATCTCTGCCTCCGTCATTACATGGCATTCTCCTTCTTTTCCCAAGGACACCAGTTATGTTCTATTTAGGGCCCATCCTACTCCAGGGTGACCTCATCTTAACTAATGTCATCTGCAGCAGCCCTATTTCCAAATAAGTCATATTCTGGAATACTGGGGCTTAGGACCTCAATATATTTTTTGAAGGGACACAATTAAAACCATAACACCAGAGCACATGAATAAAATCCCCAAGAGTTCTTCAAAGAAGCTTCCAGGACTGATGTGCTGTAAGGGGAAGAGAAGCAGACCACTGTGTACCCAAAGACACCTTCAATCAATGTTTACTAAGTGATTCTTCCCAATCCTCTGGTATCCTCATCCCGGACATCCCTGGTACCTCTTTTAAAATTCTCAATGCTAGCTAAGTCTCTTGAAGACACTGAGTTTCACAAAATCCTCACTCATTTCCTCCCCTAATATTTACTGCACACATATTCTTTGAAAGACACCATGCTAAGCACTGTGGGACCTACAGAATTTTCAAAAACGTGTTTGTCTGAAGTAATGGTAGTAAAAGTAAAATAAGAAAACACCAGGTTATGTATGAGACTGAGGATATACAGCAGGAAGGTGGTGGGCCAGCTCACAAACACAGGCTCAGTAGATGCCTGAGACTGACTCTCACCCCCTGCCTGAATGGATCAAGACCTTATACCCAAGCTGCCACAAGGGGAATGGGACAAAATACAATCAAAGGGAATGGGGACAAAACACAGTGGGGTTCATTAAAGCTATTTCCAAGCCATTTAAATAACTGGGAAAAGAGAACCCTCTGGAAGACATGCAAGATGCCACGTGTCAAGAGTTCTAATGAGCCTTGAGGCTCTGCTGTGCATATCTGGGCTGTATCTGTTGCAAGCCAGGAATAAGGGATTTATTCCATCCAGGAGTCAGAATCAGAGAATAACTATTATTATTTAGCATTGATTAATTGTTCTTCTGCTCCCCACCCCCACCCCCCAGGCCTTTCCACACAATTCTAAGAAAATCATTACACTTCAAGGGTTGTCTGGGCTTTGACATCCTGGGTAAAGGAGCTATGCTGTGAGCCCTTCAAGAATAAGCCAGGCCTGTGTGGCCGTGCAAGGGGACCACCCAAAGGAGATGGTCCAGCCCACAGCAGGATGCTCCATGACACCGTTGCCCCCATCCTGGTCTCATGTAGCTCCCAGACCTCACTGTGGAGACCCAAGCAGAGGGACAGAAATCATATACATCTCTTTCTCACAGAGAAAACAAGCAGGCTCTGTCTGTCTTCCATGTTGAGGACGTTGGGAAATGCATAAATATTGCATAATTACTAATCAGGAGGGGTGGCCCTCCAGGGGTAATTATGGCAGCTCGCCTCAGCCATGGTGGTGCAGTCCTGATTAAATGTAACGTGGGAGAGGGAGCCGCAGCAGTGAATTTTCATCCTGACATCCAATAACGCTCCCTGACCCTTTGTATATTGTCCTCCCCAGAGGTCAAAAGTATGAATAAATTATGCTTCTGACAACCTTGACACGGAATAGAGGTGGGATGGAGAGCTCTCTGGGAACAACAACAACAATAAAAAAAAATCCCAAAACCTGACATTACATTTGTGGTGGCAGAGAATAAAGGAAAATCCATATCCTAATTTTGCTAAATTTAGGCCTGACGGGAAGATCAGAGAATAACCTTTGACGTGATGTTTATTCAGAAGGCCAGGGGCTCTCGCAGCTCGCAGCCAAGACCCGTGCTCTGTCATTCCCCGGAAGTCCAGGAGCTCCTGCGGCTCACTGACGATTCTTATTGATTAGAAACAATCAACCCAGGGACAGTGCCATCCAAAGGAGTTGGCTGCGAAACGATATTGTTAAATAGTTTGTGGGGGTGCTTCCAGTTAGGTAAAACGTCTGTCCAGAGCGTGGGGCCATCTGTCATGGGTGGGGATCCGCATTTACAGAGACAACGGAGCCAAGGCCAGCGGCCTGAAATCTGCTGAGAGGGGAATTTATGACAGTTCAGCAAAGGAAGGTTGTCTCCTGGTTTAGGTTCTGTCAGTGGATGGGGGAGGAGTGGAAATCAAGGCCTGGAAGAAGAGGAGGGAATTACTCAGGTGGCCTTGGGGAGGCCATCTTTGGGATGAAGGGTAGAGGTCAATGTAAAGAGACCACTCATCCATCCATTCCAGCCTGGAGCCTATCTGCCTCGAGTTCAGAGAACCAGCACTGGGGACATAAAATCTACCAGATTTGTCATTAGAGCAGCTGGAAACACATCCAGGAAGGAGCCCTGCATCACTCAAAAGGCCCAATTGATGGAAAGAGAGGGACAAACAAATATCCTTGTCCTTGAACATCATGGCCTCAGTTTGACTGTATCAGTGGTGACACAGTAACCTGCTGGGTAGCTAAGTCCAGAAGGGTCCATGTGCCCATAGGCACAGACATTGAACACTATGATATTGCTCCCGGCTCTTGGCAGCCCTGTTGACGTGTACATGTCACAGAACAATGCATAGATGTGATTCTGCACGCCAAGGCACTGTCCTGGGTGCTATCCTCTGTTCCTTCCATCAGTCCTTTCCCTGGAACTGCTATCTCTGGATGCTTCCAGGCAGTAGAGGGCAGTGGACAAGCATCTAGGCTGTGGAGTCTGACTATTTAGGTCCCAGATTTGGCTTGCCTTCTTCCTGGGTATAGTGGGTGCTCTGGTGTGCCACTCAGATGTCCCCTTTCTCCAGTAGCAGGGAGAAGTGCCTTGCCAAACCACACTGCGATCTATGGCAAATATAAATAATAGTATTACCTATTCAGTTTCTGTAAAATGTTGAGAGATGTCTGTTTATCATGATTGGTTGCATTAATTTTTTTTGTAATTTTGCATCAAAATGCTATTTATCTTGATTGCTGAGGCTTGGCACCCCCTGGAATTTTGCACCTGGAGTGAGTGCTTCACTTCTCTCATCCTGTCTCTGGCAGGGAGTGTTGGCTGCTGATGGCTCATAGTTAGCACATCTTCAGGAACACCCCTGAGCCAGAGAGAGCTGCCTCGTGCCAGTGTATGGCCTTCCGATGCGAAGGGCAGCCCATACCCAATGACAGATCAACGGGGAGGTTCAAAGGCCCTGCCCATGAACCTGGGACCATCCTGAAGGGCATGCCAGTCCCGGAGCTCCCCATGGAATTGGCTGTATGTGTTTCTTGGCTCCCTTAACAAAGCACAATACTGGGTGACTTAGAACAACAGAACTCGGGGCTGGGGTGATGGCTCAGTGGTAGAGCGCTCACCTAGCATGCATGAGGCACTGGGTTCAATCCTCGGCACCACATAAAAACAAACTAATGTATCCACCTAAAACTAAAGATACATAAATAAATAAATATTAAAAAAAAGAACAACAGACCTCTATTGGCCCACATTTCTGAGGCCAGAAATCTGAAACCAAGGTATCAACAGGTCTCTCCTCTCCCTGAAGGTACCAGGCCTCTCTCCTAGCTTCTGATAGCTCCTTAATTTAGGATAGCATAGTTCGAATACTCACTTTGGATTAGGGTCCACCTACTCCCATATAACCTCATTTTAACTAATTAATATCTGCAACAACCCTATTTTCAAATAAGGTCACATTCTGAGGTACTGGATGTTAGCTTATAAATTTTGGGTGCAATTCAACCCATAACATCAGCTGAACTATATCCCAGCCCAACCTCTTCGGCCAGCCCCACCCAACCCCTTCAGTCACTCCCTTATAGGTTTTAGGTCCAGGGTAGTTTCAGTTATTTTAATCCAATTTATTCCAGATGCAGCTTCAATATAATATCCAGTTTAACACTCTTTTTTCCTTGTGTCCTGGACTTGAAATGGAGGGCACCATGAATCCTCATTCCTTCAGCCCTGGGTCTACCCTTTTCCTTGGTGTCACTCCCTTCTCTGCTGCCTGGGGCAGGGAAAAGCACTAACTGACACTAAGATGCCACTCATTTCCCATGTGACAGGCCTCTGATTGTTGAGGGGATTCTGGGATTCTGGGATGAAAGAAATGGTCCCTGCCCTGCGCACTCACCCCATCCAGTTCCCGCCTCTGGGCAGGTTTAAACCACTCAAACTCAGCTACCTCCCATCATGTCTGTGAGCCCACAGGCAACTCCTGCAGCCTTGCCACCAAAGCATGGGAGACCAGGGTGCTGCTCTTCCTCTCTGCCTTCCTGACATCTCTCTCCAAGTCTCTTCTCCTCTCCCAGCCCCTCAGTCACACACAGGGATAGGATCGATGGGTCTGCCACATGAGCTTCATCAGCAAGCAAACCAGAAAGGCTTCCCTTTCCACAGATGGCCACAGTCTCCATGAGGGATTCTGTCAAATCTCTGTCCCTTTCCTAACCACTGTGGGGAGAAGGGAATCACAATAGTCTCCACGAACCAAGAGTCCCCAAATGCCTACTGGTTCTTCTTTCTTCCCTGATTTTCAGCTCAACCATTTCCTCATGCTAACTAAGGCAGGGGAGCTGTGAGGACAGGGCTCTGGGATGGGGTGGGGTGGGGTGGCAGCAGAGTCATTTGCTCATCTCTTAGTGGGACATTTAGTGAGGCATCCTGACACTCATTTCCAACTGTCTTTGGAAACTTTGTCATCATTGGTGGGTCCTTCTTACTGATTCTGATGTCACAGACGAGTACCACTCAACATCTTGCTCTAGGACTTTCCAAATGACCTGATTCCCACGCCCCCAGGGATGGTCCTTGGGGGACAATGTGTCAGAATCCCTGGTCTCCCTCCATAAAGACAAGTTGCCCTTGTTGTCACTGTTGCCATGGCCCTAAGGGAGAGGTGGTGTGCACTTCTACCAGTCTGAGAGGCACATTTCTACCTCACTTCAGCAGGGCTTCTGAGGTGACCTTGGCTAATGATCTTCAAGACCAACAAGGGCTGACACTGCTGTTTTCTTCATATTCTGTGCATTTTCTGAGTCTAAAATGCTGCTTCCAAGTGGCAGGACATCCCAACCCAATCAGGGACTGATGACAGCAAGGTTGGTACTGAGATGTCCCAGCCTCCTGCATCCCCCTGGCCCAGCCAGGGACCTCCCATCTGCTTGCTTAGGGTCATCTGCAGAGCCCAGGCATGAGCACCATCCCCCTTGGTTTCACAGAGGCCATCATCATCCCCAGGGCCTCAGCGAACACCATTTACTGAATCCTTGCAATGTTCAAGAATTCTGTATGCATCATTTTATTTTATTCTCAACCACCCTAAGAGGAAGGTATTATTATCTGTCTCCTTTCACAGATGGAAAAAACTGAGTCTGAGCAAGGTTAAACACTTGCCAGACATCAAACTCTTCAGTGGTGGGGTCTGGATTTGGACTCAGTTCACTCTGATATTAAACTCAAAGCTTTGTCCTGCTGCCTCCCTGGTGCTTTCTGGCCAATTGCCCATCCTTCAGGAGGAAGAAGGGGAATGTGGCAGAGGAGCATCCCTCAGCATCCCTCCTTGCAAATGGACTGATGCTGGGCTGTCCCGAAGAGAGGGGCAGTCCTCTGTGGCTGGTGTTCGCTGCTGGCGAGGTCCAGCCTGCTTGATTCTTGCCCAGCCCCCTCAATCAGACACTCCCCAGTCTCTTCTCCTCTTCTGGTTTTCAAAAGGTAAGAAATCAATCCCCCGCCAGTTCTGTTGCCTTTGAATTTCAAGCACATATGTTGAAAAGGAATGGCAAATGCAGGGTGCACACTGTGGACCTCGGCAGGGTCAGCGTGTGCAAGAGGGTTGAGTGAAGGGTTCAGTGAATCATTTGTATAAATTTGGAGCCACTGCTTGGATGTTCATACCTCCCAACACTTCATGAACCTAAAAAAAAAAAAAAAAAGGAAACAAGGAAGAGAAAGCTAGAAATTGCATTAACATTTTCTCTTATTTCTATTCCTTAGAAAACACTATGTATTGATCAAGAAAATGAACTTGACCTTGAAATCAGCATCCAAAACCTCCCCATCTCATAAATCCTAAAGTGTCCACCTTCAACCTTTTTCCTTAACTCTTCCCGATGCCTGTTCTGGGTTTGGTTCTTCTGGGGTAACTTCTCCCCTCCCTCTTTCCTCTCCACCTTAACTTCAAGGCAAATTCTTGGTCAAATGGCTTTCTTTCCTTGATACCTGCTCAAATATTAGCCGAAGATTTAAATTTGGGGGTCTCATAGGAACTTCTTCCTAGAAATGATCTGTGAAGAAAATACTGCTCCCCAAAGCCCTTCTCAAACGTGACCTCTGGAACAGGGTGGCCCTCTCTGCCTTTTCAGGTGATTTTAAAACCCAAAGAGCAGGATAAATACAGGAACCAGTCCCAGGTGGGGCCACAGGACAGCTAATCTATAGAGACAAAGTGAGTTTGAATAAAGGAACAAATATTCTCCCTTCTTGGGAGGGAAATGGATTCCTCAAAATCCCAATCCAGCACCCCCCCAACTCCAAGATCTCAGTCCTAGAGGTTGGAGTGGGATGTGACACTGAATTTCCTCTTGACCCTGTGGCAAATTATGGGCAATAGGGCACAGATTTTGGAGTCTAAACCTAGACTCAATGACTAGAGTCCAGTTTTGCCATGTACCAGCTATGGAGACCTTCAGGAAAGAAATTCTTTCTATGAGTTTCAGGGGTCACTTTTCTATGATGGAGATAACACAGTAGTGTTTGCAATTTTATCAGGGTTGGGTTCTAAAGCCAGTGCTTAAAGAAAGTCAGAGGTACTTTGGAAAATGCCTTGAATCAGTCACAGTTCAGCAACAGTCTTCCTTTTTATGCTTATCTCCCTTTCCTCCGTGCAGGATTCCTTTCAATAGAAGATATGAGATAACCCTCACTACTTAATCTCTCTCTCTTTCTGAATGCATGCACTTTGTGATGGGTGGAACTGTGTCCTTCTCTGAAAAAGATATGTTGAAGTTCTAACCCCCAGTACCTCAGAGCATGACATTATTTGGAGATAGGGTCTTTCCAGAGGCAACCAAGTTAAAATGAGGTCACTACATGGGTCCTAATCCAATATGACTAGGATCCTCATAAAAAGGGGGAAATTTGGACACAGAGACACATACAGAGGGAGGGCCTCATTAAGACAGGAAGAAGAGGGCACTCTATAAGCTAAGGAACCTGAAGCTAGTGGGTAGGTCATATTCTCCCACATGGCCCTTGGAAGGAACCAAGCTTACTGACACCTTTATACTGAACTCTCAGTCTCCCAAACTGTGAGACAATAACTTTCTGCTACTGAAGCCACTCGTTTGTGGTATTCTGTTATAGAATTCTCTGAGAAACTGGTACACAGTTTGATTGGTACAAGTTAAATGTGCTTTTAATGAGAATCCCCTGAAATACCAACCTCACAGCGGGGTTATGAGGATCCAACGAGCTAACAGATACACAGGGATTTTTTTGTACCTAGAACATTATTAAATATTCATTGTTGCTTGCATTATTCAAGTAAAGAGCCATGAGATCTTTGGTCTTAGTGGTAAGGAAGGGACATCTCCCTGGACCTCATATTTTTCTAAGCAAAATGAAAGTTGGGATGTGTATGTTCCTTCCAGCTCTGGAGTTGAGCAGATGGAGATGAAGGACACCAACAAGATGTGGTGTCCTCACTTAAGGGTCTGCTCAACCTTGAACTGGGGCACAGGAGCAATCACACCTGTAACTATTTCAGGGTCACTCTGTGCTGGGCCAGAGACTGACACATGTTGACCTCTTTGGGCTTTTCATGCAGAAACCAAAAAAATCAAAAGGGCAATTCTGTGTCTTGAAATTGAAGCTTAATACCTCTCCCTTTTCCCATTTGTTTACTGTAATTGCTTCACTTCTCTGCTTTTTGATGCTTGTAAGGAAAAGTTGCTTTTTCTACTTTTGTGTCTTTTTCCAAATAGAAAATAGGGATTCTACTGTGTCTCAAAAGGGATTCAGCTGGGTGGGGCAGAGGCATTGGAAAGTCCTCACCCTGTGTTCCCAAATCACTCTCAAGGTGTATTGTTCTATTTCCTAATAATGTTGTTCCCATGAACCTAATACTTAAACAGAATCTGCCTCATCATCAGCTAGACCCAGGGCAAGATGAAAATGCAGTGCCCTAGCCAGAGATAGGAAAATTGAACTCCTCTTTCCATAGGCCTGCCTCCCAAACCACTGCAGATGGGCAACCCCTAAAAGATTGCAGTGTCTGCACCTGGACATGCTCAGTGTCTGATTTGGGTTGAGAAAGTATCCCCAACTGAACTACCAGTGAAATGCACTGTGGTCCCACCAGCCAGAATGGGGATGGCTCTACAAACCTCGGATGCTGAAGGACAGGCACCTGACCTCCATTCTTCTGTGCTCACACTCAGGCCCTGTCAGAGGCAATAGCAGGATGTGGACCTCCCCATCGAAACTCAACTGAAGGGTGGAAGTGGTTAAAGAAGGACAGAGGGAGAGAGTCTGGGAGGCTGGGTAGGACATGTCATGCCAGGGGACTGGGAAATAAGCAGCTGAAAACCTGTCCATGGGAAGTAGGGAGGCCATAGGTGGTAGCTCTACATTGGACCAAGGTTCCAAGTCTCCAACAAATGCACCATTGCCCCATTGGACTTCACTTACAAAATAGAAACTCAAAGACAAGATAATTAAAAATGTCAAGACTGAGCAACCATAGATCATCAAACTCCAAACATGAGATCTTTCTTAGTGTCGGGGCTGTGAGATGGATGGTCAAATGCCCCCAACATACCCACTGTACAAAATGAAGACCATCAGAGCTCTTGGCTTGTGAGCTATGGGTCCACAGCAGAGAGGAGACAGGGTGGGCTTTGGAGGCCAGCCAGGCCTCAGTTCACACTCTGTTTCTCCCACCTATGCCCTGTGTGGTGTGAAGATGGAGATCAAGAGCACAGCCCAAAGGAAAGCCCAAGTGAAGGCTCTGAGTGGCAGCTGTCACTGATTAAGTGATGAGTTTCCAACAACAATGTTTTGTAAGCCAGCTCCAATCCTACAAAGGTGCTCCTATGAATCTGGTAGGGATCCAGGAAAAGGAAAAAGAGAAATTTAAATAGATGCATAGGAAAGACTGCACAGAAAACATCTTCTAAGGGCTGAGGCAGGGCCAGAGGGCATCATGTTTCTGTCTAGTGAATGGTGACATCACAAAGCTGTGCATATCACCAGTCAAGAAAACACTTTAGTCTCTAAAAATGAGAAAACAGACATGGTGGGAGGCCAGGGGAGGGAGGGGGCAGCATTGGGAGCAGAGATAATGGCAAGAAATAATCAGTCAGTTGGGGGAAATTAAGCTTGTTGTCTATGAGTTTAAATATGCATCTGAATATATTCAAATGCTTTGGAATCCAGTACTTCAAAGTAATTACGGTGATGGATTTTGCATTTTGTCACACAATGCAATTAAGGGGTAAGAATTGAGCCAACATCTTCAGCTTATTAAGAGACCTGGGAAGAAGCTGGCCATTCTCACATGGGGCTCAATCTCATTTATGGTGCCCTCTTGCAAAGTATGAGTTGACTATCCAGGTCTGGACGGAGCCACAGGCACCCTGGGCACACCAGCTCAGGCCATGCACAGGTGACAGCAGATGTGCAAGAGAAACCCGCCCAGCTGGCTCCCCAGTGACGCTACAGCACTTTAATACATCACCATTGTGGCCCCTGTCACCTCTGACAGCAAATATGATTTTAGCTGTCAGGCAGCTGACAGAAAACAAAACATAATTTACAGCCAAATTCAGCCTGCAAAAGCACACACACCTGGCTCCCAGCAGTCTGAGCTGCAGAAACACACCCAAGGGCAGGATTTCACAGGGCCAGATAAGTGGGCAGAAGCCCCCTCCCAGGGCTAATCAGTGCTTGCTGTTCAAGGAAGGAGAAGATGGTGATGTTACTTACTACTTCTTACAACTGCAGTTTCTGAAATATGCTTTGAGAATTTTATTACTAATACTACATTCTGACAATGAATTGCCTACTGAAAAGAGAGGGGTTTTTTTTCCTTCTAATTTCAGAGGGAAAATGATATTTTATTTCTTTCACTGACTGCCTTGTGGATCAAGTCCTCTAAAGTAACATTGGAGAATGTCCCTGTGTCCTTGCAAAAAGACACAAGTTGAATGTTCTGAATTCTTGTGCTGGCTAATTGGAGTTGATGGGGATAGAAGGGAAAGGATTGGAACTTAGAAATGTCAAGATCCATTTTTAAGCTTGGCCATGAGCTCTCAGGACTGAACTGTGGGAGTATGTGTATGGATATGTTTGAGTGTGTCCTAAAGCAGGCAAACTTGCATTAGAAATAACTAGAGTGAGCCAAACCGAGACTAGGTGGAGGGACATGTGAGCTATTGTGAAAATGGAAAGCATTGCACAGTGGGTTATTTTAAAGACTGCTCATTGGTTGCACTGGGTCTCTATGCACTAGCTCAAGAGGAAGAAGACCTGGCATCTAGTCTGGCTTGTACCTAATTCCTTGCACCTACATTTCATGTAGGGCAATAATGAAGCACAGTTAGTGGCTGGGACAGTCAGGCTACTTGGGTTCAAATCCTGGTTTTATTCCTTACCAGCTCTACATCATCAGGCAAATCATCTAACCTTGAAAATCCTCAGCTTTCTGATCTGTTAAAAGTTGATGTAAAGGATTCCTACTGCAAAAAGTGCAGAATGAAATGAGATAAACTATGTCAAGTTGGTCGGCAGAAAGTAATTATTCAATAAACAGTATTATTTGTGTTGTATATCGGTTCATTCATCTAGCAATAACTGAACACCTTTTATGTGCAGGCACAGAGACTTCTACAGAGATGAAACTGATGGACTCTGGTTTCAAGGAATTCAGCAGGGCAGCAGGTAATACAAGGTAAACAGAGGAAAGACCCAGGAGAGCCACATCTGGACAAGGTGTTCTGGAATTTAGAAAATAGGAAAGAAAACGTTCAAATCAGTGAAGCTGTACTTATTTATCACGTCACCTATTTATTTACCTCACCATATATAGAAGGAAATAATAATTCTCTTATTTCTTGGAGTTGGTAAAAGCCCCTTCCCCCTATCCAAGTGTAGACACAAATATAAGATTTGGAAAATGCCACCTATTCTAAAATTCAGAGTAAGACCAAGGCGATGGTGACAGTGACTTTGTTAAGATGAGAATTATTCTTGGAAACCTGGAGACTGGTAGTTTAGGAGGACCATGGGCAGTTCCAAGCGCTCCAGCTTCACAGATCACCTGGGGCTTGAGGTCTATACCATAATTCTAGTTTTCTGACTCGCCCCCGCCCCCCATAATACAGGAGTTGAACAGAAACACATTCAACTGCCTGCACCTCTTATAAATGGGAAGTAGAAAATTACATGGAAGAAGTGACAAAGCAAAAACCTCTCTCTCCCTGGAATGTCCCCACTGCTCAAAGGGCCGCTGCTGAAGCTCCCAGTGAGCTCAAGAACCCAGGAGGGTGAGAAGCCCAAATGCAGTTCGTGCAGCCACCAGACCTGTCGAGGACTGCTTTCAATCACAGGTTTGATCGTCAATAGCCTTGAATTTATTTTCAAATATGCCCTCCTGTTTATCTATAGTCCTAAAAAGGCCTTGCCTCTTTATATATGTCTGGAAATGATAAGGAAGGAGGGGATTTGTTTATTTTTTTTAAAAAAGGCATTATCATAAACTTCTCTTACTAGTTCACTCTTTGAGTCCTTGGCAAAACATTTACTGATGGATATTATGGAATGAACTGTGTTCTCAAAAATTTATACATTTGGGCTAGAGACAGGGTTTTAAATGGTAATTAAAGTAAAATGAGGTCACTAGGGTGGGCCTTACTATAATATGACCAGCTCCTTAAAAGAAGAGGAGATCAGGACTAAACATACAGAGGGGAGATGATGTTAAGGTGCAGGGAGGAGAAGGCCATCCACGAGCCAAGGAGAGCGGCCTCAGAAGACCCTAACCCTGCTGGCACCTTGATCTTGGGTTTCTTGCCTCCAGCACTGTGAGTGAATAAGTGTCTGCTGTTTAAGCCTCCCAGTCTCTGATATGTTGTAATGGCAGCCCTTGCAGACTAATATGTAGAGCCACCAGGTGCCAGGAACACTTGAGGCATTGGAGATACAAGGAAGAGCAAGACACTGTGCCACCTCAAAGAATTCAGTCTAGTGAGAAAGCAAACACTCAAACACAGTGTGGTAGACGTGGGCTCATAGCCTCACCAGAGAGCAAGGGCCAGAGAAGAGCATGACTCTATATGGAGGTTGGGATGGCCCCGGGGCTCCTGCTCAAATGGCTCAGTCCAGAAATGCGACATGACCCAGCTCATTCCTCAGTCCCATTTTGTTCTGGCCAGTCTTCAATTAATGAATCATACTTCATGGTGAGGAGGTAGGTATTTACTTCCTAGACTTGTCCTTTTGGGCAGTAAAAAAGCATTAAATCATGGGACTGCAAGAAACTCTCAGTTTTCTAATTCCACCAGGCAGCCTGGTGAGAGGCAAAGTCACCTGCCCTTCCAGATGGCCAATCCATGAGATTGGGAATGTCTGTGTGGACATAGTAACAAGGTGGAGGGAAGGGAGCAAAGAAGGACGGATGCAAGACTTTTCAGAATTGCGCTCAGCTCTGGTGATGAAGCTGTTCCCATAGAATGTTCAAACATCTAGATTTCATGTGGATAAAGCCAGTTGCTGGACTGACTTACAAGGAGCCAAACAAACTGCAGAGGGCTGCCAAAGCTTCTCCTCCTAGACATACAAGCATTCCACAGACTAACCCAGTACTGGAGTAGGCACATCTCAGGGGAATGAAAACAGATGCCCCGAGACCTGAGACCCATACCTCTCCCTGATCATAGGCCAGAAGACTGCCTCCTGCCCCCAACCTGAAATAACACCCCATCAAGCCACCTGCTGTCAGCTTAGCCCAGACCCAACTGCCAACAGTCACCCCTGTATCTACCTCACTCTAAACCTTTAAATTATCTCTGTTCATTTAATTTGTCTCCCCTTCCCTTTCCATCTCCTGACCCTTCCAGAGGATTTTTGATACTGAAATACACTGTATGTGTAGATGTTGGAATGAGCAAAAGTCTGGTCCAAGACAAATAGCCAAATAGATAAATGACTTTCAAAATTTGAATTCAAATGTAAACTGGAAATTTGGGGCCAAATAAACATGCTGTGTAATTAATACTTATTTTTCTATCAACCTCTATTTATGATAAGGTAGTTCCATAACCTTTATCTTACAAAGGACCATTTTATACACATCCACTTAGGGTTGAAAAATAATCATTTCAGGATTATCAGAAGAATTCAAGGTGGAGGTGACTTCCCTCCGCCATGCTCTTGAACTTGGGAAGACTTTCAATGTAATGGTTGACATATAAAAGAAATTTATAATAATTGCTTAAGCACTAATGACAGTTTGGACAATAAGAAGCCTAGTTCTGAACTTCCTTGATCAACAGTGTTTGCTATGACTAAGGACTAGGTAGACAGCAGGCACTGACTTTGCCTAACCTTTGACTTGTAATAAAAATGCAATAAAGTAATTGGTTAAAACACAGACACGTCTGATAGAGAGTATTTGCTTTTTAAAGTAACTGACTAAAATAGGAACGTATCTGATAAATGAGTTTATGGTCGAGTGGAAGGCCAGGCCTTACTAATTAGTCAAGATTCTGTTTCCTACATGGATTCCTTCTTTACCTCTTTGAAGAGAAATGAAGCAACGAAACAAGGAAAATCCTTGGTAGTTAGAATTAACCATTAACATGTATACTCATCAAAGAATTATTTACGCGCTCTATCCTGTCTTAAAATTCCCCTGCCTTATGATAGTAGAAGATTCAGAATTCTACAGTACATTTAGTCACAAAGCTGTGACTCTCACAGGGACACCAATATACTTTGACCCTCCTTGACATAAAGCAGAAGACAAACACAGGAAACTCTAAATCTCCCCCTTTTTAATTTATTACAATCTTCACTAGAGTTGAAAATCCATGAACGCCCTGATCAACCTTATTTCCCTTGAGAATTTGCTCTACATTAGGTTCCTTTTAGATAGTTTCAATTTTTAATTAAAATTTTATTTCTTAACAACTAAACAGATGAAGAATGACATTGGTATAATTATGAGCAGACTAGAATATATTATACAGCACAATGGCCACAACAAAAACAAGGGTATTGCATAAATAAGCATGCATTGATTGTTGGCCTTTTTGTGTGCTCCCCTGGCCCCCATAGCTGTTAATGAACTCAGAAGGTAACCATGGTGGCTGTGGGCACTAGAAAACATGGAGACTCCAGAACCCAGGAAGTGATGCTTCCTGAGCTGCTCGTGGCTTGTCCCTAGTGATGAACTTTAATGCCCGTTCTTGAGTTTGTGAGCTTTTCCTACTGAGATCAAATATCTCATTCCTAGGGGTCCCCAACCTTGGGCTGATTTGTGGGGAGCTGCAGCAAATGAAACAATCATTGGGGACCCATTGTCATGGCACAAGAGCTGTCTGCGCTTTATAGAACTCAGCAAAAGGAGAGAATTCCCCACTCTGGGTGCAGCCTGCTCTGGCACCAGAGCCTTGGAGCATCAAAATGATAGCTGCAGACAAGAGAAGACCTTATCTTCCTGATCAGTTGGTACTTAATGGTGTATTTTCATAGATAACACACTCCTGGAAAAAGTACATCACCCAGCTAAAAACTTAAAAATGCCTGATACTTCAAATTCAATGTTCTGTCTCCTGAACAAAGACATTTGGGGGAAGGGGAATACCAGGGATTGAACTCAGGGGCACTTGACCACTGAACCACATCCCCAGCCCCATTTTGTATTTTATTTTGAGACAGGGTCTCACGGATTTGCTTAGCATCTCGCTTTTGCTGAGGCTGGCTTTGAACTTGCAATCCTCCTGCCTCAGCCTCCAGAGCTGCTGGGATTATAGGCATGCACCACAGCGCCCAGCAAACAAAGACATTTTTCAAGATTTTCCTATTTATAGAGGAATCTCAATTAACCAGAACCCACCTAATTAGAACATTTGGCTAACTGTATACATTTTTTTTTTCACATACTTATTTGTTTTAGGTGAGAAGCACTTAAAATCTACTCTCTTAGCAAGTTTTAAGTATATGATACATTGATATCAGCTGCAGTCACCAGCTGTACAATAGATCTCTTGAACTTGTTTCTCCCATCACACTGAAATTTTATATCTTTTGACCAACATCTTTGCCAATTCTGCCCACCCACTCTCCAGCCCGTAAGGATCCCATCCTATTCTTTGCTTCCATGAGTTCAACACTTTTAAAATTCTACATATGAGTGAGACCATATGATATTTGTTTTCCTATGTCTGGCTTATTTCCCTGATTCTCCAGAATTATCCACACTGTGGCAAATGACAGATTTCCTTTTTACAAGGCTGAATAATATTTCACTGTGTGTGTGTGTGTACACACGCACAGTGAAATACTATTCTCTTTGACACACTAATTTCATCTTCTTTGGTAAGATATCCAATAGGGTAATTGCTGAATTATACAGCAGTACTATTTTTAATCTTTATAAAATTACCGTATCTTATTAAAATCTTTGGTCAACTAGATAGTCCCCTTTAAATAAAAATTTTAGTGAATATAATAACAAACATTTGCATAATATTTACCATGTGTCAAGCACGTTTATGCCACACAATCACTTTTGTCACTATCCCAGTTTTACAAATGACAAGGCTGGGGCTCAGAGAGTCACCACATTTCCACCTGGAGGACTGAAGAGTGAGCACAGACCCCAAACCAAGGCTTCCTAAATTCCATATGTCCCCAATTAGTCAAGATTTAATAGCCACAGACCGGATTTTTCAAAGCCCAGTGAAGACTTAGTGGCTTGGAAAGGTTTGAACACAGCAAGTGTTGAGGGGAATTGAATGGTGAAACAACAGTTGTCCCAGAAATTAAATTACCTTCTGTATGCCATTAATCACCTGGATCTTTTTATCCCCCCTCGGAAGCCCCCACCCCTTACACTGTGATTCTTTCATGTGAGGACTGAAGCTGACTTTCAGCAGGCACAAGAAGATTCGGGATGAAAGTGTCAGCACTCCTAACAGCCACTTCAGCTCCTGGAGTTATGGGAGCACCACACTGAGGCCAGGCTGGCCTGAAAGGAAGTTCAGAGATGGCCTCAATAAACTCCCAAGGCGTTGCAATCAGGTTCTACTGTCTCCACTACTAGTTTTAGAAGAAGTGATCTATACACTGTGGGGCTTTGTAATCTATCACCTGGCCCAGAAAGAGGTAGTGTAACTATTTTTTTCACCAAGGAAAATAACTAGACCTGTGAGCAGAGTCGTCATGTTAAGGGAAGTCAAGTCCTTCTCCATTTCTTCCCCAGTGAATACTGAAATATACTAACCACATTCCTAAATAAGATCTAGTGGTGCATATATAATGTTAATGCAAATATTGAGCACTTATGATGTTCTAGGCACTATTCTAAATCTTATACCCATATTCTGTCATTGGATCCTGTTAGCAACACTATAAGGTGGGTTCATTATTCCATTTTACAGATAGAAAAACTGAGGCATAGAGAGGTTTAGTGACCCTAGCTGATGAAGGAGTCAATCTCAGGTGAGCTGACTACAGAACCTAGGATGAAAACAGGTGCTTAATAAATGAATATAGATTTTTATGAACTGAGAGACAACCGTGCTCTCGTTAGTCACTCTTACCCAGTGGTTTGAATGATTATGTCCCCCCAAAATGCATATGTTGAAATCCTAACTCCCAATGTGATGGTATTAGAAGGTAGGACCTGAGAATGGTAATTGTTATAAATCAAACTAGGCTTTTGGAGTTGACATTTTAGTTTAATGTCAACTGCTCAAACGGTAAATTTGCATCAATGGTGATAACCAAAAACCAACAAATACATTAAAGGAGGGCAAACGCTACATATATGGTTAATTCCATGAAGGTTTTTAAGATAATGTTATTTCCAACACCTGATGGAGCTCAAATTACAGTTTTAGTGACACACTCAATTCAAAGATTTTTTTTTAAACAGAGATTTCCAAGTTTATGAACTCCTAAAAATGCACATCTTTGCTGTTTTCTTGGTAGATCATTTCCCCCATTTTCTGCTACACCGATTATTGGACTTCTTTCCTGAGTGTACAGTTGTTAATTTAAGATAAAGATACATAGGCTTACGGGGCTCTGACATGTTCCTAACTCAACTCGGGGTGGGGGAGCAAAGAATTGAGTCAGCTAGGCCTCTGATTTGCCCCTACACCACAGAAATACCAATTTTGTTGGTATTATTTGCTAAATTAAATTGTTTTCACACTGAACTGACCAGCTCTAGTATCAACCGGGTAAGAAGACTGTATTAGGAGCAGTTCTTGTCGGTAACTAGGTTAGGTTCATCTCTACATTTTCAGGCCTTAGAATGGCAGAATCTCTGCTGTAAAAATGTTTAACCTAACCACTCAAAACCATGTCCCTCTGGGGCTGCTTGGAGTTTGTGGGCCTTGAACAGCTCAACTGTTCCACTGACCTATTTATTTCTAACTTCCAGCCCTTCTGCAGTAAGGGAATGAAGAAAGCATTTTAGGAATTCTAAATAATTCCAAATCCTTCCTAAAATGGAAGGAGTGATCATCAAAATTCTATTTCATTAATGTTAACCTACTCATGGACTAAGGAATCAGCTCACCTGGGAGTTAGTGGCAGCCACAAAGAACAGAACAGTGGATTCTTTGTTCCTAGGCCCCTGAGTTTCTGACTGGCCTCCCTGGGATTCTCCAGGTTCTCAAATGAGGTGCATAGGGTTCGAAGAGGTTTTATGGAATGCAGAAGCAGGTGGAGAACTACAATGCAGGTTCCATGTCAGCTGCAAACACAAAAACAGTTGAAGTTCAAAGGGCTTCCCCACCCAGGCAATTGCTCAGCTGGCAGTAACTGAGGACAGGAGGAAGGTGACAGGTGCTAAACACCAAGCTAACAAGGACAGGCTCTAATTTGGGGATCTGCCAGGTAGGGAGCATCATTCATCCTTTTTTTTTTTTTTCAGAAAAGTACAAGGAGCTTCTGTGTGCTCGTGATGTAAGTGAGCTGACCACTGACCTGGATGTGGACTCAACTGCAGGAAACTGGAGCGAGGACCAAAGCTTCCTCCTCCAACCCCTGCTGTATTCTCAACCAACATTCGACAGGCTGATTTGGAAGATGACTTGCCTTTCAACATCAGGGGATGGTACCACGCTTGGTATACATCCCTTTCACGTGTATAATCTACCCAGACTGGGAATTTGCCTCATGGAAATCATACTTCTCAGTTAAACTGAGCCTTGGAAAGGACACAAAATTAGCCATTGCTCTTTCAGGGAACATATACTCCAAAGCTTCTCTGCTACAAAATTAGTCACCACCTTATCTTTTTAAAGGGGAAAGAAATTTCACTGTTCACATCGTCTCCAGCCATCTGGGCCCCATAGAGGAAAAAACAGAGCTCAGAAATGCAGGGTCCCAACATTTCCTGGCATCTGCTACCCCCACCACACCTCTACCAGTCACCATCTCCTGCATTTATCTCTTTCAAACTAAGGAAAACTAGGCATCATTAGCCTCTTAGGAGTCCTTGACTGATTGATTGAGGAAAGTTCATTTCATTGAAATAAACTCCACCTCTGGAATTCAAGCTGTTAGTGGGAGCTCTATCCAACTGTGTTATGGGCACATGTCAGATAGTTTCCTTCCACTTTGGGGATAGGAATCGGAACAGACTTGATCATCTGTTCAACCTTTCCTTAGTCCTCACAGCTTGAAAGCTCCCTGAGGGGAAGAAGAAGAAATGGTGAGTTTTCTTGGTAGGTAGCTGGTCCTGAGGATGTTGCCAAATTGCCTTGTAAGAATTTGAATCGAGACCATAAAGGAGGAAGGAATCACAGGAGATGGTATATAAACCCCTTTCCAGTTTGGCATTCCCTAATCCCATAATGCTTCCTAAAGGAATGTCCACGTAAACTCCCCTGAGGATTTAGGATCTGGGGATGCCGATGCTTCTTGGAAACCAAATATAGAACTGAGAATAAGGCTTCCAAAGCTGGCCAATGAACAGAAAAATTAAGCGGACTTGACAGACAGCAAGCATCTTTTAGAGTAATTTAAAGCAATTATCATGTAACTTCTGTTTCATAGCCCACCAGCAAAAAGACTTTCAAAAGGAATTTTAGACTCTTTTGCTGTTTAACATGAAATCAGAGAGAAAAATTGGTGTCACGATCCGCATCCTTGCTACTACAAATTAGCAGGTACCCTTCTCTCAAAATATCCAAAGGCTTTTGTTGTGCAGCCAAAATTGATCAAAGGTTACCGCAATCTAAAAACAAAAGAAAGAAAGGGAGAGAGAATTCTCCAGTTGCCTGGTTGCTAAGCAACCCTGTCTGTTCTGGTAACTGGGTCCGAGGGTCTTTGCTGCTGACTTTCACTCCATATATAATATATACCAGCATGTTTATTCTCCTGTAAATGCCCAGCAAATAAAAAGCGATAAAGGCCTTTCACTGAAATTATTCATGTGCTAAAAGCTTTTATCCACATCACTGGTGTGACTGACAATATCATACCAGCAAGCTTCCTGAATTAGTTCTCATTCTGGTATCGCACTCCTGGGCTTTCTTTCTTTAATAAAAGAAAAAGAGCTACAGTTTTATGTAAGCTCTCTATGTCTGGCATTACTGCTCCTCGGTACCAATCATTAAGATGTCATGTCTATTCCAGGCACGTTTTTTCGTCTACTTGCTGTCAACTTTCTCCAGGAACTACCTTTCACATGACGGCCCCCACCCATCCACCACCACCTTAAAAACTTTGGCTTGCCTTGCGAACTAGTCTGCAGGACAGAATTCGAATGACTTATTTGCCTTTCTTCAAGTCTTTCAGGAAATCCAAGTGGTACACAATATTCTTAACACTTTCTTGAAGAGTGTACACTTTCTTGAAGCATGGTTTATATCAAAATCGAAATCCAGGGGCCAGCCCTGGTAGTTCTTATTTTATCAAACATCAGGCCCTCCCACAACCAGGTAATTTTTTTTTCTTGCTTTGTTGGGAATTGAACCCTGGGTCTCAGGCAATGCTAGGCAAATGCTCTACTACTGGGCTACATTCCCAGCCTCCATCAGGTAATTTTATAGCATGTGAAGGTTGAGAACCCTGGAGTGAAGAACTTGAATGGTTTTCTTTACACAAATTAGTCAATCCTGGTAAACCTACATTTTAACATCAGAGATGGGCAGTTTTAAGAGCCTCCTAGAAAGATGGCACACAGGCTGAGCCTGGTTGCAGTCCACAAAAACCAAAGGGGAATGAGAGCAGGAAAGATGGTGGAATCTGATGGACATTATTACCCTAGGTATATGTATGCCTGCACATATGGTGTGATGCTACATCGGGTACAATCAGAGAAATGAAAAATTGCTGCAATTGTGTACAGTGAATCAAAATGCATTCTGCTGTCATATATACCGAATTAAAATAAATAAATAATTTTTTAAAAAAAGAACAGAAGGGGAATCTTGGTGAACTCTGTTGCTAGTCACCCCTCGTCCCCTTTTACTCTATCTAAAGATTTTACCTTGGCACTAAAGATTACAACCAAAAGTCTATGTAGGGTACAAGCTTCCTAAGTCACAAACTCAAGGGTAAAAAACTACGACTGTTTTTTCTACGAGGATTTAATTTCTCTCTCAAAACTCCATTGCAGGGCTCGGGTTATGGTTCAGTGACTGAGTGCTTACCTAGCACGTGTGAGGCACTAGGTTCCATCCTCAGCACCACAGAAAAATAAATAAATATAATAGCGATATTGTGTCCATCTACATTGAAAAATATTTTAAAAAACAACAATAAAAACTCCTTCAGCCTGGCGGCCAGAAAGGGGATCTTATTAGTTCCAGAAAGCGCTGTCAGATTCAGTGCTGTCTCAACCATTTCAGGTTTAAAACTCTGCTGCATTCAGATTTCCCATCCTTCCTTGTGCCTTCCTAGGCTCCAGGGGATGGAGAAGTGAGGTTTGTGCAAGGTTGCTGAGGTCTGAATAGTGAATGAGTGACTCCCAGGTGTGACCCATCCCCATCTTTGGCCCTTAAGTGACCATCACACGTGATCTACTCTGGCTTTCTCGCTGCCCAGCCAGTACTCCTCCTCCCACAGGGAACCCATGGACTAATCTTGTTTTCTCATCTGCACACATCTCATCCGTGTCATTGCCGCCCGAGTTAGCACTGCCCACCTGCTGGTTTCAAGGACTTGTCTAATGAGCCTGGCTGGATCCCTAGGCTTCATTCTGGATGAGCCACAGGTGTCCTCTCAACCCTCAGATTTCCAAATTTTCCAAGGAGTTCCAAGAAGGAAGGACCAGGCTCCCTGCCCTGAAACTATCTTCCTGTCTTCTTTCTCATCAATCCCTTCTCCCCTCCTCTAATCCAGAAGCTTCCACCTCCTTGTCTAGATGAACAAGGGAGAGGCATATGGCTCCCTCAAAACCTGAGATTTTAGAAGCTAAAAGCTAAAGGAGACTGGGGATGGAAATAAGTGAGGGACATGTTAAGGAGTGGCAGGAATGACAATGACCATCCCCAGAGATAAGCCTTTCCATCTCATCAGACCACACATATGCTGAGGTTCTGCACTACGTTTACGGTGCAAAATGAAAATATATAGCATATGTAATGTGAATGAAAAGACTGTTAAGTTTTCTATGACTTTTAGTTAAAGTAAAGTTCCTTGGTTAAATATCAAGTAAAGTGTCTCTCCATCAGAGGTCAAAGTCTTTTTATCTTACTATCAGATTATTTTAGTCATCAAGACTTTTGAAATAGGCTCTTAATTAATGTACTCATCAGAACTTCCATGGTTACCTGGAACAAAGCTCTACCTCCAAGTGACTTAGGCTAAAAAAGATATTTTTTGACTTGCAAAATGGTGACTTGTAGTGGTTTCAGGCACAAAGTGGTTTTAGGGCCACCAAACAATGTTGTTAAGGCTCAATTGTTCCAACTCTCAGCTCAGCACAACACTGCCTGCCTCTTTCTACCTGCTATGTTATGAAAAATGACCACTGGTAGCTCCCAACTCATATCCGCCATGCTGAATAATCCCTCTAGAAATAGGAGTTTGCATAGCTCTGGCAGCAAAGTCCCAGAAAATGTTCTCATTGGCTTAGCTGGAGTCTACTCCAAATTCTGCTCTTCATACAAGATCAGAGGGATGAGAACAGATTCTGCTCAAAGAGAAGGAGCTCTGTGCCCCAGTGAGAAAAGCATTCTGGGCAACTAACAGAAAATGTCCATCATCCTGGAGACCTCACTACTATTCTTGTACCCCTTAACACCCACAGAGTCACCATTCCAAAACATGAATAAAACCTTACAACTCCTTTCCCCAAAAATCATCCCTACATTTAGCAAATATTGATTGAATACCCTCTATGTTCTAGGTGCTATGCACAAATAGACAAGGTCCTGCTTGGAGGAGCTTACTTCTGTTCAAGACACCCCTCCCAAGCTCTGCCTTCTGCGTTTCTCCAGTCCCATCAGTCACCAATGCAGTCACCAGGAGACTCTCTCCCAGATCTGTCTCCAGTTATCTCTATGCTATTCCATGTTATGCTGTCATGTAGATCAGCTTTTCTTGTCCAAATATGCAAGTAAACATTTCCCATCTGTTCCACCCTTCACCTGCCTCATCCTTCAAGGCCAGGTCAAATGTCTCCTTTTTCTGGAATTGTCAGTGACCACCTATCTGCACCAATTGCTCCTCCCTCTATAGTTCTAAGGCCAGGTCTCACCACTTCCTCCATCCTGTCTAGTACTCTGGCTATTTGCATGTTTTCTTTCTCCAGTAGATTGCAATAGATGGATTTGCTATCTGCCTTCTCCAATGGAAGTTAATCAGGGAGAAGAAGCACATAATTTTCCTTCCCTTATGAGTAGCTTAGGAAGAATCTTCTTCTCCAAATGTTGACCCTTCTTCTAGGACAAGTCTCCTTTTTTAGTGATTGAAGGCGGTGGGACTTGAACCACTAGTGTTACACTCCAAGGCCAACCCTCCTCCTCCAAGCATTGGATGTGTGGTGACCACAGGGTGCATGTCTGTCAGGAACCTGGACCTTCTCCCTGTTGTCCACACCTTGGTCTGCTTTTTATCAATACTAGGTTTCTGATCAAATAAAAACCAGTTTACCTAGAAGTAGTGTAACTCAGAAAACTAGGGGTGAGGAAGACTTGAGAGGATGGTACCTTGGACAATAAGGGAGAGAAGAAGGCCGCTGGCCAAAATGAATAAGATTCCATAATGGGATGAGGCCCCCCTGGTGGTTAACAGCATATTTAAAAACAGGACATGGTAGAGGGGTAGCCCAGGAAGATTCAGTTGTAAGAAGCTCCCACTAATTCAAGTTTGTCCTGGGCCAGTCTTCTTTCTCAACATCAACACTTGGACAAGTTCAAATCTGTTACTGCCATTTACTTCTTCTATCATAGTCACCAACTCAGAAATGAAAAGAATCCCCTTCCCCAGTGAATCCTCTTCCCACAATGACCAGAGTCCCCCCAAACAGCCTCAGGTGGTTTCTGAGTGTCAAATGGTTTAAGCAGTCATTGCATTTATGAATCACCTTCTTCCATCATCATCTTTTATGTGGCATTAATTATTTTTCCTTCTTTCATTGACAAAGCATTCAACCAGAGAGAATCCTAATTAATTTGAGGCAAGGGTAATTTTTCCTACATCTTGCTTCTTCCAGTGTGTGATTAAAAGGGGCAGTTTCAAAGTGGGCATCTTCAAACCTCACATGTAATTATTGAGTGGTTCTGTTAAATAGCTTTTAGATGGACTGCTCGTGTGTTATTTTGAAGAGAGCTGTGGATGACGTTAATTTCTGATAGGATACTACAGAATGCCAAGTTCTTTCTCTGACTAATAGGTATCTGTGTGCAAGTGGAAGGGCTCCAACCCTTCATTTAATTTATTTTGGACACAATATCTCTCATGCCTTCTCCTCCTATGCATACTCCTTTGCCAGCTGCCTAGGAATGCATTTCTTTTGTATTTGTGTGTTCTGCCTTATCCAACTAGAGTATGGTCTTCTTCAGAGTGGGGCCTGGCTTTTTTCCTACCATTGTACATTGGATTACCTTGATTTAAAAAAAAAAACATATAAATTCTGTTAGCCTGAATAGAAAGGAGAGATCATTTAATTTTATAAAGAATATATATGACATGGCCTTTGTAGGAAACTAGCACTAGAAATGGAAAGCCCTTCTGACTCCAAGAAGTGAGCATGCAGGGTATGGCTGTGGTTTAATTCTAGGTGTTATTGGCAGCTAGCAAAACCCGGATATAAGTGAAACAATCTGAGAGGAATGAGAGTCTGACCGGATAAAGAAGAATGAATCCTCAAGGGAATAGAGGAGGAAGGCCAAGACAAAGACAAAGAAGAACACAACAGCCTATTATGTTGGGAAGATGTGATTCTGTTCAGGTCAGTTGTGTTCAGTGTTGCTGAGAAGTAAAGCAAGAGGAGAAGGAAAGATGCTATGGACCCAGATGCATGGAGACTCTGGTGAGATGATTCTGTGTGAGGAAGAGGAAGCCAGGAGTAGGCAAAAGCAGGGAATAAAGAACTAGAAGCAGGAAATACAAACAAGGCTTTCAAGAAATTTGTATACAAAGAGCAAGAAAGAACAAAGGTGGTAGATGAAGGGACATGAATCTGGGGATGTTCCTCTCTCATTTTTAGAATGATCCCACCATAGAAACGGAAGCAGTGCAGATGTGGTTATAGAGAGCATCCTTGTTAACGTGCACACACCTCCCCTCTCTACACCTATGTGTACACACAAGCTGGGTGGCACATGTAAGGAATTTTCCGGCAGGAAAATTCTCCATAAAAAAGTAAAAGTAAAATACAAAGATATTGCTTTGGCATCAACATCTGCCCAGTTGTTGTGTTCAATGAATAAACTGCATAATGATGCTCTCAAAGCCTCCCCTGAGAAGCACAGGGGCTTACTTCCATAGGTTATGGTGGACAGATTCCCCCCTCATGAAGATTCCCAGTGTCTAAGTGGCCCTTGTGCCATGAAATCTCTGAAGACCAATTCTTTCAGTCTCCTAAATCATGTGTTTTTGGTCTCTTGCAAGAGGACTCACAGTATATCCTTTGGCACCATCTATTTTAAGGTAGGCAGGACTGGGGAATTTTTGATTTGCCACTGAGGATAGCAGAAATTTGTATACAAAGAGCAAGAAAGAACAAAGGTGGTAGATGAAGGGACATGAATCTGGGGATGTTTCTCTCTCATTTTTAGAATGATCCCATCATAGAGATGGAAGCAGTACAGATGTGGTTATAGACAGCATCCTTGTTAACATGCACATGCCCCCCCACCCTCTCCACCTATGTGTACTTTATCTCATGCAATCTGTGTCACCCATGGTAGGCTGGCATGCTTCCACAAAACAGATAGGCTGCTTGCTTATCCTCCTGTCCTGGTGACAGTGGCTTCTTCCGTGACTCACAGAGAATTTTAACCTGGAAATCACTGATAGGTTACTTTCTCAGACCACTGCCACAGCCCTCATCTACAGGTGAGGGAAACTGGGGCCAGAGAGGGTGAGTGGCTTACTAAATGCACCTCACCTGCTAGATATAAATCAGAGACATCCCCGTCTCAGGTCAGTCAGCTTTTGTCAGCAACAAGAATCAACATGTATAACAGACAGGCCTGAGTGTGTCCTTGTGGCTTGACAGAAAGCATCACAAACCTCCTTTTTGAGACTGGGGTTGTGGCTCAGTGGTAGAGCGCTTGCCTAGCATGTGTGAGGCACTGGGTACAGGTCTCAGCACCACATATAAACAAATAAAATAAAGGTCCAGTGACAACTAAAAAATATTTTTTTTAAAAAAAGCAAAAACACTATACTTTTCTTCAAAACCCCAGTCCCACCCAGAGGCTTGATGTTAACAACTTATCCCTTCTGGGAAGAGCCCTGTGATTCCTGAGCTCTAAATATGAAGTCCTTTGAGGTTTCCTCTCAGGGCTGAGGCACAGCTAATGAAGAAGTCTCATGTCTGTGCTGAATTTGACCTGAAAGAAGAGAGCTTGAACTTCAGGGGTCACAAAAATTAGAAGCTTTTTCTTGCCCCAGCCATAATGAGCCAACAGGATCCTCCAAGAAAGAAATTCCTATAAATGGAAATTATTGAGGCACGAGTGGGTCCTTGTAACCCCCATGAAGACCCCCAAGCCACACGCCTTGCTAGCACAAGAGGTGCCTCACCCTCTTACCCCAACTTCTTCAAAGGTGAGATGGCCCTGAGCCCACCAGCTTTTGTCAGCCACCAACCCTCTGCGGCCTTGCTCCCAACATTCTCCCCGTCATGGTCCCTTTGTCACCTCTCTCCTGCCAAGACCTATTTTTCAATAGTCGGGAAGATTCCTGGGCCTTTACCTCTCCCCCCTAATCCCAACTTCTCCAAGGCCTGTGGCCCTCTCTCACCTCTCAGCATCCTAGTGAGCCCCATCTCAATGTCCTCAAGTGCCATCTTGGGGCCTGTGGCACTCTGGCAGTCTGTCACTTCTGCCTCTCACAGCACCCTACACTCCAAGGGCACTTCCAATTCTAAGATCTTTGTCTAAAGCTTTCAGATAGATTAGGGGATGGGACGGGTGACAAAGGAACGTTTTGGTGCCCTTTAGGCCCATTCCCTCCTCTGCTTGGCTGCCTGTTCTCCCCCAAATCTTCACAACCTCATCAGCCTCACTGTCTATCTCCATCACACTAACGTAAACTGAGTTCCTTAAGGTCACATCTTAAGAGCTATGTGTAACTACCATGGTCTCCTTTCTGCACAGCGTTTGATACAGTTGAAAACTCCTTCTATCCTCACTCACAGACATGCACTTCCTTGAAATCCTTTCTTCCTGCTTTGTTTGTTTGTTTGTTTGTTTTTACTTCTCTACATAATTTCTACCACTGTCTTCTTTATGAGACTTCCACACTTTTCCTCTTAGATATTCTCAACCTCAACATATTTGGAACCAAACCATGGTCTTCCCTTCAGACCTATTTTCCTGCATCTTGACTGTCATTTTTATCTCCCAGCCTGCCAAACTGGATACCCACGGGTCGTCTGTGACTCCTCCCTATTCTCAGCCCACATACTTACTCCACTAGACTCCAAGTGCCATTGGTCTTTTCCTCAAAAGATCCCCTAAACTTATATCATCACCTTCCTTACCATTCCAGTCTCTCCTTTCTAACTCATCTTGCCCATCACTGATGGATCAGCCTCCTTGACGCACTCATAAAGCCTCACCAACAGTGACTTGCACTTTCCATATCAGGCTGCAGTCTCTGCTCTAAACTTAAAATCCCTAAACATGCTGACCCTGTCCTGCTCAATCCCTCGATTTCCCCTTACTCTACAGCATGAATTCTTTAGTACCATGAAACTCCACTTGTTACATATTTATCCTCATGCAAATGAACATGATTTGCTCACTCTTACCACCAAAATATTGATGGTGCTTTTCCCTGTGTTGGACACTCCCTGCCCCTCCATTTCAATTGTCCCTCATCCTATTCATCCTTCAGAGCCTTGTCCAACCTTAATTTCCTCCCTCCTGACCCTTGGTTATACCTGATCACCCTGATTTCATCTCTAATTCTTTTTGCTCTCACTGCTACTGATTCTATATCAGTACACAGTAATGATTTTTTTGACGGGCATGATTATTCAACATATACTGAACATATAAATTCAACATATACTGAATATTTATTTTGACCAAGTCACCAAGCTAAGTAATACAAATTGTGGAGAAGGGGGGTGGTTTAAGATGGTGGAAGAGGTCACTTTCCTGGCTGCTCTGTGGTGTGAAACCAAGAAAGCAGACAAGCAGCTTCTCAGCAAGGTGGGTGAACAAAAAAAAATGGGATGAGGGGAAATTTTACTGGAATTTAATACAAGACATTCAAAGCAGATCAGGGACTCAAGAGGTAGGATACAATAAAATAGGAAGTAATCCCCAATGCCACAGCTGCTTCCAGAGGCACCCAGCCAGAGTAGACCCTCTATGATCAAAATGGAGGGATAAGGGAATTAAAGGAACCCACATTTTTAGGAGGCCAGCAGAGTGTCTGGTTACGGAGAGTTTAGATATCAAAGACTCTGCCTGACTAAACTGAAAGGCATACTGCACAATATCCTTGTGCAGGAAAGAAGCCACCGTCTCTCTTGGCTGCCTGTGGGAGACAGAGAAAGGAACCATTTTGCAGCTGCAGTGTGGAGTCTGGCAGCTGAGGGAGTGATTCCTGTCAAACCCAAGTTTGGCTCAAAACAAAGGCCTGGAAAACACACACTGCATGACACAGAGGGTGCCTAAGGGATGAGGAGAAACTCAAACATGGAGAGAGGTTTATACAGGGCACTGCTGGTCGTGGAAACCCACCAGGCTCTCACCCTTGCCCTCCAATCTGGCTGCTTGCAGGACCAGCAGAGAGAGTTTAGATATCAAATTCTTAGCATCTGGCTAGGAATTTAAAAGGGTGGGGACAGGAGAGATTGAGTTTGGAGTCTGAACAAAATACCAGGAAACATGGGGTCTGCAAGTGACATAGTGGACTAAGAATTGGGTCCTCTACCACACAAGTGGAACCCAGGGGAGATCACTGGGATGCAATCTTCCAGTATGGACTGGCGATTGCTGGGCCCTGGAAATGCACTGATTTAAAATCTCCAGACCAATTGGCATTCAGAAAAGAGTCTGGAGCCTACCTAAGCCTAACCCAGCTTCCAGGAGTTCCACCTGCAGGATTACCTCTCTCACCCTAGCCACCCCACTCTGAGGGTGGAGAAACATCACACTCTAGATAACCCCACCTAACTACTGAAAGAGAAGCTAAGAATATTTTGAACTCCAGTGGAAAAAAACTCTTTAACTTTTCATTGAGATCTCCTCCCCCCATTTTTTTCTTTTCTCTGTTTAATTGTGATTTTAATGTTTCATGGGTCTTTATGCACATTCATATTTGGTTTTTTTCTCATTTCTAGTGTTTTTGAAGCCAGTTATTTTTCATGGATCAGTTTTTTTGAGGACCAGGATGTTGGATTAGTTTATTTCAGTTTTCTTTTGTATTCTTTTATTTTTATTTTTAATTTTTAATTTTTTACTTCTCATATATATTTTCTCTCACTTATCTGTCTCCTTGATTCTCTTTCTCTGTTTCCTTTTGCTTTTGCTAACAGCCAAACTGTATAGTTCTCTCTTTCACTCTTCCTTTAATTTTTTACTTCTTCTTCTCTTCTTCTCCCTCATAACCATCACATTCTATGTCACTTCTATTCTCTCCATGTCCACCATTTGAAATTGTAAACTCTTTTGCAGACTTATTGTTTTTATGTTAGATGGGTAGACACACAAACAATATGAAAAAGCAATGGAAAAAAAATCACCCCAAATAAATCAAGATACTTCAATAATAGAATCTATCAACACCATGAATGGAAGAAATATCAGAGAAGGAGTTTAGAATGTACACAGGTAAAGACCACAAGGTAAAGAATGATTTAAGGAGTGACATCAGAGAGAAAATACAGAAAGTAAAAAATCAATTCAATAAAGAGAGATTCTGAAAAAAATCAAGCATAAATCCTCAAAATGAAGGAATAAATAAACCAAATTTAAAATTCAATGGAAAGCATCACCAACAGACTAGACCACTTGGAAGACAGAGTTTCAAGCAATGAAGACAAAATATATAATCTTTGAAAATAAAGTTAGACATGGAGAAAAGATGTTAAGAGAGCATGAACAGGACTTTCCAGACAATGAGATAAACTGAAAAGATCAAATTTAACATTTATTGGGATAGATGAAGGCTTGGAGATAGAAGCCAAAGGAATACACAAACTTTTCAATGAAATAATATCAGAAATTTTCCCAAATAAAGAATGAAGTAGAAAATTAAACACAGAAGGCTTACAGGTCCTTAAATATACAAAATTACAATAGGCCCACACCAAGTCACATTTTTGTGGAAGTGCCTAATAGGCAGAATAAGGATAGAAGTTTAAAGGCTATTAGAGAAAAATGATAGGTCACATTTATAGATAAACCAATCCAGATCTCAGCTGATTTCTCAGCCCAGACACTCAAAGCTAGGAGATCTTGAATAATGTATATTAAGCTCTGAAAGAAAATGGATGCCAGCCAAGAATACTATACCCAGCAAAATTAAGCTTCAGAATTGATGATATTATAAAATCTTCCATGATCAACACAAATTAAAATAATTCACAACTGGAAAGCCTGCACTACAAAACATACTCAATGAAATATTCCATGAAAAAGAAATGAAAAGTAAAAGTGAAAGCCAGCAAAGGGAGGAACTATACTAGAAGAATAGTCAATCAAATAAAAAAACTAATTCAAATTAAAACCAGAAATAAATAATGACAAGAAATGAATTTTAGGGAAGGGACATAAAGATTATTTTTAATGTTTTATATCAGTGGCAAACGTAGGGGTAGGGAGAAAGGGTTTTAGTTTTCTCATAATCCCCTCAACCACCTTCTATTCTTTACCATGGATAATTGAGGTATTTTCTATTTTAATTAAAAGCTCTGGAGCCAATAAAGGTGCAACATTCCCTTCCATTAGGATGGAACTTCTAGAACTTCCTTTATTCTAACAATAGACCAAAATGTAAAAGTTGTTATTAGATGGGGTATATTCACTGATCAGAATATGATACAGTTGAAAACCTACAACAAAATGATTACCATAAAAATATGTACACCTGAAACTTTCAAAAAACATTTTCAAATAATTCCCAAACCAAGCTGTGAATAAGTACAAGTGAATTACAGACAACTTATAACTCAATAACAAAATAGATAATAAAACTTATGAGATGCAGCCAAATGGTATTCAGAAGCCAATGACTAGCAATAACAAACTTATTAGCAGAAAAGACAGATTGAAATTAAATAAACTCAACTTTCAAATAAGGAGGTGCAAAATAATAAAATAATCCAAGTAAAGTAGAGGAAAATGACATAAAAATATTTTTAAAAGAAACTACAAGTTAACCAATAAAACCAAAGCCATTCCTTTGGTAAATTGGCTAAGCAAGAAAGCATGCAAACACATGATTTCTGAAAAAGAGGGAAGGCTAGATTTCAGCTTGAGTGTCAGTTACAAAGCAAGGAACTGAAGTCTCAGGCAAATTCCTTAACTTCTCTCAGTGCAGGCCCACCATTGTCAAAATGCAGATAACAAAACAAAATCTTGCTTCACAAGTAGATGCCAGAATTTGATGAGATAGCATGCACAAAAGAAGGCACAATGTGTGGCTCAAAGAAATGGACAAAAATCAACTGACATCATGATGCCATTTTAATGTCATGGACTTTAACAAATAGAGCAGTGAGTCTTAGTCCTTCTGTACCCCAGGATTACCTGCGGTTTTTAAAAAATTCTGTGATTGACTATTTTATTTCTAGGGACAGTCCAAATTCCTCCACAGAGCAGTAGTGTTTGTGATGTCCTCAACTATATTGTTAACACAGCTGTGCTTCATAAAAACTTAGGGATGTCTGATTCTGCAATTTTTTTCTGTCCTAGATATTTTTTTGACAGGTTTCTTCCAATGAAAGCTTTAAGGCTGGAAATTTTGACACTAGAAAAACTTTTCAACTTTTTCCTTCTTTTTCCTGTCTTATTCCTTATGCATGCATCCATATTCAATGGTTAGTTTAGCAAAACCAATTAAATCACTCAAAAAAAAAAAAAAAAAAACAACTAAGAAATAAAAAACAGCTGTGTGAATTTGGGTTCCTCTAGAAGCAGTTCCTGAGACAAGGATTTTGTTCATGTCATTTATTTTGGAGGTGTTCTGAGGAACCATCAGTAAGAAAGTGGAGAATTAAGCAAAGGAAGATGAGGAGATCAGTAAGGTGTATTCATGCCAGTGTGTGCCTGGGGCCTTTGAGAATGTCAGAGATGGTACGTAAAATAGACTTCAGAATTGTCCTACTCAAAGTGTGCAGAAACTGGGTGCTAAACCACCAATTCCCATTCAGCTCGGTTTGGGGGTGCTCTTGAGCAGTTCACTCCAGTGGCAAACAAAGCCTTCCAACAGAGACTTGCAGGAGGAAGCCGTTGGCATTTAGGAGCCCAGGAGGGCCAAGTGGACATGGGCTTCTGTCATAGAAGACAACCAGTGTCACCCAACACTTATGGTTGGAGGGATTCATCTTTTCCTCACATTTGGAATTAAGTGAGAGGTCAACAACATGGAACAGAAATTCCTTCACATGTCCCTTCTACTCTAGACCACTTTGTTCAGACATTCTAGCCTTCAGGAAATGCTTCATAAAAATGAAAAGATTGGTATTTTTGAATGAAAGGAGTTGGAATTTAATACAAATAATCTACAGGTGCTTCCTGGCATCACTGCTACTAACTGCTCCCTTACCTGTTCTGTTTCCCTGTTCCCAAAACACACTTTCTTGAAAAAGGATCTGAGTACAGGATATGGGATAGGAAGGTGTGTGTGATCAGGTTGCTGTGGGAAGCATCCAGCACATTGGGTAATTATACAACAGTGTAGAAACGACAAGCTTTGAGGGTCTTCAAGAGCATCTGCTGCCCTTTAAATAACAGTTTTTACTCTTCTAACTGCAAAAATAACATTTGCCTATCTTTTTCTTAAGAATCTCTCAGAAGTCTCTTGTCACCCTGAATTTACTTTTTTCAGAGTTTCTCAACAAGATGAAGAATATAAATGTCCCCGTTTTCAGATAGAAACAGTGAGGCAGAGAGAGGTAAAATGAATTAAAAGAGGTGGCAAAAATCAGTCCACTTAGTAGGACGGCTGCATGCTCTGCTGAAGAACTGGCGTTGGCAGAATTCTCCCCAGTGCTGGGTGAGGTCACATCTGCTCATGAGGGTCCATCCTGACAGCAGCAGAGCCAGTTTGTCATGGGGACAGAATAAATTCTTAGCAGCATCCAAAAGCCACATAACATGGGATGTGACTTGAGATAAATTTGACTGGCTTTTAAACAAAGATGGAAGAGTTTCTATTTCTCAATGAAAATTTTGCTTCACCTCAAGGAACTAGATGTTCTGTTGCTTAAACCACATCCAGAGGTCCCCATGGGAAGTGTCTTCACAGTTGGTTTAAAAGCTCTATGTTACACAATGGAAAGCCATTTAGCAAACAGGATGAACAAGCTCAACAAGAAGCAACGATATAGATGGATCTCACAACTCTACTGTTGTGCACGAGAAACCAGAAACAAAAGTGGACGTGCTGCATGATTCCATGTACACAAATTTCAAAAAGCAGGAAAAACCAAAAATGCTGTTAGAAGTCAACATAGTCTTTTCTTTTTTTTACACAGTTGTCAATAAGACAGGAGCAGTGGTGCACACCTATTGTCTCAGCCACTCAGGAGGCTGAGGCAGGAGGATCACTTGAGAACAGGAGTTCAAGTTCAGCCTAGACAACATAGTGAGACTCCAAAAAACAGTTGTCAATGACTCAAAATGAGTATTCTCTGTCTTTTAAGGACATGGTTGATTTTTTTTTTCTTGATCTGGATCCTGGTTCTATTAGGTGTGTTGAATTTGTGAAAATATGTCAACCTGTACACTCACAATTTGTTCACCTTTTGTATGTATGTTAAATTTTTTAAAAATAAACTTTATTTTTAAAGAGGCTTTTGTTTGTTTGTTTTAGATTCACAGCTACATTGAGCAGAAGTACAGAGAGTTCCTGCATACCCTCTACCCCTCCCCCAGCCTCTCCCAGTATCAACATCCCACCAGAATGGTCTACTTATTAAAAATTGATGAACCTGCACTGACATATAATTATAACTCCTCAAAGGTCATAGTTTAGATTCACTCTTGGTGTTATACATTCTATATGTTTTGTCAAATGTATAATGATGTGTGTCACCATGATAATCATACAGAATAGTTTCACTGGCCTGAAAATCCTCTGTGATTCACTGATTCATCCTTCCCTCCCTGCTAACCTCTGAAAACCATTTAACTCTTTCCAGAACGTGTAGTTGGAATCATACAGTATGTAGACTTTTAGATTGGCTTCTTTCACTTACTAACATGCATTTCAGGGTCCCTGATTTTTTTGTAGCTTGATTGCCCATTCCATGTTAGTGCTGAAAAATATCCTATTCTGGATATTCCATAGTTTATCAGGTTACCCAGTGAGGGATTTCTTTGTTGCTTCAGAGCTGTGGTAATTATGAATAAAACTGCTATAAGCCTTTGTGTGCAGGTTTTGGGATAGTTATATTTTCAATTCATTTGAATAAATACCAAGAAATGCTACATCTTATATGAACATGTTTAGTTTTGGAAGAAGCTGCCAAACAAAATGGTGTACCATTTTGTACTACCACCAGCACTGAATGAAAGTTGTGTGCTATATTTCACTAAAAATTTTATTTAAAAAAAGATCTTCTGGAAATGAAAAAGAAAAGAGAGTCCACTCCCAAATCCAAAATCAAAAATATTTTTTAAAATGTTCCCAGTTTCTAAACATAAGTTGAAAAAAAAAGAATTACAAGAAATATTTTGATTAAAAGCAATGTTCTTACAATAAAAATAAGTATCCAACCTCCCAACTGTGAGCCACATCAGGGTGTGCTCAATGAGGTTTGTTAAAACTCCAGTGATGAATTCTTAAAAAGTCATGTTATGTGCATGTATAAATATACCACAGGGAATTTCACCCTCATGTATAAATAAAAAGTACCAATCAAATATAAATAAGTAGACAAGTGAAAGGAAGTCTAGTAGAGAACAGGGGAGGGAAAGGAAGAGGGGAGATAAAATGGGGAGGGAAAAGGTGGGGATCATGAACTGAAATAAAATTCCATACATGTATGAGTTTTTCAGGATGAACCCAACTACTATGTTTAACTCTAAAGCTCTAGCTACGAGAAAGAGAGAGATTTAAAAAGAAGTGAGAGTCAGTATACTTCAGAGGTTCAACAAGGAAAGTCCCCCAAATCCAAATAAAGCCTTCGTTCCTACCAGATCCTTGAGACCTGTGTGGACACACCCTTCAACCACAGTGGCCTGTCCACTCAGTCCAAGGCAGATGTGCACATCATCCTCTAATTTCAGAATTTGTTATTTAGAGAGCAAACTGTTTTTCACCATTTGCTAGTAGAAAGTTTGTAGTGCTTCCTCCCATCTTGAAGGAAAAAAAAAGTTATTCTATTCTATTTGTGACAAGGAAATACTCATGATGAGAAAGAACTGATCAATCACAAAGCCAGCAGGACAAACTTCTAATGAGCACATTGGGGTTGAGAGGTTGTTCTCTTTGGGTTCAGATAGTAGGTATCTGTTTCTTGAAATATAACACATTTGAAAGGAAAGTCATAGTGGGACTGTGGTTCATAGGATCCTTTAACTTTTCAAAGGGTTGTCATATGCATGTATGCATTAATTCAGTGTGCCTTTGGGGAACTCACATCTTGTGAGGAATAACAGGTTCTAAAGAAAGTTGATAAATTCCTTGTGTAGGGGCTGGGGCTGGGGCTCAGAGGTAGCACACCTGCCTGGCATGTGTGAGGCACTGGGTTCAATTCTCAGCATCACATGTAAATAACTAAAAATAAATAAAGGTCTATCAACAACAACAAAAAAATATTTTAAGAAATTCATTATATAACCATACTGTATACCTGGTCCATGCATTCATGAAGTAGTTGACTTGCACTACTATGTTACATTGCTGAGATGGATGTTCAAATACCAGACTGATGATCACATTGACCACAAGACGTTTGCAGAGAGTGAGGAACAAAGATTGACAAAGAGGGAGTAGATCAGTTTTCCCATTCATGCTCTCTCACCAGAGAGAGCAGGGCTAGGCAAACTCTTCTGAAGAGGGCCAGAGAGCCAATATTTTAGGTTTTGTGATGTCTGTGATAAGTACCCAGCTCTGCCATGGTAGCAAGAAAGCAGCCACAGGAAACATGTGAATAGATGGGCATGATTGTGCCCCAGGAAAATTTCATTTACAAAAACAGACCATGGACAGGGTTTGGCCCTTGGTCTGTAGTTTATAGGCTCGGTCCTAGATGCACACCCAGTGCCTTGGATATGTAGGCACAATCACAGGCATGATGTCAATTGTTTTCTTTCTCTGAGTGGCTAAGACACATCAGATGCTAGTCTTCTAGACTGAACAGCTACAGCAAGAACTGTGTAGGACGCTGAGAAACCTTAGCTGTGGAAGAGACAGTAAACCGTCCACCCAAGTTTACTGGTTCTCCTTTCATCATATACACTTACCCCAAGTGCAGTGGCCCAACCAGACTCCAGTCCTCTGCCTGCTTTGAATCTGGGTAGGGTCATTAGACTGTTCTCCCCAATGAGCAACAAAGTCATTCCGAAACCAAGATGGTTAAAAAGCAGGAGACCTTTCTCCACACAGATACCTCCATGTTTTTTGGCCAGATGTATGTGACTCCAAGAATCCAGGGATGACAGAGCTGAAGAAAGAAGGAGCCAGGGTCTCTGAATCCCTACATGGAGGTGCCTATTTTGATAAATATACTTCTGGTAAGTTAAGTCTTCAAAACTTGGAGGCTCCCATTAACACTTCCACCATCATTGCCCTTACTGGAACAATAGTCCAGCTGAGAACAACAAACATGTAAATGTGATCCTCCAGGGTAGTCGGGCCATGGAAGGGATCATGGGAAAGGCTTCTACATGTGATTTCAGGCAAGATGTGTCACAGTCAGGGGTGCCCTGCCGTCACCATTTGACCCATTTAGACTCTGAGGTTCAGAGAAATTCAAAGATTTGGACAAAGTTACCTTCCAAAGCACAGGCAGAGGCAAGGCTCTTGATCTGATCCAGCTTTCCTCTCCTCGAATGGCACAGTCTCACACCCATGATGTGGAGGACTCACCGCCCCGTCCAGGAGAGGGTTAACCAGGAACGGCCCCCACCAGCTTCTCTCTACAGGACAGCTGGTGCCCAGCTTCCAAAGCAATCCTGCCCAGGGATTCATGAATAAGCCAACCCCTCTCCTTCCTTGTGGGTCAAGCAATTCAGGACATGTGACCTTCAGCCATATGAAAGTCTAGTCCACAGGGCAGTGTCCACAGCAGTGTCTGTACCCACTGCAGATGCTGAGTGATCCCCTCACCATCTTGACAGCAAGCTGGCAGTGTGGGAGTCGGAAGGCAGACAAGAAAACGGAGCACAGCAGGGAGAGATGAAAAGAGGATATTAACCGTTTCTATTTTTTACTATGAAAAGAGATTTTTTTTGACATATTAAGTAAAAGAATTTTAATACATCTGCACACACTGAAAGCCAGTTTTCCTAAGGCAACTCTTCCCTGCTCTAACACTCTTCCTGGCAAGATAAATGGCCCACGCTTTACCTTGCCTTTCTTTCCCCTGAGCATCTCAAAAGCAGATTTCTTCTTTTTCTTGTTGAAACCACCAGGCCGTGGCTCAGGGGGCTACAAACTACAGGATCAATGTATGTGCACACACACACACACACACCTCTCCAGAACACTCTGCTTTTGCCCACTTGGATTATGCTGAAAACAAACCCATCTTCTTTATGATCATGTAAGTGTACAAATTAAGATGTTTGACAGCCTTAAAAACCAGATCTAAACCCACAAGTCTGTTTTAAGAGCAGCAGAATTTCAATGGGAACAGATTGGATTAAGACAAACAGCTTTAGAAATTCATTAACTATCTAAATTCTTTCTCCCCATCTCATTCCAGCTGTGGATGTTTGTATCCACACACATAAGCCAATTTGACTGAGTAAAGTTAAAACTATCTGAATGTTAGTGGGACAGTGAATGCATTTCCAGCCATGGGTGTCATAGAACTTTAAAATCTATGTTCTCTTTGGTCTAGTAATTACACGTCTATAACTCTTTATCTTTTTTTTCTTTTAATATCTTTTTTATTTGTTCTAATTAGTTATACGTGACAGTATAATGCATTTTGGCACATCATACATAAATGGAGTATGACTTCTCATTCGTCTATGACTCTATCTTTAAGAAATAATCATGTGTGCATGCAAAAGTTATATACTCCACTGGAGAATTTATAACAGAAAAATAAAACAAACAAAAATCCTTAAATATCCAACACTAGATAACAATAGTTTTCTGAACAATGGCACATTTCTATAAAATGGAATAATATAAAGTTATTGAAAATGACCCTGTTTTTATTTTAACATAGAAAAATATTAAGCAAACCAACTGACAAATAGCATATGTAGAGTGTATATGTACATGCACATGTTGACACTGGAAAAATTTGGCAAGATATACATGAAAATATGCACACTGAATTACATTTGATCCATGGAAATTCAAATGATATTATTTTCTGATTTGCTTATCCATATTCTTTAATTGTTTTCATTGAACAAACATTATCATAGTACAAAGATTAATGAAAAATTAAAATAAATTAATAAAAACTAAATGCCACATCCCTAAGATATCTTTGATCACTATAATGCTGTATCTAAATTATTCACCAACATGTCAGCTGCAGCAGCATTAGGGAAAGAGTTGCTGGAATCGGAATACCAAGTTCAAGTGTACTGATACTGACATTCCAGACCCTTAGGCCCAGGACTGGACTTCCAAGGCCCTTGTCATGACATTTCTAGAAAAGTTTACAACATAAATATATTTTTTTAACACTGGACTAGTAATTGAAAGATAATACTATTCTACTCTTCCCTAGATAGACTGAGGACATAATCAGAGCCCTAGACAGAAGGGTCTCTAATTGATTTTGGCTTTTCATTTTGAGGATATTCTTGGGGTTTGTTTGCTTTTTTTTTTTTTTTAAGCAGGAAGAGCAGAGAGAACAAAGAAGAACCTTCAGTCGGCAAGTCACTTGATGGATGCCCTGGCCATTTGAGAGTGGCCTGGAGTGCCTGCCATCCTGGGAAGCCAGCGGGGAACTGGCCAGCTGAGGGGCTCCTGAGCCTAGAGGCTCTGGGCTCTGGGGGCTCCCCCCAGCACAGACTGAGTGGTGGCCTTAGAGAAAGGTTGCAAGATTCACCCGCTTAATCAGTGAGCTCCCGGATGATGCCTGGAGTTTGATATGGATCATTCCAGCCTCTCTCAAATCGATCAACAAGTATTGATTGAGTGCCTACTGTTTGCTGGGCTTGACGCTAGGCATTTTGGGAGATGCAGAATGAGTGTGGAACTGGGTCTCCGTCCTCTTCAATTAGCACTGCAAGCCCTTACGTATCCAAGTGGGAACTGCCTGAGTATGACAATACGAGCTACAGAAATGCAGACAAAGGGGGACCCTGAGGTCAGTGAGGTCAGGAAGACTTCAGGCAGGAAGACGTGAGCCGGAATCAGGGACAGAGAATATTACTGGTTGAGGAAATATGAATGTGTATAAGAGGAATGCTATCTCTGAAAATAAAGCACTCAAATGCCAGGGACTTAACATGGTAGGCTTATTTCTAGTTCATATGGCAGTCGGGCTGGGGGCTGAGCCTCCAACAGAAAGTCTAAGAATTCATGATTAGAGTTATAAGCCTGGGAAGCTAAATCAGGCAGAGGCCAGCTTTAACTAATCAGCACTACTGGGTTTGGGGACTTGAATGACTTCAGTGAGGGCCTGGGATTCCCCTACTACCACAATGACAACCATCACGTGCCTCCAACAGGTCCCAACCTCTCCCGGTTCCAAGCTTGGTCACAGTGGTCAAGGAATTTGCAACCCCTTCTTTCAACATAGAGCATCTTGGAGCATCTTCCCACTGTCCCTGCAAACCCAAGACATTAAGAGGAGCCCAGTTGGAACAAAGGCTCCTAGAGCATCCTTAGCTACCCTGTGGGAATTGGCTGAGCAGGTTTTCAGGAAAGCCCAGAGCTCCCTCCCTGAGGCTGTGGGAGCTGCCTGTGGATATTACCTCTGCAGACTCATCCTCCTATACCCCAAGGCAAGAGCAGTGATGAGGTGCTATCCTATAACTCTATGAATCCTGTAACTCTATGAATTCATGAGTTTGTGTTGTTTTTCAATGATGACTGGACAGTGGCTCTAGACATGTTGTTGGCCCTCCCCAGGGCAGGCCTCTGCCTGGATTGAGTTTCCCATGTTTATAATTCAGAAAATTGTAAGTGTTTTAGCCAGCTTTTTTTTTTTAAATCACTGTGACCAAAATGCCTGAGAAGGAAAACATAAAGGATAAAAAGTTAATTGGGGGCTCATAGTTTCAGAAGTCTCAGTCCATAGATGGTCGACTCCATAGCTCTGGGCCCTAGATGAAACAAAACTTTAAGGCAGAAAATCATTGAGTAGGAAAGCAACTCAGGTTATGGCAAGCAGGAATCAGAGAGAGAGAGAGAGAGAGAGAGAGAGAGAGAGAGAGAGAGAGAGAGAGAGCGCAAGCTGCTCAAAAGAGCCAAAATCTAAACCCCAAAGGCACACCCCCAGTGACCCCTCCTCCAGGCACTCCCCACCTGCCTACAATTATTGCCCAGTTAATCCGTGTCTGTGCTTTAATGCACTCATTAAAGTACTTCAACTAATTATTTCACTTCTAAACTTTCTACACTGTCTTACATATGAGCTTCTGGGGCTACCCCCTCTCTAAACCATAACAACAAGTTTTCTCTCTGCAGCCTTACATCCTGCCATGTGTGAAGGGTCTCACCTTGACTTTCTCCTACTTGGAGATCCTCAGGCCTCAGCTTTCTATAAAGCAAGTGAGTTTGACACCATGATCTCTGAGGCCCTTCCCTGCTATAACATCCCGTGAGGGTGAGTTCTTTCTACACAGGAAGCCCACATAGGCCTTCATAAGAGCCTAGCAATTTTAGAGTTCAAGAATAGGAAGCAAACTAGGGGCAGTGGAAAAGAAAAGGGCCTTAAACATTGTTAGATTGATACTTCCCACTGTGTGTTTCGGGAATATTCGCTCTATAGACTCATAATAGGCTCTGTGTGTGTGTGTGTGTGTGTGTGTATATATATATATATGCATGTTTTATATAGCTTTGTATCTTTATGTAATTTAAAGGTAGTATCTCTTTTTAATACATAAGATAAAGATATTTCTTATTTTTATATTTAATATAATATTATCTCTTTCTCTCCGTGTGCATATTTAAAAGCTGACATCTGTATCGTGGCATTATGTATGGATGCCATCCCTTATTTACTATATGTAGCAAAAGCTGTCATGCATACAAAATGCCAAGCACTACAAAGAGTTTTTCAAGCGTTGTATTTTTTTAAATTCTCCTAGCAACCCTACTATCATCACCCCCATTTTGTAGCTGAGAAAACTGATGTTTAAAGAGGTTGAGCTCCTGCCCAAGATCAGAGTGATTCTAAGTGGAGGGAAGAGAATAAGCCTAGCCATGTCTGCTGAGACTCTGTGTTTTGAGTCATCACACTCTGTTGCTTTCTGAGGGTTCCTGGGTCATCACAGCTTGGGAATTGCTGGGTCAAACAAAATTAGACTGGTTTGTTGGCTGCAAAAATCTCAGAGCCCTGCCTCATTAGCACCATGTACACAGAGTGGGACAGTGAGCAAGTTCAGACTCTGAGCAGCATTGCCTGGCCTTGAATTCTAGCTTTGCTGAGTGACACTGGGCACCTCACTTCATCCCTCCGTTTCTCATCTATAAAACAAGAAAAACAATAGTATGTGCTTCCTAGGACTGCCTGCAAGGCTTAAATAAGCTAACATGTTATGAGATCAAAACCAAGTGCTCTTTAAGTGCTGACTGTTGCTAGAGAGGGCAGTGCTGCCAACTAGATTGATCCTGGAGCCCTGTGTTCACAGTCCTTTTCTCAGGGGGGTGTGGCATGATCTGGACCATCCTTCTCACTTAATAATGAGGACAGAGAGGCGACAGGTCTGCTCAGTGCCACCCAGGCTGCTAGTGTGAAAGCCTGCCCAGCTAGCAGTGCAGTCCCCAGATGCCCAGCCCGTGTCAGCCCCACAAACCCACCTGCCTCCCTCTAGCCGATTTAGTCATTTCTGCAAATCTAGTTACAGAATTATAACTAAATGGAAAATCACACAGCTCTAGCTTTTTTCCCCCTTTAAGATCCAATGCTCCATGCAGGGACTTAGTTTTAATCAGAACAAGAGACCTGTAAAGAAGACCTCTGCAGAGGCCACAGCCTCCCCTGAGGTGTTCTCTCTGTCAGCCCTTTCAGCTGCCTTAGGCAAAATGACACTGTCCACCAGCATGCTGGGCACTTGCAGCCAGCAGCAGCTGACATCCCAGCAGCTGGGGCAGCCACCTCTGTCCTTGCACCAACCAGAGCTCACCCTAGGAGTTGGGGACATGAGGAAAGAGAAAAGCAATCCCTCTTGGGCTCTTGGAGTGAAGCGGTTCAGAAAATAGAAAGGATTAAATGTGACAAGGATGGTAAATTGAAGGTAAAATCAGACAAGGGTTAGGATGAAAATCATCCTAATACAATGATGTTTCTCCAATTTGTGTGATTTCTCTGTGATGCTCTGTGCATCTACAGCTCTGCAATAAGAATGTGTATGTGCGTGCAAGTATGTGTGTGTTTGTGTGTGTGTGTGTGCACGCGCGCACGCACATGTGCAAAGAGAAAGACATAAGAGTGAGGGAGCAGGAAGGAGCCCTCAAGGGACAGGTGGACTGAAACCTTTAAGCTTCAGGCCCCAGCCTGTGGCTCTTTCTCAGGCCAAGGCATCATCTCATCACTCCCAGTGGTCCAGTTATACCTATCTGTTTAAAGCTTCTGATAACAGCACCCTACCTGCTATCCATTTTTTATCCCAAATGTACAAGAAGCCGGATGCCCTGGTGCATGCCTCCCAGCAGCTGAGGAGGCTGAGACAGGAGGATCGTAAGTTTGAAATCAGCCTCAGCAAATTAGTGAAGCCATAAGCAACTCAATGAGACCCTGTCTCAAAATAAAAAGGGTAGTGGATAAGGCTCAGTGGTTAAGCACCCCCTGGGTTCAATCCCCAGTACCAAAAAAAAAAAAAGTACAAGACAGAGAGATCACAATTCCAAGTACAACATCTTCTTTCTTTCACTCAGGATATAATATGCCTTCAATGCTTGGTTATTGGTTACTATTTATTGCTTTTCAAGTGCTGAGCAGCTCCCTGGACCAAATGCTCCTGTGGAGACAATTCCTCTTAAAGCAGGGGATTTCATGGGTTCACCACCTACCCATGCCATGGGAATGGTTTGCAGACATTGGCTTGATGAAAGGGTTAGAGTCAGTGGACTTCACAAATGAAGTCTGCAAGGTCCCCTCAGCTGCTCTTGCCCACCCGGTGAGATACACACATGAGAGGGGTCTTGGAGCTTCTGGGAAAGAAATCCTCTCTCTCAGGTCTACCAAGCAAACAATCTCTGCCCATGTCAATCATTTAAATAGAATGTTCCATATGTACAAACCAAAGCAATTAGCTAAGCATTGACTGGGATCCATCTCTTGAATCCAAATAAGATAATTTTTTATGAAACAAACAAGCTGCTAAATATGTATGTTCTATTCGGTGTTTTTTCAATATACTCCCAGGTTTTGGCCTGAATTAAGCAGTTTTACTAGGATCCCTCTCTTTCTTGTTTTACCCCAGGTGTGGGGTCAGGCCAAGTCTCTACGTGGCACAGGAAGGAGAAAGATAGAAAAATGTCTAACCTTCAAGAACATCAGCTTTCCTAGTGAAACTCTATATGTCTGTTGGTCCCTTTATCACTCATCTCTCCCAAGAGATGGTTTAGGATCAGCAGCCTCTATCATGCAGATGGTCACAGCTGAAACAGCTGTGAATAAATCATTTATTCAACAAGGATTTATCAAGTACTTACTATATGCCAGATATTGTACAAGACACTGGGGACCCAGTTATAAATAAGAGGGTACAGCCCTAGCCTTCCAGAGTTCCCATTGAGGTCTCCAGAGCTGAGACCCTTGACTTAACTCTCTAGTTAGATGGGGATACTGAGATCCAGGGAAAAATAAGACTTCCCAAAGCCAGCTCACCCTGAGTGCCTGAGCTGGAACCGAAACCTGAGTCTGCCAGCTCTGGGCTGGGTCTGCCCCAGCATGTTCCCTTCCAGGTCTAATGGAAGAAAGTGTCCTCAGTCAGCTTCCCTGTGGAACATGCTGGTCACAGGATCCTAACAATAGAGAATGGAGGAAGGTCAGATTGGAAATCTATGCTGGTGAGGTGACTTTTGCTTTTTTGCTTGCTGCAAGCGCACGCAAAGTAGATCACCAGCTTCCAGAGGGCAAGCTTGTTAATTACACACAGATTTCAAAGGCAAATAAGTCCTCCAAATATTTTTAGAGATGACTTAAGGGAAATCTTTTTTATAGACCAAAGGAGACTATCTCTTTTCAGATCCCAAGGTGCGTACAGACACAATAAGGAATGAATTTGACCTGGGGTAGGTCAGCATGAACCCCAACATGCAAATGGCTCCCTTTTTATTCCTAGCTCCCTTGGTATCAATCTCCTGTGACTGAGATCTAGAAAACAGCCACAGACGTGAGCTACATGGAAAAAGTAAACACTAGCAATTACTATATTTACTATTTACCTTCTCTTGGTCTAAAGATTCATTGCATCAACATTAAACCCCAATACAGCCCTGTGAGGTGGTCCTTAGTTCTTCCTATGGTATAACTAGTTTCATACCCAAGTCCATTTGGCACTAATGACTACTCTTTGTCCATTACATAAATGGAGAAGTCATCCTGGGAAGAGGAGATGGAAACAAGGAAGTGGGCAGGATTAAAGCAAGAAGGGAGGGAGGAGGCCAGGTGGGGAATCAGCAATGTTTAATGAGCACAAGCTACCCAGAGGCACTCTGCCAGGCCTCTCTTCAGAGGATATACCCGTCCCTCCTGCACCCCCAACCAGGGCATGGGCTGAGTGTTCACCTGTTACTGGAGTAACACCTGTGTTTGTTTCTTGTCCCTCACCCCCCACCTGCAGTGACTTCTTCCTGAGTTATCCTTTTGCATGCCATCTGTCTATTCTGCTTATTTGTAAAGTGAGGAGAGTCAGATGCCTACTTCATTAATGCAATAATGTATATAAAGCAATTAACAAAGCCCACATGGCAAGTTCTCCATAGATGTTCATAATCTTTATGGTATTTTTGTTTTCAACACATTGAAATAACAGTGTGGAACTAACACCTGAGCCCTCAAAAAAATAAGATCAAATACAGAGAAGCCTAGAGGTGGATTTATGGCCAACTGGTCAACCTTTTTTTTTTTTTTTTTGCTAAAAAAGGTACTTGCATTTTTTCCATGCCAGATCCAATTCTCTTCTTTGTCTGTTCAGAGCTTATAACTGCTTCCAGACCTAAATGAAATACAAGCTTTCTAGGAATGGATCCCCAAACAAGGTATCTTTTAGAGCGCACTGTCCAGTAGAAATACAATGTGAGCCACATATGGCATTTTAAATTTCATGGTAGCCACTTAACTCTTTAAGAATGGTAATTATATTATTTTTTGAAATGTTCTTATTTTGTCCAATATGTCCAAAAGCATTATCATTTCAACATGTAACTAACATAAAAATTAATAATTGGGTATATAATATGTTCTGTTGTACCAAGTGTTCAATGTTTGGTGGTTATTTTATACTCAAAGCACATCTGAATTTGAACTAGCTACATTTTCAGTGCCAAGAGCCACATGTGGCTACTGTTTTAGACATTTCACTAACACTGTTCCTTTAAAGACCAAAAACATCTCCCTCATTAATCGTGGGGTGGGTGAACCATTAGAGTAGCAGGTGGTCCTTTTGGTCTCTCTATCCCCAGGGAATCTGTAAAGAAGGAGCCTGTTTCTGCCCAAAGCAAATCACACAAACCCATCTAAGGCCCTGCTGATAATACATTCATAGAGTTTCACACCCCAGCACACAAACAGGCTCTGGCTAACCGGGCTTTTAAAAATACCTTCAGGTCTTTAACTACCCTTCCCCAAAACCCACTTCATAGAGATGCTACCTCTGCATCCCAATAATACCTTTTAAATGAGCACCAGAAGCACCCACTTTCTTTAGCTCCCTCATGACACAGTTCTGAATGATTTATTCACTTTTTGCAAGTTTCTTAAGAATCCACTGCATCCTGGGCATCCTGCTAGATGAGTAATGTAATATATGGCTCCTGGCCTTAAAACTGTCAAGGGACAACACAAGCAATATTAGGACAAGGCTTTCCCTGGTTGTTTTTGGAATTCAAATGAGAATCAGAATGAATATGTCCTCGAATGAAAACTTGCTTGCCAGGAAGCTGGCATTAGCTCTTGATCTGGGTTGCATTTGATCATTTTCTACACACCACACCTCTAAGGTACCCAAGTTAGTTACCCTGCACTACCTCCACTGTAGGTTTCAGGGCTGCAGCTATATGTAGTTCCCCCATGTCTTGCCAGATAACCAGGGGAAGGGGATGCTCAGCAAGCTCCGCCTTTGGCCCAGGCCCCTTTGCTGTCTCCAGATAGCTATGGACTGGCACCATAAGACACGGAGGATGATCAAGATCTTGGCTTGCCTCGGCTTTCTCCTTCTACCCAGAAGGCCAACTCAGAAGTTTCCATAAATGATCAGTGAAATGAATGGCAGGTAGTAACCTAATGAAGACAGGCATTAGCCATATGCACCACAGTGTATGCTGACGCAAATCACTGACAGGCTCACATCTATAGGCTGATTGCTTAAATTTTTTCTTATCAATCAGTCCTCACAAATACATGTGGATGCAACCATCATGTTAGAGCTAAAATACCCAAGAGAAGGCATTTGGTTCTCATTTACCACTACCACCTTCAACAGTATTAGACCATATGAATATTTATGTTTCATAGTTTCAGAAATCAAGTTATAATCTGTAAAAAAAAAAAAAACTCCTTGAGCCAATCAAATAACTTTTCCTATTCCCCTTATCTGGCATTTAAATCCATTTATCCATATTGAGCAGAGGTAAGGAGCAATTGAGTATCATGCTCCAACAGAGAGGAGAGCAAAGTTAGGGAACACAGCTTGGCTTCTGACAAATCTTATTTCAAATCCCTGCCACCACTGTCATGTATTTATAATTTAAGCATGAGTAATTTTGATTTCACTTCTCATCAAAGTTTTCTTAAGCTTTAATAGATATTTTAGGTCTTGTCATTTCATAACTCCAAGTCCTCTAAATTCCTCTCCAAATGTAATTTTTAGCACTAATGACATAACTAACTTTTAACCTAACTCTTCATAAATGTAAACTTATAATGAGTACAGGGCATGATTACCATTATGGTTGATTTATTCATCTAAGATGGAGATTAATAATAATTACTACTCAATCATCTATCTGTGAGGGATTAATATCCAAATACATAAAGAACAGTCATAATGGTTACTATTTATTAAGTGTATGTGACAGTAACATTATATTACTGAATTAAACAAGTCAAAAACTCAAGAACCTCCATTTTGGAGATTCTTCATTTGTTCAACAGATTATTTTTGAATAACTACTGTATGTCAGGCATTGTTGTAGGTGCTGGAGATCAGCAGTGAACAAATCTGTAAGAATTGCTCTCTTCATGGAGTACACCCTAGTAGGAAAGAGAGAAAATAAAATAGATGAACAAAATATATAGAACATCAAATGATGATAGGTTCTATAGAGGAAAAAAGCAAGTTAGCAATCATAGCTAGAGCCATAATGGAAGTCCTCACTAAAATGGAGGTTTGAAGGCAAGCCCTTTTCTGAGGGAAAAGCATTCCAGGCAAGTAAGCAAGTTCTTTTCAAGTTTGGGCTAGAGAGAAGTGAAGAAGTAGAAAAGTTTTTAAAGAGAGAGAGAGAGAGATTAAGTCAGATGCATAATAGGAAGTGAGTGCAAACCATGGTGAGCCTTGAATATTTTTGAAACATTTTGGCTTTTTACACTTAGAAATCCATTAAAAGGATTTGAGAAGAGAAGTAACACAATCTGATTTGCATTTGGAAAGGGCCACTGTAGCTGCTATGCAGAGTAGAGCCACCAGGATTTGCTGATGAATTGGGCATGGAGTGTGAATCATGGAGAAAATCACAGTTGATCTGAAGGTTTTGACCTTGGTACCTGAACGGATGCAACCTCCAGGGGGATGAGAGGAGCAAGTTGGAAGGTGATGATCAGGAGTTTGGTTGTAAGACGGAGGCAGAGCTATGCAGGTAGCTACTGGCTATACAAATGTGGAGTTCAAGAACAAGAACCAGGCTAGAAATATAAATTTATGAGAAACCAGCATATAGATGATGTTTAAAGCCCAGATAAGATCGTCAAGGGAACTAGAGAAGAATAGAAAAGAGTAGAGGTCCAAGGACTGACTGAACCTTGGGGAATGCCCATGTTTGGAAACTGGGGAGCTGTGGAGAATGGCAAAGGATACTGAGGAAGTATGTATAGTCAGTGAAGTGAGATGGAAGCCAAAAGAGTGTAGCTAGTGCTCAAGATGCCAAGTCAACAAAATGTGTGAGAGGAAAGATGAAGAAGCTGAGTAAAACATAGGTACCGTGGCAAAACAAAATCAAGACTGAGAATTAATCATTGGTTTTCACAACACGAAAGTTATCAGTCACCTCGACAAGAGCAAAGCCTTTGGATTTTGGAGGCAAAAGCCCTATTATAGTGGATTCAAGAAAGAACGGAAGAAAGGCAATTGGGCTGCAAGTGCAGATCACATTGCAGTTTTTGCTGCAAAGGGGAGAAAAAGATGAAGCAATAAATAGAGATGAACAACAAAGTTTTTCATTTTATTAAGGATGTAAGAACTTCTAGCCTCTATATATGGTGATTGGAATGATCCAATAGGGAGGTGAGTTGGAAAGGGGAAGTCAAAGAACAGGTAAGGTGAGAAGGGACCATTTACTAAGAACTGGAAGGAATATTTTGGGAAAGAGTAACAGTGATGGAGAAGTCAAGTCTTCGGGGAACCAGGGGGTGATTCTGGGGTGATTCTGTAGTGAATGACTACAACATGGGAGGGGGAGTGGGTGGCAGTGTAGGAGGACATGAGACTTTAGCGAGGCAGCAAGGCACTAGAGCTGCAAGCACAGACTGCAGCCATCTGCCTGAGTGGCATCCCGGCTCTGACACATAACAGACGTGGAACTTACCATAGTCACGGAACCTACCTAAATTTCAGTTTCCTGGTTTGAAAATTGAGAACTGTAATAGCATTAACACACAGGATGCTGTGGGGGGACAGGACTGCCCCCTTCATGGGGAATGTCACCCAACCTCGGCTGTTGGTGGGGAACACTGAGGATGTGAAAACTGAGGCAACATTCAATAAGCTACACAAGGTTACCCAGCCAGTAAGTGTTTCCGGGACCTCAAACCCAATTCTGTCTAGATGTCAAGTCCATTACTCAGCATGGCCATGAAAGATAGAGTTACGGTTCGTCTGGCATGTCGGGTGTGACGCCTTCCCCTGACTGGGCCACCTGTGGGTGGGTGAGAAAGTCCTTTGCTTCCATCTCTCCTCCTAGTGGTCTGCTACCCTCTCCATTCTGCCCACCTTCCCTCGAGGCCCTGGTGGATGCCCTCCTCTCGGGGGAGCATCAGATGCATATTCACACCGAAATGGAGAAGACTTTGAGTAACATGCCTTATTGCAGCCCTTGGCTGTGAAACAAAATAAATCCAGTACAAATCCCGATGTCCCTGTTGGGGGTTATTATGATTTGGGTATGAAGTGTCCCCCAAAAGCTCATGTGTGACAATGCAAGAAAGTTTAGAGGTGAAATAATTGGGTTATGAGAGTCTTAACCTAATCAACATGTTAATCCCCGATAGAGATTAACTGGGTGGTCACTGAAGGCAGGCAGGGTGTGGCTGGAGGAGGTGGGTCCCTGGGGATTGCCTTTTGGGTTTATATTTTGTCCTGGTGAGTGGAGCTGTCTTTCTTTTCTCCCTCTCTTTCCCTCCATGTCCTGAACTGCTTTCCTCTGACACACTCTTCCTCCATGATATGCTCCTCCCCTTGGGTCCCTATCAACAGATCCGTGGTCTAAAGTCTTCTGATGCCAAGCTCTCCCCTACCTCTCTGAAGGGTGGTCCTGGGTCCTTCACTAGTCCCTCCTCCTGTCCACCTCCTAAACTAGCCTTCCCCAAAAGTCCCAAGAAGGCATCAACACAGACTCTGAAGTCCATACAGCATGTTGAAGTCCCCACTCCACCTCTAGTTATGGTGTGGTCCTGGTTAAAAAGACCAGGACCTTGTTAACCTGATAAACCTCCAGGTCTTTTTTTCTTTTCTCAAAGTAAAAACAGTATCATTTTGTAGGCAGGTTGAGTAGATTCAAGGAATGCAAGTTTGGTTTCAGATCAGAAGAAAAAAAAGTCAAGATAATTCTCCATTTGAACAGAATTTTTAAAAATGGGTATAGAACAGGGGTACAGGACAGCTCTTGTTCACCACGCACATGGGCTGGCCTTTACCTGTTCAATACTCATTTTTCCTCTTCTAAAATTGTTCTTGTCACGTCTTTTGGTTCCCACAGTGTAAAAGCTGACTGCAACAGGATGCAGCTGGTCTTCTGTGATCCCCTAAAAGCCTGCCCTGCCGTTTCTCAGCTGTTCCCTTTCCATGACTGACAGCATCCACCTTGCCCAACAACTGCTTATGGACAGATGCAGGCGGAGGCCCTCCACCCTCACAGGAAGACACCTAGACCCAGAGAGTCAAAGCCTCTTGCCTGAGATCACACAGCAGCTTGCTGGTGGAACAAGGGCGGGCTGTCTGGAACCTAGTGCTGATTTCTCTCAGCCTCACACTCAGGGACAGACACAGGAACCGGCAGCCAGACAAGGGAGGGGTGCTGATGCCTTCAGTCGAAACATAATTTTTTCATGAAAAAAACGTGGAGAGGAGACTTCCCCCGCACTCTGATACACAGAGTTTTGTCATTGCACCATATGCTGTGAGGACCAAGTATAGATTTTTGTGAAAAAAATAATATGGCTATTAGATACTGAGGAGAAATAACCAAAAACCCAAGCCAGAGGGAGAGCAGGGGAGCTGCCTTAACTTCCAACACCCTGCAGCTCTTCCAGACCACCCACCCAGGCTGGGGGGTGGTGCCACACCGAGTCCCCCCCATGATCCCACGCCATGCACCTAGGAGCACGTGGCCTGCTTGTTGGAGGGGGACAGAGATTGTGCCGATAGAAGAATGTGTGTGGTTGGTGATGATGATACCAGCCCTTGTGGCATCTACTACATTCCACAGCCCTCTCCACTGGCCACAGCCCTCGGAAGCAGCGCTTATTATTATCTCCATTTCACAGATACGGAAACTGAGGCACAGAGAAGTCAAAGGATAGAAAACAAGTGGACTCCTGGCCTGGGAAGAATGTGGAAGCCTCATCATTCACTCTGTCTCTCTGTCCTCCACTCTTGTGCTTGACCCCAGCACACCAGCGCTGTCTCCCTTTTCTTTTGCCACCAACTACCTTAAAAAACAGACATGTGTGCCCAACTCCTGATCCCTCCTCCCTTCAGGCAGCTTCCAGCCCCCACTGCACCCTTCAGATGGCTCTAGATGAACTCAGTGGATGAACCCAGCGTTCCCTCCTCCCAACTCTCCTCTCTCCTTGATACATCTCCAACCACCCCCTCCCAGTGTGACCTCCTCATCATCATTCCTAATGCCAAGCTCTCCCCTACCTCTCTGAAGGCTGGTCCTGGGTGCCTTCATTAGTCCCTCCTCCTGTCTACCTCCTAAACTAGTCTTTCCCCAAAGTCCCACGAAGGCACAAACAGGGACTTTGGAGTCTATAGAGTCTGCTTAAGTCCCCACTCTGCCTCCAGTGAGTTGTGTGGTCTGGTTAACCTCCTAACCTTGGACCTCCAGATCTTTCCATTCTTTCTTTTTTATAATGTAAAAACAATATAATTTCATAAGCAAGTTGAGTAGAATCAAGGAATGCAAGCTTGGTTTCAGATTAGGAAAAAAAAAGTCAATCATTCACCACCTTAACAGAAGAAAAGAGAACCATATCTTATAACAGTAGATACTCAGTAGATACAGGGAAAGGAGCTGATCAAATCCAATATCCATTCGTGATTTTTTAAAAAAGAAATTTTTAGCAAACTAAGAACAGAATGAAACTTATTCTGATACAGGGTCTTTGTTATATAGGAAAGGAAGAGGCAGAGGCTGTTTTGAGTAGTCTAAGTGAGATCTGCCCCATCCTCAGCAGCTAAACAAGGTCCTCCATCATCTCAGACCTCCAGGTTTCTTTCTTTCCTTCTTTTTTCTTCCTTCCTTCCCTCCTTCCTTCCTTCCTTCCTTCTTCTTCTTCTCTCTCTCTCTCTCTCTCTCTCTCTCTCTCTCTCTCTCTCTCTTTCTCTCTTTTAAATGTAAAAAGAATATCATTTTATAAGCTGATGTGCTGAGTAGCCACAGTCCAGATGGTGTGTTGTCTAGGTCTGGTTGGAGCCCGTAGAGGTCCACGGCTCTTCCTCAGAGGGGCCACACCAGAAGGGGCTGATGGTGGCTCTTTGGGGAGCCACTTGTGGGGGCATGACTCCCCTAGACACCCCACCTCACAGATGGTGAGGAGTTCCTAATATGTTGCAAGTGAGTCTGGTTGAGGCAAAGACTGGGAGTGGTCCTTCATTCCTTGAAGTTTAGAAGGCAAGGAGCAGGTTGGAATGGACCAAGAGTGCTATAAATATGCAAACACTCACCTACTAAACTATTACAACCTCTAAGGCCTTAGCTTAACCCAGCTTCTCATAGCAACTGACTACTCTCTAGCAAGTCCCCCCCAAAATGGGAGCCAGGACAGAGAGCAATGGCCAGGGCAGTGGTCCTCAGACCTGGTGAGACTGAAATTATCATGCAATGCCAAAGGCTCTGAATTAATTGGTCTTGGATAAGGACCTATCTCTGTATATTTTTTTAAAGTTTCCTCCCTGCAATTCTAACGTGCGGCAGGGTGGCAGTACTCTGATTCAGAGCACTCTGCACATATTGGGGGAGGGCCCCACGCTTAGGAAAGCAGGAAGGGCCTGGAGCCCTAGGGGAAGGGACGCCCCAGGAGGCTGGGAAACTTCCCCCGCCTGAAAGGTTTGCCAGTTTCCAACCTCCTTCTGGGTTTCGTGAGGCACCTCTAAATCTTTTTGCTTAGAATTCTTCTGTGGTTAAACTTATCTCCCTCCCAAGTTCAAAGCAGACTGCTAGAAAGGAAAAAGGAACAGACCAATTTTTCCTCATTAAGAGCACTCCATGAGAATCATTTTATTGCTTTATTTGGAGTTTGATTTTTTTTCCATAGACCAGGCAAAAATGAGCATTAGTATTCTGCACATCCTCAGAGCCCAGTCTTGGTATTCAAGGAAAATAACATCATGCAACAGAGCATGCACATTAGGATCATGCTCAGTGCCAATTTTTCCCTAACAGTGATTTCATAATTCAGATCATTACATAGGAGCATAAGAAGGGCCCTTCAAGGCTATCTGTCCAGCCCATCACCCCCTGAGGAATCAGCAAGGTTTCATTCAAAGAATGTGAATGTACCTTCACACCAACCCCAGCTCCCACCCCAGCAGGGTCACTTTCTAACAGTAAGGTCCCTCAGTTTACTTGTCCATAAAATGGCAATTGGGGTGCCCACCTCCACAATACAACAGAGTTGTGATGAATCAACGAATCCACAATAAATGTTAGTCCTCTTTCTTCATTAGAATCTTAAATCTCGAATGTAATATTGGATCCTCAAACCATGACCACACAAGCAAGTATCTAGACATATTGGTTTATGCCATTTGCACTGAGGTTTTTGGTGGCACTAATCTCACTTGGAGACAGACTTGGGGCCACCTGGGCAGAAGTCTCCAGGTGCCAAAATATCTTCCTCTCGCAGTTTCCCGCAGGGCAAAGAAATGCATCATTATTGATATACCTTAACTACAAAGCAGTATGATAAAATGGAAGGGGGCCCTGCTAGAGGTCAAAAGATTAGGCTCTGATCTCAGTTCTACAAGTTTCTAGCTGTGTGATCTTGGGCAAGCACTTAACCTTTCTGAGCTTCAGTGTTCTCATCTAACCGTGAGGATGATAATATTTGCTGTGCCTACCTAGATATGTCGGGGTCAAGTGGAATTGTGTCTGGCAGCAGTTTTCAATCAGTAGCAATTTTGCCCTGTAAGGGACATTTGACAATATCTGGAGATACTTCTGATTGTTACAACTGGTGGATAGAAGCAAGGTCTGCTAAACATCCTACAATGCACAGGATGCTCTCCCACAACAAAGAATGATCCCACCCACAATGTATGGTGCTCTGGTTGGGAAAGGGCCTTGCAATCATGAAGGGCTCAGGCATCGCTGCTAATCTACAGGTCCCTGAGAGATGGGTCTGTGTGGTGCTTTAGAGTCGCTGCCACCTTCTTTGGCTGGTGGCTCAGATCCCTTCCCCATGGGACAGATAACTATGGGGCTACACATACCTCTCAGAAGCCTCACTTGGGCAGGAGGTCAGGATAGGGAGGGCTGGCCTCTGTGGAAGGTCTCCCATACCCAGCAAGCACCTGGAGGACTCCCCAGAGAGCAAGTGCTGAGGAGCATATGAAAGTTAACCCCAAATCTCCACCCCAATGTGCCCGACACCAAATCCACCCTCATTCTGAATCTGCTGTTTTTCCATGGCTCTTCTCTTCATCAAACGGCACCATGATCCATTCCATGGTTGCTCAAACCAACAGCTGGGAGTCATTCCTAATGCTTTCCCAACATCCACCTTTCTCTTGAACCCATCACCAAACCGATTATTTTCCCTTAAAAATATACATGGGGGCTGGGGATGTGGCTCAAGCGGTAGGTAGTGCGCTCGCCTGGCATGCGTGCGGCCTGGGTTCGAACATCAGCACCACATACAAACAAAGATGTTGTGTCCGCCAAAAACGAAAAAATAAATATTAAATTCTCTCTCTCTCTAAAATATATATATATAGACTCCATCCACTCACTTCTCTCCACCTCAACACTAGTCCAGCCAAGACACACCTCTCTCTCTCTCTCTCTCTCTCTCACACACACACACACACACACACACACACACACACACACACATTAAAGCTGCTAAAAACAAATGCTTTTGAGATAAAGAACAAATTTAATGACAAAGTCTGACTCTCCAATTCTGGTCCTAGCCAACCGTGTGTGGCTTCTTGCATTCCTTGAAACCTCCCTGCCGAGGGGCCTCTGGATCACCTTGATTCTCCCCTATCCATTTGTGCTTTCCCTGCAGACTTCAGCTCCCCAGGCCCGCTCACTCCTTTGCAGGGCAATAATCCCTGACCTCCTTAAACAAGATGGCCTCTGGTTTTCTTGCCCTTGCCCCTTTACGTCTCTTCTCCATGGCACCCAGCACACTGTTGTTTTCCACTTATTTGTCAAAGTCTCGGATCAAAGTCCATCTCCTTCACTTAGGAAGACCTGATTTGCCACCTGATTTGTTGCCGACCGTTATATTCACAGCAGAAAGCACAGAGCCTGGTACATGGTAGGACCTTCATAAGGACTTGTTGAATGAGTGACTACGGTTCCCAAATGCCAATTTGGAGGCAACTCTAGGACAAACAGCAAAGACAAATTAAATGAATCAGTGCTAGAAAGGGAAGGATACCGGGATCCTTTTTATTTTGAACCTCCTCTGTTCCAAGACTAGCTTTGGTCTGGTGGAGCATCTTCCTTGCGGGAATGCTCTCCATTCCTCTGAGTACACTAGGCAAGCCTGTTTGGTACAAGGAGGGATTATCAGAAATCTGTGTCCCCCAGCACCAGACTTCCCTTGGGCACGGCCCAGCGGCTGCTGATAAATCCGCAGATACCACTTCCCTCTGATTTAGGAGTTCCCTCCCTTTTTTCTCAGGCCTTATCAAGTCAGCTTCAAGCTGAGAATAACCTCCACCTCTGCTATCAGACTTGCCCTACACAGGGACTCATTTCAGGGGACTCTTGAAAATTATCAGGCTGACCTCTGCTTCCCAGGTCTGTGAAACCCATAACTGGCAATGTGGTAGGGACCAGGCTCTGCCACTGTGGCCTCGTGGAGCTGCCCTGCAGGTGAGGTGGTGATCTCCCAGCCCCCTGTCTCCTGGACAGTGAGCCCCTGGGAGCCCCCGGGCCAGCCCAGGCCTTCTCAGTACCCTACTCCAGAGGCCTGTTCTCAGATATGGAACTACAAGTAATACATCCTGAGCTTCTGCTGAATGCGATTTAAGCCACTATGAAAGAGGGAATATGTTATTTTTTTCTTTCCTAAAGTCTTCAGTGTCATGGCCAGCAAAAACAGGTTTCTGACCATGTAGTACCTGTTGGGTTAAGTTCTTGTACTGAACAAAGGGAAATAAGTGTATGGGGTGTGTGTGTGTGTGTGTGTGTGTGTGTGTGTGCCTGTGTGCGTGCACGCGTGCGTGCGCCTGTGTGCGTGTGCACAGAGAGAGAGGGAGAGAGACTGGGAGAAGGATGGGAAGTTAGGAAGATAGGAAGGAAGCAGAAAGAAGAGGGAGAGAAAGAGGAGTGATAAAGGAAAAGAAAAGGGAGCTCATTCAGGAGAGATTTTTATTAAATTCCAACACTAGGAAGCTCTGTGTACATGGCTCCCCGTTTTCTCCTGCTGAAGCCCGAAGGCAAACCAAGATGCTGTGTCAATTACAGAAAAAATCAATGAAGATACTGTTCGGGAGTCCTTTTCACCATTCAGTGCGGATGGTATCCTTCACTTTCTAGCACTGATTCATTTACTTTCGGCCTCTCTGGGGGCTGCTGACATATTGCTACTCTGAAGAATGTGAAGCAGAATCACCTTTGTTTCTTCCTGCAACTTGTTCCTCCACACCATGTGTTAGAGGAGCTGCCCATGACCTCGCTGGCCTGTAGGACGGAAGGGCGAGAACTCGTGGGGCCAGCCATGGACCTGGATGCCTTCCTCCACCATCCTGGCCTCTCCCTGCAACCAGATGCCCAAGGCCCCACAAGGCCTCGGCCTGTCAGCTGAGAACCTTGTGAATTTCACACCCTGCTCCCTGCAGTGTGTCCGTTCCAACTCTAAAACTAATACCTGCTCCCATCCTAGTGTCCTCCCAGCCCACTAACGTTGATAAAGGAACCTTCTGGAGAAATAAAGGCTGATCCAAAGCAATGGTGCTGATGAGGGAGGTCCAAACATGTGGCACAGAAACACTCCTGGAGCAGGCCTTGGAGGTGAGGTGGCGGAAACCGCCCTGCTGCAGTCATTCACTTGAGTTAAGTAATGCTCTTCTCCTTTGGCCCCATCTTACCTTTCCAGCATTTCTGGAGAGGTTGAACTTCAGTCCCTGTACTCATTTCTTATTGCTGCTGTAACAAATGAACATAAACTTGTAGCTTAAGGCAATAAGAACTGATTCAGAGTTCTAGAGGTCAGAAGTCTAAATGGATCAAAAGGGCTGAGTTCTTTCTGACGGTTCTGGGAAAGAATTTGTTTCCTTGCTTTTTCTAGCTTCTAAAGGCTGCCTGCATTCCTTGGCCACCTTCGTCCTCCATTTTGCAATTCAGCAGCATAGCAACTTCCAACCCCCACCCCCAGCACGCACGCACACACACACACACACACACACACCACTCCCACTCATACTACATCACCTTTTCTGTTTCCTTTGCCTCGTATCACTTCTCTCCTGTGGACCCTCTTATGAGGACCCTTGTGATTGCAATGGACCCATTGGACCCTCAAGTAACCGAGGATAATCTGTCTCAAAGTCTTTAAATTAATCCTACCTGCAAAGTCATCCTTTTTTTTTGCATATAAGGCCACAAAGTCACAGGTTCTAGGGATTAAGACATGGACATTGGAGGAGGTATTTTTCTGTCCATCAACCCTCCCAGAGTTTGAGTAGGTGTGAATCATGTGTTCAGATTCTTCCCCCACTAAAGGATTGGAGTTAAGTGGGGAGACGCAGGAGAACTGGGTGAGAGGGAACAGTGGGTACTGAAAAGGGGTGAGGAGTGTAGAACTGAGAGAGAGGAGTGACACAGAAGTGGTTTCAGTGACTTATTTCTTGGCTTTATGAGCCACAGAAAGGTTTTTTGCTATGGCGGTGCTGTCAACTCGTGCTTTGCATCCTCCCCTCCACATGCAAACACAGTGATGATAAAAAAAAAGTGCAATATATGGAAGAAAATTTAAAAAGACACAGAAAAGGCAAATATCCTCCAGATCAGGAATAGAAAACGGCAGAAGCAGAGTTGAAGCACTGCACTCCAGAAGGATGTGCTCTGCAGCTGAAAACATGGTCCCTAGGAGGATAAAGGCACCCAAAATCCTGTGGAGCCAGGCTGACCCCTGAAGCCTGTGGGCTCCCTGCTGGTGAAACGTCTCCCCCTGACCACAGGCAAAAACCAGACCTCCACATGTCCAAAGTGATCAGTCACGACTTAAATCCATGCTAGAATTAATCAGAGGAGGATAACAGAATTCAGAGCCTCTATACTATAGTCATCATAGTGTCCAGTATATAGGGGGGGGGAGCAGTCAATAAAAGAGACTCCTTCGCCCCTCCCCAGATGATTCAGAAAAATATGTTGAACAAATTCTGATATTTTTTTTGCTATGAAATATTATTCATTTTTTAAAAAGGGAATGAGCTGCTATTGTACATGCAATAACATGGCTGAATCTCAAAAACAGTTTTGAGTCAAAGATTTCAGACACAAAAGCTGTAATCTACATAATTCCATTTATAGGAAGCATAAGAACAGGAAAATTCATCTGTGATCAAAAAAATCACAACAGCTGTCTCTGAGAAGTGGTAATGAACTGGATGAAGGCAGAAGGGAATGTTCATGATGATGGAAATGTTGGTTGGGATTGTGGATACACAGGTAGGTACATTTATTAAATTTTACATATAAGGTCTATGCATTCCCCTCTATATTCATTTTGTCTCAATTTAAGAAGAAACTTACTGTTAAGAAACAGAATATAGTTGAAAAACCTGACCATAAATCGAATCAGACTTCTAGACGATAGGAGGAACTGATGGCAAGGCAATATTGAAAGAGGAAATGGATAAAAATAAATGAGATATGATGAGTCCTCAGATTTAAAGTGTACACTAAGTACCAAATAGAAAAACAAAGATAAAATCCACACTTAGGCATAGTGTAGTGACACTGCAGAATATTATAGATAAAATCATAATAGCTATGAGAGAGACAGAGAAAAGATTGCCACCAAAAAGACATGTTCACTTGCCTTGCATGCACAAGGCCCTGGGTTCAATCCCCAGCACCAAAAAAAAAAAAGAAAAAAGACATGCATATTGAACTGACCTCAATCTTTTTATTAGCAGCATCAATGCCAGAAGACAATCAAACGATAGCTTCAAAGTGCTGAGGGAAAATAGAACAAAAACTATATATCCTGCTAAATGATCATTCAAAACTAAGAGCAAAAAAGCAGCATTTTAAATACATAAAAAATTATGTGTGTGCCCTTGAAGGGAATATTAGGGCTCCTTTCTGTCTCCCTTTTTGTCATAAGCTGCACAGCTTCCTCCCTTTTTGTGCCCTTGGCCATGATAGTCTGCCTCACTAGCAGCTGTAAGACCACAGAACCAAGCAACCATGAACTCAAAGCTCTGAAACCATGAGCCAAAATAAACCTTTCCTCTTTTTAACTTGATAGTCTCAGGAATTGTACCACAGCAACATAAAACTGACTAACATATATTATTCCAAAGAAGATTTTTAATGATATACATTAAATGATATATTACCTTGGTGATTGGTCCACAACAAATAAATTAATCTGTCTTTTGGTTTGTCCCTGCATTTGTTATTTTCCCTAATGTTGTTTTAAAGATCCTTGTGCATGGCTGGAGATACGTTGGTGCTTGCCTATCATATGCAAGGCCCTAGATTCAATCCCCAGCACGTTAAAAAAAAAAAAAGGAAAGAAAGAAAGAAAGAGATCCCTGTGTATACCTTTTTGTATGAGTTACTAAGGTTACTAAGACATATCCTTAGGAAAAGCTGTCCTAGGAAATTCTGACCATGTGTCAAGGCCTAGCCTTGTTGGAACAGATGGATCATTCAGTTCTTCTCTAATAAAAAGCATCTGGAGGGAACAAACCGCCTTGGATTAAAAAATCAACATGTTATTTTTAATCTGTCTCCGTCACTAACCAGGCCAGCCAATTAATTACTTCCCAGGGTTCCAGGATCCTCACGTGTAACCATTGATTTAGATGAGGCTTTGTGCAGTTCCTCCCTGCTCAGATTTTCAGTAATTTAACACCACATGGGCAGATATCTCTCTTCTCAGACCCCCAATAAGTGGTTTTGATTCAATCCAAAAAGATCCCTGTATCCCCCAAATATGCTTTGGCCCTGAGACTGTGGAAACTTCTCCTAGTCCCAGCTCCTAGGGCAAGTGACACTACAAGGCAAGGACTGGTTGCTCAGAGGGGTGAATCTGACACCACACCCCTAGGTGGGATCGGATTTCCCCAGTGAAGACTGACGGTGACACCCAGGACTTGCTCTGGCCTGGGGTCCTGTGCTGTAGGCCAAGTCAGCTTTTCTTACCTGCTCAGTGGGGCCAGAAATGACCTGTATCTTTGATCTGTGGCCCTTCATGCTTAACAGACCCACACACGGTGTTCTGGTATGAGCTTCCCACAAGCACAGAACACAAATCCCTGGTGTCTGGGAAGAAGGTGATAGTCAAAGATCTAAAATAAAAACAACAACAAAACAGTTTTCCACCTTTAAGATGCATGTGCTTTTTATAGCTAATTCCATAATATTTCTGAATTTATGTTACTGTAAAAATGTTCCCCTATTCTTCAAATAAAACTGATATCCTAGGAAGATGCACCACATTCATCTTATGATTGTAAATACCCCCCACAAGCCGATTGGAGGGTACATGCAGACAGTTAGAGAAACAGGGAGTCCCTCAGGACTCCTCCTCTGCTTCTAGTCCCCAGTCCAGTTGTCACTCCTAGAATTTATACTCATCCACCCAGGGACAGCAGCGTTAGCTACTTCTCCAGTTCAGCCCCCCACCTTTGTTGCAGAGGAGGGCTCCCTGTTGTGGAACTCGGGCCTTTGGGACACCACTTCCTACCACCAGTGAGGAGATGAGTGATGCCACCCTTCCAGGTTCAGTGCCCTGAGGGACAGAATGGGATCAGGCCATCCTGGCTAAACCCCTTTCCACAACATTTATACCTAGGCGTGTTGGCCAAAGAGTACATGGGGGTGACTACAGAGCAGAAGGGCAGTGTGTGGTAAGGAAGAGGGTTGAGCAGAGCAAAAAAAAAAAAAGAATGACATACAGAATAGAGGGCAGCCAGAAGAGCTGGGGGTAAAGGACAGGATTGCCAGGCAACCTGTCCATATGGATTGTCCCCAGAGGACACCAAGGCCTTCAGCTCCAGTGGGGAAAGGTTGGCGCCTCCTATCTACTATTGGTCCTCACCCAACTGAGAGTTCATTCGGCTCTCCAGATAGGAGCAATCCTAGCCATTTGGGCCTGTAGAATAGGCCAACAATTGGCAGATCTTGCAAAAATCAACAAAAACACCTGCTGAAATAATGGGTGCCTTAGAATAACTGTTTCCTTGCCCCTCTGCCTGGGTAATGGCAGCCTGAAATTTTCCATAAGAATCCATTGAGGATGTTGGACAGAAATTTTTAGAAATCAGTGGTCTTCAAAGATTTTTTAAGTTTTATTTTATTTTTAACTGATATGTAATAATTGTGCACACTTATTGGATACAGTGATGTTTTGATATATGCATACATTATGATCACTCACCTCTATTAATAAAAACCTTACATGCATTCCCAACATATATGCATTTAAATTGTATTCAACTGTGTCTATTAGTACAGTATAAAACATACCCCAAAATAAGCATTGTCAAAGGATGAGTTCAAAATTAAAGAGAAATGGAAGGTCTGACATTTTCTTCCCCTGCTCAGCCAGTCATCAGGTACAATCCACTTTGGAGGCCACGGCCCCAAGTAGCCCCCTCATCTGTTATCCTGTTATTTCTTAAATGTGGCTGGAGGTGCCAGCCCCGTTCAACCATTCATCTTAGATGTGCCAACTTCCTACATAGCAGGAGTGTCTTTGTTACCTATATGAATGTGTCTGAGGTGGGAAGAGGAGATGAGAAGATTAACCCTCACCTTCAAATTCAAAGTGCCCAGCCCATGCCTTCTACAACAATTCAGGGCACATGAGTGATGGCTGTGCCCTGGTACTGTGTTGGGCACCATGGGAGGCATGGTATCTGCTTTCCAGAGAACTTGATCTTCTGCTCAGGAGTGTATGCACGCAATTCAGACCCAAGGCAGCTCTGTGGGAAGAGGAACAATGGGCCATGGAAATAAGGCAGGAGAAATGGACAAGGGTGGTGCTTGAGCTGAGCTCTGAGGGTTAGGCAGAACATTGCCACACGGGAGATGGGAAAATTAATCTCCCAGCACAGGGGCTAGGTGTCTTCACATTTAAGGTGATTTAAGCCCTAAGAGACTGCCCTAATAAGTGTCCTGTCCCAAAGTTACCTTGAAACCATAGGAAAAGCATACATTCCCTTGGAATCAGGCAGAACTAGACTCTGTGTTGGTGCTTCCACTGACTGGCTGTAGACCCAGGGCAAGACTCCACCTCCCACAAATCATGGTTACCTTTTCTGAGGGCTGTTGTTAATTGCAAATGACATATTGGGTGCACAGTAAATATGGGTTTCCCATACAGAATGGTGCTTCAGGGATGCTGCAAGAATGAGGCCACCCCCCAGTGGCTTTTCCACCCTCAGGACCTTCACTGGCTTGATCACTCATGATGCACCACTCCTTCTTGGCCAATTTGTATCTTCATCCTGGCCCAGTGAGTGCTCACTTAAGTTATGGTGAAAAACACAAAGTCTGAAAGCAGATGCCCCGGTTCCAACATCTGCCATATGACTGGCAAGCCCTATGGCCCTATGCCTCTGCCTCTTTTTCCTCATCTATACTATGGAGATGCATGAATTCATTCAGGTTTTGTTTTGCACCTACTATGTACCAGGCACTAATCTGACACATAGAACAATGCCAAGAATACAGCAATGAACAAAACAGGTAAAGATTCCAGGTCTTGCCAGAATATGCACTAGATGGGCCTGGAACATCTTGTTGTGAGATATTGTTGGCTCTCAAGAGCCAACGTGAATCTCCCCTGCCCCAGCCAAAGAAGAGAATCAAAAAGATTATTAATAGTAAATTAATTAACCCATCACAGTTTTAAAATTCCATGGTATGTTTTTATATATTTTATGTTATAAATTTCACCAAATTTGTAAAATTCCATGATATATTTTTAATAGTCACATTTTAAGTATGCTAGATGCATTTTTCTGAAAACCCGTCTTTCATGAATGAACTGTATCTCAAAGTAACTTACTAACTCATGCAAGGATGCTTCACTTGATAGGAATGTTTCACATAATAAATGAGAAAGAAATGATACACTGTCACCATCTTGCAACCCTGGGATGAGCCAAGAGATCTGGGTTATGAGCATCAATGGCTGCTCACATCACAGAATGAGGTAGAACCAGATGCCAGAAGATTCCCAACACAGTACCACCTGTGTCATGCTCCTGGAAAACAATAAGAACCAAACCAAACCCAAAGAAGGCTTAAGATCCAACTACTAGTTTTCAGGAAATACAGAGATGTGCTCAATGACATCAAGGAGATGCACCCAGGGAGAAGCAGGACAAACCACCCAATGACTTCAATATTAAGTTACAAAAAGGAAGGGGAAACCTAGGAATACAAAAAAGAAAGCAATCAAATGCAGCCTATGAATCTGTGAATCTCACATGTTCTGATACAAACAGAACATTTTTTAAAAATTCATTTATGTGTTTAAAAGATCACTTATTGAAAAAATAAAAATCATTTGTGCATTTCATGAATACAGAGTTTCAAATTGGAATGGAAAAAGAAAACGTTCTAGAGCTAGATAGTTGTGAAGGGGGCACAACAATGTAAATTATACAGGGGCAATAATGCTCCTGGTCTGCACGCAGAAACATGGGCAAAATGAGAAATTTCATGTTACCTATGTTTTACCAGAATAAAAATGTGTTTATGAAACTATAAGAGAAATATGAATACTGATTACATATTGGATGATTTTAATGAATTACTGTGGTTGTATTTAAAGTATCCATATCTTTTACAGATACATATCAAGGTATTAACAGATTAAATGATAAGATAACTGTAATTTGCCACAAACTAATTCACAGTGGTGGTATCAAAAATACAAGATTAGCAAGGAATTTATTATTATAGTATGATGGTGGACGCAAGGTATTTATTATATGTTTGAAGTGCTCCATGAGACAGGTTTTTTTTTTTAAATGTGACCTCATGAAGTTTTTGTTTGATTGTGAGAAAATTAAAAAGGAAGTAAAATATATTTTGTCAGATGGAGAAAAACCGTTGTGGAGAAAAAAAAAATTTTTAGTCAGGAATACATGCGTTACCAGGTGAAAATAAAAATTTGGAAATATTCAGCATGTATAGATAGTTCCGACCACTGGAACTGGTTAAGTTCTTCTAGGGAATGAGTGTAGATGTAAAATAATACTGTGAATTCTGGGACTCTCTAAGATTGACAGGTGGGAGAGGGATAAGGAGAATCTAGAAAATCATTCTGAGAAGGAAAGGCCCGTGAGAAAGGAGGAAACCCATAGATGTCTGATGTCCCTGAATGCCAGACAAATATGGTACAAGCAGGAAAGGACCGCCGGGGACAAATGATGCTAAAAGCCTAGTAAACTTAGGATTGAAGCTGGACCTCCAATGGACCAACTCACTGAGTCCAATCTTGGCCAACATGGAAGTCACTGCAAATCTTGGCAGGAGTGTGTTCTGTGGAGTAGCATGGACAAGCGCCTCTATAGGGTCATCCAGGGGAGAACTGGAAGCATCAAGAACAGACAACCATCTTGAGGAGTTTTGCTGTACAGGGGACAGAAAGAAGGGTGGTAGCTGAAGGAATATATAAAGTCAAGAGAGGAATTTTTCTTAAGATGGGGAAAATCAAAGAATATCAGTAGGCTGTTGGGAATGTGATGATGAAGGGAAAGAATGGCCTGAGCAACACCCTAGACTGGGCAGGAGCAGGTGGGTCTGCTACACAAGTGCAGGACTGGCTGTCACCCACGGTCAGAGAAGAGCAGGCAAACTGTGTCGAGTTGAGGGACTCTCACTCAAGGTGGTAGAAGGGTGGGCAGCTGCAAAAGTTCCATTCTGGTTTCTTCTGTTTCTCAGTGGAGTTGCCAGGTGAAGGCAAGAACAAGGAAGGAGGTAGAGCAGCCTGAGGAGGGAGCAGGTGTGACAGGGTCATCTGCAGTGAGTGGAGCAGAGGAGCAACTAGACCTGGAAAATAGGTATATTGTCAGAGCAATACCTCCACCTCCCCTATAAACTGCTGCAAGGATTCAATCAGATAATACATAATGCCCTTGGAATAGTGCCTGATGTAATAAACACACAATAAATATTAGCTCATTTTTTATTACTTTTCCTAAATTCTCTTGATCTTCAAGAATTGCCACTATTCTAACATCTCAGGGTTGGCTGGAGTCCCAGGTTCTCTCCACTTTATGGTTCCCGCAATGAACCCCTGGAAAACAGTTCCTTCATCTCACAGCTCTTGGGGCCTTTGCCTGCCAAGAACATCTTGCACATGCCCTGAGAAGAGCCTCCCTGGACGCCAGCCTTTGCTGGCAGCAGACATGGCAACAGAACACTGTGTCCTGCTGAAAGGAGAGACCATTTGGATCAGGTGATTCTTGGTTGTTAGTTACAGTCTCGCCACTCAGAATTTCATCAGGACTGGGTGTGGCTCTTGGGCTCCCATTCCCAGAGGCTTTAGAATGGTGGCGCAGGTGGTACAAATACGAAATAATCACCAGCTGCAGGGTGTGCATGCTCGGGGATTCTGGGCAGGGGTCCTCTGTGGTGAGCTACCCATCATGAAGGTGGGTTAACTTATGAAGATGAAAATGAGTCACCCATATGGCAAGGAACAGGTGTGGCTAGGGAGATGTCAGGGATTGCTGGTGCAAAAATACTGAATCAGAGCCCAAAAGCTTGGGATGTGATCCTGGCTCTGCCAAGATGCATCCAATTATGCTGAACTATGTGGATTCCTTTTGTGTAAATAAGAATGAAGATGAAAATGATGATGATGATGATGATGATGATGGGCACGCTGATGACTTGACTCTGATTCTAATGAAACACAGTCCCTGTAATTCCTGAGTCTAACCTCCAAAAGGAAGAAATATTGGAAGAGGCGAGATTCCTGTGACATCTCTCTTATGTTTGCACTCCAAAGCCACTCTCCGCTCCCATCCACTTTGCTTTGTGCCCCAGGATGTGGGTCTGGGTCTGGACTTCTTTAAGGGAGTTCCTTGCCACCTGATTTTAATTTGGGTCAAGCCAATGCAAAACCCCAGCTGGAGATCAAAGGCTCAGAATAGTGTTTCTTTGCCATCCTCTACTGAAGGCCACACCTTCCACGGTTTGTCATCTTTATGGTATATTCTCTCTAGGTTCTTCTGCTCTTCATGTGACAAGTAATAGCTACCCCTTGTTAGCCCCTCAGTACTTTATCATTCCTTACAGGCTTCATGAACCCCGACATCTTTATTAAACTCTCTTCAAATGCCCAGTTTGGTTGTTTCAACTGTATCATCCCAAGATTCAGACTGAGTTACCTTTTCTTGCTAGAAAAGGAAACTAGACTCTCATCTCTGAGTTGAGTGTAGGAATTAATGATAGATACTGAATAATACCTATTAAGCAGTTAAGGTGTACCAGTGCCACATAGGTTATTAAAAGTAAAAAGCATCACTTTACTGCAAAGGATTAAATATCTCCCTTGATAGTCAAGGCATATGTATATCAAAAGCCAAATGAAGTATGAGGACAATGTAGGTCATGCCAACAAAGTAATATATAGACAAGAAGCATCATGAAAGCTCAGAGAAAGGAGACAAAAGGCGGTCAAGACATGGGGTGTGGGAAGAACCTGGTCTTTAGCAACACAGACCTCAGTTCAAACCTCTACCCCTTCCCTAGCAGGGTGATTATGGTCTTCCAGAGCCACTCTGGGCATCTTGATTGCATTGATGGAAGGTAAATGTCTGCACATGCTCAGTGAAGCAAGGATCTTTCCTTCCCACTAGATGGTTTTCAATGGCTGAGCCCTGGACCACTTGCCAAGTCAATGTCCTTATGAACTGCTCTCCCCACTGCACCAGGAGGTGTAATGGAAACCAGTAATGTACTGGGTTATAAGCTTTCCTATTAGAACACACACTTTCTCAGAATCTCCAGTTTATTCACCTAGCCCCCCAACCAAAAAAATACTTCAAGCCCCATGAGGGCATAGACTTTTTCACCTTGTTCAATCAAAAACTTCTTATCCATTATAGTGGGCTTCTAACCATTCTCCCTGATTCTTTTCTTGCCTTCCTCTCATCAGCCATCAATCTCTCCCGTGCCCAGCCAAAAACAATTCTTCACACAGTGGCTTCCAAAACTGTGACTCTAACCCTGCTGCTCTGCTACTTAAGATCATACAAGGGCTCCCACTGCAACTAGAATAAAGTCCAAATCTAGAATAATGGCCATCCCTCACTATACTCCAACCACCAACCTTTCTGTACCTCCAACGTACCAAGCTAAGACCCACCCCTGGGATCTCGCAATTCTTCCCTCTTCCTGGAAGTACCTGGCTGACCCTGTGCTCTTGTGTCCTCAGAGAGGCTTTCCCTGAATTTTCACTATCACATCTCCTCTGACATTTACTACGTGACAAGTGGCTCCCCATGAAATGACCTTGTTTACTCATCACTGTCACTTGAACAATATTAGCACCAGGAGAGTTGGGCCCTGTCTGTACCATTCATCACTAGATCCCCAGGGCACAGAGCACTACTTGGGCACATAATATGGTCCCATTAAGTATTTATTGGCTGAAGGGATAGGAATCAGGGGAGCTCAAAGATGGTTTGGAGAAATAAACTGGGAAGAGGAGGGCAGAATAAATATGGTTCTACAAACAGTTTGCTCTAAGAAAGAGTAAGCACAATAGTCCAATCAAGAAAAAAAAAATCCATGCATCCAAAGGCTGAAAGTTTTCTCTGATATACTGATGCTAATTCACAGTGGGGGATGGGGCTCTAGGGAAGAATAGAGTTATTTTAGATTAGGTAGAGAGAAGTGAAGGGAGGGGAGGGAGAGGGGGTAGGAAGGACAGTAGAATGAACCAGACATTATTACCCTATCTACATATATAACTATACGACCCTTGGGATTCCACATCATGTACAACCAGAAGAATGAGAAATTATACTCCATCTATGTATGATGTGTCAAAGTGCATTCTACTGTTATGTATAACTAATTAGAAGAAATAAAGAATTTAAAATATAAAAAATCCCATGCAAAGATGGACATTCACAGCATCCAAACCACACCCATAACTGATGAGTTCACCGGCCTACTGCAGATGGAAGTGTAGAGAAGACAGCCATGCACAGGTGTGCACTCTCCAGGGGAACTGCACCTGTCATGTGCATCCAGGCACTTCTCTTTAGTCATGACCAACGAGAAGAAAGAGAAAAAGAGAGGGAGAGAGGGAAGAAGGAGAGGAAAGCTGGGGTAGGTGGAACACCAGCTTCATGGCCAAAGGATGGACAGAGAGAGCAGCAAGGGGATGGGGGTGGGGAAGTGCTGGCCTCTAAGGAGTCAAGACAGGACCCAGCGGCCCCAGGAGCTGCCTTACTGTCTTAGATTCCCTCCCCAATTCTCTCCCTCCTCTTTTCCTTTATCTCCTCCCATGGGTCTTATTCTCACATTCTCCTCAACCCCTCTCCATTTCCTTTCCTTCCATCTTTTCTCTCACTGCCAACCATTACCCCCTCCCCGTCTTTGTCCCATCTTTGGGCTGTTGTGGAATATGGACAACAGGTGCAGACCTATAAGGGTTTGCCTTTGGCTCTGCCAGTTAGCAGCTGAGCAATGTATGTGAGTTATGTGGCTTTCAGGTTCCAGTTTGCAGATCCGTAGAAGGAGAAACCAACACCTCATAGCATTCTTCCGATGAGTCTAAAGGCCATGTCTGCTTCAGATGCAAAGCTCTGAATTTGTTGTCTTATTTAGAGTTTTCTACTCTGTGGCACTATGTGTATTCATTTTCTAAGACTACCATGACAAATTACCACAAACTGGGTGACTTGAAACAAGAGAAACGTGTTCTCTCACAATTTTGGAAGCTAGAAATGGAAAATCAGAGAACTGACAGGGTTAGTTTCCTCTGGAGTCAGAGAACGTTTGTTCTGGGCCTCTCTTCTGGCTTCTGCTGGTGGCTGGCAGTTCTTGGTGTTCTTTGGCTTGTAGCCACATGACTCCAATCTCTGTCTCTGTCATCACATGGCCTCCTTTCCTCTGTGTTTCTGTGTCCAAATTTTTATAAGGACACCAGTCATTGGATTCCTTAATTCTACATGACCTCATCCTAACTTCATTACATCTGCAAAAGACCTAATTTTCAAACAGGGTTGCATTTATATGTACTGGAGATTAGGACACGAACGTTTCATTTTGTGAAGGACAAAATTTAACCCACAACCCTGTCATTACATTTTGTACCCACTCAACAAAAGATACGGGAAGTACAAATAGATTAAGCAGAAGGAAACACCATAATAAGAGAAAATGCTATATTGGGAAGGAGATCTGACCCTTAAACCCTCAGCAGCCACACAGGTAGAAGCAAGAAACTGGGCTTCAGGAGTAAGATGGAAGGAGGTTGAACCTCAGCTCCATCATTTACTTATGTGAGCCTTAAACTTTCCAAGGAATCACAAACCCCTCCCAGAAAAATGCTCACACACATCACATGAGCTTATTATCATGGATCTCAAACACCTGAGACTCATAAGAAGAAACCCTAACCTCATGCTTTATGGCACAAACCACATTACTTAGCCTCCTTGAGCCTCAGTTTCTGCCCTGACATGACAGGAAGGTGGCACTTACCTTCAGGCTGTTGAGAAGGTCTGTAGGAACCAGAGCACTGAACTCCCTTGTGCATCTGCACGGGCTTGGCTTCCAGAGGCCTCAGTGATGCTCACAGAATTCTCTTATTCCTTCCTTTGCCCTCCACCCTGCTGGTCCTGCTCCCTTGACAGGGATTCCCATTTTCCTCTCCCTCTCTTGACAGGCTGGAGACCTTTCAACCTATTGAGCTTGAGTAGGATCAGGGGCAGAGAAGCAGATCAGGGTGGTGAGGGAATGAGTGCCTGTGCTCTGTTATCACTATTGGAAAAGTCTCTCGGTAAGAAGTTCCAGGCTATCAATCAGACCAGGGACCAGGTTCTAGAAAAAATAAATATCAGAACTTAAACTATGTTCCTGGACACTATGTCAGGATGGCTTTAGCCAAATTAAACCCAGACTTAACAAGATTAAACAGTAAGAATGAGTTTTTTCGGGATTAGTTAGTTCAATGATTCATGACATCCTCCAGGACTTACTATGAGAGGTGAGGCTATTGGAAGAGTGGGTGGGAAACATTTACTAGAGCTGTTTTGTAGGAGGAAGAAAAGTGATGTGATCAATTGTGAACAGTTTGGGTTTGAGAAGATGATGGTACAGCCAGGAGATGGCATCAGACAGGCAGGACTGGTGTTAGATTTGTCCTCTTTTATCTCTCTCTCTCGTGGTCACAAAATGCCACCATTCCAGACCTCACAGCAAGCACGACAATTCCCAGGTAAATAAGAAGCGTTGTTGGTCTTCCACAGGTCTTATTTTAAAACTGAGGACATCTTCTCAGAAATCCTTCCAGACACTTCCTTTTATGTCTCACTGGCCGGAAGGGGCTCATGTTGCCCCCTAGAGTGGGATGTGGGGAGAACATGGCCATCTTGGGGTTGGACTCATCAAGAATTGCTCTTCAAGAGATGCCTCTTGGGGAGTCCGATAGCAGCGCCTGCCCCAGAGCCAATCAGGAGTCTTTGTTGTGAGGAACCAGGAAAAGATGCAAAGCCTGTGGATCAGCCAAATTTGAATGTAATGGTCCAGTTGTGAAATTTAGTATGCAAAAGATTGCTTTGGTCTAAGATGCAAAATAATGGGAGAATATACAATCGATGACCACAGAGAAGTGCCGAACTGTTGGAGAGTAGAAATGAAGAACAGGAAGGTGTTTGCTTGGCGATGTCAATAATAAAGGAAATAATAAAGTGAACAAAGTAGTTTTTCCTACTTCACCATCATCGTGATAGTTTAGTGGTCCAGGGATTCAAGTCCAGGTGAGCTCACTCCTGAGCCATTCTGTTAACTTATCTCTGAACCATTCTTCTTTCCTAAGCTCATTTTTTAAAAAAGAAATATTTCCAAAAGGCAAACCAAGCTTTCCAGGTGGTCAAACTAGAGTTATAAAATCCAGGCAGAAAGGATGGCAAAAGGGATGTGTTGAAAGAGCTGATAATAATCAAATATATCTGCTAAGAAGTTATTAATTGGTTCAGATCTGGTGGTTAAGACATTGATTAGATGGTACAAAAAGAAAGAAATAGACAATTGGAAAAAAATATTATTTTCATAGGAAGAAATATTTATACTAATATTCATATAATTGATTATGGGTGGGAGTCACCAGGACAGTCTCATGTCAGGAACCTAGGAAAAATTAAGCTTCTCTAAATGATTCATAGGACCTGGAACTGAATCTAGAAAGCCATGTACTGCCAAAGTGAGTTGACTCACAAGGACATTTTTGCACTCCTGCCAGTCAACATGCTCTGTGTCCTCCCATCATGTTCTAGAGAAAACTGGGAGCCTTTCTCCCAGGTCACCATGCAGACAATTGGCCAATGGATGGGTGGGCTTACTGAACCCAGCCAGTGCCCAGGGCATAACCTAGCACTGCTTCCCCAGAGATCAGGGACAGGGAAGGGTCAGCTAAGTGGAGATGCAGGGAAGGAGAATGGAAAGGAAGAGTCTAAATTGATCCAAAAACCTAAAAGAATGAAGCTATTGGAAGCAGAGAGGTGGACAGGAATATTTAAAAGAGTTACTTTGTAGGAGGAGGGAAGGGGATGTGCTCAGTTTTGAACAGGTTGGGTTTGAGAAGATGGTGGCATAACCAGAGATGGTATTAGACAAGGAGACTGAAATGCAGCTCAGGAGTATGCAGTTATTGAGCATGCCTCTGGCACTGTGCTAGATCCTGAAGCTGCAGCAATGATTGGAATACAGGCCCTGTTCTCCCACAGCTTACATTCCAATGCCCAACTCCTTTGCACAATTCTCCACTAATTCCCTGCATTTTGTGTGACCTAGTGAAAAGAGGAAAGCTGAGTTAGGAAAACAAAACAAAGGTGGTAAGCAAGAATATGAAAGGGAAGACAGCATCAGAGAACAGGGAATCCAAAGGGTGTCATTTAATAGACACCCACACAGTAGTGAGTTTAAAGAAGAAATTAGTGTCAAATGGTCCCAGGTTTGTAGGGGGAAAAAAGTCATTTAATTTGACATGAGTGTTACCATTAGTAAGTTTCTAGCAATGTTTTTTTTTTTAAATATATTTTTAGTTGTCAATGGACTTTTATTTTATTTCTTTATATGTGGTGCTGAGGATCGAACCCAGCGCCTCACACATGCCAGGCAAACGCCTCACCACAGAGCCACAACCCCAGCCCCTAGCAATGGTTTTTATATATATATATATATATATATATATATATATATATATATATATATATTTTTTTTTTTTAATTTTTTTATTGTTGGTTGTTCAAAACATTACAAATTTCTTGATATATCATATTTCACACTTTGATTCAAGTGGGTTATGAACTCCCATTTTTACCCCATATACAGATTGCAGAATTACATGAGTTACACATCCATTGATTTACATATTGCCATACTAGTGTCTGTTGTGTTCTGCTGCTTTTCCTATCCTCTACTATCCCCCCTCCCCTCCCCTCCCCTCCCCTCTTATCTCTCTACCCCCTCTACTGTCATTCATTTCTCCCCCTTGTATTATTTTTCCCTTTCCCCTCAATTCCTCTTGTATGTACTTTTGTATAACCCTGAGGGTCTCCTTCCATTTCCATGCAATTTCCCCTTCTCTCTCCCTTTCCCTCCCACCTCTCATCCCTGTTTAATGTTAATCTTCTTCTCCTAGCAATGGTTTTTGATCCTCACTGTGCATCAGAATTCCTTGAAGATCATTAAAACACACAGATGCATGACAGCTACCCCCAAGATCCTGACTCCATTGGTCTGAGGTTGAACTTGACCATAGATATGATGAATTAAGTGGCTTAGATAAACCTACTGTGCAAGTAGAGTTGAGAAACATAGTTTTAAAGACAGTGATCACAGCATTTATTCATTAGCCCCATTTAGCCATCCTACAATGTCTGCAGACTTCAAGATATGCTGTACATGATAACAACATACAATTTTTATTTGTCATTCAAAATAAACTAATAAAAGGAAGTTAGACAAATTTTTTAAAGGTAGCAATTTCAGTAGAGTGGTAACAGTAGAAGCTAGTGGAAGAGAATAAAAAGAGAGGTGTGTGTTTCCATAGAAAGACTAGCAGCGTTAACATCAGATGTGGGATGTTTAGCCTCGGTCTCCTTCTGCCTTACTGTGTGATTTAACCTCTTTGTGTCTTATCTGTGAAATCAGGATAAAAATACTTGCTGTGCCCAACTCACAGTTTCCTTGGGAGGTCAAGATGGGATAACAGATGTGAGAGTACTTTGAAAAAAGACTGAAGTGCTATAAAAAATGTAAGAAAATATAAAATGTTTTTCCCCCCAAAAAAGATGGCCCTAAAGATAGTGATTATCAACTGTAAAGTCCTGCACGTGGAACCAGCATCCCTTTCCACACTGAGCTCACAAAGACAGCATCCTTTGATAAGTGCTCACAGCTACTATCTAAAGGTCTAATACTGTTTGCAACTCTTACTTTTTCACAGCCAGCCTTGCGCCAGATCTATAGTAGATGCAATTGCCAGAGTCTTGCAAATCCTGCTTAAAATTACTAACAGCCATGGAGCAAAATATAAAAAGAGTAGAAAGATGCCACTGTAAAGGTTAAAAGGCAATTTTAATATTATAAGGTCCCCCATTTAGCTGTCCATGGTGTGGTTATAGAGCTAGAGTGAGCCAGGACAGCTTGAGAGACATCTGTGAGAACAGGTAGTACTACAAATCAGAATAGCCTCCTTCTCTAGGCAGATGGGGAAGGATTGTCCAAGATCTGAGCCAAAACCACCAGTACAATCCAGTGACCCCCCTGAGGTCTACTTGGGTACCCAGATATGCCCACCTGCATAAGACATGTCATACAAGGTCTCTCCAAGAAATGACAACACTCCTCTCAATTACCCTTCCCCAGATGAGCAATAGTACCTGTTTGTAGTTGCTAAGTTCCAACAGAGAGGCTTTCTTTAATCATAGATGACCATAGATGTAAAGAGTAGTATTACAACATGCTTTTACTCACTTTTGGTTTGATATTTCCTGTAGGTAAAAACACAGGAAATACAATTTTCATCAAGGAAATAGTAGACTTCATGGCTGAGTGTCTTTTTTTTTTCTAATTATCAGCTTGAATTCAGAACAAAAATTAAAAAGTGGATAAACTCCTAACTAGGAGTTAAGTCAGGTGTCAGGTAACTAGCGTGAGCATCAGAGATATCCTGGGGAGGATCAGTTACTTCTCCCCTGTGGAGCCTGCCCTGGGGGCATTTGCTCTACTCTGGTTACTATCAGAGAGAAGGTGCTAATGACATTCTTGATCTGCCCACACCTCCTTCACTACTCTCCACCCAACCACTTCCACCAGTTGAAAAACTGCCCTACTCAAAGCCAAGGCACAGATACCCAAAAATCAGCCATGCCTCATCCTATACCACCTGCACCAGGATTTAGACCCTTTTGCATGTAAAACCACAGAACAGAAAAGGATTTTGAAACAAAGCTACACAGGATTCTTCACAAGTTTACAATGATATTCTCATCCATGGAGGAACCACTCTCCTTGTGTTTAAGCTTCCTTGTGTATGCAGGGAAAGGGGTACAGGGCTAACATCAGTGTGGCATCCCTGTCTCTTTGCTTAATGAGAACAATGCTCTTTGAAGAAGCATCTTCCATGCCCCAGTATACAGAGCCTAACCTTCTGACATGGGATGTCACTAGGTTTGGTGAAAAAGAAATAACTTTATGATCCTTCAGTCCTATGTATAAATTCTACCTTTCAAAAAGCTACCGTGACTATGGCCAAGTTATTTAACCTCCCTGGGTATCTTTTTCCCAGATTTAAAGAAAGGAATAAAAAATGTTATCAGACAGCATTTCTGTGAGCATGATTGGAGATGGAATGTGCAGGTGAACAAATAAAACAGCATATAGCTCTTTTTTTGCTCTTATTGAAAATGATTTTTTTCAATATTAGGAAGTCCAGTGACTTCTAACCTCTATGAATCCCCTATGAACAAAAGACAAAAAAATCTCAGCCACAGGTATGTGCTTATAATTGTGACAGGGGTCCAGAGCCCAGGGAAGAGGCTGTTTGGCAGTTCATCCTTCAACAATTCCTATCATTTCCTCTATGGAAACAGTATTCATCAATAAATCAGCAAGTGGCAGTGCATTTTTCAAAATTACATGAAAATTTTACCATTTTATGTGTTATAATAATATACAAACAAAACAGTGGTTCCTTTCTCCTACTTTCAAAGATATGCTGTTGACAATTATAGTTTCAGAGCATAAGGTACAAGAACTGCCCAAAAACTCAAGATGAGAGCTAAAAATACACCCCCCCCCCCCCCGCAATGGGACCTAGGTAATGCTATTTGGCTGCTCTAACTGTGGGTGATTTTCTATACCTGCAGTCAGTGCAATAAAGAGACACAATAGACATAAGAATAGCTTAAAAGTTAACTGTAAGATTATTTTTCAAGTAGCTTCTCCAAGTATAATACCTTAGCTTCTAGAAGAAGTAATCGCTGCAAACATTTGAAAAGTCGAAACTCTATGCAAGGGCCTGGGAGATTAACACAATTGAACATAATAGCTCCTTCCAAACCATTTCCTAGGGACTGGAGTGCAAAAACCTTGAAGCTTTAAAACAGCTTTCCAAATATATTTTATTTATTCAATGAAGAAAAAAAAAAGACTATTTGAAGTTCTTGTATTCCTTTCACATAGAGACACTTCACTGAGCTTTAAGAGAAGCATTCATCTGGAGGCGCAAAGTGAGTAATTCCTCAGCTTCTAGAAAATGTAATCGTTGCAAACATCTGAAATGTTAAAATGCTATGCAAAATGTCTTTTGGAGAGATGCAGACAAAATCCTTGAAGTAAATATTATTTCAAACTGGTCCCAGCATCCACATGTATAAAGCAAATACATACTTATATGCCTGGTACAGGATGCATTGAGCATCTCTGGACAGCAAGAGTGATGCCCCTAGGGAGGGTAACTGAGATCCTGAGAGAGGGTGGGGGGAGTTTTCCTGTTCACAGTGCATCCCTCCTATGTTTTATATATGTGCGTGTATTAATATCAACCTCACTTAATCTAATTACTTAATTTAATTAACCATGACCTCTTCAGCAGGCAAGGCAGCTCATGCATCCCAGTGGAGCAGATGTTCTTTCTCTGTAATCGGTTCTAGAGACCAGACTTCTTTTTCTCTGGTCTGAACTTCAGATTCACTGTAAAGCAGAGAGATTCCCAGCCTTCTTTTCATGCTGAGCACCCTCTGTTCTGGGTGCTTTGCCGGCATTGAAAGGATGCAATGAAAACAAAATGCTGTTTCCAGCTGTCCTCACCCTCCCTTCCCGGGCTCCAGCCCTACCCAACCTTCCTTTGGCCTCACAGCAAGCCAGGCTTACCAGAGGTACCACTCTGGTCTTTCCTTGGTTGCCCCTACCCCTCCACTCTAACTGGTGTGCACTCCTTTCCTTAGGATCCCTGAGACACAATGACTATGGGAGAAAGTTAAAGATCATCTTCTTCTGGTCCCTGGAATACCAGTGAAACATGGTGAAGACAATCTCTCCTTTGGAACACACCAGTTGTGTGACTCTAGCAAGTTACTTAACCTCTCTGAGCCTCAGATTCTTTATTCTTGAAATGGTAGTAGTCATTACAGATGCTCCCTCACTTAGAAAGAGAGTTACATTTCAATAAACACATTGTAAATTAAATTAATCATAGGTTAAAAATGCATCTGAAAAGTATAATACACCCAACCCACCGAACATCTTTATTTAGCTCAGTCTATATTAAACATGCTCAGAATACTTCCATTATTCTACACCTGGGTAAAATCATCTAACACAAAACTCATTTTAGAACAAAGTATTGAATATTGAATATCTGTACCCCAAAACAGTGATAACACTGCACATCATGATTTCTCAGTTGTTCACTCTTAATTGGCTGGAGATGCAGTTTGTTGCTTCTCAGCAGAGAGGGTCTTTCCAGGTGTTGCTAGCCAGAGACATGATCAAAAATCAAAATTTGAAGTATGGATTCTATAGAATATCTATTGTTTTAATACCATATCAAATTGAAAATCTGTAGGTCAAACCAACATTAAGTCAGGGACCCTCCATATGTCTTCAAAGGCACAAAACAGAGATCGAATGAGACCAGTTATGGAAATTGCCTAGGACAATACACAAACACAGCAAGTGAAAAACAAATGCTAGATGGCATCAGCATTGTTAGCATCACCAGTAGTAGCAGAAATAACTGGCTCCCACTGCAAAGGCTGGTGCTTCTACTCTTCCCCAGGCCTGCTTCTATGTCCAGCCACCATCCCAGGACTCACTCACAAGCAGTGTGGGCGAGTGGAAGGTGGCTTTAGAGCTAGAGGGACTTTACCTTGAGCAAATCCCTAATCTCTTTCAACATCAGTTTCTTCAACTGTAAAGCAAAAATATCATGCCTTCCTAACAGGACCACCACATAGTGTAGAAGAGTGCTGGCACAAGCATGCTCTGGGTGCCTGGGTGCCTGGGCTCCTTTCACTTTACTCCAAGGAAGTATATCTGCTCCTTGACCCCACCAAGCCTTCCCTCTTCTGCCTGCACACTGTCATCCTGCTAGAAGTCATGCTGCCCTGCCTGCCCTGTCCTCTCTGATTGTCTCCATCTCTGGAAACTTCAAGCATCTTTCTAGCCTCTGAGAGCTTTGGTGGCAATTTCTCTGGCCATAGTGACTTTTCTTACCACTGAACTCATAAAGTACTTACCTTTGGTAGGGAAATAGGAATTGGAAAACCAGAGGACCCCAAGATTCTTTCTTAGTGGCCATGGCTAGACTTATTAGAAACAGATATTAAGTCAATAATATGCAGAAAGACCTCCAGGAACATGGAGTTCCAAAAAGCGGCTTCCCGATAGACTCTCCCTGCCCTCTCTATTCTACAAGCCCCATATTGTCTGGCCAGGGTGACTTACCCTCCTGAAAGTTCCCTGATGCCTTATTCAGGAGTGTCCCATAATGGAAAATTCATTGATAAATTGAGGCATGCATGTGATCAGGCTGGAGGGCTAATGGACACAACAGCTGACTTCTGACATCCACATGGGTGACTCCTGCTGCTTCTCCTACTCAGGGCAAATCATGAACTCATTGCTCTCTACAAACTTTGGACAGTCCTGAGCAGTATTGCTAAAGATACCAGCTATTATGGTTTAGATATGAAGTGTCTCCCACAAGCTCCTGTGTTAATGCAGGAGGTGAAATGATTAGATTATGAGAGCTGGAAGCTGATCAGTCCATCCTAGTTTAAGTGGACTAGGTGGGTGGTAACTGTAGGCAGGTGGGATGTGGCTGGAGGGTGTGGGTCACTGGGGACATGCCCTAGAAGAGTGCATCTTCCCTGTGGCCCCTTCTGCTGTCTCTCTCTGCTTCCTGCCACCATGAGTCAAGCAGCTTCTCTCTACCATGCCCTTCCACCATGATGTTCTGTCCCACCTTGAACACAAAGTGATGAATTCAGTGATCATGGTCTAAATCTCTGAAACCATAAGACAAAGTAAACTTTCCCTCCTCTAAGTTAATCTTATCAGATGTTTTGAACACACGAATACAAAGCTGACCAACACACTGGCCATCTCCACCACTGGATATCTTCCTGTCCGACAGGCCTTTCTCAGTCTGACCCCAACTCCCTTTCTCTGCTCTTCTTTGGGGCATTCATCACAAACTTTCTGCTGTTCAGCAAACCTTCTCTGTCTCTACCTGGGATACCCTTTTCTAAAATCCTCTATCTAATAAGTCCTGTTTATGCTTTAAGACCTAACCCAAATGTTGCCCCCTGAAGAATTCCACTGATCTTGTGCTGACAGAGGTCATTGTTTAGTTCTTTCATCAGTCTTCTGTTGTTTATATTCTTCTCCCCCACAAGATCATGAGGTCAAAGTTGACTTTATAACCCCCCAGTATGCCTAATGTAGTTTTTGATAATCAGCACATTTTATTTAGTGGATTTATGAAAGAAAATAAAGACGAATGAATAAAAGAACGCACAATGTTGTTTCTAATAAAAGACACCAACTTTCCTGGCCTTCCGCCCCCAATGTACCTGGAAATTGTTCTTGGTAGGTATGGGTTGGTGAAGGGACACAGAATAACAGAGCATGTTGCAAAAAGTGGGCACTCATAGGGGTGGGCAAGGGAAAGTTAATACTGTGTCCAAAATAACAAATCCTCTAGAAAATATTAAAGCCAAGGGAATTTTCATTGCTGGTTTTTTTTTTTTTCCCTCCTATACTTACACACAGGGCTGATGCTAGTAAAATTTGATAAGTGGTATTTTGTAAAAAGATCCTAATTATTTTTTAGTTTATTAAATAGCTTTAATCCCAGGTCTGGAAAACCCCTTATCCAGCAGCTCCAGTTACTCTTTGAAGTACCACCATCAGGATTATCCCCCTGGTAATTACTGAGCAATCACAGATAAGCCTGGTACATGTAATAAGAATTCCTGCCTGCCTGTTTATTTTCTGGCTAATTTGGTTCCTTTATATCATGTGACCTTCAATGAACCATATGCAATATAGGAATCATCCTACTAGAACTTCCTTTAAAAGGTGCACAGAGGTGTGCTAAGTAGAAGTAGCATATCAATTTTTTAAAATCTAGGTACAGCGAATTCATATTTTAGGTCCCAGGGAAGCCCAGAACACTGTTTTTTAGAGGAAACTGATCTTGATCTTGATCTTCACCATTCTTTGTAGGAAAATACTTTACCCAAGTATGTTTTTCCTTGGTATGTTTTATAGAAGGGCATTTATGGGGTCACAGGCCAGGGTATTTAATCTCACTCCAAATTCTGAGATTTTTTTTATCCTGGTTCTATAAATGAAAAGCCAAAAACAGAGAAGTTGAAAGCTCACCCAAGGTCAGGTAGCTCATAGATGCCAGAGGCAGCATGTAGGTAAGGTCTGCCTAGCTCCAGAGCCTGAAAGTAGAGCCACCACCTTGGCTGAATCCCCGTGGCATGTTACCTTGACCTTTTTTTTCCTGCAACATTTTTAATTCTTAGATAACTCTTATACGATCTTACTCCTTTGGACATTTATACTCATGTGATCTTCTAACAAAAAACATGGTAGTTACTTTAAAAATTCCACTCAAGTACTCATCATATTGAGGCATGCACTTTTCAAAAATGTTTTAAATAATGAAAAAGCCCCACAGGGAAAAGAAGATTATCTGTGTCCTCCTGACCCACATTTTTATTTTGACATAAATATCTTTAATGGGTATTAAGTGACCCCCTTTGTCACCGGAAATAGAAGCAGTCTACTTGCCACTCACTGTCTACAACCAAGCAGAGATATGCTTCACAAGGAAGCTCATCTGGTCCTCAAACATGTAGGAAACATGCCCTCTATATGAGTCAGTACTGGCCAAGAAGACATGGTCCCTGCTCTGCAGGAGCTTACAATCTAGGAGATTACCCTTTTGGAGAATTTACAGTCCCCTGACAAAACATAGTAACGTAAGTCCACCCAAATCCATAAGGCAAGACTTTCAGGAGAGAAAGAAATACTAACTCCCTTGAAAATATCTCTTCTTGTTTAATGGGAAAAGGCTCTTGAAGGCCAACTTCTCACCTCCAGCTTCTTTCATTAGTGCTTATTGATGAAAATTTGAGGACCAACCAAGGGTAAATAGGGTGGAAGAAGCCATACTAGTTGCAAGGGGCAGAGCTAAAATACATGATGTGAGCTTCTCCTCAGCACCCAATGTGACTAAAAATGGATTAATCTGTATTTTCAATGAATATTAAAAAGATAACATATGAATTAATATGCTAAAATAAATTTAAGGTCAAGCAATACAAATTGTAAGTGAGTTTTCCTACCACCCTCAGAGGTAGCCTCTTTAACCTGTTTCTTGGGATCCTGAAAAAGAGATCTTGTGCATTTATAATGTCCTCAGCTTCTGGGCAACTCAGACCACCCAGCAAAGCCAGGAGACTGATCATAGGGGTGGGTATGAAAGGGGTGCAATGGATCCTTCAATAAGGGCTAATGCTCCAGATCTGGTCAACTCAGGCAAGCTTGTTCACCTTCTGGGTGCATGGGACAGAAGAGAGGGAGCCAGGCCTCCACTACACTCACCACTCACCTCACAACTTGCTAGGCAGTATCCACCTTTTAGAGATAAGCTATGTGGTGGGCATAGAAAGGGGATCAAGGAGACATTCTAGAAAATTTCAGGGTTTTAACTGCTACCAAAGCAGACCAGCCCAGCTGCTATTGGGACTTCCTGACTGAGGTGCCTTGGCAGGTGCTGGTCAATGGGGCTGAGGGTGGTAAGAAAAGCTTTTAAACATTTGTCATCCTAAAAAACACTCTTCCTGCATTTCTGAAAAGCAACCAGCTGGTGTTTATCCTCCGAACAGCAAATTCAGTTATTTACCCCCTTGTTCCATGATATATTTTATAAAGTAATGAATGGTCCATTACACTAACTTTGGGTGTCTGTCTCCTTACCACTACCTCCTCATGGATACCCTCAGCCAGGGAGGCCATAGGCGTGGGCTGAAGCCTTCTAGCCTCACATCCCTCCCTCCACCACCTCCCCTTCTTCCCTCCCTCTCCTGCACGCCCCCCCCCCCCCCGTTATTTGGGAGATTAGAGTTCATTAATTAAATCCTGTGCTTAGATCGAACTGTAACATTATTCCAATCACATTTATCTTGCAGGCGGCGGTGGAGATGGCAGCCTCGCTGGAAACGCGCGGGGGAGCTTGAGCCGGCGGCCAGAGACGCACAGCGCGGCGCGCTCCATCGCCACGCCGCCGCGCAGCCCCTCCATCTTCCTGCTCAGCTTGGGCCCCGCTGGCTCCGGCCCTGGGGGTCCCGCTACTCCAGCGACTCACGTCCGCCCCCACCCCCGGCGTTCCGCTGCTCTGCTGCCCGGGTTCCCCCTCCCCCGCCACACAAGCTCACACGCGCCCGAGAGCACACACACACATACACGCGCACGCACGCACACACACACATACACACACACTCACTGACACGCCAGCGAGCTGCTGGCAGCTCAATGGACCGATTTCCCTGGTTTCCCTGATCCCAGCCCTGCACGGGATGAGAAATTGCAAAATGGCCCGGGTCGCCAGTGTGCTGGGGCTGGTCATGCTCAGCGTCGCCCTCCTGATTTTATCGCTCATCAGCTACGTGTCCCTGAAAAAGGAGAACATCTTCACCACTCCCAAGTACGCCAGCCCGGGGGCGCCCCGAATGTACATGTTCCACGCGGGATTCCGGTGAGTGCGGGCCTCTACCTGAGCGCCCTGGGCTATGTGTCTAGTTTACGGTGTGTCGGGGTAAGGTCAGAGACGGGTGTTGGGGCTTATCTGAGACACTTTGGGCAAGCAAACTGAGTGGTCCTCCACTCCCCTCTCGGATTCTCTCTTCCTTCTCCCTTTTATTTTTTAAACCCAAAGCCCCTAAAACTCGTAATCCTGATCGATATTATTGCATTTCTTGTATTCTTCCTCGGCATCCCTTCCCCCATTTCAAAAATGGGGGGTGGGGTGTTAAGGAGAAAGATGGTGGAGGGAGGCAGCATCCGGGGGGCGGTGGGGGGAGTGATCCGCGAGATGGACAGGCGCGAGGTGAGCGCCCTCCCCGCTCGCGGTCCGCAGACTCCGCGGGCTGGGCTCCCGGCGGTGCGGGCGATTTAATGGCGCAGGCGCCGACTCTCCTCGCACTCGCCTCCTCTCCTCCCTCCTCCCCATCAAAGGATGCGCGGGTCTGTTCTGTTGAAGCCCCTAGGGCTTTCTCCCTCGGCCCTTTCCCCTCACTGCCGCCCTCCTCGCTCAGCGATTTCTGCAATTCTCCCGCCCCTGTGGGAAACTGGCCTCCCAAGGGCCGCCTACCCTCGCCTGGGTCGAAGTCGCCGCCAGGAGCGGCTCCCCACGATTCTCGGAGAGCCCCCGCCCCTACCTGTGCCCGAAGGAGCTCGCCAGCAGGGCCTCCTGACGGGCTGCTGCAACCTGTGGTCCGAGCCGGGCCAGAGGTGCGAGCCTAGAGAAGCCCCGCCTGGGCACAGGAGCAGAGCTGGCGGCGGCCTCCGGGGGTCCCCAGTCAAGGGTGGGCAGTGAAATCAGACACAGGCTCGGGAAGGAAGAGGTTAAGGCAGGAGCCCCTCCCGCACTCTTCCCCCGAGTCTCCAGTTCCTCTGCCCTTTCTCCAAAAATCAATTCCTTCGGGCCGCGGGGGCGTCGCGGGTCGCACTGGCAGCGGCGAGGCCGCTGTCCGCGGTGCTGACTCCCTGGTCCTGGCCACGCTGCCGGCTGCAGCCCTGCTCCCGGCTCCCGCCCCTGCTCACTGCGTGACGGCCATTTTATGGTCTCTCCCGCACCCGGAGGGATGGACAATGGAGAGGGGTTTCCCTAGTTTTCCTTCCTTCTACCCGGTGTGTCTAGTAGCAGAGGGTGGAACAAATGAGAGGGGCTCTGGGGTGAGAAGGATGCGCTGCGCGCGCCAGCTGCCCCCGGCCCCGGCTGGCTGGACTTTAATGGCTACTTCGGCTTCCCGAGCTGAGGCCAGCACGTTTGTCTGTACTCATGCTCCTCTCCAGGTCACAGTTTGCGCTGAAGTTTCTAGACCCGTCCTTTGTGCCCATTACGAATTCTCTCACCCAGGAACTCCAAGAGAAACCTTCTAAGTGGACCTTTAATCGGACAGCGTTTTTACATCAAAGGTAGGAGAGGAAGAACCGATCTAAAAGGTGCTTTTGAATTCCGAAGCTCCAAGAACAAAACAAAAACAAATCCAAATCCCAAACAAGAAAAACCTGCCTTCCACCCTCTGCCTCACCCCCAGTGTATTTGCCCTGTCTTCCTGGCCTAACTGCACAATCATTATTGGTAACCCTCTAAGTGAGTGTAGTGCCCTCTCTAAATAGGAAATACCAGAATGACCAATTCGAATGGGGAAAAAATAGATATTTCCAATATCCTCCCTCACCTGGGCTTGAAAGAACACCATGACTTGCAGTTAACAAGTCTGGCTAGGATTACCAAAGCTAGACAGCCATTTAAAAAATGAAGAAGAAACCCCCGTAGTTAATTTCAAGACTGCCCAGTGCATTTTCGTTCCCTCATTTGGGGGAAAAAAATGAAAAATAAAGTAAAATTGTATTATTTCATTGAGACACACGGGAAATAGCATGATCCATCTCCATCAAATTCCTGATGAAGAGGTGGGCCCAAATATATGCAGGTATTTAGGATTGTTGTGATTTTGCCTAGTTGTTTTCACTAAGATTTTACAGCTTTTAACTTACTATAAAGCTGTCTAAGATCATTCTTATTAATTGTTGCAGTCTCGTTTTATATATGAAAAAGTTTTTTGTTGTTATTTTACATGGGATGAGGGAATGAGATTTACTCAAATTTACTTATTCTCCTCAGGGATTCTGGTCTTCTCTTAGAAACTCACATAAGTCATTGCTTCTTCCTTTTGGTGGGATTATCATGCTGCTGGATGCAATGTGAGCCATCTAGTGTATTCATGAAGGGTGTGAATTCTTATTTTTACAGACTAGTCTGTTTAGGGAGTTGTTTTGATCATACCATTTTTAGTTCCTGCTCTTTTTAAAAATGTGTAATCTGGCAAAATTAAAACATATCCAGTAAATATCCATGGTGTCAGGAAAATGTTTATTCAAAAAAATTGACATATAATCATGACTATTGTTACATATTTTTAAATATTTATGTTTAATCAAAAATTAGTTCAGGAAATTTGAGTAATATTAAAACCCCTTAAGTGATTTTGTTAAACTTTTGGGGTGCTTTTTAAAAACTTTTGGGGTTTTAATCTAATATTCATTTTATAAATAACCCCCAAAATTTTCAAGGATAGAACACATTATATACCTTTTCCCAAAACACATATCTTACTCAATAAAAACATTCCTAACCCACTAGGTCATGTGACCCTAATGACCAATCAGAAGGGCATTTCTTTTTCAAAACTTCCCTCCTTTCAATCCACTTATTAGGTAACCTTTAATTTTTACCAGTATCATTTTAAACTTTCCTTGCCTTTATATCAGCTTTATAATCAGTAAAACAGTACTGATCACTTTGGAAGTTTTGGATTGGAGATGTCAGTTGATGTTGCTCTATACTTTGAATAATGAAGTAGTTTTTTAAAAATAAAAGTCCAAGCAAGTTTCAAAACATCTCATTTCATTCCTGATATTTTTAAGCAAAAAGACTGGATTTTCAGTGTGATTTCTTAGTACTGGAAAATCTAGCAGCAAAGTAAGGCATTAGTGGTCTCTTAAATATTTTAATGAGTTTGCATTTAAAAGGAAACAAGTTTACTTAAAGATTAATAGGAAAACAACCTGAAGTTCATTTTATGTCTCACTCCTGTCTTATGCTCCTTATTCTTCAAATATACACATATTTTCAGTGTTACATTAGACTCTGTTTCTAAGGATTTGATATATCCCACTAAATTCTGTTTTTACATAATCAAGCAGGAAAATATCCTGTTTCATTATTCAAGGGGTCTCAATGAGATTATCATCTCATTTCTATTAAATATTCAACTACATCCATTGCTACTCCCATTTTCATATTTTAATAATAGATAGTGTTGTACTGACTCATATCTCTTTGGCTTTTATTTGGACACCAGTGATATTTGATATTCTTAAACATTGCAGTCCAATAGCAAACAAGTAGTCCCTAGTTACAAACTCTTAAGTCACCAATGTTTGTGCACTAATGTAAGCTCTTTGGGGCCTGTGTAAATTGTCTCCCTGTATTTTCTGACACAGTTTGGCATATGCCTCCTTCCTGGTCAAATAACATTCCTCAAGTAGATCAGAAAACCAAGAACTTGCAGCTAAAACTGCAAGTTGCATTTACAAACCTCAAAGGATTACATTCCAAACCTGACTGAAAGATTGCAACATTCCTATATATTCTGAAGCAGCCCTCCCTTCAAAGACCACAATTATGAATGTGTAACCCTTGAATTCAATGTACTTGAGATTCTTGTCTGAATGAAATGGCAGCATAAGACATAAGATGGAAACTCGGTTCTTTTGAATGGAATGCATTTAATGAATTTCTTTTTATTTTAGGCAAGAAATTCTGCAGCATGTCGATGTAATAAAAAATTTTTCTTTGACCAAGAATAGTGTTCGGATTGGACAACTGATGCACTATGATTATTCCAGCCATAAATATGTTTTCTCTATTAGCAATAACTTCCGGTCACTGCTTCCAGATGTGTCACCCATTCTGAATAAGCATTATAATATTTGTGCTGTGGTTGGAAATAGTGGGATCCTGACAGGGAGCCAGTGTGGACAAGAAATAGATAAATCAGATTTTGTTTTTCGTTGCAATTTCGCCCCTACGGAGGCTTTCCAGAGAGATGTTGGAAGGAAAACCAACCTTACCACCTTCAACCCCAGCATCCTGGAAAAATATTACAACAATCTTTTGACCATACAGGACCGTAACAACTTTTTCCTCAGCTTAAAAAAGCTTGATGGGGCCATTCTTTGGATCCCTGCGTTTTTCTTCCACACTTCAGCAACTGTTACCAGAACGTTAGTTGACTTTTTTGTTGAACACAGAGGTCAGTTAAAGGTCCAATTGGCTTGGCCTGGAAATATAATGCAGCATGTCAACAGGTGTGTATATTTTATTGCATTTAACTCATACCCCACCAGATGGCAAATCAGTACTGTAACCTCTTGGGGGTGGGAGTCATCCTTAGTTGTTTTAGTACTTTATGGAAAACTCTTATCTTTCTTAATCAATGAATGAATCATTCTAGTTAAAAAATTCCGTCTACCCTCCAGCTGGTAGCCCAGTGTCAAATGGAGAGATTGGTGTTTCATCAGTCTCCCTCCTCTGTTCCCTTTTCCCCTCTTGGTGGGAAGCTTACTGAGAAGTCATGGAAAACACCAGGAATCAAGAATTTACCACTGGCTAAAGTACACAAAGCAAATGATTTTTAAAGAAGGTGTAGTTGGCTCAAAATTGCCCCTTTTGTTTGATGTTTAGATAGTTTAGATATTTTTGTAGATGTCCAAGGCCAGCAAACCACCTAAATAAATCACAAATTGTATTATCTGCCTTTGTAATTTGATATTGGAATATAAAAACCTGTGAAAAATATTTTATGAGCTCCTTGTTATCTCTTATGATTTGATGAACTGGCCAGAGCAGCTGTACTTTCCTCTAACCTGGTGGTTTTCAGTACTGGTTGTACATAAGAATTACTTGAAGAGCTTTTAAAAATACTGTTACCTGGGTTCTACCCCAAGAGCATCTAATACAATTTTTTTTTCTGGTGTAAAGGGAGGAAGGGACCAGGCAGTTGGGGTTTTGTAGTAATTCTCCAGATGATTCAAATATGCAGTTGGAATTGAGAGCCACTAATCCAGGGTATGTTAGAAAGCAAGATTAATTGTTGGATTTTTTTTCCTTTTAAATCATCTGAGCAAATTGCCTAATGCTGATTCCCCCTATATAAGAAGCCAAAGTGTCCCAACAGAGCACCAAATATTACTACAAATTAGAGTGGGTTCTGGAAAAATCTGGTAACCAGGGAATCTTAAGGATTTTCATTCTGTAACAGATTATTCTCATCCTATAGCCCCTAAAGTCTTCCAAATTTAAGATCTCTAGTTAACCTCTCATTGAAAGAGGAATCTAATAAGCTGATACATCTAATAAAAGGGTGCATCTCTGAAAGGTAGGGTGATTCCATAATTAATAGCCCAAACCAGAACTTTTCCTTGGAGAGAAAGGGGGTCCTATTAATAATTACAACAACTATAACAGGCATAGACTTGGGCAATCCCTATTTACCAGGATGTACGTTCAGAGATAATAGAGCCCAACTCTCAGGTTCAAAGATGAACCAACTGAAATATAAAGGGCAAGAACTATTTACCTAAAGTCACAATCACTTCCAAAATGGAGAACTAGAAGCCACGTCTTCTGCCAGACTATCTCTTTATAAACTCATCCTTTGGCTCCCCTCATGTTTAATTTTAATGAATTTTAAATTTCAGTTGGAAGGGGGAAGGCCAGGGTGACTGGGTTGGGAGGTGGATTTATCCATGTAACTTAAACTGTCTAAACAAATCCATCTCCCAGCCCAGTACGACTGACCCACCAGATTGAAGCCTTGACACTGGCCTCTGAATCCACTGTGTACTTATTGTTCTGCAGGTACTGGAAAAACAAACACTTGTCGCCCAAACGATTGAGCACAGGTATTCTTATGTACACCCTTGCGTCAGCCATATGTGAAGAGATCCACTTGTATGGATTTTGGCCTTTTGGATTTGATCCCAACACAAGGGAAGATCTTCCGTACCATTACTATGACAAAAAAGGAACCAAATTTACCACCAAGTGGCAGGAGTCCCACCAGCTGCCTGCTGAGTTTCAGCTGCTATATCGAATGCATGGGGAAGGGCTCACCAAGCTGACTCTGTCACACTGTGCCTAAGAACTCGGAATGGAAAGTGCCAAATGGCTGTTTAAAAAGTGCCCCAAATCAAATTGAATAGTCTTCAGAGTAGAACCCCAGAGACTTACAAGGCTCGGTCTGCCACTTAAAAGGAAAGATGTCTGCTCCCCCTTTTGCATTGCTCTTTGAATGGTCTTAGCAGACTTGGCAGGACAGATGCATTGAAGCCACATAATTTAAGCTCAGTTGATAAAGGGAATGTTGCATTTGGAAGTATGCTGCTAACAGAATGGTTTGAAGTATTTTCATGTTTGTATTTTAATAATAAACTGCCTCCCTTGTTGATGAGGACTAGAGCTATAGTTTCTGCAGCTCTGCTCAGATACAGTCCTTGTAATCAGAGGCCTCAGGCCAATTGGGGCAGAATCTGTTTTGCTGGTGGGATCAGACTCTTCAAAATGGAAACAAAAAATTGGTTTGCATATCTCCCTCTCTGGCTCCCTTCCCCTCCACCTCTCTCCCTGTTGCTCCCCCACCCCCTGTCATGTCTCTCCCTCTCCCTGAAACCATTCCCCTGCCCCACAACCACGGAGTTTAATAATTTGCTAGGAATCCTATTGAATTAGCTTTGCTTGTGTGTGTTGCATCTGTACTTGATGTGTTCAAGGTTCTGGGTAACTTTGATGTTTCATGACAAACCGAGAAAAATCATGATGAATCCCCTCATGACTATTTTTATAAGAAATGCATCTAATGAAGTCCTCACTCATCCATATGGTCCTTCTGCAGCAGGGTGGTCTCTCTGGGGTGAGTGGCATATAATGCAGGTCATCTTTCACTATCACAAAGAAAGCCTATGGTGTGGGTGGCATTGCATCTCTTGACATGGATGTGATTATGGCAGATAATAACAATGTTGCCACATCTGCAAGGGCATTGCAGCCTAGGCCTGGTGTTTCCCATAGTCCCAAACCATCTTCTCAGCCTACAGAGGCAATTGAGTCAGTTGAAGAGCCTGGGACACTGAAGGAAGAAAAAAACTGTTTAGATGTTGCTATGTTGTCCTGTCTACACTATGCTGGGGTGACCATGTTGTACATCTGGAGACTTTGAGAACCAGCAGGGCTAGAGAGGAAGGCTGAAGGTCAGCCAGGCCACCCCCTGTGGATAATGGTAAGGTGAGAGCATTTCAGGGTCCTGCTGTTTGTTTGTTTTGAGACACTTGTAGACACTGAATATTCCCTAGTTCCCCTGAAATCAGATCTATATGCCTATAAGTTAAGTATTTCAAAAGAGAAAGCCATTGTGCAGTGGCAAGTCTTAGTACTAAATAGTCCTTGGAATTTGAGATTATGTAGGCTTGCCATGGAGGAATTAGTTGGCCATTCTCCTTTTCATTATTTCAGCCTTAGGAGTAGAAATTGTATCACCCCCACCCCTGACTTCTTACTGAGCAGCACTTTGTTCTTCCAGTTCAGCCCAAAGTCTGGCCAAGTTGATGTTAAATTTTAATAAGTTTCTTTCCAAATGCCAGTCAAGCACATTTGTTATATGTTTGAGTGGGAGAGTTTATTCTTTTCCAGAAATCTCATCTAGATTGCTTGCAATATCACAAATACCATGAAAAATCATTGCTGTATTCAGTTGTCAGTTCACTGCCCCTCTTTGGGAAAGTAAGATCATGCCTAAAATTAAGCCAAATACAATAAGGAAAGACATGATCCTTATGTTCATGTTCTGCGTGGTCCTAAAGCTTCAGGGAGCTATTCAGAGCAGCTGGATAGATCCAGAGGTTAAAGAAAGAAAGTGAAAGAAAAACATTCAGGTTCAAACACGGTACCTACTGTGACATGACTTATCATGTATGGCCGTCATCTACATAAATGGGAAGAAGTAGGAATAGAAGTTTTGAAACAGGAAACTAAAACAATTCCATATATGAAGAAACTATGAGGGAAGATATTTAAAACATTCTGAAGTTCAGTGGTATGTTCCCTGTCACTTTAAAGAAGACAATCCTGCTGTTCTCAGGCTGCGCTGGGTTAGAATCACGGAGAGATTGATAACTGACAGAAATGCGTAGTTGGCTGTTCCTGAGCACTTAGTTCAGTTGGTTACAGCTGAGTGATTTAATGCCCATATTCCTCGCGCCAGGTTCTGACTCTGGAGTTTCAATCCCAATGTACCTATTAGTTTTTACTAAATATAAATACATAGACATTTTGAACCATGCAGATTGAAGGAACAAAAAAAACCCAGGATCCCTAAAAACAGTTCATTGTTCCAAGGCAGACTATTTAAATTTGATTTCATCTCAATTTAAAGCTTTGTTTGTTTTTTAAGTTCTGAGAGGTTTGTTGTTGTTGTTGTTTAATCTCACTGAATGCTTTTTCCATCTTAGGAGTGACAGGACCTTCTCCTTCCCCCACCATCATTTCAGCTGTATTTAACAGGAACTCAAAATAGTGGGGGAAATGGACTTATCTCCAGAACCAGAAGGACTTAGAGGTCATCCCTAATTCTAGACAGGATTTCTTGAAGGTGATACCTAAAGACCACATTCCCCTTTATTAAGACAAATCTGGTGAAGAAAATTCTAAGCCGTCCTGTTTGGTTAACCACAATACTCAGACTTGATAAATTTTTTCATTTGTAGTTCACATTCCCCTCCTATTCAAAAAAATTAGATGCAATATGTAGGTAAAGCATTTATCCCAATTTTCGGTGCATAGTAAGTGCTCAACATATAGTAGCCTTTACTATTGTTGTATTGTTGGTTATGCCCTTGACCTGCAGTTCCAACACTGAGAAAAGCAGCCTCTAGTGAATCGTACAAGATCTCTTTGTTTTTAAAGATTGTTTCAAAGATTAACCTATATAGCCACCATCTAAACCAAAAGACATGGTGGCTTCTGTGTGTCCTGATTAGAAAGGCAGCTGTCAGTAACCAGAGTTTGCTGGCTTTCCCATAGCTCCCAGGCTTGCGGAGTCAAGTGCACTGAGCTGGGAAGATTTACCACAGGGGCCTCTTACTTGACTCACTATAGGTCCACACCCCTTGGCTTTTGCATTGACCTTATTTTGTTGGTTCTAGGGTAAGGACATTCTTTTGTCAGCAAAGAATATTTATAGAATATTTAGAGCAGAGCCCACGTTCACCTACGGGAATAAATATCACCATAAGACTCCCAATTCTGTCCATGACACCAACACAAATAATCAATTAAGTTGCAGAAGATAAAAGAAAAACAACTAACATTTGGCAGCTTGCTTGATGCTAGACCCCCAGTGTACAGACATGTAGATCCCAGGAGACAGGGTTAAAGGTAATGTCAAGAATTTCTCCCACATCCAGAGTTTCTTTCCCATATTTGATGATTAACTTCTGTGGTTCCTCCATTGTTGTGTCCTTGATCATTGGGAAAGTGCTGTGTGCCTAGCAGTGCTTACTGTGAGCACTGTGCCATCTGTCTGACCCTGATGTCAGGCACCTGACTGTGGAGCTACAGCAAGGACATTCAAAGGACCAGTCTCCTTGTGCATAGGTCACCAGTTAGACATGAATATGAGTCCCCAGACAAACCTAATTTGGTGGGGAAGTCAAGGAATGGAAGAACATTTCTTAAATTTTAAGCAAGACACTAAATATTAGACACTCTCAGACAGCAGTGCACTGTTGCCCTGAGGTCAGCAGAATCAGGGATCAGACTGCAGAGTACTAAGACACTGGAAAGATAAGCGCCTATAAGCTTCCCCAGTCCTAATTCTCAACTTTTCAAATGAGAAAATGGAGATACAGAAAGGCTAAGTGACAGCCCAAGATTGTGTAATTTGGAGAAATTTATCTCATCTTGGACTTACCAGGATCAAATGAAGATAGACTCAAAGGGACCATGATTTTGGTCTGGAATCTTTAGGGCACAAAAAGTAAGTTGGAAGGGTTGTAAAGGGTAAAAAAAGAAAATTATTTCTCAATGCAGAGCAATAAAGGATACATTTGTTCACTGGTAACCACCCACTTTCTCCCCTGAAACGAAAGAAGAACCCCTTGGTGATCACTGTTTGGTAAATCACAATTCAGTTTTTGATAGTTCACAGTTGATAATGGAAATCCTATTCAATACTCAGTTCATCTTAATAAAACCTCGTTTTAGTAACAGGTATGCATAGTTTAGAAGCCAAAGGCTGAGAATGGCTGCCCATTTTTCTTTCTGTCTACTTTGCAGCAGGGGTCTCTTGAGCTCAGAAATGCTTTCCTTATTATAAGTAATTTCAACATCAGACTTTGAATTATTATATTTAGTTCAATATGCTAAGAAGTTGTACCAACAATAACAATTTTGGTGAATCTTCATTTCTTCAGAATGATAGAATGAGCAATTTTCTGGGTAATTCTGGATTCTTAGGTCCTTTTTTCTTGTAATTACTTGCATGTACCAGGCAAAAGTTTCTGTTTAGCTTCTGCTTCTTCCACAACATGTACAACTGACCTTTTATTTTCAAAGGGAATTGGGACTGTGTCCATGTGGCTGAAGAGCCCAGAGGGAACACCACAGGTGCTAGAGATCTAGGGCACTTTGGCTTGCTGAGTGACCTGTCTAGACTCTGTGGTCCAATTAATCAAGGCCACAGATGAATTGATATCAAGGACCAAAGTGACTATGCCTCTCACACTTAGGCTGCTTTGCCACGCAGATGTAACAGTTGAAATGGGAATGTCATTATTGTTTTAGAATGTCGTTATTGTATCATGTCAGTATTTCTGAAAATTTATTTTTACTGTGATGACTATTGAAGATATATGTGTTTTAATAGACATTTTTATCCTCAACAAAGCTCATTTTCTTGGTGTTGATTACAGTAGAAAAATAGTCAAAGACCTGTTGCAGAATAACTGACTCTAAGTTTATGGTAGAGTTCTGAAGTAAGAACCTGGTTTATACCACTGACCCATCAGCAAGCAAAGCTGTATGAAATAAGGAACTCTTGAAAATACTACTCTTAATTTCTCACCCCAAACCTTTGGCTCATATCTTAGAATAAGCCCAGCTTACAAAGTTCCCAGATGATTCTGATGTGGCCTGTGTTTGGAAACCAATAATATAAAGCACAGTCAAATATAGCATGCCAACCACGGTAGCTGAATCCTCATCAGTCCTCATACAGTTAGTATCAAATGTTGCTTAGAGTTGCCACAATACATGGCCACGTAGACACAGGACTCAACCAGTCAACTCTTCCAGCTAAATTGACCATTCACTGATCCATAAGCGAATGGTAATTGCTCATTCTAGTCAGAATGGATGGAAACCTGAGGACCAAGTGGGGAGCATTGCTTTAATATACTTTACCCCAAGGCTGGCTCTTTATATTCCACTCCATATTTCAAACTAAGGGGCAGATCTCAGGTGATTCATCTTTACAAATGAACAGACTGAGAAACAGGGAATTTACATAATTCAATCAGATTCAATTTGAGAGTCAATTCACAGGGCCTAAAATGTTTCTTGAAACATTTGGATGAAACCAATCCAAAAAGAAATTCAAGGGGCTAAAATTCTAAGACCAAACCAGTGTAAGAAAGAGGGTCATTTGTTCTAGCTGCCTTGTTCCAGCCTTTGTTGGAGAAGGTGCCACAGTTCTAATGAAGTTTTAGCCAGGCTTCTTTCTATCGATGTGCACATGCAAAGCCTCTGTCATCGGAGGTACTAAAGGGCTCCTCTGATTTCCCTTTTGTGTGATTCAGAAACAGTTTTAGCCCTTTGATGTGCTGCCACATGTTAAACAACTGGCTCTGGAGAACACGCATTTACCAATTTCTGCGGTGTAAATATTTTCAGCATAGCCGATTTTCGGCTACTAACTTAATGTCAACCAGCTCAAACTGCAAAAACGTTTTCAAGAGCCAGTAAGAGCTGGCTTCAGCATAACATGAGCAGGCTCCAGCACAGCACTGCCTGAACAATTTCCAAGTCAGTGAGTACCCAACAGAAGAGGTTGGCAGTGGCTTTGGAGGGAAGCATTTTCACCTAGGCCAGGGTCACTAATTTTTTGTAAAAGAGCATGTTGTGTCCTTTAGGCTGAATCCCTAAGTCATTCAAAAATTTTCCTAGCCACTTGCTATTTGGATCCCCTCAACAGACTCCTCAGCACTCAAGATTATCAGCCACACTTTTCTAATTTCAGAGAGTATTCCTCCAGGTAAACATTCTGTAATTTAACCGCCAGTTGAAACCACATTTGACTGATCTTCTGTTTATTTGCTTTTTAATCCTACAGTCCATTACCTGTTTTCCCAACTCTGTATTTTTCTATGTTCACTTGCTCATCCTCCTCCTGACACAGCACAAAATTCACAGGTATTCAAAAAAACAGGAAATGAAAGGAGCCAAGAAAGAACAAGACACCCATTCAGCTCACCTGGTCACGCATACCTGCAAAGGCTCTGTGGTTCAAGGTCTGTACCCCAACAGGGGACACTCCACTGAGCACCATGCCTGTAGCTTGCATGTATACACAGTGGGACTCTATTTACCCTTCAAACAGCCACTAACGGTCAAGAAACACCACTGACTCAAAACACCTCTGGCAACTCAGTGGGTGAATGGGCAAACTTTGTAGAGGAAGGGGTCATGTGATGCTTTGCCCTTAGCAAAGCTGGATTATGAAAAAAAACAAACACATAACCATAGCAGTCCTCTGGCGCTGGGCAGCACAGAGACTGTCCTTCCTTACCAATAGTTGTGCACATACTCCCTGCTGAGGATTTGGAAATCAGATACACTGGTCATCCACAGAAAGGCTTTGAAAATGGACAGCTTTTCTGGTAGAAGTCATTCTGAGGTGGTCTTAATTAAGCCCTTTGGAGGGCAATGCTGGAAAAAAAATATGTACTTAATTTTTCAACACAGTGAATGGCCACAGGTTTTTATTCATGTAATGAATCAAAATTAGATCACGAAGGACCAAATCTACTTTCTTGTTGCAGTAAAATATCCTACAAGTTCTGTAAGGGGTTTCCACATGTCAATGTTTGAAACTCAAATTAAACATTTGCCATATTATTTTTAAAAGGTTTTCTGTTCTTAACAATCATGGAAATGAGCTTGTTTCTCTATATTCAGCAACCTAGGTTTATTTTAAATGAGTCAGGTGTATGTTCTGGTGTTTTTCTATGTTCTCAACAAATTGTTGTAACTAACCACAAAATACACCTTCATCTTCTGGTTCTTTTCCTGACACCAAAGAATAAGTCCTCAGCTACATGCACATGAGACTTGACAGGTAGGCCCCATTATATTATGAATAAATTTACAGAAAAGCCAGTTTTGTGGAACTAGCCACTTCTATAACCTTTTTGGATAAGAAGGTAGAAAAGAAAAATTGGTAGACCATGGGAGACAATGAGTTTGGACAATAAGTATAGAAGTGAAATAAAATCATTCGCTCACTTGCAAAAAGGAGGGGAGGTTTCCCTTAGACCATTTTGCAAGACTTAGAATAACTGCACTCCATGCTAGTAATGCTGTTTAACCACATTGCAAGATCCAGATCTGGACCCACACCGTGCAGAAAAGCAGCCTTACAGCCAAGAGCCCTGGGAGGGGTTTATGACAGACTGAGATGCAGTCAGCAAGCATCAGCAATTAGCACTGAAAATAGCACACAGGACAACACTCTGACACATCACAATGCAGGATCATTTAGTTATATGGGATAGTAATCTAAGTCTGCAGTGGAACCCGACAGAGCTAGACATCATCTCAGGTCTAGATGGCAGATCCTCATCCTCTATGCAGAGGTGAGGTTCAGAAGGTCAGAGTGACTTGTCTGTCCACCTGGAATTCCAGTGTGGGTCTCCCAGTTGGTGGTTTTACACCACACCATGCCACTTTTATTCCTTGGGTGGGAAGCTGACAATCGATTGTGGAAGCATAAACCAGAAGTCAAGACAAAAGAATGTTTGTGATGTTTTCTCTCACTTAACCTACTTTGGTTTCAGCATTTTACTTTAGCATCATCTTAAGGAAATGATATGTCAGTGCAGAATGATGAACAAAGCTCTTTACAGAGTAATGATGAAACCAAAAGGGAAAAGGCAGGAGAACACCGAATGTAAATTAAAGAATTGAAGAAGCATGTATCAGGAAACAGAAATGCCTCATATTGCTATTACCTTGGCGCCCTCCCCCACACACTGGATGCATTTGTTTTGGAAAATGCAATTTTATGCTGAGAGACTTAGAAGGAAGGCTTTGCTCCTTCCCAACTGCACCATTTATCTTGCTGTTTGGAAGAAGCCGTGGCCCCTACAAGTCATACTCACCTGCTTTGGGAGAGGCAGCCTCTCCTGCCCTTGGAAACAGCTGCCATCTGGTGAGGGCCACAGAGACCTGAAAGAAGCCAGCACTGCTGGACTGAGGACTATGTAAATATCTTCTGCCTTCCTGGTGAATACGGACGATCATCTTTCATAGAGGTAATTGCGTGTACATTGTGACTGTAGTCTGTGAAGAAAATGCAATGGTTTGCTTTGACAGCTCTCCAAATGTATCTAAGTGTGAATGTGCCTGCCCCATTGCCTCATGTGCCAAACACAGTACTGAATGCATTGTTTTTAAATAAACTTTTATTGTGCATTGGAAAACACTGCTGGTTGACTCTGTTCCACTTGGAGGATACCCCACCGGCTCCCTGCCTGCACCCACTAACACCCTCACGCTTCATACAGTGAAGAACTTGTTTTCTCATTCTCAGTGTTGTGAGGGCTTCTCCCAGAGGTTTGTGGGACTCCACACAGGGCCTGAGCTTAGTTGTCTGCAGCCAGGAACCAGATGCAGATACCAAAAGTGCCCCATGCAAACTTTATCCGTTGGTCTTTAAATGCAAAAGGGCTTCACATTATCAATAATGATACATTACTCTTCACTGTTATGATTAAACATCATTTTATTGAACCAAGAGTTCTGTGAGGGAGAGAAACTGAGGGACTTGATCCATGCTGCACATACAGTTGCTGAGGAGCCAAACGAGCAGCTGCGCCCTCCTGAGTCTCTTGTTAGGTCATCTCCTCATAGAGCCTTTCCTGGCTGCCACACAGCCTCTGTCCCCTTTCTCAAATGTTTGATTGTTCTCATTTGCTATTATGGTATGGAAATTAGATGCCCCCAAAAGCTCCTGTGTTAATGGAGGGATATTCAGAGGTGACATGATGAGATTGTGAGAGCTATCTGTGGGGTAACTGTAGGCAGGTGGGGCACGGCTGGAGGGCTGGGTCACTGGGGTGTGCCCTGGAAGGGTGCATTTTTCCTGCAGCTCCTTCCCCTTTCTCTCCCTGCTTCCTGGCCGCCTTGAGGTGAGTAACCCTCCTCCACCAAACCATTCTGCCATGATGTTTTGCCTCACCTTGGGCCCAAAGTGATGAAATTGACCCCGTGGGCCAAAATAAAATTTTCCTCCTCTATCTTGTTCTTATCAGGTATTTTTTATCACAGAGATGAAAAGCTGCACATCTGTACAGTGTCCCTCATCACTAGAAACGATGTTATTAAGTCATTGTCTGTGTTTCCACTGTGTTACAAGCTCCATCTTATACAAAGCAGGTAACTAGGCCCTTCTCAGTCATGTTTTGCCTGTAGTCCCTGGATGTGAAGTGTTTCATAGACTTGCAATCACTATTTATAGGATGGATGGATGTAATCTATACATCACTTCAACTTTTTCCTTCTCTCTCTCCCCATTTTGTACCAACAACACAGACACCAAAAGTCCTGGATCTTCTCTAACCATATTCAATAGTCAATAAGCATGAACGATACTCAACAAACATTTGTTGATTGAATGAACAAATGAACCATTATAGGAATTAATTTTCTCAATATCCATGCTCCAACATCAACAATATCCCAGCATATGAGTGCACCATAACACATCCAGTTTGTATCCCTGGCTGACTACAATTTACATTGAAAGGACAAACCCAAGTAGGGTAAAAAAAGAAAAAATACAGATTGAAAGGACCCTTCCCTCAGGAGGCATGGTTGCATCTGAGAGGATTGCTGTGTTTCGGATCTAGCACTCTTGTCAATCACTATGTTTAACACCAGGCAGACAGGAACAGGATTCGAAACTAACAAAATCATAATGCCTCTGCTGGAGAAATAAAGTCTTATTGAGGAAACGGTTGAACACATTACAAGATAATACCTTTGATCCTGGACAGCTTGAGGTGTTGGTGATATAGGGGAAGAACAGAGAAGGAAAGGGGGGGGGGGGGCACCATTAAATTCTAGTACAAATTAAAATTTTAGAGGCCAAATGAAGTATGCAGGGGTTACATTTTCTGAAAAGTATCTGTCAGACTGAATATTCCTCTCTAGCCCCCACCCCCATGTCAGAGAGAGAGAAAGTGGGGCTGGCACACTGTTCTAAAACAAACTTCAGCAAGACATAAAATTGACGCCAAGTTTATTGCAGGCTTTCTGCCTGGGGCTGATTAGTACAAATTAAATTTTAAAATAGAATTCTTTTCCTAAGAAAATGTATTACCACTGCTTGATCAAGACAAAGAGGATTAAAAAAGAGAAACCCCCTTCATAAAAAGGCCAACATGACCCCAGAGTTCCCAGATCAGTAAAGAAGCATGGTTTTCTGCTTCGGTTTAAGCAAGAATGTGAACACCTATTCCACAGGGCTTCCACAAGACCCCAGGGGCCAGAGGTAGCTGAAAACCAGGCTCAATCCCAAAGGTAGCCCCCATCCAAGATATGCGATTCCTGTTAAGTGAATTAGCTCAAGGAAGAGGTTACTCTCAACACTGTGTATACCATGCAGAGTGTCCTGGGTGATCAGGAGCTTAGAGAAGGAGTTCAACCTTCCTTTCCAGATGAAGAAACTAAGCCAGGGAGAGAGAGTGATTTGTACAAATGTCCTCTCCTAATGAGCAACAATTGTACTTTACCAATTTTTACAGGAAGAAAAAGGCAAGAAGGTTATTTTTATGTCATCTAATAATCCTCAATTCTAAATAATTTAAAAAGACATTTTGCTCATTTTATTTCCTTTGTCATTTATTACTTTATTTTACTTATTATTACAAAAAAGTTATTGAGATCATATTAACAGAGATAAGCAAAAAAAACTTAAAAAACCACTTAAACCTTTCACCTGTTTACCTGAGTGTGTTTTCTCTGCTCCAGATATTCTGTTGTATTTTCTGCTTCTTCTCCTGAAGAATATATCAAGAGCATCTTTTCATGTCATTAAATATTCTATGATAAATTCACAGAATGAATATAAATGTACCATAGCTTATTTAACTAATTGTCCATTATCTTTTCCAATTTAGTTCTTTTTTTCTCAAATTTAGGTTATTTGCGATTTTTAATTGTTATTTTTGTAATTAAATGTCCAATTATTTCCTTGGATAAGTTATTTGAAGTGTATTTTCAATTAATTTTTGTAATACAAATCACTTCCTCTCCCTAAGCCTCAATTTCTTCACCCGAAAATGAAAGCCCTGGATTCACAGAATCTCCAAGCCCCTATTTACCTGTGACATTCTGAGTATATGTATAGTGTTCAGAGTAGCCACTTTTCAAAGCCAAATAGAGATGTTCATATAGAAGTTCAATGATCAAATTCCTAAATCTTTATTTCCCTAGCAAACTTGTAAAAATTCAGAGAAAAACATGCATCATCATTGAGGATGACTTGTTCAACAGAGAAATAACACTTTTTTATATACTAAAGTAAACAAATAAGCTATTGTTGCATGCTACTTAAATTCAGCTACCACATCTCATTTAGGAACCAGGAGAACCTCATGCACCCCAGAAAGCCCATCCAATCACACTCTCATTACTAATCAAATAAGAGGCACCCAGGACCATCTCAGAGACGGGCCTTCAATACCATGATAGATAGCTCTTTTCTTTATTCTAAGAGTATGTTTATTGCTTACTCAATCCTGCCAACCTAATAATGCTTCCAATTCACATTAAGTCCAGGAAGTCAAAATAAGGAGGTTGAACCAAACAATCTACCCTGAGGCTACACAAATCCTATGGATCTGCTGTTTTTGTCAAACCCCTTTTAATCAATATCTCTACTTCTACAGAAAAGATGTAACTTTAAGCAAATTCAAAATACTAACATATAGATTGTCAAGGTAAATATTGTAAAGGGTGACCAAAGCAATCGCCAAAAAATTCTCTACCATTGTCCCTTTCTTAGGTAAATCTGTGTTTCACCAAAAAAAAAAAAAAAAAAAAAAAATTAGCAAATATACTCATCTCTGTGGGTTTTACAGTTTCTGCCACAAACACTCAATTCCCCTGTTGTAGCACAAAAGCAGCCATACAAAAATGAGTAAGCACAGTGTGTTCCAATAAAACTTTATTTATAAAAACAGGCAGCAGCCAGATTTAGCCCATGAGGCCACAGTTTGACACAGCTACCTGCTTTAGGTAACAAGCTCCTTACTAGTATGGAAAAATACTTCTCATTTGACCTTCATCATATCAGTTTCTTACAGTGGTCATAATTAATTGCCACAGACTTGATGGTTTAAAACAACAGAAATTTACTCTCATAGTTCTGGAGGCCAGACGTCTGAAATCAAGGTATCAGCAAGGCTGACTTATTCTGGAGGCTTTGAGAAAATCTGTCTGGTGCTTCTCTCCTTCTGATAGCTACCAGAACCCTTAGCATTCCTTGACTTGTAGGTGCAAAACTCCGATCTCCACCACTGTCTTCTCTTCTTGTTAGGACTCACCACTGAACTTACAGGCCACCCAAGTCCATCATCTCAAGCTGCCTACTGTCATCACTCTGCACAGAGATCCTTATTATAAATAAGATCACTTCCTGGGCTTTTAGGGGGGACATGCTTTGGAGGGCCACAATTTATCCTCCTACATTCATTTACATCAGTATCCAGACACAAAGAAACTCAAGGGCCCACAGAGGAGAGTCCACAAACACCATTCAATAATGCACAGACTCAGATGCACCCCAAGTGTAATCATTCTTCTTCTAAAGTGACAAATCCATTCTACGAAAGCCCAACAGCATTATTGGGTGATGGGAGTTAGGTCCTCAAATTAATTAGATTTTATAAAACTCTCCATTGGTCTGTGGATAGGAAATGGATGTTCTTCTAACAACAGATTTAGAAGCAAATCAAACATTCCCCTCCGAAATCAACAAATTCTAAACACATTCCTGATACATAAGAACTCATTTCCCACACCAAGGAGATGTTCAGTGCCAGGGATATTGATCTTGTGTAAGTGAGTTTTCTAGCTGGGGTGCATGCACCACATCGAAATAAAAAGCAAAAATAGAGAAAATATGAAGGTTGACCAACCTATGACATGAAATGATAAGTTCAGAAGAAATGTCTAAAGTGTTTCCATGGACCCCATTGTTCAACACCTTGAAGATCAATTTAAAACTCATTCTCATCTTTGCAGCAGTTATCACAGATATATAGATATAGATCTAAACAACTTTAGTCACAAACACTAATATGTCTGATTTAGCTTCCAGAAACCTTGTGACCTAATCAGCAAGCAGAGTCTATTGGGAATGAAAGTGGAAATTTAGTCTGAGATATTTTTCTCAGACATGGGACACATTGAAACCATCTTTAACAACGTGTAGAAGATAGTAAAGGAGGATGATTGAGTGACTTAAAAGAGAGAAAAGTGAGAGTTCAATAGGAAATCAGAAACTACAATAGCCAGAGGTCTTGCTGCCTCCTATTGGAAGCACCATGTCCCCCAGCATGGGCCATGTATGGGAAAGTTGTTCAAAACCAGAATGAAAGGTTGGAGGCTCGTTCCTAGGAGTGATGTGAAGGTCTTTATGAGAAAGGGCCTGCCTGGTTTTCCATGCAGGTAGCCAAGGGTAACCCAGACACATATCAACCACATCATACACCCACCTGCTCTGGATGTCTACACTAGGAATTGATCTTATGCCAGGAAGCACTATGTGGCTTATCTGTTCTCACTCCAATCCAGTTCTAACTAAGAGAGGAGATTTTCTACATGACATATCCAGCAAACACTGTGGGAAAGGGGGATTGTGGAAGATGGAAGTTCAGTGAGTCTTAGGTATGGAAGGAGGAGGGGCAATTTGATCTGGATACTATCTGGATACTCATTAATCTTTGTCATTCCCCATGTTCCTTATTGCTGAAAACCTCGACTGTCCCTATTTGTTGGTAGGGTTGACTCTCTGACAGTCCCTTTAAATGGTCTGCTAAGGCCCAAGTGTCTGTGTCTCCCCCAAATTTGTATGTTGAACCCTAATCTCCAAAGCAATGGTATTAGGAGGTAGGACCTTTGGGAGGAGATTAGGTTATAAAAGCAGAATCTTCATGAATGGCATTAGTGTCCTCATCAGAGCACCCCAGAGAGCTGCCTTCCTCCTTTCCATCACAAGAGGACATAGCTAAAATGCACCATCTATGAAGCAGGAGGTGGGCCCTCACCAGACACCATGTCTGACAACACCTTGATCTTAGACTTCCCAACTTTCAGAATTGTGAGAAATTTTTGTTGTTTATAAGCTACCTAGTCTAGGTTATTTTGTTATAGCACCCTAAATGGACTGCCATTTTTCTACGAGGCTGTCAAGATGTGATCCCACCATCGTTTGGGGGAAGTTCATTCATTTGTTTTCCTCTGCCTGCACTGGACGTCCTCACATATTGACCCCAAAGTTACCCCCCATTCAGCTCTCCTCTTGGTGCCCTCTTCTCTGCCCTTATATAAATTAATTCATTACAACTCCAAACCTCACATTACTTTGTAACTAGAGATCACCACTGAGATGCACAAGCCACAATCCCAGGCTCGCAGTGGTACCCACCAAGCCTAAGCCAAGTCCCTGGGAACGACTGAGCCAGCCCATCCAAAGAGGATCATCTGGGTTGGGGATGTGTTCCAGGACAATGGTGCACTATCAATATCCACAGTGCTCCTGGTGAGAAGTCTGCCAAGCAGGAACCCTCAGCTCCAAGACAAGTAACAGACACCTTGACACCCAGTTCAAATCGGGGACTGAGAGGGAAATGTTTCAGTCAAAGCAATCCCAGTGTGCTTCCTTTCCTCTAGAAACAAGATGCCAAGGAATGATGCTCGGTAGGTGAATGGGCGCTAAAAATCTGTACATCTCAGATTGAAAAACCAGAGAATATTAATAATGTAACTAATTTCAAAAAGGTCAGAGGAGAGACCTGACTTCTAATTCACACAGCTTGTAAGTGACAGAGGGAAAACTGGAATCTGAGTTCCTCAACTATTGCTCCTGCCCCATTTTCCGATGAGAAACATTTAAAAAAAAGCACAGAGGCATCAGAAACAGTGTGTGCCTTCACCTCCCTGCCTTGCTGGGAGCATCTTTTCCTCCACCTCTAGCTGCACTGTCCTGCCAGGTATGCCTAGGTCTACCCTGTGCTGTACTCAGAGTTCAGATCCCTCTGACTCCCTGGTTCCTGATCAAAAGGCAGAAGCGGCTTAGATTTGAAATAACCGCTGTTGTGCTATAATTAGTAATTAACTCGTCAGCATTCCAACAACAACAACAGAAACACAGTGAGGTCCACTGAACACTGAAGACCACAAGGGAAAAAAAAATAAAGCAAAGTGGATTTCAAAGAACTATATCACTTGATAAGTTGGTAATTGGAGCTAATTCTAATTCCTTCTGGTCTAATTTATATCTGACTACAGAGCTTCCAGATCAAGGGGGCTTAGCCTGGGGATCACTTGTGACCAACTATTGGCTAAAAGTCCTGATTCCTGGGAAAATCCTTATTCCCAGGCAAACTGCGACAGCTGATCACCCTAGAAAGAATACAAGCAGCTCAGGAATCTGGATGGGAAAAAAATTATATCTTTATTTTGACTCATTCCTAAATAAATGGACAAATTTTCTTTAATGGTGAAAGTAAACAGCAAACCACAATGACACTAGCGATGTCTGTGACTTGGCCACCAAAAGAAACCCCAGATATTTTCATACCACATTAAACTGCCAAAGAGATCTTTAAGTATAATATATGCATCACTATTTACGTAGATATTAAAACCACCACTAGATCTTCTTTAATGCACTGAAGAAGCACAAAGACTACATCAAAATTTGATTTTTAATGTTTTGATAGTTATATTCAACATAATTGCATTTTTAAAGTTTTGAGAGATAGTTTACAGGCTTCATCAGACTATCAAAGAGCTTCAACAGCACAGAGAAGATTAAGGACTATAGAAGCACCGGGCAAACCGGGGACTAATTTTTTAGTAGTGGAATTTATGGAACTGTGTAGCTGGGATTATGCTACAAGATTTAAACACACTTTATCTACCTTATCATCGGTGGTGAGGCGATTACTAATATCTCAAGGTCATGCTGACAAAGTCCATGCCCTTAACCCACAGGCAACCCAGCTTTCCCAGGACAGACCTGGGGCCAGATTTGCCCCTCATGATTATTATCCCATGATAGATCTCCTGGGGGCATGTTTGGAGACAAAGAGATCCTATTTAGAAACACAAAAATTAGAAAGCTGCCCTGGCTGATTATCTAAGAGGTGGATTTATTTATAAATAAATGTGCTATATTTATAAGAGTCTCTGTTCCCCTAATTCTGAGCAGGGTACCTGCTTCTTCATTTAAATCCAATCCCCCTCCCACCATGACCATGACCCTAGGGAGGTTTACAACTTTTTGAAGTATTTTCCAGTAGCCTCTTAAATACTCTTAAGTTGTTTCTACTTTCTATGGTCTTTATATACAAATGCATATTATTCATTGAATGTTTTCTAGGACTTGAATTCTAGTCATATGTCTATTTTAGTAAGTTGGATTCCATCAACTTGATGTTCTAACATTTCAGAACAGCTGGAACCTAGTCACTTAGGACATCCTCTTCAGTCCAATCAAATCATTTGGCAGCACAGAGATGACTTTAATAGCTTATAATCTCCTTTACTTTTGCAAATACAGAATCATCAGTTGCCTCCAAAGATGGGGAAAACAGGGGTGACCCCTGTAAAGGAAACTCGTTATTTTCATATTATCAGAGCAGGAGAAAGCAGGAGTCATTTTTCATCCTATTGAGAAAGTAACTTCATCTCAACAATCATTTTTAACCTAGAAATGTCAATGCCTTCCTATTGGAAAGTCTTTCCTGTTCTCCAAGTGTGGAAGGTAGCAGGGCCTTGACGGGAAAGCTGCAGGCCTTTCTAAAATCCCTCTCGCTGCCTTGCAAACAGCTGAGCTAACTGAGTCCCACGGCGCATCAGAAGACAGACCTGTGAGATCACCTGACAATCCAATCCCAGATCCAGACCACCACCCATACCACCCCTGCCACCTGGTATGATGCTGGATGTTATAGAGACCCTTTTGATAGGACTGTTCATCTCTACTTGCCCAAGACAGGAACACTTCATGACTCTTGTCCTAGCCTAATTATCACTAGGACTTCATTATTTGGACACTATGTCATTATGATCATCCTATTTTTTGACCATCTTACCCAGCCACTTCTTTTAATAAGAGGAAACTAAACCTAGACAATGAATGACAGATGTTAGCTCACGAAGGGGATGGCACCAACTTCCCTCTCCCCAGCTAGTCACCTGGGCTGTAGACTGACTCCGTTCATTGATATCATAAGAAATCATACAGCTTGTGGGTCTGGAAGGAGACGGAGGGTGATGGTTGTAAAATACACCCAGTCAGAGGCTACCTGCACACAGGCCCCCTCTCCAGGGGAAAGACTTTGCCAGGGTCTTACATCAGCTGCAGGGAGGTGGTTCCTTTCATTTTAGCTCCCTGCAGCTTTCCTGTCTCACCTAAGAGGGAATAATACAATTGACACAAGTAGGGACTACCAAAAATAAAAAATAAAAATAGAGTAAGGTTCCTGCTGCCAGAGAAGAAAAGAAATCCCACTGAAGAAGCATTTGTGAAGGTCATATCCCTGAGACACAGGCCCACGGGTGACTGAGGTTAAGGTTAGAAAGTTCTAGGCCTTGTCACCCCACCAGGATGCCACCAGCATGAAAACAGGGCCTACAGCTGAAAGGGCTGTGAGGAGTGGACTTAGGGAAGCCCAAAGTCAGAAGGACACAGAGACAGGACACCATGAAAAGCTGAAGCCTCAGGCACTGTAACGTCAGCAAATGTTGAACACAGCCCAAGTCCCAGTCTCATTAACATAAATCCCCACATTAGGGCCTACAGACCTCAGTTCCTGTTACCCAGCACAACCTGCCTGACTTCCAGAAAAGTCTACAAGGCAAGGCGAGATGAAAGAGGAAAGGTCGGAAGAGAGAAGCCGTCATCAGAACGAGGCTCAGATAAGACACAGATGTTGGTGTCCAGGCAGGGAATTCTAGTGATGATGATTATACTAAAGAAAACATGCCAGGAGAAGTGGGTAATGGAGAGAGATAGAAACTGAGAGAATCAAAAGGAAAGGCTAGAGGAGAATGGTGGTTACCAGGGGCTGGACGTGGGGTTGTGGAAATGTTGGCCAGAGTACATAACATTTCAGTTAGACAGTAGGAATAAGTTCAAGAGACCCAGCATATAACATAGTTGATTATACAGCAATGTATTCTTTTTTTTTTTTTTTGAGAATCCGATTTATTTATTTAATTTTAGAAAAGAAACCTAAGTGATTTTAGTCTACAAATGTTGTTGAGAACTACAGTCTAGGGTTGGACAATTGAGATTGGGATTAGAGAGGGTGTCAGAGAATTGTAAAATTGTGCATGGTCAGTACGGTTGTTATCCCTAGAAATTAAAGTAAGATTTATAGTAGAAAGATATATAGTCATCCATCACAGTGATAGGGATGTCCTCTGGAGGTAGATTTTGGCAAATTTGTTGTGCAATCATATATTGTACTTCCATAATTCTACATTGTGGAGCTTACTACACACCTAGGATGTGTGTTATGGCCTACTACTTCTACAGCATGTTACTAAATGTAACACTATGGGTGTTTTCCCTCATATGTGTATTATGGCCTAGGATGTGTGTTATGGCCTACTACTTCTACAGCATGTTACTAAATGTAACACTATGGTAACTATTGGGTGTTTTCCCTCATATGTGGAATATAAGGGTGGGGAGAGGGCAGCAATGTATTCTTAAAAATCACTAAGAAAGTAGATTTTAAGTGTTTTTACCACAAAAAAATATGGGAGGTAATGCATATTTTAATTAGCATTAATTAGCCATTCCACAATTTATACCTGTTTCAAAACAGCATATTGTGCATGATAAATACATACAACTTTTATTCATTGATTTTAAAAAAATTAATTTGATTTATATTGCTGTTGTTGGTGGTGGGTTTTGTTTTTGTTTTTGTTTTTCTGTGCTGGGGAGAGAACCCAGAGCCGCCACACATGGTAGGGCAATGCTCTGCCACTGAGGTACACCCCCAGCCTGATTAATTATTTTTGAAAAGGACATGTTACAAATCAAAAGCACTGTAGCAGAATGAAGAATGCCTTTGATAGGTTCATCAGTAGACTAGACACAGCCAAAGTAAGAATCAATGAACTTGGAGCAGGTCAATGGAATCTTTCCAAGGTAGTGAAACACACGCACACATGCACACACACACAGGATATCAAAAGATGCAGCATATGCAGAGTCAGGATGCCAGAAGAAAAAGGAAATGGTGCAAGAAAGTTATAATGGCATAGAACTTTCCAAAATTAATGACACCAAGCCACAGACAGATCCAGGAAACTCAGAGAACACAACTTTACTCAATTCTTCATTACTGTTTTTTTTTTCTCTCTCTCTACTGTTTTGTCAACTGTTGAGAGGTTACAAAATCACCAATTTGGCTGTAGGTTAGTCTATTTCTCCCTTTGGAAGGTCAATTTAACATAGTCTTGTTAGGTGGATGCACATTTAGCAATATTCAGTCTTCTTGATGAATTGACCCTTTTACCATTGAAATATATCCTTCTTCACCTCTGAAGAGAGATAAAGTGAAAGCTCCAAATTCATACTCTTTCCTCTGCCATATCCATAGGCAGTTAAACATGTCAATCGAACTAATTTTTGATATTATAGTTTTTTTTCTAGCATTTACATTTGTTTCTTTGTCCTACTTTTCATCTCTCTGCTGAAATTCTCCATGTTTTTACACATGTTGTCCACCTTTTTCACTAGTTCCTTTAACATATTGGCCATAATTATTTTGAAGTCCATGTTTGACAATTCTAACTTTGATTCTGGACCTAATTCATTACAGTTCTCACTTTTCACCATGGATAATATCATCTTGCTTCTTCACTTATCTTGTGATATTTCCTTATGATATATTTTTTTAAAGTAGCAATTGGAGTAAATATCTACCCAGGAAAGAGTACACTCTTTCAAGCTATGGCCTAGAAAACCAAATTGAGCTGAGTCTGGGCTTTCCTGTAGCTTTAGTTAGATTCAGTTCATTAACTAGCTTCAGGTGTTTTGTAGACAGGTTCCGGATGTTTGGTTCAGCAAGACCTGGGAGCTGAGTCCTTGCAAAATTCTGAAGATCTCTATGTTTGAAAGCCTAGCCACCAGTTCTCAAAATCACTGAAGACATCTCTCTCTCTCTCTCTGCTTTACAGCTCTGCTATCAGATTTGGGGGTGCTGAGAAGTTCTCTTTGCTCTCCAGTCCTTTCCTTGGCTTTATCTATATTAAAACATCTCTACCTGCCATGCTCCTCTGTCCTCAGCCTTCAGGGCACTCTGTGAAGGTCTGAAGTGTCCAGAGGGATTTTTCCTGCCCATTCCCTCTATTTAGCAGGTACTTCCTCTAACCTGATGAAGACCAGTATGCCTCTAAATATTCTCCTCTCTGCCCCAGTTTTCAGTAGGATCCTCCAATGGACTTCTCTCAGGTCATGTGCCCCGTGCTCCAGCCTTCAGGGCCACAGCCTTGCACTTGGGGAAGCATCATATGCCTTGGGAAGGTTTTCTATTAGCTTTGCTGCTCCCAAACTTGTGCATATATGTGGGTTGAATTTCTCCCCCAAGTACCTCAGAATGGGAATAAGGTCATTGCACATATAATTTCATAGGAAAGTAGCGCAGGCCCCTTCTCCAATATGACTGGTGTCTTCATACAAAGGGGAAATTAGGAAATAAACCCAAACACAAAGAGAACACTATGTAAAGATGGCAGAGAATAGGTTGGCGCTTCTACAAACCAAGGCATGCCAGAGATTGTAGGCAACAGCAGAAGCTAGCGGAGGAGTGCAGAACAGCTCCTTTCTCACTGCCCTTGAAGGAACAAACACTGAAGTCTCCCTTATCTCAGACTTCTAGATTCCAGAGCTAAGAGACAATAAATTTCTGTTGTTTAAATTACTCTGTTTGTGGTACTGTGTTATGGCGGCCCTAACAAACTAATGGAGGGGCTAGCTCCAAGCACTCCACGAAGCCCGTCAGAAGGCGGTATGGGTAGATGCCGACTTAATCAGTAACTGGGAATCCTTGAGGTCCTAACTGGTGATGCGGGACTGCATGCACATGGCCATTAAAACTTCAGTGAGGATAATAGATGTGAACAGACACTTGATTCAAAAAGACATACAGATAGTGATTAAGCACATAAAAAGATGCTCAACATCATTAGCCATTAGGGAGGTGCAAATTATATCACAATGGAATGCCACTATATATTCATTAAATGGCTAAAATTAAAAAGACTGATTCTACCCACTATTGGTAAAGACATGGAGAAAATAGTGCTCTCATATACTGCTGGTAGGAATGTAAAATTGTACGACCACTTTGGAAAACAGTTTGGCAGTTTCTTAAAAAGGTGAATTATGTATCTGATCTATGATTTGGCCATTCCATTCCTTGGTATTTGTCCAAGAAAACAAGGCATATGTCTATACAAATGCTTGGACACAAATGTTAATAGCAGGTTTGTTTGTTGCAACTCAAAACTGGAAATGATCAGAATACCTATCAACAAATGAATCAATTTTAAAAACTGTGGTATAGCCATGTAAAGAAATCCTGCTCAACAGTAAAAAGGAATGGACTATGGATATACTCAACAATATATAGGAATCTCAAAAAAATCCTGCTAAGTGGAAGAAGTCAAATCTGAGTGCATCCTACATGATTACAAAATTCTTGAAAATACCAACTCATCTATAGTGAGAGGAAGCAGAATCATTGGCTGCCTGGGAATGGGAGGGTGGATAGGGACGAGCTGAGGAGGGGGCATACACTTTTGGAAGTAATCCACACATTCATTATTTTAGTTGTGTTGTTATGATTTATAAACTGCATGTTCATGCCAAAATTCATGTTGAAATTTAATTCCCAAAGTAACAGTGTAACAAGGTGGTAGGTACTTAGTCATGGGGGTTCTACCCTTGTGAAGGGATTGGGTAGTTCCCATGAAAGGAGGTTAATTGCCACAAGAATGGTTTGTAATAATGTGGGTTTAACTTCTACCCTGTGCATGCTTGCTTGCTCACTCTCCCTCTCTCTGCCTCTCTCCCCCGTTCCCTCACTCTCTCACCATATGATCTCTCACATGTGCCTGTTTCCTTTCCATCTTTCCACCATGCATGGAGTAACCTGTTACCTTCACAAGAAGCCAAGCAAACACCAATGCCATGCTCTTTGACTTCTAGAACTGTGAGCTAAATAAGTTTCTTTTCTTTATAAAGTATTAAGTCTCAAGCATTTTGTTATAGTAACACAATCGGCTTCTTATCTCTACCTTTGGCATATTCTCTCCGCTGCTGCCTTATTCTTCCAACTCAGGAAAACTCAACACTTTCTGGAGTATATTTCCTTCAGGTTACTTTCTGTTCTTAGCTTCTTAGTTTTAATGGAGATTATGTATACACACACACACACACACGAAAAAAAAACACAAAATGAAATATTTTAATAATTTTTAGGTGTACAGTTCAGTGGCATTAGGTACATTGACACTGTTGTGAAGTTACCATCCCCACTCATCTCCAGAACTTCTTCATCTTCCCAAACAGAAACTACATACATTAAAACTCCCCTAAAGACCCACCTCCTAAAAATCCACCGCTCTAATTTCTGAGCAGTTGACTACTCATGTAAGTGCAATCATATAGCATTAGTCCTTTTGTGACTCATTTATTTCACTATGAATAAGGTTCTCAAGATTCATCCATGCTGTAACTTGAATTAGAATTTCCTTCCTTTTTAGACCACGTTCTGTTCATCCATTCATCTATCAATGGACCTTTGGGTTGATGGCTTCCACTTTTCAGCTGTTGCATCTGATGAATTTCTTTGCAGCCTTTCTGAGTCTTCTTTTTTAAGTCAAAGCCATCATCGCTCACAACTTCCTATTCCCTAAACAGATTGAGACGTGCTCTATATAGTAATGAGTTATAATGTCATTTTTGTCTGAAACAAAATCCTAGAGTTCCTAACAAACAGAGAAAGATTTTTAAAAATATTTTAAAAATCATAAATAATAAGTCCCCCTATTTTTAAGATATAGCTTTCAACAACCGAGAAGAGAGAACCACAGCACAAATAAGCATGTAGTCACACCTGGGAAGGTGCTAGGCTCCCCACATCTGATACATGGCCCACTGGTTTTTCTCTCTGTTGTGTTGTCTCCGTGGCATCTGTGGGAAGTACAACGTCAAAATGAGAGACGTGGCATCGGCAATTACTCCATTTTCCCACAAATTTAATATATAAATGCAACCTTATTCCAATCAAAATTCCAACCAGATTTTGGTACTAGAAAGCAGAGAGCAAAGCATAGAACAACTGAACTTGACAAAATGATGGTTTAAGTTCAGCCTAAAGAATAACTATGAGAAAACAACCCCCAAATTATTGAAAAACGATCAGTAATGAATGACCAGCCTTGGCCGATATTAAAACATATAAAAAGTGACTATAATTAAAGATGTATTTCTAGTGAGTGAGTAGACAGGAAAAATCAATGTATTCTGTTCTTGAACAAAAATTCTGAGGGCAAGTCCAAGAATTCAGTATATGATTCTAATGACATTTTAAATCAGTAATTAAAGAAATGACATTGAGAAAAATGGCTAAGCATCTGGGAATGAATGGTAATAAGAAAGTTAAAGTTATGGTCATTCAGGTTCCCACATCTGAAGAGAAGTGGATGCTGCTGGAGTCACTGTGACGTGGTGTTTAACTCAATTTCTCACGTTCTTCTTTCATTATAATATTTTTTGTTTGTTTCATTTGCCAGGAATTTTTTTAACCAGGTCACTCAGGTGTTCAGGTTAACCAATCACCTTGCCATCTCTTATCCAAAATGAACAACATTTTTTTTTAACGGAAAATTTTGAAGAATAGGGATTTCTTTCATATTGTGAACTGCAATCGAAAACACTCAGAAATATTTTTTAGATATTTCCATGGCTGAAAAATTATTTACAAATATTCTAAAAACACAAATTAAGCCTATTCTATGGACCAGGCCGTATGCCAGGTGCTAAGGATAAAGAAATGAGAAAGGCCCAGTCCAGCCTTCAAAATTCTATTTAATCCATCAGTTAAGCTGATAAGACTGTCTGCAGTATATGTCACCTCTTCATTTATTGTGAAATTATATTATTTGGTTATAATTTGGCTATCATAATAAGAGCACATTGAGTAACATATGAAATACCAGCTAAAAATCCAAAATTCCAGAAAAAGTATTCAATATGTGGCTTTTGCCCATCAGATCTCTGCAGAGATTAGCAGGATCATTAGAATCTGATGCCCCATGTCTGAGGACGCTCATTCTAGCAGATTTGCTAAACAAGATGGATCCTCCTGCTTCTCCCCTCGCCCCACAGAGCAGTCACAGCTGGATGCTTTATCATCCAGAGGACAGAGCATCCTCTCCCCGAACAAATCTGACAAGCTGATCGCGTTAGGCCGTGACATACAAAATATGGCATAATTGTAGACTGTAATCATCATGATGATAGCTGACTTGATAAGAGAGGTCAAATCCCATTTTTATATCCTGAATTTCTAAAATATTGTTTCGTCAAAAAAAATCAATTTCTCATTTTTCTAGCGTTAACTTGAAAAGGGTATAATTGATCAAGCCTAAATCCCTTACATCACCCAGGACTGTGTGAAAGGCTCAGACCCAGCAAGCCACTTGAGTTGGGGCCAGGCGAACAGCAGTTGTCTTCAGCATCCAACACCCATGGGCCCAAGCGGCTTCAAAGGAAGAACACGTTTTTACATCCTCTGGTTTAAGACTGTGGGGGAAACACTAGCTCATGGAATATAGATGCTCAGCTGGCTCATTTGGGTTTTGTGGTCCAATTTGCGGATGAGATATTTATAAAATCCGGTGATTACAATGCTGTCTCATTAACATTCGTTAAATGAAAACCACAAAGTGCAGGAGAGGAGGGGGAAGAAGCTCGGTAGTCAGACTGGCTTTCTTCCCTCTGCAGAGGCAAAAAGAGACCCAGATGCAGAGGACTCCCACTTCCTTTAAGTTAGATTTTGTTCCTTCTTGAATGATAAAAAGGGGAGAGGAGAGGAAGGAGCTAGCTTTTCTATTTGTTGGTTTTGTTTAATCTCTGAGAGATGATTTGCTTAGTCAAGGCCACGTCCATTTCCCCACAAATTTGAATTTTCCACTCTTGTACTATCTAACAAAGAGACACCTCTGCCAGGATGCCAGCCTAAACTCAGCTTACCCCACTAGATCTTTGCATGCTCAGTGAGGCTGCCGGGACTGGACCCACAGTGTTGCTGGTGCAGCCCTCTGATTTCTGTCCCTGTTCCCATGGGGATGCAGAGTAGCTTCATGGAGAGATCAAAGGCTATGCAGTCAGTACCGCAGTCCCAGCTGGGCACAGCCTGGTCCCAGAATCTCTGGTAATATCTACTTTGCAAAGATGTTTAGGTAAATGGTGGTGAGGGGGTGTCCTGTAAGTCACACCTTATCTAGCTAATGAGGGAGCACTCACTCCGTAGTAGATACAATTATTGTTATTTTGTTGATATCCTTCACTTTTTTCTTCTAGTGGCTCTCAAACTCACAGGTAGTTTAGATTATGCATTCTATGTAGGAACAGCAGTAGGACGATCCACACAGTGGACAGTCTGTAAATACCAACCGAACACATGAATGATGCTATGTCCAAAGAAAGAGCGTTTGAAGTAGGACTCCATCTTCAATGATTAATCAAATCTAGTGATGATGGCAATGATGTGTGCAGCAACTTTACGTGAGGACTCTGCCAAATTTTCAGGCTTGTCTTCCTTCTTTGCATGTTACAGAAAAATGTAGAGCTCTAGCACTCCTCCCTCCTAACACCCTACCCCACCCCATCATGCGTGCCCATGTACACATGCACACACACAGATTTTTTTCCAATGGTGCTTCGAGTTCCTGAACACAGATCCAGAAATTCCAAATGAAGATGCCGAGACCCAGGGGCAGACATAGCTGGACTTCAGTCACAGTCAACCCACCTTTGTGTATTTGAGGACTTGAAGGCCATCAGCTAGCAAGGTCTGTTTGGGGGACTAACTCTAGACTTCCTTCTGAGCTTTGCCTCCAGGGACCAGAGCTGTGTGCATTATTAACCCTCTGCAGGATGAGTAATTGAAGCATAGGACTGAGTCTATCTTCCTGAGGACCAAACAGAAACCAGAGGGTAGACCTCACCAGGAAGAAGAGAATTTTCCAACCAGACTAGCCTGAAAGCAACCAAATGGAAGGCAGTGAAATTTTCAAGATGATATCCCAGGAACTAGTGGAGCCATCTTGCACTGGGAAGAAACAGCATGTGGCTAGCCTTGGACTAATTCCCCTTCTCCACCTGGGGAACAGGTACCACTGAAAGACTGGGAGGCAGAGGCAAAGTGAGAGACACTGATGAGCTGGTCTGGAGTCCCAAGGCTTCGAAGTTCATGAACACCTCCCTGCTTCTGATGAGAGGTTCATATGATAGAGTGCATCATTATACATAGAGTGACTTGTTCTTAAAGGGCTAGGAAAACCGAATCCCCGTTCTAGTCATTAAATCTATTTATTAAGGAAAGAAGTTCAGAAAAGGGATTGTTTTTTTGTTCTTCAGCACCCGAAACTTAACAATTCCTTGCAGCTGGAATATTTGCAAATTCCCTGTTCAGTAGATACGTGTTGCTCCTAGGTTTCGCTCTCAAGCCAGCCTTGATCAACATAATTAGAATAAGCAGCAGAGGACCTGGGATGATCCAAAATACATTCTAATTTCTTCCCACCTGAAGTCTATCTCCTCTTCTTAATTGCAATTGCCCCTTAAACAACAACTACGAGAGATATACCTTTGGGTTAAAAAAAAATTCTTCTAGAAGGACTTTGGTAAATACACTTACCAAACACTAGCCATATAAACACTAGGACACACATTATTTTACTAACTTCCTAGCAAAGACAGGATCCTGGGGGAAAAAATTAGGAGCAAGACCAGAAGATCTGAATGGGTGGAGAGCTGAGCATTTGAATAAGAGGTGGATTAGAGAGGAGAGAACATGGCAAAACCATGGGGAGCACCATAGTCAAGTTGGGAGAGGGTAGCTAACAGTTCTGGAGTGGAGGAATGGGGCATCGAAATGGAAACAGCACAGAAGTAAAACAAACTTGACTGATATTCACTCACTCACTCACTCACTCAATGAACACTGTTTATGATTTACAGGCCCTGCTCTGGGCACTACATGGTATTGTGAGAAAAGCCCTAGATTTTGGTCAGCCAGGTCTGTTTGGCCACTAGGTCAGCCTGTTCACTGCTAATGCATTTCAACCAATGGGCACCAGTTTCCTCCTTGTTTTGCAAGGGATTAAGTGAGATAATTTTGCACAACACAGTCCCTGCCACATACTCAACAATCTTCTCACCCTCCCCTTGCCCTAGCCCTGCAATTTGATTAAGATTGACTCTTCTTTCAATCCTAGAAGTCCTAGCCCTGCCAGAAAACCACCTACCCAGAGCACTCAATTTCAATACTAAATTCCACTAGCCCTGGGCCTCAAGTGAGCATTCATCTGCAGGGCTGTTTTATCTCCAGAGAGTCAGCAGAGCAAGATCTGCAGCCATACTCAATGGTGAATGTTATTTTTCTTTGGAAATAATGAGGCAGTGAGATGGAACAAACCACTATACAAATGAGCAACCAATATCCTGGGAGACCACACAAACCAGACATCACAGTGAACCAGCCATGGGAGACGAACAGGCATCCACAGGTTCACAAAATGACTATTACAGACCTACTTAGAAGGGGAGAGAAGATTGATTCAAAGAACACTTATACTGACATTTAAATCCTTTCCACAAGGCTGGAGCCATTGTCATATGGGGTTCCTGAAGTTAGGCTTTAAGAAGCCACCATGCTAACACGAAGGCACAAGGAACTGGGCAAACACAATGGCTAAGCAGCTGGAGGTGCTGTGGCCAACTTAGGTGCAGCTCCAGGTGGACCATGGGATGAACTACAAGCACTCTTCTGATGGTAAGGAGTCTAGACTAACTAAAGATCTAATTATAATGGGATTTTCCTGGTTGAATTGACCTCATTCATCCATGGGACAAATATTTGCAGAACATCTAACCATGTGCCAGGTATTCTTATAAGTACTGGAGATACAACTGTGAATAAAACATGAGCTGTGAGCCCCTGGACCTCCCATGTTTTGTGAGGGGAGACAGACAGTAAATACATAAAGAAAAGAAAGAAGGAAGGGAGGAAGCCAATTCTTCCTTGCACATATCACCAACTAAAATTAAAAGCTGGTCATATGTGACAGAGACGAAGTCACCAATCATTCAAAGATCTGGGTGACAGCACTGTGCCTCATGCTTCTTAGAATCATATACTTTTCTTGCTGGAAGGGACCTTAGTGATCAAACCCAACACTATTTATATATGATGACACTGAGGCCCAGGGGAAGTAATGTGGTATCTCCAAAGTCACACTCAGGGTCCTCTACACATATAGATTTCCCCAATTATTTGTTGAAAGGCTCAAATAAACAAATGATAATTATTCAACAAATGGGTATTTAGCCAGTGCTTTTCTTTAGCACTGTGATGGCTGCTCTCTTGAAACCTAAACTAAATACAGCAAAAAGAGAAATACACAAATGAAGTAAGCAGAGATCCATCCTGTGCTTACTGTGGGCCTGTTGGATACAAAGCAGAAAGAAGAAGGGAAGAAAGGATTCAGAGGACCGGATCCATCCCTAAAAGCTGAATGGAGGAGACAATATGGACAATTCAGATAAGTCAAGAGGGCGATCCAAACACAGGAAAGGGCACACAAAGGAGCAGGAGTGAGGACAGAGTCTAGAGGGCAGGTAGGACATCAAGCAGAACAAAGGCTAGATGGTGGGACCTCAAACACAAGACAGAATTTGTGTGTGTGTATGTGTGTGTGTATGCGTGTGCGTGTGTATGCGTGTGTGTGTGTATGCGTGTGTGTTGCTGGGGATTGAACCCAGGGCCCTGTGCATGTGAGGTAAGCACTCTACCAACTGAGCTATATCCCCAGCCCACAAGACAGAAGATTGAGGATATCTCTGCTTACTGTCCACACAAGCTCAGGCTCTGTGGGTCTAAAGATCCTAATTCCCAAAGGAGAAAGACTTCTACCTGCATGCACAGTAAGGAGTCCCTTGAACTTTAAGCTACTGCTTCTACCAATAACTTTGGGATCCTCGTGCCAGGACCCCAGCAGGCAAGCAGAGAAATAAACCATCTTGACACAGGTAATTGACCCTGGTCCACAGGCTCTGCCAAGAAACAGAAGTAGAAAGATGTGCTTTCTGATCAGGGGCTCCAGTCAGGGAGTCTCCTGATGCTCCCACACTCAGCATTTAAAGGCAAAGGGACAGATAGAGCAGCCATGGCCAGAGACAGACCCAGTAACCCAGGCTTAGGGGGTTAGTTATCACCAGCAGGTTAGTCTAGACCCGAATAGTGTAAAGGGGATCTAGAATGAGTGGTAAAGAAGGGCAGTAATGAGGCCTGAGGTCAACTACATAAACTTGAGATCAATTTTAGCATCAAGAGCTGTAGCATTCCTACCAAACCGTCACTCGTAAGTTCCCAAGAAACAAGACCAACAAAAATCCAATAGATGTTCCCCGGAAGGGTAAATTCCTGATAAGCAGTAACTGGATTTGAGTGACAGATACGGACCACAGTGTGCACACCCAGTGTCACACCCAAATCCCCTCATCAGGACTGACACTCCACCCCCAGCTGTCAAGATGCCAGATGCTAGTGACCCACAGCTGAGCTATTCTCTGGGAGTTACCTCAGCTGTTGGGCATTGCTTCATCTGGGATAATAGCCCCTCCTAGGGAACAGCCCATGACCAATGACCTTTTGAAGGGATAGAAAGTCCGGTCCCTACCCTAACCCTAACCCTAACCCTAATTATATATGAAGCATTCTGAAGAGCCACCCCCACTCCAGAGCTCTCTGTAGAATTGCAGAATTCATTGACACAGGAATACAGAGTCATTTTTCCCTCTGCCCCCTCCTTCCTTCCCCTCAACCTTGCAGATTATCTCCTGAAAAGACCCACAAAGAACTTTCCTTGTGAAACTCCATCTCCAGGTCTACTTCCCAGGACATAATTTTGATCTGTGAACTCACACACACATCAGCATATGACCTAAGCAGGCTGTGCTGGAATAGTCTTGGATCTACCTTTTGAAGTTCTCCATTTAATCAAATCTACCTATCCTCTCAAAATCTAGGTAGGCAAACCCTATAAGCCTCGTGCTGAATTAATAAGGCTACGCGAGGTATTAAATACAATGTTTGTAAAGCAGTCTGCTTCTTTTTTAATGTCAGAAATTTCATGTGGTAGGGGCTGGGGTTGTGGCTCAGTGGTGAAGTGATCACTTAGCATGTATGAGGCACTAGGTGTGATCCTCAGCACCATATAAAAATAAAATAAAGATATTGTGTCCCCCTAAAAAAAAACCTAAAAAATAATTTAAAAAAAAAAAAGAAATTTCATGTGGTGTTATCATCATTGTAGAGTGGCTTATGAGAAAGGGTTAAGAAGAACAGGTCATTAAGGGCAAATGACCCTATTGAAGTTATGACCCAACCTCCATGAGACGGTTTCCTAACCTATTTAAAAACTTGTTCTGACTATCTTCAGAATTTTCGTGACTCTTCTCTGTAAAGATGACAGTCCCTACTTCATGGGGATTCTTAGAATGACTAAGTGAGAGCATAGGACCATGGCACATAGTAAACATTCACATATGGGTAGTATCAAACACGAAGATACTGGAAAAACTACTTTTGTGCCCCCAAACCATGTTATTATGGTTACAGCCCAATATATTTGAAATGTAATATTCTATTTTTTTCAGAGATTTAACCTTGTCTCCTTAGTAGGATCAGGGTCTTTCTTTCCCATTTCATTTAACCTTGAAGGACCTAGTACAGAACTTGCCAATTGGCAGAAGCTACACAGCTTTTTCCTGACTTGTAAAGCAGGCATCAGTGAGCCACCCAACGTCTCGGTACTCTCTACCAAAACATGCAAATGTTTGTGTAACGCTCTGTCAAAGAAGGATTGTTTTTGCTTTTGTTTTGCATCATACTGAAAAAGGAATGGGGGAGGTATATTACCCCAAACCACAAGAAACATCACCCAGTGATTTCAAATGCATTCCTCTAAGTGCAAATGCACTCCGACCACTGGGTAGTTCAGGGTGCTGGTGTGTGTTCACCCATCTCCCTGTATATTATATTTAAAAAAGAACCAAGGATTATACCTATCCTGTGCTTAAACTTTTTAATGGAATAAAAATCCTCTAAGGATTATCTTAAATCCAGGTAATATAGTTAAGTGGGACCTGAATATAGCCAAATAGCTGCATGGTTAGAAACACTGTCCGTCTCTGTCCTTAATGTTATCCCATGAATCTAGGTTTGTGTGTCACTGACCCACTTCAATGTTGGCATATGTATTATGAGGAAATGCACTGATGGAAATTCAAAAGACACTCAAACAAATGTCAGTGTGTCTCTACATAAGGATGGTTTGGAAAAACTCTATCAGTCTAATCCATCTCATTTAATCTCATCTTCAAAAAAGACCTAAAACCTGTATTCCCTTCCTGTGAAGAAGGTAACTTTTTTTTATCCTACATCTCCTTCTCTTATTATCCCCAGTCTCCGCATCAGCCAAACCGCATCCTTTTCCAGAGTTACCTGAGATCTTACTTCCTACTAATGCCTTCCTGATACATATTAATTTCCAGAGCCCATCCCATTTGTGAAACTTAGAATTTCCCCCACATAAACAATCACGGCAGAGGTCAGATGAGGAACTGTGTTCAGCCTAGGTTCTCTCCACAGGACTAAGCCCAAGGCATGAGCAGCCACTTACCATGGGGAAAGTTGCAATAATTATATAATAATTACCTGTGACACTGAGTGGCATTTTTGTTTTTGGAGGGACAGGTCTTCATTTTACAGAGGAGATATACTGGAGATACAATGTCATTCATTCATTCTTACCATAAAATTCTGTTTCTTCCCACCAATGATTGACCTTGACAATGCCCTAGAAAATCTGCACAGTTCGCTCATACATTGACCATCCATCCCCATAAATCACAGCAGCCAGTCTCAAGCTGACTTTTGAACAGCACCTGAGAACATGTCCTTGCTGGGTTCAGTTCCCTTTGTTGTTGCCCTGTGCTGGAACCATGTGGTTAAACGTTAGGTCTCAAGGCCTGAAGGTTGACTATGTGTCTTTTCAGAATGGTTCTTTTTTTTTTTTTTTTTTTCACAAGGTCCTCACTGGCTGCTTAAAAAAAAAAATAAGAAGGGCTGGAAATTTCAGAGAATGTGGTAAGTCAGGAAAAGAGTCATTTTTTGAGCAAAGTGTTCAGAGATCTAGCATTTCTTATCAGGTAAATGATCACCTTTATGTCAAGCAAATTCTGCAATCCTTTTCGATGGTGTTTGCTCCAGTGTGTGAATGACCCCGGCTTGTGAATGCACAGGGGCCTGTGAGAAGCTTTCAGACTAAGGAGCAGCACTTCACTTGTTTGAGGGGACTCAGTGTCCAAGTGCCCACCGTGCTACTGTCCCAGGCATCCGCTCTTGCCTTTTCCTTTTACCCAAGCTTCCTCATAAACTTCACATCTAACGCCAGTGCTGCCAATGACTGAACTTGTGATAGACTGGCTGCAGAGTGGTGATGAAGGGCAAAGTCAGGCAGAGCTCCGTTCAGATTTCAGCGTCACATCTTATTGGCAATATGATTGAATTACTAAGCCTCGTCCTTAGTTTCCCCTTCTGTGAAATGGAGTTAATTTCATTTTCTATCTCACAAGGTCATTGTAAATATTAAATGAGATCAATCACATAAAGTCATTAGCATACCATAGCACACAGTAAGGGTTTAATCACGGCATTGCTTCAGTCAACATTTGGCCACCTAGAAATCCAGTCACCACCAAAATTTGCTAGCTGCAAAATCATTAGTTCTGTCATTTTTTGGTACTGAGGATTGAACCCAGGGGCACTCAACCACTGAGCCACATCCCCTCCATCCCTGTATTTTATTTAGAGACAGGGTCTCACTGAGTTGCTTAGTGCCTCAATTTTTGCTGAGGCTGGCTTTGAATTTGCTATCCTCCTGCCTCAGCCTCCTGAGCCACTGGGACTACAGCGTGTGCCATTGTGCCCGGCTTATTTGGTTTTTTGTTTGTTTGTTTATTAGCTACACATGACATTACAATGATCTTGGCAATTCATACATTTGAATCAATTGGGGTATAATTTCTCATTTTTTGGCTTATTTATTTTTTAATTGGTGCATTATAGTTATATATAAAATTGGAACACATCATGCTACATTCATACATGCAGATGACATAATTGGTGGCTTTATTCCCCAGTTCTTCACCTTTGCCTCCCCTTCTCCCTCCACCTTGGATCCCTACTTCTACTTTACTGCTCTCCTTTCTTTTCATGAGATCCTCTTTTTAAATTTATTCTTTTTCTCTAGCTTCCACACATGAGAGAAAATGCTGATTTTCTGAGTCTGGCTTGATTTACTTAGCATGAGAATTTTATTCTTCTTTATGGCTGAGTAGAACTCCATTGTGTATATACACCACATTTTCTTCATTCATTCTCCTATTGATGGGCACCATAGTTGAAAAGGTGGCTAAGGCTGTGAGGTAGGAAGCTCCGAGCCAGCACCAGGAGCTGGTATAGGTTAGACTCCTGCTTTGTCACCTACTAGCTGCAAGAGTTTATGGGACTCAGAGACCTGGAGGCTCCAGTTTCTTCAGATAAACCAGGAATAATAACATCACCCTCTACACCTCAGTCAGTGGTGGTGTTACCTGAACAACATGCAGCATGTGGTAATATGTGGACACTGTAAAGCCATATATAGATGTATTTATTACTACAAAATCTGCAGTAGAAGGATCATATCACAGCCAAAGTCTGCAGGAGAGTGTTCACACCTGGAGAAGGATTCCTCCCTCTTTTTCTCCATCTCTGTCTCTGTAGATAAGGAGGAATTCAAACATGCTCATTTCCAAGCTGAAGTTTTCTAACTTGTCCACTTTTCTCCGATCAAATAATAAATGTAAACTTGCTCAAAAATAGTATATTTAGGAACAGCAACTATCCTGAAGGCCTAATTTTAATCCTATTTCATTGACTTCTTTTATCTTTATGATTTTACTTATTGTCCTTAAATTGAGCTAACTTGAGGTAGATACTTAGAGCACTTATTTTCAACATTTCTTCTATAAGATTTGCATTTAAAATCTCCAAATTCATTTCTAAGCATAGAAATCCCCAAGATTTGATAAACCGTGTTTCTATTAGCATTCAAAATATTTGTGTGATTTATTAATTGATCCAAGAGTTATTTAAAAGCATGTTGCTTAATTCCAAATTTTTGAAGAATTCCCTATTTTTTCATAGTTATTTTCAGTCTTGAATCTCCCGTGATCAGAGAAAATGCTCTGAATGATTAAAAATCTGAAACCTGTTAGACTTGACTTAGGTCCCAGCATATAGTCAATTTTTATAAATGTTCCACATGCACTTGAAAATAAGATACATTGTCATTATTGTTGGTTGTTGGGTTCCACGCATAGGAACAAAGTCAAGTTTGTTTCTCATGCAGTTTAGATCTTCCACAATCTTTCTGATACATTTTTTTTTTGTCAATCATTATCCAATTACTAACAAAGACATCTTAAAAGTTCCCACTATAAATGTGTATTCATCTATTTTTCCTTTCATTTTGGTCAACTTTTACTTTGTAATTTAAGCCCATTTTATTAGAAGCATATTAATTTGTAATTGTTTTATGTTCCTACTATACAAATTCTTTTCTCTTCCTAAAATGCTCCTTACCTGTTCTATTTCTTCCATCAACTCTAGTTTGCTGAATATTAATTATATGTTTTTGCCATTCTTTATTTTTCAGTTTTCCTGTGTCTTTATGTTGAATGTGTGTCTCTTGTAAGTAGCAATATGATAGGGTAATTTTTTATCCAGTCTTACAAATGGCTTTTAGCTAAAGTATTCAGACCATTTACATCTAATATCATTACTGATTTTACTTGTCTTGCCCATTTTTACTATTTGCTTACTAGTTTTCCATCTGGTTTTTCTTTTTTCTCTCTTCATGCCTTATTTTAAACAATTGATAATAAAAAAAAATGTTCAGTTTTCTCCTAATATTAGGCTGGTAATTATAAATTTTTTGATATTTTTTTCAGTGACTGTCCTAAGTAATAAATACAGACAACATTACAAGAATCTGTGATAGTTAGATTTATGAGTCCACTTGGCTAAGCTACAGTACCCAGTAATTCTTTCAAACACTCCTCTAGATGTTGTTATAAAGGTATTTTTTAGGGTTACTCCTATCGGATCCCCCCTCACCCCGTGAGAGTTTTGTTTCTTCTCACTTAAATAAATCGTACTTTTTTACATTCAAGCACAAAAACAAAAGGTTACTTTGTGAATGTAGTTAACATTTACAATTATTTGACTTTAAATGAAAGAGATTTAAATTTGACTTTAAATGAAAGAGAATTAAATGACAGGTTAGGGACAGAGCTCAATAGTATAGCACTTGCCTAGCATGTGAGAGGCCTTGGAAAAAAAAAAAAAAGACGTAGAGACAGATTACCTCAACAAAGTGGATGAGTCCCTAGTCAGCACTAGGGCCCAAGGGCCAAAGGACAAAACCAAAGTTTCCCTGCAGACAAAATTCTGCATCAAGACCAAAATATCAGCCCCAGACTGTGAATTTTCAGCCTGTTTCTCTTCCCTACAGATTTCAGACTTTCCAGCTCAGAAAATCACATAAGTCGATACTTTTGAAATAAATTTTATTGATCTGTCACACAATCTAAAATTAATTAGTGCATTTATACTTCCCAAGAAATGCTGTAAATATAGACATGTCAACTCAAGATACCCACTTCCTATATTTTATTTTAGCATGCGTTTTAATCCTGTGTTTTTTATGCACTGCATCATTGTTTTGTGTACCCACCTGTTCATTTATATTTATCCACATACTCTTTCCAATCTTCTTCTTCTTGCATTTCTGTTTTCATATGTGATCATTTTCCTTCTGCCTGAAGAACTTCCAAAGTGTGTTGATAATAAAATCTCTCAATTTTCTTTACCTAGAAATGCCTTTATTTTGCCTTCATGTTTGAAGGACATTTTTTCCACTGGGCATATAATTCTAGATCTGCCTCTCCAATACTCCCAACACCTTAAAGATGTCATACCATTGCCTCTTTCTCAGATAAATAGAACTTAAGACAATTCTTTTGCCAGCAGGCCTATCCTCAAAGAATGGTTACAGGATCCTCTAAGTAGAAAGAAAATTATGTAAGAAGCACTGCAATCTTGAAAATCCAGGAAGGGAGAATATGAAAAAAGCAAAAATTGAAGTAAATACACATTTTCCTTCTGTTCTTGAATTTGTGAATTTATATTTGATAGCTGAAGTAAAAATTGTGGGGCTGAGGTTGTGGCTCAGTGGTAGAGTGCTCGCCTAGCATGCGTGAGGTACTGGGTTGGATCCTCAGCACCACATCAAATTAAAATAAAGATATGTGTATCCACCTACAAATTAAAAAAAAAATTGTAATACTATCTGATGTGGTGTTAATATAAAGAAAGTATTGAAAACAAATATGTTAAAATGGGAAAAGGTATAAGTATATGAAAGGAAGGAAGGTTTTTATATTTCACTTGAGCTGGTAAAGTGCCAACATTAGCAGGCTGTGATCAGTTATGTGTATGTTAGGACAACCACTACAAATGCTATACAAACTCAAAAACATTAGAGATAAATAAAAACAGAATTTTAATAAATTGTCAAAGGAAAGCAGAAATGCAGGGGGAAAACAGAAAGAAAAAGCAAAGAAAAAATAAGCCCTAGTATATAATCAATTACATTAAATATAAATTGTCTAAATGTACCAACTAAAAGACAGAGATTGACAAACTGAATTTAAAACCATGACTCAACTATATGCTGTCCACAAGAAACTACATTCAGATATAATGACAAATAAGTTGAAAGTAAAATAATAAACCACATAAATGTTGATCAAATAAAACAGGTGTGGCTATATCAATAACAGGTAAAGTAAACTTCAGAGCAAAGCAAATCATGAGGGTAAGGGACTTTACATAATGATAAGATTGTTTCAACAAAAAGATATAACAATCCTCAGTCAGTTTTCACCAAATATAGAGCTGCAAAATATGGTAAGCAAAAATAGAACTGAAAAGATAGACAAACCCACAATTACGCTTGGATACTTCACTATCCCTTTCTTCATAAAACAACTAGATAAACTCAGCAAGAATATACACATGCTGAATAATGGCATCAGCCAACAAGATCCATCAGCATTTATAGAACACATCACCCAACATCAGGATATACTCCTTCCAATCCTCCATGGAACATAAACTAACATCAAGCATATTTTAAGCCACAAATAGAACCTCAACACATTTAAAACAATTGAAATCATAGAATGTGTTCTTTGTCCACAATGGAACCAAACTAGAAATCAACAACAGAAAGATAACAGGAAATCTCTAAACACTTGAAACTAAACAATACTTTTAAATAATCCACCAGTAATTCTCAAAGGCAATTTAAAAATATACACAATTGAATTAAAATAAAAACCCAACAACTCAAAATACGTAGGATGCAGCTAAATCAGTGCAGAACCAAAAATTTATAACACCAAATGCTTATATTAGAAAAAAGAAGTTTCAAATAAAACTCCTACCTGAAGAACTGGGAAAGAGAAGAACAAAATACATGGGAGGAAATAAAGAAAAGAACTCAAAGAAATTGAGAACAGAACAGCAATAGAGAAAATCAATGAGAAAAAAAAAGCTAGTTCTTTGAAAACAGTCAAAAAATTGACAAGACTCAAAGAGAAAACAAAAGAAGACACAAATTACAAATATCAGGAATGAAATGGGGGGGCATTCCTTCATGCCCTGCAGATACCAAAAGAATAATAAGGAATAACATGTACCTCAAAAAGCATGAACTAGCATACAATATGAGATAAATTGATTACTACAATAACTATTAGGGAAATTAAATTTTCAACTTAAAATCTTTCCAAAAAGTAATCTTTAGATCCAAAGGTTTCACTAAAGAATCATACCTATTCAAAGAAAAATTAGCACCAATTATTTCTCTCAATTTTTATTTATTTTTAATTGACAAAAACTTGTTTGCATGTAGGTACACCACATGATATTTTGAAATATGCATTCATTAAAGAATAGTTAGATCAATCTAATGAGCTCATCTATTGCTTATATACTTATCAAATTCTTCTGTGGCAAGAACAAAGTAAAATTGACTCTCAGCAATTTTAACATACACAACACATCATTATTAATTATAGTCAACATGTTCATGTTGTACAATAGCTCACCTAAACTTATTCCTTCTAACTCGAATTTTGTATCCTTTGACCAACATGTCTACTCCATATCCTTGCCTTCCCCCAACCCCTTATAATTAGTATTTTACTCTCTGTTTCTATGAGTTTGACAATTTGACTCCTTCAGATTCCATATGTAAGTAAGATCATATGGTATTTGTCTTTCTGTGCTTGGCTTATTTCGCTTAATATAACATACTCCAGATTCATTTTCATTGTTGTAAATTATAGGATCTCCTCAATTTATAAGGCTTAATTATATTCCAATGTGTGTGTATGTATGTATGAATGTATGTGTATATATATATTTTAAAATCCATTCATCCATTGGTAGGCAATAAGGAGGTTCTATAGCTTGGATATTACTAATAATGCTGCAATGAACATGGGACTGCAGATGCCTCTTTAACATACTAATTTCATTTCCTCTGAATATATACCCAGAGGTGGAATTGCTATATTATCTGATCATTCTGTGTTTAATTTTCAAGAGCACTCCATACTGTTTTCCATAATATCTGTATGAATTTACATTTCCAACAGTACTTAAGCATATCACTTTCTCCATATCCTCTCCAGAACTTGTTCTCTCTTGCCATTTTTATAAGAGCCATCCTAACAAGTGTGGGTTGATGAACTAACACCAATTCTGCACAACTTCTAAGAATGAGGGAACACTTTTTAATTTATTTTATAAAGCTAGTATCATTCTGCTAATAAAACCAGACAAAGACAATATTAAAAAAGAAAACTATAAACCAATATCCCCCATAAATGTAGATGCAAAAATCTTTAACAAAATATTAGCAAATAGAATTCAGCAGTACACAAAAAAGAATTACACACCATGACCAAATGGGTTTTATTCTAGGGATGCAAAGCTAGTTCAATATTAGAAAATCAATCAATGTAATCTATCATATTAATAGGCTAAAGAAGAAAAATTACACAGTCATATCAATCAATGCATAAAAGTATTTGACAAAATTCAACACCCATTCATAAAACTCTTACAAAAATAGAAGTAGGAATGACTTCCTCAACTTAATAAAAAGCATCCACAAAAACCTTACAGCTACACTATATTAAGTGCTGAAAGACTGAATATGTTTCCCTAAGACTAGAAACAAGGCAAGGATGCCCACTCTCATCAATCTTATCCAACACAGTAAGGAAAATTAGGCAAAAAAAAAAAAATGTTTTACAGATCAGAAAGGAAGAAATAAAACTGTCCTTATTTTTAAATGACATCATTGTCTACATATAAAATCCCAATAAAGCTACAAAAAACAGAGCTGTTAAATTGGTTCAGCAAAGTTACAGAAGACTAGATAAACAAATAAAAATCAATGGTATTTCTATATACATAAATGAATATGTGCATGTCAAAATTTTAAATATATAATCTTTATCACTCCCCAAAGTAAAATTCTTAGGGAAAATGTAATACAGGACTTACACACTGAAAACTATACAATGGTAATGAAACAAGTCAAAGAAGATATAATTAGATGGACATATCATGTTCAGGGAGTAGAAGACTTCACATAGTAAAGTTGTGAATTCTTCCCAAACTGATATACAGGTTCAATATATTACCTATCAATCCCAGCATGAATTTTTGTAGATATAGATATGATTATCATAATACTTACATGGAAACTGAAATAGTTAAAAACAATTTTTAAATGGAAGAATAAAGTGGAAGGAATCAGTCTGCCTGATTTAAGACTTGTACAGCTATAGCAATCTAGACTGTGTGACATTGGAAAGTTAGACACAAAGATTAATGGAAGAGAACAGAGAACCCATGTGTATATGCCCAACTAATTTTTACAAAGGTGCGAACACAATTCAAAAAGAGCCTTTTTAATGAATGGAGCTGAACCAATTTGACATCTATAAGCAAAATAAAATATAAAGAACCTTGATATAAACCTCATGCCTAATGTAAAAACAGCATGTATCACAGACTTATAAGTTAAATATAAAGGTATAAAACCATAGGGGGAAAAAGTGAGAACATGTTCAGGACCCAAGGCTAAACATAGTATTCTTAGCCTTAAAACTCAAACCATGATCCATAAAAGGAAAAATATATAAATTGGACTTTGTGAAAATTAATATTTTTTGAAAGGTCTATTAAAAAGGTGAGTAGACAAGCTACAGACTAGGTACTTGCAGCTGCCTATCTGGCAAAGGACTGCTATCAGAACAAAAAAACCCTCAAAATTTGATGATAAAAAAACTATTAAAAGCTTAAAAAAAATCCAACTAGAAAACAGGCAAAAATGAATAGCCATTTTATTGAAGTATATATACAGATGGCAAGTAAACTCGTGAAATGATGTACAACACCATTAGGCTAGGGAAATCTAATTGAAACTAAAATATGGCATTACTATAACACTTACCAAAATGGTTAAAATAAAATTATCAACAACACATAAGCTGGAAAATACATAGAGAAACCAAATTATTCATGCATTACTGGTGAGAAAGTAAAATGGTAGTCATTTTGTTAAAAAGTTTGCAGTTTCTTAAAAAATGACACAAGCAGTTGGGCACATTGACTCACACCTATCATCCTAGTGGCTTGGGAAGCTGAAGCAGGAGAATTACAAGTTCAAAGCCAGCCTCAGCAACTTAAAGAGACCCTGTCTCAAAATAAAAAATAAAATGGTCTGGGGATGTGGCTCAGTGGTAAAGCACCCCTGAGTTCTATACCTAGGCCAAAAAAAAAAAAAAAAAAAAAGACATATGCAACCCAAGAACCTTACTACTGGGCATTCCTAACAGAGAAATGTAGATTTGTGTTCACACAAAAACCTGTACATGAATGTTATAGCAACTTTATTCATAATAGCCCAAAATTGGAAATAATCTTCAAAGGCTGAATGGTTAGACAAACTGTGATACATCACTACCATTGACTGCTACTCAGCAATGAAAAGGAAATTATTATTTATGTATGTAACAGTCGAGGTAGATCTACAGAGAATTAAACTGGGTAGAAAGTCAACCTCAAAGGGTCACAAACTATATGGTTGCACTTATGTAATATTTTTGAGATGACAAAATAACAGAAAATTGCCGCAGTCTGGCTGGGCACAAATGCCGCAGTCTGGCTGGGCACACAATCACGAGCCACCACACAGCTTGTAGATTCAAACAGCAACTCTTTATTCCCGAACTCACACCAGCCGTCTACAATCACGTTCTGGGGAAATCCACATTCTCTGCCCAAATCCACCTCCACTGGGCTTCTATCTCCAAAATATACTGTCTGAATCCCGTGAGAACTCAAGGGGAACTCAGGCAGCAGGATACGCCCTATTCCCAGCAGGAATAATCTTAAACCTTAAACCTGGAACCTAAACCGGGAACGCCCTAATCCGCCTTGGTCCTTGAGCAAGGTCACCTACATTCAATGTCACTGCAACATGGGGTACGCTGGCAAGGAAATTGTCATACCTACTTGGCTAATGGCTCCCAGCAGAAAATCAAGAAGGGATGAAGATGTGAGGGAAGTGACTATTGAAGTGCCACACAAGAGATCCTTTTTATGATGAAACTGTTCTGTATTTGGATTGTATTAGTGTCAATAACCTGATCATAATAATACAGTTAGTTTTGCAAGAAGGAAATTAGGTAAAAAAAATTCACAAGGAATCTCTATGCATTATTTCTTGAAAACACATGTAAATCTAAAATAACCCCAAAATTAAAAATTTATTTAATAAAATGTTCTGGAAGGAGCATCCCCAATCACTTCGATAGAGAAGACTGCAAGAGCAATCTTAAGAAGTAGAAATTATGAGTTTTTGACCTGTTGAATTTTAGATCCTTAGATAATATCACGTGATTAGTTAAAAACATGTGTCTGGAACAAAGAAAATAACTGCACTGTATATAAAAATATCAGTGTCACTGGAAAATAAATGTAATGAAATTTATGCAAGATCTCCTGGTGTAGAGGGAAAAGAATAGAGAGTTAAAATAGGAGAGATTCTAAAATCAACCTTAAGAAATTACATCATTTAGAAGTCAAGTAAAGGAGTCATCATTTAGAAGTCAAGCAAAATTTCCTCTAAGACTAAAACTCTCTGTGCCATTTGCAATCTTTCCATGTTTCTCATTCTTTCCTGGACCTAAAGGAAGTAGGAAAATAGTGGGCTCTCTATTTAGCACCTGTTGGATGTTGCATTTCATCATGACAATTGAAGCTACTTCCAAATAAGAACAACCTATTTTTCCAGAAAATTGGTGATGACTCTGATTCCTTGGTTGAGCAGACTCTGACCTCCTCTTTGCATCACTGTCTCCTGCCATTGTGTACCTACCCACTGTGCTCAGACATGCTCGGCACACTGGTCACTGGCTTTTCCCTCTCAGCCTCCCTTGATACTTCTCCTGTTTCCAGTCGCGCCTTACCTTATCCTCATCTACATCCCTGTCGAGGACTCCTGTGGCCTTGCATACCACCTACACCCTTTACACCTTTAGACCCAACTTCTCACCTCAACTTCTGACTTAGATCCAACCGCCTCCCCAGGATCTCCCCTTGGATGACTAGTAGTCACCTGTATTTAACACACACAAACATTTGACCTTGCCTATCTCCCAAGTTGTTTTTCTTCCCATCTGCCCTACCTTTCCTAGGGTTCTCTAGTAAATGGTGTGATTGTTTTGAAACCTGTTCCCAAGTTCTTTGATGCTTCAGCATGCCTTCCTCCCTGAGTCTGGATTAGCCTGTGGATGATTCTAGACACAGAATATGATAGGAGTGACACTCTTACTTCTGGTGCTAGGTTTTACAAGGCCATAAAGCTTTTTCCTGGATCTCTTGGAATGCTCACTCAAGCACATCCCTCAGGGAACCCTTCTTCTCAAGACCCAGTCATTGTGCTGTGAGAAGCCAGAGCCAATGGAGATAATAAAAGTGGGTGTGGGGTCTCTTAGGGTGGCTTGTAGTAATAGAGAACTAGAATTGATGGTAGCTTTATTCTTTCGAATTATTCAAGATAAAATATTCTGAATCCATTATTGACTCTTTCTCTCACATTCCATATTTAATCCATTAGCAAATCCTATCAGCCCTCTCCTGAAAACATGACCATTTTTCACCAATCTGACTAATATTTCAATTATAAAATGAATCTCTCCTATGAAGAGTTCTTGGTGGAAAACAACAGAAACAGACTAATGTTCACAGACAAAGAAATTTACTGACAGGAATACAGCTTGCTCACAGAATAGACTGAAAAGGTGAGAACCTGTCAGGAAAGGGTCTGAAATCAATGCAGTTTAAGCAAAAGGAGCCACAGACAAAGCAGCAGACATGAGCTGCCACTGCTGGCCACAGAATGTACCCCGTCACCAGCATGGATTCCAAGCCATCCCCACTCTCAGGTCTCTTGGGTATCTGACCTTCAAAACGGAATATGTTATTGTCTGAGATAAGCAGTTCTGAGTCCCAGCTACCAGAATATGGGAAAAAGGAGGATTTGGACTTTTGGCTTTCAAGTGAAGTCTCCCCCTCCACGCCCCCCTCAAAAAAATCTCATTTCACAATGCATTCTGTAAACACAAAATGTGGGTACAAATTCTGAATACCAAGTAAAAATAAGCATCTGTGAGAGGGGTAGATGAGAAAATACAACACTCCCTGGGGAAAACATAGTTCTCAATAGTGTATATGTTAATATGATGACAACATAACTAAATTCTGAATTTAAGTCTTGGATTCAAGTCCTGTTCTACCACTTAGTAAATGTGTAACCCTTAAAGACACTTAAATTAACCAGACCCTTAAATTCCCCAAGATTCAGTTTTTCATCTTTAAAATTGGAACAATAACATTTTCCCTGTTTATTTTACATGTCATTTGAGGCTTCAATGAATGTGTGAACACAGCAAGGCATAATGACATGTCTGTATCACTCTTGCCTAGTTCAAGGCCAGCCTGGAGTAGGTGTTCCAAAAATGTCTATTGAGTGAATCACAGTTACAGAAAAGAGTTGTAAAATGAAAGGGATTAATCAGTTGATGCTACTAAATCCTCTCTCTAGGCCAGAAAACGGTGACATTGTCACCCAGATCCAGCCTTAAGTAACAGTGGATGTGTTTTGGGAGGGGAGCCTTGACACGGACGTTTTTTTGCCACCAACTTCTTTATAAAATAAATAGGGAAATGGGAAGAGCATTCCATCGCTTTGTTATATAGCATATATTTGGCTTATCAAACAAAGTCTTTCTGCATAAAGTTTTAGGGTCTTGTACATAGTTTTTGAGAAGTATTCTACCATGGGGAAGTTATACTGTGTTGTTTATTGTTTAGATTTCTGGCACAGAATTCAAATTAACAAGAAAGAACAATAACTTATTACAGGCTAACTAATACTAAAAGTACACAATCCCTTGGCCAAATTCTTTGTAGATACATGATTTAGAAGTGAGAATCGTTCAGATATTTGAAAGGATTAAAAGCAATAACCACACATTACCTACCCTCCAACAGGGCCTGGGGCAGCATCTTCTCATTAAACATAGCAATATGTCTACATTGTGTGAATATTAATTATAAGTGGGATAAAGATTATAAGATAGTCTCACGTCAGTTTTGTTAAAGTTATTTTAACAAGAAATAAAAATAACTGTTCGTAGAGGGGTTTTCTTGGATTTTAGAATACAGACAAGAAATAATAAGCTTGTACTTCTCATAAGGAATAGTTTAGTTCTTTGAACAGAAAATGTTCCATCATGTATATTTAGTTTGAATATTAATAGTAATCTATCTCTTAAAATCATCCATATCAAATCCCTTTCACAATATATTTTTTTTTCCCAAACATGCAATTCAGCAAATCCTGGAACTCAATTCAACATGCTGTCCAATTGAGCTGACTCCTACCAACAACACCCTTCCAGCTAGTCACCTGGCTTTGGCTACATCTATATGGGTCAAGACTTCACCCCTTGGTGTGGCAACCTGCTGTACTCTTGGGAGAACTTTAATTACCAGAATCAAAAGCAGCCTGTTACTTTTACCCTTTGGTCCCAACTATCCTATTCCCTCTGCCACGTGACAGAGAGGCAAATATTTGAAGTGGCAGTCATGTACCACACCACCCGCCTCTTCTCTAGGTTAAACTTTTGTTCTGGCTTTTCCACTTAAAGCCTGGTTTCTTCTTCTCGCACATCCTGATGACCCAGGCTCAACTCTAATTTACTAATGTCTGTATTAAAATAAATTGCCTAGAATTAGGTAAATCTTCAACCCAGAATACAGGAAACCTGTTACCTCCTTTTTCAACTATATTCCACATCTTTCTTAATGGAGTCTAAAATAATATTATCTTTTTAATGCAGCATTATACTGTTGAGTCACTTTACATTTTTACAGGTTGAGCAGCCACAATCTGAAAATCTAACATCTGAAGCTTTTTGAGCACTGACATGATGCTGTAAGTGGAAAACTCCACAACTGCTCTACTGCAACAGGTCACAGTCAAATCCCAGGTGCACTAAGAATTTTGTACAAAGGTACCTCCAAGCCATATGTATAAGGTATATGTGAAAGATAGATGGATTTTACTTTTAGATGGATCTCATTTCTGAGATATCCCACTATGTATTTGCAAATATTCCAAAGTTCAACAAATCCAAATCTGAAACACTTTTGGTTCCAAGCATTTGGGATAAGGAGTACTCAACCTGTGGTCAATTAATACCCCCCCCCTTCATTTTCACATACATTTCTGTCACAATCCTGGAACCACTCTTGGTTTAATTTTTCAGCCTAAATAATGCACTTTACATTGCTCCTCATTAAGTTACATCATGTTGGTTTTAGTTCCAAGATTCATATTTTATTTTGAATCTTGATTTCATTTTCTGTAGGTTATCTATGAATAATATATTAGCTCTGTGTCACCTACAAATTTGATGAACAGCCCTCTAACTTACAAAAAACATCTTTACTAAAAGCCTTGGACAAGATAATCTTACAGCATGCCACTGGAGACTTTGCTGCAGGGTGGCATCTTACAAGTGTTTACCATCAAAACCCCACAAACCCGGGCGGGGGATGTGGCTCAAGCAGTAGCATGCATGTGGCTTGGGTTCCATCCTCAGCACCACATACAAATAAAGATGTTGTGTCTGCCGAAAACTAAAAATAAATATTTTTTAAAAACCCCACAAACCCAAATAGCAATGTCCAGTTTTAGATGACATATACTGAATGACCATGCAAGAACAAACAAATGCAGAAAAGAAAATAACAACAGAAAATACATCCCTTAACCATCAGCCAAGGCCCTATGCTTTAGTAATTAATTTCAAACACAAGTTTGGCTACAATAAGGCATTTAAAAATATGTCTTTCCTTTCTCAAAAAAATTAAAAACCAAACTACCATATGATCCAGCAACTCCACTCTTGAGTATATAGCCAAAGGAGATGAAATCAGTGTGTCAGAGACAGCTGCTCTCCCATGTTCATGGCAGTGTTATTAATAGTCCAGATACGAAATCAACCCCAGTGTCCACCAATGGATGAATGGATTCAGAAAACATGGCATATCTACACAGTGGATGCTACTCTGTAATGTGAAAAATAAGAGGAAGATCATTTTCAACAACATGGATGAACTTGGAGGACAGTAAGAGAAATAAACCAGGCACAGAAAGAAAAACCTGCATGATATAATATGTGGAATATAAAAAAAAATCAAACTCATAAACACAGATAGTAGAATGATGATTCCCAAGGATCTGGGGAGTTGAGGGAGATGTTGGTCAAAGAATACAAAATTTCAATTAGACAAGAAGAATAAATTAATCTATTATACATCTACTATACCACATGGGAACTCTAGTTGAAACACTATATTGTACACCTGAAAATCATTCAGATAGTAGATTTTTAAGCATTTTTATCACAAAAAATCCTACGTATACATGTATGTGTGGCTAACACATAGATTAATTAGCTCCATTTAGCCATTCTACAACATATACATATTTCAAAAGAATGTGAATTATAAATATATAAAATTTTATTTGTCAATTTAAATTGGAGTTAAAAGACAAATAACATTTTCAAGTTAATAAATTATTAAAAAATTTCTTTCCTGAAGTGGGCTTCTACCCTTTCCAGTGGTAAGAACAAACCTAGGAACTTCCCTTGCTAGGCAAGAACTCTACCAACTGAGCTACAACTCCAGCCTAGAAATGTACAAATTTATATATACTAGAATCACAAATAAAATCCATTTCCTACTATAGTTCTCACCAAGAACATTTACAAATGCAATATTAAGGATAAGTAGAACTTGAAGTGGCTTAGGGGAGAGGAGGATAAGCTAGGGAAAAAGCATAGCCCACTAAGGATCAACTCCTATAGACACCAGCTTCAGCCCATCCACCCCACCCCAACCACCCATTATTATAGGCAACCCCAACATATGAAAATCAGTGTTCCAGGTGTTTACATCTTTAAATGATTGATGTCAAGGAATTATTCACTTTTTTAAAGGGTCATATGGAGGGCTCATTTACAAAGTGAGGAATTCTCACTTAACATGCAATCATTTAATGGATACCCAATTTTTTTAGAACACCAAGAATGTAAAATATCCAGAGCTGCTGCTGTTTGCTTACATTGTGTAACAAACCTAATGTTAAACATGACCCTTGAAACTGTTCCCACATATTTCCCAGTCAAGATACTTTGATGATATAGTAAATACCACTACAGTTCCACATGGAAGGAACAGGGTTTAAATAAGGATTTCACTCTGTCAAGTGATATTTTTTCACATACAACTTAAAATCCTCTTCAGAAGAAATACTTCCTGAAATATTTGTAGTAAATTCTAAGCAGTGGTATAACTGAAGTGATTCTGTCTCGCTGATTTTAAATCATGGATCCTAAGAAGTAAAAAAGGGAATACTGCCTTCACCTTATACAGTATATTTTAGGGCATCATCTCAGAATAGGAAAGTTGTCTGGACAGTAGGCAATTTACATTATGAAAATTTCTGGTTTTCTCTCATTCTTTGTTCTCTATTCCTCCTACCTTTTGGGGTCTCAATATTAGTTACACATAGGAGCAAAACACTCATATCATAATTTGAAACTGAAAACAAAAACCAACTGACAGATGTTGACTCATCAGGAGTTAAATAAAAGAAAATTCATTTTTGAAAAAGCATCCTGAAGGCTTCTCAGAATATGAAGCTGATTATTACAAATTTACTCATCAGAAACAGCTTTTTAAGGCTGTAAGTCTCAAAAACACTGGGATTCAGATTCGGGATATCTAAAGAACCCATAGGAAATTAACCTAATCATTATAAAGACCCCATTTTGATGAAAGGGGATCCATGTCAAACAGATGTTAAGTGTGGAGGGGACCTGGTAGATTATCTCCAGAGGGGAAAGAGTCTCTTCCTTACCCATCCAGACAATAATAAAACCCAGGCTAGAATGAAGGTCCCTGTCCCCCCTTGACCATGAGATTAAGGATGGTAGACTAGACACAGAGCCTCCCAAACCAATAATCTTTAACTTCCCTTGACTCACATGCAATCATATCAAAAGAGAATAAGAAAAAAAAAGTCAAAGAGGAATTTAGCTCCTTGCTTTGAAATGGGAATAAATCTTTGTTGTTTTATTGTTCCTTTCATAAAGGAGGAGGAGGAGGAGGAAGAGGAGGAGGAGGAGGTTATCATCATCACCTTACTAAAATGTAAAATCCATGAGAACAGTGAGCAAGAACTTTCTTCCACTTTGCTCACTTTTTTTATCCCCAACACTTGTGTGGTAATACCTTTCTGCCCTTTGTTTTGTTATTGTGGCTGTTTTTCTGCCCACTATTCAAGCACCTTTTTCTACCTTGAAGTAACTTCCTAAAGTGTACAATATAAGGGGAATGCAGTGCTTCCCTTTTCACTCCCTGGTTGCTAGGTTCCTAGTATGTGCTAGAAGAAGCCACCCTTCACCCAACTAGCTCTTGGAGAGATGCAACAAAAACAGGAATAGTGTGCTGTTGGCAGCACCAACAGGGAAAGCAGTGTCAACAAAGGCTTCCTAAATATTCTATTGCACATCACGACCTTGGCTCTGTTCCTGTGCTTGCCTTTCCTATCATTTCTGTGAGCAATCTAGTTATTTCCATGGAACTTCTTTTCCTCTTAAGTTAATCTAAATCAGCTTCTGTTGCTTGCAACCCGAAACTCCAAAAGGTACATGGACACTCAAATATTTCTTAAACAAGAACAAAAAAAAAAAAAAAATGAGTAAATTGGCTATTTATTATAATTCTTGCACAACATTTTATAATTTCTACTCTCTCCCATATCCTAATTCTTGCACTTGATTACTGCCCCATTTACACTACAGTTAAATTACAATATTTAACAAGGATAAATTCTCCTTAATTCAAGATTCAAGTAAAAAAAAAATTTTAAATTTAAAACTAGGCTTAAACATCATTTCCCAAAGTATGTTATGCCGTGTTAGCGACCACTGAGGGTGGTATCAGCTAAGTAATAAGAAAACCCTTTAAAAAGAAATTTAGAATACAAGCTTAGGAATTAGAGCTAGAGAAGTGAGTGAGGTCAAAATGTTTGTCCTTTCAAAACATGAAAATCTATATTAATCATATGATTCTTTCTATCCAGGAAGAATTGCTTGGTCTGTGAATCCTTAAACATGTCTTCACCCACCTTTACCTTACTGAAAGTTGAAGTCAACCATAACTTACTTGTTCCTCTCCCAAACCTTAAATGGGAAATTTTACAGACTTGCCACATTTACAAGTATGAATGGTGTTTCAAAACTTGATGTTTCAGAATTACCCTGTGAATGCCACTATCTTGTTAATAATTTGTGTTGATAAATTATTTGACATAGTACATCCTGTTTGGTTTCTGTGAACAGAAAGCCCCCAAACCAGAACTAGAAAAGGGTTACAAAATCCATGAAACCATCTCAGTAAGCAAGAGAGGAAAGTCCACTTGGTGTTCAGTGACCTAGACTCAGACCAATGGATTGCAGAGCAGGCAATGTAGCCCTGAGATCCCTTTTTATTCTTCAGATCCGATCTCCAGGAAGCCAGTGCCCATGTCTTTCCAAAACAAAGTCTGAAGAATTCATCTCACAAGTCAAGTTAATATTTAGGAGTAGTTTTTAAAAGAGAGAAAAAGGAATATGAAAAACTGAAACTGAGGTACTTAAATCTTGGATGTTTTTGCTCTGTGCAGCCTATATATTTCCTGCATAATTTGTGATCCCTATAAAATATAGTGTACAATGTAATTTCAAGTTGTAATGAAAACCTATATGGCTTTAAGTCGACCAACGAAGAGGACATAAAATGTATATATTGGCTTCCAGAGTATTTCTGATTTAGATACAAAAAAAAGAAAGAAAGCTTTCAGTACACTGACTGCATGGAACACTTCCTCGTTTTTTTGTTTCATTTGTTCAGCTCTAATTATACCGGGGTCTTTAGTTTATATTCTCCATACCAGTGTGTCCTGTCCTTGTTCTGAGGACACACTGATAGCCCTCCTCCACTGGACAAACCCTGACTCAGTCCTGAGCCAGAGAAGAGGAAACTGACCATCCACTCGGGGCTCCCCGGACTCCAGGACTTGTTGCTCGGTTGCCAACTCTCTCGCGCCCTGACCACAGGGAGGGCGGCGTGTGCTGGGAGCCGGAAGCGCCGGCCGCCAGCTGGCCCTACTGCCTCGCTTTGCAGGAGCGGGCCCGGGGTGGCGCAGGCCTGGGGCGCCCCCTGGGGCTGCCCCTGCCCCTGCCCCTGCCCGGGGCCGCCTTTTCCCGGCAGGCCACATTGGAGAGAGCCCCTCCGGTACAAGGCTCTCGTTGGCACCGGCCTCTGCCCGGGTGTGGGGGAGCAGGCCCGAGGGGAGCCAGGCCTGCAGCCCCTCGAGCGCCCCCCGGGTCCCAGCATGGCCACGCGGGCCAGGGCTCAGGGAGGCGCTGGGGCTCGGAGGCCTGCCTGCGCCGCGAGGTCGCCGGGTCGAGGGCACCCGAGGGCCAGAGCTGACTCTCCGGCCTTCCCCGCGTCCAGGGGCCTCCCCACCCCCACTCGGCCCTGGAATCAATAGTGGCCGCTGATTTTTCACGACAATTGCAGCTGTCTAATTCATCAGTGAATAATTAAATCAGAGACAACCAGGCCTGCCTGGCGTCGGAGACCAGGGACTCCCCACCCAGAGCCCATCAGATTGGGGGTCTGTGGGGAGCAGGGAGGCCAGGAAGGGACAGGCCTCGCCCTGAGCCAGGGCTGGGAGAGCGGCCAGGCCCGGCGCCATTCGCGGTGCGTGAACGCAGCCAGAACCCTGTGTGGTGCGAGGAGGCTGGGGAGCAGGGGGGCGCTCCGCAGGGACCCGACTCCCAGCCCAGCACCGTCCTCTACGAGGGCGCAAATTCCACATCCCACCCACACACCTAGGCGCCTGGGAGGGCGGTTGTAGGGTTTTGTGCAGACACCCTCCTCACGCAGACTTTGCGAAGGGAGAGGAAATCCACCCTCGGGAGGCGATTTGCCTTTGAGGAAGATGGAGAGGAGCAGAGAGAAGCGCCTAGAAACGGCATTGATTTAGACATCAATCCTGGCCAGCTCCCTCCGCCTCTCGAGGCGCGGGGCCGCACCGCCCCCTCCCCGGGAAGCGGCTCGGCGAGGACCCCGGGGCCGCCGGGCCTGGGGAGCCGCTCGAAGATCCAGCGCGGCCATCCGCTTCCTCGGCCTCGACGCCGCCCCGCCCGCAGGCCCGGGCTCGGGTCCGACCCGCTCCCACGCGCATTCTCGAGGCCAACAGGTACTCCCCGGCCGCGAGTCCGCAGCGCCGCTCGCACGGCTCTCCCAGCACCCGGTGGGACGCCCCCCGAGCCCCAGATCTTTGGAGGAAGCCAAACCAATTGTGCCCAGCCCAGCCCGGCTCTGGTTCTTGGAGGCCGCGGGGGCCGAGTCCTGCTCCTCCGCCGGCAAGGCTACGAAACGGCCGCCTCCGAACCCAGCGGTCCACCAGAGTTGCTTTCCTCTGCACGTTCGCAAACAAAACAATTCGGAATTCCTAAAAGTGACATCGAGCCGGTTTTCAATAATAAAATGCTCCTAAAATAATCTCAGTGTGCTCTGTGACTTTTAATTGTGCTACCCTGAAATATCTATTCGTTCTCAATTGGTCTTTCATTTCTCTGGGAGCTGATACTCGAGGAATCTAAAACCTACGCGATTTGAAAAAACTGATGTGATTCGTATAATTATTTTAAACTCCTCGGTTGGTTTTGTTAGTTTTCAACTAGACATATTATTTTTTAATCGAAAGTAATATTTCTCAAGTTAAAAATCTGGCCAACTCCTTTTTAAAATTCTCTAATTAAAAATGTTTTCCATAGTGACTAGACCTCTAATTGAGATAATATACAAAGATTTTTAAATTCTCCCATTATCATTGAGAGGGGGGAGCTACTAGGTATTCGTAATAATGTCTAAATAATATTGAATGCTCAATCAAAAATTGTTACTTCCAAAGCAAATAAATGATAGTTTTTAGAGGGTGATAAATTAAAAGGCAACGCCCATGCTTAGGTGTCTCAGGGCAACTTGGAAACAGCTCTACTTTCAGGGAGTTAAATTAGTCCTTTTTACGATCAACTGCAACTTTTGCCTTCCTTTGGAAAGAACAACAAAAAGATTTCACGCCCAACTTGACCTGAACAAAAGGGACCTCACGCCAGTTCTTCTTTTGTAGGGTGACAACTGGGGGAGAGGAAAACTTTATTTTAAGCACTCTTCAGTTGTACTTTAATGTTAAAAAGAACATGAGGTGGCAGGTCTATACAATTTAAAATCGAGGCTATGGAGTTTGGGGGAAAAGGGACAAATAATCGTGGGCAAAAAATCTTAAAGTCGGTAAGAGAAATTTTGTCTTCGTTTTCCAGTTAACAAGTTGCTTATTTAAAAGACAACATTCTTAGAAAAAAAAAATCTATTCTCAGAAAAATACCCTTCCCCTCCTCCCCAAAAGAAGTCCTCCAGTTCGAATCCTCACTGCCCTCCCATTCACTTTTTAAAATTATGTTTTCCCCAAAGAGGAATATTATTTCTCTCATCTGCTTCCGCAGTGGTAGCAGCCACGAAGCGGGTGGAGGCAGGAAAGTCTGCGGTGGGCCTGAACTCCGGAGAAAGAAAGTGCTCTGGTTTGGTCCGAAGTTCCCGTGGTCAGTCCCGGAGACAGCTACCGCCCGTCCCAAAGAGAGGCCTGGGCACCCACCCTCTTCAACTCCAACTCCGATGAGGGGGCCGAGGGGGCCGGGGCCCCAGAGGCACCCGGGGTTGGGGTGTGTGTGTGTCTGTGTGTGTGTGTGTGTGTGTGTGTGTGAGAGAGAGAGAGAGAGAGAGAGAGAGAGAGAGAGAGAGAGAGAAGACTCCAGCAGTCCTCTATGGAGTTAGAGGAGGGCGATGATCAAGGTCAGCCAACTTAGTTCTTGGCTTTCTCTAAAACTAGGCAGGTGAATAAGCTACCATAGCTCAGCTCGGCAGGGCTCGGGATTCCCGCTGTGGCTACCCCTGCAGATCCTTGGCTCCTGGAGTAGGGACCTGCGCCCCTTGGGATAGCATCTTCTCCTCATCCCTTTCCCTCAAGCCTACCCATTCCCCGTGTCCGGACTACAGAGGAAATTGTAAGGTTTGCTCTTTGGCAGCCCAACTAATACAACCTTCTAATGCAGATGTTGGGGTCTTCCAGAGAAACTTTCCACCGCAGGGTCCTTTAGCTTCATTTATTCCCCAAGAGGCAAGATGAGGGTGAGGGCAAGACTGGCAAACCCCAACTCTCTCCCCAACTCCGAACAAAGTGTATTTTGTCAACCGAAAAGTTGAGGGTCAGTCCCTTGTAGGCTCTGCTAACCTTTTGTTGGGGATTTTAACAAAACCGACCTGGAGGAGGAAAGAGACGAAAAAAAGGACCCGTTTGGCTTTAGCACCCAGGAAACTTTTTTTTTTTTTTTAAACTTTCCTAGGTCCAGCTGGAAATCTGAAAGTGTCAGTGAGTTTCTAAGCTGAAAGGTCGAAGGAAGTTGGGAGGTGGGGTGGAGGGGCTGAGCTATGGCTTTAGTTTTCTTCTCCCTATGCACAACCAGTCCGAGCTTTCAGACAGAAGAAAATTGAAGCTAATGGAGATATCAAACTGAGCCACAATTCCGAAGGCTCCTTTTCCGCCACAAACACCCACCCTCCATCTGCACGTGTAATCACAGAGACTTGCGGGGTCTTCATTACCAGGGGCTCCGAGAAAGGGGGAGAAAATACTCCATCATTAAAAGAAACCCTCTATTATCACTACTATTATTTGTGTATAGCAACATAAGAATTTCTTTCTCTTCTTAAAATTCCCCCACAATATTGAAACGGCATTTGTTGTCAGATTCATACAAACGCTTGAGGCCTTTCTGGAAAACCATTACCATTCAATGGATAGAAAATTGCTCTCCTTCCTTAAAAAAAAAAAAAAAAAAAAAAAAAAAGCCGGGCGCAGCAGCAGCTACACAGACAACAAAAACTTTCTCCTGCATAATCCTCACTCACAGAATGACAAAGAAATGATATTGACTTACCCCTGAACGGATGATGTGTTTGATAAAGGGGGGACTTTTTTTGAAGATTTCTGTTCCGGAGCTGCACAGACAGCTGCAATTCATGGGCGACGCTGATTGCCAGAAACGCTATGGATTGGCATGGGGTCTGCAGCTCACAGATCCTGATCAATACCCCTACACTCACACGCCAGATGGTTTGGGGAAGGACAAAAATAAAATAGTCCAAATCAACCCACCATTATGTCTTTTTGTATTGCTCTGATAAACCTAGTTGGAGCACAAATGTGTTCTGGCCAACACAAAACATGAAGAGATTTTGAGCACTTGGGTAGAAATAAGCAGCCCTGCTCTTCTCTGGATTTGGGCTGTGGTTACTGTTGTTTAGTAAAAACAAAGCTGTTGGGCCCTTTATCCAGTTTGGGTTTACTTGTGGTCTTTTCAAATTTTTTTTTTTAGTGAATAATTTATAGAATTTCTGTTTAAAGTGAATGTTTCTCTCTCCCCTTCCCCCAAATAGCTTTAATGTGAAAAATGCATATGAAAAACCATGACAATAAATATTTTCAGTCTCTTCCTACAATTGCTACCTTACTTTCAGTTTTTTTTTTCTTTTACATTGCAATAGCCTACAATTGTTGTCAAAGCTGTGTTTTATTTACATGCTTCTTTTGCTCTATTTAAGTTTCTGGTCTTGAAGAAAATCTGACCTGCAAATGTGGTATACTCAAAAGTGGATATTCCTGTCCTGATATAACAGTGGGTGCAACTGTCTAAATTCTACTAGTCATGAACTAGCACACCACATTTCTATACAGACTATTTGTGAATCAAATACTGAGGAGTGAGGAGGAGGGTAGAAAATAACTTCATATTAAAAGACAAAATTCTGAGCTACAGAACTTGTGAAGGTTAGAGTATGGATCCTAAACAAGGAGCAGTTAGAAAGCAATGCTTCTTTTTTATTTTCTCAAAGGACTATCTAAAAGAAACACAAAGTGTATCTCAAAACATATTTTAAATCTTATTAGCGTAGGTATTCTTAAAATAATCTTGAAAATTAAAGTAACTACATTTCCTTTTAGAAAGAAAGGCGAAAGAGCATCCAAATCTTAATCAGTAAAAAAAATTAGGGTGCTGGCTTTCATTTTCCTTTTAAATGGGTTTGGGGTTGAAACATAAAACCTCAAACCACCATTAGAAAAACGTGAAAAATCTGCTTTAATCTAGCCCAATGAAATTATATACAAAGAAGCCAATACGATTTCATGATTTCCCTGAGATCGCCAATATTGATCGAGGAAAGGGGGAGGGATGGTGGAAGAGAGGCTAGAGGGAGGGAAGCAGGGAGGGAGAGAGAGGGAGGGCGGGAGGGAGGGAGGAAACGGCAGGGAGAAAATGCAACTCACCTTTCTGCTCCCAGACACATCGAAATGCAATTCCCAGGAGCAGATTTATCTTGGTGGCCTGGTAAATGAGTTTATCATTTTGAAAAATAATTTAAATGGCAATTTATATACTTCGGTTTCTGTGAGGAAGCAACACCACTCTGGGGTCAATGGCCATTCCTTGAGCCTGAAGCCAGGGGAGCAAAAACTACCTCTAGCCTTTAGCACTGGGGTCCATTAAATGAACCCCTTCCCAGGCTTGTTTTTCTCCTGTCTCATTTCAGCTACTCAGGAGGCCAACAGTAGGTTGCACTCTTATGAACTTTTGTTCAACTGGGTGTGTATTTCAAACATTAACTGGCTCAAATTATCCAAGTGTCCAGCCATCATATATAAAGTAGGGAGTGGAAAGAGATACAGTAGAAGGAAGAAAGGGGGAGAGGAAAGTAGAAAAAAAAAAAAAAACAGAAAACTGAGTTATTTTACCTGTCTCCTGTTGTGACACTAAAGATGTGAAAATCCAGAAAACTATGTTTGGCAAAGCCAAGTACTGCTTCCTTACCCAGGCTTTGATAACACAGAGAAGATTCTATTTGAAAGAATAATTGGCAACGTATTGGTCAGAGCTCAATAAAGTTGATCTATGAATAAAGTCACTGTACATTCATGTGACAGGATGGTGTTCAAATGGGGAGGGTCTCTGTAGCTAGAAGAGAGAGGAGGGCAACAGAAAAGGTCACTGCGACTAAGAACTGTTTTCCAAATGAATTAAACCTTTCTGTAGCACCAAGAAACACATACAGTATTCCAGGCTGTCCTTGTTTTCTTATCAAGTTTTCTCTAACAGCTGGAAGTGGTTGGCGGGGGCTGTCTTAAGGAGACCCCCTGCTCTTCTTTTGACAGCTGATCAAAAGAAAATAGGTCACGCTTCTCAAACTTATGTCCACCCTGTCCTTAATTACTGTCTCTTTAAACAAAGGCAACATCTGCGCAACCTCAGCTAGCTTGAATCTTCGGAGGCAAACAGAGCGCAACCTGCTTTGGAAGAATCTGTTACTTTTGAGGCTTTCAAAGCCGAGTGTTGGCCTCTTTGGCTGTCTTCAACTACCCCTACACCCCCACGCAGGCCGCAGAAATCACCACCTCCTTTCTCCCCCAGCTCCACTTCCACCTCCCGATCAGTGGTTGCCAAACAACGGAAATTCTAGAAAGAATAAGGTGCACTTTTTAAAGCTATGGATGCGTCTGGAACCGGCCAGGGGCTAGGATCTTTTCAGAAATAAGGTTTGAATATACAGATGTCAGTCCAGGCTCGGTGTCACCTACCCCCATAACCCGAGATGTTCCTTTCCCGGGATTCCAGAGTGTGTGTGCGCGCGCGCGTGCTTGTGTGTACCGTGCATTAGGAGAAAGATCCGCGGTTGTTGCCCCGGTCAGTTCGCATGTTCCCTGTCCCCAAGAGAAGTTTGCTCACTATAAGTATCGGCAACAATCTTCACCCCCACCTCACCAGTTCTACACTCTCCCCCCTTCTTTTCAAGCCACTGATGGAGCAAGCACTTGCTCTTCTTGAAACCGCAGCTCTCGGAATTCGAATTTTGTTTTGCAATTTAGCAGGGCCCTTTCGAAGTCTCATAACTGGGAGATTTATGGGCTCGCGGAGTAATTAAATGATGTTATTGTGTTAACTTTGCATACATTACTGCTGCCCACGCTGCCCGTGGGCCGTCTACCCACCGCAGCTTGAAAGCTGCAAGGGCCTTGGAGTTCCTTTTGCCGAGTAGATTATGCATGCCCCAGCCTCGGGAATTTACCGTGCATTAGAATATACTAGCGCCTGCATTTTAAAAGGCTAAACTACTGGCTCTCAGCTAGGGACTCTCGGGAAGTGACTCGCTAGGAGACGAACATTTGTTTTTACAGGAGCACGGAGTCCCTTCCTCCCAGCTTCGAGAAAAGCTTTGAGGTGATGCGAAGGGGACCAAAGCAATGCCCCCTCCCCAGATCCCAGCTGCCCAAAAGGGATATAGAACGGCATCTTTCACATAATCTCTCTCCCTCTCTCACACTCCAGCCTTTCTCCATCCCCACCCCCCGCCCTTCTCCTCCCTCCCTCTCCTTGACGTTTGATTCCAGTAGCAAAGGAGGAAAAAAGGCACCGAGCCGTCAGCCAAACATGAAACCCGAAGCCCCGCCCCTCACCCATTCATTGGTAGTTGCATGTCAAAAGCCCGCCCCCCGGAGCAGAGGCGTCCGAGGAATGGCTACTTGCGGCGCCCATCGAGTGCGGCCCCGCCCCGGGTCCGGGAAGGTAGGTTGGCTGCCCCAGCGAGCGGCAGAGCCCTTCTGGACAGCTCCCGCTCACCCAAACAGAAGACGTCGGCGCCGGAGCGGGCTGGGACATGGCGAGGCAGCGCGCCGGCCCAAGCGGCGGGGCCCGGTGATCCCTTCTTCCCTCCCTGCCCCCTCCCCTCTCCCGCACGCAAGTCCCGTCCGCCCCCACCCCACCCCCACCCCGGGCGCGCCCGCCTGTCCTCAGCCCGGGACACACACCCGCACACACGCTCTCCTGCACACATTCACGCACTCCCGCGCCCGCCCCTGTACCCACAGCCGAGCCCAGCCACGCGCGCCTTGCCAGCCCGCCGGCCTCCCCCGCCGCCCCCGCCGCCCCCGGGCCCCGATGGACTGAATGAAGGCTGCCTACACCGCCTATCGATGCCTCACCAAAGACCTAGAAGGCTGCGCCATGAACCCGGAGCTGACAATGGAAAGTCTGGGCACTTTGCACGGGCCGGCCGGCGGCGGCAGCGGCGGCGGGGGCGGCGGGGGCGGCGGGGGCGGCGGCGGGGGTCCAGGCCATGAACAGGAGCTGCTGGCCAGCCCCAGCCCCCACCATGCGAGCCGCGGTGCTGCTGGCTCTCTGCGGGGTCCTCCGCCGCCGCCAACCGCACACCAAGAGCTGGGCACCGCGGCAGCAGCAGCAGCAGCAGCGTCGCGCTCGGCCATGGTCACCAGCATGGCCTCGATCCTGGACGGTGGTGACTACCGACCCGAGCTCTCCATCCCGCTGCACCACGCCATGAGTATGTCTTGCGACTCGTCCCCGCCCGGCATGGGCATGAGTAACACCTACACCACGCTGACGCCGCTCCAGCCGCTGCCACCCATTTCCACCGTCTCTGACAAGTTTCATCACCCGCACCCGCACCACCACCCCCACCACCATCATCACCACCACCACCAGCGTCTGTCCAGCAACGTCAGCGGTAGCTTCACGCTTATGCGCGACGAGCGCGGGCTCCCGGCCATGAACAACCTTTACAGCCCTTACAAGGAGATGCCCGGCATGAGCCAGAGTCTTTCCCCGCTGGCTGCCACGCCGCTGGGTAATGGGCTGGGCGGCCTCCACAATGCGCAGCAGAGTCTGCCCAACTACGGTCCTCCTGGCCACGACAAAATGCTCAGCCCCAACTTCGACGCGCACCACACTGCCATGCTGACCCGCGGTGAGCAACACCTGTCCCGAGGCCTGGGCACCCCTCCCGCGGCCATGATGTCGCACCTCAATGGCCTGCACCACCCGGGCCACACTCAGTCCCACGGGCCAGTGCTGGCTCCCAGCCGCGAGCGGCCCCCATCGTCCTCATCGGGCTCGCAGGTGGCCACCTCCGGCCAGCTGGAGGAGATCAACACCAAAGAGGTGGCCCAGCGCATCACCGCCGAGCTGAAGCGCTACAGCATCCCACAGGCGATCTTCGCACAGAGGGTGCTATGCCGGTCTCAGGGGACTCTCTCCGACCTACTCCGGAATCCAAAACCATGGAGTAAACTCAAATCTGGCAGGGAGACCTTCCGCAGGATGTGGAAGTGGCTGCAGGAGCCGGAGTTCCAGCGCATGTCCGCCTTACGCTTGGCAGGTAAGGTAAGGGGCACCCAGGAGCAAGGCTCCCCCCTTGCTCCTGGGATCCAAGTCTGCGCGTCTGGTCACTTTTCTTGGTTCTCTCTTCCTCTCCCCTATACATTTCCTCTTTTTTCCTTCCTCTGTTTTTTTTTTCTTCCAGTTTCTTTTTCTCTTCTCTCTCTTCTCCCGTTTTTATCTTTTCTCTCTTCCTTCCTCTATCCTTTTCCGTGAGCTTTCATTAACTACCTCCCCCCATTTCATTTGCCCTCAATTTCCCACCTTTCCCAGCAGTGGGAGGCGCGATGGGGGGGGGGGGGGGGTAAGGTGTCTGCGAGGACTCTTTCTTTCCAGATCTCACAGAAACTGCGAACTGCACTTATTCAAAATCTCGTGCACTTGAACTCTTCTTTAGACAACAAACTTAAGTTTTCCAGGCTACCTACTCTCCCTGTATGGAGGCAGTTAAGGGGCTTTGCTTCTTAGAGTGGAAAAGATCTCTGCACTCCCTCCCACCCACCACATCAGCCAAACTTCTTTGGTCACTGGGAGGAGGCACAGCCTTGCCCGCTAAGGGAGCTGACAGCCAGGAGGATACAACACTGCTCCTGGAGTCCATCTCCTGTCTTGGTGTTGGCCAGGGACTTTTTGACCTGTCTTGATTAAAAGAGCTCCAGTGCCACTGCCTATAGCGAGGGGAGGGTGCAAGGAGGAGGCTGGGAGTGTTACATTCGCCGTTTTAGGAAGTCGAGAGAGAGGCGGAAGGGAGAGCGCTGCGCCTCCCTCGCCAGCGACCCTTGCCCGGCTCCCGGCTATTTGTTGGGATTTGCCGAGGTATGCCGAGACTCCGGGAGAAGATACTAGCTCGGGGAAAGAGGTGCTGATAAATTAAGATGCAGGTTAGTTAATACATGTCGGTTGCAGATTGTAAGCTCCGCCTTTGCATTAAGCGGGCGCTGATTGTGAGCGTAGCCAGGCAGCAGGGAGGGCTGGCGGCCCGCGGGAGAGGACGGGTCGAGGAGCCGGTTACATTGTTCTGGAGCGGGCTCGGCTCTTTGTGCCTCCTCTAGCGGCCGAGCCGCGAGGTACAGCCCTCTATTGTTCTAGGAGGACAGAAATCTCCCGTGTGGGCGGCGGGTGCAGGAGCGAGAGCGAAGGACGCGGCAGTGGCTTCCGACTGGCATACAGTTGCGCGCCTTTGTGCGCCCAGACCTTGCGCCACGCGCGTGGTAACTGCTCTTACCCCCAGGACCGAGCCATGATCCCAAAGGGGCAAAGTGTCCAGATCTCCCATTGAGGAAGATGCACAATAACCTTACTGCAAGCCAGTATAGGCGGCTTCTCCAGAAGGGTGGGAGGGAGGTTCTCTCAGAATCTGTGGGCGCTGGGGGGAACAATTCTTAGTGGCTTCGATTTGCATAGCGTGGATATTGGGACCCGAGATTCGGAGTCAGCCGCGTGCACAGAGCGCTTCCGGGGCTGTGAGCTCCCTGGGGGGTTTCTTGCGTTGCTGAACCCGGCCTATGGGGTTCACTCTACTGACGCCGGTCTGGGCTGCGGGATGTGACAGGCATCTTGTTCACTTGGGCCTGGGGAGGGGGTGTTTCCGCTCTGACAGCCTCCTCCTTAGCCAGCTGTTGGGGAATTCGGATTTCCACGCAGTAACCACCCCCACGGTGTTGATCTCAGAAGGTTAAAAAAAAAATCTGTCACCCCCTAAAATGGTGGGCTCCAAATACTCTTGAGTATTCTTAGGAGTCTACTTGATACTTTTTTGTCCTTTAGTTTACCTTTCAGCCTTTCCTACAATTTTCTAAGATTTACGCTTGGTTCCTGGCAAAGATAAAGCAATGAGAAGAAAGTGACGTGAGGAATGAGCTGGAGGTTTACTGACGATTCTGTGGTAGTGCTTCTTTGTTTTAGATTTCTGCCCCCCACCCCCACCCCTGCCCCCAATGCCGCAGGCTCTCTCAGGCGGACTCCAGAGTCGGCTGGCTTCCTGGGCTTTGGTGGTCAGAAGGAACTTGGCAGCTGCTCATGGGGGTACAGTTAAACACAGGATGACAGCTTTTCTACTCCGGCCCTTCTCGGAGCGCTGCCGCCCCCTCACGCCTGTAGCGCAAAGAACACGGCTTATCTGCCTATGTAGATGGGACTGTGTCGATCTGAAGTGGAAAGCACTCCTTCACTATTTAGGGCCTGTCTGCTTTTACGGCGGCCCCAAGTATTGCTGAGATGAGGAAGAGTGCATCTCCGGGTCCTCAGCCCCACACGGCCCGGCCGGTTAGTCGTCTGAGTGGTGACTGCTCAGAGTCAAACCTCAGAGAGCATTGCCCACACCGCGCGGGCTTTGGGGCACAGGAGCGCTGAAACTGCCTCTACAGGAAACTGATCGCCTCCTACGACAAGCGGGAAATGCCGCTGAGGACCCGGCTTTGCTCAAGCATTCAAATGTGTGTCTGTTTTATTACCCTGGGTTGAAAAGGGACAAGAGCTTTAGCCTTTTTATCTGGCCATTTTATCAGCAACTACAAGTGTGTTGAGTGGTTATTATTACATAGGAGGCTTTTCAGTTGGGGTCAGTAGATCAGTCTCTTCAGACTGACGCAGAAGCTGGACTGGTAAGTAGGTATTATGTACTCAGGAGCGCTGGGGGACGTGAGCAAATGGAGAAGAAAAGCGGAGGCCTTCTCCGCCAGGAGTATCGATCGGAATCCCCGCTGGGACGCACTGAGGGCCCAAACCCTTGGCCCCAGGGGTTAAACAAGCCAGCCGCTCCGCTGGGCGGCTGGGCCCGAATCCTAGCCCAGGGCCTCCAAAACACAGCCCCTACCCTGCCCCTTTCCGGAGTGTGCATATGTGTGTCTCTCTCTCCTTTTGGCTTTCCTTTCTTTTTCTCATTTTTGGGTCCCTTTGGGGCCCTGCCAGAGGCCCTAGCAGACAAGAGTTGAGGGGCTTCAGAATCCGGACGTCTGAATAGGCAAGCCTGCCAACCTCAGGGCCAAGCACCTCTAGTCTCTAGGAAGGCAGGTCTGTCCTTCCTGCCGCCCGTGGGTTACCAGGCTCTCTCCCTAATGTGTTTTGGCTTACCAAGCTGGGTACCGGGGTCACTTAGAAGGTGAAGGGGAAGGTGTCAGGGAAACTCGGATTGCCAAACATTAGATTTCAGAAAAAATGAACTCCGAACATAGTTTGGTGTGGAGAGGGTAGTAAGTGGTTGCAACCCCGCCCAGGTGGATCTCTTCTGGGGTTCCGACGACAAAGGCCCCAGTAGGGAGGTTTTTATTAACCTGGCAAGAGGCAACAAGGACAAATTCCCGAAGTTTTGAGGCGCTTTCCAGTTTTGAGCCCAAGGGGCCTCAGCACCAACCACAAACACTAACAAGAAGTGACTGCGAGAATACAGGCATGGACCTGAACGGGCGCGCGGCGGAGGAAAAACTCTGCTTTCTATGGCAAGGAGGGGTTTTTCAATGTTGGAAGACAGCGCAGAGTCGGCGATTAAGTTCTCTGCTAAGGTTTCCGCTTTCAGTTAGCCTCCTCTCCCCGACTGCTTGAAGTCCCTGCCACCGACAGACGCACGGGCAACAGCTCGCAACTGCCAGGACCGAGCTAACATCGTACAGTAGGCGGAAAGCCCTTAACCAACTCAAAAAGTCGCCTAGACCACCTGCCACCCGCCGTGGTGCGGCATCGACTGGACCGTGCACAGCTGCTCCTGCCAGCGGCGTTACTTGTATGCACGTCCCCTGCTCGCAGGGAATGTCCTTAGACGAAGCGGGTCGCAGGACGTCTCTGAAGAAAAGGGGTCCTTCTTCCTAGTGCACTCGCATCCTACCCCCACCCCACCCCCACCTCCCCTTTCTCGGACTGCGGGCCCACCCACCTCTCCTGACCGGTTTAGTTTGGGACCCCAGAGGTAGATGAGAAACGCAACCCTCGCCAATGTGGAACAGATGATGTATTCGCCTGCTAGCTGGTCGGATTAATAATTGAAAAGCCTGCTATGGTCCTAGCGTCGTCAAGTCCTGGGCGCTCGGAGACCGCCTTTCTAACACAGTAGGGTGGGCGGGAGCTGCCAGAGGAGGCGGGACGCCAGGGACCGGAGTGAACCCCAGCGCTAGAAGTATTCCAGGCTGCTGGGCGCCCAGGACACGAGAGGCCCCGCTTTATTTTTATTCCAGGCTTTCCACCGTGTGGTTATGTCACTTTCTCAAACAAATGTGTATATGGAGTGAGATCGATGCTGATAATGTTTAGAAGATTAAAAGAGCATTAATGCTGGCAACAATAACGTAAACGTGTGGACCCAGATTTCATTGATCTGGAACCTGATCCGGCGCATTTCCAGTAAGTCCGACGGAGCGCTCTTCCCAGCAGAGAGCTCGCCAGCGCCCAGGTTCCCCGGCGCTCCAGCCACTCGGTTTCCCTAGCCGAGGGCAGTTTCTCAAGTCTGACCGCAACTCTGCCCCGCATGATCCTTCCTCGCCAGTTTTCTCCTCTCGCGAGGCTCCCAGCCCTCTTCCCCGTCCTGGTATGCGCTCATTGCCCTCTACGTTGCCCACTACCTCAATCCTCACAAAACGGCGCTCAAATCCTCCCGACTCTCTTGCCTGTCCTTGGTGGCGGTGGCCCGCACGTGGTTCAGCAGAGCTCGAGGTTTTCCCATCGAAACCTTCCTGAGAAGTCCCCATGATTTTAAATTTCAGTCTCAATATGAACAAATGTCTTAAGTTTGTAAGTGACGTGCCTGAAGTTGCCTGCTAACTTCACACCTTCGTGATCCGAAGTTCCCCTTCATCCTTACCAGTTATGGTACTTTTGACACTGATGCATTAGTTGGGCCATTAAATGCAGCTTTAGTAACAAAAACCTAGGTCTCATCCCTCAGAACAATCAGCTTTGCTTTGGGCTAATTGGGTCGACCAGGGAAGAATCTTGTGACCTACTTTGATGGGAGGCTAGGGGAAAAGACTGGAGAACACCCTAACCCCCACCTGGCTCTGAGGCGAGGGTCACAGGCATATCTGGGGTAGGGGGATTTCTTTGAGACACTCACAATGGGAAAGAACTCAGCTCTTCCTTCCTGACACCCCACCCTGCCAACCTCTCCTTGCCAGGTGTAGCTTATTCTTCCAGAAGGAACACACGGAGGTGAATGTTATATAAAGAATGAAAGAGCTGGGTCTGTAGTGGGGTTTGGGGATGAGGACTAAATTGGTCTTTTTTTAAAAATTATAAATCCTTCTTTGAGAAAACTAAGTTTTTTTCTTCAAGAGAAGGTCTCATTCTGGAAGGAAAGGAGCATTTCCTTTCGTTTCCAAGAACAGTGGAAAGAAAGAGGGAGAGAAAAACAAATCTTGCATTGTTCTGCTGGTGAGATGTGGCAGAGGGTGAGCAGGTGTTTTTTTCTCATCTCCCCAGCAGCCACTCCCCTTAAACAAGGGAGCTTCCAAATGCTGCCATGGTTCCTAGTCAGAAAGTGTCTTACTGTCTTCTAAAAACCAGTGCCAGGTGATCAGATACTGACAGAGTGGGTTTCCTTCCTTATGGAAAGCAACTGACCCCCTCAAGGGGGTCACACAAGGACTTCTAAGCTCTGAGAGAAGTGAGTCTTAGACAGCTCCCACCTGCATCTTGGAATCCCAAGACAGAGCAGGATTCCTGATGAATGGTGAGGGCAAGGTAGAGGGTAAACAGATTACCCAAGATTCTCTCTGTCCCTACAAAGCCCCACAACTGCTCCAACCTCCTCTTGAACCAGTCTGCCCAGAGGCAATAGGATCCTGGGCCAACTTTCCAGGACTTCATTTTAGGCTCACCTCTTGATGTAAGAAAGATCCTAACCCCAACTAACCCTTACTAAAGGAAAACCAGAGGAATGAATTGGAGAGCTCTCAGGAAGATGTACTGGACCCCACACCATTGCTGGTGGCAGGAGTTAGCAGAAACTGTCTTCATGAAAAATGGTATTGTGTAGGGAGATCCCTGGAGAGATGAAAACCTCAAAGGAGAAGCAGAGAGATTTAGTTTCTGGGTTCTTGCCAAAGGGAGGAAAATGAGGAGGGCATAAATAGAAATAATTGCCTAGATAAATGGCCCTAGGGAAGAGGATAAAGATGGAGGCACCCTGGGCCCTAAACTTCATCTGCATAGACTCTTTGAGCTATGCTTACCCTGATCTTTTTAGGGACCCCCCTCCCCTCCACCTGAGGAAGGTTACTTCCTCCAGGGGGATAAATTTTCTTGGTGGGTAGAATCCATTATGAAGAAATCCTATAGGATCATTTATGCCATCAGGTGCAGATGGCTGGCTCATGCCAAGGAGGGACATCACCAGACCTCTTTACCCAGTCGATTCCCCTAAACACTCTCAATGCCTTTGGGAAAGCCTTTTTGATTTTCAAGTCTCATGCAAGGCAATGATTTTTTAAAAGTACATAGGGTTTTTAGAGGTAGGTGGAAGGAGGTAAGGTAGTTGATTGGGCAACCCAGTACAACTGAATCCTGGCACAGTACAGATGGGCAAGGCATGGAGACAAGATGCGGGCCAAGCAGATAGGGATAATCTCACTTGGGGAGCAGGATTCCTAGAACCTGTGGACATTTATTATGAAAAATCATCCCACACAAATTGTCCCAGAGGGCAGGGAGGCTCTTCATTCCACCTTGGCGCCTCTCTCACCATTTGAGGATCCATTACTCTTTCAGTAGAAAGCAGACTTTGTTTGGGTTGGAAGCACACCTCCAACGTAATTTAATCAGCATTGGACTTTGGCTAGTGTAATCAAATATACATATACTTTCTCCTGCAGGAAGAAAAATAATTTCTCAGTAACTGGTATTGACTTGAAGTCATGTAATCTCTGGAAAGCATCACATTTTTAAAGGGAAAGGTAAAAATTAAAGGGAAAAGGAGCCACAGTTTTAGCGGTTTGCCTTGTTGTTACTAAGAAGGGCCAGTAACCACTAAGGTAGGGCAGAAAGAGCCCCCCAAAAGCTCAAATACTCATCCTACTCCAATTGCAGATATTTCACTACAGCTTCCTCTGTTCAGTCAGCCTCCAAGATCTATATTGATAGGAAGCCAGGTTGACTGGCTCACTAAATCTGAGAATGTGTGATTTATGTTTATATTTTATAAATATCCTTAAAGAACATGTATGGTGTATTAATTCGCTACCTTCTTTCGAGAGGTCATAGGCAGCAGGATCTGGATGGACAAAAAGCCTCTTCTTTTAACAGTGCTTGGTAGCCATTGCCAACTTGCTCCCTATTCTGCCTTGTGTCTTGAGTCTTGAGCGTGAAGCTCTGCCCTAGAGCATCCCCCTGGAGCAAGCTTGGGCTCCCCACCCCCAGGGCGAAGCTCTGGGCTTTGCCCAAGTTGAGTCTGTTAGGGAATCTGTTGTAAACACAGATCCATTGATTTGCATTTGTCAGAGAGTAAAGTTAAACCAGTGAAAAGAGAAGCCCTTACCCTTTTATGCAGGGCCAGGGAAACCTTTCATATTGATCCTATTGATCCAACCTTTCCCTTTAAGGAAACCACATAGTTAAAGACCCTCGTTCAATAGATTTACCCTTCGTGCTTGTGATATTCCTTTAAGTGTTCTCATCTAGGATAGCTAAGCATTAAGCCCACACTCCCAACCAAACAAAAATGAAAAGGGGGTAGGAGAAGAGGGGTTAGGAGGCAGAATTGTGGGAAGTAAAATTAAATCAAACTGAAATGTGTAATGACCCAGTTGGGGATGTTATTCTCATTCTTCTAAGATGACATGCAGGGATAAAGACAAAATAGATTTATTTCACCTCCTCCCCCACCCCACAAAGGAAAATTAGTTTGTATGTGCATGTGTAGAGATTTCTTAGGAACACTACTTTCTACTGTACAATATTTCAATCAAGCCATTAGTTTGATTCATTTAATCTGGTTCACTAAAAAGCAATGATACTGCTACAATAATTTTTTTTTTGGTTCATTTGTAGAAAATCAGGAATAGAATTGTCCCTAGAAAAGCCACATTGAACTCTGCATATGAGCAAGGACACTGAAGATACTTGGAGAAGAGAAAGGTCTTGGAGCTGCCTGCTCTGATGAAAGTGGGTAGAGGCTAGTCCAAGGTACAACTTTTGAGGTAGAGCAGGGTAGACAGAATCAGAGTTGCTAAATATTGTTCAGTGTTCCTTTTGCCTGCAGATATAAAAATGAAAGTCTCCTTTGTCTCTAGAACTGTTGGCACAATTTGTTTCATTTCTTCCTTGACCTGTTTTTGCTCTGTAAATAACATCCGTTCGTGATTTTTTTCCAACATGGTGCACAAGCTATTCCTAATTGGCTATCTCTTGGGTTGTTTTTGGACATTCATGTTTGTTTTATGTGATTGAAAAATATTAATGATTCCTTAGGTGAGCTAATGTATTTATCTGCTAAGCAAGTTCAAAGGGCAGAGTTCAGCCATGGTTCAGGTTAATTGAACAGGAAGCAGTGAGCTCGCCAGGCTATGTTGAACAAGGGACCAGTCCCTTAAAATATCACACTCAGCAAACATACAATTTCACTGTCCTTATCCTGGAGTCTGATGTAAGAAGTTCAGATCAACTCGGATTGCCTGTTTAAAAACCCAAAGCAAAACACAGCAACTGCAGCGAAACCTGCAAGTCCCCCTCGGGGAAGAAGAGTTTTCTCATTGGCTAATTGCTTTATTGGTAGCACTGACCTGCAGAGCAGCTGCAGGGGCCTGGATGAAGGCTTAAGGCCTTAGAATAATGTGCTCCATTAGAACAGGGCAAGGCATTTTTTGTTTACTCAATTGGAGCTCCCTGCAAAGTGCCATTAACCCCAGCCCAACTGCGTGCATGCTGCAAAAGCCAAAGGTCACGCCAGTCAGTCTGTAGGCATAGCCGGCTTTGCCCTAGTGGAAGGGAGGGGGCATCCTGCTGGCACTGCTCTCCCTGGGGCTTGGCCCTGTCCTTTGGGCTCCTCTAGGGCTTTGACCAAAGCAAAGCAGTTGCACAACTTGTTTACATTTCTCAACTGCTGAATCATGATATTGATGATTAAACAGTTTTGATCTGAGCACCATCAATCATACCAAAAAAAAAAAAAAAATCCTTCCACTGACTCTTTTCTATTTATGTTCCCTTCATTACTGTGCATTACAGTAAATAGAATTGCAAACAAGGTGCTTTTAGCAGGAATGTAGTCCTGGTAAGTACTTGGATCAAGAGGAAGACAGGCCTTCAAACATGGCTGGGGGTTTGCAGGGCAGAAGGAAGGTTTGAAGTGGAATGGAAGCGGAGTCAAGACTTCTACCACCAGCACCATGAACTAGGGTGCCACCTGCTGGGAGTCTTTGAACTGCAACCAGCATGGCACGTCTCACAAGGTCCTGGTGCCTTCTTTACTCAGTTCCTAGTTTCTGTGCCCCCACCTCCCATGCTCCACCCTCCAGATTGCCACCCATGCAAACATGACCTTCCCAGAATTATCTTAAGGGAACTTTTCCTGGTCCTTTGAGACTCTTACCTCTGCCTCTTCTAATTCATTGCCAAAGAGAAACCAATTAACAGTTCTGTCATTAATGAGTTTATTCACCCACCCTATTCCTTGTGGTGCTTGGGGGAAGGAGATGCAGAGAAAGCAAGAAATATGTGTTAGAAGGAGAATGGTTATGTTTGGAAGAAGAATGGCTCAATTGATGGTGCCAGGGAGGATCGTGCCAAGTGCAAGAAGATCAGCAAAGGTAAAATACTGCACGAAGGAGAGAGGATGGACAACAATTAGCATCAGCAGAGAGAACGCTGGAGAAAGAGACCAATCAAATCAGCATGCACGAGGTGGGCTCTGTGAAGTCCCCCGGGAAGAAAAATGCGAACCAGCCGTTTTGCAATCGTAAAGAAGTGAGCCATTGAGCTAGATTTGGAGCCAGCTGTGGAGCTGGCTGTAGCTCTGTGGGCGGCAGCTGTTTCCAGAGTCGCCACACATCGATCCCAGCCTGGAGCCCCTGGCAGCCGAGCACCTGTTGGGTGGGTCGCTGCCTCGGCTCCCGTGGCGCGGGCTTCAGCACCATGAACAGCGCCCTGGAGCGCCCGCCAGCCCTGCACCGGGACTGCGGTCAGCTTGAGTTTCCATCTCAGCCTTACTGGTACTAGTTCTGGGCAGGATCCTGACTGGTAGCTTCAGTCCTGTACATCTCGATGCCCCCAGATAGAGCAGGACCTCAGATTTTTCTCTCACCTCTGCCTTCTTGGGTTTTCTCTATGAGGTCAACGATAATAAAGGGAGAAGAGGCTCCTGGCTTTGAAAAGACAAAAGATGCTAAAGGACCCTTGCCTTCAGAGAGGACGAGCAGGGCCTCTGTTGGGGGCGAGAGGATTGGCCTGTATTTCTCCAAGTTACTGCCTTCTGCAGACATTGGAATTCCCTCCCTCAACACGGCATTTCAGGTCGAGATTTCCTTTCAAAGTTTAGGTCAGTTGCCTCCGCCTACCCCCCACCTCCACCCTCTACAGGTATACACAAACGGATGCTTCTGTTTCTACTCCTGCTTGCTTCTGATTTTTGAAAATATGGTATTCATTCTAATAAGTAATATTCTCACATTAAATTAACAATAAAATTTTAGAGAGAGCCAACTATGAGACATCACTATCTCACATAAATCTAAAAACTGAGTCTGGTTTCTTGAGAGTCACTAACGATGATGGGACTCTTTAAAGTCCTCCCCACCACTTCTGCTTCCACACAAAAGGCGGGGAATGTTGAGTCACATTCTCCAGGCCACACAATGGATTCATATGGCCCCAGCCTGGGTGAGGGCTGACATTAAGCACAGACCCCTGACTCTGGCTTTTGTCAATCAGCGGCTCTGCTTTATTTGTGTTTTTATTCCAGAAAAAAGATGCAGGTGGGTTCTTTTGGTCAAGGATGAGGCGAAACTCCCGTCTCTTTGGGTTTCTAGAAAAATGGCCCTTGACTTCCCAAAGCTAATTAAAATGTAAAACTTTTGCTTTATTTCAAGGAACTTCAGTTCAGGCCTAATCTATTGCTAAAGTGGCTCTCAGGGAGGTGGAGCCTGGGAACACAAGTGTGTCCGCTTTAAAAGAAAGTCAAGGGTATGATAAATGAGATTTTCTTTCCTGTGATAATTCATCTTTAAATCCCAAGTGGCTCTTGTATGAAGGGAAAATCCAGCCCCAAACAAAACAAATTTGGTAGAGCATTCAAACTCATTGAAAAAAAATTCTGTGTCTAAATACCTAAAATTTCACCTTAAAAATGAGCAGAATCAGATCTAAATACTGATTTTAAGTGTATTTAATGAGTTGTAGATAAAACCGTTTCTTCCATTGTATAACATTTGAATTTGCAGACATGCATTTCTGGTTAGTTGTTGGGTTTCACTATCACAACTTCTTCCAGTAAAACCTGGAATTGACAGTAAGCATGACTTTTTTTAAAAGTCTTTTTATGTGCATCACTAATCTTCTTAAAAAAAGGTATTACATTCTGAAAGAACATGTTCTGAATGTATTTCCTTCTAAAGAACTCAATTAGGTAATTAAAAGAGATTTTGACAGGACTGTCATGTAAATAGGACCTTTTCTGTGGTCTTCTTTGACTCTAAATTTATTTTTTTAAATGTGTGGGATAAAAGAACTTCATGTTTTTCTAAGTCAGGGCCATAGATCCCCAAATATGAGAAATACAGAAAAAAAAAATCTTGGATGCAGTTGCCTCCTCGTGTATACCAGAGCTCACTTCAGGACATGTTCAAGGCACATGAGTGGATTTTCTTCAAGCCTCAACATCCGACTCCCTCATCCTTTCTTCTTTTCTTCTGAAGAGGAAGAGGTGATCTCCCTGTTGAAGACCAAATCCTCTACCTTGTTCTGGGCCCTGCCTCTACTGCCTCTCGGGATCCCATCCTTTTCTGTCCTATCAGCTTTTTCTCTCCATTGGTTTTGTCCCATCAGCATTTTTTATGCCTCAGTCTCTTTTGTGTCTTTAAAAAATGCTCCCCAGCACCTATCCCAGCTTTACCTCTTTCCTCTCTTCACTTCTAGAAAGAGTAGCTGTAACTCAGCATCTGTTACCTGCCTGCTCAGCCTCAGCCCTTTGTGATCTGGTTCCAGCTGCTCCAATGTACTGAACTTGGTACCACCAATGTCACTATCGAGGTCTTTGTAGCTAGATCCCATGGACACATCTTAGTTCTTAAGGTGGCCTCTCTGAAGCATTTGACACACTGTAGGTTGACCACTCTTTTCTCTAAACCCTTTTCCTTCTTTTCTGAAATCTCATCTTCTTTCTTTCTCCTGCCCCATCCCCCGGGGTTCTTCTCTAGGCCACTTTATTTTTATTTTTCGCAGTCAACATACTGTGAAGATCTTACCCACATGATTACCATCTCTCTGTACTGAGGACTTATAGGTCTCTCTCCAGTACCTATAACCCTCTCCTCAGCTCCAGGTCCCTGTTTCCTTCTGCTTCTGATCATCTTTGCCTGAATATTCTCACAGTCTATCTCAGAGCGAACTCATTTCCTTATCCTCCAGCCTCATTCACCACCACCAAGAAATGAGGCTCTTCTCCTATTCCATCTTTGAATAATATTAGCATGTGCCGATTTTCAATCCAAAATCAGAAAGCCAATTTGGGCTCTCTCCTTTCTTCTTTCTCCATTGTCAACCAAATTAGCCATGTGGATTACACCTCTTAACCATCTGCTGATGTCTCTCCATCCCCTCTGGTGCTGCCCCAGCTGGGGCCATCAACAACTTCAGTAGTTTCCTAACTGATCTGTCTGTCTCTAGTCTTGCCCTCTCTCACCTTTGTTCCATGTTTAAGCTAGAGTGATATTTCTGGGTCCTCAATCTGACCATATAACACCTTGTTTAAAATTCTTTGTTGGCTCCATGTGGCCCTTGAAACAAAGCCCAGATCTCTGAGCAGGGCTGGTGCACTTTATGTGCAGAACTATATTCATCCCTAAACTGTTTGAACTACTGAGTCTCAAGATCTCAAGCGGTTTCACTTATTTATTTGCCACAAGGAAGGATGAAAAAGGGAAGAGGTTAAACTCAAAAGTACAAAAATGTGATCTCACGATTTTATTTATTTTTAGGTTAATTTAAGTCAATCTAAGAATTTGCAGAATATCAAGTAAGGGCTATGTAAATGCAAATTTTTAGCTTATGATAATTAAAATTATTTGTCAGAGGAAAATTATTTGATTATTAATTTGAAAATTATTTGATTCACTGACCTGATTGCTGGCTCAATTGCTTTGAGATGGGTGACATTTTCATCTTTGTGTGGAGGCAGAACAACCTTTGCTTTTAACCAAATCATAAGCAAATCATAAGCCATGTTTTCTCCATATTAAGCTTACGTCTAATTTCGAGTTAACGCGGGGATCCGTTTTTGATTATGTAAGCCAATATTTCTGTCAAGGACCAAATCATTTCTAGAAAAGAACTCCCATTTTAAAAGAAAAGCTAGAAAACAATGACAGATATAAATAAGCATATACTACCTATTCCTCCCAGAAGGAGTGAAATTAGGAGATTCTATAGTTAGGAGTCAACTCCCTTGGAAAAAAAAAAAATGCCCACCATGGGTTCAGTCATGAGCCAGTCGCCACAGGAAGAATAAGGGAATGCTACCTGTCAGCTAGGACCAGAAGCTAGAAACAGAAGACGCAGAAAAGCCGTAGGGAGAATTATAAGAGCTAAGATGCTAGATTATATGATTTAGAACAGATGATTACAGCTGTAGCTCAGGAAAGGGAGAGAAAAGGATGGCCTAAAGTCAACCGAGAAGACTTGAGAAAAGGAGGTAGATCAGAGGTGGACTGAAAGGTCAGAGAGGACCGGAGAGAGAGAGATGAGATGTGCATTCCACGCAGGGGAACAGATTTGCAAATAGGGGAACATGACAGAAGGGACAATATATGAAGAACAGCAAGGAAAACCACCTGATTGGAGTGGGTTGCCTGGAGGATTAGAGCCAACAGGTTAAATGGGTCTCTTTTCTAGTGTCCAGTGACAGCCATTTCATATCCCTTGCCTCACAGGGGTTAATCTGAAGCCTTAAAAAAAAAAAAAAAAAAACTTAAATTCACTGTAAGACTCCCTTGAAAACTAGTCCCTGGCTGTTATAAAACTAGTCTCTGTCAGCTTTGGAGGGAAATGATATTGATGAGAACTAGATATTGTGAAATGTGGAATACTTCTAAATGGTGCCTCTATAGCGATTGTTTTTAAAATACAATCTACTAATCTGGGAGAACACAATGGGCAGAAATAATATTGTATAAAAGTATTTATTAATTTATTCACAAATATTTATTTATTAGCTGCCTACTACATGCTCTGTGCCATCCCTGCTCTCCTGGAACCTCATCTTATAGGGTGACGCTGCAAGTCAGACGCAATCCCTGTCTGTATCTTTGTGCATCAGTTGATGGAGATACCAACTTAGGAGGTCAGAGTCGAGACCTGAAGCTGAGTTCAAGTTATTTTAGTGAGGGGGAAAGTACCCTAGACCAAAGCAAACTTATAGTTAAGAGTGGGAAAAAAATTAGCTAGCTTTCCCCCCTTTGATTTTACTAAATTTTAAAGATTCAAGTGGATAAATCCTTGTTTATATTTAAAATACCCAAATGGATTAAGAGTATCTTTTATTATTATCTCAACTGTAGTGAAAAACCAAAACTAAGATAATTTACTTGCTATACATCTTATGAGGGAATAATATATTGCCTCATGATGTCTTATGTCTTTTGCAATTAGGCTTTGGCATTCATATTACAGGAGTAACAGACTATGAAGAGTAAGCACATGTGAACAGAATATAGTGTTAAAATTAAAACATTCCAGATTTTTAAAAAAATTTCTTTAATTGAATGTATTGCTGTTCTGCATGATAATTAGGTGTACATGGTGAGCAATTGACTTAAGTGACTGTCACTTGTGTGCCTTGCATAGCCAAATCAAGTTCCTTTGATACTGAAGCAGGAAAGGTTGGGCAGAAAGGTGGCTCTCAGGCCTTTCTGAAGCACCTCCCACCTGAGGAGCTGCAGACTGTCCCCTGCTGGGGCACCAAAACCAGGACGTGGCAAAGGCCATAAACTTCCGCCTCCCTGACCCTCCTCTGCCACCCTGGCAAAAGAAGCAAGAGGGACCAGGAGGAGGCCGCACTGGTGAGCCCACCCTCCCTGGAAACCCAGACTCAGGTTTCCACAATCAAATTCTGGAAAGTAAGTTAATAGACCAGGGTGAGAAATAGGTAGGAGGTTGAGTTGGAGGAGGAAACTCTATACCCAGATAGGTGGTGTTTTGGGGGGTTGTTTTGTTGTTGTTGTTGTTTTGTTTTGTTTTAACATAAGCCACATCATCTCAGGAGACCCGCATCCTGCCTCTTCAGAGCTCTGGAAATCTCTGGAGACGGAGGGCAGGGAACTCTAAGCTAAGACAGGGAGTCTAAGCAAATCCTGAGAACAGTCTCCGTATGATCAGATTCCTCTCTCCAGGCTGCTGGGTAGGGATTGGAGGAAATAAGCACTTGTTTTTCCCTTCCTCTTCCTGTTCCCCCTCCTTTCCACCACCTCCTCCTCCTTCTCTCCCTCTTCCTCTCCCCCCTTCCTCCCCCTCTCCCCCTTCTGATCTTATGGAGGCAGTATAACAGCAAGGTACACAGTAGAATGAATGATCTTTGGCTTTGGAGTGAGACAGGCTTGGATATTAATTCTAACTCTACCATTGACCAGTTCTATCCTGAGTCTCAGTTTCCTTCTTTATAAAATGGGAAGGTGTCCACCTTAGAGAGTACATATATTAGATAGAACTGATCTGTATACAGTAATTGTCAGGAAACAAGGTAATGTGGACTTTCTTCAGAATTTCCCCCACAAAGTCCTAGAGTTGTGACCCAAGACTCAAGATGGCTTTGAATGTTAAGGAGGCAAGGAGAAAGGATATGAAGGACATATTTTATTGAACATCTGTTATGTGCTGTATATGAGTTATTTATTGCCATAATCATGCTGAGTAGCAAATCACACCAAAACTCCTGGAATTCAACCATAAACACATTTCTCACACTTGCGGATTCTGCTGATGAAGGCTGGTCCCAGCTGGGTTTGCTCATGTGTCTGTGGTGTAACTGGCTGGATCATGTGTCTATGGGTGGTTCTTCTTCCACATGTTTTTCATCTTCTTCTGTGACCACCCAGTTAGCCTGAGCATGTCCTTCTCAGAGCAATAGCAAGCAATCATTTTCTCTGTACCATCCTGTTGGTGAAAGCAGATAACATGACTGTGCCCAGAGATGGAGCAGGAAGGTATTACAGTTTACATGGCAAGAGTGGGGTACAGAGAGGGCTAGAGAACTGGAGATTTGCCTTTTTCTTTTTCATATTCTATGTCTTGCCACCTGTTTTGGTTAAATTGTTCTTGCAGGAAGACACTCCCTTGGTAATATATAGACATCAAGGTATGTCTAATAGGAGTAGGACTGGTTTTGTCAACAAAAAGAAGATAAAGGGGGACATATATCACGTCCATAAGTAACAAACCTGTGCCCATCTGGACAGACTAGATGATAGCAATCAAGGGCCTTAAACTTCTCTCCTTCATCTTCCCCAGGCACAGTGCCCAACACACAGTTAGCACCCGATAAACACACAAGGCAAAGGACCCCCAGGGTCACACAGCTCTAGTGTGACCCATCCCTACCAGATTGCTTATAACTCATCATGTATTTTATTTTTATTTTTTTTAAAGAGAGAGAGAGAGAGAGAATTTTAATATTTATTTTTTTAGTTTTTGGCAGACACAACATCTTTGTTTGTATGTGGTGCTGAGGATTGAACCCGGGCCGCACGCATGCCAGGCGAGTGTGCTACCGCTTGAGCCACATCCCCAGCCCTCATCATGTATTTTAAACTAAGGATTCCTTTTAAGTTTTTATTTAATTTTTTTCCATTGCAGTGATCACCAGACATCAAAGAAGCAAATGTTCAAGTCTGATGCTTATAGAGGTTAGGGATCCAATTTAGATCTCAGTTATTCAGTGTCAATAAAATCCAAACAACATAGACATTGTGTGGGGTTTTGCTAATTAATATAGAGGCAATTTGGAGGCAATGTCAAAAGGCAATATCAAAAAAGATCAACTCATTTGTGAGTCTAACATGGCTAAGTTTTTTGTTATTTTATTCACTTTAAACCTCAACTTCTACATCTGGGGCATGGTTTTTCTTTTTCTTTTTCTTTCTTTCTTTTTTTTTTTTTTTTTTTTGGCATGAGCAGTGTTAAAATACTTGACACTCTGGTTAGGTCTTGATTCTCAGTGTGAGTGTTAAGGAATGCCTTCCATTAGCGAATGTGCCCCAGATAATGTGTTTATTTGCATCTTCCTTCTTCTCTGCCTGCCTCCTAATGGTCTGGTACACAGAGGGCTACTTGAGCTGATTTATATGGATCTCAGTTGCTCTCATTTGTGCATACTTAACTCAGAGGGGTGATCACATTGATTTCTAAGCCCTGTTTTCCAAGACATGGTACTAACATAGATATCTCAGCTGCTCTAACTACATTGTCTGAAAAGGAAAACATTTTAAACCTTTGGAAGCAATTTTGATGGACATTTCATTGTGTTCTATATTACTTACATAATTAAATTTCCTTCACTTCGAGGTCTGTTTAAAATTAAATTGAGAAATATTTTTTGAGTTCCATTGGGCAGATAATTTTGTTTAGCTGAATTTCTTCTGCATACATATGAAAGAGCATCCTGTGAATCAATACCCAGAGCTTACACTTCCCAGGATGTGAACAAATGCCACCCTTAGTAGGAAGATATAGTCTCCTATTATTCATAACGAGCTATCCCTAGTTATTAAGCTTGTCTACTCTGTAATTCCACAAAATCCTTGTGGTTTTGTACCTATAGTTGGGTGGGTTGATTTTGTTTTCAGATGCTGAAAATTGGGAAAAAATTTGTAACTTCTTTCACGGATCAGCTGGTGTCCTGGGGTCACTATTTACAAGCTCACAGTCTAGCTCAGGGAAGCTGGTTTCCTTCAGGGCATTCAGAAGTCTTATTTGGGGCATTCAGAAATCTACCAAGCAGGCAGAATTCCAACTCAGATTTGAAAGCCAATGGGATAAGTTATTGGAAGGCTTATTCCCAGTGGAAAAGGTGTCAGTACCAAAGTTTTGTATCATTGGAAGGAAAACAGGAACAAGGCCTTCTCTCTCCATTCCACCTGACCTGCTACTGAGGACAGAAAAACAGACTCTCCTCTCTTTTTTTTTCCTTTTGTAAGTCTTATATTTGGAAAATTGATATTCCATAAGCACTGCTTTAATTTTTTTGTTTTAAAATCTTCCCCCCAAAAAACCTGCTTTTGGTTGCACTGTTAGCTTTGAACATTTCAGAATTCACTAAAATCTTTAAGATTCATCAAGGCCTTCAAGATTTATCTTGTCTATCTAGATCTTGAATAATATGGGTACATCACAAGATTATTGTGAATCTTGAATGAATGCACACAGACGCTTAGAACAACTAGTAGATAGTGAATGTTTGCTAATTTAGCTGCTTTTATTACTACTATTCATTGATTGATTGATCTCCTTTCTCATTTCCTCTAACAGGAGATTTGGCCTGAGTCATGGACTCTACCATAGTACCATGTACTACAAATATGGCTTGGCATTGGCATTGAGGAGTATGAGTGTTGGAGTCAGACTAGTCTAGTTTGTATCCAAGCTCTGTGATGACCTCAGGCAAGAGATTTAACCTCTGAGAGTGTCCATTCCCTTTTCTGTGGATTGAGGATAGGGTGGCCCCAACATCATCTAGTTGGTGTACAGATTTAATGAGATACATTAAGGGTATTACACACTGGCAAGTTTACCTGATTTCCTTAGTGCTAGGATTACACATGGCCATGTCTCTAGTTCAGCATAATTTGTGTGTCACGTTCCATGCTGGAATTTATGATGAGTACGGTGGCCACCTGCATTCATCACTAGAGTCGCTTTTTGCAGACTTGTCAAAAAGGCAGTGAGGCTATTTACTCCCCACTCCCTATCATCCTTGTAAGACTCTCTTGACAGTTATGGGCATTTTTCTAAGTTCATGCTTAGAACCCAAGAGCCTACCGTGGACTAGTAAATTCCAACTGAAGCCTTACAGGCTTAGCAGGCTGGGTGGAAGGAAGTCCACTTTACAAGTGTGAAGCAAATATTCTACATTTGATAGTTTTACATATAGAAATTGTAGGTGAACCAAGAAGACTCAACTCATCTATCTCCATAATGATCACTGATTTGGAGTGGGTGTTTTATTAGAAAGTCATTTTCATAAACACCCAGGTGATTACGAAGCCACACCTGCTAAGGAGAAGAATGTTTTTTAACTTCTTCTCTGGTTTCATGTCCAGGCCCTGACTCTTTTATTTAAAGTTCTCCAAATCTACTCACTTGGGTTTTCATCTGACTCCCCGAAGGGCCTCTCTGTGGGTTTGCACCATTGTCTTTATTTCCAAACCCAAGAAGCCTAATAAGAAAGAAAACTCACAGACACCCAGCTGTTGCTATTTTCTGCAGTAGCAACTTATTTGCTAATAGAAGATTTTGAAGCTATGTGCCTCTGCATTGTCAATGCACCAGTCTATTTAAACAGTCTCCAGTATCCTTTCCTGACCCCAAATTACTCCTACGCATTAATTGTCCTAGTGGTTTCATGGCCACATTATTTCATATTCATTAGTGTTTTCATGAAAAATTATAACACTAATTAGAGCAGCTTCCAGTTAATTCACTCGGTGATTCATTACTCTCCCCTCTTGGTGTTCTGCATGTGGTCATCCTGGAGAAAGCATCCAAGGGGTAATTGCAGCTCTATTCCCTGAGTGATTGCCTAATGCCATTAGTTCTGATCCACAGGCACATCCCCAGCAGCTCTGATGGGGTCTGGTTACAGCTGCACCCTTGTCCCTGTCCTTTGTGTGCAGGGAGGGAGGGGAGCTCACTGTGAGGACCAGTCCTCAGGAGGGTGTCCAGGGCAGCAAGGGGGAGCATTGTCTTAGAGGAAAGAAAATCAGGCTAGGGAGCAGGGAAGGAGCTTTGGGGTGTGAACATCACTTAAACATCTTCTGCAACCTGGAGTAGCCTGGAGAAAGATCTGCTAGCTCAGATAGCCAGTTCTTTTAATTAAAAGTTTATTTTACCTGTTAGGATGGCTGCTATCAAAGAAGGAGGAGGGGGGAGGGGGAGGCCAAGGAGGAGGTGGAGGAGGTGGAGGAGGTAGAGAAGGAGGAGGAGGAAGAGGAGAGAAATAACAAGTGTTGGTGAGGATGTGGAGAAACTGGAACCCTGTATACCATTAGTAGGAATGTAAAATGGTATAGCTGCTATAGAAACAGTGTGGCAGTTCTTTAAATATGTAAAAATCAAACTCCTATTTGACTTAGAAATACCATTTCTGGGTACATACGCCAAAAGAATTGAAAACAAGATCTCAAAAAGATATTTGAACCCCCATGTTTATTGCAGCATTATTCATAATAGCCAAAGAGTGGAAGCAAGTCAGGTATCCATCAACAGATGAATGGATGGGCAAAATGTGGTATAGACACATACTGGAATATTATCCAGCCTTAAAAAGGAAGGGAATTCCTATGCCTGCTATAATATGTATGAGCCTGAGAGACATTATGCCAAGTGGAATACCCAGTCACTGAAATTCAAATAGTGTATGATTTCACTGACATGGAGAGCAGTCATCCTCATAGAAACAGAGACTAGAATGGGGATTGCCAGGAAACAAGGAGAGAGGAAAATGAAGTGTGGCTGTTTCATGGGTGTAGAGTTTTAGTTTTGAAAGAGGAAGAAGCTCTGAAGTTTGCACAATGTGAACATACTTAACACGATGGAACTAAATAACTCAAACACAGTTAAGATGATAAGATTTATGTGTATTTTGTCGCAGTTTCAAAACTGGTCATTTATGTTGTAATGCTTGCTCAATTAAAAAATTGGAAAAATAGAAAAGTTTCTGCCACTCAAAGACAACCACATTAATATTTTTGCTTTTAGTAAAATTGCTTTTTAATTACCTGGGTAATGTGTTACAACATTTTCCTTTTAAAAATCAAAACATTAATGTGGGGCTGAAATCCCCCTTGCCATCACCTTTCCTCCCAGTCTCCCTCACACTTCCCAGGGGTAGATACTCTTCTGGGTAGGTGTCTGCCTATCCAGGTGCGTGCTTACCCACATAGGTACTCATCGAAGATGGATGAATGGATAAAGATGACGTTTGTGCATTATTTTAACACAAGTGCCTTCACTCAGTGTGGCTATTCTGAAGCTGTCATCTTCCACTCAGAAGAACCGTCTACCCACATCCTCACAGAAGGCTCCTCCAGCCTGAATCTGTTGCACTGAATCCCGTGGTCTGGGTTTTTCCTTTATTCAGTCATTCCTGTGTGGATGGGCAATTAGGCCATTTACCTTTTTGGCACTTTGCCTTATTTGCTAAGCAATGTTGAGCACGTGTCCCTGGGTACCCGTGTGAATGCTTCGGGGGGCTGGGGGAGACACTGAGCAGTGGGTTGCTGGATCCTGGAGATGAACGTTCTTTGATTTTGAAAAGTGTTGCCAAGCTGTCTTCCAAATTGGCTCCCCATCAGCAACACGGGAGAGTCTCTATTTCCCCCCGCACTTGCCAAAAACTGTGTTATCAACCTTACTTTTCCCCGTAGTTGGTGTATTATAAATGGTACTTGGCAGCTGCTTTATGTTGCTTGTTGTATTTTTATGATTTCTAATGAGTCTGTTTACATTCATGTACTGATTGGTCATACGTATTTCCTTTTCTGAGAATGCCCTGTTCATTTCCTTAGTCGGTTTTTTTCACTGACTTGTTTTCTTTCTCTTTCATTCATTCATTCTTTCTTTTTTTCCTTTTTAGTAGGTCTTTATATATTTAATATATTATATTTATATATTATGAATGCAAATCCTTTGTTTTACCTATTGCAAATATTCTCTTCCATGCTCTTTTTTGAAAATTAATAAGGCTTCTTTTAACTTTGATGCAGTCAGATCAATCTCATTATTATTTTACTTTATGTGTTTGCTTCTTGGGTCATTTTTAAACATTTTGATCATGAATCTGTCTGTAGTTTCTTTAGGGAAATGATTTAACATTCAGATCAAACTATATCTTCTTAAATGGGTAGCCACTTAATGCAACAGTGTTTTCTGAACAACTTATTCCTTTCTTACTATCTGAAATACTTTATCATTTATTAAATCCCCTTATACACTCGGGTCTGTTTCTGGACTCCATTCTGCTCTCTGGATTTCAACATCATACTGTTTCAATCGCTTTGCTTTGTAATATGTCTTGAGCTCCAGCAGGGCATGTTTTTTTCTCCTCCTCTTTTGTTTCTGCATTTTCTTAGCCTTCCTTACACTTTCACTCTTCCGGAGAAACTATAGAATCAGCCTGAATCTAAATATTTTTTTTCTTTTTATTTTATTCTAATTTGTTATATATGACAGCAGAATGCATTGCAATTCATATTATACAAATAGAGCACCATTTTTCATATCTCTGGTTGTACACAAAGGAGAGTCACACCATTCATGTCTTCATACATGTACTAGGGTAATGATGTCCATCTCATTCCACCCTCTCCCCTATCTAGTATTCGTCTATTCCTCCAATGCTTCCCACCCAAAACCCCATCATGAATCAACAACCTTATATCACAGAAAATATTTGACCTGAACTTATATTTTTATTTTGATCTTTCCAATTATAAATAGGGGACAAAGCTCTATTTGCCCAAATCTTACTTAAGTCCTTAGTAAAGAAAGAAAAGTTTTAGATTTAGTGTTTCCATTTTTTTTTTTGTTAACATTATACCTAGTTACTTGTTAATATTGTGAAGAGGTTTTTGGTTTTTTAATTTTTTAATTTTTCTTTTTGCCTCTTCAAATTGGTTATTTCTACTAGATAGGAAAGCTATACCTTCTTAACATGTATTATTGTAAAACAAAACATGGATTTAAGGAGTGTATAAAACATAAATATATAAGTGGACAATTTATTCTAAAGCAAATTGAATATTGCCAGCACTTTAGAAGAAATAAACAATATTACTTACCAAAATTTCTTATCAAAAATCCTCCCTTAACCATACATGGAAGCAATAACTTGCCTACTCTGCCCTTTATTATTATCTCCTGGCTTTGTTGTATAATTCTTAACACTCAAGTGTTAACCAGTGTAGTTTAGTTGTTTTTTTAACTTTGTAAATAGCCTCATTCAGTATTTTCCTTTGTATCTGGCTTATTTTTCCTCCAATATTACATTCATGCTTTATTGTTACATGGAGAAGGATTGGTGGTTCCTTGTTTTCATAGCTGCATAGTTTTCCATTAAACCAACATGCCACAGTTATTTCATTCTCTTGTTGATGGGCACTTGGTTGGTTTGCAGTTTTTTGTTTTGTTTTGTTTTGGAATGTGGCTCTGGACATACTTGTACATGTATCCTGATGTATATAAGTATTCATTTCTGTGGAATTTTCTTAGTTTGGGTTCCCTCAGAAAGACCCTGAAACAAGGACTTAAGTATAGGTAGTTTGAAAGATGATTCCAGAAAACACTATCAGAAGAATGGAGAAGCAAGACAGAGCCCAATGAGAGTTGCTTTATCAAGCATGTTCGCAGTATGGGCAAGTAGAACTTAATCCTCCCGAGTTATTCTGTGAAACTCCATAGGAAACACATCTCAGAGTTGTCCCTGCTAAAGAACAAGGTACGGGGGGATTTAACCAACAGCTCCAGTTATTCTATTTGGGGAAAACTTCTGGAAGAGGCTTTATTCCTGCAGCCCTCTGGCCTTCCCTGCCTATGGACAGGGCAGGGTCCTGAAGGCAGAGAAAACCTTCAGGCCCGGAGATGGAAGCGTGGTCAGTTGACAGAGGGCTGGCAGGAAGACCCAGGGGTTCGCCAGCACAAGGAACAATCTCTTCCTGGGAGTCTCTCCAGGAGCAGAATATTGGCCCTGGGGCATGTATATATTAAACCACTGCAGACCCTGCCACCCAGCTGTCCAACCCAGTGTGCCTAGTTATACAACAGGAGCCTACATGGAGGCTCCTGGGGCCTGCTGTACCTGCCCATTCTTGGGACTGAACGACTTTTATGTTTATGCCCTCTTGGTGGGACTCCAATGTTTTAATTTGTGATTCCTGGATTATTAATAATTTTGAGCATCTTTTTATTTAGTTGTTAGACTTCTTCTGTGAAGTACTGGTTTATATTCAGGTGTCTGGTTTTTCTCTTATTGATTTCCAGTAGATTTCATGTATTCTGGCTTTAAGCCCTTTGCCTATCATGTGTGTGGCCAAAATCCATATTCTCCTTTTTATTCTTATTACTATCTTTTGATGAATAGAAGTCCTTAATTTTAATGGATCCTAACATACAAATATTTTTCCTTTTGGTTAGTACTTTTTGAGTATTAAGAAATCTTTCCCAGGAATATGAAGATACTACCTTATGTTTATTTTCCCGAACACTTTATTGTTTTGCAGTTTACTGTGTGTTCCATGCAGAACTTGCTTTTTGTGTATGACATGAAGCAGAGGTTAAAAAAAAAATCATACCTAGCCAGGTGCCCCAGCTCCATTATTGGAAAAATACACTTTCCTCATGTTCTACATGGCCAGTCTTGTCACTAAGTGTCCATATGTGTATGGCTCTACATCTGGGCTTTCTGCTCTGTTCCATGAGTTGTGTATCCCTGTCTCTGTACACCTCTGTAGCCTAACTGAAAGTCTTCATAGTTGATGCGGCAAGGTCCTGTCTTGCTCTTCGTCAAGAATAGCTTGACTATGTGTTAATTTTTGTTTTTTGTTTTTTTGCATTCCCATATAAATTTCAGAATCAGCTTTTCAAATTCCAAAGATTGAAAGGAAAGAAAGAACAGAGGGAGGGAGAGAAATCTGTTGGGATTCAGATTAGAGATTGCACTGTATTTATATCTTACTATGGAAAAAATTAAACTCTGCATTACCCAGTCTTCCAATCCATTTATTTAAGTGTTCTGTAATTTAACCAAGTTTTGAAGTTTTCTCCAAGATTTGCATGCCTTTGTTAGATTTATTCTATGTGCTTGATGTTTTGATCTTACTCTATGTAAAGGGTATATTTCTATCTTGTTTGTTGTGTCTCTAGAAATAGAATTGATTATTGTCTCGCTGATTCTGAGCCTAGGAACCTTGTGAAAATCTCACATAATCTCATTCCAATTCTACTAGTTTTTCTTCTATTCTCTTGAATTTTTTTTATGTCCATATAATCAATATTGTTTTTTACGTTTGTCTGATAACTGGCCACCACACTGAACTTTCTTAATAGTTCTAATAATTTGTCTTAGAATCTCTTGGTTTTTCTAGGTTAAAAAATCAAATTAAAGCCTTGAAAAAAATCAAATTAATATGTAGTTATGAAAGTTCTGTTTCTATCTGGAAAAATAGTATAAAGTACCTGTTAGATATCAAGAGTCAGACTACCTGAATTTGAATCCCAGCTTCCCTACTTACTAAGTGAGCCTTAGTGATTTGCTTAATCCTCTGTAGCTCAGTATCATTCATTATAAACAGCCTCATAGGATGATTGTAAAAATCAAATGAGTTCATACAGTTAGAACAAATCCAGGCCAAGCATACGCTTGAACTTTGTCAGCTTTTATCATTTTATTAATTAGTTTCATTACTTTCTATATGTCTATGTCTTATTTATTTTTTCTTATGTTATTATATTGGGTACTTTCCTAACACAATACTGAATAGTAGGGTGCTTGCATACCGCATCTGAAACTTATCACTTTGAAACATTTCCTTCTCGTTTCATTATAAGCATAGTTGTTTTGATTCATGTCTGACATCTGAAATAATTTTTAACTGGACTTCTGAATTTGGTGCTAAACTCTGAGAAATACCCTTCCAAGGGAATTTCTTTTGTTTGAACTATGTTATTTGCATAAAAAAGAAAAACATTAGTAGTAAAATTACTTTTTTTTAAATGTCCCTGAGAATTTTGTAAAAGGAGACCTCAACCCTTTTCCCTTCCTGAAGATATGTTCATTTCTAAACAAAGTGCTTAGTTAACCTCACAAACCTCCTTAGGATGTTTGGGTTGAGCTCAGGGATGTTGGCACATCCTTTTAAAAGGCAATATCACATTCTTGAGCTTTTAAGTTTTCTTTTCTTTTTTTTTTTTTTTCATTTCACCTTTAGGTCAGCTTTAGGTTAATTTTTTATTTGTTCTAATTAGTTATACATAATAGTAGAATGTATTTTGACATTATACATATATAGAGTATAACTTCTCATTTTTCTGGTTGTGCATGATGTATAATTACATTGTTCATATAATCATATATGCACATAGGATAGTAATGTTTGATTCATTCTCTTTCCTATTTCCATTCCCCTTCCCTTCCCTTCATTCCCCTTTTTCTAATCCAAAATACTTCTATTCTTCCCTAACATCCCCCCTCCGTATTATGAAGTTAATATCCATATATCAGAGAAAACATTTGGCCTTTGGTTTTAGGAGATGGGCTTATTTCACTTAACATGATATTCTCCAGTTCCATCCATTTACCAGCAAATGCCATAATTTCATTCTTTTTTATGGCTGGATAACATTCCATTGTGTATATATGCCACATTTTCTTTATCCATTCATCTGTTGAAGGGCACCTAGGTTGGTTGTATAGTTTAGCTATTGTGAATTGAGGGGCTATAAACAATGATGTGGCTATGTCCCTGTAGTATGCTGATTTTAAATCCTTTGGTATAAACTAAGGAGTGGGACAACTGGGTCAAATGTTGGTTCATTCCAAGTTTTCTGAGGAATCTCCATACTGCTTTCCAGAGTGGTTGCACCAATTTGCAGTCTCACCAACAATGTATGAGTTGTATGAGTGTGTCTTTCCCCCACATCCTCACCAACACTTATTGTTGCTTGTATTCTTCATAATTGCTATTCTCACTAGAGTGAGATGGAATCTCAGTGTAGTTTAATTTGCATTATCTAATTGCTAGATATGTTGAACATTTTTTCATATATTTGTTGATTGATTGTACTTCTCCTGAGAAGTGTCTGTGCAGTTCCTTAGTCCATTTATTGATTGGGTTATTTGATTTTTAGTGTTAAGTTTTTTAAGTTCTTTATATATCCTGGACAGTGTTCTGTCTGAGGGACAGGTGGCAAAGATTTTCTCCCATTCTGTAGCCCCCCACTTCACATTCTTAATCATTTCCTTTGCTGCAAAGAAGCTTTTTAGTTTGATTTCATCCCATTTGATTCTTAATTTTACTTCTTCTGCTTTAGAAATCTTGTAAGTAAGCCAGTTCCTAAGCCGACAGGATGTAAATTTGGGCCTACTCTTTCTTCTGTTAGATGCAAGGTCTCTGTTCTAATGCCCAGTCCTTGATCCACTTGAGTTTTGTGTAGGGTGAGAGGGGTTTCATTTCATTTTGTTACATATGGATTTCCAGTTTTCCCAGTACCATTTGTTGAAAAGGATATCTTTTCTCCAATGTATGTTTTTGGCACCTTTGTCTAGTATGAGATAACAATTTTTGTGGGTTGTCTCTGTGTCTTCTAGATACATGGACCATTGGTCTATATGTTTGTTTTGGTGCCAATACCATGCCATTTTTGTTACTATAGCTCTGTCTATAATTTAAAGTCTGGTATTGTGATGCTTCCTGCTTCACTTTTCTTGCTAAGGATTTCTTTGGCTATTCTGGGTCTCTTATTTTTCCAAATGAATTTCATAACTGCCTTTTATTTTTATGAAGAATGTCATTAGGATTTTAATAGAAATTTCATTAAATCTATATAGCACTTTTGGTAGTATGGCCATTTTGACAATGTTAATTCTCCCTATTCAAGAGCATGGAAGATTGTTCCTTCTTCTAAGGTCTTCTTTAATTTCTTTCTTTAGTGTTCTATAGTTATCATAGAGGTCTTTCACCTCTTTTGTTAGATTGATTCCCCAATTTTTTTTTAGGCTATTGTGAATGGGATAGTTGTCCTAATTTCTCCTTCAGTAGATTCATCACTGATATATAGGAATACACTTGATTTATGGGTGTTAATTTTATATCCTACTATTTTGCTGAATTCATGTATAAGTTCTAGAAGTTTCTGGTGAAATTTTGGGGGGCTTCTAAATATAGACTCATGTAATCTGCAAATGGGAATTGTTTGAGTTTTTAAGTTTTATTAAATTCTTAATAAGCTAGATTGCATCTTCAAGTTATTTTTCTTTTCATTAAGAGAATGTCGATAGATTTGAGTCACTGAATAATTTTAAAAATGCATCCCTACAGGAAATACCACCTGAGCTGCCTAAAATTCTAGCATTACAATCAGAGTGTCAACTTCATTCTCAATGTCCTCTGATGCTACCAATTTATTTTCCTGCAAATTTTTTATCTTAACTACATTTTCATGATATTTGTTAATATAAATTTTTGTCTGTTTTTCTTCTTTGTAATTTTCTGTTTCATAAATCATCTCTTCTGCAACCTATTGTGATGAGTTTTTTGTTTTTGTTTATTCAGTGATCAAACCTAGGGTCACACACACGCTAGCCAAGTGTTCTACCACTGAGCTACATCCCTAGTCCTGAAGTGAATCTTTAAAATGTTCTTTAAGTGTTTGTAATATATCTTGCAAATGAATTTTCAGATGATGATCCCTTTTCCTATTTTCTAACATTTTTCATCTGTCTGTCATTCACAAATGACAAAAGACTCATTCGGGCTTGGCGATAGGAGGGTGTGTGTTTTGCACATGACCTCGTTTCTGGATGTAGTGAACTCACTCTCTAAAACCTGTACTGAATCTCCAATGATGCACCTAAGTGAGCTCCTGCTCTGCACAGCTTATCATCTGGCCCTGCTGAATGGCCATGGGTTTTTCCCTCTGCACCCAGGCCTAGGCTGCTGGCAAGCTGATCAAATGGTGTGTATGCAGTAGTTCCCCAAACTAGTGCATATCGAAGGCTTTCTTGTCCTTTTGCTCCCCAGAGCAGTCTGGAAACTGCACCCCTTGGGGATCAAAGTGCTATCATAGATGTCCTCCAACCCCTGCCCCAGTTTTCTTTGTCCACTGTTTTCTGAGAGTTGCTGTTCTCAGCTGGTAAATGAAGGGGAGTGGACAGAACTCTGGCTGTTCCAAAAGGCAGCACCTGCCAAGTAACCTGATGGCTAGTACAGCTGAATTTCTGAATAGTCAGAGGACACAGGTGTTAATTTTTTAATCCAGATGCTATTTTTCAATTTGGTTCCATTGGCCTTGAATTTAGGTGAGAATTCCTCAGAAATGTCTGAAACAGATTGACTTCAGCCATAGTTTCTAGTGTGGTAAGTTTTAGCTTTTATTGTAGGTCTTTGGGATGGATTTTAGTGAGAAATTAGAGAAGCTGCCTCAGGGTTTTCTAGTCATTTGAAGCCAGATATTCCTATCCAGGATTGAAGATTTGCTTTAGCAGCCCATGGCTTCCCGGATGGCTTGGAGGAATGCAACTTTGCAGCAGAAGTAGAGATCCCTCTATGCCAGACTTCTACACAGACAGAGCAGAGGAACGGGAATTGTGATTTCAAGGCACAGGGGGTCACTGTAATGGGCAGGTGGGAAATAAAATCCCACTGGACTAGTGGGAAGGCATCAGGGTTCTTAGGGCCCTGTCGCTGCCTACCTGTGGTCACTGTATGGCAAACTGTCACTCCTGGGAGTTCTAGTCTCCTTATTTTTAAAATATAGACTGAATGGTCTCCAAGTCCTCCCGTCCTGGGATTCCATGGTTTACCAGCTGGCCAGGACCGTCTGCTTTTAGCAACCTCCTCTGTGGGGCTTCTTGCTTTTGTCCCCAGAGTTTCTGCCAATAGGAAAGCAGGGGCGGCAGGCTTATCCCCACATGCTCCGGTGTGCTTCCTGCCCACAGGCTGGGCCAGCCAGAGGAGCAATGCAGCAGCCCAGGCACTGAGGCCTGCACCTTCCCCTGGGGGATTTGCCCTGTGGTCACCCTGGGCCTTTGTCCTGCCTGTGCAGAGCAAGTTTCCAGATTCCAATGAATTCAAGAACTTACTAGACTTTTTGTATTGAAAGTTAAAAAAAAAAAAGGGGAATAAAACTCGTTTTCTCCAGAAAATGATTTTGAGGCACACGAACTTAGTGCTCTCTGCCTTTTTTGGGACAAGAAATGGACATTGCTGACTTACTGTGGAGCATGTTGAGGCTCACTTGCTTACAACCCACCCAACACCTGAGTGCGAGTAGGGGCTCTGAGATATGGAGGAACAGCAGAGACCTATCATTTATCATCCACATCTTCCAAATGAGAGGAGGAGGGTGCTGCAGGAAATTCCCACATAGTCAGAAATGTGCCCCACATCAGAGGTGAAGCCCAAAGCAAAGCTTCATCATTTACCGGCAATGCCAAGCATCATGGGACTCTGGGTCTCTAAACTTGAGGACATGATCCTCACCATCCAGAGTCTCCAGGATGGGGGTGCTTGTGTGTGTGTGTGGCCCCTCCTGCTCTCCCCAGCTTTCTTTTTCTCTCTTTCCACTCACTCCCTATCCTCCCACCCAGAAATTTTGCTCTGATAAGGTAGGCTGCAGCTCTTAGATTGGCACGTGGTCATGCATCCAGAGTACCTTGTATGTTCAGGATAATTTGCCGAATGGCTTACAGGTTAGCCCTGACAGAGCTTTACCTACACCCTTAATTAGAAAACAGCCCCAGACCATTTGCACAGCACATCCCCACCTCTGCTCTTGGCCTCTCAAACCAATGTTAGTTTGGATGGCTCCACTGCCTGACAGGATTGGAATCTGGTCCATGGAGATTGAGTTTCTGAGGAAAATCAGCTTTCTACCTTAAGACGAAGCCACTAAATTTCCCATCTGACTTAGGCCAGGGACATTTGGAGAGATGTATCACAGTTAGGGTTCAGTTCTCAGGAGCCAAGCTCCGTGGTAACCTGGACCACGGTGGGTTTTGTTGATAAACCAGAACCAGCAATCAAAAAGGCAGGAAAAACTTCAGGGCATCTAAATGCAAATTATTTATAATTTTAGGAAGCACAAAATAAACAAATAATGATTTTAATATAGCCCTTCTCCAACACCCACCCCTCCTTCCCAGTGATCAGTGTCCCCACTCCAGCTGGTCCTTAGTGACAAGTGGAACTGCCAAGAGCCTGAACTCAAGTCACGTGTGTCAGCATCCCCCCCACCCGGCCCCCGTGTCCCTATAGCAATGTGCTGACACCTGTCCTTCTGCTGACCCAAGAAGCCTGCATGACTGATTTCCCAGCATCAATGGCTTACTGAACGTTAAATATGTGCTATCAGAATGTGTAATTCTTTTCCTTCCTTCCTTATTTGAATGCCAGGGACCCTGTCATTCTCATTTTAGAGGTTCTTGAATATGCAAATGAGTTCCAGAGAACTTACTTTTTGAACACCATTGCCTCTCACGGGCTTGCTACTCTTTCATTGTAAAAGGGCCCCCTCTTCAGAGCAGGCAGTAGAGGGAGTTTATTTCCCTTCTTTCCTCAAAAACCCATAGGTTTTGCAGGGAACAAGGCCAACAGTACAAATGTGAACTTATATGTGTCATTAATTTTCCTAACACAACCCCAATCGAGGGCCTGGGTTGATCTTTCCAACACAACTGCACCCCCATGTTCTCTCAGGATGTGCCCTCCTTGCTGGAGAAGGTCATTCTCTCTCCTCTTTGCAGAAGCCCTTTAAAAGAGAGCATCAGCTGTCCAGCTGGAAGACGAAAAGAATTCTCTTGTAGGCACAGTTTGCAAACCCATACACTCAGAAGTTAAGTGTCTGCTGACAAACGCACACCCTGGATGTTTTCCCTCCCCACCCCTATCCTATACCCTGGCAAGATCATATTGAACTATTCAGGGAAAGTATTTACTGAATGCAAGGAGAATAGAGCACTTCTGCATTATTTATTATAGGCTAACAATACCCATCATATGTAGAATGTATTTGGACATAAATTAGTGATGTTAGGAAACACCGGTGGTCCAGAACCTATTAGGATCTCTGACATGTATGTAAAAACACATCACAGTCCTACCTCCTGTGCAAGGCTGGGAATTGGCTATGAGACAACTTCACAAGGAAAACAAAAATCATTAACCTTTTATTTGCCATTAGCCTTCCAGGCCATTTATCTACTATTGAGTAAGCCTTAGAAAACCATTTCAAATCATGAATCTTAACCTTACCTTCTAATGCCTTCTTTTATCTCTGTGAAGGAAGAAAGAATCGTCATATCCACTAAGCACTTATGAAGTGCCAAAGTTACAGCTAGCATTTGGATGTCCTGGAGTGGTAGGCATTAGAACCCCCAATTTACAGAAGAGGCTCAACCTCATGCAACTGATAAATGAACAACGTAGAATTGGAAGCCAGGTCTTGGTTCTGAGCTGAGGCTTCTACCCTACATGTGATTCACCTTCTGAGCAGGAGGCAAAGGTTGTTCTTGGCTTTTGTGTCGGTTACCTGTAGCCACAATGATGCTGTGTAATAGAGATGACAAAGTGGGCAGCACAAAACAGCATTTGTCTTTGCTCAGGAGACCATGGGTTGTCTGGGTGGTTATGCTGATCCAGGCTATGCATGGCTGTTCTCAGCTGGTTACCTTGAGCATCTGCAGTCAGTGCTGGGTCAGCCAGAGCTGGCCATCCAGAATGGCTGGCACTGGGACAGCCCATCTCCTCCATGAGTCTGGCCTGGGCTTGTTCACGCTGCAGTCAGGCAGTGTTCCAAGAGCCTGGACGAAATACACAGCTTCCTGGGGCCCAGCCTCACAATTGCCCTCAATGTCACTTCCACCACATTCTGCAGGCCAAAGCAAGTGATAAGGCCATCCCAGACCCATAGGGAAGGTGAATACATCTCTGGCTGAAGCAAATACAGTCATGTTGCAGAGGGTGAGGGCATTGGGCCAGTTTTGCAGTCAGCCAGCCTTAGCTCCTCTGTGGGGCTGTGGTGCTCTGTGAGTGGCACCTGCTTCTCATGAGCCTCCATTTTCTCTGCTGTCTTCTTTCAGAGTCTGCACTGAGAGGCTCCTTCTCACTCAAACTAAGGGAAAGAATGACTACAGGACAGTAAAATGGCCCTTTCCAAAAGGGAAAGGAACTATGTTTCAGTCTGACAAGGGTTAAGCCTTCAACAAACCTATTTGCACTAAAGCCAAGCCCTTTGTCACCAGACTGCAGTAAAGAGGCTGCTTTAGGAGCCCCTCTTCAGCATTGGCTTCTCTATCTCAGCTAGACTGTGTTTATTTGTGGAGTCAGGGCCCACACACCTTCCCTCAGCTCTCTGAGGAGACCTATTAGTCCATTTTTGTTACAATAACAAAATACCTGAGGCTTGGTATTTTACAAAAGAAACAGAAAAGATACAGATCCCATGTTACAGTTAGTGAAGCTTATGGTTCTGGAGATTCTAAGCCATGACTTGTCTCTGGTGAGGACTTCATGGAAGATGCATCATGGCAAGAGTGAATGCAAGAGGAAGAGAAGAGATCACATGGTGAGACAAGAAACTAGAAAAAGATACTGGAATCACTAGGTCCCAGGAGAAATACATTAATTCTAAGACACACCCCCAATGACCTGAGGACCTCCCACTAAGCCCCGCCTCTTAGAGGTCCCACCACCTCTTAACATCACCACACTGAGGACTAACCTTCCAACACATGAACCCTTAGGGGACACGCACAAACCATATCTAAACAATAGCAGTCTCTGTTTGGCCTGTGTGCTTGTGGTTTGGGGAGGATTCGAAGGACAAGTCATTTCTGTAAGACTCCCTGTTCTAAGGAGTCTAACACAGGAAATGATTTTGGATTGGGGGAAGGTGCCAGGTGGGTTGGGAGGTGTAGTGAGAGGAGAGAAAAGGGAGTATTAAAGGCAGAGGTGGAAAGCATAGCTGGATTCTAAAAGAACAGGGATGGGCCAGAAAGTAAAAGAGTAAAAGAAGGGAAATGGGCGAGATGACTCTAGAAATCAAATGCAGAAGCTCAGGAATGAAAGGACAAGCCCACATGTCCAGACCCCAGAGACCCAATCAGACCACACTGGCCCTGCTGCCAACTCAAACCCAGAGCTTGCTTAGGTTATCTCCCTCCAGCAGTTGATCCCTGAGCACCCACTAGTACTACTACTAGGTGGTCCCAGTGGTTAGAGATTCTACTCCCCAAACCCCAAAACTTCTAGCCTGGGAGGGAAAAGAATCTGCTTTTATAACAAGGCTATACAGCAGGAGCCCTAATTATTCCAGACTAATAATTCTCTTGCACATCGTTAGGTTTAATTCTCCAAAAACAAATGGGAGGGTTCTCGCCCAAGACAGGAATGTTGCTCAGTGAATCTGAATTCATGATGCAAAATCCAAGTAGTGTGGGAAGGACAGGAGGATTCTGATCTGATGTTGGGTCACCCTTACTTCATGGGCCCCCCAGGAATTAGGGAGGCTGCAGAGGGTGTTTTAAAGTCTAGATCTAGTCTCCAACACTAAAAAACAAAGAAGTGTCACTGAAACTTTACTAACTGTAACATGGGATATGCACCTCTGCCTCATCTTCCTCTCAAAGATGTTGTGGAAAGTGGGGCCTCCAGACCCATCAGACTCCAATTGAGCTGAGCATCAGCTCAGTGGGTCGCCAGTTCCCCATGTGGAACTGACAGCCCCTGACCAAACAAGAACCCTAAAGATCTATGACTACAATGAGGACCAAGTTATGGGAGGTAGGTGATTTTCAGGTGCCTTAAAAAGAGCTAAAGCCGCTGCATCTGTGGGACAGAACAAGTACCAAGGTGAATTGTGGTACTATGATGGCCCACCCCCACATACCTGTACCAGCCTCCAGAATCAACCAGATACTGGCCCCCTTAACCTCTGTCACATACACACACACACACACACACACACACACACACACACATATGCACACACACCATACACACTCCTGAGGTGATGGGAGTTATCCTGGGCTTGATAAACTTTGCCTCAAGTCTCTGATCATACACCTTCAAGGGACCCATGGTGGGCTATGGGTGCATCTAAAAGCCAATTAGCCTGGGTGTCAGAGGCTAACCAATGCCAGGAGCAGCCTCTCTCAAAACAAATTAGACCTGGCTTTATGGCAAGTTGGGTTTGGAGAGGTGTGGAAAGAAGGACCGACCTGTCAGTCTTGGTTAGGGAAGATCAGCTGCAGGGGAGCAGCACTCTGTGGAGACGCACTTTCTTCATCCTGTTTCTGATCCTGGGAGAGGGAAATACAGTGGCCACAAGGTACCAGGCAAGTTGACATCTCAGGGACTCAGAGAAGGCTTGTGCCTGTCCCTTATTATTTACCTCTGGGTACTGTGTGGTTTGAAAAAGTAGGCTGCCAAGGAAACTGTCTTTAAAAAAAATATATATATATATATATAGTTAGTTGTAGGTGGACACAATACCTTTATTTTTATGTGGTGTGGGGGATGGAACCCAGTGCCTCACATGTGCCAGGTGAGCCCTCTACCACTGAGCCCCAGCCCCAGCCCCAGGAAACTGCTTTTTAAAGTATAACTCGCTGTTTCCTTTTCTGTGAATCATAGATTAGACACAGATCTGTACACACTTGTCTGTCCCAGTCCCAGACCGACATTACCAATCTGGATCAATCTTATTCTTTCCAAGGAATGGGACACTATAGTGTAGGTAGGCTGCCTCCTAGTAGGTACATCCAGTTTTCAAATGGACATGAGCTCTTGGTCCTTGTGGTAGCCCCACATGAGGAGCACCTCCCAGTAAGAGGAGGAAGTTCAAGAATGGCTGAGCACTTTCAGGATCCGCATCCCACCTCGCCATCATGCAAGACACACATCAACCCCTGGTGCATGCGTGCGTGTGCACACACACACATACACTAACACACCCACTTTTCTCCCAGGAGAAAGAGTAGAAACATATCCATGTGCTATCATGGAGGTGGGTTAGCCTTGCATCTTCCATAGCAGAATTTCCTTGGAGTAGCTAGAACCCAGGAGAGACTGGCATGGGGCTATATCATCTCAGTACATCAGCACCACCCACCTGTGAACACCTGCTATTTTGTTGGGTTTCTAGCACATTCCTGGGTTGTAGGGAACCACTTGGCATTTTCCTGGCCACTTAGAAATGGGTACATATTGACTACAGGATGTAATGTTTTAACAATACCAAAGCCATTTACATCCTGCTTGTGCCTATGGCTATAGCTGCTTCACAGCTTGGTTCTAAGAACCCTGCAGTCACGATCTCATAACAGCTTCTCCACATTGTCTGATCTCTGGACTTTTTCTTAGACTTTCAAAGCAAGTGAAATTGTGTTTACTTCCTTCAGCTCCTGACCAGCAGCTTTTGTAAGAATCATGGGCTGGTGACTGCTAACTGTAAGGACTGTGGGCAAGTAATGGACCTTCCACCTCATTATTCTGGGCTTCTGGACTTGCCGTACATTTGCAGATTCCAGGCTACAGCTTTCAATTTGCTGGCACAGAATATGGTGGCTTTAGAAAGCTGTTGGGAAGGGATAGGCAGAATGTATTGATTGGATCTTTCTCTACAGTTTGCTGAACATTTTAAGTCTTTAATATTTTTCTCTGAAATTAAATATATTCATATTTTATTTATCTATCTATACCTCACCAAATATAATCTGATGAAACCAATATGGACTTGTACCAACACTGTCTAATCACCCTACTAAAAGCATAAATACAGAATTATTTGAAGAATAATCAATATTGGTATGAAAATGAGGGCTATATGGTTAATCCAAAGGAGAGTTAATTGACAGAGGACCTCTGCCAATGTTTGCAGAAGATATTTACCCAGATTTTGTTATCAGGAGATTATCCCACTCCACTGTTTATTCAAAGTCCTACAGATGAAGGCTTGGCACCAGGCACAGTGGTTTGGGACTTGAAGTGGCAGTGTTGCCGGGCACATTGGTTCCCACATCTCAGAAAGATCTGAGAGTCGAGTCCAGAACCTGGCCCCACACAGTGTGCTCAGGATCTCTGGAGTGGAGCCCTGGGCTCTCCTGCATGGAGGGTCCCCTCTACTGTGTAACTGGGCACAGCGCTCCCCTGCAGAATGAGCCTCGCCCTGGGTCAGCAGCAAACCTGGAATGTGGACCCAAAGTCTCTCCGTTTAGTTCCTTTTAAAATGAAAGTCATCCTGCCTGATTTTCCCAGCTCAGGGCAACTGAGATCATCCAGTGAGAGCGAGGGCAGGAAGCAGAGTCGGACCCAAGCATATCTGACTTTGGAGCTTACCATTGCATTGGATGCTCTTCTGAGATTTTTAGAAATCAAGCAGAACATTGCTGCTCAGACTTAGGCATGTGGACCAGCAGCAGCAGCATCACCTGGAAGCTCATGAGAAATGCAGAGTCTCAGGATTCACCCCCAGACTGGCTGCATTTGAATCTGCCTATTAATGGGTTCTCTAGATGATTTCTTGGTACCCTTAAGTTCAAAAGCACCACTGTAGAAGCCTTGAGTTGGGGAAAGAGATGACCTGAGGTTATGGCAACCATGCAGGAATCATTATCCTAGAAAACGCAAAGGATGGGCGAATAATTACTTGCTGGGAAATTGAGAGACAGGTAGCAATAAGAGGTTTCAGCCCCTGCTATCGGAGCTCCTGCTGCTGAGGAAGCTCCCTTCATCTAAGAAAGTCCTAGGCCCCCAGGAGAATGGGTTTTAAGATAGGAACAAATTATTTTCTTGTGGGTGTGTTTAATTTTCCAAGGTAACATGATTACTTTTATTTTTTTTAAATGAAAGAAAAATCAGGAAGAAAGAGTTTGGCAAAGCTGACACAGCAGGCTTCCTTTTGGAAAGTTCTCTCCCGCCTGTTGGGTGTGCATTGCATTTTGTTTGTTTCAGAAGGGAGTCCTTTGTTTCCCTATATGATGTGAAGCATCCACCGGGGAGGATGGCCAACTAGGTTAGAAGGTCTAGTTTCTAGGGTATCTTTTCTGTGATTGTTGAAATCAAGTCCCATCTCAGTCTGTTTGGCTGCTACAACAAAATATTGTGAACTGATTTATAACAACAGAAATACATTTCTTAGAATTCTGGAAGCTGGGAAGTTTAAGATCAGGGTGCTGATAAATTCAATTTCTGTTGAGGGCCTGCTTCCAGGGTCATAGACAGTCCCCCTTGATGTGTCCTCACATGGTAAAGTGGCAAGAGGTCTCTCTCAGGCCTCTAAGGGCACTGACCCCATCGTGAGGGCTCCACCTCCAAGGCCTAATCACCTTCCAAAGATCCCACCTCTTAATACCATCACCGTGGGGCTAGGATTTCAGCACACAAATCTGGGGGAGGGACACAGACATTCATAGCAAACCCTAAGACATTCCCTTGATGTATTGAAATGGCCCCTCTCACATGATGCTCCCAACAGATAGGAAATGCCTGAATGGAGAACCAGGAAACCACATTACAGACCAGGGCTTTAAGGTGTGTAGAAATCCAGCCAGTCGTCACCCTGAAGGCCTGCTGTGGGGAAACGTCAGTCCAGTTGAAGAGACTCCTAACCTGGGGCTGAATGTCCAGTGGAGTATGAAATACAGTTCCTGGAGAGGCCTCCTGATCCAATCCTCTGTCCCTTCCCTGCCTTTCCCCAGTTTGCTCAGGGGTGAGGCTGTACAAAACCCCTGGGGAGATGGGATTTCTTTCAAGTGATTTTAACCCATGTTCTCGTCTCTTTATGATTTGTATGTACTGCATCATTTAACTGTTACAAGTCACTTTTCTGAGAAACCAAATCTGTCTAGGAATTGTACCAATTCCCTGAAAGAGTCAAGATGCCATTTGTCATCATGGTTCCAAGGACTGTGTCCATGGCTCCAAAAAAGAGTCAGTGAGGAATATTAGAGAGACTTGGTCACCACCTTACAGGAACTTACAGGCTAAGTGATGACACATTAATGTCCTGGCTGCATATGTCAATCCAAGTGTGATACTTATTCTCCTAATTTCAAAGAGACTCTGCACATAGTAATAGGCCAATTTAGGACCTTAAAGCCCTGTCATTGTAACCCTGGGTTTCTATTCCCACCCTCACCTTCCATCTTCTTATACTGACTTCACTTCAAATTACCCAAATTAAAGTCGGGTAAACCAATTATTTTGGGGTCCTTCCCTGTTTTGTTTTGAAGGTTTTGTTGTTGTTGCTGCTGCTATTGTCATTTTGTTTTCATTCTCCCGAAGTCTAGATGGAAAGAATTGGGGTCAGAAAGATATCATCATCTTCTAGTTTCATTCTGTTAACAAAGTTTAGAGTCATATGGGTAGGATCCTTGATCTTGAAAAAAATATGCAATTTTAAGTTTTGTTTCCAAAAGATAATTTCAGTTCAGCTTAAAACAATAATAGAGGGTGAATATAAGAGCAACTGCCTCACCAGGCTTTCCCCTGGAGTCCTTTGTCACACCTGATTTCAGAGTAAAGAATTCTAGGGGTGTGCCAGGGGACAGGGACTTAAAGTGAAAGAGCACTTCAGCTGTTCCAAACCAGACTGTAAACCAGCCCCGTCTCCTCCTTTCTCCCATCCCTGCTACCTAACAGATGCCCTCCATCACCCGCATGAACTGGGAAGGCTGGTTATTGACAGCCAGGCAATCTGCGCAATAAAGCTTAACGGTCTGCATCCCCTTGTACTGTGTTGTCGATGTTTTCAATGGATCACCTTCCGCTGCTGGTCCCCACACTGCCACTGACTCCTTCTCCTTCTTTTCTTTCCCTTCAAGCGTGCAAACGCAAAGAGCAAGAACCAAACAAAGACAGGAACAATTCCCAGAAGAAATCCCGCCTGGTGTTCACCGACCTCCAACGCCGAACACTCTTCGCCATCTTCAAGGAGAACAAGCGCCCGTCGAAGGAGATGCAGATCACCATTTCCCAGCAGCTGGGCCTGGAGCTCACCACCGTCAGCAACTTCTTCATGAACGCCCGGCGCCGCAGCCTGGAGAAGTGGCAGGATGACCTGAGCACAGGGGGCTCCTCGTCCACCTCCAGCACTTGTACCAAAGCTTGATGGAAGGACTTTGCCGGGCACAAGTCACCTCCAAATGAGGACAGCAGATACCAAAAGAAAACACAAAGGAGAAAAAAAAAAAAAAAAACACCAGATTCTTAGCTGGGGCCCTTCACTGGTGATTTGAAAGCACAATTCTCTTGAAAAGAAACTTCTATTCTAGCTGTAATCATAGGCCAGGTGTTCTTTTTGTTTGTTTGTTTTTAATGGCTATGGAGTCCAAGTGCAAGCTGAAAATTAATCTCTTTGAACCAAACACTGTCCTCCGAGCATGCTAAGCATCCCAGAAACCCAAATGGGGGCCTTCCTGGAGCAGGTTAATTCCAGTATTGTGTCAACTAAAGCTCAGGATTGCTTAAAATGTCCACAGTCCCACTTCGGGTCCTGTCAACCTCTAGCTGTCAGCATTCCCATGGGAAACAGAGGGAATTTAGGCTGTGGAAGGACTCTTGAGTTTAGGCTTCCAAGACACTAAAACAAGAGAAGAATCTAGCAACAAGAATGACCTCATTTGTTTTCCAAGTGCTTAGCCTCATTACATCACAGTACACCAAAGTTCACAGCCATGACATTAAAAAAAAAAAAATCAGAATAGTAACTACTGAGCACAAGTTTTAAATATGGAAGTTTAAAAAAAATAACAATCCAAGGACCTGTTTTTCCAACTCAGGCATCTTTCATCGAATGGTTTGGAGAGCTTTAAGTTGATCCAGTTAGTGGTTTTCTTTTCTTTACCTCCTGGAAATCTCATGTGGTCTTGGATCTGTCCAAAAACAAATCAGTTCACTTGAGCTCAAAGTATCAAGCACAACGAAGATAAACAGAAGTAAGGAAGGTTCTGGATTCATTGCATCTGGATTTTCAAGACACCTGTTGTGAAGTCATTAGGGAATCGTTAGGAATATGGCTTCAAGCACATTTTGCAGTTTGCTACAAATTTTGTTTGTACATAACGCAGACGCACACTCAGGAGGCCAATTTAACTGTTACGGTACATGGAGCAAATGCAGCATTTTAAAAGATCTTAAATTTTTTTTTAGATCTAATGTATCCTTCTTGATTTATTAGTCATCTGGTTCCTCCTATCATGCATTAACGACCACCACGTAATTCATTCTCTTTCTGATTTGTGTTGTTTCCTCCACCATCCCGTTAATAGGGATGTTTCCAGTGTTTTCTAGAAAGAAAAATATTAATAAATCAAACCACTACACATGTTGCTCATGACTGTCATCTAGTCCTAACTCTCTTCCATTGTTGACTCATCCTTGCAAAACAGCTGATTAAATCTGGAGAAAACACAGCACACCAAAGAAGCAGAATACTGCAAACCAAAGACATTTATTACTTGCCATTTTCTAGCCTAAAAATACTGTGATTACTTTTAGAAATCAGAAAAACCTCTGCAACTCCGAATGGCATTCAGCTCTTGCATTTGACTCAGTTACGGGCTGAGCGAACCAGCTACGCCAAGGATGTTAGCCAAGTACCCCAGGCGGTGGCTTTACCACGCCAGCTCTGGTTCCTGGATGTCACCTTCCCACAGCAAGCGAAGAGCACCCACAGAACTCTGGGAGATTGCAAAGGTCACGATGTGCATATTTACCAGTGAATGGCCCCAGGTGGGCACCATGGGGGTGTTCAAAGCAAGCCAAACGCTGCAATGATTCTTTACAGACACTTGAGACTGACTTTTTTATGAATTACTTAATCGAAACCAAAGAAACTTTTTCTGCACCTACTTCTGCAACAAATAGAACTGTCCCATAAATGAATAAATAAATCCGTAAATCAATGGAAATCACCACCAACGAAAGGAAGCACGCCAGAAAAAAAACAACAAAAAAAAGTCCACAAGAAAACAGTGAGATGCACTGTGTTCAAATAGACCTCTTGGGACATTTTTTGGAAGCAGATTTGAAAGAAAGGGTTAAGACAAGAATTGAAATAAGGAAGCGCCTCCGTGGCTGCTGCTTCATTTGACAACTCACACGGTAATCTTAAAGTTGAAGATTGTCTTTAATTTGTGCCTATGCAGTTTTTCAAAAGAACACGGAACAGAGCAACAGAAACCTCAACAGCTACAATACCAAAGATGAGGATTTCTCACATCTTTTGTTTCCGTTCATGATCTCCTTTTGCCTGGCTAAAATACTAATAGCGTCATTGATCTGTGCAAAGGTAATCAATTTTGTTTCTCTGAGCAACAAAAGGAAAGGGTCATTTATTTGATTTTATCGTTTTCCTTTTATTTTGTTTTATGGCTTTTTACCCCAACATGGAATCTCTCAAAAGGTTCCATGGACTCCAAATTTAAGATGTTGGGATACTGAGTAATTCTCTCTGCTCAACCAAGTGTGGGGAATGACATTGTCGCTTGAATGTTCTTTGCTTAACCCTTAGACTTGGTTCCTTCTATGTTCAGAGTCGCATCATCAGGGGAGGGAAGTGGAGCTAGGGTCGGGGCAGGGGTCTTAGTGACGCATCCTCTCCCTAGCCACAAAACCAAAGAATTTTTAGAGGAATTTAACCAACCTCATATTCATGTGATTGCTACATCTTAACAGGGCTTCATTTGGGGGTAGGGGAAACATGTAAAGATAATTGCCAGTTTCTACTTTTCTATTAGCTTTTTAAAAATCAGCTGTAAAGTTGCATTTCTAAAGAAAGATATATATAATATATGAATACATATATAGATCAACTTGACATTGGTGATAACCCCAAATTTTTGCTGTCCAAATTCATGTCTTGTTTTTTGTCACGTGCTTCATTTGCTGAAGATTCAGCTTAGAGTTTCGCTCATGTCTCATACCATGACAGAGTTAATTGGACATTGTGGATGATTTGGAGTATTCAGATTTCTATGAAAATTTCTGGGAAAGAGAATTCAAGTATTTCACCATTTAACCTGTTGATAAATAGATTCATGATATGAATGAGTTTTATTTGTATCTAAAGTCATCTTTATTCTATGCCTCAACCACGACCAAGGTGGTGAGTGAGGTATAGCCACCAGATTCAGCCCAGAGCTGGGCCACTGATGGTGGGGTGCTCATCTTCTGTAACTGCTGGGAAGATTCTGTGGTCCATTCCCACCAGCTATGGAATATGAAGCCAGCTCAGAAAATCGTTCTCCAGGAGATTCTGTCCATCAGGGTGTTCCAAATCCCCCTCAGTGAGTAGATCCACCAGAGACTTCTCATGGGGAAGTCCAACTCCTGTTGCAATGGGTTGATCAGTTTCCTCAGGGTGGTACACATTACCAATTTGCATTGACAAGCCTGCGTGCAACCACAGCTGGCACTGGGGTGGGACCATGGTGGTGTTCTTGGGGGGAGGCGTCTCAGTCCTGGAGAAAAGACATGTAGCAGGTTTGGGGGAGAGTCCCAGAGTCCTCCCCCTGGAGAGCCCCATCATCTACCACGCCACCTCCTCACTCCCAACCATGTAGATGGCCCTTTAGGCAGAGACTGCAGCCATGGAGCTGGGAGAGAATGTGATTCTCCATGATTTTTGTAATTTATCCCAGCTAGGGGATTGTTCCTTGATGTTTCCCTTGTGTCCCTTTTATCCTTTTCTCATACTCCACGTATCCTTTGTCAAAGGATCAAGAGAAGAGTGTCTTTCAGCAGGGGATTGTTCCCATGTGTATTGATGAAAATGAATTTTAACTTGGCTATTTCTAAACAAGTCCTTGTGACTGTGGCCAATGGAAATGGTTGTTCTTGAGAATAGGTTGAGGAGCTAAGTCTCTTGGTTTTGTTAGTGATTCTTTGACACATTAATCTCAGCATCTTGGTCTCTGGCATCCCATGAAGATGCATAGGCCAAAAGTCTGCCTTTGTGGCCTGACATTTCAGAACTGGTCAAACCAGTGTTCTGGTGATCAGAAAAAGATGTCATAGTATGAAAAAGGCAAGAATTTCCCTCCAAGAACTCTTGATAAATATCTCATACTAAATAATGTTATACCAGAGAGAAGTGCTTGCTTTTTTAAAAAAATTATTTACATACATAAATATATATGTGCATCTTGTACATTTATTTATCAAAATTTAAAGCCCTACAGAATTTGTTAGAAATCTGAAAGAAAAAAAAATTGCTGTATTGAAAGATTATAGAATTTAAAACAGTGAGTTTCCTTAAGAATTTTTAAAAAATTGTTTTACATTAATAATTTCAGAGAAAATAACCTTTTGGATTTGGTTATAGTTTAAAATCCATTCCTCAATCCAAGAAAAATTCTAGGCATGCCTCAGCCATCAGCAATGACAGGGACTATGTGAAGGACTACAAAGTTTCACCTTCTTGAGGCAACAGATATTCTAATGTTCACAGCTACTAAGTGGAAAGATATTTAACCTTATGCCTTTACATAATGAGGTTTCATGTTTGCTTTCAACATAACGTGATTTTGGTACTAGGGATATGATTGTTCCATTCCAAGAAATTTTTTTAAAAGATATTTATCTTCTAAAGGAAAGCAACAACAACAACAACAACACCTCAACACCAATATTTAACAACTTCCTCCAAAATGTAAAAGAGTGTTTAGGATGTAGCACACAAAGTTACAGGCTAGTCTGAGCTAGGAAGGACCCGGTGCAATGCTTTCTCTGGAAAATTCAGAGTTGGCCGCAGAGCAGCTCTTTTCCCAGAGACTCTTAGCAATTATGAGTTTAAGAAATACAAGCTCATTTTCATTTCAAGCTCAAATAAAATCAAAATTAGGAAGGTAAATCTCACACACACACACACACACACTTTTCTACGTCCAGTAGTGTATTTCAAAGCTAAATATAAATACCCCTATCAACCATTTTACATTGTCTATGCTGGCCACCCACATATTAGTGCAATAAATTAAAGTTGAGCAGATTTTTTAAAAGTCATAATAACTACTGCTGCCTAGGCATAGGGAGAAACTTTCCCACTTTTGAAAATGTTAGGATTCTAGGAGTCTCTGTCATTAAAGTTTCTTGACAGCATGCCTTTGCAGTGAACCCAGATCTTTAGGTGGTTGTATAATGAGAATTTTCCAAAATCTAAGAACAAACTGGGTTTCAATGTTATTGAAGAACTCTCCATAAAAACTGGAGAAAAAGGGATAATACCTGTTGTTAAATTAGGGTTGACCACAAGGCCCAAACACAAGTACTTTGGTAATAACTCTCTGGAATCACAACAGCTCAGAACTTTTTGCTGTTATTGTTGTTTAACCAAGAAGAGCGAATGGGAACTGGTAAGAGGAAGAAAGGATAGAGCTGGTATACCTATAACTTTCTGATATTTGCAAAACTGGATAGCTTAATAATTTTGTCCCTATATCTAAGACCAAGTCACCTCTGAAACAACAGGAGATTCCAGGTTTAAAATAAGGTCACAAAAATCCTCCCTAAAGAAGAATGGCACCCCAGCTGGTTGTATGAATTTCATAAGAGAAGGACATTGGCTGTAAGTATGGATGTCCCAATGCCTTTATCTGTCAATGAATTGCTTCTTTCCAAATTTGGGCGGAGGGATGGTTTGTTTATTTATTTTGGAAGGTCCCAAAATACTTACGAAATACAAAAATCATTTCTCAAATAATATAGGACCTCACATAGATAGGTGCAAAACCTCTAATTGAGGCTCATGGGCTATGGTGTGAATCCCATAGAACCTTGACCGCTCATTGTCCTCAGACACCAAAATGGCTTTGACAGTCTGGGGAAGTGAAAACTGGAGCCCTAGCTTTCCCATACAGGTTTTGAGTTAGGTTGATTGAAATTAACAATGTAAAACATTTTTAGTGGGGAAATGTATGTAATTAAAAAAAAAAAAAAACATGGCTACAGATTTGTTCATTTCGCTGAAGTCTTGTACTCAATCCATTTTTAGCAGCAGGTATTTCATATAGCATAAACCTTGGAAGTTTGCTTAAAGTTTATAGGGTCTGTCAGCTTGGATGTATACAGCTTTAGATGCATATTTCAACAGGTATTCTCATAGTTGTCTTTACATGAACACATTACGCATAGGTGTCTAGACTGTGTACATGCAAGTGTGTACAGACATACTCAATACATATATACTGTAATCTGTTACAATAAATAAATTTTAAATCATCTTGTAACATGTATGTGGTACTTTTGCAATGTACATTGTTTTCACTATTATTTATTGTAACACTGAAAACCAAAGTGCAGGAATATATATGTGTATATATAAAGTATCCCAGCATCTTCATTGAGTTACTTTCCTTTGGGCACATCTCAGATAAAACTCAACTTGTAAAGGAACCTTGGATATTATTTAATCATCTGTGTTAGAATGACACCTACGCTTGATCACCTCGGTTGAATAGCTTTATTCTGGATCTCTCATAACTAAAGCTAAATCCAAAGACCTGAAAAAGGACCAAAAAAAAAAAAAAAAAGAAAAAAAGGAAAATAAGAAAAAAAGGGAAAAAAGGAAATGAAAGAAAGAAAAAAGAAAAGAAGGAAAAAATAGAAAAGTAAAGCTCAAACCAATGGGAGAAAGTGGGTTCTGGTTTCCTGGGTGGAGACAAGGCTGCCCTGGTCCTGGGGAGGCCACCCTGGCTAGTGAGGAGTGGTGATTTTTTTTCTCATGCTTGTCACATCGAAATGGTCTTCAATGTGAGCTTTAGAAGTTACACTTTCCTGCTTTATTTCCCAGTAGACTACAGAAAGAGATTTTACATTTTGTCATTCAAAAAATGAAGACCCTCCCTCCAAATATTTTTTTTATAATCTTGTTTCTTTGGGTTATGACCCAATAAGTACTATTAATGTAATTAATTTATTTAAATTAGTTTCTAGTACATAAGTATATAGATTTGGAGTAATTATTTAATCATCCTTCCTTAGTTAAATTTTACTTCTTGTACTTATTTATCAAAATATAGACCAGTGGTGCATCAGAGATGCAAAATCTTACTTAGAATATTCTCAAAGTTTAGTTTGCTTTATAAAGCAGTGAAATTCTGTTACAGACAGGAAAGAAATATAGGTTACGAAAAAAAATTGGGGGGTATTTTTTCCTTCTTGAATTAACTTTTAAAATAGTTTAAGTAATGATTATTAAATTATTTAATTTAAGTTCACAGCCCCACCTGGTACCAGGCGATCTTCACCTCTTAATTATTGGGGCCCTCAGAGCCTTCATATTGTAACTTATTTATTTAACTTATTCAGCATCTGAGACAGATGCACTGTATAGTTTATATTTTTTATTTAAAACAACAGAGAGCACTGCAGTTTGTTTGCTGTCAGAACAACAGAGCAAATTTTGTGGACAAGCAATGACTATTCAACCTGAACCTGTACATTCAGAAACATAAGCTGAGACCCTGCTTCACCAGCCTGGATTTCGGGGCTTCTATATGGAAACTGGAAAAATAAGTTAAAAAAAATCATAGACAAAAAAAAAAAAAAAAAAGAGAGAGAGAGAAACCCTTACACTAGCTGCTTCCAAGAATGAACTATGTGTGTGTGTAAAGCAACAAAAGAGGGGAAAAAAAGCAGAAAAAAGAAAAAAAAGGAAAAAACTTTCTATTTCTAGTGAGAACCAAAGAAGGCTACCTCACTGACTTTTTCCATTTGTAATTTTAATCGTGTTGATGACACTAAAGATACCAAAGATTTCTTTCTCTGTGCGGTCTGCATTTTGCTTGTGCTCTTTTATAATTTGAACTATTCTCTGACGTATGGTATGTACAGCCACAGCTCAGATACCCCAAAGAAATAATTATCTATGTGATGGCGGCTGCTGATTTAAAAAGGGATATTTTCTGTGTTTCTCTCATTTGTTTGCCATCCCCTCCATGTGGTCAGGAGGCAAATATGGATGCTGCTGTAATTGTATTCCTTAAATTCCAATTCCAAATTGGTGAAGAAGACTGGTTGGAGATGGCCTTCAGTCCTAGCCATGACCTCTCCCTCTCTCTGCTTGGAGTTATCACAGCAAAGATTTCCAATTACGAGACCTTAGAAAGTCTAGCCATTGGGTAGCAGAGCTGGAAGGGACCTCAGGATTCAGTTAGTACAGCCCCTTGTGGTCTAGAGAAGTGACACAGTTATCCAAGTCAAATAACTGCAGGGCCAAAGGCCACCACAGCATCCTGCTCGGCCCCAGTGCTCCATTGTGTGGTGCCACCTCTGCGTGACACTGGGTACATGTAGGCAAATAGGAAAGTGGCGATCCTTTAGCAATGAGCAGGGACTGGGGCTTATCACTTAACACTTTCATTTTGTGAGAATAATCACAGGCACGTTCAGTACCTACCTAGTTATACTGCCACAGTCACATATGGTCAGTTGCCCAGTACGATGGCCAGCCTTGAAATATTAGGGCTCATGCGGGGGTTTCTGCCCTGGGAAATACATATTGATCCAAAGAATGTGATTGCTTTGCAATCTCCCCATTCCAAAGTGTTGTAATTAAGCTTTTAATTCACTGGGAGGAGAAGTTTCATTCTTGGCCCAATGAGTTTAATTACTATGGACATTTTTAAGTCAGTATTTACCAAGAAAGGGAACTTGATTGCCATTTGCACGTCTGACATTTCTGCTGTCAGTTCTTTTCCTTCTCCTTTACACTTACAGGGTTTACATTTCATTTCTAAGCCACTCTGGAGAAGAAAAATTTAAACCGAACATTATTAGATGCCGGTTATTCATTATGAGAGACCCCAAAATTTTCAAAGGAATTGATATGCTAGTTTAAGAAATGGTCTAAGTTGCTTCTCTTTTTTCCTTAGTCCTGAAATTAATTGGTCTTCTTGAAGTTTCTTTAAATTCCATTAAATGATAAATCACTACTGAGATCATTCATCAAAGTGATTGGTATGTTAGCCAATGAATCTTCTTCAGCTTCTGACCAAATGGGTTTGAGACACAGATAACCACCTCTAATCTATACAGTTCTTCATTCAATACTAGTATTTTCCACTTCACCTAATATAGTAACCTTTGAGGTTTTTCTTAAGAGACCATTTAGACAATAAAGGTAATAAAGGAGAGAACCAGTGAGTTCATCAGTTCTACACATCAGCAGGGTGTGTAGTAGAGGCATTGAGAAAATAGACTGACCAGCTACGAAGCATTCAGTGTCTGAGGTTGCCATGCACCATCCTGACACATGTGAAAGCTCCTTCCTGTCCCACTGAGCTCAAAGCTCCAGATTCTCCCTTCATGAGGCAGACCTGTAAGGCCTTCCTTCCAAGCAGTAAATTGCTTTGGTTTTCTTCCCAAATTCATATTAGAAGTAGAATTCTCAGAGTACCTGGGCGACAACAAAGATGGCCTAAGCCATTAAGCATCAGAGTGTTGCCCCTTAGGCAGACACAACCTTCCTCAGCCTTCCTACCACCAAGTCCCACAAGTGAGAACCTAGAGAGCAATGGCAGCCTGAACACAGAAAACATCCCTAAGGGGCAGACCCCGCCTCAGCAACCCCCCCTCAGCCTCATGCTTCACTTGCAAAGTGTGACATAACCACGGGACGAGTGCCTTGCTTGAACCAAAGCAACGATTTAGCCAGTCTGGACCTCTCTGTGCTTTTTTTAATCCTTCCTGTGAATACCTCAGCTTCAACTGGGCCTCCATACAGTAAATTGGTGGGCTTATTGTACTGTGGTGCTTTGCAATGCAACCCTGCAAAGAACAAGTTTGTACTAATACCAAAGGTTCTTTATGTCTCCTCCTCCTGCCTCCCATTCTTCCCCTTTTCTAGTTCTTCACGGTTCCAAAGCTTTAATATGAACCTGGGCATGTTGGCAATGCAGACCGCGCAATTCCTTACCGAATTTTCTCAGATATACCTCATAGATAATAGTGTTTAGAGTAATGTTATTATAGCGTATGTAATAAATTATTCACTGTTTCTTTTTGGTAACTGTAATTTAAAAAAAGAAAAAAGAAAAAAAAGCTTTATACGTTTTAGGTTGTGCTTTTGTAATAGATGAAAAGGTGCGCTTAAAAAGAAAAATGTATGTTCTTTTTTTTTCCCCTTTGGATTTTATTTATTCTGGATTGGGGAAAGTTGCAGAATGAGCCCAAAGTTTACAGTTTCATATTTTGCTGAAGAAACAATCTGTGTTCATTTGCTCTGTTGAAAAAAATAATAATTATTTTCTACATTTGTGGTACTTGGTCTGAACAATTAATTGTTCTGTGTTAACAGTGTAGTATTATAATTAGCAACTGCCAATCAGTGCTATAATTTTATGCATGAGGCTAAAAATTTAGCGATGTGATGCATTGTGGTCTTAATAGCAACATTTTTCATTTTGAACTAGATCTTCCTCTTTGGTTCAATGGACATTATTTATGCATGGGCGCCTATCGTTTGTTAGCAGTTGTGGAACAGTTGTGTATACATTAAACTGTGAAAATGTACACAGTTCAGCCTCAGACAGTGGTAATCTTGGTTTTATTGGAAGATGTCTCACCTCAAAAATATCTTTACACCTGTTGGGATTTCAGAACAAGTCAGATTGAATTGGGTTCAAATTTTATCATGAGAAAAGTCACTTCAAGTTTGTTAGCCAACTTGCATTTCACCAACTGGGATCCTCATAACCCAGATGTAGCACTATATCTGAGAGGGGTTTGAAAATAAGCATCAAAAAGCAACTCACCTCTGCATTTTTAATTTCCACTCAACTGAGTTCTTTTGGCTTTATGTTCATGACTTCAGACCTAAGTGGCTATGTATATGGGATGCTAATTCATCCAGCTCCGGCTCTTTCGTCTCTGGGAATGGCTATTTTTCGACTATGTGTGGTTTCCTCCAGTATTTTGATGTCAGGTCAGTTCCTAGTAGAAACTCAAAGGGCATCAATATCAATAATTCTCTGACTTTTTTATCCCCTCCCCTGGATATTCCCATCAACATTTTCACAGTGATTCGGGCAAAAATATATGGCCATTCCCCAGAACTTCATCTGTATGGTTATGTCATTGTTTTTCCTTCCCATAGCCAGATTGACTTGCTCCGAAATGCTACACCTATCTTCTAAAGGGGAGTATAAGAAAAGAGTTTGAAGCCCAGTTTAGGAAAACCATCTTGTTTTAAATTCCCCAATTATCTCAGAGTAGTTTTCAGCTGCTGTGGATTGAGCAAACTAATTCTTATATTTGGGTTCTGAGCTCCATCCTCAAGTTTCAGACCTATTTTCCAAACCAGTATGCTTGACATAAAGCCAAATCAACTGCCAAGCACACTTTGTTTTGCATAGGAGAGTGCAGATTGGAAACACAGCAGTGTGCAATGCAAAATGTTAGAAATCACCGACAGTCGAGCATTCACATTATCTGTCAATGAGAACGTGTTACAAATGTGCTTTCATTAATAATACAGAGAAACATTTTCATTTGGCCTTATAAAGTAGGTTGTGATAATGAAAGCTTTGTAATATAGTCTTTTTATTTTTCCTTTTATTAATCTGCCAAAGATGGGAATGGATACAAGAATTTTAAAATGGGCTTTTGTAAGACAGTTGATGATTGTAATAGTGTTTAATCTTCTAGAAAGCTTTGTATGTTCTTCTGCAATAAATCAAATCGATATTTGTTTCAGTAAATTCTCCTCACAACCCACAAACTGTTCCTCTTGATGCAGATATTGTAGCGTCTATAAAGTTCAAATGCATTTTCCATCCAAAGAAAACAGAGGGGTGTCTGAGACATGAGTGTGTCCAACCCTTTTTATTACAGACAACACAGGGGTCTGGCTCACTAAGATTTGCCAAGAAGTCTTGTCTTATGAAATTTGAGGTATATTTTGTTTGCCACTTATGTCCTTTTTTTTTTTTTTAAACTTTGTGGAAAGTGATGTTGAATCAAGTGTAAGCTGAGTTTTACAGACATCTGAAGTAGCTACATTGTGAATGTTATTTTGTTATTAAAGGGTTTTTACTCAATACTTTGTGCCAATGGATGTCCTTTTCCTTGGAGACACAGAACTACGGAATCACCAGCTTGGCCTGGTTTTATCTCCTGCCCTCCTGGAGAAACAGGGCCCTGACCTGGGAAGTAAATGGAAGGTCTGGGCTAGAAGGTAGGTTTGGGACATTAGAAAGAGATCTCCATGTCTGTCAGCTTTAAAGAGAGCTGGGTCCAAACTCTAGCCTCACTATCTTTACACCCCGACACTGTCTGAGATCTCTTGGGCACATACCAGCATGAAGGCAGACCCCATTCACGTAGGAATGGAAACGAAGAGAAAATGGCAACCTCGAATCTTCTGGGACCCAGTGGGTACTCACCAGTCACGGCTGCGGTGGCCTACCTGGTTGACTTCAACTGGGCTAGCACTGAAGGCCTTTCTTCCATCTTGACTACTGCAGAGGGTCCAGGTCCACTCATTGAGTGGGGCTCCTCCAGATCAGAAACCCCTCCCCACCCATCCTCTGCAATCCACTTAGCTATCCCATCTAAAACTTTTGGAGATACTATTTGAAAATCCAAGCCAGGTTGGAATCAGGTTTTCTAATATTTTGTTTCTAAGTTGTATTTTAACTTCCCAATTCTTTCATCTGTAAGAGGGAAAAGAAGACCCTTCTGTCTCTCTGTGCCTTGCTCCCATCTCAGGGCAGACACGCACGTTGCCCAGGCTATTACTCAATACTTTGTGGACAAGTATTGAGGGACAAGCTGTAACATAGCTATGGAGCCAATCAAGAGCACAGCCCATCCAAACCTAGTTTATCTCTACTTGAACATCCTATTTAAAAAGTTGTTGAGCCAGGTACAGTGGTGCTTGCCTATAATCCCAGCAGCTCCAGAGGCTGAGGCAGGAGGATTGTGATTCAAAGCCAGGCTCAGCAATTTAGTGAAACCCTAAATGACTCAGCAAGACCCTGGCTCTAAATAAAATATGAAAAAGGGCTGGGGATGTGGCTCAGTGATTAAGCACTTCTGGGTTCAATCCCCATTACAAAAAAAAAAAAAAAGTTGTAGAACTTAGGGGTTTTTTTCCCCATACTTCTGACTTTAGCTCAGTTTGGCATTTAGCTCAAAAGCCATCTTACAATCCAGAAAAGTTCCCCCTTCTCTTGCCCCATGTATGTCAAGGAGCCTGCCACCTGAGATAAAAAGTTAAGTCCCAAACAAAACCTATCTAGCTACCAGGTAGGTAGTCATATCACTAACAGATACTGCGGGAAGGAAAAATATGATCTTCTTTCTTTAGTGTGTTATTTTTTTTGTACTACACAAGCCCAAATGGTGCCAGTTAAGTCTTCACCACAAAATGTTTTAAAACACCCACAACATTAGAATTTCTGAAACAAGAATTCAAGCTTCACACTTGACCAATTGATAAAAGAATTACTAAAGTTTGAACTGAAAATGGTACAGGCATTAAACTGGTTTTGGTTTCTTTTTGAATCCCTATCTCCAATCACCAAATTTTTGTCCCCCTTAGTCCAAGAATGGTTCAGTCTTTTCTCCACAAATCTTAGATGCCACAAAATTTCATGGATGAGGATAATTAGGAATTGACCAACATTCTAATTAATTCTCTTCATCATCCTTTGCTTTTCTCAAAGAAGGTGTTTCCCTGAACTGCAGAGAAAGAGCCCAACTAATATCTTTTTATTCTTCCTATTCAAATATTTCCACCCAGATCAATACTTTGTTAGCATAGGTACTACAGATTCTTGGTCAGTGAATTCTCCCAAGAGAAATTATCCTCCCACCAAAGTGGGTAAAAATAAGTACCAATATCTTTTCTCCACCTAGTTTTGTTCTCACAATCCAAGTCAGTCTTGGCAGTTTCTTCATATTAGGCCTGGTTGGAGATTTTTTTTTTTGGGGGGGGGGGTATTCAAAACACCATTTCACGTGCTGGTTTATGGGGTTTAGATCCTTTCTTCCAATCTGTTGGTTATTTTGTGGTATTTAAAGGTGACTGTGATGAGAGAAGGGACAAGGTAAAGAGAGAAGAATTTGCCCCAGCTCTGTTTAAAGTTTTAAAATGGAAAAGAGACCCACCTAAGCCATGGGGAAATGTGGGCATCTCTGTCAATGACCACACTCTTCCACCTGCCTTCTAAGTGGCTGGCTATTCCAGAAATCCAGTTCTTCAGTAGGAACCCAACTACCTGTGATAGGACTCACACCCAATTGAAGGAAGACAAGAGATTACAAAGTCACATGCACACCTTTTGTTCTGTTTCTTTGCTTTTCCAGATATTATCTCCAATATTAAAATCACAGGAGAAAGTGTGAAACTGTTACTTTTAGTCAAGCCCTTTGACATTACCTCCCATGTTTAAAGCCAGGAACACACACTCCCTCCTATTTTGAAAAAGGAAACCTAAACACTGATCCACATTCTTATTTCCTTTTCACCCTGAGCTATATTCCCCAAAACCATCATAGTGCAGATTTTGCTCCATCTCAGACAGGTAGAGTCAGAATGTGCTGAAAGATTTTCCAGGGATGGTCAACAGGGTATATGTTCAGTGGCTGCCCTGAAGTCCTAGTGGGGATGAGGATCATACTTCATTATCAAGGGAATGCTCACCCTTGATGAGGTCCCAGTCCTCTGGAAGATTTCCTTGAATGTTAACTGCATTTTCCAGTTTGCTCATTTCGTACCCTGATGCTTCGTGTGTAACATTGCTTACACTGGATTCTATTTTTATTCCTATCATTAAATGGTAGTGCTGTAAATTCTGCAATTAATGTCAAATAAACTGCTTTAATTCATTGACCATATTCAGTTGCCTTCTTTCTCTCTTGATAGGATGAAATGCTTAGCTGGGTGCAGTGGCATGCACCCGTAATCCCAGTTGCTCAGGAGACTAAGGGAAAGGACAACTTGAGTTCAGGAATGAGAGAGCAACCTGGGCAGCACAGCTAGACCCCACCTCAAAAACAAGAAGAATTCAGCACTCTTAATCCTGCTGCATCCCATTATGGTTTCCGAAAGAACCAATAAGTTATTCTTAAAAAGACTGCAGCTTCTATCTCTAACATTTTATAATCAATAAATCTGTCATCCTTATCAACCACAAAAGATGAAGGATGCCCCATAATTTTTTTTCCCTCACATTTTCTAGGCAAGTGCTCTACCCCTGAGCTGTATCCCCATTCCTCAGTTACCTTATTCTTAACCTGTTAAAATTTTAAAGCTAACCTATCCTAAAGGTAGGATAACTTAGCCTACCTTTTAGTTTAAAGATAATTAGCATTTGTACAGGGATAAGTTGAGTTACATGTGACAAATCAAAATGAGGATCATGTCATTGTCACCCTATGGAAGAACCTAGAAACACAAACATACTTGAAATGAGGAGGCCTCACATGGAGTCGAGACTCTACCAAATATTACTTGTATGACTTTGAGCAAGTCATGCAACCTCTCTGGGCTTCAATTTCTTCACCTATACAAAGTTAATGTTAGAATTAAGTTATGCCTATAGTTACTTCCATCTTTTCATTTGCCAAAAATAAACACAAAACAAAAAAAAGGAGACATTGTACTTTTGCACATTTCTTATATTGGCTCATTATTTTCTGTAAGTGAATAGCCAAGGAGTTCTTTCATTTTAAACTAAGATGCACTCAAGTTTCAAAGGTGCCTCATTATGCCCAGCCCACCCCCCAACTCAGGCGACAAAGAACTAAATTTCTTTGCCTGAACTACAGGTCTTCAACTCTGGTTGTGCATTAGAATTACCTAGAGAGTTTTGAAAATATATTTATGCTAAGTTCATCCTAGACCAATTAACCTGATTTGGCATGGGTGAGTTTCAAACACTGGTTGATCAGTTAGCTTTTGCTGCAAACAAACCACCCTAAACACTAGTTGCTTAAAAAAACAACCAGGCATCACATTTTGCCTCATAAATAGGTACAAATGTAGTATGCTAATTAAAATGTTTTTTAATTAAAAATAAAAATAATTTTAAAACTTTTATTTTAGAAAAGAGCAAGCACATTTATGTTTATAGCTCACAAATCCATTGGTTCTCTCTTTGAGCTGGTCCTAGCTGAGTGGTTCTTCTGGTCTTTCTTGGGCTCACTCACCCTTTGCCATCAGCCCCGTGGTTGGCTGAGAGCTGGCTAGTCTAGAGTGATCTTAGTTTTGACAACTTAGCTCATTTTTTCTCATCCCCCAGTAAGATCAGGTGGGCAGGGTTCCAGGTTCAAGTGAAGCACACGAGGCCCCTTGAATCCTAGGGACAGAACTGGGATAATCACTTCTGCATAAAGAAAACCCTAAGTCCAGCAAAAACTTAGACGAGGAGGAGTGAAGACATTCTACTTCTTGATGGGAAAGCTACAAACTCCCAGTCCAAAATAAAAGTTAAAGATCGTGACTTTTGTATAATGTGAACTTATTTTTTTGAAAAAAAAAAAATCCTACAACTTCCAAACTTGAAAAGTAGTTATTATCCATAGACTGAATTGATACAATTTGAAAAAAAAAAAAAAAAACCTTACACAAACCAGAATGTATTAGACACTTGTGACAAAGAAGGGCATCTTAGAAAACAGGTGCATAGTCATTTCCAGCTTCTGCCGAGGGAAACCGTTTCTATCTCTGCTAACACCTGCCCTCCAGTGATCCATTACTGTTACTCAGAAAGTGAAAAAGTGACTACAGCTTCCCATTTCAAGGCTAAGGACCTCTGATCTCAGTTTGGGGTATCCTGAGGGGGCTAAAGAGAAACTTTCATCATCTAGGTGGACCTTCTGAATAACAGATTTGGCTCATTGGGGGAAATACTTCCTCACTTTTGGAACTCATCAACATTAGGCCATTCCTTCATCTAGACTTTGGTTAAAGCCTTTTGGTTGTATGGAACATCTTTTAATCAAAATGCCCTAAATTATTGACCACAATCCTTACAAATCCTTTCTCTTACTTTCTCCCTAAGTCTAAGAGGTGAATCATTTGAAAAAGGAAAATTAGAAGCAAGAATAAATCCATGAGGACCCATCAAGCATGTGGAAGCACTGGACAGTCCGCAGTGGTTCACTGAGCATAATTATTTCTGGAACTAATAATGATAGCTGTAGTTAACCACGGCGGCAGCCGTTGTGCTGTCATCTCCAGAATACTGCCTGTGCGACACAACAGCTGTGTGGGGTGCATACATTAGAGCAGGGGCTGTTATTCCCTCCTCACAAATACAAATGGTGGAGTACAAGGACATAAGGACCAAGTGGCAGAACTGGGATTCAGACTGAGATGTTAGTGTTACACCAGGGAGACCTGCTGGTGAGTCAGGTATGCTTCCTCTGGTTGGAGTCATAACACACACTAAGTCACTCCTGCTGTGGACCATAGCTGCTGTGTTTCCAAATAAGTGGCACAAACAAGCAAAAATGCCAAGAGTTCAGAGGAAAAGAAAACTACATAAAACTGGGCTGGTCAAAAGAAACTTCTAGGGTTAAGAATGTAGCTTAGTGGTAGAAAGCTTGCATAGCACGCACAAGGCCCTGGGTCAATCTCCAGCACCATGGAAAAAAAATCCTCTCATGAAGATTTCCAAGTACTACATTTTCATCATTAAACCCAGCCGAGCAGAACTCAACTCATGGCAAGTAATCTAAGTTTGTAAGTGTAGATTCTGTGACCTCATGTACAGTTTGTTCTTCAGAGTAGCAATATGTAGACGTCTGAATCATGCTTCCATAGATACTTCTAGTTCTGATTTAGTAGAAAACCCAGGTATTTGAGTCAGAGATTTTAATTCAAGTCCTAAGTCCACCTCTTACTGTATGTGACTCTAAACTAATTGTTTAAACTCTCTGCCCATCAGTTTTCTCGTCTATAAATTGGGGATAAGAATGTTTTGCTATCCTATCTAGTTCACAAAGTAATTAAAAGCATCAAGCACTGTAATATATATGAGCTATTAAAGACAACTCTCATAAAAAAAATCTGGGTTTCAGAGAGTTTAGGTAACTTGGCCTCAGTCATATAGTACTGGAGCCTGATCAGCCTCAAAGCCCACCTAAAAGCACATGAAACTCTCCATTAAACATGGATTCCCCAAGTGGGAAGAAAGTGCCATGCTATGGCACTGTGGCAATGCACACCTTTGAATATCAAGTCCTAGGTCTTTATCTAACAACTAGTCTCGATGAAAAAAAAAATAGACATGTACCCAGTAGAAGAATGTATAACCTTGCTTTTTCTGCCTTAAAAAGACTATTCATACAAATGGCCATAAACTGATTAAGCCAATTTAGACATGCACAACATAGGTTCTTTGGGGTAGCTAATAACAGCCCCTCAAAGGTTTTGAGATGGACAAGATTTACCTACTCTCCTGTGATACCCCACCAGATTTAAAGGAAGTAACTCTGAAACCAAATACTGCCACATATTTATATGTTTTATGTATCAAATTAGGCACAGAATCTCTCAAACCACCTACTGTGCAACTTCAATGAAGTCTGAGGTCCTGTACTCCTAGGGGCTCCAGCTGCACTCAAGATGTTCCTAGCAATGTTCAAGAGGCAGCTCTTGTTAGCTCTTGCACAGCATCAGACAGCAGATAACTAGACAAAGGACTGGATGTAGGAGCTTTTAGAGGTTGACCCTATAGTCCAGTCCCCAGTGGCCCAGTCTAAAGGTATACTCCATGCATGCAAGGGAGCAGGGTAGGGCTTCTCCAGCCCACTATCTTAAGGCTCTTTAGTTTTACCAGAGCCCAGATGTAACATTTCTCATGATAATTAATGGGTGATTATTTTCACATTAAAGAATCCTTGTGGCATTCCGCACGCTAATCCGCAGAGCCTCATTATCAGAGATGCAGGTGACTGAATCACTAGGAGAAACTGCTCTAGGATGGGATTCTTCTGGAAAAGGTACTCATCAGCTCCCCATGAAGTCGATGCATATTTTTGAATTAGGGAGACTTGGGTCCCCAGATCAAAGCTGGAACAGACCCTAGTACACCCAACTGTCTATGCTGAGGTCTCCTGGAATGAGTGACAGTCATTGCAACAGAAGTTCCTCTTTACCCACACTCTTCTTAGGAAAGATGGAACAGTATATGTTAATTTCAATATAAATAATGATACAGTGCAGTTACATTTTAAAAAATAATCTTCGTTCATGGACTCATCTCATTTTCCCCTACAACCTGTGGTGCAGGTATTATTATTACCACTGAACAATTAAACGATAAAATTTTAAATCATCTCCTTGCTCATCTAATAATAGCAGGTTACACGTATGTTCTGGGCATTGTGCTAAACACTTCCCAAGGTCTATCTCTTCTTTTTGGCGGGTGGGGAGAAGTACCAGGAAATAAACTCAGGGGCACCCGACCACTGAACCACATCCTCAGCCTTATTTTGTATTTTATTTAGAGACAGAGTCTCACTGAGTTGCTTAGCATCTCGCTTTTGCTGAGGCTGGCTTTGAACTCACGATCCTCCTGCCTCAGTCTCCTGAGCTGCAGGGATTACAGTGTGTGCCACCACGCCCAGCCATTTCTCTCTTCTTGTTCTCCCACCACCTTATGAGGCAAATACTACAGTTATCTTTACATTAAAGATAATGGAACTGGTGTTTAGAGAGAAAAAGTAACTTGCTACAGGCCAAACACTAAGCAGGCTAAATAGAAAGCTAAGTTTTTATTTGTGCTAAGTTCTTATAAGTGCATTTGTTTGAGAATATTTCCTTAGGCTAATACTCATACCTTGGGACTCCTAGGTCTATGTTTTCCAACTGAAAGTCCTGAGTCCTGATCACTAAGCAGCCCACCACAGAGGTAGAAATGAAGGTAACTATTCAAAGCCTCTTCCCACATCTCCACTAAATGCACCTGCAGCTGGGATGCTGTTGTTTCTAGCCAGGCAGAGCTCGCTTACATTCCTAAATCTCCCCTGTCTGCTGGGGGAGCTCCACCTAGGATAGAAGCCTGGAACTCCACGGATTGACAGATGATGGTTTGGTACTTCCCAAACACAAGGAGCATAAAGAAACGCAGGTGAAGGTTCACTGTTAGCTCTATGTACTTGAGTTTCCCATGCAAATTTATTTTTAAGGAATACCAAGAGCAGCCAAATCAAAGCACAAAGAAAGAACCTGGTATTGTGGCTACAACTATTTGCCTAATGGAGGCAGGTTTGAGCAACCTCCTTGAGCTTCAAATGGGCTCAGGGTCATCATTATCATTGTTATCACCATTTTCACTTTCACCATTCTGGCTAGATTTTTAGGGGACCAATAAATAACACCCTTGTCTTCTCCCCCAGAGTTTAGAACTAGAAGAGAAATAAAACACAAAAATGGCACAGTCTTTTCTTTAAGGCAGTTTTATCAACTGGAGAATGGGGGTTGGAATTGAGACCACAGGATTTTCCCAATATGTGCCCCCTGAGTTGAACTTCCCCAGAAAACTGCAAGTTCACTTTTTCTTCTCTCCTCACAGGGGTTTATTCCCAAAAGCACTTGTCCATAAATGTCCTGCAGGTAGAATTTATCAGCACCTATTTTCCAGGCAATGTAACCTAAAATACCCATTTAAAGTTATCCCCCTAACTCTACCCATTTTCCACTCACCCCCCAAAAGCAGGTACTAATCTGGGGAGGGAGAAAGAGGGAAGAAAATACCAAAAATAAATAAATAAATCTACAAACTAGCTGTTTCCCCCAAACAGATTATTTGAATAGCAAGAGACTGAGATAACATAAAATAATAAAATGAAATCTCTATCCTATCCCCTGGCACAGCTGGACAGGACTCTAAAAGATCAGAAAAGAAAATTTAGTAGCTCTATTTTCTTGCAATATCCATGATATTGTTTTAGTTAGCTTTTTTGCAGCTGTGACTTAAAGACCCAACCAGAACAATTATAGAGGAGGAAAGGTTTATTTGAGGGCTCACAGTTTCAGAGGTCTCAATCCATGGACAGCAGGCTCCATTCCTTGAGGCTCAAGGTGAGGCAGAACATCATGGCAGGAGACTGTGGCCGAGGGATCAGGAAGCAGAGAGTGAGAGAGCCACTCTATTCTCCAGATGCAAATATATACCCAAAGCCACATCCCCAATTAAACCACTTCTTCCAGCCACACCCCACCTGCCTCCAGTCACCACTCAGTTAATCCCATCAGGGATTAATTCACTGATTAGTTTAAGGTTATGACCCAATCATTTTCTCCTCCAAACCTTCTTGCATTGTCTCACATGTGAGCTTTTGGGGGACATCTCACATCCAAACCATAACAGATATTGACTGAATTAAAACTGTGGAGGGTATAGCTCCGTGGACCACAGCTTGCCTTGCATGAGTGAGGGCCCGGCTTCAATTCCCACTACCGCAAAACAAAACAAAACAAAAAAAACTTTGTCCTAGTTATGTGAAAGGGGGTTTCCAAATTGGGCAAAGGCTGAAAGGCCTGAGTGTTTCCAGCCATTCAGTAGCCTGGGAGGCAGAGCCTGGGTCAAGACAACCTGTAAGAGCAGAGCGGAACCCGCAGGACCGTCCTCTGTGAATAGGTGAGGGTGGAGACAGTGGTGAACACGGTGTGCAGGCTGACGCAGAGGATAGGACAAAACCGAGAAATAGCTAAATTTATAAGCACAACTTCCAGAACTGCCTTTTCAACCATGCATGCGTGGGCACGTGGGCACATGTACAACACTGGGTATTGAACCCAGGGCATCGCACATGCTAGGCAAGGGCTCTACCACTGAACTACACGCCAGTTCTTTTTGTTTTGAAATAGATCTCAGTAAGTTCCTGAAGCCAGCCTCGAACCTGTGATCCTCCTGCCTCAGCTTCCAGAGCCATTGCATTACAGGTCTGGCTCCACCCATTTCCTTCAGGTAACAGGTTGACACCATAGGTTGACATTGAAGGGAGCCCTATGAAAGCAAACTGACTCCAGTGAGCTTATGGAAGGGGTGACCCCCTCCTTAGAGGATCACACTCCCAGCTCCAATTGTTCAGGCCTCCTCACCCTCACCCTCAGCCCACTCAGCCCACTCCCTCCCACTCTCCAGCTGGAATGTGAGTGGTCATCTGGAAGAGGGATTAGGGTGCACCTTAGTTTCCTGTTACTCTGTAACAAATTCCATGAACCTAGCAGCTTAAGCGAACAGACATTTAGGAGCTCACTGTCTCCAGGGGACAGGAGCCTGGGCATTGCATAGCAGGGTTCTCTTCTTGGGTCTCAACAGGTCCTCTTCAAAGTTCACCTGGTTGTTGGCAGAGTTCAGTTCCTGTTTTCTTTCTGGCTATCAGCAGGGGCCTACAGGCCCCTCTAAGTTCTATGTCACGTGACCCTCTTGCTTCACTGGCAGTTCACACGTCTGCAAATTGTCTCCTCCAAGACTGGATTCCCAGGTCATGAAACTTACTCACAGAGCTGCATCTCAGCCCTGTCACAAGTCACCAATCCTGTCCCCATCCAAGGCAAGGGATTACCCATAGTGTGACTCATTTGGGGGTAGGAAGTGGGGGTAGGGGAGGCTCATCTTAGAATTTCGCCTAACACAGGGTGGGACATAGAAATGAAGGAAATCCCTGTTGGGTCATCATCATCCATCTACCCTCGGCCTTTCTCCTGGGCACCAGCAGTAATAATACCTGAAGAAAATCCTGATGAATTCAGTGGTTGGATGAGAGAGGGAGACCTGTGAAAATGATTTCGGCACCATAAGCTGCACATCGTGTGTCAGGTGTAGAACCAGAAATATCCCAGTTCCATCCTAGTTCTGCCACTTAATTATTCAAGCAAATTTGGGCAAGCACATTTTAAAAGCTCTCTGATCCTGATCCCTTACTTGTAAACTGGATATAATAATATGAACTCCTCAGGGCTGCTGTGTGGATTTAGTAATATAATGGTATCATGCAAGCCACAGAAAGCTTGCAGGGGTGGAGAACATCATTCATCCATGTTGTCCATAAGCCGTGGGAGTTCAGTGCAGCCCACAGTAAACAGAACACAGTCAAAATATTTGTACAAGAAGGGAATTAATGCAAGGAATTGGTGCCTACTAAATTATTGGACTTTATTATCCTTTGCCTGGACTTCCCAGATCCAGAAACCAGGAATGCATAAAAAAAGAATTTATTGTTTCTGCCACAAGTGTCTCTTGAAATCCAGAAAATACTCACCAAGACCTGACTTTGTGAATAGAATCCGTCAGAGGGGCAATAAGATGACTTCTGATTCAATTTCACCTTGTCGATCCCACACAGCTACATCTAGTTAGAGGAACCTGATTCACATTCAGGACCCAAACGGCAAAGGAGTTTGAGGAGGGTACAATGGCAGCTGAGAAAGAAACTCTGCTGTTCCCAGGGCACCAAGTGTCAAAAAACACTAAGTGTGACAATATGGACTGGGGAGCGCTTACTCATTTTATAACATTAGCCTGACCTCTTTGTGGCTGCAGCTTAAGCAGAAAAGTAGCATGTAAGAGGAATCCCTTCTAGAAACCTGGATGCATTATCCCCTAAAGTCACCCACAGATCACCCACGGGAGGCAGGAAAACATGAGAACCAGCCCACCAGCCAGATTCTGGGGACAAATGGTCATCAACAGGATAATATTTAGTCTACGGGTTCTAAAAAGTTTTTACGATCCTAAGTATGACCTATAAATAAGCAATTGGTAATGGATTAATAAATACATTTCAACACAATTTTTTAAAAAGAGGAAATGGTCAATGTATTAATTTCCTGGGGCCTGCTGTAACAAAGTAAAACAAACTGAGAGGCTTAAAAAAAATATTGCCTCACAGTTCCCGAGGGCAGATGTCTGAAGTCCGGGAGTGGGCAGGGTCATGTTCCTTCTGATGGTGCTAAGGAAGGACCTGCTCCAGGCCTCTGTCCTGGCTTCTGGTGGCCTGGCAGCCTTTGGGATTCCTTGACTTGTGCACACTCACCCCAATCTGCCTTCCCCTCTGCATCCAAAATTCTCCCTTTAAAAAGACATAAATCATATTGGATGAGGGGCCCACTGTACTTCTATCATCTTAACTAATACATCTGTAGCAATCTTATGTCCAGAAAAGGTCATGTTCTTAGGTATTGGGGGTTAGGAAACATAGGAGTTTGAGGGGAAGGACACAGTTCAACCCATAGCCATCAGTATAAAAAAATGTTCCTGGATCTGAATCTTGATCAGGACCTCTTGTCATTAATTTGTCACTTATAATTTAAAAAAAAAAAAATCTTAGATATTCTTAAATTTTGCCCTCAATACTTTGTAGAAGGGGGATGAAAAAGAAAAGGAAGAGAATAAACAGGAGGTAGAAGAGGAGAGGGGGTACGTGAAAAAAAAGAAGAGAGTAAAGGAGTAAGGTACCGTGTCAGCTGTCATCTCGTGAGGCCTAGAATTGGTGGACAGGGTTCAAGTTTCTGTGATCTCCTTCACCAAGGCTGAGTCAAGAGAAGTTGGAAAAAAAAAATAAGAAGAAGAAGGTACAGTCCCTAAATCTGCCTTCACTAGTACTCCAACAAGAAAATCCAAATGTACTATATGTTATAAAATGATAATGTTTGTTAAGACTTAAATTTGACAAGATCTAAGGTGAATTTATAGGAATCGAAGTCTGAGCAGGAGCAGGCTGGTAAGTCTTTTCTCCCCCCCCAAACCATTCTATTCTACAATTGGAGATATTCCTTTCCTAAGAAAAATTGTCCAAAGTCAAATATCAACATTCTCCATGATTTGCCATGGCAAGGTCAAATCCAGAACCATGGACAGTTTCCAAACCCATCTTCCTTCCAATTACTCATGACTGGCCACTGCCCATCAGCTGCCTGCTTTCTGGCTGGACCTTTACTTGCTCAGCATTTTATAGCAGGTCTGACAGAGACGGAAAAGAGGTCAAGAGCTGCAGGGGTACAGTGGCCCACCAGGCTCCTTCACCAGCAGGCAGCAGGAAGCCCCAGTGCCTTGATCCTTGATATTGCTGAAGAGGGACATTTCAGGATCCCCTGTGTTAATGAGGCCGCTGGCCTCTCCTCAGTAGTAATGCTTCTTCCAGAGCAAACCTAGCCTCTAGACACTCAGGATTGGCCATGCTCAGTCATTACTTTCTGGAACCTCTTATTCCTAACACCACAAGTCTCAGACACAAAAAAAGTGACTTTGTGCCTCCTGCGTGCACATTGGAAAGCCTGTGCAGACACAGAACAGGCAGTCAGTGGCCTTGGTGGCTGTGAGGAGAGTACCACCTGCTCTAACACTCATGTTGAAGCCCCACTATTCACAATGTGTTCTTTTGAGTTAAATGTTGCCCTTTTGGGGCAACTTCTGTTTACTTATATTTTTCTTCAGGCTCGTGTCTTGCATATATATTTTTACTCATTTCCTTTGTTGTTGTTGTTGCTTGGGAGTGTTTGTTGTTTTGGGGTTTTGGTACCTGGGATTGAACCCAGTGCATTTAACCACTGAGCCATTTCCCAAGCCCTTTTTTGTATTTTATTTAGAGACAGGGCCTCGCTTAGTTACTGAGGGCCTTGCTAAGTTGCTGAGACTGGCTTTGAACTCGCGATCCTCCTGACTCAGCCTCCCGAGCTGCTGGGATTACAGGTGTGTGCTACTGTGCCCAGATTCACTTATTTCCTTTTATCCTTGTTTCCTGCACTATTGGTTCTCAACCAGGGAACATGACCATCTTACCCCACCAGGGAACATTTGTCAATACCTGGAGACATTTTTAATTGTCACAGTGAAAAGATATTACTGGCATTCAGTAGGTAGTGGCCAGAGGATGCAGTTAAATGTCCTACAATGCACAAGACAGCCCCCACCACAAAAACCTTTTGACGCCTAATATCCATCATCCAAGAATGAGGCACTACTCTACACTCATTCCTTTCTTTCAAAGCAACTTCATCATTTTATTTGTATGTATTCGTGTAAAATGTGCATTATTGGGTCCATGCATTTTTAGTTCATGTTAACAAGTACTGTATTAATTATCTCATTCCACTTCTTATAGTTTTGCTCATTACTCTGCTTTCATATATTACTGCATGTATTTGGAGTAATTGCTTCTAAGTGCTCCACAGCAAAGCATGGAGTGAACCATTGCATTGAACCCAGCCACCACCCCCAGAAACAGACCCCAGATTGTCTCCCACTCCCAGCCACTATCAACACTGCTGCAAAGAACATTCCTGTATAATGTAAATAACAAGAGTCGGGTTGCCTGGTACAGTAAACTTCACCAAATGTTGACAGACAGCTGTCCAGAAAAGCTACCCCCAGCCTTATTCACACCAGCAGTGCCTTGTAGATACCTCATTTAAAAGGCATTCTTGAAAATGCATATAACCTAAATGCACATTCTAAGATGAGCATGTTAGACCATCATAGCATTCTAGATGAATTTGTCACATCATCTTCCCCACAAGAGTAGTTTAAGTGGCCTAGGCACTAAGACTGGAAAGGCTCCAGTAGGGGGAAACAGGTAGAAAGAGGAGATTTGAAGACCCAAAGGCAAAACTTCCATCAGAAACAGGAGAATTCCCTTCACTCATAAATTTGCTGCAATCCATTTGGTGGGTTGCTTGATGTCTTTTATTATTAAACTTTTAAAAAACACTTTTATAATAAATTCAACTTTAAAAATGTTTCTTTTTTCCACCAACGTTTTCAGCATAAATCCAGGGGAACAAGCTAGAGACACAGAAGCACACAGGAACTCAGACTCTTCTGAGAGGCGCTGCTCTCTGGCCCTGATTACGCATGCTTCTTTAGTCATTCAGCTTGCCCACAGGACTGGGTGTTCAATAAAGCAATATAACCACAGATAACAGAAGCCTATCTGTGATATATTAGCAAACAGTGTTTAAATGCAACTTTAAAAATGATTAAATAATATTCTATGCCAAAGTTAGCCATCTTCAATATCCTGAAGCTAAAGTCCATTCCTACCCAGTTAGCAAGTGTGGACAATGAGCCCAAACTGTTAGGCAGATGGGCCTAAGCAGCCAGCAAGGCCATTTAGGGACATCAGTGACTCTGGCCGGACTGCAGGGAGCCCCCTGAGAGGTATCATAACCCTGTTAGCATGCTTTTGAGGGTCATGTGTCATCAAAGGTGCAAAGGACAAAATCTTTTCTAGAAGAAATAGCTCCTTCAGGTTAAAAAAAAAAAAGATTTTGCAAAAACCTCAACTTACTCTCCAATAAGTTTTCTCACTCGTTTCCCTCAAAACAAGGAGTAACTACTGGGATATCTCTGTTCATCCACTCCTATGTGTCTTAAGGCAACTGAGCTGAGCCCTGGGGATCCCAGCAAGCACCCCACAGGAGCACAGAGAGGAGGCAGAGCCCCTGCTCTTAGCCAGATACCTGGCTCTATGATCAATAACGCAAAATTTAATATATAGAAACCACTCGAGGGGGGGGGCTCAGTGCAAGGTGGAGGCTATCCATGTGACTGCTATTATTGTGTGTGGTCATAATCATCATGATTACTATTAGATTCTAGGGTTTCAGAAGTAGATAAGGAAAAAGTCTTTGCTTTGGGAGGACTTATAGATGACTAGGGTAGAGACACATAATAAGCCTTTAAACCAATAGACATGCAAAATAACGATGAAGTCATAACTGAAAGGAAGAAAGCAACAGAGGATGGAGGAAGAGTAAGGATGATACAGGACCTCACCCTGGGCCTGGACCGCTCAGAAGAGCTCTTGAGAAGACACTAAAGCCATGTGCTGGGTTTGGGCTGTGTCTACTTAGATCTTTATGTTCCAGAACTTTCTTTTGCTTAATTCTGGGTTAGATGAGTCATAAGATATTTTAAAAGGTGAAAATAAATCAGTAGCTGACCCCTGCCCCTAAGCCCCAGCCCCCAGTACGGGAGATTGGACCCAGGGTCTCATGCATGCTTGGCATGTGCTTTACCACTGGGCCACATCTCCAGCCCATTTTGTTGTTGTTTTTGTTTAGCACTAAGAAGGTTAGTGCAGGGGGCAGCTCATGCATGCCCTCACTGACCTACTGGCTCTCCTCGCTGGTAGGAGGCAGTGGATCTCCCTGCAGCTCCCACCCTGGATCCTCCTTCAGTGCCTCCAAACCCAGGGCTTGTGAGTCCAGCATGTGGAGCACAGCTCTTCCTGCAGCACCAGCATGGTGAAGATGGTGGTCCAGAGCCCACGAGAGACAGTCGGGATCCCCTGCCGGTGCCAACTTGTCTGCAGAGTTCTAGTTCTTTCTTCTTCTCTCTCATTTCATACCATTGCTCTAGTTTTGCTGTCCTATCTAAGAAACATTCCCTAATCCAAGGTCATGAAGATTCATACCTCTTATGGTTTAGATCTAAAATGTCCTCCAAAAGCTCACGTGTGAAGCACTTCGTCTTCAAGATAGTGATGTTCAGAGATTGGGCCTTTGGAAAGTGTTTGGATCATGAGGGCTTCTAAACCTCACCAATCGGGTTAAACTATTGATGGAGTCATAATTTAATGGGCCATTAGGAGGTGATGGAAACTCAGGATGTGGAGCCTTGTTGGAGGGAGTCGGTCCTAGGGGACATGCCCTTGGGATGTCCTGGCTCCCTCTCTCCCTCCCTCCATGTCCCTCTCTCCCTCCCTTCTTCACTCCTCCCACCCCTCTCTTTCCCTCTTTCTGTCTGCCATGAGCTGAGTAGCTTTGCTCTGCTGTGTTCCCCATCATCCTGTCACAGTGATGGGAAATTGACCAACACAACACCTATATTCTCTCCCAAGAGTATGATAGTTTTAGCCCTTACTTGGATGTCTTTGATCCACCTGAATTTTTATGTACACTGTGAAGGAAAGGTCTAGCTTTTTCATATTTTTCCAACACCCGTTTGTTGAAAAGACCATTCTTCCCCCCATGAATTATTTGAGCAGCAGCACTATTCAATATTTCCACTAGCAATATGTGAGGGTTTCCATTTCTCCACCTCTCTGCCAACATGTGCTACTGTCTGTCTCTGATCACAGCCCTCCTAAATGGGTGTCAAATCACATCTCATTCTGGTTTTGATTTGCATCGCCCTAGTGACTGATGCTGCGGAGCATCTTTTCAGGTAGGCATTCATTTTTAAAATAAAAATAAAGCAGTTTATAGATTTATAGAAAAATTACACAAATAGTACTGAGAGTTCACATATACCCCATAACCACTTCTCACTGTTATTAGCATCTTACATTAGTATCATACACTTGTTACAATCAATGAACCGATACATCATCATTAATTATATTTTATTCAGATTTTCTTGTTTTTTACCTAGTGTTCTTTTTCTGTTCCAGGATCCATGTCACATTTAGGCATGGTACCTCCTCCAGCCCCTCCAGGCTGAGACAGTTTCTCAGACTCTCCTTATATGTGATGATCTTGACAGTCTTGAGGAGTACTGGTTAGGGACTTTTCAGACTGTCCTACTGAGATTGGTCTGATGTTTTCCTCATGATTCAAAGGAGTTCTGGGTGTTGGGGGAGACAGCAGAAGAACCATTCTCACCACATCATTTCCTATACCACCAGCATGACATCACTGTAGGTGTTGACCTTGCTCACCTGGATTTGACAGTTTCCTAAACTGCAAAGTTACTCTTCCCCCACGTTCCATACTATATTTATATTTCCATAAGGAAGTGAGGTCCCTTTCTTCCTTCCCACTGTGCCTAGATCTTTAGCTCAGGAGCCCATTTGCAGTGACAGCTGCACTGCTTCTCACCCACTTGGGTTCTTGGCAAGCTTGGGCTCAGGAGGTGCAGCTCTGTCTTGGGGAAAGTTGCTTGTCTCTATTCCTTTCCCCTTGCAACAGAGACAACATCTCGGGGCTCCTAGGAAAGTCCCAATCTCAGCAGTTTGACCCAGCATTCCCTAAATAAGTTTAATGCTCAACTTGAGAAAAACAGAGTCATCTGATCAATAATGTGCACACGGCTGCACACACACACACACGGTGTGATGTAGGACCAGCCCTAAGCATGTTTCTGAAGCAGATGGAATTGATCTGTAAGGCCTTCTCTCTTGGCTTTTTGGATCTCCCTTGAGGTCCCCCAGGCCATCCCTGAGAGCCTCTTCAGGCCCAGTCTCCTCTGTCACTAAATCGCTTTGCCTCTTCTCCCTCCTGAATTAGGATACATGCCAAGTTAATAAGTAGCTGATGCCAACTGTATCCAGGACAGAAGCGGTGGGATGGAGACACCAAACCCTCTCCAGGGGGAGAAGAGGCAAGAGCAATGATTGTTGATCTATTTACCTGTCATTTCCTGAGAACTTTGAAAGTTTCCTACCTCTGTGCTTTCACCCTACAGAGCAGGCAGTCATCATCGAGCAGTAAAAAATTGATTCTGCCTCTAGGTGTTTCTATTTAACCAGGGGATCTGGAGGCAGCTTTAGATTTGCATTTCTATCGCTCCCTCTCCAGGCCTGATGAAGGTAGCCTGTGCTTCCCAACTGCCCCATTAGTTTTCATAACCACCTTTGGCTTCTCACAGTCCTGATCAAACTCCATTTCGGAAATACTAGTCATTGCTCAGAAACTTGGGAAACTTTCTGGTTTCTCCCTGTGTGAAGTTTTAGAAAAAGGTTTATTTTCCCCTCTAGGCTTATTTTACTTAGCTGAAGTCATTGGAGACAGCATAAACTTTGCATTTTTATCAGACCTCTTTCAAACGTGCTAGCACGGCAGTTGAATTTCAATGATTGCGTTCAATGATTTGCAATAGAGAGTATCAAAAATGCATGCTCCCAGAGCTTTCTTGTCGGTAAAAGTTGAGGCAGCACAGCATTTACTATTTATTCTCGAGACGTGCATTGATTCATTTTCCCTTTCACAAATAATTATGAGCACTCTCATTTGGGTCCAGCATCCATATTGGCAACCAGAAGCAAAACAGAAAGAGAACCCACTCTCTTTCAGAAGCTCATAATCCAAAAGGGAGTCAAGGAACACACATCACATGGTTAGATTACACTATAAAATACATGAATGTGTTTTAAACAAATTCTCTAAGATTTCTAGGTCCAGCATTGCAAGTTGAGGGACAAAATCCTCATTCCACAATAATGCTGTGGCTCAAAACGTGGTTGGATCTTTTGGAAGACTAATTCCAGGGCTAGTTTTACAATCATAAAAGAAAATTAACTGCTCCCCTTCAGTGTTAGAGCATGGCTATGGTGGTTGTTTTTAATATAACAGCTTTCGATTTGATCATCCACCTTCTTTGGAAGGTTGGACTAGAAATTATTTTAAACTCTAATCAAGATTAATATCTATTCTCAAAGAAGTTTTGTTGTACTCTACGTCTATTCTCACCATCTATCAGCCTCCTGCCATCTTGATTTCTACCCAGCCTAGAGCACTGCCCACACTCCAGACACTCTCGCCAAGCTCTCCAATGCCTTTACTTCTCCTGGCTTCCACTCTGCATGCTCTGAACCCCCCATCCTGGGAATCTCCTCACGCTCTGCCTCTTCCAAGAAGAAAACCATGGAGCAGAGCAGTTTGTTGCCTCCACGGATTCAGGGGCTTCTGAATCAGCAGCCCTCACGGGGCACAACACACCTCTACGGCAAGTCAAGCCCCGCTGCCTCCTGCTGTCTCACAGGTGAGTGCTTGCACATCTGCCTTACTCTCAGCTTCCCCTCCTGCTCTAAGACATCTCTCAATTAATTGCCACCCTCTGAACTTATATGTATCTATATCTGCTTAATCATCTCAGGAAAGAACTAACCTTCCATCTGAGCCCATGCCCGGGGCCCGGGATGCCACTCCTTTCTCCTCTGGCTCTGCCTCCATCAACCAACCTTATCTTGCATTTTATCTGCCATATGTCTGCCCCACTTTCTTTTCTTTAAAAATAAGCACACAATTTGAGAACTCAATTATGGGCCCTCAATCTCCCTCTGATATCACTCACGTTCTTTCTCTGTGAGTATATTTGAAGCAACAGTGTGACGATTCACCTTGAAGATTAATCCGGATTGTAGACTTGACAGGATTGAGAGACACCAGGAAATTAGTAAAGCCACACTTCTGAGTGTGGCTGTGAGGGTGTTTCCATACATTAGCATGTGGGACAGCAAAGAGAGCAGGAAACCGTCCCTGAATGTGGGTGACTCCACTCAGTATGCTGGGGTCTGGGTGGAACAATGGAAGGAGGAGGAAGACCACAGAGAGTGTGAGCTCCAGTCCTCGTGAGTGGGTGCAACTATTGCTCCTGCCATTGCCCGGTGTCACCAGACTCCAGCTTCTTCAATCTCAATATAGATTTGCACCTGCAACTCTCCAGGGGAGTTTCTGGGCCTTCAGCCTGGGACTACATCATTGTCCCTCTTATTTTGAGGCTGCAGATTTCAGGGCTGCTGAGCAATCATTGGTGTCCCCGGCTCTCCAGTCTACAAAGGGCCACTGTGGGACTATTCGGCTTCTGATGGTGTGAGCTGATCTAATAAATCCGTGTGTGTGTGTGTGTGTGTGTGTGTGTATGTGTTTGGCTATTGAACTCGTTCATCTCTTAGGACACATGTCTGTGTGCCTTAAGTACATGTATTCTATTGGTTGTCTTCCTCTAGAGAATGCTAGTGCAGTTTAACCTCAAAGTCACGACTGCCTCAACCCTCATTCACTCCTTCACCCCTTGTGATCTACTGTTCATCTGGACCACCTTTTTGAAAATGGCCCCACCAAAATATCCAGATTCCTCCTCCTTGGGGAGCCAGCAGATCCTCCCCATCCTTACATTACTGATGCTTTAAGCAGCACTTGGCACTGTCCCCCACACTCTCCTTCTGAACCGCCCTGCTCCTTTGGCTCCCCACCCACCCTTCTTCCCTGGCTTCCCTACATCTCTGACCACTGCTGCTTCATCTCTCCTAAGAGCAGCCATTGAAAGCCCCTAGCATTCTGTCTCCTCCAAAGAATGTTCCTGGCTAATTTCACCCACACACTGATGACTCGTAAATCTTTATCTAAAGCCCAAATGCTTCTCCTGGACTTCACACAAATATATTAGATATCTAAGCCCTACTTAAAACTCAACATCACTTTTTCCCCCCCAAAATTGGCTCTAACTCTTCATTCTAGTGAATAGCACACGCTGCTCAGTTGCCTAATCCAGACACTGGGAGTCATCCAGGTGCTCCTCTTTCTCCCTCATCCCTTTACCTGATGGGTGACACTTCCTCTTGCTCCATAGATCTCTAATCTTCCCCTTGCTCTGTCCTACCACCACCACTCCAGCTCAAGACTTTCATGATCAGATCTCAAAGAAACTGCCTCGCCTGATCTTACTTCTAGAACTGTCTCTCTCCAACCCATTGCTCCATATTGCAGCCAGATCACTTTTTCTAAACCATTAACCTGATTTTGTGACTTCCTTACTTAAATTAACTCAATGGCTCTCCAACTGTTATCGTTTGGATGTGAGGTGTCCTCTAAAAGCTCACGTGTGAGACAATGCAAGAAGGTTCAGAGGAGAAATGATTGGGTTGTGAGAGTCTGAAGCCAATTAGTGAATTAATCCCCTGATAGGGATTAACTGAGTGGCCGTGAAGTGGTGGGGAGTAGCTGGAGGAGGTGGGAATTGGGATGTGGCTTTGGGGTATATATTTGTATCTGACAAGTGGAGACCTCTGGCCATTCAAGGTGGCTGTATCTGACTAAAACTCCAGTATTTTAGAATAAAGTCCGAAGGCTTTGACACGTCTTTCAAGGTTTTCCTTCATCTGGAATCTGTCCACCTCTCCAGCCTTTCCTCTCGCCACCAACCTCCCATCTTAGAGCCTAATTGGAGAAGGCCACCTACAGGCTCTGAACGGCTTCATCCACGTTTGCCAACAGTCCCTGTACACACTCTTCCTTCTTTCCTGAAGTCCTTTCTTTGGCTGATGAACTTAGTCATCTTTCAAGACACATGTCCACATTAGGGGTCTGTCCTGTGCCCTTCCTTGTTGTCCTGTGTTCCGGCCAACCCAGGACCTTCGCCCTGACTCACCATCTCCCTCGATGCACTATAGGCTGCCTAGAAGCCAATGCTGCATTTTATTCCTTTTTAAGTCCCCAGAATCTAGCATATCTTACACATAGTTAGTACTCCATAGCATTTGTTGAATAAATAAAAGATGCAAAGCCACTGAGGACATGCAAAAGGAAAATAATAGTTAATAGTTACAAAGAACTTACTAGGCATCAGGTGCTATCCTAAGCACTTTACATGTATTATCTCATTTTAATTATTATAAGAAAATGATGGGGGGAGCTATTGTCATCCCCCATTTCATAGATGGTTCACAAAGAGCTTAAATATCCTGCCCCAAGTAATAATGGGCCACGGGCTTTTTAAAGGCCATTTCCAGAAAAGAATTCCCAAGACAGACTTCCCTCCCTGCCAAGAGATAGCCCCATTGTTGAATTATTGGTTACTGATGATGTTGTGCTCTCGGCAGCTCCTGCCATCAGGTGTAAACAGCCACTGAAGAGCACTGAGGTTATCATCTAAAATTATTTTGGGGAGTGACATCTCCAAGGACCTCAGTTTGAGAGGAACAAAAGCAGCAAAGTGAGCTGGGAGCTGGGTAGGGGTGATTCTCTCCAGGGTCAAGGGGAGTCAGCTGTCATTTCTAAGCCCCAGTTCATGACAGCTAACTTTCCAATTGATTTTTGTCTTTTCCTATCTGAGCTTGAAAATTGCTCCCATCATAGAACACAAAACTCACTTTAATCAGGCTTCCCGGATCTAAGAGGAAAAAAAAATATTTCCACTTCTGAATTAAAAAAAAAAAAAAAGTCTGTCACAAGCAGGAGGCTCCCCAACTCCTAAGAAGATTAACATGAGACAGGGATAACTACACGCATGCCCCGTACCTTCTCCCTCCCCTATGGCTACTTTATTTCTGCAGATCTTAGAACCCCAATGAGCTGATTTTCTGGCCATTCAAGGTGGCTGGCAGGAGGAGTTGATTACAGGTAAGTTTGTCCCTTCATCCGCTTGTTCTTATATCTACAGAAAGACTTGACAGGGACTGCTCACCCCCTGACCATGTTCAACAAGGAATCGCATGGGAGCCAGCAAGTTTTGCTGCTCCGTCTCCTGGTGTTATCCTGCCCACTGTCTTCTCACCCCACTAACCATCCCTCGTCAGCAAGCACTAGGCCTCAAGTCTCCTAGCTGGTCTCATTCCTTTCTCATCTTCTCTCCTTTCCTCTGAAACATTAGCCACACAAAGTTACAGGGTCAAAGCAAATCCGATGATATCATTCCTCACTTGGAGAACTGTTACTCTCCTCAGTTGGCCACAGAACAGATCTAAATGCCAAAAACTGGCCCTCAAAGCCTTTGAAGGTGACATTCTCCTGCTTCCCAGCCTCCTGTCCTGCTTCTCTCCTTCTTGAACCTGGGGCTCTAGCCACTTGTCACTGAAAGGGAAGTGACCACAACACTCAGAGTGACCAAGAGAGCTTTATTGCATCAGTACAACAGAGGAGAAAAGAGAGAGAGAGAGAGCAAGAGAGAGAAAGCAAGAGAGACAGAGAGAGCAAGAGAGAGGGGCCCCACAGGAAGGAGTTTTTATAGCCCAAATCTAATAGGGTCTCTGGGTCTGCAAGCTGCCTTGTTGGCACACAAGGGGGTTAAGTGTTCGGCCTTGAGCATCGGGCTGAGTAAGCCTTGAAGGGGGGGGGGGGGCTTGGGCATTTGGGCTTGAAGCAAACAGGTGATAAAGAGCTAGACAGAGGGTTTGAGAGGCCAGGTCACCTTGCAGCTAACTTTGTTTGGCATGCCCTGCAGACAACTTACTCAGCTGTCCTGCACCTAACATTCCTCCCTTTTTGTTTTTCTAAGTGACATGGGGGACGGCGTAAAGTCCTCTGGCTACTTCCTGCTTAATGGTGGGCGGCGTTGGACCTAGAAGGGGAAGTCAAGGAATGTTCGGGGGACAGGTCTGAGAACACTAGGGCAGCCAGAAATAAAACCCAGTGGCTATAGACATCTACTTTGGTAGGGGTAAAGTCCATAAAAGTTTCTTGAAGCCACAAGTTGTCGTCGTCGATGGCATCAAACCAGTCTTGGACAGAGGAGATTCTTGGTATCAGCCATTGGTCCTGTCGTAGGGACTCTAGAAAGTATCAGAGGTGGCTTGGTTGAATCCAGTAATGTTAAGGGTGACAGCCTGATTGCAGCCAGTGGAAGGACAATCACCTTGACTCATAAACTGAGAGTGGGTGGTGTCATCCTGGTGCCATGTTGCTTGGATGTTAAAGCGCCATCTGTGGTTGGGATAAAAACTTGAGAGATAATAATGATTAGTAAAAGAAGAGAGAGTTGGCAAAAAATCTTGAGTTTAATGGGCATGGTGGAAGTCCAGGACTGGACATTTGGAACAGGTGCCTTTTTTAAGGCAGGAGACATAGTACCAAGGAGAGTGTCTAAAAGCTTGGTCACCATTGGGGTAGTAACTATGACTGTATGGGGTCCCGTCCATTGAAGTTCCAACGATTGAGAATGCAGTTCCTTAAATAAGACCCAGTTGAAGAGGGTCCAATTCGGTTTGTGGTTGTGCTGGGATTGAGGCAATGAATTGCGCAGGAAGGCACTGGTCTGCGTGTTCCCTGAGAAGTGAGGGCTGGAACGTTGTCTGACTGGGTGGAGGCAGGAAGTCTGAACCTGGGAATGATCTGCTCAATGAGGATGGAGGCAGTGATGTCAGCAATTTCCCTGGAGATAGGGAAGGCTTCTATCCAACCTGAAAAAGTATCAACCAAAGTAAGTAGGTAGTGAAGCTTTTTGTGCCTAGGCACATGAGTGAAGTTGATCTACCAGTCTTCGCCTGGCTAGTGGCTCCTCATCTGATGTGTGGGGAGTGTAGGTTTGATGTTTCCTTATGGGGATGCTGTAGAGAAGACAGAACAAGCAGAGTGGACCTGCTGGAGAGTAGTTCTCATTCCTAGGAAGTGAAAGAGGGGTTGTAAAATCTGGAAAAGGGGTTAGAGAGGGTTTTAGGTGGGGGCAGAGTCTCTGGAGCTAGAGGAGTTGGTCATGAGTCGTAGGTCTCTGTCTTGGGCATCAGGGGCTGGTAGTTGATTGACTGACTTGGTGAATTTGTGTATCTGATCTTGCAGGAACTTCTGTAGGCAATTTAACATACATGGTCTATTAGGAGAAACATAAAGAGGACTAATAGAGGTCCTGTGAGGGGGAGAAGCCAAGGCCATATTTGACTGAACATTCCCCATGGAGCCTATTGGCTTAGTTGCTGTTTCCTCTTTTTTAGCTGTTTTTGTCTTTCATTACTCCCAGGAATGACTGTGTTTTGGTTTAACTGTTTTTGGTAGATGTTTAAGATCAAGCTGGTCAAAATTGAGACTTTGTTTCTATCTATTGTTAAGAGTCACTCGTGGGGGAACTTGAGAATAGCTTCTTAGTCCTGCTAGTGCCATTTGCGCTAGGATGGGTCCAGGTCTTGCTTGACCATGTGGCTTCCCTTGGAAGCATCAGGAATGTCTCCCTTCTCCGATGACCCTCCTCTTCATAGCAAATGCACTGATTGGCTTTTCATTCTCCCTGATCAGGAGGTTATGTGGCCCAGAGTTGCAAAGCTCTTTAGAGAAGTTCCTTGTTCCCTAGATTCAGACTCAGAGGGCCAGAGCCAAATATTGGTTTTCTTGGCCATTTTAATTTAACTTTAAGTCTTGATCTTAAACATCCAGCAAAGTCAGTTTCACCTTAAATTAAGAGTACTGGGCTTTAGCTGAAGTTTGGCCTACTTTGGAGTCATTCTGTCCTGAAGTAAGATGGGAGGCCTAGTCTTATCTCAGGTAAGCCAGGGCTCTTTATAAATCTTAGGTAAAATATTCTAGTATTGAAGTTGGTCTTTGTTTCTAAATATCATTTTATAAAGTTTACATATATTGTTGCTTGATGTCACATGAATACTAGCTAACACAATATGATATTACATTTAAATTGTACCCAGTTTATAGAACTTTATATTAATCTTATATTAATATTATAATATAATATTAATTATTACATTAACTTTATATTAATCTTCGATAACAGGTCCAGTTATAGAAAATTAAATGATATAAATAAATCTCCAATATGTTATTTTTATAAGCCTAAAATTACCATGCAACCTTTTGGAGAATACCAGCTTGATATAATGTTTTTTGTTAAAGCTTCTATCTTAAAGACTTATATACCTGGAAAATATGAACACATTTAATATACAAAGAAAAGTAATAGTACCGCAATTACATTGATGTTTTTATATTAATCAAGTTTAGCTCTTAAAGAAATAACATATTACAATATTGCAAAATAACAGTTGTTGTTTAACATAGTTGTATAATCCTTAATTCCTTCAAGATTACTTGTTCAAAAAACTTACATATATAACCAACATACACAGACCTTCTTTATCACTTACTTAAACCTACATAGCCAACGTACATAGATCTTCTTTATCATTTGCTTAAACCCTCTTATTTACTTAATCATATAGACTCTCTTATCCAGAAACACCTTTTCCTTCTATTAAATCCATACTTAGAACCTTCTAATTTCTCTTTCCTATCTGTTAACTCCTTCTTTATTCACACTTTGAACCAATCCTTGTAAATTTCTGAATTTAGGCAAGTTATTCCATTTCAATAAGAGATATTTTGTTATTTGCAGTACACAATTAATCACATCTGTTTACCATTTCATGAAAACATAAACAATGTTTAAGTGTATAGAATTATATTGTTGTAGGGACGGATAAGGCCAGGCACCTAAGATAGCAGTGACGATAGGAAAACAGTCTTATTTGGTTGCAGCCAGATTCAGAGGACACAGCTTCTGCTGCAATCAATTAATCCCCTGAACCCCAAGTTTAGGTAGTTTCAGAATTTTGCACCCAGCATGTAAAGGGAGGGGCTCAGAAGTTCACAGTCTGCAGAAGTTCACAAAAAGCAGGGTTGTTTTTGTTGTTGTTGTTGTTGTTTCTGTTCTGGGCAAGTTAACCCTTCAAGGACACCTGGGAAGGGGAGAGCTCTTTCTTTCCTCCCACTGCCAGCTGTTACCATGGAGCCCAGTTGGTAACTCTCTTATCTTAGAAATGTAGTCAGCACTATGAAGCCCAGCTCAAGACCAGAGGCCTTGTTCACATATTTTGTGAAAAACTAGTAAGAGGGTGTCCAGAACCTGGAGTGCTGATTTTTCCAGCCAGTGACCAAGTAAAACAGGGCAATATGAAAAGAGGAAGTGTATCTACACTAAACTCTTTTGTAGAGATTCTTTTGCTGAAAGTCCTAAAATCAGCCATGGTGAATATTGCTGAAGAAGGTCAGTTAAGACTTTTCTGTGGGCCTGGTAGGGAGGGGGAAGACGGGAAGGTGGGGCTGAGAGCAGCTCTGGTGGATCTGAGAATGAGGAAGGAGAGATGTAAAAGAATAGGATTTTCCCTAGCAAGGAAAACTTGAGTAGTAGAACAGGTAGAGCAGAGGGGAAGACGGAGTGAATATCCTAAAAAGCCTATAAGGGACGTTAATTCTTTTTTTTTTTTTTTTTTTTTTTTGATACAATACAGGATTTATTGGTGTTGTGTGTGATTAAGAAGGGGACAGCATAGAGGAAGCCCTCATGAATGCAGGGCCTGCCACTTGTCCAGGGGACCACGATTGGGGATATATTTGACCCCACAGCCATCAGGAACGAGCCGCTTCTCAGCCACCATGTCTTCAAATTCATCAGCATTAAATTTGGTAAAGCCCACTTCTTTGAGATGTGGGTCTTCTGGCAGCCAGGGAACTTGAACTTGGCCCTTCGTAGGGCCTCAATCACATGTTCCTTGTTCTGCAGCTTGGTGCGGATGGACATGATGACTTGGCCAATGTGAACCCTGGCCACCTTTCCCTGGGGTTTCCCAAAGGCACCCTGCATACCTGTTTGGAGCCTAGATGGGGGACATCATGAGATCAGAAATATGAACATCTACTCAAAGTGCTGTCTCCAAGGTCCCTTAGGGCAACCTATACAAGCAACAGGCTGCATACACTACCAAGGAGATTGCTGTTTGCAGCCATTGCAGTTAATTCTTAATAACCTGTTTTCAGTGATAACAAAGCAACTTTAAAGGCCATTTTCACCAGATCTTGGATAGGGGTCTGAGGGCTCTCCTCAGCTCGTTTGAGCTTTTGGTTAGCTGGTAAAAGGACCTGGTGGGACCCGGTGTGGGTGCTAACAGTAGAAGAGAGGAGTGAGTGGGTGGAGGGATTCCTTCAGTAACTGCTACCTCAGCAAGGGGGCAACAGTCTGAGGAAGGGTGGTGGTGGTGTACGTTTTTGATCTAGTAATTGGAGGGGAGAAAGCAGGTTACTGAGGTGGGAGTGACGGCGGAGAGTCTGGGGCAGAAGGCTGAGGGTGAGGATCTATTGGAGCCGGGCGATAGGGTGGAAATTCATCAGCAGGGTCAAAAGAAGTGGATGAGTCTGGAGGAGGAGAAGATTGGGGATCGGTGGTTGGGGGAGTTGGTTTGCAAGCTAGAAGAATTTGTAGAGGGTTACAAGAGGTGCACAGAGCACAAGCAGGAAGAAAGCTTTGACATAGCAGCTCTTTACCCATTTTTTTGAATGCTCACAGTAATTGTAGAGATCCCTTAGAATGGAGGGATCCAGGGACCCAAAAGGGGGCCATCTGCTTTGGTTGTCTAAGGGATAAGTGGGCCAGGCTTGGGTGCTATATTTGATCAATTTTGGGGGTTTGATGTCTGGTGTCAGGAGAGGGTTTTGAGGTTATCCAAGAGGCATTGTAGAGGAGAGTCCACTGGCACAGAGGACACATTACCCATGTTGCAAACGTAGTATAAGGAGGAGGGAAGAGGACGAAAACGTAGTATAGGGGAGAAGGAAAGAGATGCAAAGATAGTATAAGGGAGAAGGAGGAAACTGATTTATTGGCAAAAGGGGCGTCCCCGCTAGAGCCAAAAATCAGGAGTGCCTTAGTGGCAGGTTCGGGCTGCAGAGATTGGTCGTCACCGAATCCTGACAGTCGAAGCTCTCGTCCTGGACAGAGCCGGAGCCGTGGGAGACCTTTTCGGGACCCCTCCTGGAGAGGCCAGATACTCCCAGGGCCGGAAAGAGAGAGACAGGGGAAGAGGGAGGAAGGGGAGGGTAAGGTTCTCTCTGGCGGCCGAGTCCTGAAGGTGAGGACTAGGACTTTAGGAGAGCCACCAGGATGGTGAAGGTCTGGGTGGACTGTGGTGTTCAGTTCTCTGTTATGTGTCCCTGGAGGTTACAGAGTCCTTCGAGGGAGACCTACAAAGCCTATGCTGGTAAACTACCAGCTGGGAAAGGAAGGGAATAATGTTGAACCCAGGAGTCTATTCTGCCCAAGGAAGGAGTCCCTGAGGGCCACCGTGGCCTTGAAGGCTGTAGTGGGTGGGGTGTTTTCCTCCCCACAGGTGGGCAAAGAGGTTTGCCGAATCCTCCTGACACCACCATTGGGTTTAGGACTCCAGGAAGGCGAAACTCACCAATCGAAGGTCGGTGGTGGATGGAGTTCTGGCGGTGGAGAAAATGGGTTCAGGCCTTCCAGTGAGTGGCACTTCCGAAGGAAGAGGGACCCAAAAGTGGGTTTTAACCCTCTCCCAGGTTTCGGCACCAATGAAAGGGAAGTGACCACAACACTCAGAGCGACCAAGAGAGCTTTATTGCAGCAGTGCAACAGAGGAGAAAAGAGAGCAAGAGAGAGAGAGAGCAAGAGAGAGGGGCCCGGCAGGAGGGAGTTTTCATAGCCCAAATCTAATAGGGTCTCTGGGTCTGCAAGCTGCCTTGTTGGCACACAAGGGGGGTTACGTGTTTGGCCTTGAGCAGGGGGTTGAGTGTTCAACCCTGAGCAGGGGGGCGAAGCGCTCAGCCTTGAGCAGGGGCTTGGGCGTTTGGGCTTGAAGCAAACAGGTGATAAAGAGCCAGACAGAGGGTTTGAGTGGCCAGGTCACCCTGCGGCTAACTTTGTTTGGCATGCCCTGCAGACAACTTACTCAGCCTGTCCTGCACCTAACAGTCACCACTTGCCTTTCTCTGGACACCCCCGTGCACCTGCCCAACCCCATGTGTTATTCGTACTTTGCCCACTATATGGGAACCTCCTTACCCAGTTCATCCACCTAATGAATTTATTAGTCTCCAGGCGACAAGGCAGTTTAGATGGATCCTCCCTCAGGAATAATTTATAACAATAAAATTTATGATAATAAAATCTGGATGAAATACAAAAATAATTTATTAGAAGCAAACGACCTGAGAAGATGGTGAAGAACTACTGACCAAAACATGGTAGGGGGATGGTACCTGAAGTAGGAAGCATGTCACTTGGTGCAGTTTTGCCTTGGGAGCATTCGTTAATACAGAAGAGACCACTGAGCTGCTGGATTGTGCTTCTGTCAATCCTTCAAAAGCTGAGAGGACAAACGATAGAATCTGGGAGCCCAGCAATAGCTGGGACGCTAAGGACCACACCACAGGCAGCTAGACGGCTTCAGGCAGATCGGTCCCCATGTGGTCATCTGTTCAGCCAAGAAATGTCAACCCTGAATTTGCATTAAGTTTGCTGTCCCAGACTGCCAGCATTCCTAAAGAGTGTGACAAACAAGACTCTTTCTGAAAAGGAAGACAACATCATTCAGATATATTTCTATAAACAACCTTTCAAAGATAATGCCCAACACACAATCAAAGGTCAACAAGCCCTCCCAAAACACTGACTAATATGAGAATTTGATAACTCAAGGGCACATATTGTATTTCTAGAGGAGCTTCTCATGAATGGAAAGTACTTCTTTAATAAGAAGAAAAATGTTCGATAACTAATCAAAGCAAAAGAAGGTAAGAGATGAGAAAAAGGAGGACACAGAACAGGAGGCACAAGCTGAAGAGCTCTTTATCCTCAAAGGTGCAGCTCAATGTCTCCCCTCCCTGAGCAAGTCTTCATCTCCTTCCCACGCTCCCTGGTACTTCATTCCGATTTCTACTGTAGCACTGACCTGACTGTGTTATATAATAAATTGTTCAGGTGTTGATCTTTTCAATTGTGTTTTGCAAGCCTTGAAAACAGGTGTTCTGCTTATTTATCTTGTATCTTCAATGCATAGTACAAGGTAAGATTTAAAATATTCATTCAATACTCATTGAATTAAAATCGGTTGGAGATTTAGATTGACTAAAAGAATAAGTAGGGGGCTGCGGATGCAGCTCCGTGATAGAGTGTTTGCCTATTATGTGCTCGATCCTGCGTTCTTTCCTGTACCTCAAAAAATAAATAAATATTTAAAAAGAATACTGGGCTGTGGTGCTGATGGTGCTGTCAGCCATCACACCTGCCTGAGGATAGGGGTATGTGGCCCACAAAGGCTATTAGACAGCTTAGCCTACATTTGGAGTATTAGTACAAGGACTTAATGACCCAAGGAATATCAATCAGAAGTTTTTCTGTAACATTTAATATACAAAGAGCAACAAGAGAGAACTGGATTTTCCTTCCTATCACATATGCAAAAGTATACATCTGAGGTCCCCAGAAACCACCTTCCTTCCTACCAGTGCATAAAGCTGAACAGAGCTAGACAGGGAGGTTGGGTCTTTAGCTAATGATGTATCTCCTTGTCCTTTGGGGGGTCCCTTCTCTGTGGCTGAGTTCCTGTTCTTTTCATTGATGCACTCCATCAGACCTTTATGGCACTGTTTGAGCCTCTGGACTCAGCCATGACCCAATTTCTATCCATTTTGAATTCTTAAAGAGCTAATAAACTCCCTTTGTTGCTTAAGCTAATTTTATTCAGGTTTCTGTAACATAACAACAACAACAACAAAAGTCCTGACAAATAAAAAAGACTTCCACAAAAATTCTACATGAGGTCTCTCTGGCTAACTTGTTTGGGGATGAGCAGCAAGGTGTAGAACTCTGAACAGGACCCAGTCGAGTTGAGTTGACCGTAAAGAACACAAAAACTCATTAGTGATATGAAATAATGCTGCTGAACTTTTAATGAACATATTAGAATCCACATATTCAAATACATGTTGAATTTTTCATGGTCATAACCTTGGGAAATCAACTACTTATTCCAAACACTTGGCAAGAACTAGGTAAAAGGTGAAGAATTTGTATGGAAGGGGCCACCGGATTAGGAGGGACATGAGGTTATAGGTAAATGGGAAACAACGAGAATGGAAAGGGTCAAGCTCAAGGATAGGGCAGCCAGGGGCCATCCAACAGAAGTGAGGTCAGAAACTAGACAAGTATTAGCAGGAGGCTCACTGGTAAAGGACTATGGGAGGCAGAGACTCACAGAGGGCAGGGGCAGCTCTGTTGGGAAGCAGAGTCCTGAGCCTCTCTCAGCCTTGGAGAGCTAGCTTCTGGCGGAACACACCATTTCATAGCCAGGACAACAAGCAAGGACCTCATTTCCCAGGGGAAGGCTTTGAGAAGCACCCAACACTGTGGTCTCTGAGTTACCATGCTGCTGGGGACACACAGAGGTCACAGACAGACAGATTGAGGCTGATTTGCTCGGGGCCAGGAGCAAGAACCTAGAGAATCCTTGACTTTTCCCCCATTCCTGAGGAAACGAACAAGGATGCTGTTAGTTTCTCCATCATCGCCTCAAAAGTCTCAGTGAAAGTTTGTTTGCTTTCCATGTCCATCTCGTACACACACACACACACACACACACACACACACACCCTAACGAAAGAAGTCCCTTTGTTATCTATGAGCTCCCATCGCTCTCCATACCATCCCCCGTGAATGATGATACAATATTTATTAAGGCTTAAATAGCACTGTTAAGTGCACACGTTGATTTAGAATGATGGAGTGTGTCAATGCAGAGAACAGGAACTCAGCCGCAGAGAAGGGACCCCCAAAGGACAAGTAGATACATCATTAGCTAAAGACCCAAGCTAGCAAATGTCACCAGCAGGGAAGAACCATTCTTTAATTAGGCTTTCTTTACACTTATTGTTAACAGCAATTTTTTATATTTTCTAAACTCTTATAAAATGATACATTCAATATTCTAAAAATTCAAACAGTACAGACCGGTATTAAACTCCTCAACTCATTTCCCCTCCCCACCTACCCTTTGAATCTTTTGTTTTTAATTTTTAATTGTTCTTTTTTTTTTAGAGAGAGAGAGACAGAGACAGAGAGAGAGAGAATTTTTAATATTTATTTTTCAGTTTTCGGCGGACACAACATCTTTGTATGTGGTGCTGAGGATCGAACCCGGGCCGCACGCATGCCAGGCGAGCGCGCTACCGCTTGAGCCACATCCCCAGCCCTAATTTTTAATTTTTCTTAAATTATCACCATAATTTGAGCCAATATGCCGAGATCTCGATTCCTTGATAATATCAATTCCTTTGATAATATCAGGTCACTTCCACCTGCTAACAGGGAAAAAATTTAGTTCTCTTACATCATTTGCAACTGTCTCTTCCTATTCTGGGTTTTGTTGGTTATATCAGCATGTCCTTGATTAGTTGTCTTTATCCTTTTAAATAGTACACATGTCTTTATACTTTTAACTGATATATATAATCCTCTTCTTTAGTTCCATGTTTTTTAACACAGTATCTCTTGTCTCTTCCCAAAGTAAAGTGAAGACAGTTCAACCTCTATAATTTCCCTCCCAACTTGAATTCCATCAGCTGGAGCAGTAGCTACTCAGTGTCAATTATTACATATCCATTCTAGTATATAGCTATAATATTCTTCAGTTTTGATTATAAAAACTGAAACTAATAACTAATTATAATTATGTAAATGTGATTATATATTAGTCACTGCAGATATATAGTGTGATCTAATCCGTTGAAAAAGAAATGGGATCAGATGTCACTAGCTGAATCTCTCAAAGGAGAATATTCCAAGGATAAGGTCAAATGGATTCTCTTTTGTTACATTCCATCCATTGCTCAAAATCATCCACATTTTTGTTGACTTTATATTTGAACTAAGGCTTTTATCTCATGTTTTTCCTTTTGTCCTCCCCTACGGCAGACACATTTCCAATTATCTTTCCTTTTTCCTGTAAAGAAAAAATAAATAAATAAGTCTTCCTTGCCACTGGTCTAAGATTTCCTCATCTTCTTAATTGTCCTGTCTCCTAACTCATGTCCATTCTATCTTTTTTTCTTTCATTATTTTTGCAGTGCTGGGGGTGAAACCCAGGGCCTCACTCAAATTCAGCGGGTGCTATGCTCCCAGCCCCATTCTATTCTTGAAAAAAATGTAGTCAGGGTCCTCTAACCTCCCACTCTAATTGGAGCTGAGTTTCTAGACCTATTTTGGAGGCACCCTCCTGAGAGTCTTTCCATTTCACGGCTAGAATAGTAGCACTGACTCGTGGACCTTGGCTGCTCCTCTCTCCCATGTATTCTAGATGATTATTTTTTTATATAAAGATCCTGAATTCATTCTGAATGTAGAATGGCTGGAAAATGTTTATGTCACTGTCATGTTTGAGTGATAGTTTGTCTGGATATTAAAATCTTCCTTTTCCCCCCATAGAAACTTAAAGACCATTATCTCCTGCTCCCCAGTGTTCTGTTGAGAAGTCTGCTGCCTATCACATTTTTGTTCTCTTGTTAGTAATCAGCTTCTCTCCATATATATTCTTTTACAATAACAAGGTAAGATAGAAATATAAAGTGAACCCCATATGAAATTTAAAAATTTCTAGTAGCCACATTAAAAAAGAGTGAAAACCAACAGATGAAATTAGTTTCATAGTGTATTTTTTATTTAACCCATTAGTCCAAAAGAGTATTTCAACATATAATCAATATTTTACAGGTTATTTAGACATATCATATTATTTTTCCCCTACAAAGTTTTGACTAGCCACATTTCAAGCGCTCAGGAACCACATGTGACATCTGGCTACTCTCTTGGATGCTTCAGGTCTAGAATCATCTCTTTATTGTTGTGATGTGTTGCTTCACCTAAAGATATGGGCCTTGTTTCCATTTTCCTGCTCAGAAATTAGTGTACCTTTTGAATTTTAAAACTTATGGTTCTGTTTGTTAGACACACGCTGCCATAATTTACATGCTCATTTCCTCCTTGCTGATGTTCTTTCTTTCAGATGTCTCATTACTTGAATGCTGGATCTCTGGAACTGATATTTTATCTCTTAGTTCTAAACCTATATTTTTCATCTCATCTCCATTTCACTCTGTGCTCTGAGAGATTTTATCAAATTCATCTTAGCCATTTTATTAAATTTTTAATTTTGGCCATCACATCTTTAATGACTTACTTTATTTTTCTGGAGAATCTTTTTCATAACATCCTCTTCTTGTCTTATGGAGGCAAAATACTGCCTCTCTCTGAAGACTCTACTCAGATTTTAAAAATTCTCTCCATTCCTGAAATATTTTTCCCTTTGGATTTTGTTTTCCATGTCAGTATTCTCTTAGATGCTGTTTCTTTCCTTCATGATCCATTGATCTTGAATTACTCACCCATATTTGTGAAAGAAACACTAGGTTGATTAATATAGGAAGCTGTGGTAGGTTTTCTCTAACAAGAGGTACATTTGTATGTGTGACCTGAACTCTTACCTATAGCAAGATGATTGTAGTGACTGATGATGAGCTCAGTTCTTGAGGCTTGGCACCTCCAAAGTATCTCTTCCCATATGCTCAGTGCCTAAATTTTAATTTTTATAGTTTCTATTTGGGGGCACCAGCATCCACATAAGGAACCCTAGCCTTCCCTAGACAACACAGCTCATTCCTTGATGAATAGCTTTATTTTGGCTTATTAATCAGCTCTCTTACAGAAATTAGAATCTCTGAGGTGTGTACGCTCTCCCCACTTCATTCTTGATGTTGTGAGAGTGTTTTCATTTTTAGACACCTTAACTGCCATTTCCTGAAATTCTGCAATTGTCTGCCATCTTAAATCAGAAGGTGAAAAATATTCCTCCTCTTCCTCCAAAGCTGCTGTTGCCTCTAAGATGGTAAACATGACTCGACTTTTGAATTAGATTTTTCTTGATGAACTTTTTATTGCTGTCTGTGGTCAGAGGAGTTTTCTTCATTGGCAAATGGTTAATCCATCTCAATGGGAGGTTAACTAGAGTCCAGGCCCATGGCTATGTCTTAATTTTCCTCTCCAAAGGTCTTAAATTGAAATGCTTTCATGGGCTATGTAGAAGTACCACTAACCCCTTTCCTTTTCCTTATACCCTAACAGTAAGTGCCTTGGCAGAATTGAGGAGTGAGAGTTTTCTGCTTTGTCACCTGCAATATAGTGGAAAACATTGGCTTTTTTTTTTAGGGGAAAGGACCGAGGAATAAACTCAGGGCCACTCAACTACTGAGCCACATCCCCAGCCCTATTTTGTATTTTATTTAGAGATAGGGTCTCACTGAGCTGCTTAGCACCTCATTTTTTCCTGAGGCTGGCTTTGAACTTGAGATCCTCCTGCCTCAACCTCCAGAGTCACAGGGATTATAGGCACATGCCACCACACCCGGTTGGAAACACTGGCTTAATGGTGAAAGGGAGTGGATTCTGATCTCTGTGGTTGCTTTTAGTTTAGTGATGGTCTTTTATTACTCTGAGCCTCAGTTGCCTCATCTTTAAAGAGAGCATAAACACTCTTGCTACACGTCTCATGGGGCTAACATAAAGAGGAAAAAAACCTAGTGGCTGACTTGTTATCAGTCAATAAATATTTGTTGGTTGATTAAATGAAGGGCTCAAGGTAGGGTAGTGTCTCATGTTAAAGGCATGGCTGCTCTGGGGCTAAAGGCCAACAAGGATGAACAGCCTTCCTGCCAGCACCCAGCAGGACTTGCAGAGTAGATCAACTCTGCCAGATCTCCCAGAGAACTTTCCAGAATGATCTTGGCAATCACCACCCCCAAAAAGATAAAGCTATTCATGGTCTTGCTCTCAGCTCACTGACTATAGCCTTCAGAAGCCAAGAGTTTCTGGTGGGATAGAAGAGGAACTCTGCCTATATTGAGATTCCAGGGAGGCTGGGGAGATAACAGGTCTTACAGGAAAGGGTGGGAATTATGAAAGGCCTAGGCTGGTGCCCTTTCCTTTAAAGATGAGAGACCAAGATGAGGCTGAGCATCATGACGGAAGAGTATGGTGGAGGGAAGCAGGTCACATAGTGATCAGAGGGAAGGGACTTGCCTAGTTGGTGACAGAGCCAAGAGTAGAGTTTTTCAGGCTTGTGTGTAATTACTGCACATTACATCACTGGGGACCACAGTGCACCTGATGAAAGGTTCATTTTAAAGCACTTTTTGGAGGTATCCCCCTTCCACATGTTTTGGGGAAACTACCCTATACCCACCTCAAGTCCAAGAAGGAAATGCCTTGCTATAGTTTAAATTTCCTGTTGAAATTTAATCCCCATTGTGAGGAACTAAGAGGTGAGGACCAGACAGGACCTTGGAAAGGCGATTAGGTCACGAGGGTTCTGCCTTCATGAGTGGTATAAACCATCCTCCTGGCTTATGGGTTACTGAGGGTGTGGCTTTGTTATAAAGGCAAGTTCTCCCTGGCAAACTCACCCTGTCTTAACACCTTGGGACTCTAAAGAGAGACCCACCAGCAAACAGTCTCTCATTACATGTAGCCCCTTGACATTGGACTTCCAATCTCCAGAACCCTAAGAAATAAATTTATTTTTTTTATAAAGTATGCATTCTGTGGTATTCAGTTACAACAACCAGAAAGTGGTCTAAGGTAGACCCCCATCCCACACAAGCCACCTCATGGAATGTATAGCTTGGGAGAAATCTTTTGGTGGACCATTTCCAATGGCCTAGTCCCCAGGTGTTTTAGTCAGATTTTTTGCTGCTGCGACTGAAAGACCCATCCAGAACAACTATAGAGGAGGAAAGGTTTATTTAAGGGCTCACAGTTTCAGAGGTCTTAGTCCACAAGAAGTCTGGTTCCTTTTCTCGGGACTTGATGTGAGGCTGAACATCATGGCTGAAGAGTATGGTGGAGGGAACTCACATAGTGATCAGAAAGCAGAGAGAGATCTCCACTCACCAGATACAAAGCCATGCCCCAAATGAACCATTTCCTCCAGCCACACCCCATCTGCCTCCAGTTACCACTCAGTTAATCCCACCAGGGATTAGTCACTGATTATGTTAAGGCTAGAACCCAATCATTGCTCCTCCAAACCTTCTTGCATTGTCTCTCACACGAGCTTTTGGGGGATACCACATCTAAACTATAACACCAGGGCACTCTGTCTTCCAGTGACCTCCAAAGCCTCTGGACCCAACTTCTAGATCCATTCTCAGCTCTGAGTCCCCACCTGGCAGGAGCCCACATGCCCCCACTTTGTACCAGAGCCCCAAAGTGCCCAGTGCTTTCCATGCTCGAGCTATCTCCAAAGACCCTAGGGCCCTGCCAGAGGAGGGTAATGGCAGGAAGCCATAATATATTAAAACAGTAGATTAAAACAAACAAGAGCCTTTTGGATCATATTACACATCACTTTCCTCACGTCTGACAACAGAAAAAAAATCAAAGGCGGTAAAAGACCATCGTAGACCATAATGGTCTAATAACTTGGTGATAAAAGTGCTTGTGGGAGCAGCAAGGGAGGAGGCTGCTCCTGGTGCAGGAATCAAAGCTCTCCTCCAAATCCACAGTGGTGTGCTCAGAGGCATTACTGCTTAAGTGCTCGTTTAAGACTTCCTCCAAACTGCAGCACACTCGTTGGAGAATCATAATTAGGCCTCAGTTGTGGGCCATATTCACACATTGTGCATCATCCTTAAAGATGACAGAAAAAAAAGATTACCCAGGGCTCTGTGGAGTGGATCTTAGATCTTTTACCATTGTCCTCCATGGGAAAAGAAGGAAAAAACTCAGTAATCCCCTGTCTAGACACACAGCCTTCTGAATACAGAGCAATATGACTGTTCCTTTGAAAAGGAAGACAAGCCAGGAAAGCAAGGCCATGAGCACTAGAACCTGCTTTAGTTATGACTGATAGGCTGGCTGAAGCCACAGGAAAACAGTGTAAGGCATTTTCCATTTAAGTGAGACATGAATTCCAGAAACATCACAGATCAAAGTAGTTGGGGCATACCAGCCCAGACCTGATGAAATCTTTGGAACATATCCTCTGTTGACATCACTTTGATTTTCTAGAATATATAATGAAATAAAATGCCTCCAAAAGGTACAGTCTCATCCCCATGATGATGCCTCCATTTCATCCCCCATCTTCTCCCCGCCCCCAAGCCAGTCCCACCCCTAAGTTTTATTTCATGGGAAATAGCTTTCTAAGAACGGACAGCAAATCGGCCCACTCCTCCAGTTCTCCACCCTTTAGTCCTGTCTTGTTGCTACCTTCCACCCCGTCCTCACCCGGTGGAGAGGATCCCTCAGGGGACGCATTCCATTCAGGCCAGCTGCCAGGGGACAGACCTAAACTTGACTTCAGGTCATCTCTGCTTTTAATCTGAACCTACCTACTACACTTATTTCTTCTTATTTTCTAAACTGACCCATCCCCCAAAGTGACATGAGTTTATTATTTTGTTTTGTTTTCTGCTTCTCATTACCAGGAGCATTTGGGATTCACCTTGGTCCTTATGTGTTCCCCATTTTGTCCCTTGGCCACACACTGACTTAGCTCTCTTGGCTTTTCTCATGGACACAGTCTTCTCAAACACATAGTCTGTCCCATTTTAGTGTGTCTCTCAGACTGGCGCTCATGGCAGAACCTCAATAAAACCGTATTCAGTTGACTGAACGGTTGAATCCAATTGGCTTCTATCTGGAGATTTGGAGGACTACGATAAGAGAACTGAAATCTCTAAACAAAATACCTAAATTTAATTTCTGCTGTTAATTTTTTTTTCTTTTATTGTAACCTCGACACACACGTCTTTCACTATCTTTATAAGACTCAAGGAAAAAAAGTAGTTCATCTTTTCTTCTCCTAGCTTTGGTAAGATGTGACAATGAACAGAGAGACACAATTATGCAAGAGGAAACGGTATGGGGACTTCTAACCTTCTGCTAGCTCAGACCCAGTTGAATGCAGGTCCTCATGCATATGTTCTTTAAGAAACTGGTAAACATTTTGGTATCCTGTCTTACTGCTCTTTTATAAGTTTTATTAGCCACCAAAGCATTTGTAGAATGTGTCAGAGTTCAAGAAACTGTTTCACTTAGACTTGTCTTCAATTTTCATAACAACTCTGCAGTTGGAAGCAGATTATTATTTCCGTTTTATAGACTCTAAAATCTGTACTTTTTAGTAAGAGCCTCATAGCTAATGAAGGTGGTATTATATATCACAGAGAAAAGAATAAATCATTTGACTGTGGTTTTAGGACTCACTTGGTGGAAGGAAACAAATTTCTCATCTTTCATCCTAAAATGAAATAACTCTAGGCATATTACTATTATCAAACCTTAAAAATCATAGAAAACTATCAAAAAATGTAGGCAAATATTTGCCTGATCCCTGCATTAGAAGAATTTTCCAGGCATAAAACAATGCAATAAGTCCCAAAGGAGAAGACTAACTTATCAGGTCACACAAAATTTTTAAGCAGCTAGATGTTTAAAAATAAATACATAAAAGCAGGACTGGGGGTGTAGCTCAGTGGCAGAGTGCTTGCCTAGCATGCACAAGACCCTGGGTTCAATCCCTAGCACCACAAATAAATAAATAAAAGCAAACAATAAACCTGAAAAATATTAGTCACCTACATGACAGGCAAAAGGTTAATAATCTTACTATATAAGGCATCTGTACAAATCAATAAAAAAAAATAAATAGAAAAATGGGTAAAGGTTATAAATAGATGATTTACAGAAGAGGAAATACATATGTCTGGCTAATACATATAAGAAAGGTATTCTGTCATAAAAGCAATCACAGAAATTAAAAATAATGTCACCAGATATAGCTTCTTGCTTATCAAGTTAGTAAAAAATAGAAATATTGATAGTGCAGATGCTACAGAGGTGAGCGAGAGAGGAATATAAATGATGTGACCTTTTCGGAAGGCAGTTTGGCCAATGGGCATCCAGAACCTTGAAAGGCTCATATTCTCTGACCTGGGGATTCCTCTTTAAAGATTTTATCCTGAAAAGTAATCAGAAATGCGGGCTGAGATGTTTATAAAAGATACTCCTTAGTTGTAAATAATACCAGTGAAATATGAACACAATGTCTCCCAACAGGAAAGTGATTTAAATTGTTGCACACCTCTAAAATAGAATAGTATAAAGATATTAACATTTTTAAATAATTTTAGTTGCAAGGAAAAACACCTATGAGATCGTGTTAAATGAAAAACTGCTATTGCAAAATGGCATATAGTGTAAGATTTTCAACGTTCAAACAAATGCCTAGGGGGAAAAAAAAGGAACTGGAAAGTAATGTCAACGGTGATTGGCAGCAGGGACAACAATGACACTACTTCAAAAAATTATATTTTTAATTTTATACAAGAGGCACTCATTTTTTAGCCAGGAAAAATAATTGAGAAAGGCCTCTGTTTTTTTATACTAGTCTTCCATTTATTTGCTAGATATTTTTATTCAAATTATTTGATTAAAATTGAATATATTCAAGGTGTATGATGGGACAAATTAATCCACGCATCTATCTCCACCCATGCTATTTACATCAGATCCCCAGGACTTGTTCATTTTATAACTGAAGGTAGTTTGGGTTTGTTATTTGTTCATTTGTTCTTTGATAGTGGGAATCCAGGAGTGCTGTACCACTGAGCTACACATCTAACCCTCTTTGTTTTGAGACAAGGTGTCACTAGGCTGCTGAGTCTGGCCTCCAACTTGTGATCCTCCTGCCTCAGCTTCCCAGGTTGCAAAGATTACAAACTGTTTCATAACCAGGCTTATTGCTTCAGGAATCCTGGAGCAAATGGGTATGCTCAGTGGTGCAGGCTGTTCCTGCCATCCCCCACAGAGCAGGGTGGCATTATCATTAGGTTGTGAATGCCTTGGCACCGATGAGAAAGTGCCTGTAAGGAGATCTTGCTGAGGGCATGTATGCTGCATTTATATTGGTGGCCATTCCTCTACTACAGAGTACGTGGTGGGAAACCTTTTGATCCAGCAACCTTCCCTGCCTCTTGCCCTTCGGCCTGCCCTCTGATACAGGCAGCCGCAGGGACATTCACGTGTCCTGCAATAGGAAAGTGATGACATGGCAAAATGCAGTAAAAGGAATCAAGTTTTCACTTCTGTTACAAAACAGGCCTCTGGAAACACGGCGGAGACTGTAGTGTGGAGGGGGGCAAGCTCTCTGGGTTTCAAAGCCTGGCTTTTGAGTTGAAGAAGCCTCGGGCCTGAAGAACTCAGGGCATACGGTTTAGGCATAAATAATAGATTTGGAAGAATACGTGATCCGTCTGAGCCAGGTCGCTCTGCCCCAGGCTAGATAAAGTTGTTCTGGACCAAGGCAATGGAGAAGCAGAGAAGGAAGAAAAGGGCCTAAATTGTGGCTCCCCAAGGCAGGGGCAGGGACAGGAGCCCTGGAGGGCAGACAGGAGCAAGGTCCCTGGCACTGCAGTGGTGCCCCAGCAGCTCCCTGGGGAGGGCTGTGTGGCCTGGCCCACCCTTCAGGAAAGTTCCTTCAGAGGCGCTGAGTGCTCTGCATGCAGCAGTGATTGGAAAGGACCCAGGCCTTGATTCTGTGGAATGGAATTTTAATGGGGGGCGGGGAATAGGCAGTGACACACAAATGATACCTACCACTGGCTGTCTGAGTCCACGGGGTTCTGCATCCTTGGATTCAGCCAAGAGGAGATTTTAAATAAAGGGGGAAATTGCATCTGAACTAAACATGCACAGACTTTTTTCTTGTCATCATTCCCTAAACAATATAATATAAAAACTCCTCTTGCACCTCTTACCTGTCCATCTCTAGACTATCGACATTGAGCATGCATAGGTTATTTGCAGATACTGCACCATTTTATATAAGAGACTGGAGCATCTGAGGATTTGGATTTCTGTGGGCGGGGGGTGGGGGGTGGGGGTCCCGGACCCAATCCCCTGCCACCTGGTACCAATCCAGGTACCGAGAGGCAACTGTATATGTGTGTGTGTGTGTTTATGTATACATACATATGCGTATCTAATGTCAGTGGTGACAATCTCAGAGAACAAGGGGTGTTGGTATTGTTCTCAATAAGGTGGTCAGGGAAAGCCTCTGAAAATGTGGCATTTGAATAGTGAAATGGGAAGGGAGCCATGAGCACACTTAAGCCTGAGTACTTGGGGAAGTGAGAATAGCAAGTCCAAAGGCCCTGAGGCAGCACCACATCTTGGCATATCAGATCTGTAAGGAGGCCAGAGTGGCCACAGCAGATGAGAGGGAGAAAGGACGTCAAAGAGCAAGCAGGAGACCAGGGCACAATGAATCAAACCCAACCAAGACAGCCATAGTCAACCCAGGGCCACTCTTCCCAGCATAGTATCTACGTCCCAGAGGGCTCTCAAGGGCCCAGGCAATAAGGACAGTGTGCCTGCCAGGTGGTGTCAGAGCTGCCTTCACCAGGATGTGGCTGGTGGGCCCTGAACTCCCCCCTGGATCCCTGCTGAGGCCTCTGGCTCCCTTCCTCTGCCTCCCTCTGGGCCTAGCCTCAGCACTCGGCAGACTGCTGCCTTCCCTCGTCCTTGTGGAGACTGCCCGCAGGATGCCAACAACGGAGGCAGAAGAGGCTGTCCTTGGGCTTTGGGCACCCCTGCACCCCTTCTCCCCTGCTTTGCACCCTCTCTGCTGCTGAAGGCCACACTGCGGCAGGACTGGCCACCAGGGATGTGCCATGGGCTGAAATCACCACCTTCCTAGAGCGGAGGAGTTCAGACCAAAGCAATCTGATGATATGAAGAAGTGGCATATACACGGAAATGTGAGCCACCCTCCGCGGAAGTCAGTCGCGAACACGGACAAGGGTTGCAATGGGGTGAACATGGCCCCTTCCCTTTGATGGCTTTTTACCTATTTTCCCGCTCTGGGCGTTGAGCGCGCGATCATGCGCGCGCGCGCACACACACACACACACACACACACACACCCCCGCACACACTCCTATGTGCTCCAGGAAAAGCGGTGATGGGGACTCTGGCACCAGCTATTGACAGATGGCCGCGGCTGTTCTAAATGGACTGCAGCACGGGTCTCCTTTGCATCTCCAAGGCCATTTGGCATAACCCCATTCATCTACACGGACTGTCAGCTCCTCTCTCCAAGACTTCTCCTGTGACCTTCATTTCATTCCCTGCTCATGCCCGAGCGTGGTGGCTGAACTGGATTGATTAAAGTTTTAGCCCTGTCTTGTTTTAATTCAAGAGCTAAACAGAGCATTTAAATGAACTCGGCAGCACTGACTGTCAGGGCTCTGGGATCTAGTTAACCGTTCTCTGCCCCCCCCCCACCGCCACCCCACTCCCCATTATCATCGCTCTGTCTTCAGGTTGGCTTCTGGGTGAAGTTCTTGGTTGGTTAAAAATGACATCATCAGAGCAAGTGAGAGTGGATTAATGTTTTCCTCCATCCATCCATCCATCACTGGAGATCCTGGGTTCATTACATGTGCGCCAGGCACGACTACCCTCCACGTCCCATAATTCATCCGCAGGTCTAATGAACCAGGATTGAGTTTGTCAGTTTCCCCCAGTTTTGACTAGAAGGGATGAAAAGTCTTTGTTGCCTATCCTTTTTTCTTTTCATCCTAGAGAAAGATTATGTGGAGAAGAGGAAAGAAAAGCCCGGCACAGTGACATAAATGTCAGAGCGTGCTCATTCATCATTTCCACTTACAAACACTGTGAAGGTCTCTCACAAAAGCAGGGACACGGGACTCACCCTTTCCTCTGTCCAGGTCATCAGTCTGATTGCCATTTTTCAGGGAGTCACCTGGTCCCTCCGGTCTGTTATTTTGCTATAATTCCCTGTGGTTCTTTTTATAACAGGAAGAGCACAGGGGGAAATACTCAGGCATCTGTTACCCAGGGCTGGGTTAGGCACATAGATAGCTTCACATTGGGCCCCAAGAATTTCTCAAGAGTCTGCTCACCCATCCATCCATCTGATCATCTGTCCATCTGTCTATCCATTTGTTTTAATCAACAAATATTTATCACTTGTCTTCTATGTGGGAAGTTCTGTGCCAGCTGCTGCTTTCTTTTGAAATATACTTGGGAGTTTGTTTTCATTCAGGTGTAATGAGGCTAACAGTTTAGGACACAACCACCATTGAAAAAAAGTAGCCTGTTACTTGCAGTTCCCAAGAAGAGGGGACACGGGTTACCATACATGCAGGGCCACCTGGGGAAGCACCAGGGTCTGCCAGGAGACAGAGTCTGGAGGAAGATGAGCCAGATCCTTTATTATGGTTCTCAAGGGAAGGGCAGGCAAGCGAGGCCGGGCAAGCTGCTGAGCAATTTGAATGACTTTGGTGGGCTCTGGGTTAAAGGACTGGTCCCAGGTTGCCTGACTCCAGGTCCTGGGTGATTTGGGGCAGCCTGAGCCCGATAAAAGGGTGGGCAGATGAGAGCAAGGGTTGAGATTGGCTAGTTAGCATATCAAAGGCAGTCTTGTAGCCAAGTTGTTTGCTATCTCTAGGAATTTGCTAACCCTGGCAGGGGCAGTTGCTCTGTGAGTCCACAAGACCCCAACGTGTCAAAGCATCATAAAATATAGAAAATAAGAAACATGATTAATAGATGGGGTTTCAAAAAATGATAATCTCTGCCCTTAAAGAGCTCACAGACTGCAAAACAAACAATCGCTGTAAGGTTTGATACCGAAATGACACAAGGAATTATGCTAGTCACTGCTGGGGATGTCTGTCAAGCACACAATCTTCTCATTCTTGGCAAATATACCCCAGATCTAGTGGGTAGGTGCCTCATCGGCCAGGATTTTCATTCATGACCCCATCTGCTGGGCATGGCTAATTGGACCAAGGTGAATACCTGGTCCCCAGCTGAGCCAATCAAGTGTCTTCCTCCACTGATTTGGGAATGGGACAGACCTGTGTGGATGGGAAACAGTCGGCTTTGCTGTATAGACTAGTGATCCCTAGCTCTGCTACAAAGTAGAGTCATCTGGGAGCTTTTAAAGAATATTTAAGCAAAGGCCTTAAATCAGACCACTTAAATTATAATCTCTGCAGGTGGGATCCCAGTACCATCCCAGCCTGCCTTAATTTGCACAACTCTCGAAACTTTGAAAGTACCACCTGATTTGCTGTGTGGAAGAGACAGGAACTGTGCCATGACTGGTTTGGATATCCTACACATCCACAGATCATAGAACACAGCATTAGTAAGAGGCATTTTTAATCAATGTTCTCCAACTAAACTTCTAATAAAATGAATGTCCATCAAAAGATGTGCAGTGCACCCGAGAAGTCAATACATCGATTAACCGAGAAATATTTTTATAGAGGGGATGAATGAGAGGAAGGACAAAGTTCCTAATTTAGCTAGAGAGGGGGTTTAGATGTTGCTGTGGCTATCTAAATATATAAATACATATGCACAGTACGTCTGTTTGATTAATAGGAGGAAACCAAGCGAGACACACACTTGGTGAATGGTAGCCCATGTGATCAGAAAGGAGAGATCTCTCTGGGCTCAGCTGGTCTGGGAAGCTTCTTAGAGATGGAAGGATTTAACCTGGTCCTTTAAAATAAAGTGGGCTTCGAATCAGTGGAGAAGGCAGGACATCCTGGGGCCCTGAATGGGAAGCCAGCTCTGTATGTACATGACAAAGAGCATCTGGCTTACCCCCACCCCTGTTGAGGGGGGGTGGGGTGGGAAAGAAGCATTAATCAGAAGTTCATTGCCCTCTCTTCAACCTAAATTTTCCTCCTTTCATTCTTCTCCCATTGCCTGAGGTTTTACTTGCCCTGTTTCTTGCAAGACAACTTCTTTTCCAATCATGAAATCTACTACCACTGGCCCAAATCCAAGAAAGCACAAGGAGGGCACAGGCAGGGTCCTCTGATTGCTCTCTGAACCTCAGATGTCAGAAAGTTGGGAGACAGGAAACCTGAACTTGCCTCTGCAGAGATGCCACCTTTCCTAGGCATAGGTCCACCAAACACTAGAAACCTGCAGACTGTTCAGTCAGACTGTGCCCCTCCTTCCAGTGGCCACTCTAGCTGGATGGAGATAGGCAAGAGCTCAGCTGCAGCTGCTCAGATCTTCCCAGGAGGGAGTCCCTAAACACTCAGGCCTGGGGCAAGTATAAACCCACTAGTCCCAAAGAAAAGATGCTTTCTCCATTTCATTCCATTTCGCCATTTACGAATCCCCCCTTGCTTGAGAAACCCCAGCTGCTTTCCCTCCAAGGCCATTCCCATTTCCCCCCAGCTGACCCTCTTCCCTTCCTCAGCCTCTCTCTCCACATCCCTACCTGGACTCCTGTTCCCCAGTTGTGGCCAACTCCCAAGTACTAAGCCTGGAATTCCTGAATGTCCACTGATCCTGCCTAAAGCTGTCTCAGTCAAGAGTATGCCCTTCCCCTGCCCTTGGAGGAGCTCAGATTTCTACACATCCACTTCACCTTTGAAAACATCCTTTTCCTCCACTTGGTTTGGGAGCGAAAATAACATCTGGGGACAGATGTGTCTGAGTCACACTGACCTGGGGCTCTCTCTTCCCCTCTGCAGTCAGAGTGGACTCTGACTTCCCTCTAAGGACAACCCCTCCCCCTCTCAGGCCTGTTTATAACACCCCCCAACCCCCCTCCACCCCCCCACCCCTGCGATGGCAGCTTATTTGTAGCTGCAGGCTTTCAGCCACTCACTTGGCTTTGCTCCTTTCTGCTGCTGTCGAGCATTTTCCATGCCACTAGGGAGTGCAAATGCTCCTCACATGCATTTTTGAAAGACCTTGGAAACCTCTGCATAAATCAGTAGAAGTTCATTTATGGTTTTAGAATATTCTGGATAATTTACTTGGTGTCGGGGATCCTGAGCCTTCACTTTTCCACCTGGGCCCTGCAGGGCTCCGCTGCATTTCCCTGGCATGTTTGTTTTGGTTGGCCCTGAAATGCTAGCCGGCCACAAGGAGACCTTTATCATTATTCCAAATAGATCTTCCCTTTCTAATGACACACTCCTCAGAGGTTTGACTTGGAGCCAGTGCTTCTTCCCTTTTAAAAAACCAGCAGCTAATATAGAGCTCTTCCTTCCAAGCCACACAGTCCGCGGGGCTCTCAGGTTTCAGTCTGGCTCTGATGCCCTTCCTGTGAGTTTGAACCCTGCAGAGCCAGCATGCAGACCCTACCCATAACCTCCGGCTGCCCTCATGCTGACTGCAGAAGCAGTCAGAGAAAATGAACCTGTTCATGGTGACCTGAGAAAACAAACCTCACGCCTAAAAGTCTGCAGGTAGGCGTGTCTGAGCAGTCTTGGGCTTTGCTAACAGAAATGGCTATACGGAGAGGCAGCTGACATTTTTAGCAGTTGGCCCAGTGTCCACCCAGGGCTCTTTTACATCCTCCCTGGCTATGGATTGAGAGATCTGGAAGGATGGGCGCTGCTCCCAGCTCCTGGCTGTCTCTGTAATTCCTCTCCCCTGGATCACATGACCAAGCCCTAAACTCCTGTCCTTGGAGGACAATCAGAATGACACCTTTAGTGTCTGTGCCTTGTTTTATGGCCTCCTGATCTTGTGCCCTTTGGAGTTCAAAGGTCACATCAGGCAGCAGGCCGGGAGGTTTTTGATGTAACCTCTGAACCCAGGAAAACAAAAGAACAGAGGCCCATAGCGACAATCCATCTAAAAATGATCCTATAAAGAAGGCAACTCTGTCAGCACAGAGCATGCAAATCACCTAACATTTTTATGGTGCGCCCTGCTAAATCCAGACCTACAGTCAGGAGAAGGGACACAGACCCCGTGATCCCCATACATAAATCAAAGCTTGAGAAAAGCAAAGAAATGAGTTTACAGCCAGCTCAAAATGGAAGGATTTGCAAGAAGTGATTTATAAATTGGTTTTCTCTCAGCCCCTCCCCCATCCACACACAGCACACAGTCTGGCACACGCCAATACCACACCACCAGAAAATCAAGTCTTGCCGGAGGTTTATCCAGTGGCTGAGCCAGTTAGGAAAGGGAGTTAAGGACTTTGTCCTTGACCACTAAACCCGTCCTTGGTGACAGGCTGAAAGTCAGAAGCATAAGAAGCCAATAAAAAAAAGACTTGCCGCCTAGGTGAAAGGGATGTCTTTCAAAGGTGGTCACATTCTGTAGAACAGATGTCATCTCCCATATGACACAGACAGCCCCTCAATCACCCTAATACCTGGTGCACATGCCCCCAGGACAAAGATCAGACTAGCCTCTGAGTTGATGATAAATACTATCTAAATAGCCGAGAGCTGAGCAGGATGTGCCCCTATTTTCCATGACTACTGGAGTTTTGCTGTTGTTTTGTATCTTTTTTTTTCTTAAAAGAAACACTTGAGTATGTGTATCTAGATGCTAAATAAGATGCTGATGCTGGGAAATAGATCTTGAGAACTTTGCCAAATAGTCTGAGTGAAAGTTCTGGTCAGAGACCAGAAGACTTTTAAATGAAGATTGGGCTTGCAAATAAAATGTGTCTTCTCCTGCAGGGAATATGAACAATATGTAGGTGCACTGGACCCTCACGGCAGAGGTCACACTGGAAGAACCTCAGGTGGCTCTACCTCATCCAGGCTCCTCCTTTCCTGTAACTTTGCACCAGATGACTATGTCACTGGGAATAGTGGATATATTTTTAACTCTGTCTGAACAGTAGCATAGCCAAGTCTAATAAAAAAAAAATGTATCCTCAACAGTGGAAACTCAAAGCAATTTCAGATGAAATAAGAATCCCAGGAAGAACTCTAGAAAGAAAGAATCCTGGCCTACCAGTTAGAAACCTAACCTTGGGTGACCTTGGACAAGTCACTTCACCTCTCTCAGTTTCAATGTCTTCATCTGTAAATAACTATCCTTGGGCTCTTGGCGGCCTGCTCTGCACAGGTGCTGGGGCAACTTCTCTCCTGTCAGACCTAATACTGCACTACTTCTCTGTTTTCTGAGAGAATGTGTTTAGGAACAATCGAGTGGACTAAATAGCTCCTTCTCTCTTTCTATTCTTCAATCTAGAGATTCCACACATTTCATGCTCAGAAGTGAAATAAAATGTGCCAGAGAAGACACTGTTATTCAAATAATACCTGGGCAGCAAATATTATTTTGAAAAATTCTGCAAAATTGTCTGTGCTATTTTGGAAGCCCTATCTAAGGAATATATGTGTATTGTGCTTATGCTGATCAAAAATAAGAGTAGCCAAAGTCTCAGAGTCTTCCTGGAGAGTTTATGCCAGCTGGATGGTACAAATCAGCTGTGGCTGGAAGGCCAGGGCATCACCCTGTCCAATCACTGCTCCCTATACATTCCACTGCCCCTCGGGAGGTGCCACACCCCCTCAGGAGGGTAGGTGTCACCAGAGGTTATGGACTGGTCAGAAACAATCAGGGCTCAAGCCCCGGTTCCTCTTCTTCCATTTACCACTGAGCTACACCCCTAGCCCTTTTCTATTTTTTTATTTTGACACAGGGTCTTGCAAAGTTTCCCAGGCTGGCCTTGAACTGTCCACCCTCCTGCCTCAGCGTTCCAAATCACTGGGATTATAGGAGTGGGCCACAGTACCCAGCCATGCTGATATTTTTCATTAAATAAAATCATCACACTATAGTTTTTGGGGGGCATTGCTTCCATCTATGAATTACTGCTCCCTAGGCACTGAAAAATCTTTGTGAATGTGTGTTCAGGGGATGTAAAAGCCCTACTACTTTCCACTTTCCAAAGGAAGATGCTTTTCTTCCATTCTCCAGGCCCACCATGATCCTCAGGTGATCATACATTCACAAGCACCCGCATGCGCACACGCACACACAATAAACCCAGAAAGGAAGGCAAGATCAGTAATGAGAGCCCACTAATGGATTGGCTTAAGTATAGAACAACAGCCCATCATGGTTCTAGAAAATAATCAATCAAGCACTTAATTTTAAACATAAAAGTAAGCTGCCAGGAGACTGTTAATAGATAACCAAATAAATTAACAGTTGTAGGTGGGATTTGAAACCAGGTCAGATTTTTCACCAAGCTCTGAGCCCCATGCATATAAAGGGCCTCTCCAGCTTGGTACTTGATCTCACACTGTTTCAAAGTGGGAAATCTCCTTTTAGCCAATATCCCTTCTCAGCGGGCTCATCACTTCAGGGAATTGTCCTTTGTGCGTCTTCCATAAAATTTATAACACCACTACTTTAAAATATTGATGGGCAGCTTGGCCTTGGCCCAGGCCCGCAGTGGGTTAGCGTGGACATGAAAACCTTCAGGAGGGCAGAAACAGGAAGGAACACATTCCCTGCTGACCTTCCGTAAAGGGACAATGTGTAAGTGCCGTGGTCACCTGGGCTGAGGCCTGCCTGGCTTTGATGGACGGCTCGGCCCTCCAGGAACCAGCTCAGGGGCACAGACACTCAGGCAAGGCTAAGGGGCCAGCAGGGTAAGTGAAAGGCATGCATAATCCTCCAGATTGTTCTAACTTGAAACTCAACTTTCTCCAGGCATTCAAAATCTTTCCAAAGTTACTGAAGAATAAAGATAAACAGCATTCGGGTCTGTCTTTTGTCTCTGCCTATGAAATTATCAAGACAAGTGAGACCAAAAGTAAGCAACAATAAGGAACATAAAGAACAAGACAAGAGAACTGATCCCTAGATTCCTGGAGACTGTCAGCACTCTGGTTTATATTCATTCTGCCATCACGCTCTTCTCATAATGCAAAAAAAGAAAAACCCCAAAACACTGCAGAATGTCACCACCTAGAATAGTTACCACTGAGAATAAATAGCAGTAGCAAAGTCTGCTAACCAAATTAATAGCACAGATAGCTGCCATATTTTGGATCTTTAACACACATGCACACAAACGCACGCGCGCGCGCACACACACACACACACACACCCATTATGCACTGCTTTGTACTAAATACTGTATACATGAAATTTCATTTAATATTTTTCTTAAAAAAAAAAAACTGCAAGAATATGTTTTGATCCAGAAAAAGCACTGCCAGGAATTTTTCCTCTGGAAATGATTGAGGATATGTCCAAAGATTATATCTATCAGGATGTTTATCAAATCACTGCTTAGTAATAAGCAAAGAATGAAAAATAATAAAAAGCTCTAATAATAAAGAAGTGACTATATGGGTTATAATATACCCATACGATAACTGTGCAGATATTTAAAACTATGTTGTAAAATATGTAATGACAAATAAAATATGAATATTACTAAGTGAGCAATATGACCATCTTGGTATTTTTATAAATCTAGAGAATGCATAAAATACTGGATTAATCAAATGTCATAAGATTACAGGTAAATTTCCACTTCATTTTTTTCCTACTTTTAATTTTTAAATAATTTATTGCAAGAGAAGTATTTTAAAAATTATGACCTAGGTACTCCATCCAAGTATTGATAGATGTTAATAAACTTAATAATAGCCCATTACACACACAAAGCCCTCTCTAGTCTCAACTGTGGTTTTCCACACATTGTCTTGGGTGATTTTCACATCAACTTTTCCAGGTTGAACCTGAGACAGACAGAGCAGATATTTTCTAATTCTAAGGATTTTAAATACACAGAAAATTTTCAAAAGAACAAGATCCTCCCTGTGTGCCACAGGCCACAGCACCAAGGCCTCTGTGAAGAGGGCCAGCCTTAGGCCACGGTCCACAGGACACTCTCTAAGCCTCGATATCCATTGCAAAGACACAGCTCCAACTGGTCTGACAGGAATCGGCCTGCTTCCTCCTCTGGCTTTCCCACTCATTAGTGCTTAGGTTTTCGAAGGTTCTGCTCTGCTTAGGACAGGAAAGAAATGGGTTGTAGGAATATTCCACAACCCATGGTAAGTAAGGTCTCTGACAAGTAACAATCAGCAGGGTGCCAGGGCTGGCTCATGCCAGCTCATGAAAGCAGTTGGCATCTCTTCCCAAGTCTATGGTGGGTGATGTTGTGTTGACAGCTTGGAACCAGTAGCAGTGGGAGTATTTACACAATGGAAACCATCAAACACCACAAATCAGAGTTTTTTCTCCCAGACAGCCAGTTGTTAAACATTTACCAGCACACCACTGATAGCCTCAGAAAGAAAAATCTATCTATTGAAATGAATTCAATCTATCCAGATCCCTGCTTTAAGTATGATTACATCTGCATAGACTATACAGTCTGTCATTTAAAAATGACAACACATTATTCAAAAATATGTTTCCTCTTCAGAGTCAAAGAAAAACCATCTAGCACATTTTTTTATGTCCAAGCTTGAATGACCCAAACAATGACTAAGGCAAGACAAGCAAGCTCTGGGCAGGGACAGAGGAACATCCTGCTCACCACCTGGTGCCCCCCAGTCCTTGGATATCTCCTCTGGCACTTGAATAATCCCTACTTTCAGCACTTGAGGATGACTCGGGTGGGCATACATGACTGGCAGATAATCCAGTCCAGATGATGCTAATGGAGGCAGAAAAGAAAGGTAGAAGCAATGACCATCAGAACCATAGTCTGGGAGAATCCATTTAAGTATTTTTGAGAAGAGATTGTAATCAAGCAGCCACATACCCTCAAAACCCTACCTCCTGTCACCTGGCTGCAATAAAATATCTGATCATATATCCTCCTGAAGAGAGCCGGCTCTCAGGAAGGTAATGCCAGCCAACCTTTTCTGTTGGACACCATCATGGCTCAGCTTGGGACTTGGCCTTTGGGGGGATACAGAAGGGATCAGTCATAAAATCCTAGCTCCTGAGGATCAAGGGATTGCAGTCAAGGATAATGCTGTATCAGGAAACAAAAGAAGGTTCTCAGACACTCAGGGTAGAAGGGGAGCTCAGAAGAAGCAGAGAGAGGAGGGAAGGGGCTGCATGGAGCTGTTGGTTCTATTTTGGTCAATTCCGAAGCACAGGAAGAGGTGGGATTAACTGACACCTTTTTCTTTTCTCTCGTGTCATCGACATGAGAAAGACATGAGTAAAAGCAACTGCTTGTCTTCAGAGCCTAACTGTGGGAAAAGATGCCTCTGCCTCCGGACAATTTGGAACTGCACACCCTCAGGCACTGGGGTATGATGGTGACATCATGGTGATGGGTCCTTCTGGTGCCTGGGAAACAGCCGGGCCACCTTCAGAAGCAGGTACACAGAGAGCCATGGCCTTGTCTGAAGAAGGAGCAGTTCATGTTCCCATGAACAAGCACCACTGTTGTGTGTGATCCTCACTTGTGATGGTTTTCCAGGACAAAGTGAGATAAATTAATTAAACCCTACTCTTCAGGTAGACCTTCGCTATCGTAAAGTTCTCCCATCCAGCCCAACTGCTGATTGGGATTCCAGGGTTTCAGGTAGGACAACAGGCCCATAGGTTGTGTTGGAGACAAATGGAATCATACTGGAAAGACTAAATAACTAGTCCCAGTGGGCTAACTTTCCCTCCAGACAGACAGTGACATAAAGGAGAGCTGCCTCCTAGTGAATCCGGAGAACAACTCAAAGGTGCAATCTGTATGTGTCATCTCCAGCATCCTGGAGAAGTATCGTAGAGGGCAGTGGTTTGCTGGGAAATGTCAACAACCAGCAATCTGAAAAAATAATCTATACACACATGTGTGAGTGAGTACATGTTTATTATAAATGCCACTGGTCTAAAATCCACAAAGAATAATAAAAGATACTATATCCTACATATCCCATAGAGTCAATTGATTCTCAAAGCATACTTTTGCTCATTTTTACCAAGCTCTTGCATCTGCAGACAATCTATGGTTACAACTGAGCAACAAATATAACTTTGGGGATGGGGTTGTGGCTCAGTGGTAGAGCGCTTGCCTAGCATGCCTAAGGCACTGGGTTTGATCCCCCGTACCACATAAAAATAAACAAATAAAAGAAAGGTATTGTGTCCATCTACAATTAAAATTTTTTAAAAAAATAAATAGAACTTTGACATGAATGTTGATGTTTTCATTTTCATTAAGGAGTAACACAAACACCAGACAACTCCTTTGTACATCAAACATCACCTGGCTACCCAGGCATGGTGGTGCACACATCCCCGTGATGCCAGCAACTCAGGAGACTGAGACAAGAGAATCACAAGGTCAGGACCCGTCCCAGCAACTCAGCAAGACCCTGTCACAAAATAAAAAATAAAAAGTGTTGTGGAGGTAGCTCAGTGGTAAAGCTTCCCCATGGGTTCAATCCCCAGTGACCCATCATCCCCCCAAAAAGTCACTTGGCTAAACTGGATAATAGTTTTCAAACATTAGAGGAATGTTTACTCATGTGTTGGTGCCATTCGTGATGCAATGGCCACATTTTTAAATCACATTAACACTCTGTTCATCACTTTCATAAGTGTAGATAATCAACTAAACAATTATGCCGTAAAATAATTATGAAGAGGTGGGTTTTGAGTGCTATCTTTGCTTTTCTCTCCCTCCTTCCCCCCTCCCTCCCTCTCTCCCTCTCCCCCTTCCCCCCTCTCTCTTTTTTGGTTCTGAGGATTGAACCACTGAACCACATCCCCAGCCCTTTTCATATTTTATTTAGAGACAGGATCTCACTAAGTTGCTTAGGGCCTCACTAAGTTGCTTAAGGCCTCACTAAATTGCTGAGGCTGTCTTTGAACTCACCATTCAGCCTCCCAAACCGCTGGTGTTACAGGCGTGTGCCACCATGCCTGACATACCTTTGCTTCTAATATAACTGTTACATGTAAATGTTACATGTAAGGCAAAAGTCAGATAACAGATAAACATATAAACATATAATGACTGTTGTAGTTAAAAATGGAGAATAAAAGCCAGCACACAGCATGTAGTCAACTCCATCCCACATCTAGAAGCTCCTTTTAAATAAGAAAAAGATAAAATATATCACAAATGCTCAAGGTAAAATAAATCTACCATTTCTTAACATGACAGGAAAGTAAATATTTGACTCATAAAGAGACTGGAAGGGGAGAAGCTGGTCTGTGTGCTCTGGTTTTCTTCCGGGAGCAAGTCACTAAGAATGTGTATCTGGAAATGAAGTGTCAGAGTGACAACAGGAACAGGAACAGGACCCAGGTCCCTGCCCGAGGGCTTATAACAAAGGCTCAGACCAGGCTTTCTTCCAAAAATGTTTTTAATTCCAACATCCATCTTAATGGCCTCCTATAGACTAATTTAGCCAATAGTTGCTATTATACTAAAAATGGAAGCTAATGATTTCCACTAAAAACAACCAAGCCAGTATTACCAAAGAATGTTATAAGAAACTGATTATCATGGGTGCATTTGTTTTCCACTTCCTTTTCCCTGTAGAAAGCCTTAATAAGATTTCCACATCAAAAGCAAAACCATCTCTTCCTCTCCTGGGACCCGAGAATATTACAAATGTGTTCTCCAGAGGCAGCTGCCCCCAGAGCGCCTCTTCCCAAGACTCACCAAGCTCAAGGGTGCACCACCTGCGCCTGCTCGGTGTCTGCCATTCAACACGTGAGGGCACATCAGCTTCCTTCCTTTGAACACCCCAGCACCCAGCACTTGGCTCTGTGCTACGTAGCTCTGCACATTTTACGATTTCCCAAATAAGTGCATTTTGAAAGGAGAACAACTTTTAAGGCAAAAGTCAGATCACAGACATATAACACAACTGTCTAACTGGAGGAAGCCTGGCAAAAAAATAGATCAAAGCTTTGTAGATGTCACTGCTTGAATTAGCAAGGAATGCTATAAGTGAAGCACATGAGACCTCAACATAATTATGATATGATTAAGTATTTAAACTGGCATTGATCCAAGCAGAATTCAGGTTTCTTGAGTCATACCAACATTCAGTTTTAATCTATTTGACATATATACTCTGAAATCATTTATTAGTCTCTATAAAATGAAATTCAAATGTAATATAGAAAATTATCTGTTCCAGGAGGAGTTCATGAAAGGGCTTGTTATAAAGGAATCTCTAAAATTATCAGACAATTACAATAAAGTTCCTGTGAATAATAATTGCAAAGCCTTTCTGCGACATGACCTTAATTAAATGTTTTTAATTTTATAACTTCTAGAAATGAAAGAAATGATTAGCTTTCATCTTCCTCTGAAACATTTTACCACTGATTCACATCCCCAGCCTTTATTATTATTATTATTATTATTATTTAAACTTTATTTTTATGTGGTGCTGAAGATCAAACCAAATGCCTCACACGTGTAGGCAAGCGCTCTATACTAAGCCTCAACCTCAGCCTTATTGTTATTTTTTTATTTCAAGACAGGGTGTTGCTAAGTTACTTAAGGTCTCACTAAGTTGCTGAGGCTAGCCTCTAACTTGCAATTCTCCTGCCTCATCCTCCTGAGTCACTGGGATTACAGGAGTATACCACTATGCCTGGCTGAACTGCATAATTTTAACAGAAAGCTCTAGTTTCAGGGCCAACTCAGAATTATTTTCCTGCTTAATGAATTTCCCTTTTTTACTTATTTTGGGAAGCACGTTTTGGGGCCTTTTTCAGGATCCTGACCAAAAGGGTTTCCCAGCCAGGTGAAGAGGTCAGAGAAGCATGTACACACACACACACACACACACACACACACACACGCCTGCTTTCTCCATGTAGCTGCACAATGCGGCCCCTTGCTGTGTCTGTGCCCACCCATAGAACAGAAGAGCAAACACAGTAGAGTCCCCAGGGCTGCAAACACTATGGGATCATCTACACCCATGCTGCAGGTCTTACTGATGGCCCCACAGATAATTTCCTATAACATTTGAATACCTCAATGGTCTTACCTCATGGTGTCATAATGTTATTTTGGATAAATCTAATGGTATCAGATTGAGCAAACATTTTTCTGCATGTGCCTTAAATTATGGTTTCTTAAATGGAATATCCAATTTATGGGAATAGATTACCTGAGAAAAACTAAGGTAGTGATTTTATTCTAAGTGACCTGTCCCATTATATCAGTATATTTCCCTGCTAAAGAAACCAAGGAGCATAGACATACTGCACTAATAAAAACATTTAAAAAAAAAACAAATTTTAAAGATCGGCTAAGAATCTAAATGGCCTGATATTACTTACTGGTTGTTGATACAATGTACCTTATAGCAGGCTCAGTTTGGGCAACTGGGAGAAGAAAATTCCACTTTCTTTTTCTTTTTGGAAACGGGGGATTGAACTCAGGAGCACTTGAGCCCTGAACCACATCCCCAGCCTATTTTGTATTTTATTAGAGACAGGGTCTCACGGAGTTGTTTAGCACCTCACTAAATTGCTAGGCTCCTCCTGCCTTCACTTCCTGAGCCGCTGGGATTACAGGTCCACTTTCTCTTTATACCTGATCATCACTATCTAATTTCAGCCATAAAAAGAAGTTTTAACAGAATCCTAGAGAAACATTTCATTTGGATCATGGGATTGCTTAAAGAAGGATGTATATTCTGAGTTAAAATCAGGAAAAAATGTTGGATTTTTACTATTTATTCAGCATCAATTCACCATTGATACACACTTCAAGGGTTAATTTCTCAATGCAAAAATTTCCTTTAATGCATATATTTTTTTTTTAGTAGAGCTCTTTCCTCCTCTCTACACCATGTGATCCTGGTCCTTTGAATTGTCCAGGTAAGCCAACCTGCCTCACCAATGCAGCCCCCTGCAAGTACTCTATAGAAGTGGACTCATCAATTAAAAGCCAGGTCAGTACATAGCACAGCTTGAAGAAACTGCCTTCAGTTCATTGCAAATTACCAGGGCAAACATTTGTACTTCAAAGTTGACAAACAGAATAACAAGCCTCAAAGACTATTATCTCTAAGGAGATTTTGTCCTACCAAATTCTACATCCATGTATGGCTCTTATGCATTCATGGTTAAGAGTCAAAGATAACAATTAAAGCAACAAATGCCATGGGCGGTGATCCCAAACCACCTGGCCTCTCACTATACAGGCCGACCTGCTTCCAGCTCAGTACTAAGAATATTATTCCAAACAGCACAGTCAGTGCTGATCTGATAATCAGATCTGCAGTTTCCTTAGCAAATGAGGGGCTTCAGATGCCCTAGCACGGGTCCCCTGTGTCAAAACTTTCTACATCTCCATAGTAATATATTTTCACCTTTAAAGCAGTTGAAGGAGTGACACAGATCATCAGCCAGTATCCTGAAGGAGGGAGAAAGGCTATGAGGGAAGCTGCCTTCCAACACCAGGCAGCATTACTACCCAGAGAATTCACTCCACCGTAGGACAGTCACTCACAGTCTGCTTTGAACCTAATCCCTAAAAAGGTGATAGAAAAAGATATCAGGAAATTCTCAATATCTATACCTTCTATCTTTCCCTAGAAACCTCCAGCGAATAAAAAAGACAATTTGGAAATGAAAGTGTTAGATGTTACTCAAATTTGAGGGCCATTATCAGTATAGGAAAACGATTTGAGCAGTTGGTGTATATCTTTCTCTGTATTACAAAGTAAATTCCTCATATTTAATCATTTTGATCAATTTTAACAGACAGCATGGATCAAACTGGTTAAAACTTTAATGATGTCATAATATTTATTAACAGCAAATCCTGAATATAGAAGATCTATGAATCCCCTAATCACTTCCATTTTATGAACTGGCTTTTTAAAAATAATCAAAGAAATGCTCTTTTGAAGAACAAAGTTTGGGGGCTTGGAGGAAGAAAAAGTGATCAGTACAAATGCTTCATAGATCCATCAGAGTTTTTAAGCCATATAAATCCAACTATAGAAGATCAGATTCTGATCCAATATTATTTCTACATTTTTAGAATAACTTTTCACTCACCACTTCAAGGTGACAATGGCATTGAAAATATCCACAGGAAAAGACTAGCATAAAATACAATAAGATGATAATAGTAGTTGCATTCGAGGGGTTATTTCTCCTTTCTGTATTTTTCAGTTGTTCTATGGCTATATATTTCTATAATAAAATTATCAATGAAGAAAGAATCCAAGGTTACAAAATGTAGTCAACTTGATAAAATAATTCTTAAATGTGCAGAAAGGAGACATTCAACCAAGATCAAGAAGATACCAGCTGGAAAGGCTCCAGGGAGATTTCAAGAGGGAGCCCATCAGCAGTGTTTCCTGGCAGCAATGTCCTCAGAGACAGGAAGCAGCGGAAGTCCCCTTCCCTAAGGCACCATGGATTCAAACCAAGGCAGATATGCCAAACACTGATTTCTACACATTTATTAGCCTTATGTGCTTAGGGAATCTCAGAACACTTCTGAAATTTGCATTTGATTCAGTTTCAGGGTGGAGAGAGATTCTCATGCAGACACCTACATGACCAAAAAATGGTGGCCTCACTAGCAATGGCAACCATGGAAGGAAACCCAACCATCTCAGAGACGTTGCATAACCTATGGGTTTAGGGAAGGTTTAGCTAATATTGCTTTTTCAAATGATACTGCATAAACTCAACTATATGCATTTAAAAACCTGTATGCACAAGGCTATAAACCGATCTCACATATTTTAAATTGGTATGTATCGCATCAGATAAATTTTTAAACTCATTTTTTAATGTCATAGGGGATGTTACAAACTAGCAAGTTTACCCAGAAAGAGGGAGTACAAATGCTACTGATACAGGTTTATGAAAATACAAGTCCTTCAGTAAGGATTTCAGAGTCCATTCCTCAGCAAATCACACAGTCTGTGCCCAAAGGCTGTGTATCCACTAAAATGGCTTCTTTCCAATCTCTGAACAGCATCCCCTCCACACAGTGGTGTCTGGATGTTGGCCATCTGCCTAATCCCACGGGCTCCTCTAGCAGGGTCACAGCTGCTGGTTGGTGAAGAAGGACTTAGTCTCCCTGCAGACAGGATTTACACAGAGTGGACAACTCAGAGTCAGCTGCTTGGAGCACAGCTTGTTGGACTGGATGTGAGAGAGCACCAAATCGGCCAGGGCCTGCAAGACACACAAGGAGCACAGAGCCATCAGGAGTGAAGAGTCCCCTGGCCCCGGGACGCCCACCTCCCTGTCTGTCTGCATGACTGCTCTGGTTATCTGGGCTTCTTTTAATTGGAGTTGTGCAGCCCTTGAACTGAATTCTGTAACACTGTCCTTTACTGAGCTTCCTCAGTTTAAGGAAAGTTAAAATCAAGATTTTAGAAAATGAATCCTCTTACCCCACCCACTCTACCTTTCCTCTGAAAAGCAAATTTTAAATTAGACATAGTTATGGTGGGCAGACATAAGAAAATGGGGGCTACCGAAAGGAGAAAGGAGGGAGTGAATGAGGGATTCGATCTTATTTTTGTAATTAATTGGAACTCCAAATGTTCTAATATGTGAGAAAACCAATATTCTGCAAGAGTTTCTCAGAGGATTACTCCCCGGAATGTTCTACTAAAATGGTTGTAACACTGCAGATACCTTAGAGAACAATGGATTTCCATTAAGAGACTCCGCTCTTCTGATGTTTTCAGCTCCACACTGAATCAAATGAGAAAGGGGAGGAAAAACACAGACATGTTTTATTTTCATTTTTTTTGTTTTTAAGAAACTGACTGCTAACAAAAAAAATAAACAAACGCATGCACACACAATTCACAGCCTGACTTCCAGTGTTAAGTGACACACAGGGAGAGGGCACATAGATTGATTCTTATCATAAATTACTCTTCAATTTCTATGTTTTCCCCTACCCCATTTCCTTCCCAAAGGTGGTTTGCTTCCAAACCATGTTTGAGATACTCCTTGATGGAATTCTCAAGTAATTTAAATCTGCTAACCATTTCTTTGATTCCACTTTTCTAATGCATACTCTTACTGTCTCTACCTAAATAGAATGTTGTTTGTTTTGTTTTTTGGTGCTGGGGTTTGAACCCAGGGCCTTGTGCATGCAAAGCAAGCACTCTACCAACTGAGCTGTATCCCAGCCCCAGAATGTTGTTTTAATTAAGTAAAATTTCCTACTTGCTTCCATTTCAAGTGCCAAAATGAAGGAAATTAATTTATGAACTCTAAAGTATATATTGGGGGGGCTAGGGTTGCAGCTTAGCGGTAGAGTGCTCATCTAGCACATGAGAGGCTCTGGGTTTGATCCTCAGCACCACATAAAAATAAATAAATAAAATAAAGGTATTGTGTCCAACTACGACTAAATAATATATATATATATATATATATATATATATATATATATATATATTAAAAAGATATATATTGGGTCTAGATTGAATCCATATGGTTTAGATTCTAAACATATTCCTACAGAAAAAAAAAATTAACCTGAGTATTATTTTAGTATCACCTTTCTTTTCCCTGTCCAAAAACATCCAGTGTTTAACTATCCCCCAAATAACTGAGAACTGTCTAACAGTGATGCGCTGGGGGTAGTCATGCTCTTTTCTTTCCCTTTTCCTGCTGATGAGCTCATGGGTCACTTCAGTGTTAGACTGGCATTAACATCTGAAGATGGGCACAAGAATTCAGTAAGATTCCAGGCAAAAACCTCGCTCTCCGCTGAAGAGGCTGATCCTAAAACCTCACGCCAAAGTCAGTCGCAGCAGAATGACCAGTGCTGGCGGAGGACAGCCTCCCTCACTGCTGAAGGACAGTCAGGCACATCTTCAGGAAAACTGAGAGGAATGTCAGCACTGCCATCCTTTCTAGGAACTTATCCAAAGAAAATAACTGAAAAAATGAAAACATTTATTCTACAGTAGTGTATGAGAATAAAAATTAAAAATGCCTTAAATATATATTAATCTCTATAAAATGGATATTAATCTCTATAAAAATAATTAGAGATCTAATTATATTTACTAATGAGTTCATAATATACATTTTTGAAGAAAAAAAATTATAAAACAGTATGAATAAATAGCATTTCTATTAAACAAGCAGAAACAAGAAACCTAATTTTATTAAAATACATATTTACCTATTAGGAGAAAAAGGGACGTATCTTTATCAAAATATGAATAGATGTTCTCTCTTGGAGTAAGAGTATGAGTGCATTCTATTCTCTATGCCATACAACTCTCTGTGCTAAGATCTTCATTATTTTTATTATCAAAAAGCAATAAAGTAATTTCTATTTAGGGGGAATTTTTAAAACTTTTTGAAGTTAGTTATTTTAAACATACTGTATTCTGCCATAAAAATAATGAAATAAACTATAGTTTAGTTGGTTTTCTTTAATCAATATAGGGACTAATTTATTAGCTACTAATAATTGCTTTGGTTATTAAGTAATATGAATGGATGAGATTGTCATTCAGTACAGACAAAAACTTGCTTTCCAAACACACTGGTATGAACCATATTTTCACTGAAGTCTTTTTATCAAGTGCACAATTGGCCCACGTGATCATGGGATACAGAAGAATCATCAAACGAAATGCATAAGCAATGTCAATGCCTCACCTTGGTCACTTACAATCTGCCTGCCTGCAAATTCTTCTTAATTGTGGATGAGCAAGTTTAGAACCTTCTTACCTTCCTGGATGTTGAGACCAGCAATGTATACACAAATAATGAGGCTGGGGATTGGCTAATGTTCTGCCCCCATCCACTCTCCACCATGCCCAGCACCTGCCACCCAGTTCCGAGGGTTTACAGTGCTCTGCATGGCCAGGCCTCTGTCAATGGGGATGACCAGGAATTCTGGCCAAAGATGAGAGGGAGAAGGGGCTTTCTGAGTCCCCAGGCTTCCACAATCTCACAGAAACAACTATAAATTGGACACAATTTTCAGGCCATCCCTCAGAAGCCATGAGATAGGTAAGCAATAGTTTTTCTCCATCCTGAACATCCATCTTATGAGATACCAAGGTGGTATTATTTCAATAATCAGATTGATCACAACATGGTAGCAAACAGCTAATTAAGTGAGTGCATAAAAGAGGTCAAGGAAATCACAACACACTCTGCTTCTTGTTCATTCCGTGCTCTTCTCTGAAATGACAACAAGCCCTATATGCCCTGAAATCCAAACAGAAACAGTAGAATAGCCTAAGTAAATGATACAACCATATTGGTAAAGAAAAGGAATTATGGAGCAGGGAAAAATTTTCTATCAGAATAGGTAATGTTTATAATTCACTTTTCTTAAAGGAATGCAGCTGTTATTATTTTCACATACTACAATCATCTTAACTAAACAAAATGATCCCTGGGCGACCTGGTTTAAAAAGGCACAAAAGTAACACCAGAAGTAACTCCGAGTATCTATCACACAGATGAAGCATTATTTAAAACAATGAGGCTGGAGTATTTGCAATCACATACAGCAAACAATATTTTTGAATGACAGATGGCTGTAGAGAAACTTTCCTTTTAAAACAGATCACAATGGGCTTAATAAGCCAGATGGGAGTGCTCACCTCCTTGGCTAAAACTTGAGAGTACTCGATATCCAATTCGTACAGCGTTTCGATGTGATCACTGGTAAATGCTATTGGGACCAAAAGGATATTCTTTCTCCCCCTCTCACAAAGTCCTTTGATAGACTCATCTGTTTGAGGACCCAACCAGGGCACTGGACCAACCTATGAGAAAGGAGGATGAGCACATAAATAAGTAAATAACAGTCTGCAGTTACAATTAAAAATAAAATATTAAGCCAATAGAACTCAACTAATCCTTTGATTTCCTTTTATCTTTTATCTTACTCACTCAGTGAATTCTTTCTGCTCAGGATGAGCAAGCAGGTCATAGAGCAGTCTATCTATGTGGACGAGCCGAACTGAATCATTTTATAGCTAAGTCCTGAACCAGATGATCTTGAGGGCGGACTGCAAATGTGTGAAAGCCACCTACCTTGGACTGCCAAACCAGGCGGTAGGGGTTGGAGTAACCCAGCCTCTCCATGACTTTGTGGACAGTGGCGCCTACCTCCTGAGGATAGGGGTCCCCTCTGTTGACCACCTGCATCAGAGACACAAGGGTGTTCAGTTGCCAACATCATGAAAAGATCCAAGAGCTTCCGACTGTGCGGTAACATGGTGTGAGTCCCAGACCAGAGTCTTCCCTGTCTCCGGCATTAAAGACAATATCATCTGAGCAATCATGGCACTTCCTTGGTTCCATTTCTTCACTGGCCAAAGAGAACAACTATACTCGATCACCTCCAAGGTCCCTAAGAAGATTTAACAATTCTACAATGTTGATTGTAGGAGATTGACAAAGTCTAACTATGGAGGATTGTCCCCCCCACCCCCACCTCTGATAGGAAAAATAACACAAAGAAGTTGGGCAGGAGGAGCCAACATGGGATAGAAACCTGTACCTATGTAGTGATGTGAGTGGATGATTTTAAAGCAGGAACTGAACGCATGCTGTATGGACGAATAAGCAGCTGCTGAGTTTACGATAAACTCCAAGGGAACAAGAGGAGGAAGGAGGAAGCGTGTGGTTCAGACTCCAGGCTCCTGGGGAACATGACCTGTGTCTTCTGCTTCCTTCTCTCTCCTCTCTCCCCACAACAATGGACAGTAGACAAATGCTCCGTGTGCAGCAAATGTCTGATACACGTTCTGTCAGGACAGCCTGCTACTACATTTGAAAATGTCTGGTGCAGATATTTTAACTGTTTTAATATTTTCTTGAGTACTGATTCCCTACCTCCTCACCCTGCTTTATTTTCTTCTCTGACATCTCTTACCTTCTAATCTACCTTGCTATTTTCTTACGTATTATGTTTAGTATCTTTTACTGCTACTCTCCAGAGACAAAGATTTTTGACTGTTTTCTTCCTTCTCATATCCTATGAGAGAACAGTACCTAGATTATAATTGGTGCTCAATAAATACCGTACTATTGACATGAAATACTGACAAACTATATTTTATGATATTACCATTGGTTAAAAAGCCATTAGAAGCAAAATATAAAAGAAATGAAGGAAATATAAAGTGGCCATTAGGACAGTGTATTAATGATTGCTACACCCCAATGCTAAAATCAGTGGCAAAAATCTGAGGAATAACAAAATTTTGCATAGTCTCAAAGCATCTCCTCCAAGGTATTTTTAATTACAAAGAGAAAAACAGTAACTTTTCCAGGGACAAATATAGCAGATACCACCTTAACCAAATAACCAAAGACCATGTCACCAGGAATAAAACACACCAATGTCACAGAGCCCTACATGATTCACTGAGAAGAGTGCTCCTGCTAATACCACACAGTCACAATCCAATCATGGGAAAGTACCAGATAAACCCCAAATGGAGGGACACACCAAAAGCAATGGAATTTGGGAAATAGCTCTTCAACCTAGCAGGGCAATAAAAGAAAAGTATGAAAAACTGTCATAGATTGGAGGATACTGGCGAGAAAAGACTGCCAAACACAGCGTAGGACCCAGGAACAGAAAAAGGACACTGGTGGGAAAATGAGTAAAATCCAAATAAAGTCTGCAGTTTAGTCAACAGAATAGCACCAACGCTCATTTCTCAGTTTGATACTGTACTATTTTATGTAAAATTTAGCATTAGGGGAAGCTGGGTGAAGGGCATATGGGACTTCTTTGTACTCTTCAGGCCACTCTTTGGTAAGTTTAAAAATTATTTCAAAGTAAAAAAGTTATTAGTTATGAGTGTAGGTGAAAAGAGGGCTTCCTAGGTCAGTTTTCTTTCTTGACAGTCCCGCCACCTTCCCTAGCCTTGGTGACTTCATGGCATCCCTCAGTCCCTAACAGGAACCCAGAAGCACAGTACCGTGTCCAGTCCCTGCAGGAAGGCAAGGGAAGGGAGACTGAAGGTGAGAGACCACAAGGAGGCACAGGGAATGTTCCAGTGCAAAATGTTCTCCTGGCCCCGTTCAGGAGCTGCCCTCTGGCACTTCAGGTTTCATCACACACAGGACGGATATGTGAAGAGGATCTGCATGGGGCTGGGGCTCAGTGGTAGAGCGCTTGCCTAGCATGTGTGAGGCCCTGGATTCGATCCTCAGCACCACATAAAAATGAATAAATATCGGGCTGGGGTTGGGGCTCAAGCAGTAGCGCGCTCGCCTGGCATGCGTGCAGCCCGGGTTCAATCCTCAGCACCACATACAAACAAAGATGTTGTGTCTGCCAAGAACTAAAAAATATTTTTTAAAAATTCTCTCTCTCTCTCACTAAATAAATAAATAAAGATATTGTGTCCAACTACAACTAAAAAAAATTTTTTTTAAATTTGTTTTTAAAAAAAGAGGATCTGCATAACACCAGCAAAGAGAATATAAACCTATTAAAATGAAATAGGCAAGAAGGGAGAAATTTATCTCCAGAGCCACCTACTGCCCAAGCAGCGACAGCCTAGTTGAGGTATAGGAGAGGACACACTGCACAGGGCTTGGCTCTGATGACCACCAAGTGGCGGTATGGAGCAGCAAGAAGAGTGACCCCCATGCTGAGGCTGGCTCCATTAACCATCAAATTCAAACTTTAATCACACTTAAGAAAATATAATTCTCATCCCTCTGGCTTGGAAAGCAATATATTTTGCTGTTATTACTTTGTTTTGTTTTCCAGTACTGGGGACTGACCTCAGTGGCACTTCACCACTTCACTCAGATCTTTTTTATTTTTTATTTTAAGATAGAGTTTCTCTTAAGTTGCCCAGGCTGGCCTGGAACTTGCAATCCTTCACCTCAGCCTCCCTAGTAGCCGCTATTACAGACATGCACCACCGCACCCAGCATTGAAAAGCAATGTTTTTAGGACCCAATACCAGTTTTGAGCTGATGAAACTAATTACTTATTCCAAGCCCTTCTATAAATTACATAGTGCTGGGCGCAGTGACACACACCTATAATCCCAGTGGCTCAGGAGGCTGAGGCAGGAGAATCTCAAGTTCAAAGCCAGCCTCAGCAAAAGCAAGGCACTAAGCAACTCAGTGAGATCTTATCTCTAAATAAAATACAAAAAAGGGCTGGGGAAGTGGCTTAGTGGTTAAGAGCCCCTGGGTTCGACCCCCAGTACCAAAAACAAACATCACAATATATTTAAATTATATGGCACACTAACTGGATCTTTTTTCTAAATATTTTACTCTCATGGCCCAGTTTGTGGTACTTTCATAAACAACTCGGTGTAATATGATGAACTAAGGAGCAACCAGATCACAATCTGCTGTGCTATGTATTCACTTGCCAAAATATGGTCCTTAGTCTTCACAAATCAGAAACTATACTTTCTTCCTGGAATTCAAATGGCCTGTCCCAACTCTTGAGAACAGAAAAATAGAACTGGGGGGCCTGGTCTGAATGGTGGCTGGCTATATAACTGAACACACTTAAATACCAGCCTCAATGGAGCAGGCAAAAAAAAAAAAATTTCCTTCTTCTCATGCTCTTCGACCCTACTCTGTTCTTAGCTACTCTCCTTATATCAAAGAAGACATTTGACATTTGTTTTTTAGGGATTGGCTAGCTTCACTTAGCATAATCTGCTCTAATGCCATCCATTTCCCTGTAAATTCTATGATTTTGTCATTTTTTAATGCAGAGTAATACTCCATTGTGTATAAATGCCACATAAGGGAGAGAGAAGGGAAAATGCATGGAAATGGAAGGAGACCCTCAGAGGTATACAAAAGTACATACAAGAGGAAGTGAGGGGAAGGGGAAAAATAATACAAGGGGGACAAACGAATGTCAGTAAAGGGGGCAGAGAGAGAAGAGGGGAGGGGAGGGGAGGGGAGGGGAGGGGAGGGGAGGGGGGATAGTAGAGGATAGGAAAGACAGCAGAATACAACAGACACTAGTATGGCAATATGTAAATCAATGGATGTGTAACTGATGTGATTCTGCAATCTGTATATGGGGTAAAAATGGGAGCTCATAACCCACTTGAATCAAATTGTGAAATATGATATATCAAGAACTATGTAATGTTTTGAACAGCCAACAATAAAAAAAAAAAAAAAATTTCCACTTCCTAGAAATTCTTCTAAATATCTCTTCCAATTATCATTTTAAGAGCACTAAGAAAATATTTACAATATTTTAATTTGTATTGTTATGAGGTTGCAAATACTGAGTCAAACGAAATCTGTACCAAGTTAAGTCTAGAATTTTAGAAGTCATTCTTCCATAAGGGATTAGAACCTATTGGAGCTACATTCATTTTACATATCTAGAAGACAAAACAACCCAGTCTCCAACCACTAGGTCACCCAACAAAATGCTCTTACTTACAGACATTGGCAGTGAGTGAGCAGAAAACAGAATGACCACCTCATTCCTCTTCTCAGGTGGGAAATGGTCCAGTTCTTTCAGAATGTGGTCTGCAAAGCACTGTGGGAATCCCAAGAAAGGAGGAAACAGGGAAATAGGAACAAAGAAGTGGAAAGCAAGAAAATATTTCAAAAATAAGAGTTATACCAAAAGTCTCAGAGCAACTCTAAAAAAATCAGAACAGTTGTTTTTTTGTTTTTTTTTTAAAATGCAAACAGTACAGTCTCTTTGCTTTGGTCCATCATCAAAATGGATCATAACGGTTTGAGGGGCCTGGGGAATTTGATGGGAAACTTCTGAAGCTCACTAATGGCTCCCTGCAAATGAATGCTGTGGATCTGCCTCCCCTCGGGAAGAGCAGGGCACACTTCCAGATGGAAAAGAAACACAGATGGGAAAGAGAAGCTGTTTTAAGGCCTCTCATCTGCTCTGTTAGCAGGAAAACAGCTTACAGGGTCTTTCTTAATCTTCCTTACTTTGGCTTTCAGGCATATTGCATGAAAATACATTAGCTAGAAATAGGAGAGAAATAAGAAAATACTCTTCTATTTTTATGACATCTTCCTCCTGAGTCCAGGATCCCCATGGAGGCAATCTCAACCTTTCTCACACCCTCCCTAACAACAGATGACAGGTGGCACAACCCCCATTAGATGAACAGAGCAGGGAAAGATGCTGTGGATGTGAGGCCGTCCAGCCACATCTGGGAACTGGGGCTAGAACACAGGTCCCGCCTACAAACCTCTGTCCACCAGACCAGTTCACTCCCCTCCATCTAGCTGGCATTTCCCAATTCACATGGATAGGTGCTGAAATGCCAGATCATAAGAGGCTTTCTTTCATCTCACACTTGAATCATTCTTTATCATTTCACTTATACAAAGTGAAATGATGCTACAAAGGACAGTAACAGGTCAATTGACAAAATTGGAATATGAACAGAAATGAGATAAAATTGAGTATCAATGTTTAAATTTCCTGATGTTGAATGCTGTGTTGCAGTTATGTATGAGAATAGTCCTGGTCTTAGAATGTTTAGGTGTAGAAGGTAGTAACACTCTCAAAATGTTCTGAAAAAATACACATGTATGCACAAACATACATAGTCATACACACAGAGCATGCAAATAATAAAGCAAGTAGGATAAATGTTAACAATACATGAATGTAGGCAAAGAGTAGAAGAAAATTCCCTATACATTTTTTTTTTTTTTTGAGACAGGGTTCTCTATTGCCCAGGCTGGCCACCTACCCCTGGGCTCAAGTGATCCTCCTGCCTCAGTCTCCAGAGCAGCTGGGCTAATAGGTGTATACCACAGCCTGGCTATACTCTTCTTATGCTTATCATTTTTTATAAATCCTTGAGATTATTTCCAAATAAAAAGATTTTTTTTAATTGATAAAGGGTCATTTCCCAGCCATACAAATCTGCCTTTGTAAGTATTTTGCTATATCAGTGGTCAGTCAATACTGTAAAAGGTGCAACTATTCCCTAATGAATATTGAGGTACTATCAATCATTCTAGAACTCTCAAATTTGATAAATAAATACCGTATTACCTAAGAAGACACCTAAAGTTAAGTTTCCCTCTTCAGAATTTATGATTTAGCAATAGATTAAATGTGGTAATATTTGATATAAATAAAAACTATACTTTCCGGTGGTCTTTGCAGAGTTTGGAAACTAAGGATGTTTAGAAAGGGTTATTTGGGGGCAACAACCTAGATAAGGAGGCCACTGTGAAGTTTAAGTAGCTTGGGACATAATTTGACTCCAATTTCTCCAACAGTGAGATAAATAGCAATATCAGAGATCATAGTAGTAAAATGACTATTTTGAGTAATTATTACCTGTAACAAGTAGAAATGTTTTAGTTTCTTTAAACTATATTTTTAGTTTTAGTTTAATTAAGGGTTTTAGTTTTGTTTTCATTTCCAAAAAAAAATTCCTAACTCATCCAGAGCTCAGTGTTTCTTTCCCTTTCTCAGCTTGCAAAACTGCAAACACGAACATTATACATCATGGCTCATCGCAGTCTCCAAACCATCTTCAACACCAAGGCGTCATGGGCACGTAACGTGCAGCTTAAATCACCTATAGCCCATCTGCGGGATCTTCTGCGCGCAGCCCTCTGCAGAATGAAAGAGGCACCGCGGCCCTCAGAGCTTTCAATCACACCATCCAGGAGGGCAGATAAATGCCTCTAAAATTCCCTTTTATTTTATGAACAGAGACTTCCTCAGTTAAGAGACCTTTCCATCTTTCTGCTTCCCCCCTTTTCAAAGGGCTGAATTTTAATGCAAATCTAATTACTCCCTCGATCAGCGCGGGCAGATGCTGTGCAGATCCCTCGGTACTCTGCACCACATGTCGAGGCTGACCTGAAACACCCCTCCCTCCAGCCACAGCCTCCAAGGGCTGCAGTCAGGGATGTGGGGCTCCGGGCAGTGCTGGGTCCTGCCAGGGAACACAGAGCCCTCGGTGACACCCATCCCCATGGGGGCTCCTTCTATTCGCCTTTTACTTAAAACTGGAGTTCACCCCCTGAATTAACCCTTTACCAGCCTAAGGGGCCGGGTCTGCTCTGGAGAGAGGGTCTGATTTTAATGATGTCTAGCACCATCTAGTGGTTGTAGATTTTAATTCACGGGGTATTTTGCCAGAGGTCAGAGAATGTTCAAAGAATGGAAAATAAACTGGACAATCTAGAACTACTGACAAAAAACAAAAAAAAAAACAACACTTATTTGTATGAATCAGGGCAATATTTTACCAACTGCCTTCCCATATTTGAAGGACATAAAAGAATAAAATACCAACTCAAAGCTATTTGTTTTAGAATTGTAGTTTAAAATGATTTTCCTAAAATCAAGTACCCATTAATATACGTATTATACATATAAGTTGTACAGGAGAAAGCTGAAACTTCTTAAATCAATGAAACTTTTTTCCATTGAAACATTTTTATTTTCATGTCTCAGAACATGTAGGCATATTAAATTTTTTAAATTTGATATTTTAAAATATTTAGAAAATAAAGGGTTTCAGTTATTGTCAGTAATTCAATCTATGAATGTAAATTAGCCGAAACATGTACAATCTTAAATATTCTTCTGGTCATTGGGAAACACAAAACTCAAAATGTTATTTTGTTATGATTTGAGACTAAGAGCATTAATGTGAAGAAAGAAAAGAGTAGAACTATTTTAATCTTTAAATTTATTTTCTCTTTTCATAATAAATCAGGAATCTAATACTTTCTTTTAAACCCCTGGCATGTAATTTAAGCAAGAGAACAAGAGGCTCAGAAGGACACCACAAACCAAGAAGGGACAAGAACCTGATCACTTCAGAGGCTGGTGATGGGGACTGCTGGCAGTCCTGGCTTACCTGGATGAGGAGGGGATGTGTAGGCCACCTGTCGATAGTGCTCCACTTCATCGTGGGCTTCTTTCCCATCTCATTATAGTACCTGTATATGGCATTTAAGCTGCTCCCTGAAATATAGTAGACATACTTTGATTATTGTGAAAATTTAAAAAGACTAGGAAAGGCAGTAATTAAAAGTTCAAAGTAGGTAACTGCTTCTATACAGAATCCCAGTCTAATTACAATCTTTTCAATACTCTAAAATGCATATAGATTTAACTACCCTGCAAATGAAGGTCACAAGAAAGCAATCAATTTCAACAGACTCTCAAAGATTATTGAGGCCATTTCTAGTGAGAAACGTGATGGTTGGAGATTTATGAAATATAAGCAGTTGTTACTTATCAGGACCAAGTCTTACCATTGAAAGCAGGTTAGAATTTTTTCCCATTATGAGGGTAATCAGTCCCGTTACAGAAAATGTATGGGTGAGGAAGAAAGGAACAAAGAAACCAGCCATTATCCCAGCATGCTAATGCAGTCATTGTTCTGTTCTAACACAATTGTTTTCAGGTATTTTCTTTATAGCTGCTTTGTTTTACAAAGTTATAATACTAGTATGTATGTGTGTGTGTGTGTGTGTGTGTATTTCTCTTGAGTATTTGTGCATTTTTATTTAATATTATGAGATAAATACTTTCTATGTTACAATGACAGTGTTATCACCACACATCTTCGTGGTATCACAATAAGGTGAGCCACACTTTCTATCAGGACTTTCTCTTTGTATGTGCTGCTACAACATCATTATCCCTAGAATAAGTTAAATGGATACCAAGTCCCTACAGGCAATCTAACAAAATTTGTATTTCTAAGTGGGAGATGAAAAATTGAAGCCTACAGGAGGGCAGATGGTGCCAACCAAAGCAACTTTTTCTTGGCCCAGGGAACTGGGCATTGTGGCCAAACTCCAACCCATGAAGCCAATCCTAAGTGGAGCCTCTTCCTCAATTTTAAAATAGGACAAGTTCCAAAATATTTGCTTGCTTCTCATCACTAAGCCAGTGGGTTTTCTAATCATAGGAACTATTAGTCAGTTAGGTTTCCCATTTAAAAGGCTAATCAGAACAGAGCCATATTTTAACTCAAATGTATGGTTAGGATAAGGCTCAATTTTCACAAAAATAAAAAGGTTCAATTTTGTGAGTAGAAAACAGTGAATCAAAAGAATCCCAATTGAGTCCATTCAATGGTCAAAAATAATCTCTAGAAATCAAAAGTAGTTACTACTATATTCATATTGCAAACCAATATTCATATTGCAAACCAATATTTTCAAAAAATATTCCATGTCATTTTCAGTTTCACAAAATACCTGGGTATCATTATTGGATATAATAAAAGGAATTTGGGCTTCTATATTAGCGCATTCAGATTACTCGGAAACAATAAACCAGCAGAAGGGGTAAAAGCAACTGAGAAAAGTGCTTGTGATAGACACCCAAACTATACTGGCTCTGCCACGACAGCTCATGTCTAAAAGACAAAATAGATAAATGACACTCTAGGGCCTCAAAGAATAAATGTGTATCTTAAAGGCTTTCACCCTCAGAGGTAAAGATGTACCTGTCCTTACACACAGATGCACTCAAGAAAAACTGAGTATGTTCTGAAGCTCCAAACACATACACACAAAAAAGCCAGCTGGAAAACAAAACCAAAAGTCAACCCTTTGTCATAGAAGAACAATCTTCTAAACCTACCTACTTTTGAGAGCAAACATTTATAGATTAAGGTAAATTTTTAAAAACAAAACAGAAGTAGAGCTTAAAAATTCTAAGATCTGACTCATTTCCAATAATATATTACCAAAAAAATTTGAAGTTGAGAAATACATTGCGAAAAGAAATAACAATTCAAATGCTTGAGGGGGCCTGACAGAGGCTCTGGATAAATATTTAAGGCACTCAACAAGCTCTGAATGTTTCTTCTACCAGTAGTCTTTGTTTCTCCCACCAGCAGCCTTTGTTTCTCCTTATAGTTATAGAAATAATAAACATTACTGCCTAAGAGCATTTTGGGAGTAAAAATAAGTGTATTTGTAGGTGACAGTAGGCGTTTTACCTATTAGCAATGACACAGTGATTGCCAAACAACTTGTTCTCCAGCTCCAGTTAAGTACATGGAAACTGCAAGCAGTAACATTTTCTAAAATAAAGAACACTGAAGGAAGTTTGCAAAGGGAATCCAGAACTGGATTTCAGTTTAACTATCAACCAACCATCACTGAATGCAGCACAATAACAACAAAAATACCACTACTGTCCATGCTATATAGGCATCTGCTTTCAAAAGGGAAACAACAATCACCTCTGCTAATTAATATCAGGGTAGCCATAAATACAAGGCTATATGTGTGCCAGGCACAGGGGCTACTCAGGAGGCTAAGGGATGAGGACCACAAGTTCAAAGCCAGCTTGGGCCATTTAGCAAGACCCTGTCTCAAAATAAAAAAGGACTAAGGGTAGAGCCCCCAGGTTCAATCCCCAGTACCGCCAAAAACATATTTGGAAAAAAAAAAAAAGAATGTGATGTAAACCTAGAGAGTGGCTTAAGGTTCATTACTGATTCGTTATCTAACTGTATTAAGGCAGTGAACACACACAGCCACCGCCTTCCACCCACCATTTGTAATTCTCAGCTGACCAGCCAATAATTCAAGGAGCAGATGAACCATGAGATTTCAAATGGACTGACCTGAACTCTCATGTTTAAAGGAGACAGGCTGGATTTGCCATTCAAATCTAAGTGATTTATCCTTTTTACGGCACTCAGACTCCCTGGTTAACTTTGCCAGGGTCTTATCCACCTGCCCATTGTCAAAAAAACACCCCTTGGAATGAGACAGTCATCATTACCTGAAGTACATGTATGAAGACACAAATGGTGTGACTATTCTTTGTGTACAACCAGAGACATGAAAAACTGTGCTCTATATGTGTAATATGAACTGAAATGCATTCTGCTGTTATACATAACAAATTAGAATAAATAAATTTTAAAAAGCCACCCTTACCAGTGGTAGAGCAGCTGTACTGTGGATACTGTGTGAAAGCAATGGCCCTTTCCAGTCCATCTCTCTCCATCTCGTCAATTGCTTCTTCTGTTAAAGGATGGACGTACCGGAATCCAATATAGTATTTGTGAGGAGCTATTAGGAAGCACAAGTGGAAAGGAGAAAGTATTAATCTTTATATAGATTCTTTAGAGTCACCAAACACAATGTAGTGCCCAGAACAAAGAACAGTGAATGTAATGTCCTATGATGCTGATAATGTGGGCAAGTTTAGAATATTCCTGGGATCTTAATTATTCTTCAGCTGGTACACAGACTTTCGGTCACTATTCTCTAAGATCAACCGCCTACCCATACACCTTTACTTAGTATGATGGTTTTTAAAATTCATACTTCTGTTCCTAATTGTTGGCTCAGAAAAGAGAGATTCAAGAAAAGGGAGGAAAAACTAGCACTTGTTCTTGTTCTTAAAGTGTCAACTCTTGCACACTAGACACTGGAGGAGACACTCTGCTCCCCCCACCCCCCAACACACACACACTTAAACTCCATTTATTAGATAGGGAAACAGAGATGCTGAAAGTTCACTGACCTGTCCAAAACCATACCTGGTGGGCAGTAGAGCTGGAATTGTAACCCGAGTCCCCCATTCCAAAGCCCATCTCCTTCTACATCCCATCTGTTCCCATTACCCACTTCCCTGAGCCCCAGGTCACCAACTTTATTAAACAAATGCAAAAGCACTGAGAGTCATATTAAAAGTTCATTGATAACATACATAAACAATGCTTAAGTTAGAGGCATCAAGTGAGATGTACAGTAATTGTTTGTGGCCCTAAAATGGCCTGAGTCTGCATCTGTGTTCCTTCTTCCTCTGTGGTTTCACCAATTCCCCTTTCTATCTTCTTTATCCTCCTGCATTCCAAAGGCAGTCATATTACATAAATATTCAGGCATTCATAAAATCATAAAACTGAAAGCTTCCTAAAGTCACCTGGTCTCGCTGCATTGCCTTTCATGAGATTATACAAAACTAACACTCAAAAATGATATTGAGCATACACTATACAAACGTCAAGGAATAACAGAACTCAGATTATGTTAGAACCCAGATTATGTTATTTTTCAAAGTATTTGCAGGGACTGCAATGAAGAACATGACACAAAATTTCCACTAGAAACAATTAGGTTGAAAGTGAAAGAAAAGATAAAGAATGTATCCTATACATACATGGATGTACACATGGGCAATATCCTTCATAACTTGACCCAGGGAACTATGAAATAATGGAACATGTTACCAAGGGCAGAAACAAGATGTCAATGGTCATGTGTGTGTGTGTGTGTGTGTGTGTGTGTGTGTGTGTGTTTGTGTGTAAGAATGGTCTGATTCAGTATTCTTGTGCTAGAGACTGCAAAAAAAAGAGGAAGGAAGGATATAAACGGAATCATTTTCAACTGTCAGTTCCTTCTAGGCCACAAATTTTATGTTCTCTTGTATAAAATAGATGAATTGTAGTTAAAACACCCCAGGGGACACGACCCTATAAGCAAATTTCAAAGGACCAACTGTTGGACAATTATGTGCTTCATTTTTAAAATTATCAAACATCACAAAACCTTCAAGTTCATTTCTAGGCAACCCTTGGCTCTCAGTGCTGAGGTTTAGCAAGCCAGAGGAAACAGCTTTCTAATCTACTTGGAGACAATACAATTAGCAGATTGACAGAGTGAGCTCCCCAGATGCTGCAGGTCAACCAGTTTCTCACATTGACTTTTCACCTGTCCAGTGTTTGAAAAGTGCAGTCTAAATGCCTGGGGTCTGGGAGTTTCCCAAATAGTGCAGACTAAGAGGGTTGAGAGACTGTTCTTGCAGATAAAGTCAGGGTGGTGACCATGTTTTTAAATGAGACAGAGTAAAATACTCTGGAAAGAACAGATAATATTTTCTAAAGGTCTACAAACACATATTTAGAAAAAGTGGCCATGCACCCTGACTTGGCCTAGCCTGAAGAGCCAACAAGCAATGTTCATGAGGGTCCCTGCTGTCATAATGAATGTCTTACAGTTGGCTATCCCTGGCAGGACACAGGGAGGGGAAGGAGCCTCTCAGACATTAACCAGCACCACATTTGGTGGGCACCACACCTGGCCAGAGTGATGGCCAAGCACACAACTCACTGGCCTGGCCTAGTCTGCCTCAAAATGGACATACTTTGGAGGGAACTATGAGAAGAAAGAAAAATGGGATTTTTAAACAGTAAAACTTCATTAATTTAGGATGTACAATAGTTCCCCTGTGGGACATGATCCTTTAGAAGAAGGGTCTGAAACATGTAGCATGATGCTTTTTAATTTGCATCAGATGGTAAACTCTGGGCCAATGGTGAGAAATAAAAACTCACATTTAGTGAATTTTGGCCACATACCATGCAAATGTCTTTTAGGATTATCTCATTTAATTTTCACAATGACCCAAGAAGTGGATTCTGCTATCTCCCTTTCAGAAAGGGGGCTTAGTGAGGTAAGCAAACTGCCTGAAGTCACACACCAGGAGGAAGCAGCAGGGCCACCTGACCCAGATCCCAACCCCCTACCCACTGTGTTCTCAGCTTCATTAAAAGCAGTCGCTGCCCACATAAGCAAACTATAATTTTTAAAAACATATTTTAGACTTAGACTTTTCATCCTATGAATATACTTCTCACCTGTGTCATCTATGTTCTACATGATTATACTGCCCTGTAATTATGTGAAACCATATCCCTTGCTATAACTCACTATATCGGGTAATTATTCAATTCTATGCAAAACCAGTGCAAATCTCAAAAATTTCCATTCTGGCCACCAAGCAACAACCATGTCCCTAAAAAAGGACAGTGTGAAAGATTTTTATCTGTTTACAATCATGTTTTCTTGCTTCAAGATTTCTTAGTAGAAATAAACAAAAAGACATAGTTCAAAGGTCAACTTTATAATTGTGTAGAAAAGAAGGGAGGATGTCTTAGTCATTTTCTGTTGTCACAACTAAATACCACAGACTGAGTAATTTTTATAGACTAGGAGTTCATTTGGCACAGTTCTGGAGGCTGGAAAGCCCAAGAGCAAGGCACCAGCATTGGGCAAGGACCCTCTTGCAGCATAGTGACATGGCAGAGGGTACTGCATGGCAAGACAGAACAAGCATGCTAGCGCAGATCTGTCTTCTTTTTTAAATTTTTTAGTTGTACATGGACACAATCCCTTTTATTTATTTATTTATTTTTGGGTACCAGGGATTGAACTCAGGGGCACTCTGACCACTGAGCTACATCCGCAGCCCTATTCTGAATTTAATTTAGAGACAGGGTCTCACTGAGTTGCTTAGCGCCTCGCTTTTGCTGAAGCTGCATTGAACTCACGATCCTCCTGCCTCAGCCTCCCAAACCCTGGGATTACAGGCATGTTCCAGTCCGCCCGGCTTATTTATTTATTTTCATGTGGAGCCGAGGATGGAATCAGTGCCTCACACATGTGAGGCAAGTGCTCTACCACTGAGCCACAACCCCAGCTCTCTCCTCTTCTTCTTATAAAGCCACTATTGCCATCATAGGTGTCCCACCCTCCTGATCTCATCTAACCTTAAGAGCCCAACTCCAAATGTCATTGACATATGAATTCTGGGATTATTTCCAATACATAAACTTTGGGGGACACTAGAGAAAGAAAACTTGAGAAACGTGAAAGAGGAACAGAAGGGACGGAACTGACTGTTGGTTCCTCTAAAAGGCACTGGGTTCGGCTTAGTGTGCACTCATTGAAGTGCAAGTAACAGGACAGGGAGCCTACTTCTGGACAATCTGGAGAGCCACAGAGCCCCGTAGTGATTTTCTTGGTCTTCACTGCAAAACTCCCCCACCAAGCTTTGAAGCCTACACACTATTTCATTTATCCTACATTCATACTCTGTGCTGATCAGCCCGTACACATTTTGTGTACCATCTCTACAATAAGTCTCCAAAAGATTTTCTCTCTGCTTCATAAGAAGACTGCCTGAAGCAGCAAGGTCTCACTGAACTGGAAGCTTCTTATAAATAGAAACCACGGTTTTCAATTCGGAATAGCAGCACTAAACAATGCGTAGCATTCAATAGGCTGCTGTGGAATGAATGAATGGGTGGTCTTGGCCTATGTTCAACACCACTGCCATACCCCAAAGCAGGCCCACTAACATGATAGGTGTGGTCATCCATCATGGTTTAAGTGGCTTGCCAACCGGTGGCCACAGAGAATAGTGATTTGCCAAAATGGTCACCAATACCAACACACACCCAGGACCAGGACCCTAGATGAGCTTCCAAGATTCAGAGAAATCTAAAGCATTCCCAAGAGAAGTAACCTTCTGCCTCTGTGAAAACCACCAGGAAAGTTAGCTCCATGAAGGTAACACATAGCTCACTTGCTCCTCTGTTGCTCAGCATTGTGTGTGACCCGTGGCCAGTGCTTACGCACACCTGGTGGCTGGTTGTTGGATGGATGTGGGAATTCATGGATGAAAGAGTGGCTGTGTAAGTGGGGAAATGAATGGAATGAGCAAAAGAGGAAAGACAGTTTCCTGCCACATTAGGAGTGAGTGTAATGGGACAAGCCAGCTGACTCAGGCTCCATAAATACCTGAAACTTAGGCCCACACTTCCAATAAAGAGTAGTGAACTTTTTAAAGTAAGACTCTAAAAGATAGAACACTTAATCCCTGTTTTTTCAAAACCACTTTCACATTTTGATTATGTAAGCATGAAGTGGACATTATTATCCTTTGATGCCTACCAAAGCAGAGAACGATTAATCCCAGAATTTACAAGCTTGTAACTTCCTGTCTTTGCATAACATAGACACACATTAAAATGATCAGACATTTGATACTGAGTGGAACATTGGTTCAATCCAGGTCATTCTGTGGGAACTCTGCCCAGCCAACCAGTGAGACTGAGGCAAAAGGTGGCTTGATGGGTTTGGACAAATCACAGAAACCAAAGTGGAAGGAGAGGTGGGAAGGATGCTCTTCCATCTGGTTTCCTTTCTCTAGTCTGACATCTCTATTAGGGGTCTTGATGTTGATGGGTACCATAGTAACATGTAAACAAAAAAAATGGCACCTTTCTGCCTCTTTTTTCTACTAAATAAGCTGCAAACCTGATTCACACTAAACCTTTTATGATGATAAAGTGTTAATAATGAGGGGCTGGGGATGTGGCTCAAGCGGTAGCACGCTTGCCTGGCATGCGTGCGGCCCAGGTTCGATCCTCAGCACCACATATAAACAAAGATGCTGTGTCCTCCGAAAACTAAAAAATAAATATTAAAGTTCTCTCTCTCTCTCTCTCCAAAAAAAAAAAAAAAAAAAGTGTTAATAATGAGAGAGTTTGTTCTCTACCAAATAGGAGTAAATGGAGAGCAGCCAAGTTTTCTTCCACTAACATTTAAAAAGATGCACTGTGGCATCTGTGGCTGAACTGTATAAGAAATGCCCTTGAGCCACAGCGGCAGGCAGGACGCAACCTAATATTCAGAAGCACGATTGAACAATTTTCCAAGTGAAATGATCTGCTAAGGGACTAGAAACCTTTGTCCCTTCGTACAATGGGAAATGGTGGATTCTGAGAGCAATTCAAGTTGATGCTCAATGATTTCTCCTCAGAGAGGGGAATACTCCTTTTGGTCCTGCCTAATGGGGGCTAATTTGCCTTGAGAGTCTCCACAGTGTCACACTCCTGTCCTGAGTCCTGAAACCCTAAAATGTATCTACAATGAATGTATTTCCTGTGTCCTAATACGAACATTTTTTTTTGCAATATTAACACGTCTCTTATTGGTCCACATCTACAATAGATGATGTCTTAAAATTAATTGCCAGTATTTTGTGTTTCTCAGTATTGTACAGAAATAATGGTGTATCCTGCATTGAGTGAGTCTTGGATGCGATTCAACATGGCACTTGTAGTTCATTTGTGCATTTGGTGTCTCATTCTGTACACGATTGTTCTGCTTAAAAGTTCTCAAAGGGCAGTCACCAGATGTGTACAATCCTCTTTTTAGTTCCATGTCCAATGTGCCACTTTGATATCTGCCAATGGTGCTGCTGCTGAGAGCTGAAAGCAGTCACTGAATGCTGCTTAGTGTCTCATGGCTTCAGTGGAAGGTGCTAATTCTGCTCTCGATGTTGATCTAATTATCTATCCAAACAGAAAGAAAGGGCCACAGCAGCAGCTCAATCCATTTCTGAAGGACTTCTTTCCAATACAATGATACATGCATTTTTTATTCATGTTGCTTCTGCCTTATAATCTAGCTATGTAACACCTTGAACCTCCTTTTGAAACTCATGGTACAAATTTTCCGCTTTTTCCTTTGTAACATAGAAAGTAATGGAAAGGCTCTAAAGTGCAAGGGTAATGACTTGAGAACTCAGTTAAGTGATCATATATACACACATCAGCACTGCATCCAGTACTATTTTAAATTTCATAACTACTTTGAAATAACAAGCCTAGCATTATGTTAATGAAGAAACAGTGTACCTGTGTTAGGGGACAACTCATCCAGCAGTTTCACCATGCCTTCTCCTTGCTTGGAAGTCCACATCTTGATGGGGGATCCACCTCCAATCCTGCGATACTGTTCTTGAATTTTGGGGGTTCGGCGTTTGGCGATGAATGGTGCCAGCTTACTAAACCATTTAACATGTAGGTAAGTGGATTTTATTCCACCTTAGCAACCTGAGAAATATTTTCTACTCAATAAAGATAAGCAAAAATTTAAGACAAACCTAACAAGGTCAAGCCTTTATAAATAAAAGCTTGAGGTCACTGACAACAGCTAGTTCTTTGGACAGAGAACAGAGAGCTGAAGCTAGATGTTCTCTAAGGAATAATCACCTCCGTTCTCTACTAGTTGTTCTAGCAGCACACCTGGAAGATTCAGGACTCCTGACATCCACGCAGAGAGCCCTGGATCCTTACTAGCTACTATCTTATATATTGATTTTGTACCTAACAAGAATTAGTATATAAAATATAGGAAGTATATATTGCTCTTAATTTAACAAAATGAATGTTAATTTATAGATATGTACTTATAAATATGATCAATGATGTGTGCAAAAAATATGTACATTGCAACACTGTAAACAACTTAATTGTCTATGAGTGAAGCACAAGCCTAGCATTATGTTAATTTTAAACAGTCATTTTAAAAAATGAGCTAGATCTATATATTATGATATAAAACAAAATACAGTGCTAAGTTTTTTAAAAAATAGAAAAGTGACAAATAATGTTCATAAGTACATTCACATTTGTGTAACAAAGTTGGGGGGAGATATTTACAGATACACACACACACACACACACACACACACTCAGCTATGCATTGACTATTTCTGGATGTTTACCTCTGGGCAGGAAACTGGGAGGCTGGAGTTCAAGGAAAAGGGACACTTACTTTGTACCATCAATATATTTATACTATTTACATTTTTAAATCATATTTATGTATAAATGTTTCACTGCAAAACCTATTTTAAAAGGAAAGAAGGACATAGGAAAGGAAGAATGAAAGAGAGAAGGAGAATAGCAGTAATCCATATTCAAATACAAAAGAATAATCATCATTGCTTCTCTGAGTGTTAATCAGCCGTTACGTGCCAAGTACAAATATATCTTTAAAAATCTTTAAAGGTACTTCCATTGTGTCAAGACAACTGCAATTTCCAGGGCTCTGGGGAGGAGAGGGCTCAAGCAGAATGCTCACTAACTAGCTTCCACCCTATTAGTTCTTTCTGTATCACATCTTCTGAGTTCCTAAAGACGGAATGCTGCTGTTCTAACCACTACTAGATATGTATTGAAACTCTTCAATTTTTTCAAACTCCAGAGCTGAGGTACATGTAAAGCCAAATGCATTGCATATGTTTTTTAAAGTGCAGGGGTTTATACATATCTTACTTTTGAATAGGAAGTGTCATGAGGTCTCGGTCCAAGAAGAGCCTCAGAAGGAATTCATGAACGTCTCCAAGAGTTTCGGGGCCTCCCATGTTCAGCATTAATATTCCGGTTTTTGGCTTCCTATATAAAATAAAATGCAACAATTCATTTGTCACACATTTTATTTTCCTCTAGGACATACTTGATTCAGCTAACAAACTCTCAACTGGATCCAAATGGAAAATCTACAGACCTTTTTGCTGCTACCCCATGGTTGCCTATTTGGGGACACAACAGGCCTCCACTTCTCCATTTTCCCAGCTCAGACTCTGACCTGCGTCTCTTAGCTCCATCCATTGCTCTTAACCGGGCTCAAATGTTTCCCTTTTAACCTGTCAACCCTAAACAAAGATCTGATTCTTTAGGGACTTAGAGTCAAAGTAGAAATATAGCATTGTCCTGAGGTTGAAGAATCTGTACATGTCAGAGCCTTTATAGACATACAGTTCTCAACCTCCCCAAATTTCAGGTTTTCACATGTGCTAAATAGAAGTCAAAAGTTGTTTTGAGAATTCAGTGCTCAAGTACTGAGTTACTTAGCATGATCTGGAACATAATAAATCTGATACAGAGAAGGATTCCCATGTAACTTTAAACCTCCAAAGTACAGCATAAGACCATCTCTCACTCATTTATCTGCTCACTTTTGTGAATTATAAAATGAGTCCTGACTTCAATTACTTTTTGCTACTCTGCTTCCTTTTCCACTGCCTGCCTTTACTCTTTCTTCCATGACCCCTGCTATGATAAACTACATTTCTCACTCTATGCTTACCTTCCCTGAAAATCCACTGCTTAGAGAATTCCTGGAAAAAAATGTCACTAACATTTAAGTTAGTCCAAAGCTAAAGAATCAAGCATTGCATAAGTAGGAAGAAGCAAAAATAAAGTAAAAGTTGTTAACAAATGTTTTAAGTCAAGTAGCTTCAGGAAAATTGGAAAAAAAAAAAACCAAAAAAAACCAGAAGTACTATACAGAAAAAAAAAAAAAAATTAGACTTCTAAATCCCACACAGCGTTGGAGCCTACGCGGCCTGAAGTCAGTCCAACTGGGAGTTCTCTACTCCTAATCCCTGCCAGGGGCAAGGTAAAGCTCAGGGCTAACTGTCTGTCTCCATGTGCTCTGGGAACCACCAAAGACCATGACTAGAGAGACCCAGAACTAGAAGGTCAGGGTCTGAGCTGGACCAGGAGAATTGGGGGCCTTGCATGCCCCCATGAACGAAGAGCCATGTGATGGCAATGAAGAAAATAAGGAACAGGAGTGTTCCGTTTGTTTCCCTTTTCTTTTTAAAATTCAAATATATCTATGGATTCACCTGTTCAGAACATCTCATAGAAATGGAAATACAACTGTTTCTGATTTCTTTCCCTTAGCATAAAATGTCCAAGGTTAATCCATGTTGCAGGAAAGAATCAGTACTTCACTGCTGTTTATTGCTGAATAATATCCTATTGTATGGCTGTATCCTCCATTTATTCCTGATAAAGCAGCTGAGAAATAGCCAGCAGAAGTTTATCTAAGTGCCATTATTATAAATGGTGAGGGGCCCACTTCCTAAACCTAACATGGGGCCACCTCTGGCTCCCACAGCAGTAAACCAACCCTGCTGAGATGGTTCTCTTTTGGAAGACTGTTCTTAATGTGTTCTGAAAGTAATGATATTACAATTACATCTTAACAGCAGTTTTAAACAACTTTAACAACATTTGGCAATAACATTAGGGAGCAGCATGTGTCAAATTTATACAGGTGGAAACTACTTTCTTGATCAAACACACTGTAGGTGAATGAGATGGAAATCTGAATTCTCAGCTCAGACTTTAGAGTAAGAACCAATTAACAGGGAAAGGGGAGATGCAGCATTACAAGGAAGTCGGGGATTTTCTAATTTAGAACCCATTATAAAAATTAACTAAGATCACTTTTTATATAATTGTCTTGGACCAGGGTTTCTCAATCTCTACACTCTTGACATTTTGGGCCAGATAATCCTTTGCTGTGGTGGACTGTCCTATGCAATGTAGCATGTTTTGTAACTCCCTGCCCTCTACCTAGTAGATGGCAACAGTACATACCCTACCCCAGTATGACAACCAAAAATGTCTCCAGACAATGCCAAATTTGTCCTCAGAGGGATAAAATGTCCCCAATCACATTTATAACCACTATCTTAGAAAAAAGAGCTTAACCCTCTTTTGACTGAACCAAGTGATGACACTTGGTTCATTAAAGATGTCATTATTATAGAACTTTTCCATATAGAAGTCCTATTACTAAATTAACTGTGGTATGGTTTTCTTTTCTTGCTACCTCAAACTTCCAGAAGCATCATTTTGTGAGACTAATATGCCTTTAATCTTTATACTTAGACCACCAGTCTTCTCCTGGGATCCTGTCTTTCACCCTCAAAATCTGTGACTCACAATAAATTAAGTGCATTTTCCCATGGATTGCTGCCAGTTAAAAGATTACTGGTTAAGAAACCCCAGGCTAAAAGACTTACCTAAGCCACAGAGGTTATCAATGCGCAAACGGGATTTAGAACTGTGTTTTTCATCTATAACACCTGAGCTCAGAACAAGAGTGGCTTAAAAGCGGATGTCACTCTGCCCTGCTCATGATTTTGCAGACCCATGTTGATCTTACACATGAAAGAGATGCACATGATTTGAAAATGCCCAAATACACATGCACTTAATTCAAAACTGTGTTGTGCATGATGAATGGCGTATTAGTAAGCCTTAGTCGGACTCTGCTCTATTCCAGAAAGTGAAGTGCAAAGCTTTAGTCAAGGGTCTCCGTCTCTTCTCCCCTCCAGACAGAGCACACCTGAGACCAAGGTCTGACTGGTCAAGTTCCCTCTGTTTAAACATAAAACTGTATGCAGCAAAACATATTTGAAAGGTTTAAATGTTTTGCCATTCTTATATTCTGGGACTCTCAAAATATAAGGGTTTTCTTTTGAACTACTAAATGGACATACTAGGAACTTAATCTCATCAATTAATAAAGAAAATAATAATTTTATCCTACTATATATAATCAGCATTAAGGAAAGGAAACAAATTCCAAATCCTAAATTAAACCTTCAAGATGTAACTGACCTGTGGATCTCGGCCACCTAGAGAACAGCCTGTAGTTTTACAAGATCTGCACCAAATCTGCACACACACACACATATACACTGCCTGTTTTGGGAAATAGAAATTTTACTATAACACAGTTCCAATCATGTGTTCATATATTATTTTTGTTCTCACATTGCAACAGCAGAGGTGCAGAGCAGTGAAGAGATGATATGGCCTGCATGCCTAAAAAAATTTATTACCTAAACCTTTACAGAACAAGTCTGCCAACCCCTAATCTAAAATAGCATTATCTAGTATGGTTATGGTTTGAATGTGAGGTGTCCTCCAAAAGCTCATATGTGAGACCATGCAAGGTTTGGAGGAGAAATGATTGGTTTATGAGAGCCTTAACCCAATCAGTGAATTGAGTGGTAGCTGAAGGCAGGTAGGGTGTGGCTAGGAGGAGGTGGGTCAATGGGGGCGTGCCTTCAGGATATATATTTTGTATTTAGCAAGTGCAGTCTCTTTCTCTGCTTCCTGATCATCACATGAGCCACTTCCCTCCACCACTTTCTTTTGCCATGATGTTCTGCCTCACATCAAGCCCAAAGGAATGAATGGAACCTCTGTTTAAACATATTGACTGAGACCTCTAAAACTGTGAGCCCCCAAATAAACTTTTCCTCCTCTAAAATTGTTCTGGTCAGGTCTCTTAGCAGCAGCAAAAAAGCTGACTAAAACAAGTATTCTAATTTAGTTCACTCCAAGCGTTAAACAGCACAATGCCTTCAAAAGGTCTGCCATCAGAATAATACACAAAGGCATGTATTGTTTCAACTCAAATACGGAAAAACCAGAAATAACCTATGACTATAATGTGAAACTGGATGAATTATGATTTAATAAAATATTCCTAAGCTACTAAAATAATACAGAAGAATATTTATAATTATATGATGATATAATAATAAATTATAAAATAGAATGTACAGCATTATGACATTTCAGTAAGTATATATCGAGTGAATACAAATAGATACAGAGATAAAATGTTAGATGGTAAGATTATCAGTGATATTTTTTATCTTTTATTTTTCCCATTTGTATTTTTATTGCTTTTCTATAAATAAGATATAAAGTAACTTAATAGAATCTAGGGCTTATTTTAGATTTTTATTTAATTTGAATAATTTAAATTAAGGCTATTTATGTTATTGGCTTTTGCCACTAGAATAATATAGTGATGAAATAACTTTCCTTCCAGGATCCCACATTGAATCAGTTTTTCACCTTAAACCAATACCTATTCCAACCCCTAGGAACTTAGGGATAAGGTGGGAAGAGGCGCTGCCGAAGGCAGGAGGACCAGTGCCCTGCTTGGCTCACTGTCAACCAAAAATGACATCTGTACTTCTCATCCTCCTCACTAACTCCATCTTTTAGGAAGACTGAGTTGAGAGGAGATGGTTTGCCACCCATATGTCCTATCCCTAAAAAACTTCAGTTTACTTAGCATTCTATCAATGAACCTCTGATCACCATGAAAAAGAGCAAAGATAAAATTGGAATATTCCATTTTCAGGGCTGCTTTCCTACACTGACATGAGGTCTTTAGAAAGGTCAATGAGTTACACAGGTCACAGCTACTTTCTTCCTTTCACTCTGCCTGGTGTAAAAGCTTACCATTCCTTGGTACCCTTAGATCTAAACAACTTCCCTTTATAAAGTCTGCTCTAGCTGCCCTTCAGAGGAGGACCTGAGGACAGTTGTGGCTTCTGCTATCAAAGAGGACACTCTGCAACATACCTGCTGCCTTCCACCAGCAAATAAAAGAGGTGAGGAAGGAAACATATACTTGATTTATTTAATAAGTTAAAAATCAAAGTATGTCATTTATAATTATGTTCTAATTATGGTACAGTCTTCTATAGAGTTCTTTTTAAAAAATATTTATTTATTTTTAAGTTTTTAGGTGGACACAATATCTTTATTTTACATTTATGTGGTGCTGAGGATGGAACCCAGTGCCTTATGCATGCTAGGCAAGAGCTCTATCACTGAACCACAACCCTACCGCTCTATAGGAGTTCTTGATAAGTTAGTTTCTCTTTATCCTGTATAGGACATGTTTCAGGCATAATTATGTTAAGTTCATAAATACATTTCCAGCATACACATAATTTGTGTGACATATTCCAAGACCAAATTCTTACATGATGTGCAGGCTAGTTTCATGTGTTCTCTTTTCAACAAAAGCCCTACTGAGGGCTAGGGGGCATTAAAATTTGTAGTTTAACAGCTATTTAGAGGAAGCCAAGAAAATAACATAGCCCTTCCGATACCCTGGGTTTTCCCAGTACCTCTCCTCCTAGGTATCTTGTAACCACTGGTGTGTGCAACAATAAAGACAAATTCTTATTTGTACCTAAAATTAGACTCATACCTCTTTTCCAGTTGAGCTTGAGGTTTTGTACTCTTAGTCTGTTGGGCCTTCTCTGTGGGGCCTGCCGCTGCCGCTGTACCCAACTGACACCTCCATGGCTGACGGGCCCTCGAGCTGCCATGCACCACTGTGACAAAATTAAAGTGCTAGCATGAAATCTAGCTGGAAAGTAATTTCTTTTGAAGAGGTCCTCAGGGTATAATTCCTGGCTTTAAAATTTAAAGAGATGTGATGGCAGAGGTGATATTCCCAGTATTTCTCTGCAGGCGGGTAGAAGCACTTAAGGCCTCTCCAAGGGGATGGGTGGAGATCCCTGCCCTAGAATGGCTTATGAGAGCCTGCAGGGAGGCAATTTGGAAGCCACATACCACCTCTCCCTGCCTTGGCTGCAGTTTTGATATGATCCCTCATAAGAACCCCTGTACATTCTAAATGTTACTGAGGGTGGTGGTCAGGGGAAAGGTGAGGGATCCACAGAAAGATGAAGGGTTACTGATTTAGGGAGTGAAAATTGGGCCAGTGTCCAGTGAACTGCAGATCTCATTTCTGCCTCCAAGCACCAGTAAAGCACCAGTGCTGTGAACCCCAGTAATGCCCTTGAGCCCTGGCAAGGGTCAGGGGCCTCTGCTTTACAGGCCAGCTCTGGCCATCCTCTCACTGCACCCCACCCACCCATGGAGTATGCAATTGACATGGCCAAGGAGACAAGCCTGCCCCAGAGTCCACACCCCACACACCAGACCCAAATCCCAGGACTTAGGAATCGATAATTCTCTGTTCTGAAAGCCCCATCCCATCCGCAGGTCTGCCCATCCATCCTCCTGAGTGCAGACTGTGCCATCAGTATAAACAATCCTGGAACTGAAGCGTGGCCAAGGGGTGGCAGGCGGCAAGAAGAGAAGCAGGAAAGCCTGAAGGTCGACTTTCCCAAGGCCTCCACATTTCTGCAGCAGCTCATGAGAGTTCAAGTCAAGAGTGTACCCTTGTAATTGAGACCAAGGTCTATGTCAGAGGACAAAACACATCCCATTTTATTAGCTTACTATCCCACATGTGCTATATATGCGTCCATATATACTTTTGACCAGAGCCTCACAAGAGTTAAAGGTAGGCCTGGAGAAGGCACATGAATTGAAGAGTCCACATGCCATGCTCAGTTGTAGCAAGAGAGTGTTGATCCTCAGACATACAGTGAAATTAAATTGAAGCCAAATAGGTATTGAAGAGGGCAACGTGGGACAGTACTACTGTTTCCCATGCAGTACACAGGACCTCCTTCCCCACTCTCAGGCCAGTAGGTTAGAAATCAGCTTGAGTCTGTGGCCAAGTCACCCTGAATGTCTTGTCTCATCTTGTCTTGTCTCATCTTGGAAGCTAAGCAGGTTCAGGCCTGGTTAGTACTTGAACAGGAGGAATCAGCTTGAGATCAGCCTCCTGCTGTCGTCCTAAGAGGCAGAAGTACACTGATGAGTAATTCAGGCTGTGGACCTGCCAGGTCCGACTCTGAATTAAGTTCTGTCACTTATAAGCAGTAACCCAGGGCCAAGTTATGATCTTTCTGAGCCTTCACTTCCCAGCTATAATATGACATTTTGCTATTGGAACTCTTATGAGGAATAAAGCAGATAAGACAAGTGAAGCACTCCACAGTGTCCACCACGTGGTTGGTGCTATCATTAGTTTCATTTGTAAGTTTCTAGAGAATAGAAACTACATCTGCTCTGAGTTCTCTTAAATCACCCAGCATGTGTACAAAATATAGGAAAATTATATAAGTAAGCCACTTAGATTTCCAACTATCTAGATTGTGCATACTCCCAACAGAGCCAATGACATGGGTTTGTGCTGAGTAATCCTAACTAAGTCAAAGTGAAAGTACAAACTGATATAAAGAAGTTCAATTCCTGCCAGGTCCACTGGTGCACAACCATAATCCCAGATAACGGGGAAACCAAGGCAGCAGGATTGCAAGTATTAGACCAGCCTCAGCAATTTGATGAGACCCTGTCTCAAAATATAAAGGTCTGTGGATAAAGTTCAGGGGTACAGCAACACCACTGAGTTCAATCGCTAATAATGGGGGGAGAAAAAAAAAGTTCAGTTCCATTCACATGAAGACTCAAAGCAACACACATCTCCTTAGTTTAGAAAAGTTTAATTCTAAACTACATAGTAAGATTTCACCAAGTTCTTAATTTCATATATAAATAAGATTCCATCAGATTACATGGGGTATGAGAACAGAACTTTGGTATTCCAAAAATTGACCACTGGTCATAAATAAAATTTCTTCTTGCAAACCTAAAAAAAAGGAAAAGGAAGGAAGTTGGGATAAGACTAGATTCTCCATCTAGTACATTAGGATTTCCTAGTACAGTTTGGGAACTGGTGGCTTTTTGAGTTAACTATTCCATGCCCTTGTTTACAAAATTCTTTTCTCCATGGCTGACCAAATTTGTAGAGAGGACAGTGATGCTGCTAATAAGAGATGCTTTCTACTCAGGACTTAGGGTTAATACACCTATCTCTTCAGGGCATCTCTAAGACACTCTCCTCCCCTAGAGAGCTTAAAGGTTCTAAAAAAATGAAGTACCTTCCTCCCTAGAGAGCTTAAAGGTTCTAGAAAAATGAAGTGCCTTCTACCAAACAATTAGAATTTGTCTTGCAAAAAGAGTTAAAAGTAATCATTCAAAGGATGAGCTGAGACTGCTAAATACAAAGTATGTGTTCTGGAGCCAGAAAGATCTGGGAAATCCCACATAGGATCAACAAGCTGCACTTGGGCAATTCATTGAAGCATTGCAAGTCTCACTTTTCCCATCTGTGAAATGGTGATAAGGCTGACTTACGAGCTGTTGTGATGATTAGAGGGGGAAAAAACTATGCCTCATCCCCAAAACAAGACCTGACCACTGCATGTGGTTAGGCAAAGAGATTAAGAGTACTCAGTAATAAGACTTGCCCACTTACAAATTAGGACGAGGTAACTTTGCCCTGCCCACTGCCTTTACAGGGACAACTGGTCTACCTGTGGACCAGCTATAAACAATAAACGTTCTCAAAAAGGGGTATACAGAAGAAAAAAAGATGATAAAAGAAAATAAAGCTCCACAACTCCAGGGAAAACCCAATAGAAAAAGCATTCAAAAATGTATCTGTGACTTAAGTTCATGAGTATCACTGGTTCTTCAAAAGCAAATTATTTTTAATATTTTGGATGCTTGGGGTAGAGCAGAAGAGGGTAGAATGCAAAGTACACAAGACTTAAATATATAATATAACCATTTTCTATCACATAGGAGATTGGGATTATTTCAAAAGGTGCACATAAAAATATGCATCGTTTTATATAATAAACAGTAGAAGCCAAGCACAGTGATTCAGGAAGCTAAGGCAGGAAGATAAGAAGTTAAGCAACTTGGCCAGACCCTATCTCAAAATTCAAATATAAAAAGGGCTGGGATGTAGCTCATGGTAGAGTACCTCCGAGTTCAAAAGTAGAAATAAAGTTCTATATTGCGAAGATTAATAAACACCTGGGAGGGAATTGCTGAGCAGATGTCCATGGTAGTGATAATGGTGATGCCTGCTTTACCGTCTTTCAAGTGACAGGCCCTTAATGTAACTTCCTTCCCGCAAACCCCAAAACAATCGTTAGTACAGATGACAGTAACTAAGGCTCTGGGTAAGTCAGCCACAGCTCACGTCCACCCAGCGGGCCCGTGAGACTCGGCGGCGCGCCCCTTGCGCGGGCCCCACCCGGCGGCCTCAGTGTCCATCCTGGGTCCCTCCGCAACGCCCCTCGCAGCTCAGGAGCCAGCAGGCCGGAGCGCCCCGCTGCGAACCGCCCACTGCCCCCGGGGACGCAGGGACCTCAGCCTCGACTGCAGCCGCGACAGCCCCACTTACTCCCATCGCGGAGCAAGGCTCCTGCCGCTCGCAGGGCCGCAGCCATGTTTGTGCCGGCAGAAAGCATTTCCGGGGCAGCCTCGACCGGGCTCCTGAGTTCCTCCCGCAGCGGCACCCTCTGGTACCGGCCCAACCAACACCGAACCTGGGGAGCGCTCCCCACCCGCGCACCGATCCCTTTTCAGGCGCCGCAGCACCCGGCACCCTCGCGGCGCGCAAGTTCATTCGCTGCCCTGTGAGGGCGGGGCCCGACGGGAGCACGCCCCTCTCGGGAAGTCAGCTCATTCGCTGTAGGGTCGAGGAGGGACCACGGGGTGGGGCCAGATGGGGACACCTCCCACGCCGAGAATCGTCCACGCTTGGCTACTCGGTGGGAGGGCGTGGCTGAGAGGGCGGTCCTGGCTAAGAGACCCTGGCTGGGAGCTGACCACTGCGTGAGAAAGTCTCCAGGCCTGGGCTAGTGGCCACCTTCCCTCCATCTCAGGTCAGTGCACCAAAGTGCCACTCAACTCCTTGCCCGGGACCAATCTCCGGGTTGCATCTGCCAATCTGGCCGAGGTAGGAATGGCAGCATGATTCCGTGAGACTCTAGACATTTCCATCACTGTTACCTAAATATGAGGATGATTTTGCCTCAGTTGTCCAGTTTGCCTGCCTACTTATACCACTAAGTGTACAGACTTTTTTTTTTTTTTTTTTTTTTTTTTTTTTTTTTGCTTTGTTTTCAGGATAGAAAAAGGGAGTGTTTTATATCAGGCACTCGTGTGACTATTTGATTTCTCAGCAGCACCTCAAAAGCAGCAGTTTGGCAGGTGACATCAAACAGTGAACATTATACCGCTGATATGAGAGTGTTAGGAAAAGTGAAGTTCCGGCTGGCAAGTGCATTTCTTGGAAGGTTGTTATAGTAAGTTCGACGGGACCATTTCGGTGCACCTTCCCAAATTAGCGACCCCATCCCCAATTTCTTGTGCAGAGGAAGCCGTACACTTTTTTAACAATTCCTACATTCCTGCACCTCCACCAGTCCATATATGTTCAATGTGTCGTGGGGTATAAGACCAGTCCTTGGTACACAAAGGTCTCAGGAATCATTCATTCGTTGAACAAATATTGAGCACCTATTGTGGCAATAGGTGCTGGGCAAACAGCAGTGAACAGAGAAGACCAAGTCTCCTGTAGAGTGTTTAGGAGAAAAACAGGAAATAATCTTGACAATATTTTTGATTGATGATGAGCAGTTAAGAAAAAGAATGAAGCAAGGTAAGGGGATGGAGGGGGGCTATTGTAATTTGAGTTCCATGGGTCAGAGAAGTGCACTGACATTTGAGCTAAGGCCTAAAGGAATTAAGGGACCAAGTCATGTGGAATATTCAGGGAAGACAAAAGTCTAGATCAAATTGAAAACCAGATTTTGCAGCTAAAATTTGTGCTCTTGATTGAATTAATTTATTGGTTTCTTTATAACTATAAGCCCAATGCAAAATGTCAAAATTAAACAGATTGTCATTCATATCACCTCCATGATCTTCTAAAGCAAGCATGGCATTTCTTGAGAAAAAGTAGTAAAATTTGCTGCAAGTATCAAACTGCCTTCCTGGGCATTTTGCTAATTCTTGACTCATAGCCAAAATTATGTGAGTTTGAAGTTGCACTTTAAAGAGGTGATCTTTATAGATAATATACTTTTCTACATACAGCCAGAACCCACTTTTTTCTAAATAAACTGCATAAAAAGACTCCATTCCATATTCTGAAATGCTGTGCTGGAATAAGTATAGACGAGAGAATTAGAAAAGGCCAGAGGTTCAAGAGGTCAGATCTATATGAGATCTTCCTGGTCACCTCTGGGAGGCCCTGGTTAAGTCACTCCTCTAGGCTTGTGCTGAGCCCCACCTGCTAGGTAGAGATAAGAGGAGTTTCTGGCCCCTTCCAGGGAAATGCTGATGATTAGTGACGAGGCATAAAGGTTCCAAACCTCACAAAATCAACCGTTGGGACAGATTAGGTTTGTGTTCAACCACAAAGGAGAAAGGAACTAGCAAAAATGTATTATATGTATCAATGTAACAATATTTTTAAATGAATTAGCACCATTTTATTCACATAGTGCACCTATTGTGGACTCATAGGTTATAACTGAAGATGGAACTTCACAATCTGGCTTCAACAGAGAGTACATACAATTGTTATTTCTAATCTATGGTTTATTTCTTACAAGCACCAAAGACAACAGCTTTCCAAAGAGTAACTTTTTATGTTCCTATGAAAGGAAAGCAGATAAAATATGCTTTTATACAACTTCTTTTCAAAACTGGTAGAAAATATTGAGTTTTTTTAACTCAAAAATTGTGAGCTCTGATGCAAGTTTACTAAGAAAATCAGAAGAGACCTTGAAAGACTAAAGGAATTTGCAGAACTATAATGGGGAAACAATACACACACACACACACACACACACACATTTTTAACAAAATTATATACCAATTTCATTAGCAAACAGAAGGCTAAAAGGCACAGTCTCTGGGCTGCCTCAGATAAGCAGCACCCCTGACACAAGGGAGAGAGTTTATCTCAGCCTGGGTGACTTAATTAGTAAATAAAGCACTTGCCTGTCACCAACAACACTCTAGTTCAGCGTGTGATTCTAAATAAAATTAATTTGTTGGTTTCAGCTCAATGCTTCAGGAAAGCAGGGAGAGGATCCTCTAATTCATTATTTGCCATGATTGGCACCTCTGAGCTATACAAACTAAATTCAGATTACTCAACTCTGTGCCTATAATCAGAAAAAGAATGGGGGAGGGGATTCAGTGCAAGAAAAACAGTGGCTGCATGTGACAAATGGTAAGCTATAGTGATTACTCAGAAAAATCTGATCGATTGTCCCCACCATCGTTTTATGACAAAGAAGCACCAAATCTAGGTCAAAACAATGTACATTTTGACTTACCCTTTTTAACCGAATGTTTCATATATTTACTGAATGTCCACCACGAGTAAAGCATTCTATCAGGTAATGTGGAGGATAAAAGCTTGAAAAAGTTAAGAAGAAAATTGTGCACAAAAGTAATTCATTTGCTGGGCACTATGGTGCATGCTTGTAATCCCAGCAACAGGGGAGGCTGGGGCAGGAGGATTGCAAGTTCAAAGCCAGCCAGCCTCAGCAACTTAGCAAGGCCCTGAGCCACTCAGTGAAACCCTGTCTCTAAATAAAATACAAAAAAAGAGCTAGGGATGTGGCTCAGTGCTTAAGTGCCCCTGAGTTCAATAACTGGTACCAAAAAATAATAACTCATTCACTGATGAATAAATACATGGGAAGTCAGCTCTCTGTCAGGTGGGTGGCAGGCACTGGGCATGCAGAAATAAGTTGGAGTCTCTACCCTCATGGAAATAATGTTCTGGTAGGCAATCATCTGAGGACAAGGATAAAAGATATACAATATAGTGTCAAGTACAGCTAGAGGAAGAGAAAGCAGAGACAAAGGAATGCAGAGAGGCTTGAACGGCTAGTTTGTGTAGCACAGTCAGACAGTCACACCTCTTTGCAAACATAACATCCAAGCAGGGACCTGAAGGAGGGAAGAAGTTTGGGCAATCCTTGGCATTGCTTGGCTGGCAGCAACTGCAACACACCAATCCCTTCCTCCAATGTCATATGGCCATCTCCACATGCCAACTTCCCCTCTTATCAAGACACTAATCCTATTGGATCCCACACCTAACAGCCTTATCTTAACTTTATTATATCTATAAAGACCCTATTTCCAAATAAGGTCCTATGTACAGATAGGTATTAGTTAGGATGGCAACATATTTTAGGGGGACACAATTCAACATGTGATAGGCTGCTGGGGAATAGCAAAGAGGCCATGTGGACTGAGCAGAGTGAGTGGGTAGGGTTGGGGTGAGACAAAGGCCCACTGATGCAGAACTTAGGTGATGGCGATCTTCTGGGTGATCTCCCTATAGTAGTGATGCTCAAGTTCCTGAAGGTTCACTTTGTGGAGCAGAGGGGATATGGGAGTTCCTGAGCCAGCATTAAGACATGTTCTGCACCACCTAATACTTTAATTTACACTAATTCTTTTCATTTACTGTTTTGAGCTCAGTTTTGGTAAAAGTTGTTGTTTGGAGACTTCCCTGCTCCATGCGGTGATGGAAGGGTTCTTATAGAGCCTTTCTGCTTTCTGCAGGACCTAGGGCTCTCATCCATCTTGACAGGTTGGTATTAATTTCTCTGTTTGGTAGTCCTGCTCCTTGAAGATATGCGAGTTCAAAACCCAGGGAGTAGATTCTTCCCAGAAAGCTTTTACTCCATATCCAGAGCTCTGGGCAGATGGTAAATTCTTTGTCTTCTTCTAAGCTATAGGACCAGGATTCTGAATTTCTTCTCACAGAAGCAACAGGCCTCAGAAGCCCCTTTCCTACAGTTCATGGCCTAGTTCCACCTTCTTGTTCTTGCATGGCCCTTCTAGGAGTTTCCCTATTTTATAAGAATGCTATTCTTTTTTTTTTTTTTTAATCTTTGTTTTATTTATTTATTTTTATGTGGTGCTGAGGATTGAACCCAGGGCCTCACACATGCAAGTTGAGCTCTCTACCACTGAGCCACAACCCCAGCCCTAAGTGCTGTTTGTGAATGAAACTTTAAAAGATTCCTCGATGCCTTACCTGGTTCAGTTCTCCTTCAGCCCCATCCCATTCATAGCTGAATCTGAATGTGCAAAGGGAATTCTTCTTATGTCACTATAACCTAACAGCTCTGACTTTGAGAACCTCTCTACCTCCTCCCTCCAAATCTGATGCCCTGAGATGTCTTTTTTCACACTTAGCTAAGACTGGGGAGGGTATTATATTTATCCAATGAATGTGTATGTAGTAAGGAACTCACTGGTGAGCAGAAGTTTCCCCAAAAAAGTAAGAACTGATTTCTGGCTGAGTGGGCAAAGAAATGCTTTTTATCAAAGTGGTATTAGAATTTATAAAAGGAGGAAGAGTAAAATATTCTGGATGTGGGGAGATACTATGGAGGTAGACCAGAAACAGATAATGGTGTACTAGAAAAGACCTCTGCCACCCAGAACACAGCCCTTGTTAACCATTTAAAGAATGTTTGTCCAAAACTGATTGTACATGACTGATTTACCTAAACTTTAAACTTCCCTGATCTCTCTTCCCCCTTAAAGACTGATGAGAGCAAAACAAGATTAAGAGATTTTCAATATTTACAGGGGCATTGTGACCTTGTGACTATGCGTAACAACAGATTGCTAACCATGGGGTTACAGTCTACAGCCATCAATCACTTCCTAACCAAATCATGCCCCTCTCTTCCTCCTTTGCTTCAAGATGAAAAAGTAGCTTAAAACTTGTGCTGAGTTAAGAGGGTCCTTCAAGACCCTAGTTTACCACCTTCTCAGGTTTGCTAGCTTACTGAATAAGTCCGTTTCCTTCCCCAACAACTTGTCCTTGATTCACTGGGCCTTTTGCAAGTGTCAAGAAAATGGACATGGTTTTAGCAACACTAACTATAATATGCAAAGTTTGGTAGATCTTTGGGTCATGCCTATATTTAGCCAATAGGAAAAAAAGTTGGTAATAATGTTTTCTACTCATTAAGTGCCAGACACTGTAATTCTTAATCACTGTAGCCATCTTACAAAGAGGCAGTGTTACCCTATTTTTCAGATGAGGAAGAGTTACAGGGGTTCCCTGACTTACCTGAGGCTATATAATTGGAAAGGGGCAGAAACTAGTAATTGAATCCTGGTGTATCTGGTTCCAATGTTAGGGCTTACTCCCTTCCCTCAGGCTGCATCTCAGAAAAAGGTGGCAAAAAGTGGGGACCGGGGAGGTCCCATCACTCACTGGTCATCCCTGTAACCAGTGTCTCGAGTTTGTTAGAGCTGCTGTCAGCCACTAGAAGACAGTTATGAATTCACATTCATAGCTGAATCTGAATATGCTAAGGAAATTCTTTTTATTGTCATTGTAACAATCATAACCTAAGATTAATGCGTATCTACCCATTCCCACGACCCAACATTAAATGTCACTATTACCTTTCAATAGACACTATTTTCTTTCCCCATTTACAGAGAAGTCATCACTCCTCACTAATTTGTCCTTCTAACATCTAATAATTGAACATTTCTTCCCTTTTACTTATGCCCATTTCCTTCCAATTTTCCTCAAATACAGTAATGATCTCTAGGGAAAGAAATTGCTTGAGCCAGGCCTGGTGGTGCATGCCCATGACCCCAACAACCCAGGGGGCCAAGGCAGGAGGATCACAAGTTCCAGGCCAGCCTCAGCAACCTAGCAAGACCCTGTCTCAAAATAAAAATAAAAAGGGCTGGAGATGTAACTCAGTGGTAGAGTGCCACTGAATTCAATCCCCAATACCACAAAAGGTAGGAGTTGGGAGGTTTAAACTAGTGAATGTAGTTTATTCTATTCACTCCCAAATCCCACTGAAATGTCAACAGAGGTTTTGGTGGCAGTGCTGCTTTTTGTTTGTATTTAGGCACAAGTCTAAAATGATAGGGAAAAGGGAACCATAGTTATAGAATTTTAGAATCCAGAAGGCAGATAGGTTAAGTGTTTGATATAATAGATCTAAGAAAATAATCTTAAGCTGGACATCCTAAAGCAACCATCCAGATTTATACAACAGAATCCCTCAGTGGCTCAGGACTGGCAGGTACCTCTGAAGTGGAGATGAAAAGAAGATGCTAGAATGAGATAGATCAAAAATCTGTTAAAGCAGCCATCAGACTGCCTAGATTCTCACCCTTCTGTGGCTAACTAGATTTGGTTCCTAGAGAAGTAGCAGAAGGCTCTAGATGGCAGATCCCAGACACTGCTTGAGAACAGAGACAAAATGAAAACTGCAGAGGATAATGACCATATCTACTTCTGGAAGGTGCAGAAACCCAACCCTCTCCTCCTTTTTCCCTCCACAGGAAACCCAGACAGCCCAAGGAAATGACCTAAAGATACTAACATGAGGGCAGAGGAGGCTACTACCAGTCAAGAAAGCTCAGCGCAGTAAGTCTTACATCTCCTACAAGTGCTCAGAGCATCCAGAGAACATTGCAGTCTCTTGTTCTGCATTATGAGCAGACAATTAAGCATCAATTGACATCTGAAAAAAACTTCTAACAGGAAAGACATAAACCTACCACAAAAACAATCTTGGAGGAAACTGGGATGATACAAAAAGAAAACATGAATTGGAAACTTTAAAGAATTTCTAATAAAACAATTTAGGAAACTTTTTTCACAACTGAAGAACATGGCTTTGAATTGAAAGGGCCCATCAACTGCCCATCAGGATGGATGAGTGATCCCAAGAAATAGTATGCAATTTCAGAACTTTGGGACAAGCTTCCAGAAATGACAGGCCATATGTAAAAGATTAGATATCAAAATGCTTAGAAATTCTCAACAGCAACACTGGAAACCAGATGTCAAAATTCTAGGGAAAAATGCTTTCTCACCCCAAATTCTATACATAAACTATGGTTTAAATGTGACAACAGATTAAAATAATTTTCAGGCATGTCATTTCATAAATTTACCTTCCATTAAACTTTTTCTTAGGAAATTACTGGAGGATCTATTCAAGCACAAGTAGAAAGTAAACCAAGAAAGAGTAAACGTGGGATACAGCAAACAGGATATCCAATATAGGAGAAAAGCAAAGGGAATACTCAGGATGACAGTGAAATAGATCCCAGGATGGCAATTGTTTTCTAAAAACAGAGGGCAACTAGTTTCCAGGAAAAAGTAACTACAAGACTATCCAGTATGTCTGAATTCACGATACCAAGATAAAAGCCATTAATCATAAGGAAAATCAAGATTTAGACAGGAAGGGAAATAAACTGATTTACTATGTGGCCAACCAAAATTAAAATTTAACTAAGTAGAAAAAATGGAGAGATGAGAAGGGTACATGTTGAGTGGTGGGGACAGGAAAAGGAAGAAGCAAAATCCTCATCTTCTATAGAAGATCAATAGATAATGTCTAAAACTGAAAAAAAAATCAGTATAATATAAGCATGTTACTCAGCAATACTGATGGAGGTAAATATCTAAAGAATAAGCTAAAACTTTGAATACCTCCATCTCTCTGAGCCTGTATGCTAAATTATACCAGAATCAAACTGGATTTTGACTCTAGAAACTAGTGTCTGTCCCACATACATAACCTCTTCATCTCTGATCAAATTTCTCTCTTCAAAGTTCATTATCCTCTGCAGTTTTCATTTTGTCTCTGTTCTCTGTTCAAAGAGAACATTCTTTACCAAATCATTATGCTAGTAACAACTGATGAGAAAGATGGAGGCTTTTCAGCATAAGAAAATGACCAGCCCACGGAAATGACCTAAAGGTACTGACATGGGGGCAGAGGAGGCTACTACCCAGCCAAGAAAGCTCTAGTGACCTTACTGGAAAGCGATTTCCACATGCCTATGAACTACAGCATCTGAATATCACGACCCCTGTCCTTTTTTTCTGGAGGGGCTGAATAAAACAAACTGATTTTAAGAAGGTTTAAAATAATTGAAACATTATAGTTTCTCAGCATCACCTCAGTTTTCCTATTTCAGCTACAATGATTAATATAAAACCATTTACTAAGGACCCACAGTAATGAGGGTTAAGTTTAGGAGGAAGGTACTAGTGACCATCAACTCCATGACATCCTCACCTGAGATGTTTTAAAAATGTCCTGCCCTGTCCCTGAAATTCAGATTCAACTGTTCTGGGGTAAGGCCCAGGCACCAGGGACCATAAGGTCCCCAAGTGATCCCAATGTACAGCCAAGGTTGCTTAAGACAGAACTGAACTACTATATATATTAAACATGTTCAGGAATTGCTAGAGGCAGCAAGGTAGGAGAGAGCTGAACAAGGTAGAAAAACCTGGTTGCTAGCAATGGCTGAACATTAAAGAGGTAAAGTTGGTATGTAAATCCTAATATTTCTTGATATGATGGGTTACATCCCCCATAACCCATCATAAGTTAAAATGGTAAGTTGATAAAGTACTAAATGCACCTACCGTACTAGTAGCTCAGCCTAGTTTACTTTAATTGTGCTCAAAATATTTAACATTATAAGTCTATAGTTGGGCAAAGTCACCTCACACATAGCTTATTCATAATGAAGTGTTAAACATCTCCTATAATTTACTGGCTACATTAAAAATGATACAGAATGTTTGCCTGGTGATGCTTTTGCACCATCATTAAACCTGAGAAGTCATGAATTAAACCATCCTGAAGTTGAGCGCTATCTATAATTTGAACAGCTACAGTACCATCCTCTTGCTTGTCTCTAACTTTGGGCATGTCTGTCACACAAGAGCCAAAATGAATGGGCATCAACAGTTTCCAGCTGGAAAGAGCCATAAGATGAAGAGTCCAGTAAGGAGTCCCATGAGAGCAGAACTCAGAACCAGGGGTGTCTGTGAGCTGTGCATGGCAGGGACAAGGAATGGTATCTGTGGCACTTAGAGCAGAGCAACTGCCGCAGTTAACAAATGAAGTCTCTGCGTAGAAGTGTGCTGTTCAATGGCCTGAGGTAACCATGACCTCTGCTCCCTTACCCACTGCCTAATCCTGGCTTTCTTTTAGTATTTTAAAACTCTTAACCTACTTATACAATTAAAGTTTAGGCTAACTAAGCCTAACCTATTCACTTAAATTCTGTTCAATTAAACTGCCAAGTTGAAGCCAAATAGAGCTCATTCACCTTCTTCCGAGTACTTTTTATTTAAAGATATAGCCACATAGACTACAAATGCCCCATTTCCATCTGCCATTTTCACTTAATTACACATAGAATAAAATCTAGTGTCAGAAATTAACACAAAAAGGATACAAAAATATGGGAGGCCAACCTTAACACGTGACTTGAGTTACACTCCCCGGCTGTGACTGAGGCTCTCAGTCACAGAAATGTGGCACTCTTCTTGGGTGCAAGGGTCGGTGTCTCGTCCATGGGTATGTCTTGCTACAGCCCCATGGGTGAAGCTATGCTCACCTGTTCCTTTGTAATATAACCCCTTGCCCTGTTTAGGATAGATCTTCCATGGAAGTGCCTTGTGTGTGTCCCCTTCTCTTACTGTGCCCTTGGGTGTGGCCTACCCAGGTGTCAGTCAACCTGCTGACAGTGGACATCATGAAGATACTCAGCTCCCTGAAACCAGACCCCTTGCCTCATTTGAATAGCTTCTCCTCAATAAAAGGGGTCAGCTCGTGCTCTCTCTCTCTTCCTGGGGACCCTTAAGGTCAGAGGAGCCGTCACAGCAACCCCAAAGAAAAAGGTATTTGTGTCTCTTGTGTGGTTATTTCGTGCAGCCCAGTTAGCCCAGTTTAACTGGAGTGACCCCTGAGCCTTTTAGTCGCGAGAACAGAAACCCAGCAATTGGCAAAAAAGTTCTAACTAGGGCCTAAATATCTAATTTTTAAAAATTGGCCTCTTTAATTACCATAACATTAGTAACCTACTAAGTTGAATATCTAACTTTACATATATACACCACAGAAAATAAAAGATTAAAAACGCATAAGATATGAACTAATGTGAGATAGTAAAGTTTAGTTTGAGAAAATTAAACCACCAAAGAGTTTTTAATGAGTGTTCCATTTATTGATCACTGGGAAAATACAGCCTATTGAGAATACATGGCATGCATTTGAGGGAAAAATTAACTAAATCTGCTCTGAAGCCATTCAGTAATCCTGCTATGAAGTATGTAAGGTAGCACAGACCAGCTCTAAGGACATGGGAGGGATGACTCAACCAGCCAGTCAGTTTTGTTAAGATTCAAACTGCCAAATTCTTTTGGAACATATTTTTAATTTTAAAAACCACCGGGAAAGAAGGAAGCTCGGTCTACCCCTTTATCTTAAACTAATGCTATGAAGGATGTTGGCAGTCATTTAAATACCACGCCTCTCCCCAACAATTATGCTTACTTTAAATTTTAAGGCAATTCCACTTTTACAAATTCTTCCATATCAAATCATATGCCTCAAAATTAAAAGCAGCTATGTGGATTCAGAAAAGATTAACTGATGTCAAACAATGTACTCATTAGATTCCAGAATCTACTGCTGAGGTACACTAGCAAATCTTTATGCCCACACTGTGAGCTGCCCCCACAGATGTGTTTTAAATCACTGATACAATAAAATGATACAAATTAAAGAATTCTAGTTACATTTAAAAGTACAGAAAGATTAAGCTTTAAAAATATTTTTTTAGGATACCTTACACGATAATTAAAAACTATTTAATTATGTATGGCATATTTAACACAATTGCTATAACTGGATAAAATGCCAAAATGTATCCATAACTACAGTTACATGCCACATATTTTCCCCAGACTTTGTAGTGGATATTTTTTCTTAAAATGATATCAATGTCCCCTGATATTCAAATAATGTGAACTACTTTTTATGGTTTTATGGTAGCTGGGAATAAAAAACCCAATGGAATACCCCAATGGAATAAACATGGAACAATTTGACATTTTGCTCCTTTTTAATGAGGCAGTCTGTTCCTTTCATGACCATCTTTTCTTCATGCTTTAGGAGGAATCAGTTATGGCTTACAGCGCTGGACAAATCGAGGGTACAAGCATACATCTCGGATGTGATATCTATTCAGAATCCAAGTCAGGAATCGTTCTAAGCCCAAGCCGTATCCTCCATGAGGACATGTACCATATTTCCTCTGTTAAATAAAAAAGAAATCAAGAGCAAGAGAGAAGTAAATGCTTAGTTTAAAATTTTATCTTAAAATAAATAAATAAATAAAATTTTATCTTAAAAAGTTAAAATTTCCACTATAGAGGAATTAGCTCATTGTGGTTCAGAATTCAACCCATAGTCTTACACCTTCATAAACTACATACATGGAAAGAAATAATTCAAATGAAAAAATAAATCAGACATTAAGCAGCGCCCTGGAAAGAAGAAATTTCAACCTCTGAACTAAGCATCTCCATTTATCAGAGGAAAATGAAAGTACTAGAAATTGGAAATTTCTAATAATATATTTTTAAAACTCAGTAGCAATGAGCAAGGCCATTTCCAAATGGAAATTAATGTATTTTCAAATGAAAATTAACATATAACTTGGTAAAAGACAAAAATGGCAACATTCACATGCAACATTATTATACCATGAAACCAAATATAACTCATTCAAACACCAAGTACCACTTGGAATTTTCTCCTTTCAAAAATTTCAGTGTATACAGAACTATTACAATGAAAAAAATTAAAGACTTTAAAAAAATTGTTTTTACCTGATCTGTGTACCAGTAATAAGGAGTGGGGTCAATCCCTTCCCTTTTATAACCTGCCAGAATTTCTTCACTATCCCAGATACGCATTGAGCCTCCCACAATCTCACCAACATTGGGCATCAACACGTCAACCTTTAAATACGAGGAAAAATAAAATGCACAATTACATGGCTTTGCTGTGAGGCTTGAATAAAAACTACAATTAACCTCCTATAGTTAAAAGAAGCACAATAATCATGCAAAATTCAAATATTATTCAAATTCCCTGATGAAGCATGTTAACCCCAATCAGGAGAGGAAATGAACCACAAGTATTACTATCATTCTAGATTTACAAAATATTTGCCCCAAGTAGTACCTTATTCCAAAGGACAGTCCCCACTCCCTTAAAAACCATAATTCTAATAATCTCTGAATCACAAACTAACAGATTCAGTAAGGCGGGAATCCTCAGCACATCGCTGCATGTAGAAGGACTTGATCTCCACAGGAAATCGACACAGCAAGATTGGTTCATTAATGGTGTCTGTCATCAGTCTCTCAGGAGCTTCTGGGATATCCTGAGGTTAAAAAGACTTCATTAACATTTACGACTCGAAATGCAACAAGAAAGAAGCAGCTCTTTGCCTTCCTCTTATGCACACAATACAATGGAGATAAACACCAACCCAACCCATACACATCCACATAAGAAGCAATTTCTTTCAAAAAAGAAATAAACATTTTATAGATTCACACAATTATTAAATAAACCATAAAAAGATGTGCCTTCTCCTTTAGTATGTCTCAGCTTGAGGAACAAATCCTGCCTCACCAACAAACAAAAATCTCTAAGCTGTGACTAGATCCTGCTCAGTTATTTTCTCAGTGGCCAGTTTACCAAGTTCTAAAGTCATGGTCTACTTAATCTCATAAAGTAGAAGGTAATCTGTCAATGCTCCACAACACCACTGACCTCCACAGAATACATTATTGATGACACTAATCTTTAAATTCTCCTGTTATCTGAACTCCTTTCCTATTATAAAGTTATACCTTCAATAGTAGTAAAACATCATAAGACAAACAATATAAAGTTTATAAGTGCTATCACAGCTGCCTGTGATCCCAGCAACTCAGGAGGCTGAGGCAGGAGGATTGCAAATTCAAAGCCAGCCTCAGCAAAAGCGAGGTACTAAGCAACTCAGTGAGACCCTGTCTCTAAATTAAATACAAAACAGGGCTGGTAATGTGGCTCAGGGGTTAAGTGCCCCTGAGTTTAATCCCCAGTACCCCCAACCCCCTAAAATGCTATCACATCTGGAATAGTTAGCCAAGAAAAAAGATGATGAACCAAGTGACTATTTCTCTTAAAACATCCTTCAGTAAACCACAGAGTTTTCAAGTTAAAATTGAAAACTCTTATCCTTCTAAAAACTGATTGAGATTTGAACAAGACTCACTGGTTTGTTTAATATTAAATCAGAAAGAAAGTCGAGCAACCACCTGGCATAGCTGTTTCAGCTCCAGTCGCTGGAGCCCCAGGCCCTCTGAGGTGCCAAAGGGGATAAGATGAGCGGGAGAGTGCTGGTCTCTTAGCTTGTGCTACTTTTCATTCTGGGAATCTGTTTGTAACATTAAGTTAGGAGGTGTGGGGTCTTACTGCACACCTGAAAAGCCTGAAAACCATTTATATATTCTAGTGCCCTTGTGTGTATGTGATGAGAGCAATGTACAATACAAGCTGACATGATCCCTGTGCCAGGGACCCTGCTAGACATTTAGCTTATTTAGTTCCCACAACCTTGACAAGAGGACATTGCCTCCATAGGAGAGAAGAAATCAGACGGGGTCAATGGGCTTCAGCTGTACAACAGATCAGAGCAGAGGCAAGAGTTAAGCCCACGTAGGAGATGGACATGTTCTGACTCTACAGCTTGTATTCTTTCTATTCAATAATGCTGTTAAGCACTAGGTATACAAATCACTCAAGATTTTCAGTTCAAAATTGTGCTATTATACATAACAAACCAAAGTCCCAAGATAGGGTGATTTATAGAGATAGTATACTCTTTATCCTCTGTATAAATTCCTTCTAAAAATAAAAACAAAACTAGTTGGTAGCAGCTACTCACATTTCACTTGTGAAACAACTAGATCTGCAAATATTATGTAAGGACAATTACACGGAAACTAAGGCCTGGAACACTGTTGCCAACCCACACTCCTAAGGCATGCTGGGAGGGAGACTACTAGGCTAAACCTGTGTACTGAAAGCTTGTCCACCAAGGCCTTCTCTCTCAGTTTTGCATCTTAAACAAGGGCTCTCTTCTGTTTGAATCTCCTTCCATGGGAAGGAGTTGTAAATCTGCTTTGGAAGGAATGAATGAATCCCTTTTGGAAATGCCAGAAAAACAAATTTATATACATACCAACATATTGCATTTAATTTCAAAGGCTTCATAATTTTCTAGAACACTTCTGCCAGCCTAGTGGATAATGAGTAGAGTTTTTACATAGAGGCTGAGGAATGATCATGGGGAGACAAAGGATGATATGTGAAGGAAGGCTAAAAACTTGCTAGTTATTTGTGGCGTACTACAAAAAAGGCATTGTTCTAAGGCTCACTCTACAATGAACCCGCAGACAATCCAAGAAGCAGGCTCTGTTATTATCATTTATTTGAGGACAAGCAGATTCCCTCCACATTACTAGTTAATTTAGCAGCAACTGCAATCCACTTCAGCACACTACTACCTTAGAAAGAACGATGAGAAAGGAATACATACTTCTCCAAATTCATAGAAAGTCCCATCTTCTTTCTTTACATTGTGTTCTTTTAGCCACACAATAGCATCTGAGTAGTTCATCCGTTTGAAAGGCCGTTTAGGGGGTTTAAAGTTCTACAGGAGAAAAGTAAAATACGGAGTACATAAAGAAACTAACAAAACCAAAATTTCTATTAACACACACACACAAAACTACTTATTATTATGAAATATTATTTCAGACTAAGAAACCATGTAAACATTCCTAAAATAGAAACATGTATGAACCTCCGTTTACACATTAAAAATATTATAAAATTACTAACAATGATTAATATTGAATTTTGTCTTCAAATTATTAGTCACTTATTTCAGCTTGCCAAGGTATAAAATCTACAAAAATCCAGGAAGACTCATTGTCTTCCAACAAAGGATTATGATTTGTTTACCTTCATAAAACACTTCACCTACCGGGTTGAGGTCATACACTATGCTTGCTGCTGGTGATTTTAAGACTCTATCTACCACATCACAAACCAAGTCCTCCAATCTGTTCAGGAGATCCTCAAAGGTCAGGAAAGGGCACTCAGCTTCCACGTGAGTGTACCTGAAGGACAAGACACTCAGAGTTTTTTATTTTTCTTTTTTTACACTAAGTTTTTCTCAAGTAAAAATTTTAACACTCGGAAACTATCCAGAAAGGTAAAATTCCAACACTACTAACCAATTCTCAACTCTGCAATTAGCGTTTTCAATACCTCTTTACCTCAAGTAGAGATTCCTTTTTTCTTCCTTAACATGTAAAAGCTCAAGGAAAAGTGAAAAAACAGATTTTAGCTGTAGCCTAAGAGGCAAAACTTAACATGTTCTTACATTATCCTCATAAGCCACCAGATTTTTTTTCACACAGACATCATTTACCAACACAGAGATTTCTTTTCTGAAGATATTTTCTAAATATAAATAAAACCAAAAAGACAACTGCATACTCAGCCAGGTGCCTTCGTGTTCTGGATTGTTCTGCTCTGTATGACTGTGCAATACAAAAAACATCTCCCAAGGATGGAAGGCAGGTCTCCAGGTACAACTGAGAGGACTGAGTCAAAAATGCCTCTTCCCCGAAATAGTCAAGCTTGAAGAGCGTGGCACCACCTTCTACCTGCGTCTGCACCAACGTTGGAGGAGTAACCTATTTGCATGGAAGGAGGAAATGTAGGTCTGTCCTGAGCACTACTATTCGCCACAAAACGGCAAAGAGGTACTATCTGCAAAAGATGACCATCACACACTTACTTCACAGTACCCCCTATCAAAGAAGTGATCTCTGAAGCATCTGGTGATCATGGAACGTGCTTTTAGGATTTTGGACATATTTTCTCCTCGGATCATCATATGCCTATTGTTCAGCTGGACATCGACATCAGATTCTTCATTGATTAAGTTATCTGCTCCTCCAGCAGGGGCCAACCCCATAAGTTCCCAGAAGTCACAACTCAGCTCGTGGCCCCCTGGAGCCTACATTTTTAAAAGGTAGAGAAGGAAGAAACAGGGAAGGAGAAGGAAACAAAAAATTAACAGTATTTTACTTTATGTCCAAATTTTTGGTAAGCTGATTTGTTTCATTTTCCTTTTCCTTTACCACTGTCCTTTTTTAATTGTACTTTGAGACAGGATCTTGCTAGCCTTGAACTTGAAATTCTCCTGCTTCAGGCTCCTGAGTAGCTGGGAATACAGGCGTGCAGGTAAATGTAAGCTGATATTTCTAAGAACTTCCATCATTAGTAACATTTTCTTCTAAAAGTAAAGACTCAATAATTCAATTTTATATTGATAGTTTTTCATTTACTATTTCTTCAGAGTAAATACACACACACATAGCCACACTTTCTTTTTAAATGAAAAGGCACAAACCAGAAAATAAACTATTATAATCTTATGACCTTGAGTAACTATTAACTACTATTAACATTTGGTGTCTCTTTCCAGCCTTTGCCTAATAACAATTAACATATTTATCCACTCTGAAAAACTTAAATGCAAAGTTAAAAACAAAACCAAAATTTCTATTAACACACACACAAAAAACTACTTAATATTATTATGAAATATTATTTCAGACTAAGAAACTATGTAAACATTCCTAAAATGGAAACATTTTACTAAAGACGGTTAACCTTTTTAATATACATATTAAAAATTAGAATTCTCCCTAATAATTTCATTTAAAGTAATTCATTCTAAAAGTCACATATCATGAAATTTTCAATTACCTTGGAGCCAAACACTGGACAGCAAGTAACATCATGACAACTACCTCATTTTACAGTCTCATCCCTTCTAAGAAAACTCAATGAGCTTGAATTCGATATTCATTTTTATTGCAGGCTCTTTTGTATGAACTTCATGGCATACCTTACCAACATTTCTAGTTAGTAGGACTGTTTGCTCCCTCTTGTGGTTAATATATTACATCTTTCTGTTTTCCTTCCTAATCAAAAAGGGTAACTGTAATTATGTGAACTATAATTATCAAGAAGTAAATGTAACTGAAATAGGTTATGTGCCCTTTGGCTAAAGAACAAATAATTCTCTGAATATCAATTATATGACTTTTTAAAATTTATATTTTTTTAAATATATTTTTTAGTTGTAGATGGACACAGTACCTTTATTTATTTTGTTTATTTTTATGTGGTGCTGGGATGTAACCCAGTGCTTCTCCATATGCTAGGAAAGCGCTCTACCACTGAGCCACAACCTAAGCCCAATTATACGACTTTTTGAAAACAGGCTTTCAAATTCTGACCAGAAAGTTGTAGGTTTAGATTATTGTTCTTTTTTTTTAAAGAGAGAGAGAATTTTAATATTTATTTTTAAGTTTTCGGTGGACACAACATCTTTGTTTGTATGTGGTGCTGAGGATCGAACCTGGGCCGCACGCATGCCAGGCAAACGCACTACCGCTTGAGCCACATCCCCAGCCCCTAGATTATTGTTCTTTTCTGAAAATTTTGGGATAGGTTTTTATTTTCGTCTAGTTGAAAAGTTATGAATACATCCACAGCATGTGTAGATCACTTCAGAATTCTGTAAGGTTGGAAATTTCTGAATTATTCTTATCAAACAAGTTGTGCCAAGTTATAAAGTTTGTTTCCTCCAAAAGTCACAATGGCATTTAATTACCATTGTAACAGTGTTGGGAGGTGGGGCCTATGGGAAGTGTTTAGGTCATGAGGACTCTGCCCACATCAATGGATTAATGCCGTTAATCCACTGATGGATTATCTTAGAAGTGGGTTACTTGTTAGTTATGAAAGTGAGTTCAGCCCCATATTGATTTAGTTATGAAAGTGAGTTCAGCCCCATATTGATTTCTATCTGGTATATGTTCTCTGACCATGTGAGGCTTTCCACCGTGTTATGACACTACAAGAAGGCCCTCACCAGAAGCAGTCCCTCTTGGACATCCCAGCCTCCAGAAATAATTTTTTTCTTTATAACTTATGCAGTTTGTGGTTTTCTATTATAGGAACAGAAAAAAGACTGAGACAAATTATGTAGTTTACACATTTCATTGGAAAAACAAGGTACACTAAATTTACAAGTGCTTCACATTTGGCTACTTACATGCCAAATCCCAAAGTACAAAAAAAGACACCTATTCACTCAACCAGTGAGAACAGTTTAATCTACTTACCTGCTTGCCCTTTGGAGTAAGATTTAGCATTCCATATACAGCAACACTACTCTCAGTAGACAAAACTACTCCATTGTAACACTGACACTGTAAAAAGATCAAAGTTCAAAATTAAGTTATTCGAATGGATATTAAATACACTAAAATATACAATTAAAAGGATTACTTACAAACAAGTCATATGAATAGAAATATTCTAAAATATAAAGTTAAGAGGATTATTTATGACCAAGTTATATGGTCAAATACTGGTAAAAAGGAAATAAGACTGCCATTGATTTTTTAAATCTGAATAAAGAATAGCTCTTTATTCAAGGTCAGGCTGGGCAAATTTTAACTTAAACTTGCAACAAAGCCACATGCCAAATAATGTTTCTATCAACAATGAACAACATACACAGTGTTTGCCCTGCAAGATCTTATCACCTTGCACAAGACCCTGGGTTCAATCCCCAGCACCACAAAAAAAAAAAAAAGATCTTATTACCTGATGTCATAGCGTCCACATTTCTTAAAAATATATTACAGTTCTTTTTTTTATTTTCTTCAAATCCTGACTATTCAAACAATAAACAGGCTACCAGGTGCAATAGGGCACACCTGTAATCCAAATGCCTTGAGACTGAGGCAGAAGGATTCCAAGTTCAAGGCCAGCCTCAGCAATTTAGCAAAACTTTCTCAAAATTTAAAAAGCCAGGCATGGTGGTGCACACCTGTAATCCCAGCGGCTTGGGAGGCTGAGACAGGAAGATCGAGAGTTCAAAGCCAGCCTCAGCAAAAGCAAGGTGCTAAGCAACTCAGTGAGACTTTGTCTCTAAATAAAATACAAAATAGGGCTGAGGATGTGAGTGCCTCTGAGTTCAATCCCTGGTACCAAAAAAAAAAAAAAAAAAAGTTGGTTGGGAATGTAGCTCTGTGGTAGAGTATCCCTGCAAAAAATAAACACACAAAAGCAAGCTGGGCACAGTAGCACATGCCTGTAATTCTAGGAACTTGCAGGGGGTGGTGGGTGCCCTGAGGCAGGAGGATTGCAAATTCAAAGCCAGCCTCAGCAATTTAGTGAGACCCTATCGTTAAATTAAAAAAAAAAAAAAAAAATCCACAAAAAAACACCATATATACTATGATGATCAATACTTGCTAGAGTTACTAGGAGAAAAGTGATGGGGAAAGCAGGCATGGTGGGTCATGCCTATGATCCCAGGAAACTGAGGCAAGGGGACTGCAAGTTCAAGGTCAGGCTGGGCACTTTTTAACTTAATCAGACCTCCCCCCATAAAATATACAGAAAGCAAAGGAATATATTAAATGATACCACAGGATGCAATCAACCAAATCCAAAATGTGAGAAGTTCGAAGGGACAATTTGTCACGTTTTTCCCAACAAATAAATTGGGGAAGAAAAGAGGAGAATGAAAATGAGGGCACTGTTATAGATAAAAGAGAGATTTTTTAGAGTCATATCAACCAGATATAAGATGGAGATCTTGTTTGGATTCTGAAATCAACCAACTATAATGTCATTATTAAATCGATTGGGAGAATCTGATAGGATATTGGATAACATTTAGAAGTTGTGGTAATTTAGGGGGAGATGATAATGGTAACTACCTAAAAACAGTATTTTTTTCTTAGACATGATTACAGAGGCATATATGAATAAAAAAAAAAAAGTCTGAGGGAGCAATATCATACCAGGATTAGCTACCAGTTTTTGGTAGTTACTAAAGCTGGTGATGGGGTTACTTAGGTTGATCTATTTTTTTTTTTTTTTTAACGTGTTGGTAATTTTACATTACAAAATTCACCCCCCAGCTTATTAAATTACAATTAACAAATAATTTTTTTCTTTTAATGATGTATGTGATGTTTTGACAAACGTATCCATTGTGAAAATAATAGTTTAAAATATGTACATAAATCCTAAAATCCCCAAAAATAACAATAAAGGAACCTCCTAGAAAAAAATCTAATTTTCCGTCATTAATTTAAAAAAAAAAAAATGTACCAACTCATCCGACAAGACACACTGAAGATAACCCGTACCATCCCGCAACACCAGGAACATTAAATTCTTTCCTAAAACGAAATACAGAAATTTAGCCAGACTAGAGACTAGAAAGTACTTTTTCATAATTTGATCTTACATCTTAGAAACATCAAGATTAAGTACTGGAAGTTCAATCCTTCCATATAGCCCATTTCCTTTGAAATACACACCAGTAACATGCCCCTTTATTTATAAAGCATTTTATTTTCACTGCACTATACCTTTAAATATTATGTGATTATCATTATCCACATCACCATGGAATAACAAGATGGTAGAAAATAAGCTAAGGGATTATAACTTATTCACCCTGTGTACTCAGTGGGAAGTGCATGTTGCTTAAGAGAAATTTAGATTCATGCCCAATTTATTTTTATGAAAGGTTTGATCATGATATTAAAAAATACAAGTTATAAAATAACAGAAAGAGAAAACAAAACATCAGGACGAAAGGAGAAACAGAATGCAAAGATACTAGTTATAAAAGTAAACCTACTGCCAAATTTCAGAATAGGATCTGACTTTCCTATAACATATTTCCTGTTTTTCATTAAATATCAAAATTCAATTGAACAAAAATTTACTGGCTACCTCCTGATCACTATGGTTGCTAACAGTTAAAATAACATTTAAGTAATATTTAAACTTTCAATGGCAGCAGTAATTCGTAAAAAAAGTAGGCTATAAATTACTACATCCTTTAAAAAGTCAGCACACCAGGAAAAAGAAAAAGATCTCTAAACAAACCCAAGTAAATATTTTTATGTTCTTCATCTGAGATCAGGTATTATTTAAAATTCAAAAGAGAATAAGAAAAGTAATATCATTTACCTTGCCTACGCAGCCTATGGACCCAGCCAAAAACCTTCACTCTCTGGCCTCTATATCCTTCTAATGCATGAATCTTCACCTGTCAAATGAAAATAAATAATATTTGATCATGTCATTTATCACATACCAACATTTCCACTAATACTAAGTGGACACTAAAAAAATACTTGGATTTTTTTCTTTCACCATCCCAACATGGTGAAATATTTGGGTTCAAACTGTAGTAGCGTGACTCGCTCTAATTTTGCATTATTTGTGACTGTTTTAACACTTTAGGGCAAATATGAAAATAAAGACACACAAAAAGATTTCATTGCTACAGAAAATCAGGTAATAAGTGAATTCACTTTTTCCTAAGTGGAGCACCTGATTCCCAGTATTGCAACAATCCTAGCCTACCAGTGCCTTTTCCGGTGCTGGGACTTGAAACTAACCAAGGCTTTTTGTTTGAAAGATGAAGGAGAGAGATGAGTAAAGGATGAAAATGGTTAATATGGTAAAAGAAACAATTCCATCGGTTAGGAAGTAGGAGAATTCAGCATGTCCATTCATAATCCAACAATCTGGGTTCCAGAAAGAATAGGGGAACCAGAAGAGTGAACACAATTTCACAGAATCACAAACACTTTTTTTTTAAGTTGTTGACAGACCTTTTTATGTTATTTATTTATTTTTATATGGTGCTGAGAATTGAACCCCATGCCTCACACATGTCAGGCAAGTGTGCTACCACTGAGCCCCAGCCCAGCCCCCACAAATACTTTTTATCTGTTTAAAAATTCATGGATTTTCAGGTTGAGGATGAACCTCAGTGATACAGTGCTTTTCCTAGCATGTGAGAGGGCCTGGATGCAGTATATTTAAAAAAAAAAAAAAAAAAAAAAATCCACCTCTATATTTGATGGTGAAGAAACTGATACTAGAGAAGGTAAAATCATTTGACCAATACCACACAGCACAGAATTTGTTCAACATGTAATTACTAAACTCTATATTAAAATGAACCCGTCTTATAATTCTAAAACATTCTCCCCATCCTTTCTAAAAGGAAAGACAAACAATGTGAAGGAACAAATGTGTCATGCCCCTCAAACCCAGAAATAATGATATAAAGTTGCTAAGTCCATGACACTGGAAATGACATACACACTTACACACTGTGGCTCTGGCAGACTTGGATCATTTTTAATGGTAATCTTCTTTGCTTCTTCGAGGTTCTTTTCTCTTCGCAAATTATCTTCTGCCTAATTTTAAAAATAAAGCAACTGGTTAAAATGGTTTCCAGAATGTTTGCTTTAAAAATGTACACAGTGATAACGGAAGGGAGATCAGTGGAGTACAGCAAGCTGACTGGGGAGGAAGAAGGGGAGGAAAGGGAAGGCACTGGGGAAGGAGAATGATCAGATTGTTATGTGCCTGTATGAATACGCCATAATCAACCTATTATCCATAACTGTAATGCAATGATAAGAAAATAAAATATAAAGATCCTATCTCCAAATACAATAAAAAATAAATACAATGCACACAGCGGCAACTTTATTAATCACCTCTTTCTTCTCTCGGGATTCACTCTTCATTTGTTCCCTATGCCACATTTTCCTAATGTTCTTCATCTGTGATTTAGAAATAATGTCCCACCTCTAGAAAAAAAAAGAGATACGTTATTTTTTTCAAGACCTCTATGTCTTGATGAAAACTTATTCACAAAATATAACTAAAGTTTTTGATTCATCCTACCTCATTTTCTTTTTGTGAATCTACATAAATGGTAGGAAATGGTTCTTTTCCAACTGTCATCAAAGCCTGAAATAGAGAAAGAGAAAAAAATGAATTTCTTTAATGTTGCACAATATTTAAAATAACCCCTCAATTATGAGACAACTTTAACAATCTATAACATATTCAAGAGTCAAGACAGCACAAAGATCCCAAGAGCTGAAAGCTGACATAACAGCAACTAGCTGAATGCACTAAGAAGCACTTTGCTCTAGTAGAAGCCATTAAGTCCTTCCACAAACAATCCCAGCAAGCTCAGTTGGCAGCACACAGCTCCCCGGTACAAGCAGAAGATCTGCAGTGGCTATGGGGACCAACACAGGTATGCTGACAAGAGAAAAGACAGCCAAGACATTTGCAGGCAAATGGATGGCATTAGAGCAGATTATGCTAAGTGAAGTTAGCCAATCCCTAAAAATAAATGCCGAATGTCTTCTCTGATATAAGGGGGGTAACTCAAAATGGGATAGGGAGGAAGAGCATGAGAAGAAGACTACCACTAAATAGGGAAGAGAGGTGGGAGGGAAAAAGAGGGAGAAGGGGAGTTGCATGGAAGATAGAAGAACCTCACTGTTATACAGAATACATATATGATGTTGTAATGAGAAAAAGAAAAAAAAAGTGTGTCAATTAGATTGGATAGAGAGAAATGATGGGAGACGAGGGGAGGAGTAGGGAAGATAGGAAGGGCAGCAGAATAGAATAGACAATATGATTGATGTATGTACATTCCATGTATGTTTTATATGTCAAAATACATTCGGCTGTCATGTATGACTTAAAAAAAAATAAAAAAAAATAAAAAAAGACAGCCAAGAGCAAAAACCAACTGCAGATGACACCTACAAGGTTAGTGCTCTGCAAGAAATCAGAGAATCAGGTAAGAGATTTTTAAAATTCTTTCAATAAAATAACAACATAATGACGAAGTTCACAAATGGCTAAAAAATTCCTGCATGTAGACTAATTTGTTATACATCATTTTATGTGATAGTTTTTAAATAGTTAACTGAATATAAAAATGAATATTTTACAAACTGCTTCATTTATTCTTTCAAAATTTCTCAATAAGTCAAACAGGAAATACAATGAATTATTCCCTGATGGCAAGATCTGAAACTTAAAAAACTGACCTTTTCTAAATGGACATTAGTCCCAAAACAATGACTGCTGCAGAGTAGAAAGGAACTTGGATCTTTTGAAAACATAGATGAAAGTCCATCTTTTTAACAGAAGTTAACAGGAATACAGTCATGTGCTACATAATGATGTTCTAGTCAATAATGACCCATCCTCCAACTGTGGTCCCAAAAGATCATGCTGCCAAGTGTCATCATGACTATCTTAGTGTGTTAAATACACTCTATCCCAGTGATTAAACAGTACAAGACTGCATTTGTGGATCATCCAGACTTCACTCACACCAGATAGTCTGTACTGTTCCCTCTTTTTATATCAATGAAAATTAAAGGGCCAAATTGTTATTCCCCAAATCAGAATGGCACAATTTGCTAATGATGTCATGAGGTTTACCTAAACAAGTGTTTTCAGTTTGGGGAAACCACCAGGAAACACCCCAATAACCCAGAAAGGAAAGAAAGATTTCTAAGAATTAAAAAGCAAGACCCATATGTGACACACTAAAGCATTACCAAATGGTCTAACAGAGAATGCTTCCAAGCTAGGAGAATCTGATAACAACTAAACGTAATACAGTTAACAAGAAGGGGAATTGGCCCAGTATGAATGTACAGTGCTTGCCCAAGGGGCAAGTGTTTAACCATTTCCATTATGTGGCAGTTGTAGGTGACAGATCCTAGCTTTCCACTGAACAGACATGTACATGATGATCTAAGAGGGATGTTTCGGATCACACCTTAACCTGATGCTATTAGTTACCTAATATGCATACCGTGAGTCCTAGCTCTTGAAGAACCACTTTGACACTATTTGGCTTTCCAAAAAATCTGCTTAGAGAGAATGTGCCAAATGCATGGCAAGATTCTAGACCTAGAATCTAAAAGGTCAATAAACTGGTAATCCATTTTCAAACTTCAGATCTACAAGGCTGCTCTGAGAAATGAGTCCATTCTTAGTGTTTATATAAATCAGGGCTTTGAATCTCAAGGCTCCAGATAATAGTCAGGACTGTGGAAAATTCACCAAAAAGCCATCCGGATATGAGCTCAGTGTGACTGAGGAAAGGTGTTTCTCATTCTTAGAAAAAGTGGCAACCTGAGTTGTTAGAGGGAAAACTTCCAATATGCAATGCCTTGTGGATAAAAAAAAGAAAGGAAGAAACTTATTTTAAATGTTCAAAAGAATTTAGGCTTTGGGTCTGGGGTTGTGGCTCAGAGGTAGAGCACTCGCTTAACATGCGTGAGGCACTGGGTTCGATTCTCAGCACCACATAAATATAAGATAAAGATATTGTGTCCACCTATAACTAAAAAATAAATGTTAAAAAAAAAAAAGAATTTAGGCTTTGATCATCTAACACTTTTGTTTTGCAGTGCCAGGGACTGAACCCAGGGGGTGTCTAGCACTGATCTATACCACCAGCCCTTCGTACATTTTAAGATAGGGTCTTGCTAAATTGACAAGGCTAGCCTTGAACTTGCCATCTTCCTACCTCAGTATCCTGAGTAGCTGGGATTACAGGCATGTGCCACCATACCTGGCCTTGATTATCTAACACTTTTAAAGACACATATCTGTATACTTTCTACCATATTTTCCCTCTTTTGAAAAAATCCCTTCAAAACCTGATGCTTTAGTGAGACATAGTGGCATGTACCTACAGTCTCAGAAACTTGGGAGGCTGAAGCAGGTCATCTTGATCCCAGGGCCAGGCTGGGCAACATAATGAGACCCTGTTATGATTTAGAACTGGAATGTCCCAAAGGTTCGTGTGTCGAAGGCTTGGTCCCCTATGCAGCGATTTTCAGAGGTGGAGCTTTCGGAACGTGACTGGACAAGAGAGTTCTGACTTCATCACTGGATTAATCCACTGATGGATTCATAATTTGAATGGACTATCGGGAAGTTGTGGAAAATGTAGGAGGTGGAACCTTATTTGATAAAATGGGTCCTTAGAGTGGGCCCTTGGGGACTAATCTTGTTCATGGTCCCTTCCTCTCCCTGTTTTCTGGCTGCCATAAGCTAAGTGGCTTTCCTATGCTTTCCTCAATGATGTTCTGCCTCATATCAGTCTCAAAGCAATGAAGTCAACTGACCATGAACTAAACTTCTACAAGTGCTGGGGATGTGGCTCAGTGGTAAGGTGCTTGCCTGGCAAGTGTGAGCCCTTGGGTTGGATCCCATCACTGCAAAAAAATTAAAAAGTTAAAAATAAAAAGTCTTTGAGAAACAGTGAGCCAAAAATAAATCTTTCCTCCTTGAAATTGTTTATGTTAGGTATTTTGGTTACAGCAATGAAGATGATTTACAAACTCTATCTCACAAAACAACCTAGAGCTTGAAGTAAATTCTTGGCAAGTCACATAATCATTTATATAAGCCACTAACAAATGAAGAGTTATTTTCCTAATGAGAAGAGACTCTACCTTTAGGCCTGTTTTAAATGGCTTCTCTTTGGTTCCATCTCCAGTGGCATCATTTCCCTCTCGATCTGAGACATACAGCTCTGCTGTTTTATAAAAGGAGAGTAAGTTATTTGCTTGGCCAATAACCTTGCCACTTGACTATGTAACTACTTCATTCATCTTTCAATTCTTTAAACAGAACAAGCACATGACTGGCAAAACTTAACAGTCAGAAAGAAATTAATATCACAATTATTCTCCAACACCCTATTTCAAGGATATTTGCCTCCTAAAAACGTGTTACAAATTTACCTTTTCAAAATGAAACTTTGGGTCATTTTAACTTGTGATACTACTTCCATTTACCTGAGTAATAAAGCAAAGGCTTTGAAGTTGGCCAAACTTAGACTGGATCTTGGACATTGTACCTTAAAAGCCAGAGTTACTTTGGGGAATTTACTTAACCTTTCTCAACTTCTAACTCTATAAAATGAGAAAAAACGACATCTATCTCCCTGGGGCTGTACTGAGGGCGAAATAAACATCCCAGTATTGATATGCAGATGGGGAAAAAAATCAAAAAGCACAGCAGTCCACTATGGTCTTTCAAAGAAATGGAAACTCCGAAGTTATACAAAATGCATAAGGTAGAAGCCTCCTTGAGACATTAGCGACATCCCAGATCACCCCTCCCCTTTTTCTTATTAGAAATCTCAGTACATGGGGCTATTGGGAAGGGAATTAAAATTCTTACTCCTTTCCTGAAGATCCCCTTGGAAAAATTTCTATCTGGGAACCTCATTATGTCTGAGCCTCTCACAGCGCCGAGGTCTCACTGGAATCTCGGGATTTTAGTGGCGCTGCAGCGCCGGCCGCCGCCGCCACCGCAACCCCGGGGCACACAGGGCCCGGGGGTGCGCGGTCTGGCCCAACGCGTCCCGGTCCAGCTAGGGTGCAGGCCCCATCCTCCCTCCCTCCTTCCCTCCAGTCGTTCCGTAATTATTTGAGGAGCGGCCACCCTGCGCCAGGCACTAAAGTCAGCCCTGGCATTCCTCGCCAATCAGGGAGCCTGGCGCCACACACCGCCCCTCACTCACCTAGCACCATCCCTGCAGTCGCCCTGGTCACTTCCAAGGACATGGTCCCAACACCGCCACCGCCCAGTCACCCCAACGTGCGCGAAAGGCTTCCTTGACTCCAGAGTTGCATCATGCAACGTAGTGCCGCAGGTCGCAGGTGTGAGTCAGTCGAGCGTCGGGGTTCCATTGGCTACGGCAGGTGGGCGAGAGGCGCCACGGCCGCCATTTTTTGTCAGGGCAAAGATAACTTCCGGTCCGAAGCTGCCCAGCCGTTCCCCTGCCTCCCTGAGAACCAGCCGTGGTTTCAATTGGGTCCCGTGGTTCACTTCTTCGCCTATCTGTAGCTGCGCTGGGCTCTATTGGAAACCAGAACAAAGATTTTGTTCAGAGTCCTAGATGCTGGAATGCTGGCTGAATTCTTGTCAGTAAATCAGGGGAGGGTGAGCGGGTCCTGGGCCCATCCAGAGTTCTGGCCCCTTCCTGGTGGAGATCAAGAAAAATTGTCTCTCTCTCACGCGAAATCTACTTTAACTTTTTAATTTCAAAGATTGAATGAACCTCTGCAATTAAGACAAGAACTATGGTGTATTTTAATTTAAATTATAAGGATCACTATTAAGGAATCCATAATAATGTAGTGGGAAGACATAGGGCTTCAGAATACATACCTCGTTCTTCCTTTTACTGGGGGTCTTAAGATAGAGTACCAACCTGTCTGAGCTTCAGGTTCCCTGTTTGTGAACCATAATGCAAGTTCACCAACTCCCCAGAATGCAATAGGAACTAAACAAAGGGTAGCTATCATTATTCTCAACTTAGTGGAATTCTGGAGTTCACCCTTGAGACAAAGGGAAAAAAAATTTGTTTGAAAAGAACCCTAAAAATGGCTCCACATATCGTAGGTTCAGGGCCTATCAAAAATACTAGCCAAATACTTTAAAAAAAAAATATTTGTCTTCTTTTGGTAGAGATAGTTCATGAACTTTCACTTTCTTTCACGCATGTATGCTATCTAAAGCAAATTACCCCAAATCTCAGCAGCTTCCAATAAAGGTATTAACTCACACAGTTTCTAATGTTCAGGAATTTGGAAGCAGGTTAGCTGGGGGTTCAGAGGCTCTCATTAATCATACTGTAATCTGTCCTGTAACAGTGCCAGCTGGGGCTTCAGTCAGCTTAATTTAAGATTGTGGTGGAGACTCTTTTCCACATTAGCCTGAATGGGTGTTGGCCAGAGGTCTTCTTTAGCTCCTTGTCACATGGGTCTCTTCATAGGGTTTGCTTCCACAGAGTGAGCAAGCAAGAAGGAAGTCAGTCTTTTGTAACCTAATCTCAGAAGTGACATCCCATCACTTTTGCCATAAATTGATTCATGTGAGGGAAAAGGCACATTCATACATTGTTGGTGGGACTGCAAATTGGTGCAACCAATCTGGAAAGCAGTATGGAGATCCTTAGAAAACTTGGAATAGAGCCACCATCAGATCCAGCTATCCCACTCCTTGGTCTATACCCAAAGGACTTAAAATCAGCATACTCTAGTAATGTAGCCACATCAATGTTTATAGCAGCTCAATTCACAATAGCTAAACTGTGGAAGCAACCTAGATGTCCCTCAATAAATGAATGCATAAAGAAACTGTGATATATATATACACAATGGAATATTACTCAGCATTAAAAGAGAATAAAATTATGGCACTTTCAGGTAAATGGATGGAGTTGGAGACTATCATGCTAAGTGAAGTAAGCCAATCCCAAAAAACCAAAGACCAAATGTTCTCTCTGATAAGTGGAGGTAATCCATAATGGGAGGCATGGGGGAAATGGAGGAACTAACTGTGATTAGGCAAAGGGGAGGGAGGATGGGGAGGGTGCATGAAGGCAGGAAAGATGGTAGAATGAGATGGACATCTACCTTAGGTACATGTATGACTACATATATGGTGTGATGCTACATCGTGTACAACCACTGAAATGAAAAGTTGTGCTGCAATTGTATACAATGAATCAAAATGCATCCTGTTGTCATATATACCAAAAGAAGACAAATTAAAATAAATTAATTAATTAAAAATAAATAAATAAATAACATAAAGGTGAAAAAAGAAAAAAAGAATTGAATCTTAGTCCAATTGATACTCAGAGGGACAATATTATCCCAGGACATGAATACTAGGAAGCAGGAATCATGGGTCCCCTCTTAGAAAGCTGCCTACCACAGTGACCAAAACTGAAGCTGCACTGCCTTTTATAATCTAATTCATCAAGCGATGTTTTGATTTTTCTGCCATATTGTACTGGACACAACCCTGGTATAACACAGTTGAATACAAAGGAGCTGCCTGCTATAACCCAGCCAATGAATTTCCCCTCTCTATTCTGCTCTGAGCCTCTAGAGGTAGCTTATGAGGACTACATCAAAGTTTCCCTTACTCTGTGGCTCCTGGCTTGGTACCATCAATAGGAAAAATACTAGAGCATAGATGGAGAGGAACAATATTGGGGTACTTATCCCCCAGCTCCCTCATGGCAGACTGGCTGCATCCTCACCTGAAGGCCACAAGTCTTGCCAGGAGGCACCAAGAGACTGTCATCTGAAGTACCCTTCATGAATTTAGGCCAACCTCATGGACTATTCCTCATTATGGCTCATCTTGATGGCTACTGCCCTGATGATCTAATAGGGTAACATTCTTCAGGCAGACCAGTTGGCTACTTGAAGGCAGGTAAACTACTCTGGACCCTGGAGGAGACAGTGATGTGCCTTCAAGTGTAGCCACAGCACCAACATCTGTGGACTTAAAGAATTCTATATCCATCTCCAAGGTACCCAATGTCTCCTCTAACCAAGGGACATATTTTCAGTGAAGAAGTGTGACAGCTCATATCTATGGCATTCAATAGTATAATCATGTTCTCTGTGTTAAAATACTTATCGGTTAAAATATTCACATATATTTTCCTTTTCTACATAAAAAAATATACTTCCATACTCCATGTATGTTGATTTTAGTCATGTGGATATTACTAAATATGACACAAAGCAAGGGTTTTAAATGGGCTTGTTTTGTTGATCTTGTTTTCTTGCTTCTACTGTCACCAGAACATTTCTGACTGGACTGTTGGTGCAAGGGAGGAGAGAGATATTTGGAGAAGATATGGACCCAGTTTGCAATGTGGAAACCAGCCAAGTGAACTCAGTCCGGATCAGTTGAATTCTAGATGCATGAGTGAGAATAAATGATTGCTGTGTTAGACCTCTGAGTTTGGGGACATTTTGTTATACAACTTAATTGTGCCAATAATAGACTGATACATAACTCATTACTCAGAAGCATCTGGCTTAAAAGAATTGTTGAATGGCCTGCTGGGAGTTGGTTATGGCACTGAGGGTGACAGATACACCTTAAACCAGTAGTCAATATAGGGGCAGTCTTCCCTATAGCACAATGCATGTTATTAATTGTTTGCATGTTTTTTTAATTTCCAAGAACTATTCAGAAATAACTGAGATGTCTAAGACCCATGCTGAGGCCAGAAAGCAAGAATCTTCACTGCTCTTTTCCCAAAGTAAGGACAACCCTCCTGATACTAGTGAAGACCATGAAGACCACAGGAAATAGGAAATGGGAGAAAGGAACACAGCTGCAGGGCTACTGCACCACCCTCTGTACCAGCCCCTCTCAGTCTCTACCTGCTGGTAGGGAAGCATTATCTTGTTCCCAGGAACATTCTCTCCTTATCTGCCCACCACAGGCATTGTACTTGACAGTACAGTAGGAACCTACTTAAGGTTCTGCATCTGTCTGATTCAACCAACTATGGAGGGATTTTTTTTTAATTAATACTTGATTTCCCCCTTATCATTATTCCATAAGCATACGTTAAGAAAAAACTTTTTTGCGTGGCATTTAAATTGCATTAGGTAAATACAAGTAATCTAGAGATGGCAAAGTATATGGGAGAGGTACATAGGTTATACGCAAATAGTACACCATTTTATTTAAGGGACTGGAGCATTCCTGGATTTTATTATCCACTGGGATCCTCAAACAAATTCACCTCAGATATGAAGGAATGACTGTACTTCTTGTGTCTGCTAGGTGGCCCTTATGCGCTTCCACTGGATTGCAGGTACCGTGGCTGGCTACCATCTTTCCAGAGAACTCAGTACAGAGCCTTGTGATCGGTAAGGATTTAGGAACTATCAGTCTCATTCAGTGCAATCTACTGCCAGAATCAGAAGTTTCCTTATAGCACAGCTGCAACTGGCAGAAGTTCGCAAATGCTCCTTATTGAATGAATGGCATTGTTCAGTCTCCTTATCCAACTCTGGCCAGCTAGGGGAGCCCTCCTCTTGTGGTCATCTTCCGCCTTCGGGTTTCCACTGGATCTCTCCTCGCCTTGTCATGAACCAAACGCAAATCCATTATTATGGCATAAGGTCCGCACCGGCCACCGTAGTTGACCGCTGACCTAGGCTCAGGGCAAGTGACGTCGTGGCCGCCATGTTGGCTTCGGGCCACGTCCACGCCGTCCCTGCAGTTCTGTGACCGTCCGCTCCTGGTTTCCGGTGCTCGGCCGCAATTCCCAGGCGTGGAAGGAGGTTGGGTGGTTCTGGTTGAGAGAGTTGACTTGGGTTGGGTCCAAGCAAGGTCGAGGACATCTTGCGAGAACATTCGTGTACAATCAATATTTTGCAGCTCAAAACAATCTTTGGAGAAAAAAGAGGCTAAAAATCACTGAATGCCCGTAGCGCTTCATTCCGGGTCCTAGACCGAGAACAGGGCGTGGCACAAGCAGTGTTCCCTTAATTTGGAATCCCTTAAGCTGTCAGAGAAGGTAATCAATCGTTGTTTGTACCTTCAAACAATAAGTGGCAATTATTCTTACCGCGAAATTACCAATTTAAGGAAATGAACATGTAACTTTGTTTTTTCCTTTGTGGAGTTAAGATTTAAGCACTTAGGTTTGCTTTTTAACTCACTCCCTCCTAGAGAACCTTCACTTCAGTGATTCCCCAGCTGTATGGTCGGCTTGTCTGTAAACACCTGATTTATTGTTCTCCCTAGGGAAGTAAATACATAACCATTCTAAAGCCCTGCTGGATGCTCATTTCTTATGGAGAATGAATAATGATGATACAATGAATAATGAATAGCAATATAATAATGAATAGTGATAACTCGAATAATCAGGGCTCTGAAACAAAGGTACATTGCACTGTTAAGTCAGAACTCTTCTTCTTGCTCCATGGCCATGCTCAAATTCCTTAAGCTTTCTAAGCTGCAGATGTTTTAATTGTAAAGTGATAATAACCCTTTTCTGGATAAGTTGTGAGGATGATAGGTGATCAGGTATACAAAAATTCCTAGTGTGTGCTTGACATTTGATAAGCCTTTGAATTGTGATATCATTGATTAAATGGCATTTAATTAAATAGCATTATTGGTTGTTTGTTATTCTTATGATGGTGTGTGAATCAAGCCTTCAACCAAACTGCTGAGGGCTGCTAGTGAACCCTCTTCCATCCCCCACCCTCAGGCAACACCTCTTTCTCCTTAATGGCTCCTTGGTCAATATTTCAGAAGGTTTCTGACTATCAGCACATCATTCTCCTGCCCCAGATCTCAGCAAATGATCCATCTCTTGCTTCAAGTCTTTGCGTGGGAGCTCTCTGATAGACTTCCCTTGAAGCTTACAAACTTTCTTGCTTCAAGCATCCATCCTTCTAGCACAATACAAGTGGTATCCTCCCTCTTGTCAACCTCTCCACCTTCTTCTGAGTTTTCCCATACCTCTCCAGTCTAATCTTCATGGTACAGCCAGGGCAAACACTTAAAAACATAAACACAATAATTTCATTCTCTATGGGGGAAAGGCAATTTCCATGACTTCCTTTTGCTCTCAGGATGTACCCCAACATCCTCACAGGTTCAGACTGTGTATGCTCTGAGTTGTCATTGCCTGCTCCCCACCCCTCACCTCCCATACTTGCGGGGCAGAGGGGTGGCCCAGGGGTTGCTCTACCACTGAGCTATATCTCCAGATCTTAGTATTTTATTTTGAGACAGGTCTCACTAAGTTGCCCAGGCTGACCTTAAACTTAAAATCCTTCTGCTTTAGCCTCCTGAGTAATTGGAATTATGGGCATGTGCCACTATGCCTAGATCACTTCACTTCAGGCTGATTTCTTCACTGAATTGACCTGGGTCCCATCTGAGATTTGGGATAGGCTTTTAAAAAAAAGTATTTATTTTTTAGTTGTAGTTGGACATAATGCCTTTATTTTATTTACATATTTTTATGTGGTGCTGAGGATCGAACCCAGGGCCTCCCCTGTGCTAGGTGAGCGCTCTACCGCTGAGCTACAACCCCAGCCCCTGGGATAGCTTTTTTAAAAAGGTGAAGTCAAAGTCAAAGAGAGAAGAAAACTTTATAGAGGTGGGGAAACTTTCAAAGCAGGATTAATTGGCAATAATAAAGATGTTTTGTAAGTTAGTTTGAAGAACAATTGTGTACCATTTTGACAGGTGTTGAGGCACCTGAAAGGGCTTTTGGGGGGCCTGGCTGATAATTTCTTTCTTTTTGGGGGGGGATTCCAGGAATTGAAACCAGCAGTGCTTAACACTGAGCCACATCCCTAGCCTTTTTTCTGTCTTATTTAGAGACAGGGTCTTACTGAGTTGCTTAGAGTCTCACTAAATCGCTGAGGCTGGCTTTGAACTCCTGGCTGATAATTTCTTAGTTTATTTTTTATTTTTATTTTTTGCTACTGGAGTAGGTCACTAAAGTATTATTTATTGTTTACAAGACACAGATTTTAAAATTGAAACATTATATATATATATATATATATATATATATATATATATATGGAGTACATTATGGTAATTCAATAATATACACAATGTCTAATAATAAAATCAGGGTAATAAGCATCTCCATCTCTTCAACCATTAATCATTTCTATGTAATGGGAATCGCGTACTCTTTTAGTCATTATGAAATACAGGATGCTTTAACCAATAGCTACCCTAATGCTGTGCTAAATAAAAACAGACGTAATTCCTCTATTCTATCTCTATTTTGGTGCCTCTTATTGAACTTATTTCTGTCCACCTTACTTCTGCCATTCCTGGTAACCATTGTTCTATCCTTATACAAACTTTGTATCTTTGACTGGTTTTGGGGTTAGTGGAATGCTGGTTTCATAAAAAGAGCTTGGCAGGCTGGGTGCAGTGGCACGCCTATAACCCAGTGACTCAGGAGGCTGAGGCAGGAAGATAGTGAGTTCAAGGCCAGCCTCAGCAATTTAGTGAGGCCCCAAGCAACTTAGTGAGACCATGTCTCTAAATAAAATATTGTTAAGAAGGGCTGGGCATGTGGCTCAGTGCTTAAGTGCCCTTGGGTTCAATCTCCAGTACCAAAAAAAAAAAAAAAAAGGCTTGATAAAATTCCTTCCATTTCAGTTTTTGGAATAGTTTGAGAATATTTGAATTAGTTTTAAGAATGGTTTTAGAATTCAGCAGTAAAGTCACCAGGTCCTGGACTCATTTAAAAGGGAGATTTAAAATTACTGTTTTAATCTCATTATTCATTATTGTTCTGCTTAGATTTTTCTCTTTCATCTTGATTCTTGATTAGGTTATATGTGCTCAGGAATTTATCTATTCTAGGTTTTCCACTTTTCCAGTCTAGCTAAAAGTTTGTCAATTTTGTTTATTCTTTGGGGGAAAAAAACAGCTTTTTGTCTTGTTGATCTTTTGTATTTCTTTCTTTTCTTCTTCTTTTTTTTTTTTTTTTTTTTTTTTGGTTTTGCATTTATTTCTGTTCAGATCTTTATTATTAGTTTCTTTTTAATAATTTTGGATTTGGTTTGTTCTTACTTTTTCAAGTGATGTAGGTGCATTGCTAGGTTGTCTGTTTGAGATCTTTCTATTTCTTTGATGTGTGAATTTATTGCCATAAACTTTGCTTCCAGTAGTACTCTTGATGTATCTCACATATTTTGGTATGTTGTATTGTCATTGTCATTAGTTCCTAGAATTTTTTTTATTTCCCATGTAATTTCTTTAATTAAACATTAGTCACTTAGGAGTGTTATTCAATTTTCATGTATTTGTAAATTTTTCATTCTTCTTGTTGATTTGTAGTTTTATTTTATTATGGTCTGAGAAGATACATAATATAACTTCAGTTTTTAAAAATTTATTGAGACTTGATTTATGGCCTAACATATAATCTATCCTGGAGAATAATCAATGTGCTGATGAGAAGAATGTAAACTCTACTGGTATTGGATGAACTATTCCATAAATATCTGTTGTCTACTTGATCTATGGTATGGTTCAACACAGGTGTTCTTTGTTGACTTTCATTGAGGAAAATGGGGTGTTGAAGTCTTTCACTATTATTGTATTATAGCCTATCTCTGTTAGATCTAATAATATTTTATATATATATATATATATATATATATATATATATATATATATTCCATGTTGGGTGCGTATATATTTATAATTGTTATATCTTCTTGCTGAATTGATCCTTTTGTCAATATATAATGATTTTGTCTCTTTTTACAGTGTTTTATTTAAAATTCGTTTTATCTCTGTGTAGTTATCCCTGCTGATTTTTTGTTCCCATTTGTGTGATGTAGCTTTTTCTAACCCTTCACTTTTAGCCTATGTGTATCTTTACCAGTGAAGTGAGTTACTTATAAGTAGCATATACTGGGGTCTTTTAAAAAAATCCATTCAGCCAGTTTATTGGTGAATTTAATCCATTTATATTCAATGACATTATCAATAATAATGAATTTCTTCGTGTTATTTTGTTGATTATAATCTACTTATTATGTGTATTTTTGGTTTCTTTCCATCTTGAGTAGTCATGGATTCAAGGTTTCAAAATACAAAAGAGACCTTCCCCAGGTTCTATGGGGCATTTGCAGTTGGTGCTGGGGCTTAGTGCTGTTAACCACTTTCATGGAGCTGTGGAACCCAGATGATTACGTTTCCAGGTCCAACGGGACAAGCATAGTGGTACCGATGCTTTGGGCACCAGCAGCTGTCATGCAAAATCTGTGGGATATGGATATGTTTGTTCTGTAGATCTTCCGGGGCACGGGTAGGTGTTTTAGTCAGCTTTTTCACCGCTGCGACTAAAAGCACAACTATAGAGGAGGAAAGGTTTATTTGAAGGCTCACAGTTTCAGTGGTGTTAGTCCATAGAAGGCTGGCTCCATTCCTCAGGGCTGGAGGTAAGGAGAGGGTGGCAGAGGGAAGCAGCTTATATGGTGATCTGAAAGCAGAGAGAATCCACTCACCAGATAGCAACTATATATCCCATAGCCATACCCACAATTATTCACTTCCTCCAGCTACACACCACCTGCCTCTTGTTACCACTCAGTTAATCCCATCAGGGTTTAATTTACTGATTAGGTTAATACTCTCCCAACCCCAATCATTTCTTTTTTTTTTTAAATTGTGCTTTTAAAATTTATTTGTTCTAATTTGTTATTCATGACAGCAGAATGCATTTTGATTCATAGTCCACAAATGGAGCATAATTTTTCATGTCTCTGGTTGTACACAAAGTAGAGCCACACCATTTGTGTCTTCATACATGTACCTAGGGTAATGATGTCCATCTCTTTCCACCATCTTTACTACCCCCATACCCACTCCTTTCCCTCCCTCCCTTTTGCCCTATCTAAGGTTCCTCCACACCATCATTATGAATTAGCATCCATTTATCAGAGAGAACATTCAGCCTTTGGTTTTCTGGGATTTGCTTACTTCACTTAGCATGATATTTTCCAACTCCATCCATTTACCTGAAAATGCATAATTTTATTCTCTTTTAATGCTGAGTAATATTTCATTGTGTATATATACCACAGTTTTTTTTATCCATTCATCTTTTGAAGGGCATCAAGGTTAGTTCCACAGTTTAGCTATTGTGAATTGTGCTGCTGTAAACATTGATGTGACTGTATCACTGTAGTATGCTGTTTTTAAGTCCTTTGGGCATGAACTGAGGAGTGGGGTAGCTGAGTCAAATGGTGCCAACCCAATAATTTCTCCTCTGAACTTTCTTGCATTGTCTCATATGTGAGCTTTTGGGGGATATCTCATATCTAAACCATACAGTAGGTAATGTTTTGGCCTTGTGGTACTTATCTCCATACCACTTGAGGTATAAGATGTGGAGCAGATCTTTACTAGGTCCTGTAGATTGAGAATTGGTGGTGTTGGGGCTTGTGGCTTTAGTATCTGTGGTCCTAGAGCTGTGGGGTATGGGTGGGAATGTCCTAGGTCATACAGGGAAGGCTCTAGTGGTGTCAAGGCTTGTGGCCTTGTCATTATAGTCCTGATCTGAAAGCATAGATGGGCTTTTCCCCTGGTCTCCAGGGACAAACTTGAGTGATGTCAAGGTCTCAGGGTCATGAGCTGGAAAGGATACTTCCGTAGATCCCATAGGGTGCGCAAGGATGTTGGTGAGGGTTGGGTCCACTGGTTGCTATGTACCTGGAGCTAGGGGTCTTGGGGTTTGGCTGGGAGCTTTTTAGTTCCAGAGATAAAGCTGGGACTTTGCAATGTAGTTAGAGTCCTAAGGTTGTGACTGGGGAAGAGACCTTCCCTAATTTTTGTGAGCAAGCATGGGCAGGACTCAGGTTTGTGACTATGGCAGTCACTGGTCCAGAAGCTGTAGGACATTGAGAGGCTGTCTTCTGCCCAGTGAGACACACATCAGTCTGAGATTTCCAACAGGATCAGTCTTGTGGCTACCAGCTTCCAAACCAAGTCTGGTTGTTATGACAGTTTGAGTTCTGGGGGTTGAGAGAGGAGTTACTTTTATCTATGTGTTTAATATTATTATTACTTTGTGGATCTTGGGACTGAACCAAGGGCCTTGCACATGACAGGCAAGTCCTCCCCTACTGAGCTACATCTCCAGCCCCAGAGGAGTCACTCTGAGACCAGCCAGCTCCAGGAACTGGATTTAAAGCCTGAAGTGAATGAAGTTCTTCTGTAATTAGGAGTACTAGTCAGCTGCTGCGATGGGATTGTTGGCATTTTTCCACTGTCTCTCTGCCCTGTGGCAGGAGCCCCTATCGCAAGGCGGCCAGCACCTCGCCAGGGTAATTTTTCCTGCTCAGAAGGAGATAAACCACCTGAGAAAATAAAAGTCTGAAGTAATTACCGAAGAAGAAAGAATCAGAGCCAAGAAATAGTTTTAAAAGGGATAGAGTGCCTGATAAACCCAGTCCACACAGGAGCTAGAGCTGGACAGCCAGAAAATGGCTCTGGTCATTTATTTAAGTGGATATACATCAAAGGCAGGGATTAGGTTGCAGGGGGTGGAATCTTGCTTGGTGTGGCAGGGGACTTGTAGCAAACAGGTTGATTGGCATCTTGGCAGGCCACACCCATTTCTAAAAGGCTGCGTGTCTATGTGGTTTCAGCGGGTCACCCCATCTCTGGTGCATTGCTGAACTTGGCAGAGGTAGGTAGGAATTTCACATGTACTGGCCGATCTCACCAGCAGGAGTGCTGCTGTGAATTCCCAGAGAGCCGACTTTCCTACCCAAAGGCTTCCATGCCGATTTGGTTCATGCACAGTTCACAGAGGGTTCTCAGCAACCATCACCCCAATGGGAGCCAGGGTTGAAGTTGCAATTCTTTTATTTTTGTTCCCCTAGTTTGTCTTTCTGGCTCTCCATAACATTAGGGTTCCTGTCACTTCATTTCCAGAGTTCTCTCTCACTTATCAAAATAGGTTCACCACTGCTGACCTGACTCTACTCTGGCAGAGTCGTGCATAGCCATCTTGGCTCCAATAAAGCCTTTTCACTCAAGTCAAAAATCCTAAGAAATAGCCCAGTTTTGGTCAAAATATAGTTAAGTTTTCAAGAGCCATTCTAGGTCCCTGTTTACTCAAAATGTTCATAGTAATTAAGTCTCAGTGCAAGTTTCTCAGAAACTTGAACCAAAGCTCTACTTTTAGAAATAGTTCTTTACATCATTAAGCTCTTTGATGAGCATAAAGTTTTTAAGTTGGTCATGCCAAACTTGAATAAGAAAGCTAAAGATAGGTGGGAATCCCCACCATGGATGGTAACCAGAAACCTCCTATAGAATTTCCATAGACTGATTTATTTATAATGCAGCTGACTCAAAGAACAGTTTTATAATGAAACTGCAAGATGACTCCCAGCCGACAAGTCAACCTCTGTTCTCAAGGTTGATTCCTACCCCCTGGGAAAATTGATTGCTGATGAGAAATACTAGACTAAAAAAAAAAAAAAAAAATCCTCCCACATTGATTCCACAAGTCAGATCCAATATCTTTAATACTTTCCTGGAAAAGAAATGAGTGGACATTCCAGGGTTTATGACAAACTTTGAGAATGATTTCTATTATGTAAAAGCATTGAAGGCCAAAAGAAAATTGATTTCTTTCCAACTAGAGATCATAAGCAGGTTATCAGGAATGAAATAGTCTATCCTAAATTTGGCAGGAATATCTCTGTGATTTTAATCCCCCATGATTGGTTAGGATATTTGGCTTTCTCTCCATATTAGGACTTATTTTCCTTGTATATGTATTATAAATATCTGTGTTACTATGTTATTCAGATTTTTGGGACAAAATTCCTGATAATTTTAAAACTACCAAAGTTATTTCTTCCTGTATCTTATTACTGAGGCCATCTTAGCCTAGTTATTGACTGGTCAACCTAGAGGCAAATCCATGCTGCTCTTTGAATCTGAAATATTCTCTCAAATTCTCTTGGGGCTTTCCATCTATTTGACATAAGTTTAAGATGCTACTCACACTTTTCTGAGGGTAAAGGAAATATGTGTGCACATAAATGGCCTAACAAAACACATCACACCTGGGGCTGGGGATATAGCTCAGTTGATAGTGTACTTGCCTTGCATGTACAAGGCCCTGGGTTCTAATCCCCAGCACCACCAGGAAAAAAAAAAAAAAGACATACATCTGGGCTGGAACAGTTAACTATTTTCTTTCCTCTAGCATATTAAATTTATCATATATTTAAATGGAATATCCTGGGTTTTCAAGAATACTACTATGTCACCTTTAAACATGAATATATTTATTTCCTTCCTTGCAATTTTATATCTATAATTTATTGCCTTTCTGTCTAGTTGAGTTCCAATTATTTCCAAACTTTATACCTCTTTATTTTTCAAAAGTTTACTGTCATTTCTTGAAGAACTGTCAAACTGTTTTCCACAGTGGCTGCACCATTTTACATTCTCACCAAAAGTGCTTGAGGCCCCAATTTCTGCATGTATTTTCTATTATTATGGCGCCCTAGAGAGTGTGAAGTGGCATCTCATTGTAGTTTTGATGTGCGTTTTCCTGAGGACTAATGACGTTGGGCATCTTTTTCATTTGCTTGCTGACCATTTATATATCTTTTTTGGAAAAGTCTTTTTTTTTAAAGAGAGAGAGAGAGAATTTTAATATTTATTTTTTAGTTTTCGGCGGACACAACATCTTTGTTTGTATGTGGTGCTGAGGATCGAACCCGGGCCGCACGCATGCCAGGCAAGCGCACTACCTCTTGAGCCACATCCCCAGCCCTGGAAAAAATCTTTTAGAAAGTCATTTTTGCAGTGTTTATTTTTAAGCATCCCAACCTCGACCTCTTCCTGAGAATTAGTTCCGTGTCTTGACAGACCTTTTGGTTTTGTAAATGTACCAGAAATATTACCGTAGTTATATCTTTCTAGCAGGTTCTGACAGGACTTTTAGAAGCAGTCTTACAATTTTCCTAAGTTTCATTCACATCACATGAAGGCAGCAACTGTTGGAATATATTTAGATTCCATTAGGGTGCATTTTGCTATCACAATGAAGTCTCTTATGAATCATTTCATCCCATCAGTTATCATTCCTGAACAGTACAGATATGACAGCAACCTTTAGGTGGTGCTCTTTGGTTAAAAATACCCTTCAAACAGCTTCAGTGCATAGTCCATTGCATGTGTATGTGTGTATACACGTGTGTGGGGGCTACTCGGGATTGAACCCAGGGGCATTCTATTACTGAGTTATGGCTTCAGTCCTTTGTTTTTGTTATTATTACTATTTTTTAACTTTCTTTTTGGTACTGAAGAGCAATCCAGGGACGCTTAACTGCTGAGCCACATCCTCAGACCTTTTTTGGTATTTTATTTAGAGTCTCACCAAGTTACTTAGCCAGGCTAAATTGCTCAGGCTGGCTTTGAACTTGAAATCCTTCTGCCTCAGCCTCCTGAGCCATTGGGATTACAGGCGTGTGCCACCATGCCCGGCCCTTATTTTTTGAGACAGAATCTCACTAAGTTGCCCAGGCTGGCCTCAAACTTGTGATCCTCCTGCTTCAGCCTCTGGAGTAGCTGGGATTAAAGGCGCCTGGCACCCTTGAATATTTTTAAGAAAATCTTCCAGGTTTGTTCTGAGTCCTTCTTATTCCAAGTCTACTGCATAAACTAATGGCCAGTTCCCTCTCCTCCCACCTCAAGCACCTCCAGACAGATACTCTCTTATCATTTTCTACTAATCAGGCCTCCCAAAGACCTCCCTGACTCCCGACTCCTCCGTTTCCTTGGTGGGGTTGCTGCTTCCCTTGTGTCTGGGTGCTAACCACCCAACAGGTCGTTGTGCTCAACTCCTCCCAGCTCATACCTCGGGCATCCACCTCCTCCTTACCTACTTTCCTCCCCTTCTACTTCCTTCTTTGTTCCCCTTTGCCCTTTTTTCTGCCAACTCTTCATCATATATTTCCAGAACCATCTACTCCTTTCCCCTTATGGTTCCAAAGAGTTGATGTCATTTGGAGAAATTGTTCCTTGTCTAAATATACTAACATGCATTTTCCTTGCAGCAGACTTCATCTTAGCAACTGAACCTTATGTTCCTAAAGTCTAATCGCCTTTTTCAGTCACATCTCCACTAACATTTAGTGTCTTGTCCCAAACTTTATTTCTCATCAGCACAGAACCCCTAAGTCCCTTGAGGAATCTTGCAGGACTAGATTCTTCTATACTTACAAACAAAAACAAAAACAAAACTAACTGAAAAATATTTTAAAATATTACATTTTCCAAAGATTTTACTAAAGCATTTATTTTTTTAAACAAAAATATACATTCAATCTTAGATTTACAGCATATAGAAATAATTTATCTGAAGCAATTTGCATTTTTAAAATTGCTAATATTGCACCCAACAGTATAAGTCTTTGACACATTGCATCATCAACCTTTCCCACAATTCAAAAACAGGAGAGAAATCTGAAACTGACAAAATTATACAAGCTAACTTTTCTGTAAAAAAAGAGAAACATACAATTCTTTTTATTTACAAGATAAAAGTTGTAAACGTTTAGAAATTCCATGTAATAGCCACACATTCTTTTATTATACCTAGAAAATACATTATAAAATTACAATTATATTTTTCTGTCTTGTGTCATTTATACATGTGTTGTGATTTCCTCATAGAAATGCACCAATGTGAATAGTCACAGCCTAATGGTAAAGGTGAAAATTACTCCCCAGCCCCACTTTAAAAAGAATTGTTGAAAATACTTCTGCATCTTCAATAGAACGTGGAAACTAGTGTGTTTCTTCTAGATCCATTTCTCACCTAAATGAGAAACGGCTCTAGAAGAAACTATTACCTTCTGGAGAATATTTTTAGTAATTGCCTAAAGTTACCTTCAAAGTTCAAAGGTTATGCTGTGCTTCAGTCTTAGAAATGAAGTTCCCTATAGGAAAAATAGTAGAATGAATCAGAAATAACTTTCCTATGTTCTTATATGAATACATGACCAGTGTAACTCTACACCAAGTACAAACACAAGAATGGGAAGGTATACTCCATGTATGTATGTCAAAATTCATTCTACTGTCATGAATTACCAAAAAGAACAACAAAAAAGAATAAAGGTTATTAAAGTATATCCTCAGATTGCCAAATAAATAAATAGATACCATATATTTAGTTTTAAAAACTTTAAGTGTGATTACACTTAGTTAAAAAAAAAATGAAGGAAGGAAGGAGGTTCCCACTAACCTCTTCCATCATGATATATAAAGAGTACGTTTCTGTTCAAGGCCCTTATAAAATACTTTATGTGTAGGCAGGCATAAAAGTTTGCTTTTTAAAAGACAGTTTTGTGAAATGTTCTGCAATTTACCATTGATATACCCAAGGTTTTTCTGCTTAAGCATTTTTTTCTCCACTATACACTTGATCTTTCAATTGCTCCCAGGCAGCACTAGGGAAGGCATCCAAAGGACCCCTGCATTTTAGATACATTCCTATTCTATGTAGCAGCAACCTCTCATTTACCTTGGTAATCAAGGCCAGTCACCCTAAGGATAGAGTAGCTTCTTCCTCCCCCCACACCATATATCTAGTGGGGTAAGTGATATAAAAGAACACTGCCCTTCAAAGGCAGGCACACTAATATTTTTTTGGTAGGCATTCTTCTGTTCTTTTTAAAAAATTAATTTTTATTTGACACATTGTAATTGTACATATTTATGGGATACTATGTGATGATTTATATTTATTTACTTGGGGCTGGGGATGGAATCCCAGACCTTGTGCAGTGCTCTAACCCTGAGCTAGCCCCTGTCCATCACATGTTTCCATATGTGTACACAATGTGGAATGTTCAAATCCTAGTTTGTGTATCTCCTCAAACATTTACCATTTCTTTGTAGTGTAAACATTCAAAATCTTTTCTTCCAGCCTTCTTGAAATACATTTATTATCATTATAAAGACCCTCCTATGAAATAGCATGCTAGAATTTATTTTTCCGAACTGTAACTTTCTTAGTGCCTGTTGATAATATCCTCAGTTTTCAGAAACTTTTTTAAAAAGTCTCTAAATACTTGGGTGCTTAAAAAAAAGTAGGAAATCAAGTCCCTTGGTAGTAGAGGAAGTTGCTAAAATATGGATTAGTAAAAATGTGTAAAGTGCAGCTTAACTTGGAAATAAACCCAAAACAGACTGAAATCTTACACTTATGAAAACAGTCTCTGGGAAATTCATGCATAAGATCACAGACAGGAAAATTTAATTGTCATTTTACAATGCAATAGCATTGGAACTGAAATAGAAGACATTTTCTAATTCTATTACCCTAGATTGAGTCTGAATTGAAACGTTCCCTTTGAATCACAAACAACATAACCAGATGTATGACAGGGTCTCTTGGCTTTGCTCAACAGCTCAACAGCTCAACCCAGATCCTTTCTTATAAAGGTTGTTGTCTTCTGTATCTTTGCGACAAATTCAGTTTTTTTTTTTTTTAAAGTTCCTGAGAGTCTTTCATAAAAAAATAGACATTTCCGGGCGTGCGCGACCCGCGAGGCTGGCGCTCAGCTCTCCACCGTGCGCCGGTACTCGGCCGTCCCGTCGGCGATGATGGCATCCAGCGGAGAGCGCTTCTTGCGGATGCTGCGCCCCGACGAGATGAGGTCCGCGTAGCCGCGCTGGTGCGAGAAGGCGTAGGCCGAGCGCCTAGACGACACGCCCCGGCGAAACACGTTCTGCCGCCGCTTCCACTGCTCCTCGGCCTTCAACCGCTTGCGATGCTTCTGGATCTGCAGAAGGTGGGAGAAGTGGGAGGGATGAAAATACAGGTGAGGGCATCTGGCCAAAAGGAGCAGGGCAGAAAGGAGCGATGGGGCATCTAGGGCGGATGCAGGCATCACTGTTGTGTCCCAACCTTGAACTTGAGGACGTGGAGAGCAGGGGCGGTTCTACATTCTGGCAGCTGGAATTCGGGACGAGTCCCACTTTCCCTAAGCTAGTGCTCTTTCCATGTCACAGATCAGATTGGTACAGGATGAAGAAAAAACTATGGGCCTCTTGTCCTCGTTGCTACTGCATATTTTTGTCACTGCCAAAGAGAGCTCTGGGGACAACTGAAGGTTGCCTGCCTAGCATCTGTTCTCTCCTTTTTTCTAGTGAAAGTGATTTTATACAGTTACCCCTCCTCCATACAGCCACATCCCTGAAGGGAATGGCCTGATTGACTTCCCACCATAACTAATCCAGGAAGGGGCCTGGGTCCCAAATCTGGCAAATGAGACCTGAGGGAAGTGTGCTGGGGCCCTTGGGTGAAGCGTTCGGAGGAGCTTAAAGGAAAGCTACAGAACGGTGAGAGCCTCTTCTCCCCACACCCCACTTCCATCTGACACATCAGATGTGATGCTGGGAACTTCTGTGGCGGCTTCCAGCACCAAGATGATGCTAATAATGAAGACACCAGCTTCCGAGGACATAGAAGGACCCAAGTTCTTTCTTGGCAACATTAAGTTTCTTAACCAATGTAGTGTGAAGTCTAATTTTTATGCATTATTGTTAAGACATTTTGAGTTCACAGCTTTCTGTTCCTTGTTACCCCAAGGCTCCTTCAAGGTGGTGATATTTTGCTTTAAATAAACAGAGGAAAAAACCCAGACTATTTACACAGCAAAATGCTAACACTTGTTAACTTGAAGGGGTAAATATATGAGATTCACTAGTTTACTCTCCCTCTTTGTTTACATTTGGAAAAAAAAATTTTTTTTTTGTATTTAAATGCAGGCAAACTAAAAATCCCAATCCCAAGCACTTATTTGCAAGATGGAGTTAGAGAGGAGGAGTCATAAAAATCATTCTAACCAAACTTCCCATAAGGTTTAAGGTTTGCAGGAAAAGTGCTGTTGGGAAACACTTTGGTTTCTGTGGGGGACACTCAAGAATTAGAGGAGGACTGTATCTCTGCATACCTTATCACTTTCCGATGGCCAAATGGTCATTGACAAGAAGCGGACAGCTACAACGGGCAATAAACACACTGCAACAGTCAAGATGATGGTCAACCAAATGTATGGCTGCCTCAGGGCATTGGAAGCGGTGCCTGGAAAGAACAGGGGAGTAAATCACATGGTCCCTTATCCTAAGGGCCTAGTTCATATTCTGTAACCTCACATTGATTATCCATGGTAAAGTTTTACAACCAGATTGGCTTCCTCCAAACAGCAATAATTCACCCTTTGTGTATTTTTTAATATACCCAGAAGTTACGTCCAAATATAAATAATGACATTTGTCTGCTCATTTATTTTTGGGATTTAGAAAACACTAACCTGTAAATTGAAATGCAGATGGCAAAAGAACATGTATCCCAGCGCTGTGAAAGTCAAACATGATGCCAAAATAAAGTGCTATGCTTCCAAAAATTGAAAAAGCATTCACAAAAGTCCAGTAAGAAGTATCCAAACCAATCTGTTGGGAAATGAGAGGAAAACAGAGCACTCATTTGGGGAATTAGCAAGAAAGGAAAGAACTAGGAATTCTGAAAATGGAATTTTGTGTTTTAGGCATGATTTGACTTGAATACTGAGCAATCAGAAACCAAACTATCCTTGACCCAGGAATGAAATAGGGTTGGGATAAGGGACAAAAATAGCACTCATTTTATAAAGTGGTAGAGGTTCAATTGGAGGGAGAACGGGCTGTGCATGCCAGCTTATTTATAAAAATACAGGTGCCAATGGACACAGTTGAGGGAAGCCACACACCTGGAAATTGACCGTTATTATGAGAGCCGAAGCAACAGTGACAGCAAAAGACTGGTAGTCTGAAGGTGCCTCTCCATCTTGTCCCACAGTTTGCAGATAAGCTCCAAGAGGAATGAAGAAGAGGACCATGGATGTTAAGATTCCATGTAACAAGCTGATGAAGAATTTCTTGTAGTTGAATAGTAAGTCTCTTTGTCCCACCACATACAACCCAGGGAATCGGAGGCTTAGTTTGTCACTCACATCCTTAAGGAGAAAACAAAATTAGAGTGATATATTGTCCATCAGGTCAAGAAGTCAGAGATATGCTGCAGTCTGTATCTCATAAAGAATTGTGACTTGCTGTTGAGTTCTAAGAAGACAAACTGAGGAATAAATCCTACAATATTTCTCTTGTGCTGAGATCAATCATAGCTTTAATCCACCATTATTTAATAAATATTTAATATTTAATTTAGAGAGGGACTAGGTAGGACATTATTATTTTTCTGCTTATGGAAAATGTTAAAAATGTAAAGAGAATTTTTTTCTTACTTCCTTAGAGAATATATTTATATTCTCTCTCTCTCTCTCTCTCTCTCTCTCTCTCTCTCTCTCTTTTCTTTTGTGGTGCTTGGGATGAACCCAGGGACTTGTGCATGTGAGGCAAGCACTCTACTAACTCTACCATCTGAGCTATATTGCCAGCCCCTTTAGAGAATATATTTATATTGCTTTGAATTCTTTGGGAAAAAAATATTCCCATACAAGTTGGTAAATTAATTTTTAATTATTACCTTTTATTTATTGAGGCACCTTCTCTAAGAATTGCTACTAAATAAAATACAGACTAATTTAGGAATTAGACACATAAATTTTGGAAAGTGTTAAAATTTATTTTTAAAATGAGAACATTACTAATATAGAGATAGACTAGACTCTCAGGTGTCTAAACAGTCAGGTCTCAGTGTCTGAAAGGAACATGTAAGCACTGCCAATGAATTCAAGTCACAAAAATCTTCCTTTTTTTTTTTTTTTTTATTATGAAACAAGAAGTACAGCAGTTGTTGCCTGACAGCAAACTGTCCTAGGGTTTATTCAGGACAAAGTGAAAACCAAAAGAATGCACTCAAGTGTTTGCTGTGACCTCTCTAGCAGGAGTTCTACCCAGAGCTCCCCCAGCCCTTGGCTCCTACCTGGTCGAGCAGCCCCATAAGGAGCACTGGCAGGCTGGAGTACAGCACGTTGTACAGTGTGATGAACCAGTCCTCATACGCGGTCTATGGGAGGATTAATTAATTACAACACTTTGTGAAACCAGTTTAGAAGCACACAAGTACTATTTAAATTTTGGTTTCCTTTTATTTTGCAAGGCCAGATTTCTATAAAACGATTTTATAAAATAGAATATGCTGGAGATATATGTAAAAATAAAATAGGCTTCTGAAAGGGATAAAGAACACTGAGCACTCTGGTTCCTTACATGGGATACAGGAAACAGGCTTACTCCTGACAAGAGTTCTATGCAGTTCTGCCTGGAAACAGGAAGTAGGCCCCACTGTGCCAGGCTCTCCTGTTGCTCAATCTGAGACCCCTCTGACACCACAGCAATGTGGCATAGCATCAGAGAAAGTTCAACACTATGGGCACTGACTCAGGTTCATTTTTACTCATGTATTTTTCTGCTACATCACCATTTTAACATATTAAATATGTGCCCCTCTCATTCATCAAAAACTAAGAAAGAAAAAAAAAGCCACCACCACCATCAAATAGAGGAGTGATGTTAATAGCGCTATCATTACCTACAATTTCTATATCCCTTTGCCTTGGTCAAATAGAATTTTACACATTCACAGCTGAACAATCTGCGATCAGTATTTTTAATAACAAGGTAACATGAAAAATAATTTAAAATGAAGAGAAATATAAGCAAATCCTGTATCATCATCCAAAGTAAATAAAAATATTTTTAAAGCACCAGAAACATTCTAGAAAAGTTATACTCTTAATTATGCTCCCAACTGTGAGAAGACATAGAACTCAAATTACAAAATAAAGAAACAAATTTATGCCCGTTGTGGTGGTGCACACTTGTAATCCCAGTGACTCAGGAAGCTCACAGCTATGGGATAGATGTTAGCCTCAGCAGTTCAGTGAGGCCCTAAGCAACTTAGGGAGACCCTGTCTCAAAATAAGAAACAAAAAGGTCTGGGGATGTGACTCAGTGGTTAAGTGCTCCTGGGTTCAATCCCCAGTACCAAAATAAATAAATAAATAAATAAATAAAATGTTTTTGTAGAACTAGAGTTTTATTCACTTAAGAGAAAAGCTCTACTAAATAAAAAGTAATGAAAAAAAATGTTATTTTACCTGTGCTGAGTAGCCATTGAAGAAGGAGTACCAGAAATGAACCAAAGTAAATGCAAAGTTTTTATAAAAGAAATATCGAAGGAACTTGCACATCCTTATGTAAGACCACCGGCCGTGCACCAGCAACAGCCTCTGCAGATATCTGAACTGAGCAAAGGAATAGTCACTGGACATGACGGCTTGCATTCCTTCTTGTCCACTTATTCCAACACCAATATGCGCAGCTATATGACAGAAGGAGAAAATACTGAGGATCATAAGCTGATTTTAAAGCAAAACATCAGATAATAAAAATGTTTCCACAGCAGGACCAGGAATGTAGCTCAGTGGTGGGGCGTTTACCTCGAATGCACGAGGCCCTGTGTTCAATCCCTAGCACCATGGGGTGGGGAGGAAAGTTTCCACAGTAAAACAAATAACAAAGATGTACAATTCATGGAACAATACGAACAAAAGCTCTTGCTCCCCATCTTCACCATCCAGCCTGTGAACCCAACTCAAAGTCAGAGGCACATGTTGCTTAACAAAGCATGATAGAGCCTCCATAAATATTTGTGAAAGGATTGGGTGGGTGGTGAATTCCATTTGGATTATCTGCCCAATTTAGAAGCCATCCCTCCCACCCACAGGGTGAGCCCCAGGCATCCACTATACAATCTATGTCCCTGTCTCCTTGACCATATCTGGGTCAGCCACCAGCAGATATATCATCTGGACAGATACTACAAATGGGCTTTCTCAATCTGCTTTCTATCCCATTCTAATTGGTGAGGTAGGAAAACAAATTAAAAAGCCCTATATTTCCCGGATTGCCTCACACCTAGGTTCTTGTGAATCAGGTTCCATTGCTTAGACCCACTTGTGACTTTAAAGCAAAGTGAACCCCTTCCCTTTTTGAACTCTGGAGCAGAGTTCATATCCATTCCCCAGCTGTCCTAATGTTGATAGGCAACTGCAAAGGCCTTTTAACTGGGAAGCTGTTCAGAGCAATATTAAAGGTAAAAACTCCTCTAGGAAAGTGGCCGGGAGGTCAGAGACTCAGCCTGGAACTTGCTTCTCCAGTTCATCCACAGCTTTTGAAGGCACCTAGTCTGCTACATTAATTGGTTCCTACAAAAAGTACACACGGGTGTGTTTCCTCTACTAAATCCTAACTGGTAGAAAGCCCAAGCTGGGCAAATCAGTCTCTTTCTTGATATTCTAGAACTACCATTCTTGAGTTTGTATCTGGAAATTTAACATGTAAACTATTGAAGTGAGAAATGAATATATTTCTTTCTGAAGGATTCTGAGAGGCAGAGGAATAAAACAGGGAAGGAATATAGACAGAGGCAGTTAGACAGACAAGACACTGGGTTCCTAGTGCAACTCTAGGTCCTTGTCCTAACATCTTCCTTAGGCCTGCTTTTTTGGGGCAGTGTGAGGTATCTTAGTTATCTTTTTAAATTAATTAATAATTGTTTCTCTTAAACTCATTTTGGCTGTCTTCCAATACTTGTAATCAAAAGAGTTTTAACTAAGACCCTCTTCAACTCTGAAAGGCTTATTCAGGGCCCATTATGACCTAAGGACATAATTTCTTACAAGGGGGTAGGTTTCTAGAGTGGATAAAAATTAAAAGTCATAATTTTTTTCATCTTTCCAAAAATCATTAAAAAACATTTTTGAGTTAAAAGAATTGTGAATTTTATTAGTTTTAAAAGTCATGAATGTAAAGAACAATAGTGAGATCATTTGGAGAAAATGTGTTGGAGAACACAACGACCCTGGCTCGGACCCTGAGAAGTGACTGCCAACTCCCCAGAGTTGCCAACTAGAAAGAAGCTTCAAAAACCCCACCCTAATTGCAGAACCCAAGGTCTGGAAAATTCAAAATAATTGTCCAAACCTATGTTTTCAATTATACTTTGCAATTCTCAAAGAAGATATTATATCTCATTTGGCATTTATGATCTGTTTCAAAACACATACACACACACATTTCTTATGACCAGTTGTGACTGCCAAATGCTCTTTCCACCAAACTATGATCCTTTTTCCTTTCATGAACAAACCACAGAGGGAATACAGAGGAGAGGAACCCTGTCCAGGCCTTGGAACCCAATTCTTCAACCTTTTCACTGTGCAGACCAAGGACAGCATGTGAAATGAACACTGGCATGGTTCACACGGTAACAGGAGGCAACTGAGCAGACGCACTATAAGGCAAAACTGGCCCTTCCCCCAAAACATAAGTATAAGATTTTCCTGAAGTTCCAAATGGAGTGTGAAATTCTTCGCTGGGAGGCATGCCTTCAACATTGCCCAACAAACTGAATATTAAAAGGCTTTATTTAATCTCTCTGCCTTCATTTCATCTCTCCTGTAGTTCATGTGTACTCTCGGGGTCTTTGCCCCAAAAGAGTCAACCACAGCCTAGCTGGTATAAGATATCTTCAGGCACAAAACAGGAAGAGGGCAGCCTCTGAGAGTCTATAGACACTTTCTAGGGAAAAAACGTGGTGGTCAGCAGGGCACTGTGGCACACACCTGTAATACCAGCGGTTCAGCAGGCTGAGAAGTTCAAAGTCAGCCTCGCAACTTAGTGAGGCCTTAAGCAACTTAGCAAGACCCTGTCTTAAAATTAAAATAAATAAATAAACAAAAGGGGCTGGGGATGTGGCTCAATACTTAAGCACCATGGGTTCCAATCCCTGTTATCAAAAAAAAAAAGAAAGAAAGAAAAGTGTTGTTCATGATTCCCTCCATTTCTACTAGACTATACTGCAAAACATGAAGCATGTTAGCTAGTGGTCAGATTGTTTTCAACACCTGAATTTCCCTCCTTTTATGACCAACAATTTCTTCCTGTATATTGTTCTCAAAATTGTTAGAGATGGCAGCCTTTACAGAGTACAAAAAGGCACCAATACTATTTTGATAACTTCTAAGACCTCAGCTTCCCATAATCTCATCCCAAATACGTGATCTGTAATTTATATATAAAAGCACCTAATATACAACAGAGCTTAATTAAAAATGTAAAACAACTTAAGAAAAAGAGTTCATCTTGGTTGACTTTGTTCTACCTCCTCAGTATCAAATGGTTGACTCAGAGGAAAAAACCCTCCAGCTTGAATGGTATAATAGCATGATAAATCTGCAAGGCAAACGATCCCCTGTCTCTTTCCTCCCCAACATCTAAGAGTCTGCATTAAATTGAATAAAAATAACGTTTGAGTTACCCTAGTTACGTCAAGGATGTATAATGGAAAATAAACTGGAGCTGGCTACAGAAGAAAGAAATAGATTTAATTCAGAACAAAGAATGCCACTCATATGATAGGACAAGCACATGCAAAAAGCAGTGGAGAGGAACTAAGCAGCTGGTGGCAGCAGATATATGCACTGATAAAAAAGCAAGAAGACATACGTCATATAGATGACTCCTGGGGAAGAAGATAAAGTCGGAATATTCTTAGTATCTATCAAGGAGAAGAAGGAGGAGGAGGAGAAAACTGTAAGAAAAGAAAAAGATGGCCTCATGAGTCACAACATAGCTCAATTAAGATCTAGTTATATATAATGCATTTAAAATACCCAGCACAACAAGACATGCTTATATATGTACAGTCATATAATAGTTCACCTTAATAACAACAAGAATAATAATATCACAAAGCTAGAGGTGACATTGGAGATATGTTTCTTGTTTTCAGTTGAAAAGACAGGCCTGATCATAAGCCCAAATGCTAAGGTCTCATTAGTTTGGGTATTTTCATTACATGATATAAACTGAGCATCCCCAGTTGCAAAATCCCAAATGCCCCAGTATCTCCCAAGTTTTTGAACAGCGTTTAAAGAGTCAGGTCTATGCAAATTTTCCCAAATTGAAAATTTCTAAAATCTGAAACATTTCTGGTCCCAGGCACTACACATAAGGGTTATTCTACCTGTCTTCTCTTATAGTGCTACAGGGAGAGAAGAGGACCAGACTCAGACATGGGCTGAGGGCCACAGGTTTGTTGTGCATGCTTTACTACCAGCACAACTTTATTTCTCCACACGAGAACTCAGTCCATTAGCGGCAAGTACCGAGGGTCTTCCATCCAGTAAAGTGACCCAGGGTGGTCTTCTGGGAGGTCAGGCATGATGGTGAGACCATGCTGGAGTTTTATTTCAAAGTTAAACATGTTACTTCAGACTTCTATGAGGTGACCCAATGGTAAAGTTCCAATAAATTTGCCAAAGGTAAGAAGAAAGCCCTCGAGAAATGCTCAGATGAGAGAGAATAATATTCCCAAAATGAATACCAGAGAGAGTTCACCAGTTTATGCTGAGCTTAGCAGAACTATTTGCAAAACTTATTAAATATCAGGGTTTTAAATAAGCTTAAAGAAATAAAGGAGAAGATCTGGCAAGAGGGGGAAAAAAATCACACCAAACAGGAAAAAGTAGGAAACAAATAATGATAAATTCACCCTGGAGAACTCATCTTCTGCTGGGCATCCTAAGTCCCTCTGAGAGTCCTGCCTCCTGGATAGTCTGTTGGCTTCCCCAGGGCAAGGGCATGGGCACAGGCGTGACCCAGTGCCTTTCTTAAACACCAGCTTTATGAAAACTTCCACAATGAAAGCTGAAGAAATGACCCCCCACCCCCAAAACCCTCCTGCTATTTCTAGTTGGGTTTTATGGGCCACCTGAGCGCAACTCACTCTTGATCATGTTCACGTCGTTGGCTCCATCTCCAATGGCCAGTGTGATGGCCTTCTTGTACCTTTTCACCAGGTCCACCACCATGGCCTTCTGCTTGGGAGTGACGCGGCAGCAGATGACAGCGCTGCACTCGCAGGCCAGGTCCACAAAGTTCCTCTGCCGCTGCTCTTTCTTAACTTCGAGCCTTCTCTTGCTTTGGGTTCGAATCCGTCTCTCTTCTTTTGTCCTTGGAAACTTCAGCTTCAGAATCTTATTTCTTTTGGTCTTTTTCTCTAGAAGAATCTCATTCTGCGAAATCATGGAGAGGATTGAGGTCACTTTAGTTTTTACACCAAAGGTATCATCATTTCCAAGACTTAAGTTGCGTGAAGGAGAGTTTGTGGATTATATCATTGGTTATATTGTTCTGATGACAGAACATTTATGACATAAATCTAGAGAATACAAAAATCTATAAATAACAAAATGAAAATTACTCATTAATTAATAAACCAAGACAACCACTGTTACCTATTTGGTATAATTGCTTTCATATGTCCTGTAATATTAAGCTTCAAACTTGGGAAATCACACCTGAATTTATAGGCTAAGAAATTTTTAAGTTGGCAATTAACAAATATGTAACACCATCTAAAATTGGTCCAAAGTGAACTTTTTTTCATTTGAGCCAAAGACCCAGACACACTAATGGTACCTACCAGCCAAGAACCGGTGATGACTAAAGCACGGTTTTCACCAGGTGGGAAAAAAGGTTCGTACACAACAGGTGCAAATTTTGCATAAACTCCACCTCTGTTTCTCTGGTTTTCCACCCTTGTATGAAGAAGAGAACTGGAGAAAAATAAATTGAAGTACTTAAAGTACAAAACCATAAACAGGCCCTACACTATTAGATAATTTTGACATTTTTTTTTAGAAAGAGAGAGAGAGAGAGAGAATTTTTTAATATTTATTTTCTAGTTTTTGGTGGACACAACATCTTTGTATGTGTGCTGAGGATCGAACTTGGGCCGCACACATGCCAGGCGAGCACGCTACCGCTTGAGCCACATCCCCAGCCCCAATTTTGACATATTTTTAAAAAAATTCTGATAAAGACAACTTAAGACTTATCATTTTATCTATTTTTAAGTGAAATCATATAGTATTTATCATTTAGTGACTGGCTTATTACATTTAATAACGTCTTCAAGATTCATCTATATTATAATGTATGTCATAATTTTTTTTCCTTTTTAAGGACAAATAATATTCCATTTTTTATTCAACCATTCTTAACACTGATAGACACCTGGGTTGCTTGACTCTTGTGAATAGTGCTGTAATAAATATGTGTATGCATACATCTCTTCAAGACCCTGCTTTCAATTTTTTAAAATGTTTTTTTAGTTTGAGTATATTACTCAGAAGTGAGATTGCTGGATCACATGGTAACTCTATTTCTAATTTTTTTAAGGAATCCCTATACCAGTTTTCATAATGACTACGTCATTTTACATTCCCACCAGCAGTAGATAAATGTTCCAGTTTCTGCACAGCCTCACCAACACTTGCTATTTTTTTTTCTTTTTTGATTGTCCCCATCCTAATAAAAATGAGATGGTATCACTGGTTTTAATTTGAACATTGTTTCACAAGCTTTTCAGCCATTAGCATATCTTCCTTGGAGGAATGTCTTCTAAAAATTCTTTGATCCTTTCTTAATTGGGTGACATATAATCTTATACTATGTGGCACCAAGTTCTTGGTACTTCATAATTTGCCAAAAGCAACCAAAGGAAGAAACAGGTCACACTGTGTTCATAAGCAACAAAGGGAAGGCAATCTCCATCTAAATTAATACCCTGGCTGCTGTTTGGCAGAGAAAAACTAACTTCCCCGTACAATTATGTCTGCTTTTAAAAATTCTCGATACTTTATATCAACAAATCATTGATAAGATGACATGTAACACTTCTATGTGATAGAAAAATGAGTCATGGGATTTTGGAGGGAAGGGGCCTTCTTGCACATTCTTTTCATGTTGCAAATAAAGAAATCAAGCCAAGAGAGGTGATGTGATTTGTTTGCAGCAAGTTGATGGGAGACTTTCTCCGTTCCTCATGCACACCTCAAAAGCAGGTTTCTCAGACTTGACACTGTTGATGTCTTTAGACAGATAATTGTCTGTTGTATGTGGATGCTTATTTTAGGAAGGACACATGTAGGATGTTTTATAGTATCTCTGGCCTCAACCCACTAGAAGCCAGTAGCACCCCTCCTCCCCTGTTGGGACCACCAAAGATGTTTGCAGACATTTCCAAGCAGTCCCTGGAAAGCAAAATAACCCCCACTCCCTGATTAAGAACCATCACACTAGAAGATTAGGTATTTATTATCCCTCTTCCACATTCACTTAATTCTCATTTTCAGTTGGAAAATCAGTTAAAAATCAAGACAAATGATAAAAAAACTGAAAGTGAAGAAAATATGAATTTATTTAAGCTGTTTTATAGGAATCATCATTTCAGGCACCATCTAGAAAGATAATTCATCTCTCTATAAAGGGAAACTTGGCTATAAGCATGATCATAAAATTTATTATTTGCATAAATTTTATCTTTTAATTTAGCTTAGGGTCTACTTTTAAAAGAGAGACCAGAAATTTATTAAAGCCCCCATCTACAAAAAAATAAACAAAACCATATGGTAATTAACCATATTGTTTGCAATCAAAAACTACTTAAGTAAACATATGAAGCATTTATTTGTCCGTTGCTACCTTTTAAAACCTAAAAGCTCAAAGAGGCATGGTTTATGTGCCTCTATTCAAACAGGGCTGATTTAGATTATAAGACTACCAATTTTGTCTAATCTAGCAGAGTGCCTCTCATACTGGAATGACTCACAAAAGCTTTATTATCATCATTAGAAAGAAGACTAATAAGGACTAGCAGCCCAGCAAGTGTATACATTAACAGCTTAATCTGACCTTGTGCCAGCCTGAGACAGGCCCTATAGGATAAAGCTTGAGGAATAAGTGGAACTGTAAAGCCATCATGGTAACTGTGTACATTATATTTACAGCTCTGTAACAAGACAGGGACTTTTGCATCATATGTTTCCAGGTCTTCTGCAACTCTGATTCAGAGATGACCAATGTTCTAGCATAAGCTAAGGTTTGAAATACCAGGATTGCTTCCTCTAGCTAGACTATAGATGACAATGTAACCCTTTCAAACTTTCCTTCTGGGACAAGGTGGTGTTTTTCTTTTTCTTTTTTTTTCCCCTCTCATTTCACTTTCAAAAAATAAAATCCCTCCAACAGACAAAACATAAGTCATATTAATTTGCTAATGATACCATAGGCTCAGTTCCCTTTTTCAGCAGACAAAAAAGCACCAAGGGCTCTAAGGAATGGAGGAAGTGGCCTCGAAAGGTTTCCTTAAAACTAAAATGTGATCAAAATAAGACTGCACCATGATAGCTGGGAACTGCCCGATGTTCTCTTGCTTCATTTAAGCAGGAGGAGAGACTGTCTCAGGTAACATACCCCCACCCCTATTTCTCCATCTGTGCTGCCTCTGCCACTAGTGTTGCCTTTGTGAAATGAGCAGCTGCATGATCTCATGCCACAGGCCCTTTACTTACTTTATATCTTCCCCATAGCAGATAGTGGTGTCTTCTGTCAGAAGTTCACAAGCAAATCCTATGTTTTCTGCAGTTTCTACAACAGATAAAATCAAGTCCAATGTCATTCCTATTGTTGAGTTAAATAATTTCCATCTACTGCAGGTTGAGCATCTACTATTTGAAAAGCTCAGGACCAGAAGTATTTTAGATTTTTGAATTTTTTGTTCTTTTTTTATTTTGGAACACACACACACACGCACACGGAGATGCTGTGATGATGAGACACAAATATAATTATGAAATTTATTTTACATATTCCTTATATCCAAAGGCTGAATAGATTGAAGGTAATTTTGTTTTGTTTTGTTTTTGTTTTGCAGTACTGGGGATCAAACCCAGAGCCACTTACATACTAGGCAAGTGCTCTATGACTAGCTACATCCCCAGTCCCTGAAGGTAATTTTATAGTTATTTTTAGTACAGGTGCATTTTGACTGTGACTTGTCACATGAGATCCTAAGTGTGGAATTTTCCACTTGCGGTATCATGTCAGCACCCCCAAATGTTTCAGATTTTGAGCATTCTGGATCTCAGATTAGGGATACTCAACCTACAATGGTAATTTCCTTCAATTCATGAACACGATCAGATTCAATCAAATACACTATTTTCTATAGCAGTGCATAGAACTCTTATAAATAAGTCAATTCCTTTCCCTATAATAAGTGAAAGTCAAAGTCTGGTTTGAGATGTTTTTAATAATAAATTGCTATATTATCAACTATTTAAATTGATTATTTAATAAATGAATGTTCATTAAAATACTGACATGCTCTGAACATGTTGTTATGTTATAAGGGGAAGGATAATGTTTCCTCAGTCCTCACATGGGGTGCCTACTAATGACACGTTCCCCCCCGCCCCTTTTTTTCCATAACCACCCATTTGGTAGTTATTAAAGTCCAGGGCTGTGCTTTCAGACTGTGTAGCCTATTGATGATGGCAGAGAAACAGACATTATCCAGTTTCCTGTGAGAGGCTTGCAGAACAAAGTATGGATATCAAACAGCAATTTATTGAGCTCTAAATTTAAGAATTAAAAACTTTGCTCAGGTATAAAATTTTAACTGTAATTTCCAAGCCATAAAAGGAGCAAGATAACAAGAGTTGATGTCATTCAGCACTTTGTGTTCTTCTCTATGCCCCCAAATGGCAAAGCACTAGGAAGACAGAAGGGATCATCTTTCAGGATAGGAGTGCACATCTGGCCGAAGAGATAAAGACAACCAGCAGGATGCAATTGGGAGCTAAATCATAAGGAATAGATTCTGCTTTAGAGGGAGTTCAGAGAAGGACATAATCAGGGAGGGATGGGATAAGAGGAGGGTTTTAAGAGAAAATCTCTCCCTTCCAAAGAAATAGCTGGTGTCCCTACAGGATGGAAAGTCTGAGAAAGTCATCGGGGGCAAAGGAAACAGCAGTTTTAAATATTTGTGAATTAATAGATACACTTCCCCACATAAATGAGTTACCCTTTTTGTCTCCAGTGAGCACCCAGATTTTAATGTCAGCTTTTGCAAGTTTTGATATGGTTTCTGGGACCCCATCCTGCAGTTTATCTTCAATAGCTGTAGCTCCCAATAGCTGGAATGTACATTTGAAAAGAAGGAATTAGCAAATAGACCAAAAACTGTCTGTAGTTATAGTTCGCCAGCCTCTAAAGAGAAGGGCTAATTATGTACCCCAATTGGTGTTCTACCACAGCCAGTGGCCAGCATGGCAGGGAAGGCTACCACCATGCTTCACACTTACTGCAAAGCAAAACAACCAAATATTTTTTTTTCCTGGAGAATGAACTAATTAATTAGCTGAGACAAAAAAAAAAAAAATGCAAGTACAAAATCAGACATTAAAACCACACTATTATTGTGTACTTGCTGCTTTATAGATATGAGCCCATCCCTCTGGCCAAAGGGAAATACTGGCTATTGAACATTTTTCCATTAATCTAAACTCTACAGGCAATAAGAACTAAATTTTCAAAAATTTCATTTAGAAATGGTGGGGGTTTTTTTGTTTCAATATTTTTCAAAACATAAATTGTTTCAGTAATTTTCACAAATAAATAAGTGCTGGTTTGACATCCTATAAAATCATAATGCATTTTAATAAGTGATATAAAAATCATGGAATTAGATTAACTCAGAACATTTCTCTATAGGTTCTTCTCTTTTGGTTTCTAAAATGACAATATCTATTCTGTTATCAGAACAGAAGAAATTCAAATGACCTACTTTCTTTGTTCCAATTTCATTTGCTGGAGTTAGAATAATCTTTCAAGCATGAGATCAAAATGTAATAAAACTTAATAAAAATTTTGCTTTGTTTAGAATATCAAGGAAAACATTATTAAGGTTAAAACTCACAATTAAGTCTCTTTCAATCTCCTCATATACTTTATCCAAAGCTTCATCTCGGTTGGTTGAGGCCACGCTGGCTGCCATAAACTTTTTATTCCATTCTGCAAATTCTTTTTCTTCAATTTCTTTGTAGCAAAGGCACAGGGTTCTAAGAGTTTCATTCGCAAAGATCTGTTTTATTTAAAAGACAATCCACCGATGCAAGAATATTTAATTTTATGTAGTTCAAGGTCAAGTTTGAACTCTTACTTTGAAGTAATGTACTAAGAGAATTTTAAAAGAGACTATGAAATGTGAAGGATTCTATAGAGGAATTAAACTTTGTGTTATAATAGACTTTGTTTTTTTGTAAGCATCACCAGGGTTCCAGGACTATATTTCTACTTCCCAAATTGGTTAAAGTGAAAAGTATACCTTTCTTCTAAATTAAGTCACTAGAGTTTAAAAAAAAAAAAAACACTTTTTTTATTGACTAAAAATAACAGACAAAAGGTGTAATGATGTTGTAAATACAGACCCAATAATTTTATAACTTGTTCCCACAAACTCTGTTATAAGTCCAATCAACTATGAACTTGCAACCAAACACTAATCCTCACACCAATTCTAAAATCCATGAGCCATTGTTAAATCTGAGATCAAACATTTTAATGAAAAAGAGTATTTGGAAATTTGAACAGATTTAAGCCACTTTTAAATAACTTTAATACGAACCAGTAAAAATCTTTTATTATTTCATTGTTACTTCTTATCTAGCCAAGATGTCAGAACTGGCCCAAGCGAGTATTCACTTTTCAGAGATTTTTTTTTGAAAGGTTCTATATTTGGTTGATTAGATTGACACTGTCACACTCTCATGAGAATTCATCCATTTTAATTGCATTAGCATCAGCATTAGTACCTAATCTGAAAACGTGACCCCACTTGGTAAACAACAGGTTTATTAAGCTTCTCTCTGAACACCTTTGGCGGGCTCTGAGCCTCAACTGATGGTTAGAAGGAAGAAACCACCCTTTATTAAGTACCTCCTAAGTGCTGGGAATTGAGCGAGATGCTTTCTTTTACAATGACCTGCCGTGGTTGGAATTATTTCCTTCCTCTTTCACATGGGAGATTAACAATGCAGATGATATGATAAGTATTCTTTTTCCCCATACAAAACTACTAAAGAGACTGAACTGGGACACTGATCTCCAACCTCACTGCCATCAGCATGCAGAACCAAAACCATTTGAGGATGGGTGGGCAATTCCCAAAGTGCAAGTTCAAAACCATTCTAGTGGTGACAATACCAATGGACTGTGCCCACAGCTTCCTAAGATAAGGACTTTGAAGTAATTAAGACCAAACTGTTTTGTGAACAAAGGCGTCAAACTCAATGATTCAGTGGGGGTGGGGTGTGTGTGTGTGCACACCTGGACTCTCAGCTTCCTGGGAGGCTGAGGCAGGAGGACAGCAAGTTTCAGGCCAGCCTTAGTGAGCAAGATCTTGACTCAAAATTTAAAAAATTAAAAGGACTGGGGATGTAACTCAGTGGTAGAGTGCTTCCTATCATGTGTGAGCCTGGGTTTGATCCCCTGCACTGCAAAAACAACAAACACCATGATCCAGCGCACTGCTTTCTTAACCTCTGCCAAACAGGAATGCCTCGGTTCCTTCCCCTGTACCTAGAAGAGGGTAGAGCTCTAGGAAGCCACAGAGATGGTAAGGTTACAGCTTAGCATAGCTGTAGCTGGCTCAGGATAACTGGAAGAGAGACTAGCCATTCCTGTGGGAGACCAACCTCGCACATGACTGAGTTAACTCCCCTGCTGGGCGATGTGGCGTCAGGCACCCATGCTGCTAGACTGCCCCACTCTTCTAGGGTTGAGTGACTGTGTCTTTGTGCCCCGGCTGTTTCTTGCTACAGCCCCATGGGTGAAGCTATGCTCACCTGTTCCTTTGTAATATTACCCCTTGCCCGGTTTAGGATAGAATGTTCCATGGCAGTGCCTTGAGTGTGTCCCCTTCTCTTACTGTGCCCTTGGGTGTGGCCTACATAGATGTCAGTCAACCTGCTGATAGTGGACATCATGAACATAGACTTAGCCCCCTGAAACCTGACCCCTTGCCTCATTTGAATAGCTTCTCTTCAATAAAAGGGATCCGCGGGTGTTCTCTCTCTCTCTCTCTCTCTCTCTCTCTCTCTCTCTCTCTCTCTCTCTCTCTCTCTCTCTCTTCCCGCAGACCCTTAAGGTTAGAGGAGCTGTCACAGCGACCCCAAAGAAAAAGGTATTTGTGTCTCTTGTGTGGTTATTTTGCGCAGCCCAGTCAACCCAGTTCAACTGGAGTGACCCTTGAGCCTTTTAGTCACGAACAGAAACCCAGCACATTCCCCTGCATCTGTCCTATAGACCTGGATGCTGGGAAAGGGCTGGCTCCACGGTCATTTCCAAGAACATCACCAGCAAGGGAAGAACTAGAACCCAGGTGGCCACTTTTCTACTTTGGTGATGTTTCCACCCAATAACACCAGAGCCAGGGGAGGGTCAAGAGTTACGAAACTTAAGAGACAGCATCAGAAACAGAATCTTGCAAGAAGAATGAAAGTGAGACTTACATCCAGGGCATCCTGTGTCTCTTGCTTTGTAGGATTCATTGGATGTAACCGTTCATAAATGACAGTGTCAGCACCTTTACAATACAGCCTGATGTTGCCTTCTGGGGCTCTTACTGGGAGTAAGGGAAGAAAAAACACACAACAAAGTTAAGTTTGATTTCTTCATAGAAAACTACATTGATAAAGTTACTTTGAAGTGTCACTGTGCTCCTAATTCACCCATCTTAAAACAGTCAATGCACCTAGAAGTGCTACCATTAACAAAGTTGGTAAGCCTTTGTCTACATTGAATGTAATAGCAAAATGAATATGAATGTTTCCATATCCTTACTTACTTTTTTTTTTTTCTTTTTTGATACTGGGGATTGAACTCAGGGTCACTCGACCACTGAGCCACATCCCCAGCCCTATTTTGTATTTTATTTAGAGACAGGGTCTCTAGGTTGGTAAAAAAAAAAATGTGGCATATATACACAATGGAATATTACTCAGCAATAAAAGAGAATAAAATCATGGCATTTGCAGGTAAGTACATGGCGTTAGAGAAGATAATGCTAAGTGAAGTTAGCTGATCCCAGAAAACCAAATGCTGAATATTTTCTCTGATATAAGGAGGCTGATTCATAGTGGAGTAGGGAGAGGGAACATGGGAGGAACAGACAAACTCTAGATAGGTCAGAGGGGTGGGAGGGGAAAGGAGGGGGCATGGGGTTAGAAATAATGGTGAAATGTGATGGACATTATTATCCAAAGTACATGTATGAAGACACGAATTGGTGTGAATATACTTTGTATACAACCAGAGATATGAAAAATTGTGCTCTATATGTGTAATAAGAATTGTAATGCATTCTGCTGTCATATATAAATAAAAATTAATTTAAAAAAAGAGACAGGGTCTCAATGAGTTGCTTAGCACCTTGCTGTTGCTGAGGCTGGCTTTGAACTTGCAATCCTCCTGCCTCAACCTCTAGAGCCAGTGGGATTACAGGCATGTGCCACCATGCCTGGTGGTATCCTTACTTACTCTTTTAACAAATATTTAGACACTGGTGTGGTGGCACACGACTGTAATTCCAGCTACTGGGTAGGCTCAGGCAGAAGGATCACAAATTGGAGCCCTTACTGGGCAACTTAGTAACAGCCTGTCTCAAAAAATAAAAGGGGCTGGAATGTAGCTCAGTGGTAGAGCACCCCTGGATTTTAAAAAGGTACAGACTGCCTACTATGTACTGTCCTGAACTAACTGCTTTCTTCCACAGGATTTTCTATGTCCATACAAACCAGCAGGAACTTTTCTTACCTATCAACTCATACTACTTACTGCCTCCAATGCTCAGGCCATAACATGACTCCTATGAGTGTTTTCTTATTTTTGTTTAATATGTATGATAATTCAATCAGCTTGATTGTGATCAATAACTAGACTTTAGGTTCTCCAAGGCAGATGCTAGGCACAATAATCAGTTCAGATCAGTGTCAGGCACTCAGAAAGCAATTAGTAAAATGGGAATTCAGTACACAGGTAAACCTACAGGTTTCTATGGGTTAAACATTCACAGCACAGTGGAGAAGGTTTGTGGACACCACCTTAATCAAATGATCCAAACAGACTTCACCATGAATGAGGCAAACCAACATCACGTGCCTTCTAAAGTGTCACTACCACAATGCCCAACCTGATATAATCCTGAGGGGACAACAGATCAACCAGGCTGAGGGACATTCTACAAAATAACTGGGCAACATATAATAAATGTCAATATATGGAAGATCAAAACAAGGTTGAAGAACTGTTTCTGATTCAGACTCATGATCACCAGATACCATGTGCCACGCTGGATTGAACCCTGGACCAGAAAAAAGATCAAGGTGGAAAGAGGGGAGTGAATAGAGAAAGAGGGAGGGATAGAGAGAACCAGAAAAGCCATAAATAAATAAGTTTCCTAGTAAAATTTCCAGAAGTCTGTGTATTAGATGATAATGCTGTATCAGGTTAAATTCTCAGATTTCCATCATTCATACACACGGAGACATACACAGAGAGACAGAGAGAGGCACGGTGGAGGAGGCAGACTCCTGTTCTTAAAAAATACTTATTAACCTATTTGGAGGAAAGAGGCATTGGGTCTGTAACCTATTCTCAAATGATTCAAAGGATACTAATATATAAACAACTGGTGAATATTAAACAGTACACAACAGTCCTTTAAACCATCCTTGAATATTTTTCTGTAAATTTGAAATCCTTTCAAATTATTAACTGGAAAAAAAAATTAGGAAGCAATCCTCAGCTCCACTTGGTGGCCTGGAGGTGCGATTTTGATTCATTAGCACAGCCTCGCTCAGAAGAGAGGTGTGTAAGCTGCCCACAGCCTGCAGCTGGGCGGGCAGCGGCTCCACCGCCCTTCAGCAGCCGGAGGCCCCTGCGGTGGAGAACAGCCCCAGCCTCTGCCAGGTGCAGATGCACCGTCGCCGCCCCTTGGCACAGTGACGTGGTGAAGTGTAGAGAAACAACACCCCTTTCGGAAAGTCTGTAGGAATCTTCCAGGAGCCAAAATGGTCCTCTCATTACCTGCCTTATCCTGGCGTCACCAAATAAAACAGGCAAAGACGACACAGCGTCCAGCCACTCGCGGTGGACCTACCAATGATAGACATTCGCTTCCGGTCGCTGTTGAAGTCTAAAATGGCAAGAACACTGTAGGTCCTCTCGGTGCCCAGCTCGCTGATGGTGATGGTGTTCTGCGTCCTGGCGAGGAAGGCAAAGCCGAAGTTCCTGGCGGCATTGACCAGGGCGCCCTCGTCGGGAGAAGCCGCCTGGTAGTTGATCTGACCTAACAAGGGAAGGAGAGAAAACCAGAAAAGCTGTAAAACTAAATGCCCCCCACTGAGGTGCCTTTGCACAGCTGAACACATTCCCAAGACACCAGCCCTGGGCTCCCGAGGATCACACCAAAATTAAAACTTGTTAAATTTGGAACTATTGTTTTGAATTGTAAGTGGTAATAGAAACCAGAAATAAAACAACTAGCCAAGAAGAGGGGGACATTCCCATAATTCTGCTACCCAGAAGAAAACGCTATCGACATTTTACCATGACATTCAGTCTTTGAAAAACGCCTATTCCTGGAATAGCTTCTATCATGCTGGGTAGACATTCACACCCTGGTTATTTTAATGTTATATTTAAGCAAGTTGTCATATCTTTAAAGAGTCTTCATAAACAATCTTTTAATGAATGTGAACACGTTGCCATTTTCCCCTTATTGGCACTTAGTTTTATTTCCAAAAACTTTGGCTCTCAAAAATAACATCGTAAACAGGGCACAGTGGCACATGCTGGTTCCAGAGGCTGAGGCAGGAGGATCACAAATTAAAAGCCAGGCTCAGCAATTTAGTGAGACTCTTTCTCTAAATAAACTATAAAAAAAAGGGCTGGGAATGTGGCCCAGTGATTAAGTGCCCCTGGGTTCAATCCCTGGTACCAAAAAAAAAAAAAAAAAAAAAAAAAAAAAAATAACATTGTAATAACTATTGTGCATGTGTGTGCAAATATTTTCTGTCTCTGTTTTTTTTAAGGACTGGTTCATAGTAGTGAAACCATTGAGCTAAAGAACATTGATTTTTTTTTTTTTTCTTCCTTTGGTAGACTGGGGATGAAATCCAGGCCTCATGCCTTCTAGGCAAGTGCTCTGCTTCTGAGCTACACCTCCAGCCCTACATTTATTATTTGAAAGCCCATATTACTAATTTATTTTTCAAGAGGGTCATGCCCATTGATCCCACTTTTAAAAGAGTGTATTTATTTCACCACAGCTATAGTCTCATAAAAAAAAAAAAAACTTTGTCCCTCTGATCAGTTTCTTTATTTTTAAGAATTAAATAGTGGGAAACTGCTTTCTATTCACAGGGACAAGGATACATCTCACAATCCTGGGTAAAAGAAGCCAGACACTAAAGAGCACAGATTCTGCTCACGTAATCTGAAAAACTGACAATGCTAACCCCTGATATTCAAAGTTAGGAGATCATTTTCCTGGAGGGATAATAACTTTAAGGAATACGAAAGGGACTTCTGGGTTGATAGTTTATATATTTTCTTTGTTCTAATTAGTTATACCGTTTTTTAAAATAAGTCTGGGTGCCCATAAAAGGCTATAAGCTGTGGATAGCCATGGGCATGACTCTATACACACATTATACTGAAGTTAAAAAGTTAAAAAAAAATACTTTGCCTACCCAAGATTTTCTATTTTCTTTCCTAATTATTCTGCTTCAAAGCAACATAGCTGGAGGAATTTTTATGGAAAAGAGTATTTAGTTTTCCAACACAGGGTGACCAGATGCATACCATGGGCACATGGGCAGTTCTTCCCACCTCAGTCTGCTTGGCAGGGCAGACTGCTCCAGGGCGATGACTTAGAACTAAACTGCCCTGCCCATTCTCCTTCCTTCTCAAGCTGCTGCAGATAATTTGTTCTAATTAAGGCATCATTAATCATTTTCCAATTAATAATTAAAGATAGCACTGTAAGCTGTTTATTTGTTCATCTGGAAAGTCATACACCAGAAGTTATAAATGTACTTTCTAAATCCAGCCATTCTACAAACATGCACAAATGCCAGAGGCAAACTATTTACTCAGAGCTAAGCAAGCAGCAGTGAGAACAAAGTGCCTCCCTTCACGGCGCCGAGACATCTTACATAATACTGACAGCAAACTTGCTTCCCACAGAAGCAAGAAACAAAATAATAAAACATGGCAAACTTTCCTTGAGTGAGGCAACTCTATCTGGAGCCAACACCTTGATATCTTTATCATTAAATAAAAAAGAAAACCCTTCCATTATGATCTGGTAATGGAATCACAGACGGGCTGACTAGGAAGACCCTGTCCAAACTTCAACCTTATGTTTGCAGGAAGAAACCTAGCTAACAAATGCCTTTACCGTACACTTAAGGCAACCAGAGAGACATTCTTCCCTTTTACAGACTAATTTGTGCATCGTGAAATTGATGTTTAAAAAAATGCTAAAATCAGAACTGCCACCTCTTATAAACTCACTATCCTAATCTCCTCACTTCTTCTGGCTAAAAATAGGATCTCAGATCTTCCACTCACCAGCCTTAAAACCTTCAGATGTCTCTTTCCCCACAATCCTCTCATCCCCTTCAAATCATTTACCAAATGTCTCCCATATTTGTGACTTTCTCATCCTGCCCAAGAACCCACCCTAATCCATGCCCCCAGCCTCCCCATGGGCTGTTGTCTCTCTGCTCTAGAATATCACACCCACTGTGAGGCTGAGGCCTCCTAGAGCCAGCTCTCTGCTCACTGATTCAAGACCTCCAGGCAAAGAAGAGGCTCCCAAGCCTTTCCCACTCTGCTCTCATAGGGCCTGTGGGTGAAGGAGTTTCCATTGCCCAAGGTTCCCACCCCAATGGCAGACATACACCTTCTGCTGCTATTCAGTCAAGCACTAGCCTAGGGGCTACTATGAAGGGATTTTGCAAATTTAATTTAGGTCCTACTCTGTTGACCCTAAAATAGGAAGATTATCCAAAGGTTCTGAACCTAATTAGGTGAGCCCTTAAAGGGCCAAGGGCTTTGCCTTGTGAGAGAGATTTGAATCCTGAGAGGGTTTCAATGTAAGGCAGAGTCTCTATCACTGGTTTTGAGGATGGGGGACCAATCGACAAGGACTTTTGGCAAGGACTTGAGGGCAACCTCCAGGAGTAGAGAGCAAGCCCATCTGATAGTCTGCAGGGAAATGGGGACCTCAGTCCTGCAACCACAGAGAACTGAATCTTGCCCCCACTACATAAGCTTGGAAGAAGACACTGAGCTCCAGATGAGAACATGGCTCCACCTTGAGTTTAGTGAGATGCTGAGCAGAGAACTTGGTCACAGCCAAGCTCAGACTTCTGACTTACAGAATTGGGAGCTTATAAGCAGATACTTCAAGCTGCCAGGTTGCCCTAATTGATTCCAGAGTAACAGAAAACTAGGGCAAGGGTCTCCATACATGGCCTCTTAATGTTTTTAACACACAGGCCACACAGACTGCTGAAGTCAGAAGTTTGTGGCCACATATATGAAAGGATTTCCTCCTTCCATTGATGATGTTATATATAATACAAAAGAACTTAATCTCCATCATTCTTCTCTAACCTCCTGCACCTAGAAATTTAACTTGTCTTCATTCCCAGTGGCTGGATCAAGTGCCCATCATTTACTGACTGAAGGACTCCTCAGGACATATGGGCCTTCACCTTAGCTGTCAGTGTGACAAAGAGCAGCAGAATGTTATGTTGGAAGAGACTTTGGACATCAGCCTCCTTACTGCAACACTGAAGAAGCAGGTGTGCAAGAAGGACCCAAAACTGGGCGGGCTCACCTGGAACACACAGTCCAGGGCTCTGCCAGTAACATCCAAGTGGGAAAAAATTAAACTGTAAGATTAATGGGTATTGGCCTAAAATGTCCAGTTAGCACTCAAAATACCACCACCACTCAAAGAAAAGAAGAAGAGTTTTACTAATGAGTCAGAACCTAAGGGAAGCAGGATGCTTAAAATTATATTTCATTCTTATTGTGCAAGTAAAATTTGCTTGGCTATTTAAACAGACTTTGACCTCTGTTTTGGCAATTCATGACCTGGCGTCAGCTCTTTCCACCTGTCCCCATTCGCTGCTAACAGGATCCATCCCACTTTGAACTCTCACATCTCACTTTATTATACTATTAAATTCACCTTGGAGAAGGGCCTTTTTGAAACTTGCTGAAAGATATCCTATACGGCTTCTACATATTTAAGTTTTTAGGCCTGTTCCTTTCCTGGAGATTTTATATCAGTTACATATGAAACAAAGATAGGAATTTCACCGAGGGACTTTTATGTACTGCAGTGATTAAAGTAAAACGTAGAGAATGGGGTAAAGTGAATGAATGAAGAGAAGGCAGACTGTGCACCACCATAGATATATCAAAAGAATTCCTTTTGCTCTTTCTACAATGTCCATTTGTATCTAAATAATTTGTTATGTCCATATATGACAAAACAATTTGTTTTCATGATACTGTATGAATATGCTGTTAGCACAGTTGGCACAATCTGGATTTTAAAATGAACTTCAGCCTTGCTTGTTCCCATGCAAATGCACTTTCAAATGAGAAAGAGACCTTAAAGAGATCCAGGCTTTGGCTGATACGTTCAAGCCCAAAACATATCGGAATCCAGGAAGTAAAAACAGATCTCTGAAATCATTTTGTAGAAAAGTCTGTTCAAGTTTAAAGTCTACTTGCAATACAGATAAGGCCTGATTTTTACATTGGCAACATACATTAGTAATACGGTAGAAAGAGTTTGATTCTATCCCAATTCAAGAGCCAATCATTACTTTTAATGATAAAGTTTCATTTACAAAGTGATAAACACATCCAGAGTTACAACTGTGAATCAGATGTAAACTTCAGAGAAATCTTTGTTATTCCATATACCATCTAGTGCCAGGTGCTCAAATATCCACCGTTTGAGTTTACATGCAGACCATTAAACATGCATGGGAAGCAGAGCATGAGTTGTCTGCAAACCAAAAAGCTAGCCTCCAAAGTCTGAGATGCCAGAGAAATACTCACCATCAATTCTTTCCACCATGACCGTGTGACAAACAGCAAGCAAGAAGAAGAACTGCTGGACCTCTGGTTCTTTCCCTGACTGGATTTGCTCGATAAGATAATGGTCATAAAATGCAAGTTTCCCATCAGCAAATGCATTCCAGCTAAAATCAACTTGCTGAAAGAAATTCAGAAGAAAACAAAAAGGCGATAAAAAAAAAATCTGGATTAAAAATTGATACGAACTTTTCTTTGAAGTCAAGTTTTTAATTATGTAAAAGTAACATTTTGGATTTTAGCCCATTCCCAACTTTATTTATTTAGTAATAGTAGGAGATTGAACCAAGGAGTGCTGTACCACTGACCTACATCCCCAGCCTGTTTTAAATTTTTTTTGAAATTTTGAGATGAGGGCTTATTAATTTGCCCAGGTTGGCCTTGAACTTGCAATTCTCCTGCCTTAGCCTCCCAAGTAGCTGGGAATCCTGATGTGGACCACCATGCCTGGCCTTCTTTATTTTTTATTTTGAGACAGGGTCTCAATAAGTTGCTGAGGCTGGTTTTGAAACTTGCAATCCTCCTGCCTCAGTCCCCAAGTGTATAGGATTAAGGCATGTGCTGCCATAATCATGTTTGGTGGATTTTAGTACATTCTTGACTTATGTGATAAGAGGTTTACACCTATCTTAAAACAAAAAGCATCCTATGGTGGGTTGAATTTTGTCCCATTAATAGATATGTAGACGTTCCAACTGCTGGTACTTATGAATGTGACCTTATTTGGAAATAGGGTCCCTGCAAATGTAACCAAGCTGAGGCCAAGTGAGATTTGGATGGAAGGACAGGTGTCCTATGAGATAGACAAATCTGCACACAGAGACAGACACACAAGGAGAGCACAATGTGTCAATGGAGGCAGAGATTGGAGGCCTGGGTTTCAAGCCAGGGAACACCAAGAACTGCTGGCAATTATCAGAAGCTAGGAGAAGTGAAAGAAGAACTCTCCCTAGAACTTTCCAAGGAAGTTTGACTCTGCCAAAACCTTTATTTGGGCATATGGCCTCCAGAACCATTAGAGAACGAATTTCTGTTATCTTAAGCTTCCCAATTTGGGGTAATTAACAAATTAAGGCAGCTCTAGAAAACTAATATGCATCCCAGCAGTTCCTCATGCTAAAGGACTCACCTCTATTTTGCTGTGAGTGTGTTGAGAGGCATCTCGATGGTCTCCTGAGAAACAAACAGGACAAAACAAATTAAGTCGCCTTTACTTGTGTCCAGAGCTCCCCCCCACCCCCCACCCCCCGCCAGCCTATTCATGGATGGTTCTGAAGTTAACATAGTTTTCACATTTTTCAAGAGTTGGATAAAAATTAAAAATAAAGAATAGAGACCATATAAGGCCTACAAAGGTTAAAATATATGCTAAGTGACTTTTTGCAGAAATAATTTGCCACCCACACTAGAGTTTCAAATACTAGTGCCTGTTCCTCTCTGTTCTTTTGGGATTTGAGCCTTGTCCTTTGAAATGCTATACCTGCCACCAGGTTCCTAGTCTTCCTCACTCATATGAAACCACATTCACAATATAAAGTTTTCCATAAGTGGAAAGAATACTCATGTGCTGTGTTTAAAACAAAACACATTGTCTTAAATTATTTAAAAGCATTCTATTTAAATATAGGATTAGCCTTAATGTTGCTTTTAAAGGTAAGACATATTTCAGAAAACTAGAAATCAATTTTACTAAAGTTGTGCTGAAAGACACATAAAACTTAACGTTATAACCCTTTTTAAGTGCACAGTTCAGTGGCATTAAGTACATTTACACTGTTGTGCAACCATCACCACCACATCCATCCAGAAGAGTGCTTACCTTGCATAATTAAAACTGTATCCATTAAACAATAATTTCTTATTACCCTGCCCCCATTCTCTAGTGACCTAGTAAATATTCTACGTTGTTCCTATGAATTTGATTACTCTAAGTACCTCATATAAGTGGACTCATATGCCTTTTTGGTTTTGGCTTATTTCATTTAGTATGATGACCTTAGGGTTTATCCACATTGTGGCATGTATCAGAATTTCCTTCCTTTTAAGGAAACACATAATGTTCCACTATACATGTGTGTGTGTGTATATATGTATATATACACATATACATATGTATGTACATATATATGCATATGTATGTTGTATATGTAAACACACACATATTATAGATAAACACACACACATTCTGTTTAGCCATTCATCCATCAATGGACACTGGAGTTGCTTCTACCGTTTGGCTATTGTGAATAAAGCTGCTATGAATGTGGGTGCACGAATATCTCTTTGAATCTCTGATTTCACTTTCTTACAATATATACCCAGCAGTGGAATTGTTGGCTATTTCAATGTTTGGTTTTTTGAGGGACATGTACCTTTGTGTGTGTGTGTGTGTGTGTGTGTGTGTGTTACTGGGGATTGAACCCAGAGGACCTCCGCTACTGAGCTACATCCCCAGACCTTCTCATTTTGAGACAGAATCTCACTAAGTTGCCCAGACTGGCCTGGACATTGTGATCCTCCTGCTATGGCCTCCAGAGTTGTGGGATTACAGGCTTGTGCCTCTGTGCCTGGCAACGTGTGCCTGTTTCCATCTGCTGACCTCTCCCAGGCGTGTGTTCCCAGCAGTGTCCATTATGCCCCTCTAGCCCTCAGCTGGGGTGCCAGTGCCAGAAGCAATCTGCAGAGGGAGGGCACAAGTGACTCTAGGGTGGCAGGTTCAGCTCTAGGCAGCACCCAGGAAATGAATCTTCTACCATAATTCAACAGCCAACCATTCCTTCTATTTCAGACCCCAAACACACCCGCGTCTTGTAGATAGAAGCATGTCTCTGAAATCATCTTGTAGACAAGATCATCTGAGCTCGCAGTCCATTTAGGAAATAGTCAAGGTCTGGCTTTCTCCTTCCTTCACACTCGCACTCACCATAGATTTGCCCATTGATGCAGCACTTTTTAAAGGTCATGATGTTCTGCGTGAGTGTCCCTGTCTTATCAGAGAAGATGTACTGGATCTGGCCGAGCTGCTCATTCAGCGTGGTGGTTCTCGCCTTTGCAGGCGTGTCCTTCTCAGAATAGTACATCTGCAGGTCCCAGTTAATAAAGTGACTCTGTCCCAGACGAATCACTTCCACACTAGGAAGACAAAAGATCACTCTGTGTGGAGTTCTGAGCTGTGAGTGGTGGATTTTAGCCTCACTTGTGCACACAGGACTGCTACAGGCTGAATGTTGGTGGCCCCCAGAACCCATATGTCAAAACAATCCCCAACACAATATTGAGACAGAGCCTCTCATAAGTGATTAGGTCCTAAAGGCAAAGCCCTCGTGAATGGGATTAGTGATCTCATAAAAGAGCTTGCTTGCCTCTTCTGCCCTTTAAGGATGTGGCAAGAAGATGCTCTCTATGACACAGGGTGGGCCTGGGCCTTCACCAGATGCCAAAAGTGCCCACCCTGGATCTTAGACTTCCCAGCCTCTGGAAGTGTGGGCAGTATGTTTCTGTTGTCTACAAGCTACTCAGGTAAAGGCATTCTTTTGCAGCAGCCTGCACAAACTAAGACATCTTCAAAGAGACAAGCCATAGCCAGTGGTGGTGGCGCACATCTGTAATCCCAGCGGCTTGGGGGGCTGAGGCAAGAGGATTGCGAGTTCAACGCCAGCCTCAGCAATGGTGAGGTGCTAAGCAACTCAGTGAGACCCTGTTTCTAAATAATATACAAAATAGGGCTGGGGATGGGGCTCAGTGGTCAACTGCCCCTGAGTTCAATCCCTGGTACCAAAAAAAGAAAAAGAAAAAGAGAGAGAGAGAGAAGTCATGCGTGGCGATGTGCTCAGCCTCTGAGCTCTCCTGACCAATTGTTTTGTCCTTCAGGTCAGGGTCAAGCTGACTTTAGATGAGTAGTGTTTCCTCAAAGCATCCTGCTCACTATGACTTCCCACTCACTCCTGAGCACATCAGGCCACGGCCATGGAGTGCCATGTTCAAAATGCACAGCTCAGGTGACCTGGACCCCTGTGGATGGTGCCCAGGTGCAGTCATCTTACTGTGTTTCCCCATCATTCCCAGGGACAACTGGGATGGCAGTATTCATTTCTGTCTCCAGTTGTAGGACAAAGAGGACATGGGCCCACTAGATGACAGACTGCTGAGTGCTCTCATATAGGGCAACAGTCTTTTGGCAAATAATTCCTAAATTGTGATCCCTCACTGTGAAGGTGACACTTTTTTCTAAATTTTATTAGGTTATAGAATGTTCAAAAGAAGATATTCAAAAAGAATCATCTCAATTTTGAAACTAGAGGGGCCCTAGGGCCTAGCTCAGTGGTAGTGCACTTGCATGAATGAGGCTCTGGGTTTGATCCCCGGCACTGTACAAAAACACAAGCGAAACCAAAGCACCATAGGAATTAAACACATCTCAGTTAGAAGGAAGCCATTTATATATTCAGCAACAGTTAAGTGAGCAAAGGATCTTTTTATAACAAGTTAAACGATGGAAAAATAACTCTCTCTCCCTCCCTTTCCTCCTTCCATAAATATGTCCTACTAGGTACCAAAAACCATTCTAGATACAGGGGTTATATCCACAAGCAAAGCAGAAGGAAACCCAGTCTGTTAGCAAGTTATCACCTGCGAAGGCACACAAATGAGAGACCCAGTAAACACGTACTTATTGGGTGCTGAGGGTTCTCTGCACAAAAGCAAAGCAGGGGAAGGGGAGATAGAGAGCAACAGGGAAGAGATGGTTTGGTCATAAGAGGGAGCACTAGGAAATGCCGGGGGGATGAGGCCTGAAGAAAATGAAAAAGCAGCATTAGGCTATCTAGGGAAGAATGTACCAGGCAGAGATAAGAGAAGGTACAAAGGTCCTGTGGCAGGAAGGGCATCAAGGGTCTGGAGTGGCAGGAGCCAGGGTTAAGGGGCAGGACCAAGGGGTAGGGCTGGAGCACTGAACACCAGATCCCACTGGGCCCTGGGTGTGATCCTGTGGCCTTGATGATTCTATACTAAACGACACCCAAGCTGCCAGGGAGTAGAAGAAAAAACAGAGATACCATCTTGATTTGATTTATGCTTTAAAAGGACCTTGATTTCCAAGAGAAATAAAGAAGTTACATCAGCCAAATTGCATACGGTATTATTTTATAGCTTTGTACAAAATAATCCATATAACAGAGGGCTCTCTTAACAAGGAAGCACTGTCTTAGACTCTTTTAGAGTAGCTGGGACAAAAGCCTGCCCCAGGGCATGATTTCCCATTAAAAGAGCAACAGAAAGAACATGTAATAAAATTAGAAACAAAACAAACGCACATATAATAAAATTAGAATAAAATAAATGCATCTAATTACAGGGGTGTGTGAGTCCATTTCCTCCAGGCTATTACTGATTGAAACCAAGAACTGACTCCACTGTCAATATATTCCAAGGCGTAGCCCCTCTAAAGTCCAACTGGCCAGTGACAATGAATTTGATAGGAAATAAGAGCAAAACAGGAAGACACAGCACCAGACAAGACTGCCACTTGTCAGGGGTACAACCTTGACTTTCTGTTGGGATTGGAACTGACCTTAAGATAAGAAATGGAACCTTGGGAGAGGGTGGAGTAAGGCGGGACACCTTTTCCACCAGGAGGTCTTAGCAGGAAGGTCAGTGGCTTCCACAAGTAAGCATGGGTGTGGCAGATGTCAAGAAGAAGGCTGGGGGTCAGGGGTGGAGGGGGAGTTGTGGCTCAGTGGTAGAGCACTTGCCTAGCATGTGAGAGGCACTGGGTTTGATTCTCAGCACTGCATATAAATAAATGAATAAAATAAAGGTCCATCAACATCTAAAAACAAAAAAAGAAGAAGAAGAAGTCTCCTATAAGAGGGAAGCAAGACTTGTGAAATGGAAAAGCAAGTTTTTCCATGACATTCCAAGTCTCTAACTTTCTCCCAGGCCCTTCTTGAAACCTAGGCTTTGGAACTCACTGAGAAGGAATCTTACCAAGTAAGTGATTGTAGCCTTTGACCTCCACTGTCAGTGGCCTTATCTGTAAGGATAGAAGGTACCTGGCACAGAGTAGGCCCATTCATTTCCTTCCCCCATCTTATCCTCAATTCTGAAATAGAAGTTATTTTTTTACCTATTCCTTTTGACCTTTGAAACTATTATTGCTAGACACAAATGTGCCAAGTTGGAAAAAGATACTACAGTTTTCCCTAAAAGCAAGAGGCCAAGGACAGGACAGCCTCACCTGACATACAGAGAGATGGGTACCATGGTGTTCAGCACGATGATGTAGCCCCAGAAATTCAGGAATCCACGGTAGGAGGGAGTGATGTTTTCTCCATCGTAGAGGTACCAAGAATAATTGCCAACTTGTGCTTCCCAGTAAGCATGGCCGATGGCAAGACCCGCAGAAAGCAGAATGAGAACAATAAAGATCTAGAAGACACAAAAAAGAGAAGATGGATTTCCAACCCGATGCACTTCACAGATGTTAACTAACCATGTCCACACTGTGTTTAAGATAATTTGGTAGTCTGTAAAAATAATGCACTTAAAAGAGTACCATGAGAATGCTCTGAAAGTCTATTTGATTGTTATGATTGATGGGTTTATTCTACCTTACACACTTAAGGATTTCATCCCCAAAATTATCTTTCAAAAGAGAAGGTGGTATTTTATATTGAAATTCTTGGAGACTTTATATTACAGGCATTCTCCCAATTACTCTGACTCTGAATAATAACATGTGGTTTGGGAAAATACCTTGCCCTATCATGAAACACCTTCAAACAATGCTGAATTGGGATACTTATGGAAAATACTGAAGGAAAATTATTAAAAAAAGAAAAGAAAGAAAGGCAGGGCAATGCCACCCGTATTTGGGTAATTATTCCTGAAAGTACAATATCGTAAGGATTATAAACAAGATCAAGAAGCAATACAACAAGAATAATGTTGCAGAAATGTTGAGCAAATATTTAAGAGACAAATTAAAAAGTCAACTGTCCTGGTGTGGTTTGCGTATTTGGGAGTGGGGATAAAATTTCCAGGGACAAATTTAAGTTTCTGGGCACAGATTTCAAAAGTGCTATAACTCACAACTTGGTTCAGAGGAGAGATGATGGGTTCTGTGGGTGCTCTAGTCATGACCATGATGGCACTGAGGGTGAACGGGCCAAGTTCAAGTTAAATTTTCATGACATATGAAAGCAGGGTTAAGGGCAGTTCTTTAAGTCACCATATTACTTTTATATGATTTTAAATAGGTAGATGCAATTACAGAATTCTAATTTTATGAGTCCTGAAGGTTTATGTAAGACTAAGTATTTGAACAACAACTTTATTTAGGAAGTTGGAGAACTGCTTGATATTTGGGGCCACCCTACACACAGAGAAGAATTAATTCAGCAGGCCTAAGACTGGTCTCCCCAAAAGTGCTGCTTGCAAGGCTCACCCTGGGCTGGCATCTGGGAAGTTAGATTATGGGAGGCTTTCCTGGCCCCTTATTTCTTATTCTCTGATAAAAGTGGCTCCTGCCTAACTGTGCAAACGACACAGTATATGCCGACCACCTGCTTTCCTTTGGAGAGTCTGGAATTTTGGTGCATGCCAGGCAGATGGCACCTACATTCCCAGCCCCATATTAAAAATCCTGGCCAAGAGTGTCTAATGGGCTTCCCTGGAAGACAACATTTCACATTGCTGTCAAACACTGTTACTGTGAGAATTCAGTGTCTCTTGTGTGTGACTCTGCTGGGGGAGGCCCCTCGACAGCTTGTACCTCTGGACTTTGGATCACATGCCTCTTGCCGATCTTGCCTTGCATCCTTTTGCTGTAATAAGGCAGAGCCTTAGTAAAACTATATGCTAAATCCTACAAGTGCTCCCAGTCTGTCATCCAAGGTGGGTGTGGTCTTGAGGACCCTCTCAACACACCTTTTGCCTTGCCTTACAATCGGATTTATATGGTGTATGTTGCACAAAACCAACAACAAGATAAGAGGAAAGCAAACAGTGATCAAATCAAGACTTCAGGACTTATTCAAGACTTCCACTTATTTCCCTAGTTTTTCAACTGGTCTCCCTCCAGCCAAAGGACTCAGGGGAGCCTACCACCAGAACTTCCCTTTCCTGGAGGATTTTCTTGCTAGAAATGTGGCATTTCCAAGAAAAAGGGAAGGCTCTTCCCCTCCACCCTCACTTCCCATTAGGGCGTGGAGTGCCCAAGTGTATTTCTATCCCATTTAAAGAGATTTTCTTGCATTAGAAAAGTAGACAATAAAATTAGAGCAAAAGACAGCAGTATATCCTCTTATCCACTCAAATGGAAAATAAATACCGTGTAAACCATGTAGTTCATCAAGTAATCAATTTTAGTTCTTTTAAATCTGGTTTTCCCACTGTTCTTCATTATCTTAGTGTCAGCACCTAAAAATGGAAAATTCAGTGGGATCAACAATTGGGAAAAATCAATTAACTAGCATGTCAATAAAATTAGTCTTTCTTTGGCTTCAAGGGGAAAAGGACAGAAAAGCAATTTCCTACTTTAAATCTTAATAGTTCATAGCTGATTAATTTTCTAAGAAACTCTGAAAGTACCTGCAAAGATTACCAGTCCATGGCAGACATCAGTATTTCTAATGACACAGCCACGTAATAGAATTTTATCAGCATCCAAAGGAAAACTTCTCTTTCTCCAGAAGAGTGTTCCTGTGAACTTATCTAGTCGGTTATTGGGTTCTTCACATTCAATAAAACCTTAAAAAAAAAGATACGGTTCACATAATCCCATATAAAAGACTTGTTCAACAGACACTCAAATCAAATAAATAACATTTAAAACAAAGTAAGATGCCTTTTGTACTAACCATCAAATGTTGCTAAGTTATCTTCTCTTTGGAGATACTGGTCTGTGATTTCCAGGGCCATTTTGAACTTTAAATTGGTTTCTCTAAAGAAAGAAGGAAAAAAAAAATTAAATGAACATATTTTGGAGTTCAAAAAGGAACATTAAAAAAAATTGCACAAAGTTCCATTAGGCATGCCTGGAAGTAAATTAGCTTGTTTTAGCTTTAAACTCTTTTCATCTTGGAACTTTGAGTTTGAAGGTTATACCCTGAACTAGAGAAGAATTCCTAATCTGGGAAGTGCTGGTCTCCTTTGTGGTTTGCTATTGTGGCAGTTAGGACATGGCGCGCCCACAGCCTCCTTTTTTACTAATTGAACTAGTTAACACCAGCAGGCTCTGATGGACTGTTTTGTAAAAAAAAATGTAGTTTCTAATATGTTACCCACACTAAGGTGATTATACAAAACAAACTTGTGATAGAAATTCTACTTAGCCTCTGTCAGCCCATTTTCTAGAATGAATAAATGAAACCTGTGTTTCAGAAAAATATTTTTCTTTGGGAAAGAAGGTAGCAGCCTCACCCCCAAACCTGGTATACCCCATCCCCAGTGCAAGGGAAGGTTAACTGTGTGTGGACACATGGCAGCAGGTGGGGACAGATGCTCTCAAGAGGAAGGCCGAGTTGGACCCTGTGGGCACACCTACAATCCCAGCTACTCAGCAGGCGGAGGCAGGAGGATTGCAAGTTCAAGGCCAGCCTGGGCAACTTAGTAAGACCCTGCCTCAAGATAAGAAGGGTTAAGAATATGTCAGTGGTAGAGTGTTTGCCTAGCATGCGGAAGCCCTGGATTCAATTCCCAGCAACCCACACACACACACACACCACACACACACACACCACACACACACACACACAAAGCAAGGCAGTTTTCTTAGGGAGCACAGCCCTTCACACATTTAACAAACACCCATAGGGGAATCTCCAGCTATTGGGAAGCTGAGCATTAGGTTTTCTTTCATGTCTTTGTAAAGCTTTAGTGTCTCTCGCTGGTGGGATGATTATTGCTAAGACTGAATGTCAGCCAACTGTTCAACAGAGGAAGGAAAGACCTCATTTCCAATGACATGATTCCAGCTCTCCATAAGTGGCAGGTGCATCTCTAGGGTGTGAAGAGCAAAGGGTGCAGGGAGCAGGGTTCCAACTGCCACTTACTGTGTGACCTTGGGCAGGCTACTTCATCTCTCTGGGCCTCTGTCTCCTCATGGGGAAGGTAGAGGTAATAATAATGCTCTTCTCATAAAGTTATTAAAAAAATCAAATAAGCTAATAGGCAAAGTGCCTGTGATCTCTTAAGCACTTAATAAATGTATTGAGAACCAGTCCAAAACAGAATATCATTTTCTCTGAAGTGATAGCAACTAAGGGAGAATTTGAAATTACCTAATGGCAAAGACTTTAAAAAACCTTTTCCTTTCTCTGAAACAGATAATAACATTCACAGTTACTTCCATTTGTCTGGACACCACAGCAATTCACCAGGGGCCCAGGCACGTAGTCTCCTTGAGAAGTAGGGAAAGGTGGGTAGTCCACTCTAAGGGTGGGGAAAAGAGGCCAGTGTACAGGGGACACTATCAGACTGGCAGCAAGTGACAGAGGCAGAGCCAGATGGCAGGGTCCCCTGCCCAGAGTGCACAGATCTGAAAGTAATGACCATGCCCTCAAGGCCGACTCTGAAACAGGCTCATCCAAGACGCACTCACCCATCTAGCTCGGCCGTCTCCACATAGCAGAGGCTGTTGGGCTCAGAGCTGGACAGCAGCAGAATGTCAGCCTGTTCAAAACAAAAGGCAGCTATCACACAGGGTCCCCAAGGTGACCTGATCATGAGCCAGGAGCGGTCAGGGACAAGAGAGAAGGAACTTGCTCACTTACTGGAATAAAGTCATTTTTCTTCAGACGAATGACATCTCCAACTTGAATGTCTTTCCACTTGGTAACTTTAAACCTAAGTGTTAAAAATAATGTCAGTTGTCAGGCTGGGGAAGTGGCTCAGTGGTAGAGCACTTGCCTAGCACGTGCAAGGTCCTGGGTTCGATCCTCAGCTCCATATAAAAATGAATAAATAAAGGTATTGTGTTCAACTATAACTAAAAAATAAATATTTTTAAAAAATAGTGTTAGTTGAACTGGGGAATCACTCAACAGTTGAGCTCTAGGTACCATTCCCAGTTTAAAAAAAAACAGTTTATTGGTTTTCTAAGTTTTAGGCTAGGGACCTGCCATTCTTTATAGATGTCAAAGATTCTGAAAGTTGTGTAAATCGCAGGGAAAATGTTGGCTAGAAGTTCACCCTTTGAATGATGTAAGTACTGGAAGTGGTCTTGAGAATCATATTCATCTCTGCCGGAAGCATCGTGATGTGACCGATACATCAAGATATTCTTTCCACCCTGCCTCACGCAGGGAAGAGTCCATTGGGGGCCATGTCCACACGTGGCTGGGTATACTTGGCGCCCCCTTTGGGTCTTGCTCATGGGCTGCTTCCCCTCCTGTCCTCCCTATTCTAGGTCATCCATCACTTGCTCACTCCCCAGGACAGACACACATGAGTGCTCCTCCATGGGTCACCAAGAATCCTCATGGGGCTTTAAGATTGGCTTCCTCTCCATTGTTTAAATTATCTCCTTAATGGGTATGTACCACTTTTACAATAAATCTAATGAGGATATTGATAAAAATAAATAAATAAATAAAAGTAAAAGATGACTATCTTCAGTAATAAACTCCATAGGAAATCCCCATTTAAATTTCTAACAAGTCAACATTTTAAAAAGTTCCAAACATTTGTATAACTACAAAAGATACAACTAATGGACATGATGAACCCACCATAAGTAATCATTTCAATTATTTTGGAGACAGAAATCTAATTACTATACTTGTCTTCCAATTTGTTTATGGATAAAAGAAACCTGGAGATTGGAAAGTCATTATATATATATATATATATATATATATATATATATATATATATATATATATATATATATATATATATGCTTTATGCCCTAGTTTCCCAATTTTATGAGAATTTATTACATAGTTCCAAACTGCAGGAATTTTTAAACTTGGCTTATCTTTTAACAAATGAAATTATTTCATATTTCAATATCTCCAAGAGTGTAAATTAGAAATTTGTGTTTAATATGAAATTACAAATGGCACAATGGTGAGGGGTACGGTGGGATACACCCGTAATCCCAGTGGCTCAGGAGGCTGAAGCAGGAGGACTGTGAGTTCAAAGCCAGCCTCAGCAAAAGTGAGGCGCTGAGCAACTCAGTGAGAGTGAGTCTCTAAATGAAATACAAAATGGGGCTGGGGATGTGGCTCAGTGGTTGAGTGCCCCTGGGTTCAATTTCAAGTACCCCTGCACCCCAAAAAGAAAAAAAATGGCACATTAGCACCTTTCTGTCCCAACTCTTTGAAAGTACTAGACGCTATCTGGTGGACTGTTTTGTGTGATGTTCTGGTTCCCCATGAGGAGGCCCTGTGCCCTGCCCCACTGATGCCCAAGTTCTTACTGTCTTGACCCACTGCAGGGATCAAGATTTGACCTAACTCTAAATTCAAGTCAACTCACAGCTACTCCACCTGTGATGTTAGGCATGCCATTAGCTAAACAGAGTCGTGTGATGTTTATGTATCTCACCACTATTCACAATATTGATTCTAAATGATTTTGAAGGGAACTTCTAGATCAGAATCTATTTATCTGCAAGAGGAAAAAAAGCCATGTCAACAGATTTCGAGCTTATTGGTGTCTATTTTTGAATTAGACACAGATTGAAAGCATGGCTACCTGGGTTGTTTTCCTCAGTGTCAACACATTTTAAAAAGTTTTTGAGCCTCAGTCACCGTTTTGAGCACTTGAATTTGAATTTTACCTTGAGGCTCTTGCTCAAGAAACAACTCATTACTGATCCCTGAGTTGATGTCTGGTGTCTCGGTCACCGCTGACTGCACTCACTGAACAAACATTGACTGAGCACTTTGTGCAGGCTGGAGGTGGGACAGTGTCCTGGAGGAACTTACAGTGAAAGACAAAGAGGAGACGCTCACATCAATAATTCCAATACAATTTATGTCATAATGAAAATAAAATGCTCTGGAAGTATGGGGGTGGAATCACTTTAGCTGGGGGACCAGGAAAAGTGTCATGACATCCTGTATGAGCATAGCCCTGAAGGGATAAGCCCGGGAACAAGGAAGTGAAAGCAGCAAACTGCAGGCTGAAGGAGTCATGTAAATGCTGATGTGCTGACAAACGTGAAGCCCAACACGCATTCACACGTAGTCCAATGTGGGTCTAGCCTACAGGCCATGAAGGAGGACCAATGTCTTTGTAAATTAAGATGGCTTCATGGAGCCGGGCAAGGTGGCACACACCTGTGATCCCAATGGCTTGGGAGGCTAAGGCAGGAGGATCATGAGTTCAAAGCCACCCTCAGCAACAGCAAGGTACTAAGCAATGCAGTGAGACGCCGTCTCTAAATAAAAAATAGCGCTGGGGATGTGGCTCAGTGGTTGAGTATCCCTGAGTTCAATTCCAAGTACACCCTTCTCCATCCCCTAAAAAAAGATGGCTTCGTGGTGAAAAAGGAAAAGTACTCATAGACTTCCAGGTTTTAATAGCTCTTTCCAAATATGCAGACATACATTGCATCCTTATAACTGAGGAGACAAAGTACCTGCCATCCTTAATGACTTCACATGTTCTATTGTTGATCTCCTTATCCATTTTATGGCGAGCCTTTAGAAGAGAAATGAAGAAACGTTATTTTAATTATCCTAATACATAAAGCATCAATGTCAAAGTAAAATAAGCTTAGAGCAGGAAGTGGAAATTTGCATGAGAAATTCTTACCACATCGTCCACCAGGTCTTTGATTGCAGTGATGCCAAGTACCAGAAGTAGTGGGACAAGGGTGGTGTACCATGCCAGGGTAGAGATTTGAGGAATTGCCTAAACGAAATAAAAAAGACTTCAATACATGAAGGCAGAGCTGACTTACAGGTGACTGATGGCTGATTCCAAGCTGCTCGTACTAATTTTCAGCGTCACGTAAGTCTACATCTGTAGAACACATAGGAAAAAGGTATTTAAGCACCCAACCTCTTTCTGGTGATTCTCTTCTGGTCATCTGGAACAGAGCCTGGAGGACAACGGCTCCTGAAATGATCTCACTGTGACTTTCACTGGACATCAAGGGGGTTTTCTGACATGATAACGACAAGTGAACTGCTCTGAAGTTTTGTGGGAATCATAATTAACTGAAGGGGTTCATGCTTAACTTTCAGGGAAGGCATGGAGGCTGTACAGAGTAGTTGCTCAGACAGTGATTTCTGTGGGCCTTGTGATGCAGGCAAAGTGGCAGCAGGTAGTGGCCCTCTCTGAAAGCTGGTGATTAGATGGAGCATCTTTGGGAGCACTTCAGGAAGTGCTCCCTTCATGATCATTGCTATTGGTACAGCCAAGAAAGGGGCTGGCCTAACAGGAAGCTCTACCTGTATCAAGACAGCCTTCCAGCTTGATGGAAATTTGGAAAGTAAGTTTGAAAAGATTTCTTGTGACCATCCTGTTGATTATTGGGCCATATCATGTGGTAGTTATTTGAAATTCAATTCCCAGGTCCAGTCCTGCTTGGATCTATACACATAGGCTTTGGGCCTCGGAGCAAATTACTTTGCCTCTCTGGGCCTCAGTTCTTCTCTGCAAAATGGAGGCTACGTTACCTCATTGAGTACGTGAATCCAGTGAAGAAACAATGAAAAGACAGGCAAGGAGGGCTGGGGATATAGCTCAGTTGGTAGAGTGCTTGGCTCATATGCACAAGGCCCTGGGTTCAAATCCCAGCACCCCTCCAAAAAATAAAAAAAAAGAAAGGCAAGGAAAGTGCTAAGTCTATTGCTATTATCCTGATGGGATGGCTACACCTTAAGGAGACTGTGGTGCAGCTCAGAGAGAGGAAGGTCATTTCCGCAGCACTGTGACTATGTGAATCTCTTCCCCCTTTAAAGAATTAAAGGAAAAGTAGTCCACTGACCACACAGTAGTACCTTGCAATCTGTTCACACACCTGTCTGAACACGCCCCTCAACAGCAGGACCATCCTTTATGACAAGTCAGTGGGTTTGTGTTCTACCAAATCTGTTGAGTATCCACTTCTCCTGAGTGTCTTTTCTCTACTTTCTCTCCTCTCCACCTCATTCCCCGCTGGACACACCATTTTATAAAACTTTAGTGCCGGAATCCCAGCAGGAGAGCTGTTTTCCAAATCCAACTCTTACACATGGTCTTTGTGACCCACATGTCTGGTACTGAAGGCAAACTCATTTCATCAATTAGAGCAGCAGTTTCTACACAGATAGAAGTTTTGCTTTACAAACAATGAATCCTCTGCCACAATTAAAAACATAATCAGAAAGAAGGCTTTTTCTTATATTAAAAACCAGTTTGCAAAAATATAAGCTTGGAGCTGGGCACAGTGGTACACACCTGTAATCTCAGCAACTCAGAAGGCAGAGGCAGGAAGATCACAAGCTTGAGACCAGTTCTTGTCTCAAACCAAAAAATAAAAAGGGCTGGGATGTAGCTCAGTCATTGATTACTCCTGGGTTCATTTCCCCAGTACTTCCAAATGAAGTAAATAATAACATAAACTTACGACCAAAATATTAATAAAAATCAATGATATTCTTAGGGAAATTAGGCAACTAAGTACAAAAATAGAGGACAAACACAAAAAAATAGATTTCATTACAAATAATTCTACAAAGTGAAGATTTTAGTTTTATTCACTTTGGGGATATCAGTTTCAATACATACATTATAAGAAATGAAACTTAAAAAAAAAAATAGAACTAGAATCGATTTCCATGCGTTTCCTTCCCTGTTCAAACACTGAGTGAGCTGGTTCTGTGGGTGAGGCACTACTTCCTTGTGTAGAAAGCTCTACTGTTAATACAGAACAGTTTCAAAACTGTCCACATTATGTGTCCCAAACTTAATGTTAGAAAGTCATCATGATTCACACAGATTTAAGATACCAAAGGGCATTACCTGCAAGATAAGAAGAACCAGGAAATAGAAGTTAGCTGCTCTCTTAAACTGCTCAAACAAATTCATTGGTAGGAAGGTGAGTACGTTGTACTTGTATGTTTTAATTGCATTACTCTGTTGGAAAAAAATAAGAAAGTTATTCTAAATGGTGCCATATATCTACATACCTGTAAAAGTCACTATATCCCATGGCCTACAGTGACCCAGGGCCATCTATCAGAAAGATGCTGATTTCCTGTAAGCCTTTAATTCTAGCCAGGCCTCAGAATGACTACTTGGAGTCTTATGTCAGAAGGAGGAACAAGATACAGAAGTGAGACTGGCCTTATGATCCTGCCCTCAATACTTTGACCCATGACAGCCTCTTAGAAAATGGGGTGAAGGCAGATGTCAACACAAGCAGGTCAGAAACACAAATACCTTTATTAAAGGGGAATGAAGAAGTCCATGGAAGAAAGAGTATAAGACAATCTTCTGGATTGAGCCGTGTCCCCCAAAAGATACAAGTCCTAATCCCAAAACCTGTGAATGGAGTATTCTTTGGAAATGAGGTCTTTGCAGATACCATCTACATGAAGCCATAATGGATTAGATTGAACCCTAAGGTGGAAAGTGATGTCCTTATAAGAAGGGGAAAATTGGACATGGAAACACACAGGGATAATGCCACCTGAAGACAGAGGCAGAGATCAGAGGTAATATCTACAAACTAGGTAATACCAGGGACTGTGGCAAACACCCAAAGTTGAGAGAGGCTCCGAACTGACTTTCTCTGGAGGAAGAATCAACCCTGCCAACATCTTAATTCTGGACTCCTAGCTCCCTGAACTGTCAGAAAATAAACTTCTGTTGTTCTAAGCCACCCAGTTGTGGTTTGTTTAGGTGGCCCTCAAGCCCACACCTAACAGGTGTTTCATTGTAAAAGTAATCAGTATTATTTTAGGTGGAAAATAAATCTTTAAAGTCTCTAAACCCATCCTAGGCAAAGGAGGGAGAAAAATCAGTAATTAAGATTTGTTTCGAATTCATTACTTTCCAACATAAAGTTTTGGTGACATTATTTTGTCTTCTTTTATAAAACATTTTAAAGAGAGCTTTGCACACACCTAGGGAAAGTTTCAATCTAATTATAGTGACTTGTTTCAAGTCTTCTCTACCTATAGTCAGGGTAGATAAGCTTCAATAAAAATGGATTTTATACAACTAAGAGGGTTATCAACAGACCCAGGCTAGTGGTTACTTGGAAGGCAGGTGCAGTCTGAGGCTGGCAAGCATGATAGCAACTAGAGAAAATGGCTTTAATACAGATAACTTAGGAATCAACTCACCGCATATTTGCTCTCTTTAATACAAAAGAACTTTGTGTTCATAAAATGAGGTTGTTCGTGGTACTTTCGATCATTCGCTTTAACTTGCCAAGTGCAATCTTTAAAAAAGAAAGAGAAAAAGTATGTAAATAGAAAAAGCAGGGTCATTGCCAAGGGAATCAAATTACAGTGAGGTCATTGGAATGGGTCCTAATCCAATATGACTAATGTCTTTGTAACAAGGGGAAATTTGGATGCAGAGAGAGAGACAATGATACGAAGTCACTTGGAGAAGATGGCCATCTGTTAGCCAAGAGAGGCCTGAAGTGGATCCTGATCTCACCATCCTTGGAAGGAATCAAATCTGTTGGTACCTTGATCTTGGACTTCCAGGCTCCAGAACTGTGAGAAAATAAATTTCTGTTGTTTAAGCCACCCAGTTTGTGGTACTTCGTTACAGCAGTGCTATCAATCTAATATCCAGGTTGTGACTTGACCAGGTGTTCACAGAACATTAGAATTTGGAAAGAATGATCCTCATCTAAACATGACCCAAACAAAAATACTAGAGCCCTAGAAGGTCACAGCTCAATTAAATTATTTTTTTTCAATCTTACTGACATAGTTTGTAAAATTTATATCACATTACATATTTAATGAATGAATAAATCAAAGGAAAAGGATATCACCACCTAATTCAACACTTCTCAGTCCTGAGGTTACCTGTCAGTGTTGTGCACTGCCTCACCCTGATGTCTAATGTTCATCAAGTTCAATGTCTTTCCAAGTTCTGAATGGACTCAGTCCATTCCATTGCTGTGTCTAGATTCCAGGGAACTTGAGAAAGCTTCTCTGCTGTGGGGGAGAACATTCTCACCCAACGAAAGTCCCATAAAATGTTTCTTCCCACCTCTCTCCCCCACATGACTTTGCTAGCCTGATTCTCCCTGGATGGTTTGCCTCACAGTCATTGGAAGACATGTGCTCCTATTTTAACAGAATACTCCCCAACTCTGTCCAAGCCTCCATGTGTACCTCTCTATATTTATCATCCAGCATAGAGGCTCTTGGTGCAAGCTCCATCCTGAGATCCTCCCAAGAGCTTTGTGGTCACTGGACTCTTCCTATCTTTGCCTTAAACCCAGGCATGTCCTTAAGTGTCCCCAGCTGGGAGGATATAGGTTCTGCTATAGCCTTCCAACAGAGGCTTCTCATTTCCCCCCATAGCCAGGAATATCTTTCCAAGTGTCTGGAGGGAGACGGAGCTACAGCAGGAAGTTGGCCAGTGGCAAACTTCACCAGTAGCATTGTTTCTCAGGGTCATGACCAGAGATCTTTAAAAGCTTCAAGAGAGGGAGCCTGGTTCACTTGGAGATTGTTACAGACTTGTGGTTGCTGCCCTGGTGGCTGGACATGCCCAGCATGCTCTTCATAGGACAACAGTATGACATCCGGCAGTGGACTCAAGGCCCAGGTTTCTCTGTGGACCAAGCTGTGCACGCTGTTCATTTCTGCTCTTTTGTCGATCTGAATGAAGTTGTTCCCTGTGTCTGCATGTCTGAAGCATCCCCCTCTTGGACAGGTGTCCCCTCTGGACATGTTGAACAAGCTACTGCACTGCTCACTCACAGCAGTCCTTTGACAGCTCTGCCTCTGCCTCTGGGTCTTGAAAATCACAGTCCCAGCTGGAGGGAGTGACTGCAGCTGCTGGTCACATTCTGGGACACGGGCCTTCACAGAAATTCACCCCTCAGCAGTAGCTATCCTTTATGACCCTCTGTGGCCTGTTCTTTTGGCTACCACCCCCCGCATACACATCTTCATCCTCAGCTGTCCCTCCACAGCCTCCCAGGGGTGAGGTTGACTCTGACCATGGGGATGAGACACATATGCACTTTGAGTGAACACATTCTGATGAAGAGGGGTAATGTCAGCCCCCCTCCCACACACCTGCTCTACATCCCAGCCACACCAGCCAGAAGGACAACAATCGCCACTACTGCTCCCCACAGAGGCCATGAGTGCCATGTGTTCCTTTCCTTCCTAGAGTGGTTCTTGGGCAAGACTAGAACATGCCAAGCTTATTCTTATATTCACCTGTTTTACACACAATAGCACCCCAGATACCTTTTGCATGACTAGGAAAAGCAAAATCCACAAGCGCTGAGGTGCAGTTTATCCTCAACTTGTTTCCTTTCTACCACAATGGGTGACCTATTGGTGGAACCTAAGCACTGACTTGGAAGGGTGGCTTAGAACAGGTTTAACCTCTCTCCTGCTGCCCCCATGTGTGACTATGCTCAGGAGGACAAACACACTGCTACTGAAGGCTGTAGACAAGGGTACCATCTAGTAAGAAGAAAATCCCAGGCAGAACCTGTCAGCATTGGCCTCCTCATGAAGAGCATGCACATGAATTTCCCTTGGTGAAGTGCATGCACACGAGTCCCTCCCTATGATTCTTTAAATCCACATGTGGGTAAACCAGGTTTTGATAAAATTTACCAGTGTGGCACAACCATTTTTTGGAGAAGGGAAATATATTAAAGAGCATTTACAAGTAAGGAATTATAAAATGATCAATCGTAGGGCTATTATAAAGCTAAAGACATCATACTTTTGAAAATATTTCATTTCAACTTTTTAAATGGCTCATTTTTCCGACTCCTACTCCCTAGGAAATAGAGATAATACTGTAAGAGGTTCAAGTGTGGACTACTGAAGAATGCAAATAATTAACCTGATTACTTTTTTTAAACCACAGTACTGTTACTGAATGCTTTTCTTGCACGATTTCAGCTGCCACTCATCGGGTATTCATAAGTGTTGTGTTGTGACAAATAGAAATGTTCCTGGCATCTTTCTGCTCAAGTGCACTTTTATCAAAAGGGAAAATGGAAATGGAACCATAAGCCAACTCATGAGCAATATAATAATGTCTGCAATCAGAACATTTCTTTCCCACTCCAAGAAGTGTTCTAAAGGAAAATAAGTTAAAAGAAAAAGAAAAAGACATTACACAGGGCAATATTGAATCCATTCTATTTCATGGTAATCTACAAATGTATGTGCTCTTAATGGTGTACTTGAGCTAGCAGATGACTTGGTGACATAACCTGGCTACTATTGTTCTAGAGTACCTCTAAGAATACCAGGATGCTATATTAAATGTCAGAAAGGCTGAGCAGAAAACCAGATGAGATTCCTGGAGAAGAGAGAAAAGGCCCCATGACAATGGTCTGAAATCAATCTTAAATACTCAGGACCAAAGAATAGCCATCCTGCTAAAGAGCTGGATGTCACAAGCTTCCCCAGCCTTCCTGTGGTTCCCCATGTGGCTCTGTAAATCCACTTGGTAATTAAGCCCCCATCTGCTGGTTGCTCTATCTAGTCCCTGCACTACACCCTAACCCCCAGTCCACTTGATTTGGAAGTCTCAGAGGAAGCATGGTTTCTGACCTCAAGTAGGAGCATCTCGGGGTTACAAGGTATGGCCTTGGCTTCTTAATTTGACGTGTTTGATAAAACTTAGGGTAGCCGAGAGAAAATCACCAGTGTGTCTTCATACCTGAGATTTAACCACAAGAGCCTTTCTACTTAATTTCACAAATCTGTTGCTGTCAAGTAATCGAAAACCCTATTTCCAGTTAAGGTTCCGTGTTTGCCCTAATTCAGACAAATCAATGGGCAAACAAAGTGATGTCTTCTTCTGATTTTTTCCTGAGATTTGAGCTAATTGTTTGAGTAGCATTTCAGTCAGAGATCTTACAGAATGTGAAAACGGTGTTCTGTGGTCAAAAAGACATTTGCAAAATTCTGCATCCCTCTCTCAGACATGAAATGGATGCGTTGAACCATTACAGGCTCTGAGAAGCCCTGGAGTAAAGAAATTTATTTAATTCATCTTTTCAAAATTAATGTGATCATGGGCATATTTTTAGGTCATCACTGAACACTTATTAATATTGTTTGAGAAATGCTGCAGTAATGTGTGTATCTTTAGGAAGGCTAACCACTTGAGGTATTTGCCTTTTGGGTCAAATATTTATTAAGTATCCATTTAGATCTTTATTGGAAACTTGGACCACAGGCTGATTTATAGAAAAAGAAGATATCTTGTTCCATTTTCTGGAATGGAAATACAGATGAACAGAAGAAAAATAGTAAATTTACCAGCAAAAAAATAAACTGCACTTTCACCATATGGCCCTTTAGTTAAAAGCCATAAAGACAACTCTCCAGGGTTGTGTCAACAAAACCATCAAGGCACATGTCCAGAGATGCATTTAACATGAGCCACATGTGGCCCCAAACCACCCCTCAGTCTGGCAAATGCTTGTGTCATTGATGCATCTAAACACTGCTACGTGATGTCTAGAGTGTTCCCACAGTCACCAAGTCCTTTGATCACCACCATCTGGCAAGGAAATACACTGGCCTCACCCCTATCCTCTTTGCTGGCTCTGAATTCTTGCTTTACAGATCTACCAAGAACCAAAAACCTCCATTGACTGGTACCAACCACAGCAAACTTGGAGAGTAGACAGGTCAAAAGCTTAAAATCATAACAACAAAAAGAAAACAAACAAGCCTGAGAGAGAAATGGATGTAGGACATGAATAGACAGTTCATACAAAGGGAAATTCAAAAGGCTCTTCAATGTGTAAAAAGATATTCATGGTCATCAAAGAAAAATGTAATTTCTCATAGAGGTCCCAATTTTTACCTTATCAAGAAAAAATATTGGCAGAGAGTAAAGAATATGATGACACTCTGGGTTAAAAAACAAGGGGAGAATTTAGATCCTGTAGGTAGTCTCTGTGGAGCATTAACCCCCCCCCCCCATCTCTGAATAATCCCACTAGTAGGAATTATTCTCCATGTATATACCACCCCTAGGGTGCTGATGATGGCAATGTCACACTGCAGGGCTATTCAATGCAGCCTGTTTAACAGAGAGATTAGAAACAAACTAAATGCCTACCAGAGCAGCTGCTTAAACAAACAGGTGACTTTATATGGACAATAGGGAAGTTCTCCATATTACACAGTTAAAGTGACAGAAGCAGAAGGGTGCTGACCATCGTGTGCTTTCAGCTGTGTGATGTACTGAATCAATGCACAACATAAATGCATACATGCACATACACATGCCTATAATCTGATGTCATGTGTGTCCCTGGGCACATCAGGGCACAGGTTTATATCCATACTACTATAGATATCTAGAAGTACCTATAAGAAAATCGTGAGAGCAATTTCTTTCTGGGAAATGCAAAATGCAGAGATGAAGGACAGAAGGGGCAGGGATGGTGTTTTATTCTCACCCTGTACCCTTTTATAATTGGATGCATCTGCATGTATTGCTTTGTAAAAAAATATATTTACAATTCTATTCCTCCTATCAATTTCTATATAAAAGAAATATGTAAGTTGCTTGATGTTCCTTTAGTCATTATATCATTGTATTACATGTATATACACTCTTCCACTATATATACATACTCTTCCTCTCTCTCTCTCTCTCTCTCTCTCTCTCTCTCTCTATATATATATATATATATATGCATGCAAGGGGATGAATGGATGAATGGTGGGAATAAATCAAGAGAAGCAGGGAATACTGGAAAAGATGGAAGTCTATGCAGACATGGAAGCAAACCATATTTATACTCAACCATATGGAAAAATGTTTAAAAACACCTTTAAATGAGAATGAATCCATACTGCCATGGCCCCATGTATACTTAAAGTTCAAACACATGCAAAACAAAACTAGTGACATGTATTAGGTGGAAAAGGAGTTATTGCTATAAAAATGAGCATGGAATTTACCTCTGCAGAGGTGGGAAGGAGGGAGGGAAAGGTGGCGATGACTGGGGGATGTCCACATCATTTGCCATGTGCCCATGATTGGTATGGAAGTTAGTGCCGCTTGGATTCACTTAAAAATTATCTGATCAGCTATGCACTTGTGTTTTATGTACTTTTTGGTATCATAAAATGTTTTGATAGAAAAGAGTCAACAAAGATAAGCCATAAGGAAAAGTAGAGATATAAGGGGTACTCATGATGGCAAGAAGAATTGAGAAAATTGATGAGCTGGCAGGTCAGAAAGCCAGCTCTCGGGTTGGGGCTGAGGCTCAGCGGTAGCACACTTGCTTGGCACGTGTGAGGCACTGGGTTCGATTCTCAGCACCACATATAAATAAATAAAGGTCTATCAACAACGAAAAAAGATATTTAAAAAAAGAAAGAAAGAAAGCCAGGTCTCCTGAGGGGCACTGGATGGCTGTGGCCTGAAGGGGGCGGGTCAAGTCCGGTGGGAATTAAGTGGGCCCTGAAAAAGGCACACTCATACACTGCTGGTGCAGTCAATATGGAAAGCAGTATGGAGATTTCTTGGAAAATTGGGAATGGAACCACCATTTGACCCAGCTATTCCTTTCCTCAGTCTATATCCAAAGGACTTAAAAACAGCATACTATAGGGACACAGCCACATCAATGTTTATAGCAGCACAATTCACAATAGCTAAACTGTGGAACCAAATTAGATGCCCTTCAGTTAATGAATGGATAACGAAAATGTGGTGTATATTCACACAATGGAATACTATTCAGCATTAAAAGAGAATAAAATTATGGCATTTGCAGGTAAATGGATGGAGTTGGAGAATATAATGCTAAGTGAAGTAAACCAATCCCCAAAAACCAAGTGCCGAATGTTTTCTTCGATATAAGGAGGCTGATTCTTAATGGGGTTGGAGGGGAGCATGGGTGGATTATACAAACTCTACACAGAGCAAAGGGGAGGGAGCAGAAGGGAGGGAGCATGGGGTAGGAAAGACGGTGGAATGAGATGGACATCATTTCCCTAAGTACATGTATGAAGACATGAATGGTGTGACTCTACTTTGTGAACAACCAGAGATATGAAAAATTGTGCTCTTCATGTATACTATGAATTGTAATGCATTCTGCTGTCATGTATAACAAATTAGAATAAAAAAGGAGTATCGCCATCTCTCCTTGCCTGGCGACCTAATGCTAGGTTCACAAAATCTGACTATTTCAATAACTCAAGAAAACAACAAAGAAAGCATGCAATCACACAGAATTACCTTTTCAATAATCCAGAGATGGCTTTGTGACCTTAAGGGTCCTTGGAAAGAGAGACAGCCACTGGAATTGTTTATTCTTATATAGAGAACACACAAGGGGAGGTTCCATGGAACATTCTATCCCAAAAAGGGCAAAGGGGTAAGATTACAAAGGAACAGTTGAGTGTCGCTCAATCCCTCTGGGTGCCGCCTACTCCTAGGGCCCTCTCTTGTTATCCCAGTGAGGGAAAAGCATGAGTCACGAGTTAGGGCACTACCACACCAGACTACAGCAATCTTTCAGATCCCCATGGTGCATCAGGACTTAAAGTTTGCGTGTGCATTTGGAGTGGCTCCCCACAAAAAAGATTAAAAAAAAAAGAAGAAGAAGTGTGCCCTGTCCTCTCTTACCCCTTATGCCCAGCCTCTCTCAGGTTGCACATTGGTCACTGGGTCCTAAATATACTAGTCTTTCCAATACAGCATAGGCCCAGAACAGAAAGTGACCATCAAACCATAAAATTGCCCTGCCTAGGAGGGTGGATACAGCTCATCTTCCTGCGGCCAAGGGTTCTGGTTTCCTGAGACTCAACTTCTACCCACATTGTCTATAAAACCCATGGATAGAGAAAGTGTAGGTCAGCTGCAATAGTTATCACCTAGAGCAGCAGTTCTCAAAGTGAGGGTTCCAGACCAGCATCAGCATCTGGGAACTTGTTAGAAATGTCAGTTCTCAGGCCTCCCACCAGAATGATGCCATCAGAAATGGTGGGATGCAGCCCAGCAGTGTCTCATGAGCCCCCCCCATGTAATCCTTATACACAGTGAAGTTTGAGAACCACTGGTATGGAATAAGAGATGTGAAACCCATTTCAAAGAGAAACCACCTGTCAAGCAAGCCCAATCCCAACTCCCAAGGTGTCATTGTCTAGCCAGGGTAGGGGTATAGAGGGAGACCTACCCAGAATTCTGAAAGTGTCCTAATGATAAACACTTGGCTGGTGGGAATTCCAATCCATCCAGGGGTGGACTGTCAGGGAATACTTTTTGGAAGAGCTGCCCTTGCATTGATTTCTTAGAAACCACCTCAGATTATGCAAGTAAAGGAAGAGGAGAGAGGGGAAGGGCTTCCAGGCAAATGGGACAGTATCAGCAAGAGCACAGAAAGGACACTGTGTGGACTAGCGGCATGACCCTGGATCTGGTTAGAAATGAAGGGACGCAGCCCAGCCTTCCAGCGCAGGAATCTATACTTTAACAAGAACCCCAGATGGATTCCATGTCCCAGGACTCTGAGAAGCCCTGCTCCAGATCCTAGTTGAATCTCCAAAAGGGTCTCTTAATATATCCCAATGCCTGGGCCCCACCCCAGGGATTCCACTTTAGTCAGAGGCCCAGCAGAGATCCCAGGTATTCTAGTTAACAGGCGAGGCTTGGCTGCAGTGTCTGAGAGCACTGCTCAACCAGTGGTTTTCTCGCTGAAGCAATAAACAGGCCCACGGCCCCCATCAGGTTTGAGCAAGTGAGGTATCCTCAGGTTTTGACTGTTTTTTAAAATTTGCCCTCACCCCCTCATTGAGACATCAGGCCCTGGGGAATGAGGAACCTGGGGATCCCCTGGGGACCTTGGGTCCAGGAGCAGCCAGAGGTTCTGCATTTCTAATTAGCACAGAGATGGTGCTGGTGGGTGGACAGGCCTTGAGTCAAAGGCTGTCAGGGATGGGCTGTTTTGCTGATGCAGGTTGAACCTGCCTGAAGTCATTTGAAATGATGGATTCTCCGCTGGCTTCACCCAGAACTACTGTCTCAGTGGCCCTACAGGTTAGGCACCTGGGAAGCTTTCAAAGCTCCAAGCACAGGCAGCACTGAGAACCCCATCAGTGTAATGGCCAGTGCCTTCCTGAGGTGGCATCAATCATTGTAAGTCTATTTTGGAAGCTCCAAACCAGCAGGGAGAAAAACACCAGTAGCATTAGGTCTCCATGAGCCAGAGCTTCTCAAAGTTTGGTCATAAACACATTAGTAAAAAAACAAGTTCTATAAAGCAAGACACCCAGCCTCAACCCCACCCCATCCCTCTATTACTAATCTCTCAGTGAAGGAAGCTCTCCCCCGACACCCTATGTTACAAGCCACCTGTCCTCTGGTGTAATTCTATGCGCCCAAGTTGGAAGAGTGTGTGTGTGTGTGTGTGTGTGTGTGTGTGTGTGTGTGAGACAGAGAGAGAGAGAACAATAGATATCTAGATCCTTACTCCTTTACGTGACCAGTTCCTTCCTTTCCATCCTTTAGATTCTTGCTTTAGGTTCTCACTGGGTTACTCCACCCTCTTCTCTCCACTGCTGCTAAAGAGGGCTCCCTAACAACTTCATGCCCTCCCCGCGCCACATTCAATGCCTATTTTGTGCTCTGCATGGGACAGACATGGCCCAGGTCAGCATGAAGCCAACACTCCAAAGGGGGGGTGGGCTTCATCTGTCACACCATCCCTCAAGGACTTCCTAAATGCATCAGGAGTCTGAAGGGAAGTACAAGGGGCTTGAGACCCCTGAGGGGATCTGGTCTAGCCCAGGGTTGAGAGTCAAAGAACTCCCCTCTAAGGAGGTGACACCCACGACAACCTGAAGGGTGAGAAGGAGCCAGTCACAGGCAGGGGCTGCTCTAGGCAGTGGCTGTAGACGGGTGGGTGGGAAAGGCTCAGGTGACCCAGGGACTGAGGACAGGACAAGGCGTCCGTGGTGAATAAGGCTTCGGGCAGCCAGGCCAGCCAGGAGAGAAGGTTGAGCCAAACCACACTGGCTGAGGGCCAGGGAGGAGCCAGAATGGGATCCAGAGCAACGGAATCTTTTTCTAGGATGAGGACCGGCGGAGGGGAGCAGCGCCAGCCCAGAGGCGGCTGGGGAAGGTGGCTGCTGCTCCACTCACCACGTTATTTTTAGCCCCAAATTCTTCAGGATGGTGTGCAAGCTCGTAAGCAGGACTTCGTCCCCCATCATAGCTCTAAGAATACTTTGCAGTTCCTTGAACCCCCAGCTCCTTGGAGCCTTTCTTCATGCGTCTGAGGCCTCTGGGCTCAATCACCCCTCACTCTCTCTTGCTCAGGACTGAGCTCAGGTAAGCCCAGCTGGTTCCCCACTCATTCACAAACCCCCTAGAGAGCAAGCAGGTATGGAGCCCAGGGCTCCAAAACTAGCTCAGAGTAGGACAGGTCGGCCCTCAGGCCCTCACAGCACTGACACGATCATCTACAGTGAGTCACTCAGGTTTTACACTCTGCAGTGATAGGAAGGAGACCAGGCACATTCCCTGGGGCATCCTCATTCCCCAGGGCCTGATGTCAGTGCCTCCGCATGCCTCCAGCATTCCACCTTTCCTCCTGCTATAGAGCTTCTGGATGTCGGCCCCTTTGGTCCCACAGGTCTCTCCCTTCCCCTAATGAATTCCCCTCATCCTTCACATACAGGCCCATCAAGTCATGTATGAATGAGGCTTTCTGGTTTCACCGCCTTGGCTTTGGCTCGGCTGTTCTGCATGAGCCGGGGCGGCCTTTCCCAGGGAAGATGGCATGGAAGGGAAAAGCTTATGGTGGCAGAGGCAGGAATGTCACCCAAAGTTCCTTAATATGTAGACAAATTGATCACTGGGAGAACTGTTATTGATCCAGACGTTTATCCATCCATTGCTCTTGGATTTGGGGAGGGAATCATCTGTTAATAAGAAAGAAGGACTCTGCAGTTTTAGCTGTTTTGAGGGCTGGGGCAGGAGAATCCAAATACTCCAAAGTGAAGAGGAGATGATGGGTGGGCAGATGACGTTTTGGATTTGAAGTGAACAATATTAAGAGAGTACTGCAGGGTGGGAGGTAACAATAGTTGATATTTATTTAGCACTTACTGCATGCCCCAAAGCAGACCTAAGTCCTTCATATTTACTTTCTGATTTAATCCTTACAATCACCCTATAGAGTAGGCCTTGGTATGAAGCCCATTTTTCAGATGAGGACATTGAGGCACACAGAGGGGAAGTCCCGTCCTCAAGGTCACATAGCTAGAATGAAATGAAGGCAGGACCAGAGCCCACGTGGTCTGAGCCTGGCTCTCTCTTCTTAAACACCACTCAGAGTGACAAATGGGGAATAGGTGCATGAAAAAGGTGAGCTGCTTACAGAAGCATCTGCAGACACAGTGTGAATGGGGACAGGAACCTACAAAGGGTGAAGGAGGAAGGAACAGAAGGAAGGAGAGATAGGAGGCTCTGCTAGGAAGTTCAGACGCTTCAGAGCAAACAGCAGTGGAGGATGAGAGTTGACAGAAGGTCAGTGGGCTTGGCACCTGGCTTCTTGGTGACGTTGAAAAGAGCATTATCTGTCTGGTGGCAGGGCAGCCTGCAGAGGGAAGAACCCAGCCCAATGGGAGAATGGGATGATCCATGACGGATTTCCAGAATTTTGGCCATGAAAGCAGGAGGCAGAACATCCACCTGATTTGGAAGGCAGGGTTTGGGTCAGAAGTGTGCAGATGTGTGAGCCAGCCACAGCTGGAAGGCCCAAGGACAGATAAAACAACTTTGCAAGGAGGCTGGGGGCTGTGTTCACATCCCATGCAGAGGCTCACAGGACCCAGTCACTATGTGCCAACCAGAAACCCTCTCTGGGGCACTAATTTCTTCCCTAGGACTGTGTCTCTGAGCTGGTTCCTGCTGGCACAGAATTACCCAAGGAGTTGGTCTGGGTCACAAGAATCAGGGGTGGTTGGCTTAAAAAAAACAGCATCCCACAGTCAAGGAATTATAGGAACTCTGGATGAATGAAGTTCAACTGGTTTCTTTGAAGCTAAAACTTCTTGGATCTTTCTATACTCATGGACAGAGAACAAGAATCCCAAGTTTCCGGTCTCTGGGTTTGTGTCCGGGACCATCTAGCAGAACCAGTGTTCTCCTGTGTTCACCAGGAAAGGCAAGTGTTGGCCCATTAGCCTGGAAAACATTCCTGCTGGTTCCTGCCAGCACTTTACTAAGGGTAAAGTTACCCCAGCGACTCTGCCTGCTTATCTCTTCCTCCACGTGCATTCTAGCAGCGTGTTTGCTCTTGTTCTTGATTCTCACAGCACACAATGAAGGTCCTTCAAGGGAAAAACACTTTCAATGGGTCTCTCAAAACTCTTGTTGAACATGAAAGCTCAGCTGGCTGGGGCATTTTCATTCTTTTAAAAAAGAAAAACCAACTTTCTGGGTGACGAGGATGTCATTAAAGAAATGACCTGGGCTCATGGGCTGCCGGAATGGGGGCTGGGCCCAGGGCTACTCAGCCCTCTGACACTTCACAGGGTGACTCATGCTCTGGTGTCCCAAGAATTGAATTCCTGGAAGGAAATTATCCATGGTGTACGGTGTCAAGAAAGACAGATGAGGGTGATCTCAACCTTGACTGAGAAATGCCCAAGAGAGAAAAGAAAGGAAGGAAGGGAGGAAGGGAGGGAGGGAGGAGAAAGAAAGAACCCATCGAGAAGGGAAGAGAGAGTGAGGGGGAGGGGGAGGGAGGGAGAAAATAGGAGGAGGAAGAGGAGAAGGGGATGTGGGCGGGGGGAAGGGAGGCAGGAGGGAGAGCATCATGGGGATGCCGGGCAGAAGTGAAATGGGAAGGAAGAGGTCGATCACTTACTGAAAAGTCCTTTGTGTGCTTGGGAAAGACAAATAGAGTTGTTGGAGTAATAACTTTTGTAACAAATCACAGGCAGTCATTTGACAGAGGTTTTGGAAAATGAGAACCACTAAAATCCCCTAGGAATATAAACCATCTTTGGAAAAGACTGTGAGCCAAGATCAAGACTAAGCGCTGTCAAAGCCCATATTATAAGGGTAGAAATCTACAAAACAGATGCTCTGGAAAATGAATGAGTAGGAAAGGGCCCTGACCACCAGAATGTGCAGGCAGAGGTGGAAAAACACAGAGGCAAGGTTTCTACCCACTATGTGCTCCTCTGACATTTCAGCAGGCACCCAACCCCAGTCCCTTTGCTGCATCCTGGGACCACACATCTGACCGTGTGGCACCAGGTACCAACAGGAAAGTTTACCCTTCACCCCACAGAGCCAATTCTCCTGCCAACTCACCAGGTATCTACAGACTGCAGAGATCGTGAGGTTGTGATAGGAGACTCAAGTGGCAGAGGGAAGGAATGAGGAAGAAGCAAGTTTTATTCACTCTCTGGGCAATCACCTAGAACTCCCTTGCAACCTGTCTGGCTACTACCTCAGCTGAATCTCCATTCCACTAATACCCAATCTGCACCTCTTATGACAGAGACCACCTTCCCGTCCAGATTGGTGGTGATTCCATCTTATTTTTGCTCAGCGATCATGATTTTAGTACCTTCTGCTTTAGGACAGAAAGCCCATTAGGTCAATTCTCAATACCTTAAATTCACACCCAGAAGCCCTCATTCAGGTCTCATTCATCTAAATGCTGGATAGGGACAGCTGGAGGACCAAGGATCCACGTGGGTCCTGGCTTCCCAGCGTTCTGAGCCTGTGGAGGGATGGGGGCCCTCATGGATCCCTACAGGTCCGCTGTAGAGTGACCCATCCTGACCAAGACAAGAAGAATCAGTACAGCAGTGGGATTTCATGGTGTCTCGAGTTCTTTTCTACAGGTAAAAACTGTTCAGAAAAAGAACAACAGCTTCACCAGGTGGCAGATCTCAAAGGGGGAAAAAAGTAGGGGGCAAGGAGTGACAGCAGGACAGAACTGCCCAGACAGACTCTGGGGAAACCAAATGAAACCAGACTTCTTTGTGATGAAGCAGTAGGAGACACAGCTGGAGAGGTGGAGGCAGCAGTGTGGGGTGACCTCTTTGAATGGCAAAACGCAGTTCCCTCTGCTAGACTCTGAGCAGCCACAGAAGAAGTGGCTCAGCTTCCGAGGGAGCAGAAGAGCCTCGGGGAGGCCACGTGTGTTTACAGGCTGGGTGAACCAGCAGGAAACAGAAAACAGAGAAAAAAACACAATGGTGAAAGCAAGCCACACTCTGTCTCCCTAAGTGACCTGCTGTCCGTGGCCACCTCTAGGTGATGTGGGCAGAGTTGAATAGTTGCAACAGAGTCTGTGTGGTCCACAAAGCCTACAATATTTCCTGTCCAGCCATTTACATGAAAAGTCCCCTCCTCTAGACTCCACCCCTGAAGCCAGCCTGACTCCTGCAGGTGGCACGGCTGCTGCCCGACGGGGCCCCTCGTGGCAAGTAGAGGCTCATTAAAAAATTCCTGCCACACAGCCAAAGCCATTTTATATTCACAAATGACTGAACAAAAGGTATGGGAACGCCAGACTACCGTGAAATGCCAGGTGCACAAGGTGAAGGTGCTGAGAGGCTCAAATCTGGTCCTGCTGGTCCTACACAACATACAGTCCTTGACAATCGAATGTTCCAACATTACTCCCCAGAAAGGCCCTTGCTTCCGAAATAACTTTGAGAAATTCCCCTCACTAAGTGGCAACCCAAACTCTGGTGGCAAAAAAAGAAAGGGATAAATTTTAAAAAGGGGCACCTTCCAGTTAATGTGTTAAAGTACATTTAGTTGGGCATGACCTAGGAATTGTCCCAGAATATCCCCCTTGTTCATCCATTACTGGCATGTGAGCCCACACACAAGCATACACCGCTACCATTTCTTAATTATGGAGCCAAATTAATTTATACACACGTGTGTGTGTGCACACAAGTGATCATTGATATAATTTATGCCAAAAATTTAACAATGCAAATAATTGGCTTCCAAGGATTGATTGATATGTGTATTTTTTAAATTCTTGGAGGCAGTAACGAGCAAATCCTTCCACATACAACTCGATTTTAAGACACACTAACCAAGACCTTCTATTTTCTCCTCCACAGGACTTGTGAGGTCTGGCCTTTCAGCCTGCCATGCTGAGGGCGACGGGTACTTGTCCAAGCCCATCCTAGGAGGAGATCAGAAAAGGAAGAGGCCCTCCTAGGCCATGTGAAACAGACGGTTCTCCTTGGCATAGGTCATGCCGTGACCCGTGTGAGCATCTACAGTGTGTTCCCCAGCCATGAGCCTCCAGCTACCTTTCCTGAAGGTGTCCCGGCCTTGCTCGGCTTCTCTGTTGATCTGATTCTGCTCTGGCTCAGCGGCAGGGCCCTGGTCATCCAGCTCATCTTCGGTTTCATCATCGCTGTAGGGAACCACTTCATCATTGGGCTGAGAATCCTCCTCAAATGTTGTTTCTGAGTCTCTTTCCGTGGTCATTCTGCTGGCGAACTGGGACTATCTGGTGGGAAACAAAGCAAACCAGGGAAAATTATTGGCTGCTGCCCAGGTTTTGGTTGTGGGTCTCTACCCAGGAAAATAAATTTAGTGGTCACACCCAACATCAAAAAGCCAATCCCACAAAACCAAAGGCGGAATGTTTTCTCTAATATACGGTGGTGCTAATTCACAATAAGGCAGGGGGCACTAAGGAAGAATAATAGGGTTACCTTAAATTAGGTAGAGGGAAGTGAGGGGAGGGGAGGGGAGGGGATATGGGGATAGGTAAGACTGTAGAATGAAACAGACATTATTACTGTATGTATATATGTGACGACATGACCAATATGATTCTGCAACATGTACACTGAGAAATTATATCCCATCTATGTATGATATATTAAAGTACATAAATGCATTCTACTGTTATGTATAACTAATTAAAAGAAATTTTTAAAATTAAAAAAAAAATACAATAAAATAGCCAGGTGCGGTGGTGAACACCTGCAATCCCAGTGGATCGGGAGGCTGAGACAGGCTGGGGTTATGGCTCAGTGGTTGAGGGCCCCTGAGATCAATCCCAGGTACAAAAAAACAAAACAAACAAAACAAAAACAAATTAAACAGACTAAATTAAACAGACTAAAAAATATCAGAGTATTGTTCACGTGGTAAGAATAAGTGTCATTTGTTAAAAGTTTCATAAAAGTCTCTCTCACACACACACACACACCACATTTATCTGCATTGTGGTATGGATGGAATTGAATTTCTTAGGCTGACAGAGTTGGAAAACCACTGCCCTGAGAGGCCTGGTTTCTGCTAATGCTAATGAGCCTTTGTTCTGTAACACATTTTAAATACAACCTGAGGTCCTCGAATTTCACTGGTGACTTTGAGGGATCTCACCTCACCTTTCCACCTCCACTCACTCCCCTATCTGGAGTTTGTGTACCTACTACTGCATAAAGCAACTGTACATAACTAAGAAGGACACACATTTAGTTATATTTATGTTAGGAAACGTTTACATAAATGGCTCAGGTTGCTCAAGGACAGACATACAACCTGGACTATTTACACAAGCCTCACATTGCCAGGGACTCAGTATTGTTACTAATAGCAGCTCACATTTATTTGGTGTTAACTTTGCACCAGGCCTTACACGAGGAGCTTGGTAGACATTGGCTCCCTAAAACTTCTAATGTCACCCTGATGAAGGTATTATTGTTACTTGTACTGAGAAGACAATCAAAACTCTAAGACATTAAATAACTTGCACAGTAATTATTAACATTGTGCAGAAAAAAAAATTGCTTTCCAAGGAGAGGTCTCCTGTACTCCATGTATGTTATAAATTATTATGTATTTTAATTTGAGTTTAAATTGCTTTGAGCGGAAGTATTTAACCAACTTCATGTTTGACACCAAACCTAGCATCTTGGGCATCTAAAATAATTTTTATACTTCAGAAAATACTTCTTTGAGGATTTTTATCCAGTGTACTTAAAACAGTAAAAACCAGAAGCAACCTGGATGCCCAAGAATTACTGATTGTGTAGATGAATCATTGCATCTTTATACGGTGGGACAGTTTACACTAATTTAGACTATGATTGGCAGAGCATTTAGTGATATCAAAAAAGTCCAAACACATTAAATTGAAAGGTGAGTTATAAATCCACATGTCCAGAATAGTCCCAAAGTTTCGAAAACTGATGTGCATTATTTTTAAGTGAAAGGACCCATATCACGTGCTTAACTCAGTTGATAGCCCACAGTGAGAATTTGATAAACAGCTATTATTATTGTTAGCTATTATCTTCATATTTAGAAAACTAGAAGTGGGTGGGTATCTGTCACTGTGAGCTTTTCCATCTCCAGAGTTACCTGTACAATGTTTTCTCTGTCCCTCATTGGGAAGTAATAAGTTAGACTATTATCCCCTTTAAAATATGAATCTACTTAATTTGTAGACTTCAGCTCAGGTATTAAACTTTTTGCTCTCCAAATATAAGTCTATTTAAAAATTTCTAAACTCTTAAAGGAAAATTTCACCAAAATAAATTTCAAGAACAAAAATAATATAAGAATGGCTACCATGTATTGGGCTCCCACTGTGTACAGAGCAGGGCAACCCATGAGACAGATGTCATTATTCGATCTTACAAATACGGAGACCGAGGCTCAGCTGGTGATTGGCAGTTAGGATCCAAGCTCTCCACTAAAGGCGTATATAAAATATTGAACTATCTAAAAGCACTGTATAGAACGTTTTTTATTTGGTAACATGCATACCACATGATTTTTCCACTTTGACCATTGTGTTAGTCCATTTTCTGTTCTTATGTACAATAGAATACTCAAGACTACTGGAGTAAGAAGAATCAAGGTTCATGTAGCTCACAGTTCAAGAGTCACGGGAAGTCCAAGGACAGGTGCCACCTGCCCAAATACCTGGCGAGGCCTTCTTGCTGATCCTGACATGTGACAGGCATCACATGGCAAGACAGCAGTCACTCCAGCTCAGGTCTTTCTGCCTCTTCTTATAAAGCCACTAATACCATCCCAGGACCCTCATGACCTCATCTAATCTGCATTACCTCCCAAAGGCCCACCTCCAAATGCCATTGACAGATGACTCTGGGAGTTTGGTTTTGCACACATGAATTCTGGGAACATGCCCACATCACAACATTCGGTTTTGAATGTTGTTCAGTGGCATTAGGTCCACCGTATAGAAACATTTGGCAAGCTATTATTTTCATCATTGCTCCCAAACTCCCAAGCATCTGGATGCTTCTTTTCCCTGTTAGAGCCTGCATCCAGTTCTTCCAGGTTGAGGGAGGGGCAGACAACTGTGAAGGAACAGATCCAAGTGAGCAAGGTGTGTGTCTCCAACCTCCACCACCCAGACAGATCTGGAGAGGCTGAGTTGGAGGGCAGAGGCAGGGCGCACCAAGGTCAAGTTCTCTGGCTGTGTGTGTAATGCAGACACACACAGGAATCACGCAACTCTGTCAATTAAGACAACCAAGGAAAAACTAGGATGGAATCACTTCTTTGAAGTCTTAAGTGGTATAAGGAAGCTTTCCAAACCTGAACCATCCTCCCTGAAGACAGGCACAACAGACAGGATGGATTTGGAAACTTTTTAACATCCTTAGCCCTGCTCCATGATACTGAAGACAGGGGCACCTTAATCAGCATCCATTAAGCACCTGTGAGGTCCAAAGCACTAGAATCCTGGAAACAGAACCACTTAGAGACTTTCGGGTTATTGAGGGATAGACATATAAGCTGCCAAGAATGGCCAGAGGGTACAGCAAGACTGGCCCCAAACACCTCCGGTCCATCCCCTCCTCTCCATCCCATGGCCACCAACCTCACTCAGGACACTGTCATACCTCTCCCAAAATGAGGCAGAGGCCTCTAAGTAAACTTTCCATAATGAACCTTCACACAGCCACCAGAGTCGTGCCGTTATCCATTGCTATGGATTGATTTTGTGGCTCCAAATCCCGCAGTTCACATGCTCAAAGTCTGTAGACCTTTAAGGACACACTTAAGGTTAAACAAGGACATCAGGCTGAGGCCCCCATGCGGCAATACCAATGCCCTTATAAGAAGAAGAACACACACCAAAGATCTCTCCTCCTCCACATGCACACAGGGAAATGACCACGAAAGAGGACAGCAAGATGACAATTGTCTACAAGTCAGAGCAACAGGCCTTACCAGAAGCCAACACTGTTGGTACCTCAGCCTTGGACTTCAGTCTCTACAACTATGAGAAAATAAGTGTGTCTCGTTCTGCCACCCAGGCTGTGGTATTTTGTCATGGCAGCCTGGGTAGACTCAAACGCTGCGGTTTCTCTCTGTGCTCCAGCTGCACAGTCTTCCCAACTCCAAGAGCTCTCCAGACTCCTCCTTCTCAGTCCCTTGGGTCTGCTTTGCTTTCTTAAGCAAATAAGCCCTTCCTACCTTGGGGCATTTGCACAGGCTGGTTCTTCTGCTGAAATGCTCTTCTCCTGGTTCCTTGCATGACTGTTTCCTCATTCTTTAAGTCTCCACTTTAAAGTTCCCTTCCACTGATGGCATTGAACAGGTATCTGCCCTCCTCTTTTGCTACCACTGGCCTCCTGAACACTGACGATTCTGCTTCCTTCCTAGTGCTTACCACAATTTATAAATACATACTTGCTTTTACTTACTTATCATCTGCCTCTCCCACTAGACCACAAGAACAGAGCACAGTCTGGGAAATCCTCAGTACCACACAGTTGACTAGGAAATCCTCAGTACCACACAGTTGACTTTCAAAGACTTGGAGGAAAAGCAAATCCATCTTCAAAAAAAAAGTCCTGGAGGACTCTGAGAACCAAAGTTCCTCCCCATCCATCTACGTTCATATCTACCACACAGCCACAGATTCCAACAGTCACCGGATGAAGGATAAATGCTTGAGGGCAATGGTGAGGGAGAAGAGGAGCAGACAAGTCAAGAAGCCCTGCACGATGCAGCTTTTGTAGGAGTCTGACTCATTCAAGGCCAACAAAAACTTATTACCTGAGATTTTATCATGCACACAAAATGAAACGAGGCTTCCGGTAAGATACTGCAGGTTTTAAAGGTGAGGACCCATCTCTCTTGCTTATCATAGTAACTCCAGCACCTGGTACAGGTGTCTGCTACAGAGAACCCAGTTTCCCCTCGGTCCTAAGAGGCTTATAGTCTAGGCAGCAGGTGGCAATTATATCCCAGGACCATTGGCCATTCTGCCTGTTTTCTTAGGCCTTACGGGACACACCTTTGCTCATTTCTTTATGAGCTGTCTCTGGATGCTTCAGCACTACTATGGCAAAACAGAATACAGACATTTGCAATTGAGACTGTATAGCCTCAAGGTCTAAGGTATTTACTACCTGACCCCTTATAGACCAAGTCTTCGGACCCCTGAACTAAAAGGAACAGTAATAAGAGACAACGAGTAATCAAAACAAGTGGTCAACATCGAAAGCCCAAAGCCAGATGAAGCTGGTATCCACGTGGGTAAATCATGTGGGCTCTGAGAATGTGAAGTACACTAGCAGGGGCAGTGGTGGGAAAATGTCCTTAAATAATACCGTTGCCCTGTTGATTCTGGGGTATTTCCCCTTTAATTTTTTTCAAAGCTGAGTAACTAGGAAAGGTGCAATTTCAAAAGCTAGAGGGACAGTAGTCATCAGGTGACAACACTGTGGGTGTGCATGTTGTAATAGAGCCATGTCCAGTTCAATGGGCTATTTTGTCATTAATCCATGTACTTATAATCATGTATTGAAAGTAAAAGTGTACAAACACAGCAAGTGGGCAGAAATCTATGCATATTTAAAAAAAAATTCATCAAGGTGATGCAGCATTCATGAATTTTTCTGGTCACATATCTTTAGAAAACTATCCTTAATTAGCTTAGCTATACAGGAGTACTAAATTGCTTAGTGTTTCATATTTCTATATAGATAGACATATTAAAACACATGCTGTGTACTTTTTTTGGTATTGGGGATTGAACCCAGGGGTGCTCTATTGCTGAGCTACATTCCTAGCCCTCTTTTTTTTTTTTTTCTATTTTTTTATTTTGAGACAGAATTTCACTAAGTTGTTGAGGCTGCCTTCCAACTTGTGATCCTCCTGCCCTAGCCTCCCACATCACTAGGATTACAGGCATGCACCGGGTCCACAATTTATACTTCTTAAAAATGAAGACTCACTGGATTTCAGTATGGTACTTAATATTATAATTTTATCAAATAAATATGTAATTTTACATTGACAGAGGTTAACAATCACAAATGGACTCCATTCAAATCAAATACACTTATGTCCTCCTCTGTGCATCCTTGTCCTCACAGGAATCTCATTCCAGAGATAATCACAGAAGAGGTGGTAGGAAAGTCACCCTCTCAAAGGACTGGATGGTTTAAATAGCTGCAAAGCATTAAACCCTGATGCACGTGGTCACCACAGAACGAACAATGCCAAGGATGTGAGTGGGTCTCTGGCAGGTCAACTTTGAAGACATTAGCCACAGGAAACAAATAAGGATCAGGCTAGATGACCTGGACATACAATAGGCCATCAGGAAACAGCGCTGGGTGTTGGGGAACAATTTTATGGTCACGCTCTAATGACAAGCAGTCAGAATGTTCCTGGGCCAAGTACTGCTGGTCCCCTAGCTCATGCCATAGCCACCCACTGCCAGAGAGCCGGGCCTGCTGCTGGGACTAAGAGGCAGCATGATTTATGGGAAAAAATATGGTCTGGATTCATTAGTTTGTAACTCAAGTATATTGTTTAACATTCTGGAAGCTTATGTTTAACATAGATTTTTTTAAAAAGCAGGGAGAAGGGATTATTTTTCACATATTGCAAGAGTTTATTTAGATAACTAATGGTTGTGAAAGCCCCTGGTAGTATGTAATAGATACAAGGTAGATGCTAAATTCCATCCCCTGCTTCTCCCTATTCTTTTTTTTTTTTTTTTTTTGGTAGTGAGGATTGAACTCAGGGGCACTTGACCACTGAGCCACATCCCCAGCTCTATTTTGTATTGTATTTAGAGACAGGGTCTCACTGAGTTGCTTAGCACCTTGATGTTGCTGAGGCTGGCTTTGAATTCAAGATCCTCCTGCCTTAGCCTCGGGGATCACTGGGATTACAGGCGTGTGACACCATGCCAGCTTGCTTCTTCCTATTCTTGAAAGACAAAGACTAAATCCACCATTGGGGGTGGTGGGGTCTCCTCAGCCTCCCTTTTCCCTCCCCAGAAAGAGGGTCTTGATACACAGAATGGTCAGAGCCTGCCACCTTACTAGTAGCCTTGTGCTATAGTCTGGCTATGGTTTGCTTCCCGTCCCCCATATGTTGGAAGCTGGAACCTTTAAAAGGAGGGGCCTAGTAGGAGGTCTTTGGTCAGTGCCTTCAGGAGGGATTGAGGGATTTCTCATGGAATTCTAGTTAGTTCTCTTGGGACTGTTGCTATACAAGCCTCTCTCTGGCTTCCTGTTTGGGGTGTGATCTCTGACTCTCAAAAGTGCTCCCACTACTGCAATCTGCCATAAGATGATACAGCCAAGGGGGAGTCCTTGCCAGAACTGTACCATATTATTTGGACTTTTAGTCTCCAAAAGTGTCAACTAAATAAACCTCTTTATAAGTTAGCCTGTCTCAGATATTTTGTTGTGGTAATAGAAAGCTGACTAGTACGCTTTGGGTTTCTATATTTCTAGAGTTTAATGTTCAGGATTTTGTGTAGGTTGCTGTTCTACCTTTACCATCTTCATGTGGTCAACAACCTCCTGGGCTATCCCCCAGACACAGCAGTCTATTTAGTAGATTCTGGACTTTTCTGCAGACCTGCCTAAAAAAGGCAAGGGTGGTGAAGAATAGGAAGGAAGGGCATCTATTGGATCAGAGCGTGGTATTAGAATTTTCTAGCTTTTAAGAAAGTGGTATCTTATTTCCCAGCTGGCTTTCTGGAGTATCCTGCCCTCTTGATCATAAGCCCCTGAACCTCTAACATCCATCATTCAAATATTGGCTACCAAATAACCAGGAAGTGAACAATTGAATGAAATCTATTCCCTTCGCAGGAGAGGAAGTGCTCAAGAGAGAGAAGGCGAACCTAGACAAGACAGAAGAGGAAACTAGACAAGAGAGAATTACTGTTTGGCCTTTGCAATAATAAGGCATAAAGTCGGTGTGATGAAGACGAAAACTTTCATTGCTATCACAAGGTTTCTAGACTTAAATGAAAGGAAAATAGGAACAAAAAATGTTGGAGTTTTGCCACTAGTTGCGACTGATCTGTGAGCATTTACAACAGCAGTGGAAACCCAGGGGCTTAGAGGGCCCAGTTCCCCAGTGAATGATGTCTTTGTTGTATAACTTGATCTGTGTCCAGGGAGGTCCCAGTTCAGACAGGAAGATTCAATATATTCATTTTCTGCTCATTTTCACCACATTTTTAAAAATAGCTTTAGAAGTCCTTGATAAGAAAGATAACTTTTCTCTTTCGTCCTTGATAAGAAAGAGAAATTCTCTTTCTTTCTTTCTTTTCTTTCTTTCTTTCTTTCGTTCATTCGTTCTTGTGCTGGGGATGGAGCCAGAGCCTCATACATCGTAGGTAAGTAAGCATTGTACCACTGAGCTACATTCCTAGCCAAGAGAACTCTGAAGCATGTTTTTGCATCGTTTAACTTTATTATTATTATTATTATTATTTTTAAATAGGGGCTGAAGCTGTAGCTCCGTGGCAGAGCACTTGCCTAGCATGTGTGAGGCACTGGGTTCAATTCTTAGCACCACATAAAAATAAACAATTAAAATAAAGACATGATGTCCATATACAACTATAAAAAAAAATTAAAAAAATATATATATATAGGTGAACTCAGAGGTGCTTCTAAGGAACAGGGGGTGAAGTCGTGGCTCAGAGAAACTTTTTTAACCCATGAATCAACGTCCTGGCTGAATTGTCTCTTTAGTGGTGATATTAATGTTATTAATTAATTAGTGGTTAGTCAATGGTAATATGAATTAACTTCCTTCATTTCACATTAGTTATTCCAGGCTTCTATTTGGCTTTGATTTGAGAGGAAAAGAAAAAAATATAACCCTTTTTGTGTTAGGAACTATGATTATTTGTTTCTGTAACATACAAGGTTCAAATTTAATCTAGATCTTAGATATGTTTTATTGCTATTGCTTCATGAGATTATTTGTTTAATTATCACTGTCATCAGGCTTGTCAGATTTTACTTTCAGGAATATTGGGTAGATTCCAAACAGGGTACAGCATGTATCTGGACTAACCAGGATAATAGAGATTTCTGCTGCTTTTAGATGGGTGCCCTACCTTGAAATCACTTGGAAATAATAGACTCTTATCATAGAATTATTACTGTTGTGATTAATGGAGTGTACGTTAGTTATCTTGCTGCATAGCAAATTACTCCAAAACTTAGCAGCTTAAACGAACATACATTTACCATCCCAGTGTTTATGACCAGATGTCTGAGCACAGTTTAACTGGATCTTCTGCTTCAGGGTTTCTCATGAGGCTGCAATTGAGGTCTCAGCCTGGCCTGGGGTCTCATCTGAAGGTGGGGCTGCGATAGAAATCTGCAAAATTCATTTCCTTAAGGGTTGTTGGACAAGGGAACCAGTGCTCTCTGGCTGTTGCCAGATGCCACTCAATTTCCTGCCCCTGAGCCTCTCAATGGTGACCATTGAAAAAATGCAGAGGGAATCTTGATACTTTGACTTTCCAGAGGAGAGCAGCCATTTTCGTTCTCTTGGATGAAGCTTCAAAGGATTTATGAGTTCCACACTGCCATGGGCTCCACAAGGCAGCCTAGTGACAATGATGCTTTCTTAGTGATGTGAGGTAGCTTCTTGCAGTTCACAAAGTATTGTTCAAAGTATTGTTCAAAGTATTGCAGTTGTCTCTCACAATTGTCATGGAAATATTCTGAGGTGTGCTGCTAGGCATTATCATTGTCATTTTACCAATGAGATACCTAAGGTGGTGGAGGAACATGCCCAAGGCTATTGAGCTCCTAGGTGGTAACATCAGACTGGATTCTGGTGTTTTCTCCATATATCCAGGGTCTATGCTCCAGGTGGCATAATAAATGCATCATGGATTCAGACTGCAATTAAAGCCCTGTCCAGGAAACACTAGAACCTACTCTAAACATCAACTGCCTTCCTCCTTCCACACACCTACTGTGCTAGTCAGCTTCCATTACTGTGATGAAATTCCTGAGGTTACCAAAAGAGGAAGGATTTATTTTGCCTCATAATCAAATTTCTTTCCATGACTGGTTAGCCCATTTCTTTTGGGCCTGTGGTAAGGCATGTACGTCAAGGTGGGAATTGGGGTGAAGGTGGCCTCTTCACCTCCTAGTGTCCAGGAAGTAAAAGAGAAACAGGAAGAGCCTGGGGTCCAACATCTCCTTTAAGGATGAAACACTAATGTTCCAACTTCCTTCATTAGGCCCACCCCCTAAAGGTTCTACAACGTATCAATAGTGCCATGGGATAGGGGCCAAGCCTTTCACACACAGGCCTTTGGGGGACGTTCAAGATCCAAATTATAGCACCTTCTTAGATCACCACTCATCATGAGAAGAACCTAAGCAAAAGAAATGAAGGACTTAAGCACAATAAATCCAACTTTGCAGTCGGCAGGCAGATCTATCCTATACCAATGAGCTATAAAAGTCAAAATGCTTCCCAGTATTTGTCACGTAAGACAGTGTGGGAGTCACAGAAGTGACCAGGAACTCAGGATGGATGGGAGCAGGACTTTCAGGAATGGGGAACAGCTAGAACTCAGACCCCGAGGCAGGCAAGTACGTGTGGAAAGACCAGGCACCTGCCCCGGGAAAGGATGTCTAAGAGAAGAGCCAGAAGAGGTTGACCAGAGGCAACCCTCCCAGCCACAAGGCCTTCCCAAGGATTCAGGGCTTGTTGGGGGGAGGGGTTGGGGGGGGGGTTAGTCTGTAAAGCTCCGTGGTTCCATCTTGCCCATCCCCTTCCAGCGCATTCAGCAACAACCAGGTGGGAAGCCCGCAGCAGCCGCCAAGAAGAATACGGTCCTGGATTAGGGTGGTGGCCGCTGGAAAAAAAAATGTGTTTAAAATCAAGGCAGGGCGGGGCCCCATTCCTTTGTCTGAAAAACCAAGGGGAAAAAGTACACAAAAGACTAGAGCTGGTTCCCAGAGGACAGTAATGCCAGACTTCTCAAAGTGTTTACTTAGGAGGCTGGGCTTCAATCCAAAATGTACTTTTACAATAAATAATGAAAGTTACCAGAAAAAAAAAAATCAGTGTTATTTTTACATTCAAGTCTCATCCTTACTGGTTAGGGACAATGGCCCTAGTTTGACTCCATTACTATTGTCACTATGATTAGGTTTCAAATATATATATATATATATATATATATATATATATATATATATATATATTCAGATGACATAAAATCAATGGAACTTCGTAATCGCCACTATGTGGAAGCCAACGTCCAGGGTAAAACAGGCCGTGCATTCGACTTAATATTGATGCCAGAAGAGTCATCGAGCTCTCAGTGTCAAGATGACACCAGAGAAAGATGTAAGAATTGGCATAGATTTTCAGAACTAAACATAAACCTCAGAACTTTCCGTCTGCAAACATATGGTTCTATATTTCCTGTCCAGATGCAGTGGGAACAGCAGGTTGCCATAAAAGGGTAGAAGGGCAGATGTGGTAAGTAAACAAGAGCGATAAACACATGTGGAAAGGATTCCTCTCACTAGTAACTAAGAAAGGCGAGTTAGTGAGAACACAGTCACCACTACGCCATTAGCAATATTCAATGACTCCATCCAGTGGGGCTGCCCAGGGGTGGATGAATCTGCCCTCTCTACAGCACTCTCACTCGCTGCTGTGATTCCTTATGGGAAATAAGACAGAGACACACTATGAATCCCGAACACTAAGGTCATCTCTGAACCAAGAATCTCATGTACAGAGATTTTTTTCCCAACAAATCCCATAAAAGAACTCTACTCAATTGTCGTAGTTAGCTATAAAAGGTAGGGATGGATATTCAAAGTCTAATAGGAAAATTGTTGTACAAATGTCTATGATTTTAATGTAGCCATTAAAAATGATAGCAATAGAAACACAGGAAATGCTTTCTGATATTAAATAGGGTCATAGTCAGAAACCCAAATTTGTCTATTATTGCAGCTTTGTAAATAATGTGTGTGGGGTGGGGGTGAGTTCACTGGTAGAGCACTTGCTTAGCATGCCCAAGGCCCTGGGTTCCATCCCAAGCACTGAAAAATAAACAAACAAATAAATAAAAATGTGTATTTGGGAAAGAACATTTGCATTGAAAGAAGATTCACAATTCTGTTTTTATTTCTAAAATAATCAGCAATTGATAATACCTAACTCCCTCTCATATCTATAGACTGCTGAGCAGTTACTTACATGTGAGGTACATTTTTAGAAAATCCTTACAACACACCCAAAAGGAAGAGATTGTCATCATTTTGTGAACTTGGAGAAATTACATCACTTCTCCAGGGTCACATGGTAAAGTTTCAGGTCTGTGTGTTCAAGTCCCTGATGATCTGTCACAGTCCTTAAACTGGGAGAAAAGTCATGCCAGGATATTGGTATTATGCCCACCCAAGTTTTATTAATGTCATTCTCTTTGCAAGTGACTACCAAACAAAAACAGTAGCATGAAAGTTAGTTCCGTGCAGAGGTGATCTCTGAGCAGAGAGCAGGGATGGTTTGCATGTCAGGACAGGAGAGACTTTGTGGCTTTTTCCTTTTGTTTTATCTTTCCCAGTCATTAGGGAGCAGATTCATCTCTTTGCTAAGGATTGTGGGTTGCATGAAACTCAGTCTTTCCTCTTAGGACCTTTGCTGATTGACACTGCAGGCCACTGAGGATCCCAAACCACTGATCTACACCAGATATCCTCACTTTGTCTGCTAAGGACAACTGGCCTTGAGTGTAGACAGAGGTCCAGGGACAATAATGACTTAAAAGTGAATAAATTTCCCAGTGATACCACCCAATCCTTCTTTAGTGATCTGTACTCAAACCTGTGACTTCAGCTGAGAACACAAACATAAATACACCTTAGTGTTTAAATGGACACTATGTGACTGTCACATGGAATATGATTTGAACAGCTCCTTGGTACCCTTCCTAGACCTATCCATAGATTCCTGCCTGTCTGTGATTATTCGGTAGAACCTCTCCTCTTTCCCCAAATCGATACTTTTACAAATTCCAGATTTGAGAGGTCTAAGGGATGAGGGCCACATCTGATATTTAAACGTTGTCTCCTCTGCTGTATTTAAATTCAGCTTAAATTACAAACTCTTTCAAGACAGCAGAGTTCACACCCTATGTTTTGGATGAAGATCATACTGCATATGTTTAATACTTTATGTGTCCATTGGAAATGCTTGCTGGGAATTTGGCAGGAAAGATCTGCAGTTTCATACCAACAGTCTGCAGTTCTATCCATTTGGGCTTTTAAATCGTGAGCAATATATAGGAGTGTGGCTAAGTTTTTCCTATGTATTTGATAGGCATGAGGACTTTGGGTAATACTTCCCATACAGGGCTTCTGACAGTCTCCATTTTTCCTGGAATGGTAATGGTGAGCATTAACTAAAAACTGTCTACATATTCTATGCATTAGGTTCAATACTAAGTGTTTGTTGTCATTTTGTGGTACTGGGGGTTTAAACCAGGGGTGCTATACCACTGAGCTACATCTATAGTTTATCACCCCCTCCCCACTGTTTTTAGACATGGTCTCCTTAAGTTGCTGAGACTGGCCTTGAACTTAGGATCCTCCTGCTTTAGCCTCCCAAGTCGCTGGGATTATACATGCCCCATCATGCCTAGCCTAAGCTTGGTGCTAAGTGGTTAGTTACATGTATTATCTTATTTCATTTGTCCAGGGACAAATTGTTATCCCCATTTATCAGATGAGGAAATTGACATGTAAGAGGTTAAATTCTTTGCCCAAGGATATAAGGTAGTAACTAAAACAAAATCCCTTGTCAATAAATAGCCCATGCTTTCAATCACTATACTCAATATTTCAGCTTACCTAGAAATATCACTGGGGGCTAAGATGAAGAAAATAAAATCAATTCAATTTGCAGTTGGGGGGACATATAATTAAGAGACACACAGATAAATCTATGTTGGAGCTAGAATGTGTGCTCAGCAACTCGAAACCCTTTCATCTCTCCACTCAAGGGCTTACTTTCAGGGAAACTGAGGGCAGGAAGTAGAAAATAGAGGTGGCCACTACAAGCACATGTACACACCTGCCCAAGAATGTACTCCACTATAGAGTCCAATGATAACATAAGAGACAGAAGAGCGACGTAAAAATTTTTAAATAATACAATTAATTCCAGAATGTCTACTTTAATTCTGTTACCCTCCATCAGCCCTTGGTGTTTTTATTTTGTATTTGAAATTTGAAAAGGTGAAAAATACAAAGAATTCAAGGTCAATAAAAGAGGATGGAACTGCCTGAATTTCTTTTCTGACCATTTTTATTATCCATTTTATTTCATAATAAGTAATGGAAAGTCATTTTGTCCTCAATAGAGGAGGAGGTGTTAAAATGACCCACATTGTGTGTCACACTCTTCAGGCACAACATGCTCCCAGGCTAGCTCTGCTTTCTAAGCCACCTGGCGAGTCACGGGTCAGGTTGTGACCTTCAAAATTCCTAACCCCAGTATTAGACTGTGACCTTACTTAGAAATAGGATTGATACAGATGCTGTTAGTTGAGATTAAGTCATTAGGGTGGGACCTAATCCACTAAGACGGGTGTCCTTGTGAAATGTGGCATCTGGACACAGACCCTCAGGGAGCACACTTTAGACTGAGATGATTCTATACAGTCAAGGTTTGCTCCACCGAGTGAGGCCATGCCAATACCTTCATCTTTTACTTCCAGCCTCCAGAACTGATGTAATAAATTTTTTATCTTTTATTTATTTATTTAATTTTTTATCTTTTACACAGCTCAGTTTGTAGTACTTTGTTACAGCAGCCCTAGCAAAACTAGGGCTATAATGTATAGTTTTTAAATTACTTAATTGCAGAGAACAAAGGGTGGCAGAGCCAGGTATGGCAAATTTGTTACTTTGTGATTATAAATCTAGATTCCACCTTTCCCCACAACGTGGCACATCAAAGTTAAAGCTGTGCCTTTTGTAACAAATTGTATAATTAGGACCTAAATGACCATGTTTTCTTTTCTTTCTTTTAATTTCCTGAAGGTAAAACATATTGATTTTTTTTTTGTTGTTTGTTTTGTGTTTTGTTTTCAGTTCAGCAGGTTCTAAGAGTTATTTGCAGGGAGTGACCTAAAGAAACAAATAGTATTTAATCCCAAATATGGATGACTAACTCAGACCTGTACAAACATCTATTCTGATTTTAATTTTAAGAGAAAACATACACCTTTTATAAAAGAATCCTACATTTATTAAAATAGCTTGAAAATATTTCGGTATTTCAAAGAAATGCTAATTAAGTAAGTTTTCTACCCTGCCTCTTAAAAAATATGGCCCAAGGAATCATGTCAATTCATTCCAGAACTTTCCTCTACTGTGATATTTTTCTCCTCTCAATCAATATTTGTTTCCCTTTAAAAATCTCTGTGTACCTTTTAGGGAGCAGTTGCATACAGTGATGAGGGCTTGGGGTTTGATTTAGCAATCCATCCCCACCCACCCCGCCCCCACACAAGGGTGTGGATAGTAGAGAGAATGTTTCTAACTCTGAAGTGAAATGCAAGATAAAACAACCAACCAAAAGGTGTGGATTTTTTCCCCCTTCTCTTCTCTATTCCCACTTCTCCACAAACCCAGACTTCAACCCCCATTTCCTGCAAAGTGAAAATTCCATTTGTTGAATACCACTGGACTCCAAATAACAAAGGAAAAATATTTTTGACCCTGTTGTTACCATGATGTGATTTATAACTTTTATCTTAGTATTACTAATGTTATTACAAAAAAACTCTTGTAATATTTAACCTGTGACTAACCGAAAAATTCCCCTGATATTAATCTGATCTAGGTGAAGACACATGATAAAAGTCAGAGTTGAGTCAGGAAACTTGTCCTTTATTTAGGAAACTGGGCTCCCAGACAACTGTCTGGGGAGGAAGCAGGCTCTGGCAGAGTTGTGCAAAGGGCACTGCCCACCTGCCAGCCCACCTATGACCCCCTCCCCCACTATCAACACCAGGAATAAATGCTCCCAAGGAGCAAATATAACTGACCTGAACTTGATATTTCAACATGTTAATTCTGTTGATTTTTCCAGAGCTCTTTTTAGAAAAGAAGGAAAGAAGCAAATGAGTTAGAGTAAGAAAAAGGAAAAGGGCATCAATAATAAATAAGGGATTTAAATAATCCACAAATCATCGCACCAAGTCAGGAATAAATGCAAACTGTCTGCATAACACACACTCCAAACACACACACACACACACACAAACAAAACACATAAACAAAAAAAACCCCACAACTGTTTAATCCTTCAAATGTCACATGGATCTGAACTTTAGATATCTGGGGCTAATTAAAATCTTTTCAGAGCATGTTTCAAAAACACTCCAAATAGATCAAGACTTAAATATGACACATCATCTCTTGACATGTCCATTAATAAAAAGTCGAGCTACACTCAAGACCCAAAGTTAAGTGTTTCAGCCACAAAATAGGCAACCTCTAGCATGAGAGTCCCTGCACTATTGTGACACATTTCATCAGAACTGCAATAAGGCACATAGATAGATATCACAGAATTCATAATCTTTCCCCCTCAATAAAACTTAGCCCATGCTTAGAGTCCACACCCACTCTTTCCTCCTCCTTCTTAGAAATCTAGATTTTGTAGCTTCATTTTCCAATCTAAACCCGAGCACTGGAAACGCTATTGCATAGACACTAATGCAGCTGGCTCTGTGCATGTTTTCGTAGGTCACAGGAGGATTTAAATATTCTGAATGCTTGTTAGCAAGTATTAGCAACTTAATCTATCCATATGAAGGGAATCATTTTGAATGGGGTTGAAATTTTGCTTTCTAGACGAATACAATTATAGTGATCATATTCTGAAATCAGATTTAATGACCCTCAAGAAACAGGTCAGAGGGGGATCTGTGAGATTTTTAAGGTTGACTTTAAAAACTCTGTCTATAGACATTAATTCTCAATTCCAAAACATGAGCAGATTACCACTGTTACCCCCATTTCAAAGATGAGAAAACTGAGTTTGAGAAAGGGCACATGGATTATGAAGGTGGCACAATTGCGTGCACTAAAACTGAAATGAGAACCAAGTCCAAACTGCCCCATTGCCAAGGTGACTTCACCGTGCAATGCCGTAATAGGGAATCCCCAGCAGGCATGCCAGCTGTCAGGCAAAACCTGCAGGCTCCAAAAGCTATGTGGTCTTGTGAGAAATGAAGTAATGTCCCTGTTCCTTAGTTTACCATCTGCAAAAGGAGTAAAATTATAGTGACTGCTTTTTGTGGTGGCTTTGGGGTTGAAGCTCATGGAATAGGGCTTGACCCAAGGGAAGGCACGATGAATATCAGCTGCTAATATTCTAACAGGAGAAGATTCAACACCAGGAGAAAAAAAATCACCAAATCGACACTTCAAAACAGCTAAGAAGTTACTACGGCCCACGTTGGGGATCAGGTTAACTTTCATTTGCTGAATCATTGATGGCGGGGGTGGGGGGGGAATACCTAGCTCGTAACCTTCGTGCTCAGGCCACAGGAAAATGTCACCCTAGTAGTGAGAGACATTAAATATTTCACTCTAGCAAGCTGCTCAGGACAAAGCAGCCTGCAGTGTATCCATTACCACTCTTTTCAGATCTTCTGATACGAGCCGCAAAACCCAAACTCTAGAATCTAAAATATAATATAAACGAAGCATCTTAGAGTCGTGATCTTTGCATAATGAACCCATGTGGGAGCTTTCAGAAAGTCCAAGTGTTATTTTTCAGAAATAGAAACTGTCTTTACATCTGACACCTCTGCCACAATATATGGTATCTATCTTGCCAACAAGAGACACACTATACTGGCCAGACAAAAATAGTCTCAGGTTGTTTATCAACAATGTGTAATTGTAAGTGGGAGAACCCGGATCTGAATACATTTGTATATTCCCATATTACTCTCTCACCAGAACTGCTTTATGAAATTGTTTAGATGTTAGTATCCTATTTAAATAGTAAAATTCATGCATTCTATAACTATGGTGACCTCTAGAGAGGGAAAGATTTTTTTTTTTTTTGAGACTGTATTTTTTAGTTTTTTCCTATAAAAAAGATTTAAATCCTTGATAAAATACCCTAAGTTTTGGTAATTTCATATCCACTGCTTAATCAAGTTAATTCTTGATTATTTGCATGTTTAATGATTGATTGACTCATTATCTGTGGATCCTGGTCTTGGCTTCCCTCCCTGGTCAGCTGCTCAGCCTCACCTGTTTGCACAGGCAAGCTCCCAAAGCAGGTTTTAACTCCTAACTGCTTAGAAAGTGGGTAAAGGCCACCAGGATTCTAGCCGTTTCCAGCCTTAAAAACAGAGAATTTTAAGCCCTCTATAGAGTTCCAGTGGTGCTGTTCCCATTCTACCCAGTCCCCAACTACAATATAACTCGCAGCAAGTGCTGCCAGGGACAGACAGACAGCCACAGAGGGCTCCCTACAGGACTGCCACCCAGCTCTAAGCTCTGCCTGCGTGGCCGGCTGTGATGGCTGCTGCTGGGATCCAGCAGAAAGCACCACCCAGCAACTGAACCCAACCTGCAGCTACATGTGAAGTTCACCATGGGGTTTCTTATTTAAGTTTCAATTCATTGTGTTTTTTAAGTCTGTTGATTTTGCACAAAAATTTGAGAAAATTGGAAAATCTGGCAATACTTGGTCAAGGCAACCCCAGCAGGATCTGGGTAGGGACTGCCCCTTGAGTGTTTTGTGTTCTCCCAGCTGCCATAATCCCCACCCAGAAAGGCTGAACTCACCCCAGCCCTTGTGGGAATCGGAATTTGGAAATGCTCCATCAAATACCATTACTATTCCCAATTTAAAGATATGAAAGCTGAGGCTTAGACGAGGCTGAGTAATTTCTCAGTGTCATACAATCAGCAGTAAGTTGAAATTGCTATCAATTTAACTACCACACTGTTGCTCACTTGTCTCCTTTTTGTGAGGGAACAAGCACACTAAAGGGTAGGACACAAATGCACGAGGTTTTCAAAATCTGTCTGCAAAGGAGAAGGTGCCCTTCTAAGTTAATCAATATGGAGTGTCCCAAATTAGAATGTCTAAGATAACCATGGATTACCCTGACTTCTTACAAAAGTAAAAAAATAAGTAGAAATATGTGTGCAACAACACACCATCTCCATGTTGGGAATCTTTTTTTTTTTTTTTTTAATATACCATTTACCCACATTACCTGTTATTAACATTTTGTCCCATTTGGTTTATCCTTAGTGTACTCTCTCATGTGTATGTATAGGTGTAATTCGTTTATCCCTAAATACTTCTGGAGTCTCTCAGCTTCTTTTATATAACCATAGTGTAATTATCAGTGTTAGCCAAGGCAACATTAACAATAGCATTAACCTTATGTTCCTACTTTGCTGTTGATCCAATAATGTCATTTATAGTATTATTTTCCTGTCAGCACAGAATCAGATGTTTCTTTTTTTGTTGTTTCTTAATTTTTTTTGTTTCTTAATTATCTATATCATTTAATCTGTAAAATTTCTACGTTCTATATTTTATCATTTTACAACACTGATTTTTTAAAGCATATAGTAGTTTCTTCCTCCTCTGTTTTTTAAGATGCTTTTTTAAAGAACACACCTCCTTTGGGCTTTGTCTACCATTCCCTCATGAGTGAACTCAGGTTATCCATCCTTACTGGAACACCTCTTAGGATGTCACCTCTGAAGGCAGTGTGTCCCCTGCCCCCCACTGGTGATCATGTGGTCAAGGTGTTGATGTTTTATATATTTTCAACTAGCAACTTTTAGGGAGACACCTTAATAAAACCCACGTGACTTGCTGAGTCACTATTCACTATTTCCTCCCATGTGTGGCATCCATTAATGGTTCTCATCTGATCTGATCGCTACCATGGTGACCACAGCAGATGGTGTCCACCCCAGCACTCCCTCCAGGTCTGTCAGTCAGCCTGGGCAGTCCACTGGGATTGCAATCCCCCCTTCCCATTTATTTATCTATTTAGCAATTATCAGTATGAATTATAAATTCCTGGTTTATTTCCAGTGGTTTATATTTCCTTACTGCCCACTGGTGGGTAGGAGTCCCTTCAAGCTGGCACATGTGTCCTTCTGATAGGATCTTATCATGCCTTGAGCATTTCCACATTTGTTGTTGTTTTGGGTGGTGCTGGGGATTGAACCCAGAGTCCTGTGAATGCAAGGCAAGCACTCCACCAACTGAGCTATATGCCCAGCTCCGAGCATTTCCACATTTGTACCAAATAGGTACAATTTGAGATGTTGAAGTCTCAAATTGTACCTATTCTGCCCCAGTCCTGTAACCCTTAATTTCTCCAGGGAACCCTGGTTCCTTTTCATGGGAAATGGTATTAGAGAACAAACTCTGGGTGATAGGTGTGCTCATGACTTCAGGCCTTCTCTTCTTAGCCCTTTGGTTGACAGGGCTGAGTAGCATACTTGCATATAGACTTGTATACACATACACACTACATGGGAATGCTTTTATTAAAGCTCATTATTAAAGAACTGACATGTACATATATTTTTTAAATGAGCTCATAGCTATACCTCTAATTCCAGTTGATATCCACAATATCCTTTTCTCTCTTCTCCCATTTCATATCTATATGTTCCTTCTTCCTTGGAGTGACTCAACCCTGACTACCCAAAACAACCTTCATTTTTTTAATGCTAAAATACATCTAAAACTGTTTCAGAATTGCTTTGCCAATATCACTACACAAAACACGCTAAAATAGTTTAGTATTTCTTTGTAATTTTCTCTTGCCACCAAACCTTTTCCGAGACGGAGCATATATATTAAAACACTGTGTTCATAGCTCTTTGGATTCCTTCTTTCCCCCCCCCCCTTCATGGTGATTAAGTTACTCATTAGAAATACAATTAAATACATTACTTTAATTTTGCTTTTAGGTTTAGTTTCCCCTCTTCCTATTCTTATCAATTTAAGTAAAAGAAAAAAAAATTTTTTTTGAATGTGGAACAAAAATGTGCTCCCAAGGGAAAAGACTATACAAAAAAGATGTACTTAGACAAGTAGGCCTCTTCACATACCCCTTTCCCCTTGTGCCCACCACCTCATGTTGGCAAATAACTTTTTATCCTTCCCATTCCTTTTATAAAGATAAGAAGATGTGTGTGTGTTTTTTCTTATGTCTTCTTTCTTTTGTAAAAGTAGAACACATAAGCTTTTATATATATATATATATATATATATATATATATATATATATATATATTTCACTTAATATGTAAGTCACTAAATGTCACTTTTCAGGCAACTAATTACAAGTTAAAAAAATATTTATTTATCTGCATACATCATCTCCTTAGAAAACTTTTAAAAGAAAACCATAGATCCCACCAGGCTTTGCTTTCCTTCTTTCTTTATTCTCCAAGACAAAAGTCCTCATCTACCACTCTATGTTCTTAAAGGACTAAATTTAAACAGGGCAAGTATATTGCCACTGTGAACTTATTGACACAGGTCATCCAGGTAAAATAGCTCTGACTAAACAAGAACCTTCCCTAAGCAACACTTCAATCCACCATAGTGGACCACGCTAGCAACTCAGCTAATCTTCACTCACAAGGAATATAACTTCAATCCTTTACAGCTATCTGGCAACTCATGTCAAGTGGTCATAAAAGCAACCAGGAAAAATAAGGCATTTGAATGACTCAGAACCATCCACTGCCACTGCCGAGAAACCCACTCCTAGCCTGCTCTTTGCAAGCCAATTGCCACTCAAGGCTCCTTTGCTCTGACTGACGTGGCTTCCATCTCCCACCTTTGCACCAGGGAGGAGAACTTCGAGCAGCTCCGCTCACTCTATTACTGGCACCCAGGTTCAAAGGCACCAGAAAGAAGCTGCTACTCCAAACACTAAACACACCACAGGGAAACTGGTGGGTGCTATGGTACATAGCTTTTTCAAATTGGTCTACCTCTCCAATAAACAAAAGTCAGAGGAAACGAAATGGCTATAAGTCATCCCTGCCATAGTTACTTTAATTAGTCTCAGAAATACAAGTGGAGGAAATCCACAGATGAATTCAGCATTGTAATAACATAATTAACCAAGACTTATGAGATTACTAATTCACAAACACAAGCGCTCTGGGATAATGCATGGACAGAGAGACATCTGAGTAGCTTCTGCCTTGGTACCTGTCAGGACTGGCAGAGGGAAACAGCCTCACAATGGGGATACCAACTTGAAATGCCCGAGGAGCCCCCTGCCATGAGCACCCCTGCCTTCGCCTTTTCTCTTTTACAGTTCCCAAATCGACAACTGGTTTCCACTGAGGAAAAGAGAAGCATCTACTTTTTTGCTATTGCAGTTTTCTTTTTTAGAACATAGGGTATCTTTTTTCTATAACTTAAGATGCCATGTGTTTAAGAATGTGCTTCCCAAATATTATAAGTGACAGTTTCTGTGACTTTATACCCTTATATTGATATTTAAACATCTGAGGGATGGCAGCCAGACCTGCATAGAGATTACTTCTCCTGATCTGAAGATCAAGAGGTTCTAATAAAGTCAGGGGCTTTAATAATGAGAATCTGAGTCGGGGGGAATGTTCCTTGAACATACATGTTTGCACCTTTATCTAATTATTTCCTTAACATAAATTCTGAGAATGGAATGGTCACCACCAAAACATTGTTCTCTAAAGATGGAGTCTATTCTACAAACTATATCAGGAACTAGTAGTAACATTTCAACCTGTAAGTTTTCATATGCATTTTTTTCTCAAATCCTAACAAACATTTTCAATTTTGTTAGGATCAAATGGGACTAAGTGGACTAAATACTAGTGATTTTCTTTCTTTCAATTCAGTAACTAGTTATATTATAGGTAGTATATAGGTTTTCATTGATCAAACAAATATATTTAAGAAAGTTTGGAGAAAAAATGGAGATTTTCTGTTTCTCTGCATTATTCTTTAATTAACTTTTCTCTTTTAAGTATTCAGTTATCAAAAAAAAAATAGAAAATAAGTGTGGTGAAGATGTGGAAAAATTGGATTCTTTTTTTTGGGGGGTGCTGGGGATTGGACGCCAGGACACTTTACCACTGAGCTACATCCCAAATCCTTTTTTTTATTATTTTTTCTTTTATTTTGAGACAGTCTTATGAAGTTACTGAGGGTTTCCCTAAGTTGCTGTAGCTGGCCTTGAACTTGTGATCCTCCTGCCTCAACCTCCTGGGTTGCTGGGATTATAGGAGTGTGTCACCATGCAGTCATGAAAAAGTTGGAACTTTTGTGCATTGCTGGTGAACATAAAATTGTGCAGCCACTGTGGAAAGCAGCATGACAGTTTCTTTGAAAATTAAAAATAGAATTATCATATGATCCAGAAATCCCACTTCTGGGTATATATTCAAAATAACTGAAAGCAGTATTTAATTAGATATTTGCATACCTATGTTCACAGAGGCATTATGCACACAACCAAGCAGTACAGGCAATCCAAATAGCTATCTGATAAGCAAAATGTGGAATATACCTGCAATGAAAAATTATTCACTTTTAAAAAGGAAAGTTTTTTTTTCTTATTTTATTCTTTAAAGACAGGTTGTAAAAAAAAATTTAAATTAAAAAATTCAATAAAATGAATGTTGAGTCAGTCACATGTATTCTTTTTCCTCCAGTGTGGATTTGGATTGAATTTCCAAGTCAAAAACACTAGGTTACTTAGTATTTTTAAATTCACATTTGCTAGGCAATGCACCTTAGTAAATTGTTCAAAATAAGTCCTCATTACTTACTTGCAGTGAATACTCTAAAAAGGAAAATTTGACACATGTTATGACATTAGATAAACTTCAAAGATATCACGTAAGTATGATGTCATACCACATGAAACCACTTATGGGAATTTCTTAGAGCAGTCAAATCCAGACACAAAGTAGACCCATGGACACCAGAGGCTGGAGCAGAGTAGGTGAGAAGGGAAGATGTTTCATAAGTACAGAGTTTGAATTTGTTTAATGAGTACTGAGTGTCAATCAGCCCATTCTGGAGATGGATGATGTTACATAACAATGTGAATGTTGTATGTAATGCCACTAAACTAAATGTACACTTCAAGATGGTTAAATTGGTTAAATGTTTGTGTGTGCACATGCACACATGCGCTTGGTGCTGGGGATGGAAATTAAGGCTTCTTGTATTGGTAGGCAAGTGTTCTACCACTGAACTATACTCTCAGCCCTAAAATGATCAATTTTATGTTTTGTATATTTTACCACAATAATAGTTTTTTAAAGTATTGATTTTTTTTCCCCAATCATTTCTGAAGAAAGGAAAAGAGACTAAAGTTAATTTCAAATAAAAGAATTTCAAGAGCCGACAAGTTGCCCAAAGCATTCCTGAGATTTCCTGTCTGGATGTGTTCTTGAGTATCTACTCTTCCAGGCCAGGGTATGTGCTTAGGATTAGGGTAGCAAACAGGTAATAATGGGTCTCTCTACCTTCATGGGGCTTAGGGGGCAGCCCAGGGGCTCCCAAATTCTTACATGCACAAGAATCCCCTGCAGGGATTGCCAAAATTGACAGATTCCACCATCAGAATTTCAGATTCAGGAGTTCTGAGCCAGGGCCCTGGAATCTGCATTTCTTGGTAATGTTGATACTGCTGGTCCAGGGCCCACACTTTGAGAGGCTCTCACATAAAAGGAGAGACTTGTGTGTAAGTCAGCAATTTCAATAGAGTGGAAGGTGCTATGATATTGATCCTCTTAGGGATGCATACCAGTGAGAACACCCATCTGTCCTGAAAGGGATCAAGAAATCCCCAGCAGAGGGGCTGCAGGGACTGAGATCTGAACTGGGACCGACAGGATGTATAGGAGTGAGCCAGCTAACGGGAAGGGAAAGGGCATTTCAGGCGGAGGACACAGTGCATGGAAAGGTCTAGAGACTGCACGCCACCTGTTGTTGGAATTGAAAGTCTTCCTAAGTCATGGGCAGGTGATGGGGAAAGTGATGAGTAAACAGGGGAAAGGTGACTGAGGTAGATCACAAAGGCTGTTAAGGAGCTTAGAGTTTATCCTCAGGGCAACAGGGAGCCAGTCTCAGCCAGGCTTTTGGCATTTAAGGATTGGAGCTCTCAGAACTAAGGCCAGCCGATCACCTCCCTGGGAGAGCTCAGGTCCAGCACACCTACAGCCCGAGGGGTTGGGAAAGCCCCAGCATCACAAGCCTGTCTGATTCTAGAATCATCTCCCAGATACAAGCTCTAGCCCCTCAGAAAGCCTCCTGCTGCCCAAGAGACATGTTGTCTCAGGTAAGTATAGTCCAGATCCACAGTGCTTTCCAATACAGTAGTCACTAGCCACATGAGGCTATTTAAAATTCAGTTAAAAGATGGTCCCTTGATTGTACTTGCCACATCTCAAGGGCTCAACAGCCACATGTAGCTAATGGCTAAATATAGAGCTCTTCCATCAGGGCAGACACTCCTTTTGAACAGTGCCTGTCCAGGAAATCCAAGATGTCATTAAGTACTTGGCTATAAGATGGGCATCTTAAACCAGCAAGCAATTGATTTGTTCCTTCATTCATGAAAACACAGCAAACTTCAAAATTGATAAGAAAATCTGTAGAGTAAAAAACTAGGCAACTGACAGTATGTTCAAGCTACCAACATTCTAGATACAATTTCTCTAAGGAGATAGGATTATTTTTTTCAATCCACTAAAAAGAATCCTAGAAGCACATGGATTCTCCAAAGCCATCCCTAAATCCTAAAATTAGTAGGCCACAGGAACTGAGAGAGGAAAAATATCTCCCAGATTAAAATTCTAAAAGGCTATTTTTACTGCTTATGTGCCAACAAAGCTAAGCTTTTAAAGCTTTCCCTATTGTGTATTTTACCGACCTAAGTCAGTATGCAGGATTCAAAATATTACATTTGCTAATCCTTACTCTAAATTCTAAATATAAAAGGGAAGAGATGGTGGCATGCCAAGATGGTAATAAGCCCTACGCCAAGGACAAAAATGGAAATTGATGCAAGGAGGAAATGAGTTATGCTGTCAAATAAAACACACGCCCAAGAGAAAAGTTTAACTCTTGGGCGGACCACAGCAGCAATCGTTCTAATCAGTTACAAAGCCCAAAAAGCAAAAAAGGGTGATAATTTCTATAAATAACAACTCAGAGATGTCTTTACTTTCCCAGCTGCTTGGGAAGGAACTGAGAAGCCTAAGTAAAAGTGCCCACCCTCTGACTTCCCTTAAGAATCTGGGAGGTTCCCAGTGTGTGACATGGATCCTCCCAGGTGTCTAGTGCTCTGCTCCTGATGTTAAGGAACAGGTGGCTTTAGAAAGAATACACAGGCAAGCCAGACACTGCCTCTTTGTTCAATAGTCTCCCGTCTAGGCAGGTAAAGGGGAGGGGAGGGGAAAGAAAGAAGAGCCAGTGTCTGCATTGCTCAAAACCACTGACCAGCATCTGTGCCTTGCCATACCCACCATCGCCAGCCATGCAACCTCTCTACCCTGAAGACTCCTTGCTCTTCAGTGACCCCTTTCTTCCCAGATCTGCCCTGACAGGAGATCAAGATCTAATCAGCTCCCTCTTCCATGCTGATGATTCCAAGTTCATGGCCATATACATCTAGATATGCGGTGCACAGTGGTGAGCTCCTGCAATCTCAGCTGTTCAAGTCTGAGGTCAGCCTAGGCAACTTAACAAGACTCTTGTCTCAAAATTCTAAATAACTAAATAAGAAGAGCTGGGGATGTTGTTCAGTGGTAAAACACCCCTTGGAGTTCAATCCCCAGTACTGGGGGCCAAAAATACACACATACACACTCTTCTAGGTTAAAATAAGCTGACATGCTTCAGTGTTGAGGAAATGGAGCAGAACATAATGGACAGCCAGACATGGATAATTTAGTGTTACCTCTTTATTAAAGATAAGGACTTTAGGGCTAGGGTTCGGGCTCAGTGGTAGAGCACTCGCCTAGTATGTATGAGGCACTAGGTTTGATCCTCAGCACCACATAAATAAATAAAATAAAGGTATTGTGTCCATCTATAACTAAAACAATATATTTTATATATATGGACTTTAACCCTTCTCAGGAGGAGGTCAGGATTTAATGCTGGTTGCAAAAGATGAGAATTAAGATGGTAAAATTTGGGGGGGGGGGTACTGGGGACCCTCCCCCCCAGGGACACTCAACCACTGAGCCACATCCTCAGCCCTATTTTTGTCTTTTTATTAAAGACAGGGTCTCACTGAGTTGCTTAGAGCCTCACCTTGCTGAGGCTGGTTTTGAACTTGCTATCCTCCTGTTTCAGCCTCCTGAGCTGAAACTGCGCCCAGCAAGATGGTAAATCTTTTTTCACAACCATTTCATAAAATCCAAATAGAGCTATTTCTAATGCAGACAAACTACTTGACTGGATACGTAAGATCCCTTACACACTCATGTGGTTTTATTGAACCCATAAAGTGAAAGCAGACAATCATTTTTACAAACATTTCTGAGATGTTCCTACTTTCCCCTGCTGCTTTAGAAGGAACCAGGATATCATCATCTCCTTTCTAAGTACTGGGCTCAGCACTGGACGTGGGACACAATTCTCTGACTTCCTGGTCTCTCTGTCGCCTTTTTTATAATTCCCAAATGACCTGAGATCATCAAGTTTCCCTTACTCAAGTTTCCAAAAATCCGGCTGAGGGGTTATTTTTAGGTAAGTGCACTTCAAAAGCCAATGGCAGAGCTTCCTTTCTGATAAGTGACAGGTTGTCCTCTGGGCCTTATGATTCACTCAGTCCACACAAGTGACAGGGTGCGTGCATGGGGTAGGGCCTCAGGTCTACATCTTACTGTAATTCCTGACCTTGGAAGCCAATGAGCTGATCAGAACGCATTCAGTTTCCAAAGATATGAGTAGAACCAAACAAGATAAATTAGTTCTCCTGTAACTCAAGGGCACACTTAGCAGTATGGTAGGAACAACCAGAAAAACAAAGAAACAAACAACAACAACAACAACAAAACACATTCCAAAGGTAACACAGCTCAGGGCAAAGAAATTCTCTAGAGACATCTGGGAGGGAATCAACAGGGTGTACCATTAGCTTCGAGGCAAATAAACCTGTGCTTAGAGTTCCAGTTCCCACCACAGATGTTGTGATAAAAACAGTCATCAACATAATGGCTCTCAGAAAGCATGGCTACAGTGTTTCTATTCCAAAGAAGTATTTATATTGGTTTATATTTAAAAACTATGTTCTATTGGTTTTTATAAAGAAGTCTATTACATTGGATTTGATTCTTAAAAACTTTCCTAAAGTTGTGCTAAAAAGGAAAACAAAAACTAACTCCCCAAAACAAAACCTTCCCAAGTTTTCTGAGGCCAAATCTGTAACTTGGTTAACAGAAGAGTTAAAATTAATACTAGGATGAAGCATGGTAGCACATGTTTTTAATTCCAGTGACTCAGGAGACTGAGATAGAAGGATGGCACGTTTGAGGCCAGTCTCAATAACTTAGTGAGGTCCTGTCCCCAAAATAAAAAGGACAGGGGATGTAGCTCAGTGGTAGAGCAGCCCTGGGTTCAATCCCCAGTAACCAAACAGAACAAAACAAAAAGAATTAATCCTAGGAAACAAACCCCCTAAAATATAAAGGTTCACTGTTTCCTTTATTACTCCCAAATCAATGCAATAAAATAATTTTTTTATATATAAAGTATATAAGCACATAGAGTATCTAAAGATAAGAATATAAATATATAAAAGATACAAAGTATACTCAAGTATATAAAGATAAGATAAATACATGAAAGATACAGGCGTACATAATATATAAAGTGCCTGTATATGTAAGTCTAGAAAGTACCTGTAGATAAGAATGTAAGGCCAAAGGAAATATGGGCCCCAACCTTACCTCATCCACACGTAGTCTATGCAGAAACAGTGGTCTAACTGGAATCCATTGCTCCTGGGGCTAGACAGAGAATGCAGAGAGCTCAATTGACCTGATGATCAGTCAAGGGTGGAGGAAGGATGGCATTTGAGTTGGGCCTTGAAGATCCTGTGGGACCCTGAGCAGGTTGGCAGGGAGGAGGGAATGAAAGGAGGAGGTGTTCAGGAGAAGGACACCTGGGGCAAAGGATCAGCCCTACTGTGTATACAGAAGTAGCTCAATCACTGCAGTGTACCTAGGCAGAGGAACGAGGACAGCAGTGGTTACAAGAGGCTGGAAAGCAGAGCAAGGCAAGGCTGGGAAGGCCTTGTGGGTTAGAGGCACTTGGAATTCATGCACTGAAAAGGGGAGGCCATTAGAGGCTTCCCAGCACAGGACAGGTGTCACCCGACTTCATGACAGGTGCTCAGTTAGCTGCAGGAGAGCCGCCTGGCTCCTGTCTCCAGGAAGCTGAAGACTGAGCAGGGCAGACAGGATTCTAGTCCACAGAAATATTCCTTTACACTGATGGAGGAGCCCCCGGGACAATGGGGACTCAGAGCAGAGAGAGGAGGCTAGGAAGATGTCCCCGAAGAAATGAGCTGGGCCCTGAGGTCTGAAGCACCAGCAGAGGTGAGGAGGCGGAGAGCCCATCCAGCAAGAAACCTGGGTCCTCCCCAACTGGAACTGTCCCAATCAGATGAGCCCTTTGGAAATGATAACCCTGACCAGCAACTCCAGGAAGAGACAGTGCTAATCTGTGGCCAAGACAAGATTGCAGCAAATTCCTACTGTCCCTGTAGACAGGACAAGGGCAGAGGCCAACAAGGAGTGCAGCAGGGGAGGGGTGGGTTGGTCCCTGGGCCAAGCAGCAGCATTTCACCCCTCCTTCATGAGGGTTGGGGGCTGGGGGGGAAGAATGTCAGGGAAGAAAAGAGTGCAAGCAAGTTTTTAGTTTCCTCTTCTCATTAGGATACACTTTGGCAACAGATGCTACACACACTTAGTATTTTATTGAAGAGGAGGGTGGTTCCTTGTCTTTTTAATTGCAAAAGGAAGCTAATTTTAAAACTTCAGCTCTTGACTCAAACATAACAGAGCCTCTCATCCCCACTATTTTGTTTGTGGAGGGGGTGGGTACCGGGGATTAAACTCAGGACTGGACCACTGAACCACATCCCCAGCCCTATTTTGTATTTTATTCAGACACAGGATCTCAGTGAGTTGCTAAATGCCTTGCTTTTGCTGAGACTGGCTTTCAACTCACGATCCTCCTGCCTCAGCCTCCCAAGCTGCTGTGATTACAGTCATGCACCACTGTGCCCATCTCATCCCCACTCCTAACCCCACTCTTCTCCTAGGCTCCTTCACTTCAGTGAAAGTCAACCCCACCCTTTCAGGAGCTCTGGCCAAACACCTGGAGATGTCTGGACTTTCCTTTCTCCACCCTGTGCTAGATCCACTGTTGGCTCTGCCTTCCAAAGGTTTCCAGAACCTACAACCTCATCCCATCCCCCTGCTCCCTGCCTGGCTGAAGTCCCATGATCTGTCACCTGGATTCCAGGCACCTTCAGACTGAATTCAGCACAGAAAGCAGATGGATTTTTTCAGAAGCGTCTTGTTACTCCTTAGCTCAAAGTCCTGCCTGCCGTGGGTTCTCATTTCTCTCACACTGAACCCCAATCTACCCACTCTCTTTTCCTCTTCTCCACCCTCACTCCCTCTCCTCTGTCCACACACCCTCTCTGCTCCTGGTAGCTTCTGGAACATCCCCCCAATCCCTCCGATCCCCAGTATTGTGCAGTATCTGTCCCTGAGCCCATCGTCCCCAGTAGCCACAGGGCTCAGCCCCCTGCAGAGACCACCTTAGCTGAGATATCACCTTTTTAGGGAACCAGCCCGATTGCCACCATGTTTGAACTGTGCAACCCCAACCCCCGGGATCCCTTCTTTACACTGTGTCCTATAGCAATTCCAATCTTTGGACAGACTCTAAATGCATGGATGATCTGCCTCTTTCCACCAGCTTACTCTCATCCTGTCACTCAGACACATCCCCAGCCCTGAGAGCAGAGCCCAAGACACAGGAAACATGGCAGAGATATTTGCTGACTGGATGAAAGGTCACCTTCCTAATGAGGCCTCCCCAGTCACCTGAACAAACTAGTCAGCCCTTGGCCTCGTCTACTCCTCCTGCTATTTTTCTAATGGCATTTGTCATCATGTGATAAATGTTCATGCCACGTGTTGGTTTCCTCTGTCTGTCCTTACGAAGATGAAGGTGCCATCAGAGCAGGAAGTAAGGGACTTTGACTCTTTTTATCTCTGCTGCATCCAAAATATTTAGAAGAGCCTGGCACATAGTAGGTACTCAAATATTTGGAGAGGGATGGGGAGAAGAAGAGAAAAAAGGAGGAAGAGGGAAGAGAAAGAGGCAGGGAGAGAAGGATCCGATCGGGGTCTGACCACATTATCAGGGTCACAGATGATTGGCCTAAAATAAAGAAACATTAATTAGTGCTTCTACCTAGAGCAAGAGACTCTGTTGGGGAGCAGTGTCAAAATTAAGTAAACATTTAAAATCTGTCCTCTCCTATGTTGCTTTAGTCACAATAAAAGAAAAAATCTAAAATAAAAGAAAAATAGCAATAAAAGAAAAAATGGCACCAGCACAAGGGTAGATGACACTGAATTCCAGTCACGGGAAGCAGGAGTCGTTGGAAACAACAGTACGATTTGTTTGAAGGCTGCCTTTTCTATAGTTTCCAAACAAAAATAAACAGGATTAGTTCTTCTTATTACTTGGCATAACAACCAGGTAAGTCAACTTTAGGATTCGATTCACTTGAGCTGACACTCCACATACAGGAAACAAACCTGACCTCTGTGTTCAGCCAGAGTCTGTCCTTTTGGCCTCCACTGCGACTTCCTTTGGCAGGCCACCTGTCAGTTTAAAGGTAATGCCTGGAATAATAACACCACCTCAAACTCCTAAGTCAACCTCTTGCTGGGCATGAATTATCTGCACTTACCATGAAGCTGCTTTAATGATCCAGCTTAATGATTTGGTTTCATCACCTTCAGTTCACAGAAAGGATACTGAGCCGGGAGCAGGTAAAGATGTGTGACGAGGGTCTCAGGCCAGCCAGGGAAGAGATCAACTCTTGTTCTGGTAGCCTGGGACACCCCCACCCCAATTAATAACACTCGGGGACTCAGATCAGGCCCTTGGGCACAGAGAGAAGTGGAAGTCCAATAGCAAGCCCCTCTCTCTCTTTGCCTCTGTCCTCAGCACCCAGTCCCCATCCAGCTCAGAGTCATATTAACTTCTTAGAAGTAACCAGGAGCAACCATGCAATTTGGGGTTAGGAGCGCAGCTCGTGGGGTGCTTTCCTAGCATACAGGAGGCCCGGGTTTCACCCCCAGCACTGCAAGACCAACAAAAACAAAGCAAGTTTTCACAATAGGAAGGGTTCTTAGGGTGAAGCTCACCAAAAATATCAAAAGACTGGACAGATTGGTACATTTTCTAATATAGAAAATTACTCCTCCCATCCCGCCCTCCCCAAAGGTCAACAGCAAATGTCATTGTAGAAGCTTTTCAAAAGAAGCACACCTGGGTGTTTTTGCCCGAAGGCAAGTGGGTAAACCAGAAGGCTTCTCTGAAGCCCTCTGCAGCCCACCCTTATGCTACAGGTGACTGACCACTTTCTTTTCTCCCTGATGTTTTCCAGCTGTTTCCTCCAGCTCTTATCTCTTCAATTGAGAGCAGATTCCAAAGGCAGAAACCACCTAAGATTTCAATCTGATTTCTATCTGTCTCTATCTAGGCAAATTTAATTTAATCTGTAGAATTTGTTAAATTCCACTGCCATTTGTTTGGGGGCAGGGGGCATGTTTGTACTTATTTGGAAACGTGTAGACCTTCCCTAGAAAGTTAACCAGTGAACTGGGAATGGCTGGGACATTTGGAGAAGGGGAGTGAGTAATGGGGTCAAAGAGGACAAGGAGGCACATCTTATACTCAACATCGTTTTGTAGTTGGTGAAGATTGTACCTCTTGCATGTATTGCTTATACAAAAAAAATAAACTAAAGAAATATGTGGGGCAAAATCTGAAGTTTGAATTATTTTTTGTTACAACTCTTTATCAGGAAATAAGTAAGGGTAATGGGTTCACACCTTGCCTTATCAGTAATGCCTAACAACCAAAGAAATTATAGTAGATAAACTGTAAGCTGCCCAAAGGCAGGGGACACTTCAGCTGAACTTTTCAAGTCTTTGTTCTCATATTAGTTAGATATAGCTAGATGCCTAACAAAATACACCAAACTTTAGCAGTATAGAACACAAGCATTTATCATCTCAGTTTCAGATGCTTGGCAAGCAGGGCATGGCTCAGGATCTCTCACAAGGCTACAATCAAGGTGTCAACCAGACTACAGTCACCTGAAAGTTCACTCTGGGAGGATCTAATTCCTAGCATACTCTCGGGTTGTTGGCAGTGTCACAGGCAAGCAGGAAGCTGAAACTCCAAACCTCGGTTCTTGTGTTGCGACACAAGAAAATTTAAAGTCAAACACCAAAAGTCACGCCAGAGAAGTTTATTACAGGTGAAAGTAAAGTAAAAGCAAAGTGAGGCTTAAGCAGAGAGCACTCTCAAGAGAGAGAGTGGGCCATCTCTGAGCAGAGAACAACAAAGGAGACAATGCTGTCCCCACATTTATTATTATTCTATGTTTAACTTGAAATCTGGGGTCCCCCTTCCATGACCTTTGTCAATGAGGTGTTCAACTCCTCCTTCATGTTGGGTGGTGAAATTTTTCACCTTAATTAGTCCTCTTCGGAACTGTCATGGTGGCCATCCTATTTAGGGTGGCTTCATCTACAAGTCAATTTCACATTGATGTGGGCACTGGGGTCAATAGTTGGTCAGAAGTTACCTTAATGCACCTGTGTTACTAAAGGAATCTTTCTTCCCAGAAAATTGGAGATGCTTATAGCCATAACTCCTAACTTCACATCAACCTCAGGGAACCCTGTCAAGAGTTGGTCCCATGAATCCTTTTCTCTTGACGTGTTTTACAAATAGCTCCCTTACTTTTGTTTTCTACAGATTAAATTCCACCATTTGATTTCTTAAGATAGTTTAAAGAAGGACCCAAAAGTATTTTATTTTTTTTTTTAATTTTTATTGTTGGTTGTTCAAAACATTACATAGTTCTTGATATATCATATTTCACACTTTGATTCAAGTGGGTTATGAACTCCCATTTTTACCCCATATACAGATTGCAGAATCACATCCACTGATTTACATATTGCCATACTAGTGTCTGTTGTGTTCTGCTGCCTTTCCTATCCTCTACTACCCCCCTCCCCTCCCCTCCCCTCCCCTCTTCTCTCTCTACCCCATCTACTGTAATTCATTTCTCCCCCTTGTTTTTTTTTTTCCCTTTCCCCTCACTTCCTCTTGTATGTACTTTTGTATAACCCTGAGGGTCTCCTTCCATTTCCATGCATTTTCCCTTCTCTCTCCCTTTCCCTCCCACCTCTCATCCCTGTTTAATGTTAATCTTCTTCTCATGCTCTTCGTCCCTACTTTGTTCCCAGTTACTCTCCTTATATCAAAGAAGACATTTGGCATTTGTTTTTTAGGGATTGGCTAGCTTCACTTAGCATAATCTGCTCTAATGCCATCCATTTCCCTGCAAATTCTATGATTTTGTCATTTCCAAAAGTAATTTAAAGAACACTTTTTGACCTCATCACAAAGGAGGAACTTGAGGTAATTTCAAGAACACTTTATGACCTTTACCAAGCATCTCACTGCTCACTGCTAGCTATTTACCTAACAGGCAGGACTCAGTTCCTCCTGGGCTGTTGGTTGGAGGACACCCTCAGTCCTTTGCCATATGTCTCTCCATGAGGCAGATCCAACATGGAGGGAGGCTGGCTTCTCTCAGAGCAAGGGAGACAGCCAAAGAACTTGAGCAGCAGGAATGTAGGTTCTGTTTGTACCCAAGCCTCAGAAGTAACATCCCATCACCATGACCATATGCTCTTCATTAGAAGGGCCTCACAAGACCTAACTTCCACTCAAGGGGAGATCATCCGTAAGGAGAGGCACTCATGAAATTATACTTAAGCAGATACTTTAGCAGGGTCCAAATTTGGTCTGAAGTCATTTGAGAAGGTTTTTATGGAAGAGGCCTAAGAAGTCTAGCAGTAAAATGAAAACCAGAGAGAAATTACACAAGAATCCTGAGATGTGTTAGCAGCGACCAAATTTGGTCAAAAGTGGTTTGAGAGGGCTTTTTTGGAACTAGCAGAAGAAATCTGGCAGTAAAATGAAAACCAGAGGGAAATGACTTCACTCAAACCCCAGTATCAGAAAGGCAAAGAACTATGAGCTTTTCATGGACAGAGGGCTGCCCAAGGAGGCAAAAATAAAATTTAAAATTAACTAGTAAAATCTGAAGTTGATATCAACTATGGCCTAAAGCTCACTATTTTGTGTTAGCAACACTGAACATGTTGTTTTTAATCTTATTTTTGGTATGATTCATTACCAATTTTTAACTTATTGAATGAAAAAAAAAGAAATATGTATAATGGTAAATATTCTCTTTCTGCTAACCCTGTGATACATGCTAGACTTCAGAAGCTGAAAAAAGCAAGGAGCTCAAGTCCATATTTCTGATTCTCCTTACGTATGGATTGTCATGCACCTCAAATTCCCCAAGTTTTTTTGTAAATGTAAAACTGTTTTGAAAGATGACAATAAATATAGAGAAATGTTCAAAAGCTGAAGTTCCAAAAGGTAAACCAAGTATCTTCTTTTTTTTTTTTTTAAATCTTGTACTTAACTCAAGTAAGTCCAGGAGTGGATGAAAACGTACTCAACTGGTGGAAATTTTTAAAGTCCTTTAAAAAATGAAAACGCACAACTATCGTTCCTGTAAACGTAGCTGAAGCTTTTGCTCAATTTGAAGGAGGAGGCCGTCTTGCTGGCTCCAGGTCCCTCCACACAGCTGGGAGGAACATCCTGTTGTATGTTTACATATATTCACGCTCCTGGAATTTAACAATTAAAACTGTGATGGGCAGGCTTCCAGGACAGGGCTGGCAGGCGGGAGGCCAGGACAGAGAAACTTCTGTGAAGACAGGGAGGGGAGGCTGGACCTGGCCACCCGGATTCTGTAGTGTTCATTTAAACTCCACAAAATATAATTGCTTGACCCTTAAAATTTTGCAACTCTCAAAATCTCTTAATTGGCTTTAGCCAAAGGGGCTGCCTGATGGCAATAATATTATGATACCCATACCTTAGTCCATCTGGGGACAGTCTCACCCTCACAGAGCAGGGATGTGGTTCTGAATTTCTTCCCTTCTTTCAATTTCAGGCATACCCAGCCTTCCTCCCCCTCATCATCCTAACTGATTAGGAAATTACTTCTAAGTGGTCTAGAGTCCAGTCTCAATAGCCACATCCCTGATAGGGCATGATTTAAGCAGAAGGCAACTTCCTCTTCTCAGCAGTGTGTGTGGCCTGGACGCCGCGGCTGCTCAGCTGAGGCTGCTTTGGGATCAGCCAGCTGTTTACGGTTCATCAAAATGGGGGTTTGGGGTTCCTGTTTTGGGGTTTTGCTACTGGAGGTTGAACCACTGAACTACATCCCCAGTCCTTCTTATTTGTTATTCTGAGACACAATCTCACTAAATTGCCCAGGCTGGCCTGAAATGGGTGATCCTCCTGCCTCCATCTCCCCAGTTACTGCAATGACAGGTGTGTACCACCGTTACCTGACTAAAAATCCAGGTTTGAAAATCATTCACTGCTGGTCAAATATGAGTAATCTCCAAGAGCACCAAAAAGCAGACCTTAAATCCTGATTTCTCTGCTTCAAAATCACTTGGGGATTTCAGACAGGAAGTTCTACTTTTTTCAAAGGTCCCTGAAGGGATTACAATGCCCGGCAGTCAGGGCTGGGGTCCTGTTCTAGGGCGAGGTGTGATATGAATTTTCTTTCTTGCCAAAAGGTGGACTACTTTGATCATATCTTTATTCTTGAGATTGATTCACCCCTGTCTGGAGTGTTTCGTTGAATTTTGGCAATACTAGTTAAAATCATAAAACAAACCAACCCATTTTAGAGCTATCAAAGTTGTTCAAGAAAATGTCCCAATACTTTCTTTTGAGAAGATGGATCCAGAGCTTAGAAAGATGAGGGAAGGTTAAGAGTACTGGAGGTGTATTTAGTCTCCCTGGGCCTCAGTGTCCCCATCTTTAAAGTGGAAATGAATGTACTAATTAATTAACTCGTCATTTACTGAAGGCCTCCCTTCATGGACTAGGGAGGAAGAAGTTATGGTGACCCTCTCACTACATCTCATAGGGTGACAGCCCCAATGCATACTTTAAAGTTGAATACAGTAATTTCAGGAGAGGATGGGACGGCCAGGAACATGGGAGCCTGGGGAAGCCACACATGACCCAGCCCGGAAAATCTGTGGGAGGCCCACAGGCCACAGGGATGCTGCAGCTGAATCGCAGACAACACAAGACTGTGCAGAGAGGATCAGAGGGGCAAGGTGCCCTGCTCTCCTAAGAATTCTTGAGAAAATAAGATATTGCAAGTGAAAGCACTTTGTCATAAGCAAATAACTCCACAGACCTGAGCTATGAAGTTCAGTGTCTTGATCAAGGCCACCCACGACTGATGTGTTGCAGAATCCCCTCCTTATCTTACACCACTCATGTATTTCAATCTCTTCCATTATAGGTTCCTATCTAGACATTTCCACATTTCCTTTTGGGTTAAAAGCCTTGTTTAAAAAAAATTTGAGACAGAATCTTGCTAAGTTACTTAGGATTTTGCTAAATTGCTGAGGCTGGCCTTGACCTTGAGATCCTTTGCTGTAGCCTCCTTCTATGCCAGATTATAAGCATGCACCACTGTGCCTGGTTGGCCCAAGCAAATTTCTGATACACTAAAAACATGGTATAAATGGTATAGACTCTGACACTGTCTACCTCCCAAGCAGTTCTGTCTTGACTATACACTAGAATTGCCCTAGGTGTATTCCTGTTTGATTAATTAGAATCTCTGGAAGTGAAGTCCTCAGGTCAGCCATCAACATTTTTTATGCTTCCTGGGTGGTTCTAATGTGCAGCCAAGTTTGAGGACCTCATCTATCAGAAAGCCAAGAATGAATGACCACACCCACACATAGAAATTCCTCAATACCCATGCCAGATGCATCTTAAAGGAGGCTCTGGACAATGTGAAGTTCAACTGCTTGCTTAACTATAATTTTTTTCTTGTTCATATTAATTCATTTTATTTTTAAAAAATTATTTATTTATTCTAATTTGTTATATATGACGACAGAATGCCATTCATTTCATATTATACATATAGAGTACAATTTTTCAAGTCACTGGTTGTACACAAAGTAAAGTCACACCATTTGTGTCTTCATACATGTACTTAGGGTAATGATGTCCATCTCATTCCACTGTCTTTCCTACCCCCATGCTTCCTCCCTTCCCCTCCCTCCCCTTTGCCCTATCCAAAGTCCCTCCATTCCTCCCATGCTCCCCGCACCCATCGCCATTATGAGTCAGCATCCTTCATATCAAAGAAAACATTCAGCCTTTGGTTTTTTGGTATTGGCTTACTTCACTTAGCATTATATTCTCCAACTCCATCCATTTACCTGCAAATGCCATAACTTTATTCTATTTTAATGCTGAGTAATATTCCATTGTGTATATATGCCAATAACTATAATTTTTTTTTTAGGAGAACAAATTCACCCTCCAACTGATGACCAGATTGGATTAATCCTATTTTGTCTTTTCTGAAGATACAGAGGCTAGTGGAGGGAAGTTCCATCATACTCCTAGGAGTATAAGTGATGAAACACACCATCCAGACCAAAAATACTCTACTGAGAAACCATAACAAAAATAATTTGCAGATTGCAGAGGACAGGGCACCTGATGGAATGCAGGCAATGATAAGATAATATTGAGTGGCTTGGTGTTTAACAAAAGTACTAACATGCTTACTGTGGTCCTTTGACACTGATGACCAGCACACAACAGGGTGGACACCTGTGGCGTAACTAGTCTTCTTGTTTTTTCCTATTCCTTTAATAACATGGGAAGGCCCATGGAGAATAAGAACTTTAAATAAAACCACAAGGAGATGATCTAAAAGAAAATTAAGCATTGAAGAGAACATAAGTAAGCTCCTCTAGCACATGTGAAGAGACGTGGTACAGTCATTCCAACATTTCTGGTCTTCTCCTATTCTCTATGTCCTTGCTATTCAAAGTGAGGCCCATGGACCAGCATCATCTGCCTTGTCTACAGCTTATTAGAAATGGAGAACTTCACCCATGACCAAACTCCAAATCTACATTTTTAACAAGATCTTCAGGAGGATCTCATGAAAGTTCACGTTTGGCACACTGCTGGTCTACAAGGTGGAAGTTGGCACTCTCTGGGTGATCCTAGATTTTCTCTAGGATCCATTTAATTTCAAGCATTTCTCCCAACTACACCAACTGGAACTTTTTATCATTTTCTAAGCTTGGGAAACCTCAAATCATTCTTCTCAAAATGACTCTCCAATATAACCCCTTCTTAGGAACCTTCCTGAACACCCCTAACTGAGTTAGCAGCTCCCCTCCTCATGATCCCACAGCTCACATTTCTTACTGCCTCTCTCAATCATATCTAGTCCTCATTCGCTCACCACCAAGCAGTAACTACTCTCAACAATATTATGTCAACATTATTCCAACAGCAGGACTCAGTCTTCGTCAGCCACAGAGCTACAGTGAGCAAGACCGATGTGGTCCCTCTTTAGGGAGTGTCCAACCTCACAGGAACAGCATTCCAATAATCCAACAAATAAATAAAGGGTTACACTGTGATGAATATAAGAAAAACTTGGAGGGAGCTCCTTGGTTATCTTTTTCGCTCCTATTTTGAGATAGGGTCTTGCTCAGCTGCCCTGGCTGGCATGGAACTCGTGATCTTCCTCCTGCTTCTGCCTCCCAAGAAGCTAGGATAACAGGTGTGTGCCACCATGCCTGGTTTAGGAAGGACCTCCTCTAGCAGAAGTGGTCAGAGAAGACTCTGAGAATTGACACAAGCCAAAAAGTGAAAGATAAGGAGGAGGTTCTGTGGAAGAGTGTCTCAGGTGAGACAGCAACAAATGTGAAGTTCCTGGCACAGGGAAGGACTTGCCACGCTCCATACAGAGGCTGAGGAGGACACGAATGGAGTTAATAGGAGGCAGGGGTCCGAGCTGTCATCGCTGCAGTGGTGAGCCACTAAAAGGTTTTGCTGCTGGGTGTGGACATGACCCAGGATCCGACTGGCAGTCTGAGTTGGAGGAGGCAGGGTGGCAATGGAGACCTTGGTTAGGAGACTACTGGAATGGTCCAGGGAAGGGAGGGAGGATGGTGACTTGAACTTAATGGAGGGCAGCAGAGGTAGGGGTAATTGGTTGGAGCCAAGGTCTTCTGGAGGTAGAAGCATCGGACCTTGGAGATTTCTTATGAAAGGATTTCTCATGAAAGCATCAGCTGGAGAGGCCTTACCTTCTAAAATGGGTGGAGGTTCACTTCTCAATGGGGTAGGTTTGGGGTACATGGGAGGTACACTGCATGGAGTGAGAAATGTGTTGGCAATGAGTCCTGTGGGGCCCCAGCATTTTAAGGGTTTAGGACAGGATTTCTCAACTCCGACATATTGTAGGATTTTAGCAGCATCCCTGGTCCCTTCCACTAGATGTTAGTAACATCTCCTGAGTAGTGACAACCTAAAATGTCCCCAGGAAGGCAAAATCAACTCTGGTTGGTTAGGTTAAGGATACCTTACCAAAATGTCTTTAATAAACTAGATCCTGTAGAAACCTCATAGCAAAACCAGGGTAAGAGCTTCCTGGATCACTAGAATGTCTCATGTTCTGGTTTTGTGGACAAGCACCGAAAATTGATTGACTGAGACAGGCCAAGTTTGAAGCTTGATTTTGCTCCATCGCATTAGGAAACAACTAGAATTACACTAACCCCCAAATACTCTCAAAATCTTGAAAACTCTCTATCCCTTGGCTTTGCCAATAACAACTCAAGACAGAACAGGTACCAGCTGTTTTCATGGCCAGCTGTGTTCATAGCTCAGAGCAGGAATGGTCTAAGAGTTTCTGTACACCATTGCAAATAAGTCTCTGAAACCAAAATGTCACAAGAATCCATTTTTCCAGAGATGTTAAAGCATGACAATAGATACTAAAAGTTACGCCAAATCCATTTTTTGTTCGAGACTATTTTACTAAGTAAATGTTTATGTGTGTTTGTGACTCTTTTGCTAAGTTATAAGGTCCAAGAACTTGGTTATTCTCCTCTGGCCATTTATTGAAGGCATGAGAGTCATAACATACACCTAATTAGACCAAAATGGATTCTTTTTTGTTACCAGGTCACTATAAAAACAGCCAACAGTTGTTGGTTCAAAGTTGTTCAATGTCTTCTCTCTCATATGTATTTAATAACAGCAGCTAATGCCAGTGTAGAAAAAGGGATGTCTCTGACCTCACTATTTAATATGGGACTGGAGAACAGCAGGAGGTGTAAACCCTACTGAGGTGCTGTTCTCTGCTACGTGAGGTGGCAGCCTGGTGTGAACATATACATACAGACAAAGATTGCTACGTCCTGCCCCAGAGCTTCTGAGTCAGAGAGTCCAGAGTGGTTCACCATCACATTAGTGTTGCTGGTCCAGGGAACACACTTTGAAAACCAGAGTCCAAGCAACTACGACCTAGGCACTGATCAAGCCAGACTGGCATGTGGAAATAAAAGCCAGCTACCATCCTGAGATGGCAACAATCATCCTAGGGCAGGACTGTCCAGAGAGCCACTGAAACAAGAAGGGCTCTCACTTTGACCTGAAAGGGACAAGAATCAGGACAAGAATCAGGAAGCCTTCTGGGAGGTAGTCGCACCTGGTCATCAGGTAGAGGGAAGGAGGAGAAAGACAGTCACCAGCAAAGAACACAGTATGTGCAGAGACCCTGAGACAGAGGAGGCATGTTCTGTCCCAGTAGTGAAAACATTCCTTTTTTATCAATGACATTTTTATAATCAAACATTTTATTGTTATCCTTATTCCTTTTGCACTGAATCCTTTCCCCCTACCTATTAATATTTAATAATCATTTAATATTAATATCTATTAATATTAATGTCTATTAATATTAATAATTATTAAATATTAATAACCCTGAATTTTTTTATATTACTGCTACAGATGCCTGCAAACACAGGATGCTCAGAGTTGGTCTAAAAGTGGTGTCTGAGATAATCTGGAAAACAAGCAAAGAAGTTAAACAAAAGTCTCATGATCTCATGTTAGGTTAGGGCAGGGACAGAGGAGGAAGGAGCCAGCAAGTTTAATGCAGGCAGGGACGTTAAGGCTGTGGTTTTGCTGGATTTTCTCATCTGAGCCCCTTCATCTCAATAATGAAATTGGTTCTTTTAATGGTTTATGAAAACTAGAAACCAAAAATGTCAGAGACAGTTACAAAATCAAGATTTGACTGAGTTCAAAGAAGAGATACTCTCATCTTTATCTCCTCTCGTAAAGATGATAAAATGCAGCCAAACATGAAGGACCAAATTGATTTGGGGGCATTCTGGAACAGAAAAACACCAGAACTAACTTACACTTTAAACAAATTCTATAGGATACAAAGACTGCCTGACAGGATGTTATAATAGAAATACTATTTTAAAAAATAGTATTCAAATATAAATGTTTAAAGATAATCAACTTTGTAATATTCCTGTTACGTTCTAAGAATTTTTTAGATTGGAAATCATTGCCCAGTGCCTAAGGCAAAGTGGCAAACAAGATTTTAATTTTGCTAATAAAATGTACTTTAGTTCTTGCAATGCTCTTTTTTTTTTTTCTTCTTCTTTCTTTTATAGTACTGGGGATTGAACCCAGGGGCACTCTAGCACTAAGCTACATCCCTAGTCTTTTCTTTATTTTTCAGCTTTGAGACAGGGTCTAAATTGCTGAAAACTGGCCTCAAACTTGCAATCCTCCTGCCTCAGCCTCCCAAGCAGCTGCAATTACAGGAATGTACCACCACATCCAGCTTGGTCACTGATCTTTATACACTCTTAGTTATGTGCCAAGTTCATTTAAAACCACTTCATGCTTACTGATTTTCCTATGACACATACAAACAAACCTATAAGAAGATAAAACTTCATCTGATAAAACCTCACCTGATAAAAAGCAGGTCTATTGGGATCACTGAAGTTGTATGGCTCTGGGTACAACAATGTGACATTTCCTCTCATGGTGGCTTGGTCCTTGCCTTGCCTTGAGCTTGTTTCAAAACTGGTTTCAAAAACCTTCCTGATAGTTTGGCTTCACTGATTTTTCTTTTTCTTTTTTCCTTTGGTGTATCAGGGATTGAACTCAGGGGCATTCAACCACTGAGTCATGTCTCCAGCTCTATTTTATTTAGTGTCAGGGCATTTTATTTAGAGACAGGGTCTCATAGAGTTGCTTAGAGGCTCACTTTTGCTGAGACTGGCTTTGAATTCTCTATCCTCCTGCCTCAGCCTCCTGAGCTGCTGGGATTACAGGTGTTGGTGCACTTATTTTCAACTTTCAAAAATAAATCTCTTCTTTTAAAAATACTCTCAAGCTTGTCACACCTCAATGATCAGGAAAATGAATGTTGGTGTTTTTTTCTGAAGATTTATCATCTCTCAAAATAGGGGGACAAAACCTTTAAATGAAAAGGGCCTTATCTAAAAAGGGGACCTACTATAGTATTCATTGTGTGGAAATAAAAATAATTAATAAAAGCAAATGCAAAACAAATAAAACAGAATCCACTGTACATCGCTGTATGTTTCCTTGTCATCTGAACCTACAGTGCTTAAAATTAATTCCACCCTGAAAGTTTTAAATACGGGAAGCTTATGACGAATGAGATCATGTGGAGCCATGAAATTACAACAGGAGGGTGAGCTGTGAAATATCAGGCCCATCATTTGAAGCACAAAGGGATTCCAGCTCAGAGATTGACAGCTTATCACTAAACTAGAAGTAGGAAGAGCACCCCACCCAGTTCCTGCCAATGTCCACCCACCACCCACACATTGCTTTCCCTTGGGTTTCTTCTGTGTTCCAGGGAAATAACATCTATCCTGCCAACTCCCCAAATTTTAAAACTATAAAGTGGTCTAAAAATGTGAAGAATTGGTATTCTTAGCCAAAGTCAAACCACCATTCAGTGACTCACAGAGCTGATATTTGCAGGGCTGGGGACCTGCATTAATGTTACAAATGACAGATACTCCTCGAAGACCAGGAAAATATCACAACATCATCATTCTGAGAGACTACGAAAGCCAATCCTCCTCTCCTAATCCCCAGTAAAACAAAATACATAGAAGTTTCAGGACTTATTTATAAGAAGAGGGAGTTCTCAAATCACAGTTTTATGTTCCGAAACTTCATTTCAGGGTGGGGTTACCAGAAAAAAATACAGAGCACACAGTTAAATTTGACTTTTAGATACACAACACATAATTTTTAGTGTCAGTCCCAAATATCATACTGGACATACTTATCAAAAATGAAAAGGGCTGGGGACGCAGCTCAGTGGTTAAGCATCCCTGGGTTCAATCCCTGGTACCAAAAAAACAAAAACAAAAACAAAAAAACTGTTCACTTTTAAACTTGAAATTCAAACTTAATTGTGTGTCCTGTATTTTTAATTGCTATATCTGGCAACCCTGACTCTGGGTCACTTGGATGGATTTTGCAACGTTCAGGTGTTCCTAGACCCCTTACCTGGGAAGTCTAGGGACCTGAGTGCAATTTCTGGTTCTGTCAATTACTAGTTCAGAGACCTCAGGCAAGTTATAGTTCCATTGTTAGAAAACAGAGACCAGTCAATCCCTACCCTACAGGGTGGACCAGCTAGTGTGAACATGGAAAGGAAGCACACTCTGAATAAAAACAGCAGGTCACCCAATACACATTATGGGAAAGAATGGTCCTGAGTCGTGAGCATCACCGGACACTTCTTTTAGGTTTTCAAACTTAACCCATCATCAAGGCTAAGAGTCCACATCTGTGCCTGCCTGGCATGCACAGGAGCTGGGTTAACTCCTACTCTCCACTTCTCAGTCCACTCCCATCCTCCCAGCCCAAGCCCCCAGGAGTTCTTCCACATGCCAGAGCAGCCTCCGCACTGTTATCCTCCCCACTTCCTGTCTTGTTCCCACCCCAATCCATTCTCCACGACATACTCTTGTTTATCACCCCAAACCAGAAACCAAATTATATCATTCCACTGCTTAAAAATCTACTAATGGCGTCCATCGGATCCTCCACAACTTGGCCGGGCCTCATCCGTGCTCCTCAGCCTGCTCCCTGCACCCCAGCCATTCTGGCCTCCACATAGTTCTCAGAACACAGCACTAAGCATCAACCTCTTCAGGGTCTTGCACATAATTCCCCCACCAACTGTCCTTGGACAGATGCCTTCTCATCCTTAGGTCTCAAGCATAGCCTCCTCCAAGAGACTCTCCTGGACCATTTCATTGTGGTTTAAAACATACAACAGGGGTGGGCCATGTAGCCCAGTTGGTAGAGAGCTTGCCTTGCATGCACAAGGCCCTGGGTTCAATCCCCAGCACTGCCCAAAAACATGCAACATAAAATTTACCATTTAAACCATTTTAAAAAGTTGGTTGTGATGCCACTGCCACCACTATCCATCTCCAGAACTTTTTCATCTTTCCAAACTGAAACTCTGTATCCATTGAATAACTCCCCATATTCCCCAGCACCTAGTGACCACTGTTCAACTTTCTGTCTCTACAAGTCTGGTTATTCTAGGCATCTCAGGTAAGTAGACTCATGCAATATTTACTTTTTTTGTGTCTGGCTTATTTCACTTAGCACAATATCTTCATCAGCATAATGCTTCATCCACGTAGCATATATCAAAATCAACTTCCCTCTTGCTCACTATTTTGTTCAACATCTATTCTTCTCTCCCCACCCCAACAACCCTGAGAACTCCGTGTAGGGAACCACCATGCTGGTTTTGTTCCACATTGTATCTGCCACTAGTACTGGCACAGGGCCTGGAGAGTAGTGGGTATCCAATAAATAATTATGGAATCATTGGGTGAAAGAAAATCATGAGGCCACCAGAAAGCCAGTATCTTTAGATGACTAACAAACTCTGTGGACTTTGTAGTCAGTCCTGGCACTCCACAGCTGGGGGCCAGCCTGGGCAACTTAATGAGACCCTGTCTCAAAATATAAAATAAAAGGGGGAGGGGGCTGTAGCTTGGTGGTAGAGCATCCCTGGGCTCAATCCCCACTACTGCCCAAAGCCAAAAAAAAACCCCAATATTTACAAGGACCTACATCGCACCCGAACTCTGTCTCACAAGTTTTGCCTTAAAGGCTCATGTGAATGGAGATGGGGGAGGGAGCGCCCCTTATTTCTGAGGGGTTGGGAAGAGCTCGTCTTTCCAATTGGCAAAGAGCAGTACCTTGGAGTTGTGGAAGGGGGGGGGGGGTTGTCTTGCAGGGCTGCCTCCCTCCTCGGTGCCCGTGGACCGCCTGCAGAGCACCCTCCCACCAATAAAAGGACAGGTCTGTGCTCCCTGCAAACCATTCCCTTTTTCTAACAACCTCTCGCCCTGCCAAACTAGGAAGACACACTGATGATAAACACAGATGGGACTCTCTGAACAAAACCTTATATGTCTACTTCTGAGGAGCTTCTTTATGATCTATGGCCAGCCATCTGAATGCAGCCCACTGAATTTATGGCATTCCAAGATTCAGATTTCTCTTTGCAACCCAGGCTCTGCCAGGTTATCTTTGGCCCCTCTCTTAAGCCACACCCAATCTGTCTGGAAATCCTGATGCCTTTAAAATCTATCAAATCAAATTTACATCTCTATCTATCTAGTCCCATAACCTGCCCTCCCCTACCCCCCCCACCCCCGTCCCCCATCTGAACCCCCAAGGCTGCTGCTCTGCTGGAAGCTTCCATCACAGCTCTCCTGGTCTAGCCTCTTACCTGGTATCCCTGCCCAGGAGCATCCTTCCCAACCCCCACCCCAGTCCTAGCCTACCTGCTGCTGGCCTTCACAAAGCAACAAGGACCCTAGTTAGATCTCATCTCTTCAAAGAGCAACATCTGGCACCCTCCCTCTCGAGCTCACACGAAGTCAAAGCCAAAGTCCTTACACAGCCTGGGAGGTCCTGCAGGATCCCCCACCCCACTCTGCTTTCCTCTTTTCCTTCTCCCTCCCTCCCCGACTCACTCAAGTCACAGCCCCCTCTGCTCATCAGACAAGCCAGGCACTCCCACCTCAGGACCTGTCCAAGTTTTCTGTCCCCTCTGCCTGGTACACTCTGCAGATCTTCCTGGGCCACCCTCTCTTCTGAGCGCTTAGGGGTGACCCCTCTATTGACACTGCAGCTTGCTCCGTCTTCCCAGCATGTCTCAGAGCGTGCTGTATCATTTTCCTATTCATTATATATCCTTGTCTCTCCCATTTGTCACCCAAATGTGAGTGAGCCACCTGGGGACAGGCTCTCTCCTCTGTTCACTAGCACAGACAGGTAGCTGGCACACGGAGTGCAACCCTTACACGTCTGAGGGACATCTGACTGGCGGCTGCCTCAGTTTTTTCAGACTTTGTAAGGGTTGGTGGGAGGGGCCTCCACCCTGGGAACAACCCAGGAGACAGGAAGTGTCATGACAGAGCTCCAAGTATGACAACAATCCCTAACTAAGACGTCAGGGTCCGCCAGTGTTCTTTTGCTTTAAATAGTCTTGGTCCAATTGATCTCAAAGATTCAGGACATGTTAAGTGCCAGTTAGGTCACCATTCACGAGGCCTGACGTTCTCACACTGACCTTTGAGAGAATATTTACTTTTCTCTCTATAACGGAGGAAGCATAAGACTATAAAAAAATTGTAAATTATCTTAAACATGTAGAGCTGCTCAAAGTGTCACATGGCCCGATTAGCTATGTTAGCCCCAGGAGCCGTTCTGTGGTTGTGATTAGCTTGAGGTTGGAAAGAGGAAGGGACACTCAGGGACCGTGGTACTTTAGGTTGAAGTTTGTTTTTTTTTTTTTTTTTTTAAGAAAACCCTGGGCTGGGGATGTAGCTCAGTGATAGAGCATTTGTCTAACAGGCACGAGGTCCTGGGTTCAATTCCCAGTATGGAATAAAATAAAATCTTAATAAATAAATAAATAAATAAAACCCTACTCTCATTTTTTAATTTTATTTTTATTTTTTAAGTTGTAGATGGACGCAATACTTGCATTTAATTTATTTATTTTTATGTGGTGCCAAGGATCAAACCCAGGTCCTCTCGTGTGCTAGGCAAGCACTTTTCCACTGAGCTACAAACCCAGCCCCCAAATCCTGCTTTTCAAATGAGCAAATTCCCATTTGGCTAATTTTTAGGGCACTTATGAGTATAAACTCATATCACATACCTTTGTTTTCTAGAAAATACAGTTCATTTCCCAGGTACCCACCCCCACCTCCCCAAGAAAATACAGGTTAAGCGGTTTCTAACATGACCCACTGACATATAATTCCAACGGGCTCCTGGCTTTAAGCTGCCACACACTCTTAGGGGGATACAACAGTTGGCAACTCAGCCATGCTGCAGTCTACAACTGACCTTCTGCCTTGGAGCCTTAGATTGTCTTTTGTTAGTGTTGTTTTTTTCAGCAATTGAATTTGTTTCTTTATTATATTTTTTAATGTGTTCTTTTTAGTTACACATGACAGTAGAATGTATTTTGACATATTACTCATACATAGAGTATAACTTCCCATTCTCGTGATTGTACATGATATGGAGTTACACTGGTCGTGTTTTCATAAATGAACATAGGAAAGTTATGTGTGATTCATTCTACTGTCTTTTCCATTCCCATCCCCCTCTCTTATCCCTATTCACCCCTGCCCAATCCGGTGAACCTCCACTGCCCACCCCACCGAACTGTGTGTTAGCATTTACATATCAGAGAGAACATTCAGCCTTCGGTTTTAGGGGATTGGCTTATTTCACTTAGCATGATAGCCTCCAGTTCCATCCCATTACTGGCAAATGCCATAATCTCATTTCTCTTTATGGCTGAGTAATATTCCATTGTGTATATGTGCCACATTTTCTTTATTAGAGTCTAGTTTTAAAGCCATGGATTCTACCTTAAGGTGGAAAATAATCTGACACCTAAGTATTCAATTAAAACTTTTTTTGAACTCTAGAAGGAAGTTTAGGATTTTTTTTTTTTTTTTTTTTTGTCCACCCTGGTATATCCTCTCCACAGGCAGTTGTGGTCTGTGCAGATGGCCAGGTACTGAAGCCATGTATCCCAAGCTGTCACACCTGCCCTGGCACATAGCAGCTGTCAACTCCACGGCAGGCCAGTTGGGTGATAGAGAGACCAACCTGTCAGCTTACTAAGAGCAGCTTGAAAAGAAGGCACAAGGCTGTCCCTCACAGGTCTCCAATATAGCCATTCTCCTAGTCCCCCAAGTTCTCTCCCAGCAGTTTTGGAGCAAAGTATGGAATTAAATACCACACGTCTCCATCCATCTAATTTATGAAAGATACATTTCTCTAGAGCTCGAAAAACCACATCAGCAAACAGATTCCTACATGTTCAGGTCAGCAGCAGCATTATTCCCAATCCTCAAAAACAGACAAACCAGAGCAGGCATCGTTTAGCTGAACGGATACACAAACGTCGGATATAGAATACTATTCACCCTGCAGGAGAAGGAAATTCTGGAGCATGTGACAACATGGATGAACCTTGAAGGCTTTATGCTAAGAACAATAAGCCAGTCGCAAAAGGACAAATATTATATGATTCTACTTAACATGAGGAACCATAGAGTGATCCAATTCACAGAGAGAAAACCAGAATAAAGGTTAACCATTACTGGGAATAGGGTGAACTGGAAATTACTGTTTAATAGATATAGAGTTTCAGTGTGGGATTATGAAAAAGTCCTGTGAATGGACCCTGGTGTTGGCTGGTTGTCCAACACTGTCATTGCATTTAATACCACCAGACTGTAAACTTAGAAGTAGTTGAAATGGTAAATTTTGTTTTGCCTATATTTATCCACAATTTTTTTTAAAAAGCCTCCCAGGAAATAAACTTCTGTACTAACAGAGTGAGATCATGATGAACCCAAAGGTGTTCTGCTACCAAAAGCAACAAAGACTTTTCACTTAATTCCCACAATCTCAGTGGTCTGATGACCTTTTCCTCTCACATACACATGGCTTTCTTGTTGAATTAAAATTTTTGGAGGTTTATTTAACAGCTGGCAGGGCCCGACTTAGAGGACCCACACATTTATTTTCCAATATAAAGACGGAGCCTATATTTCCCAGCATTAAATACACACAAACTGATCCATCTCCCCAGTGAGTAAATATTTAAGCCAGCCAAGTCACATGGCTATCTATTTTCTCAGGGAGAATGTGAAGCGATTCTTCTGGATCCACAGATCATGGACAGAGAACGAATCATTTTAATAGTTCACTGGGTCCTGAGAAGACAAAGCACAGGTTTGTGTGCAAATCACAACACACTTCATAAAATAAATAGTGAATTCACCATACAGCAAAAACGGACTGTCAATACTGTGTGACATCGATGTTTGGTGCCTGAGGAGATCTGAGGAGAATCTTCTAGCTCAACTCAATTTGGATAAAGGTTAAAAACTGATTTTAATCATGCCATTTGCAGGAAGGTGGATGTAACCAGAAGATCTCTTGTTAAGAGAAATAAGCCAAAACACAGGAAGATAAGTGTCACATGTTTTCTCTCATATATAAAACCAAAAAAATTATAAAAGAAAGACAATGCAAAAGTAGAAAAGGGAGTAATAGGATAAGGGAAGGGGAAGAGAACTGGGAGGAGTGGGAAGAGAGGAGAAGGCAGGAGAGGGTCATCGGGAGGGTGGGTACTATCAAAACTTGACATGCACTTGTACGGAAATGTCACAGTGCACTCTATTAATCTGTACCTTAATAATTTATAATTCTGAAAATAAAATAAACCTGAAAGGTAAGTTTTAAAAGAAATAACGAAAGAAAGAAAAACTGATTTTGTGTGACCTCTGGCTTTCTTTTTTAATTTTTTGGTGGAGCTGCGTATCATACCCAGGGCCTCATGCATGTTGAACACACATACTACCACCGAGCTACTCCCTGGCCACCACCATTCACCAACCCCACCAAAAAAAAATTCAAATATAACCTGTCCTAAATCAAACAAACCTCAATCTAGTGAAACAAAAGCCACTCAGCAAAGAAACAAAGCCATAAAACAACAGTCCTGTAAATAAAGACTGAGCTACTAGTCAAAGGTCAGGCTCCACACATGCTCACTGCAGAAGCCCCAGGCTCCTCAGTCATGCCTGTGAGGAGAGAGTGAGTGGCTTTCACTACTGAAAGGCCTCCCAACACAGGAGTAACCTTCCCCTGCAGAAGTGCTTTTCCCACCCTGAGACCTTCTGCAACTTCTAAGCCTATCTCTGACCCATTTAATACACTCTCAGAGCTAGAAGTGACCTCAGCAGTCGCCCAGGCCATAAGGCGACCATCTCTCCATGCAGAGAGGACAGTGTCTAGGGCAGGAGAAGAGAGAGAACCTGAAACTGTCTTCTCAAAGAAGAAAAAAAATGTCTGTGAGCCTTCTGTGCCTTTTAGGAACCTCATAGGCTTTCCTAGAGAGGGAGGTAATTCCCTGACACAGTTGAAAGAAGGAGGAATAAATGAAACAGGCTTAAATCAAGGTTCTCCGTCATTAGCAACTCTTACCCAGGCTCCACCATGAAGGAAACCCTGCAGAGAGGACTGTTGTGAAGCCACAAAGTTCAGACGCTACTGAGTTTTCAACAGGGAACAGAATTTAACACCAGGAGCAGAGAGGATTAGGGAGAGAAGACAGGAGGAAGTGAGATGCTAAGGAGACACAGCAGTGGTCTGTCTGTCCCCTCTGTGCAGGAGGAGGTAACCTTTCTTTGAGAGGGCGGCCAGGGCCCCTCAAGGCTGTGACTGAGCTCCTTGAGCAAGCCAGTCCTCCCAGCTGTCAGCCAGAGCTGCAAAACAATAGCATAGATTTGGAGGCTTAGGACCTTGCCCCTACTCTGGGAAACTGTTTCTTAACAGTGCCTGGTGCAAAAGGGCACCAATGTTTGCTAAACAAATACTAATATGTAGAATGATTCCTGTTTCCTACGGAGCCTAGGAGCAAGGCAATGGCAGTGCAGCAGCAACATGAGGATGATATTCATGACTACTTTTATTAAGCTCTGGGCTCTCTCCTTTACCTAAAGCATCTCACTTGGAGCTCATCACATTGCCTGTGAGGTAATACTACTATATATGCCATTTAGAGACAAGGAAACTGAGGCTAGAGATTAAATAACTCATCCTAGGTCATACAGCTAGGAAGCCTGAGGCCTGGATCCCAGCCTGGGTCAAAGGATACAGAGACTTCACTGCCTCTGGACTCTGCTCCCCAGGACCAGTTGTCAAACACAGTTGCCATTGTGGATGGTTTTGGCAATAATGTATTTAAAAGAGAAACACAATTAGAAGTACTCAAGAAGAGTACTAATACCTTCCCAAGTGTTCAGATGATAAAAAATTTTTTTAAGAATATAAATTGTTATATGTGTACATTTATATGAACATGCATACTTGTGTATACACACACATACACATCATTTTTTTTTTTCTAGAATCATCCCTCATAGAGTCGGTCTTCAGTGACAGAGCCTGTAAAGATCTTATGTTGGATATTTTAGCTGGACACAGGGATGAGAATTTGGTGGTAACTTGGTTAACAGAATGAAGAAGATAAACTATTTACTTTTTGTGTTATTCAAACTTTTCTGGGAGCAAGTTAATTTTACTTAATAAGTAGATAAAGACTTACTGGCATAAATACATTTGATCATATTGGACGACGCTAATAAGAAAAAAAAGCCTAAAAACTTACCAGATATCTAAAGACACCACAAAGAAAATCTTCTTGGGAGACCAATGTAGAAACAGACTCTAAAATCAAGTACTTAAGAAACTTTAATGATACCTCTCTTTGGAGACAGGGACATGAATGAACACACTAAAACTTGTTTCCATCCCTAAAGAGGAGGTTCCTCTATATCTATAAGTGTGGAGGCTTCCTTTACAATGACTTTAACTACAGAGCAAAGGCAACTAGTAAATTGAAATCTTTCTAAAGTTGTAAGGATCACCCACATTCTACAACTATTGCTTATGAAAAACTAAAACAGATTTAAATTAATGAGGCAATAAAATATTTCAAAAGTGCCAATGTGTGGTTAGAAGTGCAAGGCTCTAGGTTCAATCCCCAGGACCCCCCCCCACACACACACACACATACATACAACCTGTGCATGATGCTATTTTAAAAATAATATTAATCAAGGGCTGAGGATTTGGCTCAAGCTGTAGCGCGCTCGCCTGGCATGCATGCGGCCTGGGTTGGATCCTCAGCAGCACCACATACAAACAAAGATGTTGTGTCCGCCAAAAACTGAAAAATAAATATTGAAATTCTCTCTCTCTCTTTAAAAAAAATAATAATATTAATCTATCTAATAAAGAAAATAAGAAAGCAACACTCAAACACCCCAAGAAACTTTCACATATTCTCTCATTAAATTAATCACCCCAAAAGATTGATGATACCTCCCCCTGTCCCAAAGAGTAAACAGGCAGAGAAAATTAGGGAATCCCCCCAAGGTTAAACATTTAGTAAGTAAAAGAATTGGAATCTGTGGAATTCCAAAGCCATGTATTTTTCACTACTCCTTGCTTTACAAGGAAGAGGAAGGAGGGATGGATAGAAGGAAAGAAGGGAGGAAAAAAAGGGAAAGAAACAGTCCCCGCTGCTTTGCTATTGCACAAGGCCCGGTTTAGGATCCCAGAGGCCGACACAGGCTGAACCTGGAATTATTTCTGAAGGTGCCTCACAGAGGAAGACTTCTTTACTGAATCATTATTTTAAATCCTCAATCTAAAACAACCGAACAGAACAAAACCTCCCACTTTCATCACTAAGAAATAATAACAAGTGAACATGGGTATGAATTTTCTTAAAATAAAAATCAGAAGGAAAGCCTTAACAGAGCCGACCCTAAGCTCACACAGGTGGCATCTGAGCTGGCTGGGAGGTTGTTTGCCTCTCAGTAACCTACACAAAGAACCACTAAAAATTATCAAAGCCCAGCGACTAGACAATGACAAATGAACAAAGCGGATAGGGTTTCGCTCCCAAAATCAGAACAAGGAAGCCTCCACTACATAATAAAAATCATTAGGAGGCTTCAGAGGAGTAACTGCAGGCAGGCGTGACTTCTCCCCAGAAATTAATCAGCTAATAACCATTCATCATCTTTTGCGCAGTATATGCATTTATAATAGGGCTTTAAAAGGTCTACAACAATAGACTCAGAATTAATGAAAGGCATTTTAGGCCTAACCCAGAAATACTCCTTAGACGATGAGAATTAGAGCTTCTACGTCCCATTTTGTGCTGTTTTCCTTTTTATATGAGCTTCTGTTTCCTATTCACAGAGACTTTATCATGGTTTGTAGCTTTTGTTCCTTAAAGCAGTTAACCTCCGTCAGTAACTTTCTGTGTGCTGGTAACTGATGGTAAATGGTCTCCCAACACTCCACTAGCACTGTCCGGTTTAATTCTCGGAGGGAGTGCGGGGCAGAATTTTGAAGGCAACGCAACCAGTGAAGGGAGCGAATCCTTTCACGCCAACAAGGAGGGCAGTTTCCCGGAGAGGAATTCACTGGTGTCCGAGCTACCCAAGAAAGGGTAGGAGACCGCCGTAGGCACTGCGTGCAGGCCGAGGGGACTCACTGAGCGTGAATGTAGCCCGGGTTCCTTTTACTTTGGCGCGTTAATTCCCCTGCCCCTTTTTCGCATCCTCTCCGCACCTAGTCCTCCGCCTAGGCGGAGTCCGGGGATTTGTGCTTCGAGCTCCTCGGGCGGGGATTATGCGCGCACACCTCCCTTGGAGAAACTTCAAGGTTTTTCTTTCCTTTGGGCAGGGGAAGGGGTTTGGAGCTGTGGGAGGTTAAAGCAGTCGCTTTCTCATTGACATCTCCCGCCGCCGCCCAACAAGTGGCCCCTACACAAGCACAGAGATGACAGCTCCAGACGTCAAACGGGAGGGAACGGGATGGCCCGCGGCAGTGCCAGGGAGCTGGCGGACCTACCCTACGGCAACAGCAGTCCTTTTCCCCATCCCGTCCCCCACCTCGCATTAAAACTCAAGGAAAATGTCAAGGGCTGGGGGTACCTGGCCCTGAAGCAGGAGTCGCGGAGGCGATCGATTTCACTCCCCACCTCCATCCCTCTCGTAGGTGCGGCGGAGGCTTGATACATTTGGCCTTAAATTCAGTTTCCAAGCCGTCGGCATCCGCCCCAGGAAGGCATCCCTGCAGAACCCGGCAACTGGGGTACTCCCAGAGAGGGGGCGTCCACTGCAGGGCAGCCAGCGGCACTTCAAAGCCCTGGCTGACTTAACACCTTGGAGCTCAACCCCGGGCCGGCGGCGTATGGCAAACCAACGAAAAACTCTTAACAGCTTCCGCAAGTTCTCGCCCCGGGAAAGGTGAAAATCCCAAAGACCTCTTCACAGAGGAGTCTGCCTTCCCCGAGGGTGCGAAGGCTCCTGGCACCCCCAACACAAATCCCACCCTTGCCGGCTCGGAAGTCCAGGGGGCCGACAGCTGCTTTCACCGCATCTGGGATCCCTGGAGTCTGCTGGCCCGGGGACCACCATCGGTGCCGGGGGACCTTGGCAGGCTGACGGGACTGGGGAGTCCGGGGGCCCCGGCGCCGCGCTCCTCTTACCTAGCGTTCGCTGGGCCCCGGTTGGGGCATCCGCCGGGTGCGCGCCGCTCCAATCCTCGCTGCGCACCTGGCCGCCGCCCGCCCGGCCCCAGCCCTGCAGCCGCGCTAGCGCTTCATGGCGCACGGGGGCTGGCCGGGGGCCCCGGGAAGCGTGTCCAGCTGGCGGCGACTCCTCCGGCTGCCGTGGCTCGCCAATGGCTCCCGCCTTCCCCCGCCCCGCGTCAGTGCGCCCTTCCTCTACGGCCGCCCTTTTCCCCTGGCTCTGCCGGACCGGCCAAACTGGTTTCTCTGCTCCAGGGAGGAGCCTCTCGTCTCCCTCCGGCAGGCGCAACCACGGCGCGAGGCTGGGGATGAGGCTGAAGCTGAGGCTGGGGCTGGGGCTGGGGCTGGGGGCGGGCCAGGCCGTCTGTCCTTCCTCTACCCCTCCCACAGGCGGCCCTAGTGTTGGCAAAAGCGGCCCAAGTCGAGTCTTGCGTCCTTCGTGCGTCCCGGCAGCAGGTGAGCACCCTGATGGTGCCCGGAGCGCGCCCTCCCGCTTCTCCTAGCCTGTGACTCGGCAGCTGCTGTCGCTCACTGTACCCCAGGCGCTCCAGTCCCTGGGCTGCAGTCACCACCCCGCCCCATCAATTCCGCGTCACTTTCCCGCCCTCTGCCGGCTTGGTCACAGCTTGGGGTCGGTGACCGCGCCAGCCTGGAAAGCTGGCGGGGCCTCCGCGCCCGGAACCTGAACTCCCTCTGTAAGGGGAGCCGTGTTCCCGGACCAGTCACCCAGTGCGCGTCGCGGTTCGCAGCGCCAAGGGTAGGAGTAGAGAGGACGCCGAAAGACGTGGAGACAACTTTTCCTTTAATTGCAGCAAGTGGACTAGACTCTACTGAGACCAAAGTCGCTCGGAGTTAAGGTGCTGTGTGTGAACTACGCAATGTAGTTGGTGATTTTGGATCTGCCTGCCTCCTTCGTTACTGGTTGGTGTTTGTAGTATGAATCGTGCTTTCCCGCAGCAAGTACAGTTCACGCCTTTCACCGGTTAACTCCCAGTTCGCTAGGTTCTTACTGTGCACTTGCTATGGACAAGTCACTGGTATCAGAATCGAGGAAAGTCAATGGTTTGAATTTGCTTAAGGGCTGAGGATGTAGCTCAGAGCGCTTGCTTAGCGTGGCCGTGGGTTCAAGCCTGAGCGCTGCAAGAAGAAAAATTACTTTCAATGCTGTAAAGGAGATAGGTCTCCTGGACAAATATCAGTTACCTGCAAATCAGAGAGGCTGACTTCCTGCCTTAGTTCAAGCTCCCAACTGGTAGCATTAAGGAGGCTTTTACTGAGGAGGTGAAACCTACAACTTTAGGGATGGAAGCTGGGTGGAGAGGGCTGTTCAAATGTCCACTGACTGATCCAACTCATATTGTTAAAGCTCAAGACTGCCCCAAGGTTCCTTTTCATCTGTCGCATTGATCTTTGGTGTTGCTGGTTAGTCTTTTTCTCTCTCTTCATTTGTAAAATGAAGTTGCACTAGATGATCTCAAGAAGTTCCTTCCAGCACTTATTTTCTGAACCTAATAACTGAGCAAAGGGGCTGAAGCAAGAGAACAGAGGGTCTGTGCAACGACAGTGGAGTGCACAGGTTTGTCGGCAGTGTGGTGGTGAAGCATGAGGCCAGTGAACACACTGGGCCCCAGCGCCTTGAGTGCAAGGCTCAGGAGTTGTCTTGGTAGTGTGGGTGACCACTGAAAGTTCATGACCACTGCAGTGACATGATCAAAGTTGCGTTTTAGAGAAAAGAATAGCTAAGAATGAAGATGACCATATCACCTGGGAGGCTAGTTTAGCAACATAAAGTGGGTCTGAAGGGGCTGCCAGTGCAAGGCAGGAGGAGGAGATTCAACCCACATCACTGGAGAGAAATGGGCAGGGAACTGAGTGGCCCAAAACTGTGTCCAACTGGCAGAAGGGAGCCTGGAAGATGAGTCAAATTCTCAAGATTGGGTGAAGGTATGGTAGGAAGAGCAGAGGCAGAATGAAGAAAGCCATTAGGAAGCTCTGCCCCTATGGGGGAAAAGACCAGCAAACCTGCAACTATAGCAGGCAATGGAGATGGCTCAGTGGTAGAGCATTTGTCTAGTGTGCACAAGGTCCAGGGTTTTATCCCCAGCAACCACCCACTCAAAAGAGAGAACTCCAAATTAAAAGAGGGATCTTCTTCTTGCAGCTTCATTTAGAAGTATTCAATCTGTGCAAGAAAAAGTTGCTTAGAAGAGAATACACTAGGATACATTCAATCCACACCTCAGAGCAGCTACACCCCACCCCAGTGGCTACTTTTAACATGGCTGTGCAGATACCAGAGATTTCAAGCTAGGTTTCTCCTCCCCTTACAGGCTATAGTGGAGGGGAGGTGTGGATATTGTTTCAAAGATTAATTCATTCAACAACTATTTGTTGAGTACCTACTATGTGCCAACACTTTCTGGTTGCTTAGGTACAACTGAACCAAAAAAAAAAAAAAATGTTATCTTAAAAGATAGAAAGTGCTTTGAGAAAATAGAATAGACCTGATTGGGAAGGTACCCTGAACAATTCTTCTTTGGGGGTGCTAGGAAAATTCCAGCTCACCTGAAGTCCTGTCCTTTGTCCCCTTGTCCTCTCTGAAAGGACATGCAAAATTTTGGAGTGCCTTGTCTGGTCAATCATTGAAATTATCTCATGCATGCTGCAAGGATTAATTTTGAAATGTCTTTCATGAGTCACTGAGAGATGGCTTCTTTGTCTTGGCAGAGCCTCTATCTCACTTGCCTCAGCAATTCTTTCTCAGTGTTCTCCAGTGAGACTGAACAAGCAAGCAATCTGGTGTTATTTAGATGCCTCTCCCATTCAGTAGTCTACACCTTACAAGCTGCTGGGGGAAACTGAGATTTAGCAGAAGCAGCTATTTCTAAAAGAATGCCGCAATGCTTTAAGCTTTTGTAGTTCATAATTTCCTGGAACTTTTTTCTTTTTCCCCTTTTTTTGGCAACATGTGCACATTTACATGAGGTGGATAAAAAGGCTGGGGTGATTGCCAAGAGAACTACTTCAATTTTACTGAAAATTTTTTCTAGAATTTTTTTTTTCTTCTGCAAGATAAGAGCTGGGGATAAAAGATGAACTGAAAGGGAGGTGATATTACCTGTATTCAGTTGTTTACCAGCATTGTTCATTTAAGCTAAATCATTTAATGCCAATGGAAAGATATTTGGGCCCACTAAGTGCCATTGTTAACCCTAAGGTGGCAGTCAAGATTAACTCAGTTGCAAGTTGAATTCTTCATAGCCATTGCCCAGACTAACTTCGGAATTTTATTCTTTTGTTTTATGGGGTGCAAGGGATTGAACCCAGGGTTTCCTACATGCTAGGCATGAGCTCTTCCTTTAAACTATACCCCAGTTCCAAGTATTTTTTTCTTCTGGTAATATGAATTGAACCCAAAGACTCACTCATGCTAGACAAGGGCTATACCACTGAGCTACATCCCTAGCCCTTTTTATTTTTATACTGTAATAGAGTCTCACTAAGTTGCCTAGGATGGCCTCAAACTTTTGTGATCCTCTTGTCTAGTTTCCTATGCCTGGTCAGTTCCAAAAATTTTAAATATAGAGGGCATTTCTTACATGAACCTATCTTTGCAATGGTTGGTATTTTAAGCTTCAATTCTCTGTGCTTCCTTTAAAATGGTGTTTACAAATGATAGATACAGATGATATATTCTGTTGTCTCTTTCACAAATAATTTTCCACATTTCTCCTGATGACGTAAACTTTCTACTCCTTTACCACTATTTTTTGTAACTAACATTTAAAAAAAAAAACATATATATTAGATTTCATGCTTGATGCAGTGGTGCATGCCAGTAATCCCAGCTATTCAGGAGGCTGAGGCTGGAGAATCACAAAAGTTTGAGGTTAGCCTGGGCAACTTAGTGAGATCCTGTCTCCAATTTTTTTTTTTTTTTAATGGGCTGAGGTGTAGCTCAATGGCAAAGTACCTTTTTAGCATGCATGAGGTCCTGATTTTAAATCTCCAATACTAGAAATAAAATTAAAATAGATAATAAAAGAAACACTAGCATTCAGGGAACTAAGTGTGTCTCAGTTATTTTGGCAATGGTCCAGGCTTAGAATGGATGAGATGATGTTGAGAAAGGAATTAGTCCTGAGTATTCTATTAAAAGTCATTTCTCTTTCATAATCATAAATATATAAATATGTAGAATTCATATACAGTTCTTCTTTTCTATAAGGAAGAGATTTAGTAAACCATTATTGTCTGTGTGGAAATGTAATGAACATTAGATTAACCTGGAATTGATAATACAACGTCAGTTAAACTTACCATTATTAATTCAACATTTACTTAAGAATTTCCAAACTATATTATGATCATCATTAGGACATGTTACCATGTTCTATAGTTATAAACAATCTGTCATATTATATGGTGTTCTGTTTTCATAAGTTTGCATTATATCACGAAAACATATTGACCTTCATCTCTCATTCTTTCTAAGCTACTTCTAATGGTCCCCAGGATTTTTGAAAAACTTTTTTATTTGTTCTTTGTAGTTATATGTGACAGAACAATGTATTTTGACATATCATTCACAGATGGAATATAACTTCCCATTATTGGGATTGTACATGGTGTGGAGTTTCACTGGCTGTGTTCATATATGAACATAGGAAAGTTATGTCCAATTCATTCTACTGTCTTTCCCATTTCCATCCCCCTCCCTTGCCTCCACTCCCCCTACCTCTAATCTAGTGAACCTCCCCTCCTCCTTCTTCCCAACAGATTTTGAGTGAGCATCTGCATATCAGAGAGAACATTTGGCCTTTGGTTTTTATCGGATTGGTTTATTTCGCTTAGCATGATAGTCTCCAGTTCCATCCCTTTACCAGAAAATGCCATAATTTCATTCTTCTTTATGGCTGAGTAATATTCTATTGTGTATATATACCACATTTTCTTTATCCATTCATCTGTTGAAGGCACCTAGGTTGGTTCCATGGCTTAGCTATTGTGAATTGAACTGCTTATAAACATTGATGTGGCCATATCACTATAGTATGCAGATTTTAAGTCCTTTGGGTATAGACTGAGGAGTGGGGTAACTGGGTCAAATGTTGGTTCCAGTCCTAGTTTTCTGAGGAATCTCCATCCTGCTTTCCAGAGAGGTTACACTAATTTGCAGTCCCAGATGGTCTCCTGTTTAAGCTGCTAGATTCTGAATAACAATGGGTTATTCCCTTAGCTTGAAACATCATCCCCCATCTGTCTAATCCTTTCATCCTTCACATCTCCATTCCAAGGGGCCTTCTTTTGGGAAAGCTGTGCCCTGTGTCCCCCAGATGGCAGCCCTCCACCCCCGCTTTCTAGCATGCAACTCCAAGGGAGCTTCTCATTGTCTTCCCACTGTCCACCTGCCTCACTCCCCCCTGCCCAGTGAGCCCTTAGAGGCCCAATACTGAGTCTTATTCTTGGTCTCTCTCAGCATGGAACATGGCTCAGATACCATAATTCTTATGGAATGAATGAATGGCTGGCATAGTTGTAACGCTCCGTAGTTGTGTTATTTTCTCTTGCTGAGATTTCTTTATCACCTGTAATTTATTGGGCATTTAGCATTTACCAGACTGGCTTTTGGAAATATCTGATTAATCACAACCCACCCTTACCTTAAAGCCTTCTCGAGGTCCCTTTTCTCTCTGATTCCTGTCATTTTGCAGGTTGATTGGCCACTGTTTACTTCTTTCATTCTAGAATCAATGTGTCTCTAGTACAAGAACAGTTTTTATTTTATTAGAATTCAGGAAAGAGAGAGATTGGTTGCTGTCACTGGAGCAATAAAAAGAACAGTATTCCAATTCCTCCACAGAGGAGCCTCTGTGTGCAAGAACTTCGTCTTCCTTATTTCCTGAACTTCCAGCCTGCATGAGTGATTGTCCTCCTCAGTTAAAGAAAAGCAAATTAAGTACAAAATAAAACAATAAGAAGCAATTGTCCCTTTATCACATTGGCAAAGATATTTTTTTCTAAGACTGATGTTGTACTCTCTGAAGATATGGAAGGAAAACCCAATTCAAACTCAGAATCAGTTCCTCCTACTCTCACAACACAGATTATTTCTGATACCAGATATATGAGGTTTCCCCCCAACATCAGCAAGCAATCAATTTTGCAGCAGACACCTGCTGGGGGGTCCCCTTATTCAATTCAATTCTGTCACTGTCTACCAGGAGGTAGCACCAGATTCTCCAGGTTAAGGGACTCAGTCCCCAAGACTGCCTCTGACTCCCACTAACTTCAAGTTGAGCAGCTATTCATTGGCTGCTCTTCAGATTCTACTAATTTGCTTGAGTGACTCTGAAAATTTAGGGAAAAATTACATTGACAGGTTTATTATAAAGAATATTATGAAGGATACAGGTGATGAGAAGCACAGAGCAAGGTGTGGGGAAGGGAGCTGGTATGCCCTCTGCAGGTGGGTGCACCACCCTCCAGCATCCTCTGCAAGTCCAGCCCTCTGGGAGCTCTCCCACCAGGGGAAGGCTTTGATTGAGACTTCATTGTGTGGGAATTACTGAAGCATAGATAACCATATATAAATGTCACTGTACAGAAAGGGTATGAGCTAATGCTGATAACCTGAGTGGGGAAGCCCGGTCATGCTTGTCTGTTCAAATTCTTCTTGGCCTCTCTGTGCAGCATTTCTTCCAGATTGTTCTGGAAGTGAGGGGTTAGGACCCCTTCTGAAATGAGGGTCTTATGCGCTCTCAGGAATGGTAGGTCAGAGAAGTTCTTTAGGGCCAACGCCAAGATAGAAAAGTGGGGAAATATTAGAGTGTCTCTGAACTTCCTTGGGGAAGGGGCAATTCTAATTTTTATGAACTGCCTTGGAGAGACAATGATAAGCCAGAAAATGTGGACAACAACCGAAAAATAGATACATGTGTCATAGCAGTATGGCCAAACATAGAATCTACCAGTTTTCATTTCTTGTTCTGGCGACATTCCCAGCAGTGGTCTCTTTTCCTTGTGTTCAGGACGGACAGATTCCTGTCCTATAAGACCACCCTTGGCCATCATCTGAGGATCCCCTTTCCCTCTCTTCTCCACATCCTTTTTGCTTTGCTTGCTAATTCTAGTGGCCTGTCTGAAAAACAGAACATGAGACAGAAATTTTTTGAGGCCTACAGTATTAAGTTGCCTTTCAACTACAAAATAATAGTATTCTAGAATACAGATGGGAACATTACCAGTATCATTATTACTACTACTCTTATTCTGTCACCTCAAACTCTCTGAAAGTGCAGAGTTCAAAACTGGGTGGGTGGCCTGATGATGTGAGCAGGACCCAGAAACTTTTTTTATACTTTTGTTCTTTCATCGCATTGATGGTGATGGCGATGTCTCCTCTTCAGAGCACAAGTGGCTACAGCTGTTGGCAAGTTTCAGTTGCCAGAAACTGGGTCACATTTGCTGATCCGTGCTACATGGGAGCCTGGGAGAGTGAGCTGCGAGAAGGCTGGAGAATCTGCAGCACTTTCAGCATCTATTGTAGGAACTGATCTCTTTCAACAGGGAAGAACTGAGAGAATGGAGGGGGGGGGTTCCATAGGGCCTATTTCTTCATGTGTATCCTAAATGTTTTTATTTTACTTTCATAATTTGGCTAGAATTCTAATAGAATTCTAATAGATTAGAAAGCATTTTATCCTATATTTTGAAGACATGTTTTCATGATGTTCTGGATTCTGTGGTTATGGTCAGATGCTTGATGTTATTTTGATTCTCAGTCCTTTGTATATGACCATCTTCCCACTTTCTGGAAGATTTCTCTCTGGTTCTAAAATTTTACTGTAATGTGTCCTAGTGGAGGCATGCATTAATTTTTCTAATTAAAAAGCAGTTTTTATACAATTTTTATACTGCATTTGATTTATTTTTGGTACTTGGGATTGAACTCAGGGGCACTTTACCACTAAGCTACACCACCTAGTCTTTTAAAAAAAATTTTAAATTTTAGAGAGGTTCTGGTTAAGTTGCTTAGGGCCTTGCTAAATTTCCAACACTGGCCTCAAACTTGGAATCCTCCTGCCTCAGCCTCTTGAGTTGCTGAGATTAAAGGTATGCACCACTGTATCCAGCTATACTGCATTTTTAAACAACAACCAAAGATTTATACCTGATTTGTATTTCTCATTTCCATTTACTTTTGTCCAACTACAGTTGGCCAGAGGCAGCTTTGACAGCAATGAAACATCTATCTCTTCCAGGAGATTCCCCTTTGGAGCCCTTCATATTCTCTGGAACCTTAGACTTAGCCTTCTACACTTGAAACCTCATGCCTATCATCCTCTTCAGATTTCTTTACATGCCATACTGATTGAAAATCACAGATTACCTTTTACATTCAGGCTTCCTGTAGTCTGGTAAATTAATTCCCAATAAGGTAGTAATAACTCAAAGTACATTCATGAGCCCTCCTTGTACCAAACACACAGGCACCTAGTCACTGTCTTCCATATTTTTATTCCAAATGAGATAGTGAAAGGTGAAAATTTCATCAGGTGTGGTAGCACACACCTGTAGTCCCAGTGACTGGGGAGACTGAGGTAGGATGATTACAAGTTCATGGTCAGATTCAGCAATTAAGTGTGGCCCTAATCAACTTGGCAAGATCCTGCCTCAAAATAAAAAATGTAAGAAGGGCTGGGGATGTGGCTCCGTGGTTGAGTGCCCCTGAGTTCAATACCCAGTACCAAAAAAAAAAAAAAAAAAAGTTTGTGTTTAAAGTTCTAAAAGCAGAAAGATCAGGCAGCCATGTTTAGTGAGGCCTTTAGCTACTTCAAGTCCTGGTGGGAAGTGGAAAGTCAAGTATGGAAGGCAGGAGAGAACAAAGAGAGCCAGGGGTGTCAAAACAACCCTCTCTGGACATGAGTGGCCCATTCTTGAGGGAACAACATTAATCCCTTCCTGAGGATGAAGCCCCAAGACCAAGCACCATTGGCAATTCAACTTCAACATGAGTTTTGGCAGGAGCAGATCACATCCAACCACAGGACAGAACATCTAGAATCCAAGAACAGCCCTTAAGGACATGAGGTAGAGCTAACTACTAAAATTTATAATATATACAGAATGACTATCTTTTGAATTAAGGGTCTGCTCTTGTGTACAGCTCATTGCTCAATCTGCTTTTCCCCTTATGTTGAAGACATTTCTAAGATGGTCCTCATATCCTCAGGTATTAAGAATTCTAGCTGTCTCCTGCCCCTATTCACAAATGGAAGTAAATCCCAGTATTTAAAACTGACACACTGTCCCCAGAGGCCAGTTCACCTGTGCTCACACACAGGTCTGGGCGGGCACCCGGCATCCTGGTGTGCTTCATTGGAAAGCAATTTTTAAATCCACTTGTATTTAAATCGAAACCATCTGTGACATCTAATTGTGGAGCAGCTGATCAAGAATTTCTCAGATTCCATCTTGTGAGTCACAGCTTACTGTGCTTCCCCGAGTCCCGAGTGCTTCAATCCTGGGCAAGCATAATTCCCATGACTCACTTGAAATAAATTTCTCAAATGTGGGCAATCAAATGCTGGCAGGTAATGTGTCTGCTACATAGCCGTAGTTCCAGCAGTGCTGAGGGATGGTGACACCTAAACAATGGTTTTCAAACTGTTTTATATTAACTTTTTTCAGTTTTTTTTTAAATTAATATCTCAAAACTGGAGAGTCATATGTAAAACATATTGAAGAAATTGATATGTTTAAAGCAACAGAGGGGCAAGTACCCAGTAGCAGGTTAACCATGAACCTAAGGACATTTAAACTTAAGGGATCCTCCAAGATCCTGTGCCTAATTTTTTATTCTTAAGTTTTAGATTTTTTTTTTCTTTAAAAAAATTCCTTTCCAGGGCTGGGGATGTGGCTCAAGTGGTAGCTCGCTCACCTGGCATGTGCGAGGCACTGGGTTCGATCCTCAACACCACATAAAAATAAAAAATAAAGATACTGTGTCCAACTAAAAAACTAAATATTAAAAAAAAATTCCTTTCCTCATTTGTATAAACTTCAGGCCCCTTAAAACCTGGTTTCACACCTGCCAGGGTCCAGGGTCTCACAGGTCTCTTACAACACTCAGCCTTGATCCTTCATCCCCTGAGGCACATTGGACTATCCCTTAGGGTGTCTCCCATCCATTCCTTACTGAGAAGCCCTCTGGCATCCTGGGCCTGCCCAGCTCTGCCCCCTGGCCCACCTTCTTCAAACAAGGACATCAGTGGTTGTGATGGGACCACCATCTCCCGTCCCCTGTTCCAGTGTCTCTTCTTCCTTTAGATGAAAGAGAAATGGCAGGTTCTAGCTCTGTTAGCGCTTCCATGGGTATCTTCATTTTAAATAGAAACTGGTGTTTTATCTCAGTGGTGTGACTCTTCAGTGGTGGGATTTCAGGCAGCAGCTGCTGCCCATCATCTCATCCCTCCTGAGCTCTTTTTTTAAGTTTTTATTTTATTTTATTTATTTATTTTATTAGTTGCTCAAAATTACAATGATCTTGCCATATCATATATCATACATTTGATTCAAATGGGGTATGAATTCTTATTTTTCCCAGATTGCAGGATCACATTGGTTATACTGTCACGTTTATACATACAGTTTATTTTTGCAATACACATATTTGTTTACAAAATATACAAAGACTGGAAAACTCAACAGTCAGCAAATAATATAATTAAAAATTAACAAAACACATAAACAGGTATTTCACTGAGGCGGATAATTAAATGGCGAATAAGCATATGAAAAAATATCCAGCATTATTTGTTGTTAGAGAATTTTGCATTCCCCCTGAGCTCCTGAAGCAGGCTTTATTTCAGAAACCTACAAGGCACAAGGGGCCACTACCCATTGTTTCAGAAGAAACAGACCCCCTAGGTGGAAGGACACAGGAGACCTAACAACACAGCCCTCAGGAAATGTCATCCGCACTCCCACAGCTGTCAAACTAAAGCCCTCACATGTTGGAACGGCACCTGCCCACCTTGGAACAGTGTCCACTTTATGCTTTGAATAGAGCCCTTGCTTTTCTGCCTCTGCAGCTTATTTTTAAAATGAACATGTTTCTTTTTCTTCCTCTTTTCTGCCTCTCCCTAATCTCTCCCCCTCCCTAATCTCAGGGGAAACAGGGTTACCTTTCTCTCCCATTTTAGGTAGATTTATCTGTTCTTGAGTACACACCCACCTTAGGAATGAAGCAATCCAAACTTTGGGGATCTCAGAAATTATTATCTCCCAAATTAACAAGTGAATTACAACTCCTGCAGAGAACACGTGGAATGTAGCCTTTGAGTCACCTCTTTAAAAGCCCCCTGTTCCTGCTGATGAACAGAATCACAGCCTCTGGGACAGGAGTCCCGTGTTTCTCCTTTGCTAGCAAAGCAATAAACCTTCTTTTTCCTTTTTCTCAAAACTGTGTCCTCATTATTGGACTGGCATGGGGACAAGGACTGAGCTTTCAGCAACAACCTCCACATACATTTCCAACTTCCTCCAGGTCACAGACCCTGGTATTATTGGGCACAGCAGTGTGCTCAGCTAAAGGACCTCACATCCAATTTCCCTTCAAGTGATGTGGCCATGTGGACAAGTTCCGATCAATCCGTGCAGGCAGAATGTTACAGGAGATTTCACAAAGTCTCAGGAAACTCCCCCTTTTCTTTGGTGTCCTGGTCAGCAATGTGATCATGATGGCCAATGGGCTGGTTGCTGTATTGGACCTGAGGGGACTCTGCAGATAGAAGCTATTTGCTACGGAGGGTGGACCAGCTAAAAAAAATTCACCTGAGGCCAAGCGCCTGGAATAGCATACACCTGGAATCCCAGAGGCTCTGGTGGCCATGGAAGGAGCATCGCAAGTATCAAGCCAGCCCTGGGAACTTAGTGAGACCGTGCCTCAAAATAAAAAATAAAAAGAGCTTGGAATATAGCTTAATGGTAGAATGCCCCTGAATTCAATCCCCAGTCCTGAAAAACAAATGTACCTGATGACATCATGGTGACACTGTCAGCCTAGGCTGCGTCATGTGGGCTTGCTCCATGAAAAATACGAAATCTTCATGTATTTAAGCCGCTCTGAGTTCACTGTCACTCAAAGATGAATAAGATTACCCACTGATATAATGGTAAACTTTCCACATTATAAAGAAAGAATTCAGCAAATAAAAATAGATCAAAGTCTATGAGGTAGAAACAACCTTAAAACTTTCAATCACCCATCCACTTTATGCAGAGGACACTGAGGCCCTGAGGGGAAGGAGTGGTGAGCAAAGCAAAAGGGACAATTTCTGGGGCCCTGGCACAGCCTGCTTTGCCCTTTTAAAGTGGAGGCTGGTACTAGTGATTCCAATTAAATGAAAATGCTTTGCAGCTATCCGAAACACTAGATGACACTGAAGCAGATGTGGGCTTTTGGAATATTCAGAGCTTTCAGGAAATCAGAATAAGTTAATTTGTAAATTTTTTTGCTAGAGAAAATTACATATATTTATTGGGACCTACTCAAGGGTTCATTCATGTAAACCTGCTTTCCAGAAATTCAAATATGTACAGTGGCCCTCTTATCCTTGGTTTAGTTGCCCAAAGCTCTATCCTTGTCACTGAAACCAATTCAATAATGAGGACACAGTTTTGAGAAAAAGGAAAAGGAAGGTTTACTGCTTTGTTACCAAAGGAGAAACACAGGGGACTCCTGTCCCAGAGGCTGTGATTCTGTCCATCAGCAGGAACAGGGGGCTTTTAAAGAGGTGACTCAAAGGCTACATTCCACGTGTTCTCTGCAGGAGTTGTAATTCACTTGTTAATTTGGGAGATAATAATTTCTGAGATCGGGCTGGGGATGTGGCTCAAGCGGTAGTGCTCTCGCCTGGCATGCGGGCAGCCCGGGTTCGATCCTCAGCACCACATACAAAAAACAAAGATGTTGTGTCTGCTGATAACTAAAAAACAAATAAAAATAAATAAATATTATAATTTCTGAGATCTTCTGGAACCATCCCCAAAGTTTGGATTACTTCATTCCTATGGTGGGTATGTACTCAAGGACAGATAAATCTGCCTAAAATGGGAGAGAAAGGTAACCCTGTTTCCCCTGAGATTAGGGAGGGGAAGATATTAGGGAGGGGAAGATATTAGGGAGGGGGAGAGTTTAGGGAGAAGCAAAGAAAGAGGAAGAGTAAGAAACGTGTCCATTTAAAAAATAAGTTGCAGTGGCAGAACAGCAAGGGCTATCTATATTCAAAGCAGAAAGTAGATCACTGTTAGAGTTTTACTTTGCACAGTCTCAGTTATCCATGGTCAATCATGATCCCAAATTACTAATGCACTGCAATGAGGAAGTAAGATATTTGGAGAGCAGGGCATGGTGGCACACTAACAGAGAGAGGCAGGATGCTGAGGTGGGAGGAACTCAAGTTCAGGCCAGCCTGGGCAATTTAGCCAGACACTGTTCCAAAATAAAAATTTAAAAGTGCTGGGCATACAGCTCAGTGGTACGGTGTCTTTGGGTTCAATCCCCAGTAGCGCGCGTGTGCGCGCACACACACACACACACACACACACACAAAAAAAAAATCTTGAGAGAGACAAAGACCACGATCACATTAATTTTACTACAGTTTATGGTTATGATGGTTCTATTTTATTATTAGTTATTCTTATTCTCTTTTATATCTTTTGTATCCTGTGCTCTATCACTGGAATGCATGCACAGGGAAAAACCAGTACATAGAGGGTTGGGCACTCTCCGTGGATCCAGGCATTCACTTGAAAATAAAAACAACTTTTTTTTCAACTTCCCCTTGAAAATAAAAACAAGAAAAAACAAAAACAACCAAAACCCTTAGCATCAGCGTTGAGGATTAGTATTCCTCCCACGCAAGCAGGGAGGTGAGAGGAGTTCTGCGTCAGGAGGTGTCATGGCTGTACAACCCGGTGCTGTTCTGCACGGGAGATTCCCAGAGATTGAGCAAGGCGAAAGTGGTCCCCGCAGCAGGGAAGCCGAGGTCCTCCTCCCGCAGCCGCAGGCTCCGTGGCGCCCCGGGGCGCATCCACCAGCCCCTGTGGCAGAGCTGGGAACGCAACTGGAGAGAAGCCCCTGCGCTCTCCCTGAAGGGGGTGACAGCTCAGTTGGAACAAGAGCAAGGAAAGGGGCCACCACAACCCGGGAGGGTAAGTGCTATCAGACGACAGAGGAGGCGCCCCTGACTCATTCCTGAAAGTCCCAGAAGGCTTCTTGGCGAAGGGAACATCTAAACAGTGAGCAGGAGGGTGAGTAGGAGTTTCTGTCCCACCCTCAGTCACGGTTCAGGTGGCTCCACCTTGGTCCTCATAATGCGGTAGGTGGCAGTGAGGAGGTCAGAAAACTAAATTGCTCTCTTTTGCTTTCCAGTGCCATCTCATTTGCTCTGGAAGGAGTCAGAGGTCAGGTTCAGGGAGCCAGTAAGGGCAGGATGCTTTCCTCCGGAGGATGCTGGGTCAGGAAATGCCCACCTTGGCCCCTTGAGGGTCTTGCCACTGGGGTATTCTCAACCGTGTTTACAAGCATGGACCCTCCTCTCACACCCTCTTCCATTCTGTCCATTTGTCCATCTGGAAGCTTTATCAAGATATAATTTCCCACTGGGGTTGGTGGTGCATTCCTGTAATCCAGCGGCTCCAGAGGCTGAGGCAGGAGGAGTTCAAAGCCAGCCTCAGAAACAGCAAGGCACTAAGCAGCTCAGTTGAGACCCTGTCTCTAAATAAAATACACAGTAGGGCTGGGGATGTGGCTCAGTGGTCCAGTGCCCCTGAGTTCAATTTCCAGTACTCACCGCCCCCCCCACCCCCCAAAAAAGGATATAATTCACTTAGCATCATTCACCATTCAAAATCGACAATCCAATTGTTCTCAGGATGCTTATAAAGTTATTCAACCAACCTCCACAAGTGATTTTAGAACTTTGAAAATTACCTCAAAAGGAACCCCCTTTAGGAATACTCCAGCTGTCACCCTCAACTTCCCCCCAGCCCCTGGCAACTACCAAGCTACTCTGGCTCAACAACTTTCCTACTCTCATCATTTTATATAAATCACTTGCACAGTCCTTTGTCACTGATTCTTCCATTTCACATCTTTTTGAGGTTCATCCATGTCAGTGTGGCTCTTCCCCCCTTTTTGTGGCCAAATGATACCACAAAGCACACGTCACCACATGTCATGGTGGTGGCACCTGGGCCAACCATCAGTCCTACACATTAAAAAATGCCATGGATTTGTTGATTTGCCCTATAAGAATTAATGCCATGTGACACCTAGGCTTCAATCCATCTCCATCTCCATCACTCCCATCCCAGTCTGCTACTATGAGTCTCCTGGACCAGGGAGCTTTCCAAAAGTGAAATGTTGCCTTTGACAGTGACCTCCCTGCCCGCAAGGACTTCCCAAGGTCTCAGAATAGAGACAAAATTCCTGGTAGCTAACAACACCCCACCCCATCCCCTGGCCTAGCAGGAGTCTGACTCAGCTTCCCTCTTCTGGCTGACCTCTCTTTTTTCTAATCTGCTCCTTGCCATTTCATTTTGAAGCTTCTGCTTGAAACAGTCTTCCATCTTATCACCAGGGAATGCTGGCCATCCAGTAGATTGGAGGTCAGTTGTCCCTTCTAAAAGAAAGCCTCCCTGACACAGTAACATCATACTTCTCATAATTCTCTGTCAGTTTCTTCCTTTTTAAAAGGGTTTAACCCAGGCTCAAGAGAATGTATGTGATGATTTGATGAAGACCTTCCTCCCCTCTAGGCTGTAGGCCCTTGGAGGAGGGCATTGGCTGATCCTGCTTATCACTGGATCCTTCTACCTACCTGTGCCTGGATTTTAAATACAGAAAGGATATAGACACCCATATTCATAGAGATTCCCCAATAACCAGACACCTTTGCAAACAATATTTCATGTCATTCTCATGAAAACCCTATGGGGAAGTTAGTATCAGCTTCATTTTACCAATGAGATAAATGAAGCTGACACATTGTAATAACTTGCCCAATGTTATCCAGTGGCAAGAGGGACCATTCTGTCCTGGGTCTGCTGAATTCTCAGGTTTCCACCCTAATCCTAGTATGTTCCTGGAATGCAGGGCACAAACACTTCTCCTCTAAGAGTCGCTAGATGAGTCCTTCTTCCCAACTGCCAAGTAGACACAGAGAAAGAGCAGAAGTTTATGCTCCAAGGAGAGCAAGACCCAAGGGTTACAGGGGCGGCATGAGATTGTATCAGCTCTGTTCCTTCCTTCGGGGAAAGTTTCCTGAGATTTGAGACACAGAAGGGCCTCCCCACTGGGGGTCAGTTTGGTTTTCAGTGGCTGCTCCAAGGAAGTTCTTGCACTTTCTGGAGACAGAGTATTTCCTTGGGAATTTTCTTCCATTGTTTTATTTGGGGATCTAGTAGAGAACTCACTGTTCATTTCCTTCGGGGGATTTTTTCCTTTCCTTTTAAGGTAGGAGTTCCTCTATCAGGAAAAACTGGTTGTCAGAGCTGTCCCAGAGGGTTAGCTGTTTTTGCATAATTGTCACTGAGGCGTTTCCATCTAAAGCTTCTTGTTGCTTTGAGGTCACCTGAGAGCACGTGAGCCAGGTTCATCAGTGACCTCATCTCCCTGGACCTGGCCTAGTAGCGATGACTACTTGCTGATATAGTTATGCCACTAATCATTCTTTCTCCAACCGGGAATTTCCCAATTCATGTTAAGTGAGAAACGCATGGCCTGTCAGGGCTCCTAGGCAAAGTTCATCTTCATATTATAAAGGAGAGTCTTTTCAGACAGTGACCTTTGGCCTACAACATAGATTCTTTATGCTTGAAGCTCTTGGGGTATGTTTTCCTATAATCAAAAATAGCTGATTCCTGTCGGTTTTTTCCACAGAGATAAATTTACTACAAAATAATGTGTCTATACATATAATGGAATTTTATTCAGCCTTAAAAAGGTAGAAAATTTGGATGCATGGATGAACCTTAAGGACTGGTTAAGTAAAACAAGCCAGTTGTATAAGGGCAAATAGGGATGACTCCACTTATGAAATGTACCTAGAATGCACAGGTTCATGGAGACAGAAAGCAGAATGGTGGCTGCCAGACATGGGGGCGGGGGGGTTGAGGGGAGGCAGGAGTGGATAAGAAATTTTGCTTACTGAGTGCAGAGTTGGTTTGGGAAGATGAAAACGTTCTGGAGGTAGATGGCCGTGGTGGTTACACAACCATCTGAATGCACTTAATGCCAATGATTGCATACTTAAAAATGGTCAAAATGGTAAATTTTATGTTATCTATGTTTTACCACAAGTCTGGGGATGAAGCCCTGCCTACTATCCTGTCTGTTCATCAGTTGCACTTCTGCATAGCATCCCACTTACCATCTCGAGCTTGTTCCTCACATGTGGTCCCTGGACCAGTAGCAGCAGCATCCTTTGGCAGAGTGTTAGAAATGCAGGATCTCCGGCTCACCCCAGCCCTATTGGATTGGAATTTGCATTTAATAAGATCACCTGAGGATTCCTATGCAGGTTAGAGTTTGAGGGGGCTGCTCTGGGCCAGTGGTGCACATGGGAATCGACTGGGAATTTTAAAACTACTTCTTTGCTGGATGTGGTGGCACATGCCTGTAATCCCAGCAACTCTGAAGGCAGAGGCAGAAAGATTACAAGTTCAAAGCCAGCCTCAGCAACTTAGCGAGCCCCTTAACAATGCCGCAGTCTGGCTGGGCACAAATGCCGCAGTCTGGCTGGGCACACAATCACGAGCCACCACACAGCTTGTAGATTCAAACAGCAACTCTTTATTCCCGAACTCACACCAGCCGTCTACAATCACGTTCTGGGGAAATCCACGTTCTCTGCCCAAATCCACCTCCACTGGGCTTCTATCTCCAAAATATACTGTCTGAATCCCGTGAGAACTCAAGGGGAACTCAGGCAGCAGGATACGCCCTATTCCCAGGAGGAATAATCTTAAACCTTAAACCTGGAACCTAAACTGGGAACGCCCTAAACACGATTATCTTAAAACCGGGAACACCCTAATCTGCCTTGGTCCTTGAGCAAGGTCACCTACATTCAATGTCGCTGCAACATGTCAGCAACATGGGGTACGCTGGCAAGGAAATTGTCATACCTACTTGGCTAATGGCTCCCAGCATCTCCCCCCTTCTGATTAATTAAACAACAAGCAATGTGGCTTAAGGACCGTGCCTGGTAGGTTGTCCAATTCAACATATGGTTCTTACCCGTCATCGGAAAACTGACCTTTAGGCGTCAGCCTCCTGTCTTAGGTTGATACCACTGCAATTGAATCATACCCGTCACTGACTACCGGTCCAGCATACAGCCATACTTGTGGATAGGTCTATGCACCAGTGGGGGGGTGAGGTTCTTTGCCTCACCTCTGTTGGCCCCCAAATTTGGCCTTGGTGCCAGTGGGGGAGTGAGGTTAATGTGGCTTAAGGACCGTGCCTGGTAGGTTGTCCAATTCAACATATGGTTCTTACCCGTCATCGGAAAACTGACCTTTAGGCGTCAGCCTCCTGTCTTAGGTTGATACCACTGTAATTGGATCATACCCGTCACTGACTACCGGTCCAGCATAAGCCATTGGCCCCCAAATTTTAGACCATCACTAGCAGAAGGGAGGAGGATACAGAAATGCCACGACACCAAGCCAATTGACGGCTCCTTGGGAAAAAATTGCATCACTGGTGACACCATCAGCAAAGATATGCCAGCACTACCACAATTAACATGGGGTGCGCTGGCAAGGAAATAAAAATTATATAACTGGTTAATCACTGTTGCAGATGTAAGAATGGCCAAGCTGGAGCTCTGGATATCAGCTGTTATGGATTTGAGTCAAATCATCTTCTTTTCGATCTGTAGAAATTGTTTTAGTTAACCTCTCTGGAATCCAAATCGGCTGCTGTTCTCCCTGTGGAAAAACACAAACAAAACCCCGACTCCAGACAATCACTGGGTCAGGACCTTTCCATTGTCCTGTTAGAATATCTTTCCAAAGTACCTTAGGCTTATGTACATTTTTTGGATACACATGTCTTTCCGCAGCACTAAGTCCTGATGAATCCAAATTTTAAAAGTTTAGAGTAAAAAGGGTTATTTTAAGTTTATCTATGGGGGATATATACCCCTTTCCAATTCCCTCTTTTTGCTTTAATAAGTATGTCTGTATCTAATAGTTGTCTTAGCTTTTTGCATTTTCTATCTGTGTAATACCTTACTTGACATTTTCAACCATTTTCTATCTTATTTCTATCTTCTAGTTTTTTTTCCTAAGGTTTGTATTTTTACCCTTAGTTGCTTATTTTCCTCCTAGTTTTTTTTTTTTTTTCCTATTTTGTGGGTTTAAAATTCTTGTCTTCCTACATCTTTTCTATCTTTTTACATCTTCTTTATCTTTTTTCTTTTTAACTTTGTATACTTCTGTCTTTAAAGTTTTTCACTTTAAATTTTTAATCTTCTTTATCTAAATATCTTTTATCCTATTATCTTCCCATTTTTTAAGCAATGCCTTTCTCCACGATATCGTGGATAAATACCTGGTCTTTGTCCGTTTTTTGATAAGGGAGTACCTTCTATGGTGGTTTGAGAACGGCATTCATTAGCCCAATGTCTCCCTCTACGGCATCGTGGGCAAATACCCGGTATTCTATTCCTTTGATACCTACTTTTGTTAAACCCTCCTCCTATGGGGCAATTCCTTTTAAAATGTCCTGTTTGTTCACAATCATAGCATGTTTTTGGCCTGGCATCTAAAGCCTGTTGTACTGCAGCTGCCAAGACTTGCCCTTGTTCATTAATATCTCTACATAATTTAATATATGTGTTTAAATCTTCATGTCTCCATGGTCTAATAACCTCTCTGCAGCAACGATTTGCTTGGTCATAAGCCAGTTGTTTTATTAATGGCATTGCTTGTTCTGTATCCCCAAAAATTTTGGCAGCCGTTTGAATTAGCCTATCTACAAAGTCAGCGTAAGGTTCATTAGCTCTCTGTATTACCTTAGATAGCTGACCTTGTAAATCTCCATGTCCTTGTAAAGTCTTCCATGCCCTAACTGCGTCTGCAGCAATTTGTGCATATATAGCAGGATCATATTCAATTTGTTGCCGTTGACCCTCATAAGGTCCTTTTCCTAACAACATATCTAGATTTCTTTGAGGGTAACCGGCTGCTGCATTTTGCCTAGCTGTCTCCGTGCAAAATTCCTCATTGGCAACCTTCCATAACAAATATTGTCCTCCATTTAGTACAGATTTACACATGCTAGCCCAATCTGCTGGCGTCATGTCCAAGTTAGTAATGGACTCAACCATGCTTACCGTGAAGGGAGCTTGGGGACCATAGGTTGTTACAGCCTCCTTTAAGTGCTTCACTGTTTTAAAATCTAATGCACGGTGAATTCGCTGCCCTCCTGCCTGTTCAAGTACAGGGCATGCTAATCTTTGAGGTCCTGTCTCAGGATCCCATTTATCAACTACGGGGTTTGAGGGCCACTCAGCTGTCTCCATCGGTGGGGCTGTTGGTTGAATTACGCCCTCTTGTGATAAAACGGAGTTAGTAACAGCCTCCTGTTGTGGCCTTTTTCCTAACAACCCCTTTTCCTTTAAATTTTCTTCCTCTGTCTGACTAGCTCGAGAGACCTTCTCTTTTGTTTGATCTAAAATGTCTTTCTCCATGGTCTGAACCTCTAACAATTTACTTAACATCTTTTCGGTTTGTTTTTTACTTATTTCTAATCTACTATAAAGATAACGCAACCCAATAAGATAGCACAAAACAAAGCCGAAACTGAATGAAACAAAAACGGAATAAAAAATCATTGTATCAATTTTCTCTTCCTCAGGGCCGACAAACTTCAAACCTTTAGTCAACCATTTTTTCCAGTTTGCCTGAGAAATTTCTAGGGATAGGCAGCTTGAAACAAAAACAAGATAAATCAAAACAATAACACATTGTTTTTTGAATTGGTCACCCATTCTTTCGCTCTTCCTCAGGGGCAAGCAATTTCACTTACCTCCAAGCTTTAGAAGTTCCCCGCACGGGCCGCCAAATGCCGCAGTCTGGCTGGGCACAAATGCCGCAGTCTGGCTGGGCACACAATCACGAGCCACCACACAGCTTGTAGATTCAAACAGCAACTCTTTATTCCCGAACTCACACCAGCCGTCTACAATCACGTTCTGGGGAAATCCACGTTCTCTGCCCAAATCCACATTCTCTGCCCAAATCCACCTCCACTGGGCTTCTATCTCCAAAATATACTGTCTGAATCCCGTGAGAACTCAAGGGGAACTCAGGCAGCAGGATACGCCCTATTCCCAGGAGGAATAATCTTAAACCTTAAACCTGGAACCTAAACTGGGAACGCCCTAAACACGATTATCTTAAAACCGGGAACACCCTAATCTGCCTTGGTCCTTGAGCAAGGTCACCTACATTCAATGTCGCTGCAACATGTCAGCAACATGGGGTACGCTGGCAAGGAAATTGTCATACCTACTTGGCTAATGGCTCCCAGCATAACAACTTAGCAAGACCCTGTTTCAAACTAAAAAAATAAAAAGGGCTGGGGATGTGGCTCAGTGGTTAAGCATCCCTGAGTCCAACCCCTGGTACAAATAAATAAATAAATAAATAAATAAATATTACTGCTTTGATGGTCCTGTGTGGCCAGGCATCAGGGTTTACAAATGTTTGCCCACGAATTCTAATGTGCTGGCAACAATGGGATCCACAGGTCTAGGTTATCTTCTAGGTTATCTTCTCTTCTAACATTTGGTACTTTAATGCTTTCATAATTTTTTTCATCTGGGGGAATATTCATTTCTTTCTTTCTTTTTTTTTTTTTAAGAGAGAATTTTTTTAACATTTATTTTTTGGTTTTCAGCGGACACAACATCTTTGTATGTGGTGCCGAGGATCGAACCCGGGCCGCATGCATGCCAGGCGAGCGCTCTACCGCTTGAGCCACAACCCCAGCCCCAGCATATTCATTTCTTGGTACCTCATTTCTTTCTTACTTTTTTTTTTTTTTTTTTTTTTTTTTGATACGGGGGATTGAATTTAGGGCACTGAGCCACATCCTGAGCCCCATTTTTAAAATTTTTATTTAGAGACAGGGTCTCTCTGAGTTGCTTAGCACGTCACTTTTGCTGAGGCTGGCTTTGAACTTGCGATTCTCCTGCCTCAGTCTCCCGAGCCATTGGGACTTTTTTTCTTTTTTTGTGGTGCTGGGGATTGAACCCAGGACCATGTGCATGTGAGGGAAGCACTCTCCCAACTGAATTATATCCCCAGCCCTGGAACCTCATTTCTGAATGTAATACTCTGAAGTTGTGCTTGAAAAATCCCATCATCTTGTTTTTGAATAAACTAAATGTTTGCTGGAAAGACTTTCTGTGACTTCTGGTTAACAGACCTCATAATCAAGGCATTAAACAGTTTAGATTGCTCTGTTTTCTAGATCATTGAAATGTAACCACTTTGTGACAGGAACCTTTAATATTGCCACCATTTGGATAAAAACATTTCTAAGATGCACCCATATTTCCCCACTTTATAAACTGCAGTCCCATGGCTCATTCAAGTATTTGTTGGTATGCTTAGGTCTCATGCAGTATTTCAAGGTGGTGTAATTTCTGTTATCAGGGTTTCTGGGACTTGAAAAATCAGAACAAGAGCTGTGATCCCAGAACCCTATTGACAAGGCTAATTAATTGACGGTATTTGGTCACAGAGATGTGTAATGCTAGATTTCTTCACTGGATGCTGAAGAAATTCTGGCAACTCCAATTGATCAAACCCACTCACCTTATTTGTCATCCCTGAGAAATGAGTCCTTTCTCCACAAAAGCACGAGCAGACCACGTGCTCAGTGCCTACTCCCATTGACGATCTGGAGGCATGACTGTGAGCCAGTGTCCTCCCTGAGCCACGCTCTAGTCGGAGAGGTCAGGAGACAAATGATCAAAGAGTTACTGGAACACGATGCCAATGCTGGGTGAGGTAAGAGCCAAGGAGACAAGGACGGGCAAGGATACATGGGAGAGCAGTGCAGACTGGCCCTTTTAACATTATCTGAGGAGAAGGAACCATTCTTTTTTTTTTCCAATCCGTTTTTGACCAATACTTTTTAAAAGCACAATTGAAATCAATTACTAGAAAAATAAAATGAAATGGGAAAATCAAAGACACTTAAACTGTAAGCTCAAACAATTATTAAAGTCAACAGGCATAAAATTATATTTCAGTAAATAACACCAGAACAATCATAAGAGGGATAAAGAAAGGGATGACAAAAATAATTATCACAATAGTCATTGAAAGTGTGTTAACTGACATATTTGGGGCATAGAGAGAACTGCTGTTAAACTCAAAACCTGTCGTGCAATTGTAAAGACCAAATATATTTTTGTATATATACCAACATGAAATAGCGATGCTCTATATTAAATGCCTATAAGCACAATTAGGTTGTACACACACACACACACACACACACAGAGCGTTTTTAATGAAACAAATAAAATTTTTTCTTGCTTTTAAAACTTATTTAATAGAGGTTGGACCCATGCAGAGGATAATGTATTTCTAAACTGTTTCTATGTTTTACAAACATTCATAACAGCAAACCCCATCTCACCAAAGTGATGGAAATAGAGGAAGAAATTTTAAAGCCCTTGAACTGAAATAGGGATATTAATATTCACCCTTATGCAAAGGAAGCAAGGGAAGTTGTGTTTTCAAAATGTATTTTGAACACATTCATCAGTAGGCAGTTCCAGCCATTTATCCTGTAAAATTATAGGCCCATTTAAATTATCTTTTGATAAAAGAAATGGATTCTAGATCTAAGAATTTCCTATTTGTGTATCTTCTTTTGGTGGAAAATAAAATTAAAAGCATTTTGTTAAATTCATAAAAAATGTGGTGATAAGTTTTGACAGATGTGCAATATCAAGATTATTGCCTATTTTATTGAGAATTATGGCACATGCAACAGTCTCTAATTATAACTTCCATAGAAACTGTATAGCAAACTTCTAACTTCCACTTTGCCTTTTAATTTCTCAAAAAAAAATATGCTGTATTTTTTCTTTGCACAGAAGCATTAAGTTTACTAGAAATCCTGAAGATGATAGACAAATGAGCCAGAGTGTTCTTACAATTCATGTCTGTGAAGGTGGGGCACACCTAGTTTTTACCTTTCAGAGGCACAGCACTTGTTTTCTAGTCTGAGCATTTGCTGGGAGCCATCCTTGAACTGTGCAGTGAACCAAAACGACGTGGAAGTCATTAGGCAGGAAAAGTCTGAATGAGGAACACAATCAGCTGGTTTGAGAATGCCCAACACATGCGACTTCCTACCCAGCTCTAAGTTCAGCACTGTCCCAGAGATGGGTGCAGTGACCCGCTAGAGCCACACAGCCTTTCAGAGATAGGTGTGGCTTGCCAAGATGACAATCAACCTGTTTGTGGCAAGACCCCTGCCATACAAAGAAGCAAGACTCCTCCCACTGAAACCTTATGCCTGCCTTTGATGTACTCCCCCTTAAATAGGAGCCATTTTTCAGTCTTTAAGTTCCAGCTCCTAACAGGCCTGGAGGACTTATCAAGTGCTCCCTTTTATATTTAATTTCTGGCTCTGTCTCTTATTTTTTACTAAATATTTCAGACTTTCTATTTCTCAAGTGGCCTACACCTTCGGAGCAGGAATCTACCCTGGAGGAGTGGTGGCAACCCCACAATAAACATTCCTGATGGAACGCTTTGGTATGGGGTTGGAGACATAACTCGGTGGCACTGTGCTTGCTCACCATGCTTAAGGCCCTGGGTTCCACCCCCAGCACACACATGAAGAACTCCTTCCCTTAAGAACATCACACACCAGCATGCAATAAATTATGCAGGATCAGTTAGTAAAGAAAAACAGCTTTAATTTTAACACAATTAGCTTTTATTTAATTCATAAATTTTGCAATGACACTATGCACACTATTTTGTCCAGCTGCTTTTTTTGTAGTAAGACTTTTTTGATGAAGGAAGCAGTATGTCAATTTGCATTCTAGTGTAAAACATTTAATCAAATAATCTATTCTAGAAAGCTTTCTTGTTAGTATAGCTATACGATCAGAACTAATTTCTATAAAAGCTTCAACTTCAAACTGCACTTAATGTAATCCTTCAGAGTTTTATATATTTCAGAAATAGATGCCTATAGGCAAGGAAGTCAAATTAAATAATTCTTCCTTTAATAGCATTATATTCAAATCACACATATATGTTCTTTAAAAATTGCCATTAGTAATATCTGTACATAGGTCGAATCTCAATGAATGTACTAGCTTTATTTGTTTTGTTGGTTGGTTTCCGTATCATGAGTCAATTCTTGAATATGTCAAGCTATTGTGTCATAGAAAAATGGTACTTAAGCTACATTCATTGTCAAAGATTCACCCTCTTCCAAACACCTTGATTCATCCTTGATTTTATTAGTATCTCAGCAATTATGTTTTTAGTCTTGTAATCCCAAATACTACTCATAAGATATTTGCAAAGTACTAATATTTATAAGTGAAGTATTCAATAGCTGTTTCCATCAGGTTTTTAACTTGATACTCTTTCTTTAAAAAAATATTCTTATGTTCATGTATGAATACACAATCAGTGTAACTCCACAGCATGTACAACCATGAGATTGGGAAGTTATGTATATATAATATGTTAAAATACACTATACTGTCATGTATATCTAAAAAGAACAAATTTATTTCAGTATTAAACTTTTCATATTTTGTATGTAAATTCTGCTTAAATCTTGATGGTTTCATTGCTTAATTAGCCATTCTTTCTCTATAAATGTTTTCATCACAGTTTTAATATTTTGCCATCATTGACAGCTACTAAACCCAACTTGATACAAGGGGTTAGACATCTAAGTTAAATGAGTGTATTAGTTCATTTCCCATTGCTACATCAAAAAAACTGAGACAGGAAATTCTATAAAGAAAAACTTTATTTCGCTTACAGTTTTGGAGGCTGAAAGTACAAGGTCAGGTTGCCCCATTTGTTTGACTTCTGATGAGGGTTTCATGGTGGATGGTATGGTGAAAGGGATAACATGGAGGGCCAGGAAACCAGAGAAGGGGGGCCCAGGCTTGCCCTTTTACAATAACCCTCTCTCAAGAACTAGCCAGGGTATACCAGAACTACATTCATTCTCTTTAAGGGCAGTGCCTGCAGTTACCTAGGAACTTCCTACTATGCTCCAACCCTTAATGGTTCTGTCACCTCCCACATGTCTACACTGGGGACCAAGCTTCCAACACATGAACCCTTGGAGAATAAACCACATCTAAACCATAACAATTAGTATGTGTGATTTTGGTCTTACTTTCTTTGGAATAAATTCGGTTCTTATTATTTGGTTTACCATCATTACTGCTTGGGGAAAAAGCATATCTTTTCTTGACAAAACAAAATCCCAGTGCAGATTGTCTCACCATCAGAAAATTAGGGTCAAAGATAAATAATACAAAATTTTCTTTACAACTAACAATGATCGACTAATTGTACATTAAGTACAGCACTTGCCTACTACACACAAGGTCCTGAGTTTAGTCCCCAGTACTGAAACAAAACAAAACCGTAAATTAAAAAACTAGGCCAGGACTGGGAGTGTGGCTCAGTGGTGGGGCACTTGCAAAGTCAAGGGTTTCATCTCCAGCATACACACACACAAACACACACACACACATCATCATCATCATCATCATCATAATAATAATAATAATAAATTTTGATTAAGAGTTAAAATTTTGAAAATGTAATAAATTATAAAAATGTGGTAGAATCTTAGCAGCATGATACATGTGACTTATCACCTGAATTCAACAACACCCAAATTCGTCTGTTCCTTAGGGAATCACAGTGCCTTAAGGTACATTCTAGTCTGTTTAGACCACCTGGGGTATCACCAGTTCAAACAGTCTGATCAGAGACTGCCTCATTTCCTGAAGAGGTGACCCCCGAGCAGGCACTGAAAGGAGGCAGCCACTGTGTACATATTTGGGGGAAGATCAATCTGGACAGGTGGGCCAGGAAGTGCAAAGTCCCTCAGGCAGACACATATCCATGCACTTTAGAGATACCAAGGACAGCACTGTGGTTGTCACACAGTGAAGAAGTGGCAGGGTCAGAGGAGAGGGGCTTGGAGAGATGTAGGCAGGGGCAGACACTGGACTTTGTAGCCCAGGTGAGAACCTTGACCTTGCTTCAGGTGTGGAGCTTGAGCCGTGCTGTGATGTGTTCTGACTCACCAAGGTCAGTACTTTATTCCCAGTTTGAACTTCCTGGGGTTCCCTAGGAATCTGCTGCACATGGCAGCCCTGGGAATAGTTCAGGAAGGTCTGGAGTCAATGGGGTGAAGAAGATACCAACCTTGTTTCCCGGGAGTCCCCTAATTTCTCTCCTTTGCTTAGAGCTTCTCTCCAGGTCAGAGGGCCACTTCCTGTCATTGCTGAGTCTTTTGGTATCTTCCTGGTGCACTCTGGTCCTCTGGCTCTCCTCCATAGTACAGCATGGAATCCACCATCAACTTATCACCCAGTGAACAGATGTAACCTTTTCTAAATTACTCAAGGTCTTCATTGTGAACCCAAATCACTGTTGTGCACTTTCAATGAGCATTCAACAGTGTTGTGATTTGGAATGGGCATATGACTAAGTTCCAGCCATTGGGGCTTGAGTGGAAGTGATGAGTGCAATTTTCAGGCTGTGTCCCATATCCTTTTAATTTTTTTATGGAGAATGGAATATCCATGAGTTTGCAGGAGCAGGAGCAGCCTTGTGGGATTAGGAAAAGATGAAATACTGCATGTTGAAGATTGTAGAGTAACTAGGTAAGAGCTAGAGGCCCTAAATCCACCCCTGGTTTGGCTCATACTGCCATCCTAGCTTGGACTCTGTGGGTCATAGAACTGAACCTCCATCTTACCTAAGCCAACGTTAATTTGGGCCCTGTTATAGCAGCTGATCTAGTATCCTAATTAATTTACAATCAAAAGAAAAAACGTGAAGGAAGGGATGGAGGGGTAGAGGGGCAAAGTCAAATTCTACTCACTTCACAGTTTGGCTCAAAAACAACTTTGAATTTGTTGAAAAAATGTAGTAATATTATATATTAATATTAATATCAACATCTACAATGCATACACAGAAACAAATTCCTCCGGTGACAACAGCTTTTACTCTCATTTCCTCTCTTGTGAATGATGGAGCAGGATTTAGATAGATACCCATCTCATGTCTGGGACATCCGCTATCAGGTTAGAGTTTGGCAGCATCTTTTGGTCTCCGCCTTTAGTCTCATGACCAGTGTGCTTTACAGGTTCAGGGGCCAGTTACTGAATTCTCGTCTGAGAAGGAATTTCCCGTGTCTGTGTTCAATCACCTTGCAAAGTAGATAAGCCTTGCACTTGGTTCACGTTCTTCCACAAATGGTCCCTCTTCTTTCACATCAGGGCTGAGTTGCAGGGGAATGACCTGCCTGAGAGCCACTGGGTTGGAGTTGGTGTTCCAGGTGGCCCCAGAGCGAAGAGTGGAGGTGGGGGTCATCTGACCACGTGGTTTTTTGGCAGGTGCATTCATTGGCTCCTTCATTTCCCTGCTGGTGGGGCGGTATGGGGCGGGGCATGTCAATCATCCACTCTACTTGAGCTCTCAGTAGTAAAAGATTTTTGAAAGTAGCAGGCCTTTCTCGGCTGACAGGTAAAAAGATCTGCAAGTTCAATTCTGCTCTGAAACCCTTTGGGAGCAACAGAATTCACTACCTTCATGGGCATCCTCTTCTCTCCCTCCTTCTTTGCTCTCCTGAAGTTTTCCTTCTGGACTAGTCTTTAGATTAATCGGCTGTGTAAGCAGTTCACAAAATAATCCTTGGAAATATGGGGCATAGAACATTTAAGACATTTCCAAAGGGGTGGAGAAGGGCACCAGAACAAACATCTCCCACTCACCATCTGCTTAAGCTGTAAAATATTGACACCCTGAAGAAGCCCCTTCATTTCTTTTCTCTGAACTTGGATTTTTTTTTTTTTTTTTTTTTTGGACCTGGGATTGAACTCAGGGGCACTCAACTACCGAGCCACATCCCCAGCCCTATTTTGTATTTTATTTAGAGACAGGATCTCACTGAGTTGCCTAGTGCCTCACCATTGCTGAGGCTGGCTTTGAAATTGTGATCCTCCTGCCTCAGCCTCCCAGTCTGCTGGGATTACAGGCATGTGCCACCATGCCCCACTTGGCTTATTCTTAATTTGGAATTTCTCATTCCCAGGCATTTCTTTGTATTTCTATTTTAATGAATATGCCTTTCACTTTGTCACTATGGTTTGAATGTTTGTGTGGTTTGAATTTATGTTGAACTTCATCAATACAAGAGTATTAAGAGGTGGATCTTCAACAGGTGACTAAAGATCTGACTTCATGGATGAAATTAGTGCCCTTATAAAAGGATTTGAGGGGCCTGTTTATCCCTTTTTGTCCCCTTCTAGTATGTGAGGACACAGCTCGAAGGTGTCGTCTTTGAAGAAGGACAGCAAGCCTTCTCCAGTTTCCAATTCTACTTGATCTTGAACTTCCAGCCTCCAGGACTGAGAGAAATAAGTTTCTATTATGAATAAATTACCCAGACTAAGGTATTTTGTTATAGCAATAAGAATGCAGTGAGACACATGTATTTCTAAATAATAAATTACTAAATTTTCATAAATAGAATAATGCTGTATATACTACTGCAACAATTTTTTTTCATTCAAGAACTGAAAGATTCATGTGGGTGATGTCTATGGCTCTAGTTTATTAAATTTTCACTACCACATATAGGTAGTGAAAATTATTATCATACTGTGAATGTGTGTATAAAACATGTATTTTAAAAATATATGTGTGTGTATATAGTATATATAGATAGTATATATATATATACACACACATAATTATATATATATATGATATATATATATATATATACACACACACACACACACATACACACACAATATACACACATAATTAGTTTTTTAAAACATTCAGTGTAAATTGTGATACCTTGAGAGCTTGTTTGGAGGTTCTAGCAGGGGAGCGCAGCTACTCGGATTCTCTATTGGAGAAGGTCATCCTCTTGGACCGAGCGAGCTCGCAGCTTCGGGAGGGACACACATGGAGCTGTGAAGGAGGAAGGGGACACCCACCTAGCCAGCCAGATCAGCTGAATCAACCCTGGTGACCAATGGGGTGACAGATGTCGCAGCCAGATCGCCCTCACATCCAAATTGTGATACCTAAAATTGTTTCCTTTAGAGCTCTTGAGTACTAGACAGTAGCTATGAGCCACAAGTCCTCAGCACTTACAACAAATTGAGATGTGCAGCAGTTGTGAAATACATGCCAGGAACTAAATTTTATCACTTAATCATCTCAGGTTTTATACCAAATGTTTTTGCAAAATTTAAAAATGGGTTAAAATGGGTGATGTGACCATCACGTGAAGCTTTAAAAAAAAAGTGCCAGTATTACTTAAAAATCATTTTATTACTGAACTGTCTTTGGTGCAAGATTAGGATACATGGAATACTCATGAATGTTCGTTAATGTGATGGTGAAGGTTGTTGAAATACAGTACTGGAGACTTAGTACAAGAGAAGGAAGGTAAAATAAGTCATTAATAACATAATATTGAAAACCTCTTAGATACATTGGGCTAGGTTAAATATGCTACAATTGATTTCTCCAGTTTTCCCTCCCTCCCTCTTTTCTTGCTGCCTTCCTACCTTCTTCTCTCTCTCTCTCTCTCTCTCTCTCTCTCTCTCTCTCTCTCTCTTCCTCTCTCTCTTTCTTTCATGTGGCCACAAGAAACTGTACAGTTACATGTGTCTTTCACAGTTGTCGCCCGCCCATGCTGTGTTTCTACTGGTGAGCTCTGCTCTATATTAGGGGCCATGGTGGCCAGGAGCCAGTAAACCCAGGCTCAGGACAGCAAAGGTCCCAGGAAGTGCCCAGGATACACTTCTTGAATAAATAAATGCATCAACAAGAGACCACAAGAAAGAATAAGGACTGTTAAATTCCCACCTGGTTCGTCCCTTTGTCCTCGAGAAAGTGGCACAAAATTGTCTCAGAATAAAATTCCTATAGGAACCTTCACCTGAGTTGATTTTGCCCGGCGGCTCTTGGGCTGACCACAGATGGACACAGGGCCTCCTCTTCTGCCCTCCACCTCCAGGTGAGTGGAAGTTGACCCCTGGTCCCTGGGAATCCCCTGAACCATAGCAGCCTGACAGGCTGTGTGTGCACCTGTGTGACATCACTAAGTCCAGCATCGCACACGTGTGTGCATGTGCATGCATACTTGTGTGAGCGTTGAAGGGTGGGAAAGTGGGGCATCTCTTTTCAACCATAAAACTATCCAAGGAACATCTGAAGTCTAATGTCATCATTTTTGGTCTCAAGAACATTTCAATCAAAAATAGTGAGCTTCCTCTCTCCTGTTCTCAAGTCAGAATATCCGTTTGATGAGACCATTGACAAGGACAAGTTCCTTCTATTGCCCCCTCATAATCCCAGTGTATGAAAACTAGTTGGGAACCAGGAGTGGAGGCCCACACCCGTAATCCTATTAACTCATGAGGCTGAGGCAAGAGGATCACAAGTAGGAAACCAATCAGAATAATTTAGCAAGACTCCTGTCTCAAAATACAATTTAAAAGTGGTTGAGCACTTGCCTAGCCTGAGCAAGGCCCTGGGTTCAATCCTCAGTATTACCAAAAAAAGAAAACCAAGATGGAGTTCCTGAGATGCAGGTTGTATTAAAGAAGACAAGAACATTTGAAAACATGGAGGTAATGTAGCTGCCAAGAAAATGATTGAAAACAGCTTATGCCTAAATATAGTTGTATTCTTCTTCAGAGAAACCTAGTAAACCAAAAAATAAAAAGTTACTAAAGAAATAAGGGACTTTGTTTTACCAAATGACGTAATGTAATCATCATTTAAGAGCACATTCCTGGGTATTTTAAACATGCTTACACTATTTCAAAGTTTCATCTTTGAGACATTGAGACAATGTCTTCAGAGTCTTTGGCTGCATAAGGGAGGCTGGGCCTCCACTTCCTGGGATGGCCAGTGATCTGTATGGGTCTCTTGTTTTGCCGGATCAAATGATAAAGAAAAATGTTGACTTGCACTTGGACTTTTATCCAAGTCCAAGGATGGGTCTGGATGGGCGGGTGCAGGAAGGGAGCCTTCCTTCCTTTCCCCTTCTTCCTGGGCTGAATGCACCAGACAGAGGGGTGGAGCCACATTTCTGGAGGTCCAGTCACACCCCAGAAAATAAATGTCTCCCTGGAAGAAATTGCAAGCTCAGTAGGCAGGAGCGCTCCTCACTGAGACCCGAGGTGGGGGGTCCTCCTCCGTGTCTTTTACTTCAATTTACTCAATCATGAAAACCATTAAGGCATAAAAACTTTCATGTTAATGACCATTAAAAAATCCAGCCACTCAACTCCCTGCTACACTCGTGCTGCCTCTGTCTTGACGTCACTCTAGATGAGGGACTTAGCAGTTGAGTGGCTCATGTCTCTACACCTGAACTCGTGGCCAAAATCACTCTCGACTCTGAGCTCAGATCCAACCTCTGGCTCAGCACCATGCTTTAGAAGGCCACCACTAGTCCATCTAAGTTGCCACAAAAATTGAGTTTTTCACTTTATGCACTTTGAATCTTCTCTGTCACAGACATGAAGTCATAGCAACAGTTCTAGAGAGATGTACATACAGCAAGATATGGTAGAGTGTATTTTCTGTGTGCTAAAAGGGGAAAACATGAAAATCCTTTCAGACATTAATAAGTATTGAAGGCATTATGACTCTATAATGCTTGGCAATCATACTGCATTCGAGACGAGAAGGTGCCAGAAGATATTGTAGAAGGTAATAAAGTGTGATCATCAACAGTATGAGTTTTGGGTCAAAGACACTTGGTTTGTATATCCAAAAAATTGAATATTATTCATCTTTAAAAAGGAAGGAAATTCTGACACATGCCACAACATGGATAAACCTTGGGGAAATTAGGATAAGTGAAATGAGCCAATCATAAAAGACAAATACTACATGATTCTGCTTACATGAGGTATCTAAAGTAGTCAATTTCAGAAACAGAAATAGAAAGCAGAATGGTGGTTATTAGGGGTGGGGACAGCTGGGAATGGAAGTTGATATTTAATGAGTATAGAGCTTTAGATTTGCAAAATAAAAAACTTCTAGAGATCTGTTTTCCAACAACATAAGCATATTTAAAGCTACTGAACTCTTCCCTTAAAAGGTTAAGGTAATAAATTTTACGTTGTCCACTTTTTGAAAAAGAATAATTAGAAAAAGACAAATTGAATTTTCCAAATTTCATATCTGGATTTGAAAACTGGATTCCTCTGTTTATGTGCAGAGTGGCTTTGGTGAGCTCATGGAGTCTTCCCACAACGCGGTTTCCTTGTCGCTGAGAGAAGCTGTGGTCAGCCTGCCCAGGGGTGGTGGAGCACGTCATTTAAACATGGGTCCTGCAGCCTGGGATGCCTCCTCCACTCACATCTGGGCTCTGCTACTTCCCAACTGAGTGACTGTGAACAAATTACTGGTCCTTCCATGCTTCAGATCTCCCATCTGTAACATGGGGTTGATGATCATAATAGTCCTTGTCTCAGAGGGTGGTGTGAAGGGTGAGTGGAAATATGTGTGCAACTTAGAGAACACCCGGCACATGGTCAACACTGTGTAAGTATCTGTTTTTAGGTATCTCATAGAATAGTGAAGATTCATGAGCTAATGCAGATAGGCTACTTAGAGCAATGCCTGAAATATAACCATCAATAAATGATAACTAAAAGTTTAAGGCATCTCACTTTTAAATAAATTTGGATGAAAACCTTTTTTTCCTTCTATTTTTACTTGTTCTTTTTAGATATAGATTGACAGTAGAGTGTATTTTGACATATTATACATATGTGGAGTATAACTTATTCTAATTAGGATCACTTTTTTAAAAAATTTTTTTAATATTCATTTTTTTTCTGTTGACACAACATCTTTATTTTATTTTTATGTGGTGCTGAGGATTGAACCCAGCGCCCCGCACATGCCACACAAGCACGTTAAGGCTTGAGCCACATCCCCAGCCCCTAATTAGGATCACTTTTAAAAAATAAAATTAAAGAGGGCTGGGGTTGTGACTCAGTGGTAAAGCACTTGCCTAGCATGTGTGAGGCATTGGGTTCAATTCTCAGCACTTCATATAAATAAATGAATAAAATAAAGGTCCATCAACATCTAAATTTTTTTTTAAATAAAATAAAATTAAAAATGTCCCTAAAGGCAGAGGAAACTGAATGAGGATCCCACCAGGAGTTTGGATAATGGTTCTCTTATACTGATAGGGAACATGAGATTAAGGAAAAAAATTCTAGAAATTGGGCATATTGTGCTGACCTCCACATGTGTTCTTATTTAAAAAGCAATTTACCTGCCTGGCTAAGTTGGCAGAATATGTTGCATTTCTCAATAAACTACCAGTTACCTGCAGGAGAAATGTAGTCCTGAAATGCCTTTAAACAAACAAACAACAACAAAAGAAAAACACAACTTACCCTGTGTGTGGGGACTTTTGTGATCCTGACACAGACCAGATCCCAGAACTCAGGGACATAAGGATCATTCCCTGTAACCATAAAACCTGCAAGAACAAGTTCCAATTAGAACTGGTCAGCCTTAGGCCAAAGGGACCTAGAGTTGTCATGCATAGAGGGGACTTGAAAGTCTGATGTCATCCTGCTGTCGAAAGTCAGGAGGTGGACCTGGGTGGGACTCTCTGAAATTTCCCTGGGACCCCTAGTAAAACTGGACGGCAGGAGAGGCATGTTGTCCTTCTCGTCTGAGAGAGCCCACTCTCTCCCTTGAGTGTGTCCCCCTTTCCCTTTTCCTACCCCTTCAATAAACTCATGCCTGTTACTCTGAGCTACGCGTCTAAAATGTTTCTGGAATGACTGCGAGACTTGGGGTTTGAAGAGGGGGACTCGATGATGCCTGAGCTTTGCAATAGCCCCTGCCCTGCAATAGCATTCCTTCTTCCTTGCTCCCCAAACCCACAAATAGACATTTCTCTAAAATCTGAAATGTTATTTTTAAGGTTCAAGTGAATTTGCATTCTACTCTATAATGTAGCTTACTTATTTAAATTATGTATCCATCAGGTACTTGATGAGAGAAAGACGCTTCATGTAAATCCTATGGATGCACAGCTCTGACACAGCCTGAGCTATCCATATTAATACCTATTAATATTAATGACCTAGAAAAGGTGCTTATAATTTCCTTTTGGGGTTGCAGTTTCACCCATACTTGTTGATTATGGGGGAGATCCTTCCCCTAGACACTTTCATTTTTGTTTTGTAAGACATCAACTATGAGTAATCTTGTTTTTTGCAAGGAAACAAGTTCAAACACAAAAACTACTAGTGAACCTAAGGCAGATTCTGTTGTGTATACGATTTTGAAATCTTGACTATTTCCTTCAAGTTTCATTTGTGTGTGTGTGTGTGTGTGTGTGTGTACATGTGCATGTGTATGCAGTGCTTGGGTTTGAATCCAGGGCCATGTTAGACAAGTGCCCTACCACTGATCTATCTACACCCCCAGCCTCCAAGTTACCTTTAAATCCTCAATTGAAGGATTATGGCTGATGATCTGCCTCACTGAACAGCCTGACTTAGTATAACCTCTGCTTGATGAGTTTCACAAGTGGCAAGGTTTCTTTCCCAGTGATGTGGTGTGTGTGTGTGCAGCTGGACAGGGGAAAGCTTTGCACGGGGACCCAAAGGATTTGAAATTAATATAAAAATCAAGAACTTTAAGGGAAAAAAAAACAGGGTAAAATCTATGGAGTCAATGGCCAGGTCTTCAGAAGAGCCTTTAGACCTGACACACACACACACACACAAAAAAAGAAAAGAAAGAAAGAAAAAGAAACAAAAAACAGACAAATTGGACCGCACCAAAATTAGAAACTTTTGCTTTGCAAAATACTCTTAAGAGGATGGAAACACAAACTACAAATCTGGAGGAAATATTTGCAAATTCTTTATATGACAAAGAATTTGTATCTAGAATGCTTAAAAAGCTCTCAAACTCAGCAGTAAAAAAACAAACAACTAATTAGATGTCTAAAATAGACATTTTAGTGAAAAGCATATCCAAATGATAAATAAATCACATTAAAAAAGATGCCCAACACCATTAACCATCAGGGAAATGCAAATTGGAACCATAATGAACAATTACCACCTGCCTATCAGAAAGGCTAAAATAAAAAATAGTGATAACACAAAACACAGTAAGGATGTGAAATATCTGTATTTCCCATGCATTACTGGTGTAGGAGACCAAAACATGCCATCTGTTATGGTTTGGATTTGTGCTGTTCCCTCAAACTCATGTGTGAGACCATGCAAAAAAAATGATTGGGTGAAAGGGGAAACGATTGGGTTACAAGGTCTTTAACCAAATCAGTTCGTTAATCCACTGATAGGGATTTACTGAGCAGTGATATAGGCAGTTGAGGAGTGGCTGAAGGAGGAAGATCACTGAACAGTTAAACCAACTGCAGTACGTCTATGTCCTGGAAAACTATTCAGCAATAAAATAGAAAGGGCATGTGATGCACGTAATTTGGACAGATCTCAAGGGAATTAGTGTGAGTAGCAAAAGCCAGTTCCAAGGATCACATATTATATGATTTCACTTATGTAACATTCGTGACATAACAAAATTACAAATAAGGAGAAAACATTAGTGATGCCAGGGGTTAGGGATAGGGCTGGGGGATATAGACCTGTTGTAGGGTAAGGGGCTGCCACCGAGCTGAGGCAGCCACGAAGGTCCTCTTCAAAACTTGTTCTTACAGATTTTTGAGGTTAGAGGGGCTTGTCCTTATCTCCCTGATTTCTGGGATTTGGTCTGTATAAGGGTCACAAAAGTTCCCCACACTGAAGATAACTTGTGTGATTTTTATGTATTTCAAGGCTACAATTGTCCCATAAGTATAAAGTAGTTTGCTGATGAATGCCATGTATCCTTTCGACTTAGCCAGGCAGGGCTGTAGTTGAATTGCTTTTTAAAAAAGAATGCATATGGGGCTCAGCCAGTAAGCCCAGTTTATAGAATTATTTCCTTAACCTCACATTCCCACTGTGCATGGCTGGCTGTTCTCTCCAGTACCATGAAGAAAATTGCTTAGAACCACACACACATATGCACACAAGTTTTTTGTTGTTGTTGTTTGTTTGTTTGTTGGTACCAGAGAGTGAACTCAGGGGTACTTGACAACTGATCCACACCCCCAGCCCAATTTTGTATTTTATTTGGAGACAGGGTCTCCCTGAGTTGCTTAGCTCTTCGCTGTTGCTGAGGCTGGCTTGAACTCATGACCCTCCTGTCTCAGCTTCCCTAACTGCTGGGATTACAGGCGTGTTCCACCATGCCTGGCTTGAGTTTTTATATAATGGGTGCAATCCGAATAAGCTCTGTGGAGCATATCCATATCAGTTTCCTGGTATTTATATTGCATTATAGTTACTCAAAATGTTAACACTGGGAAAGAATGGGTAAAGATGCACTGGATTTCTCGGCTTTTTCCCCCCCAATTTTCGGTGAATCTATTACTATTTCAAAATTAAAATTTCAAAAAAAACTGCAGTTGGGGAACATAAACAATTTTTTTAAATTTAAAATTACCTTAGGACATATACACTGACATTTTACACACAATCCTAATTTGCTTTGGTGAGTATATCTACTGGTAAATAAATGGCTCCCACTGAATTCCTGGGTTTTGTTGCTAACTGCAGTGGTATGGTATGTTTGGTATGAAAGCCATGCACTTTTCTAAGATTTTTCTAGATTTTAGCTAAAGGTGTCTAAATATGATAGTGTGCAGTACTGGGCTGACTGGTTTGAGCATTGTGGTTGCTTTGTGAACTTTTCACGGCAAGTCTTGTTGAAGCACATACACAGTCAGCAATCCCACATGATCATGGGGCGTTGGAGAGTTACCCGCATTTTCCATCACTATCACTTCCTGAACTGATGCTTTGATGTATTTGCCAATGCATCAGATACACTTAAGGTGTGTCTTTGAAATAATGTAACCTTTAAGAAACACACAATACCATTTTGATCTTTCAGAATTTTTTTTTACATCTTTTATTTTAGAACTCACGCTAATCCAGTGGAATGATTCCAGTGACTATGTTCTTTCTTTTTTGAAACATAAGCCTGAGAAGTTCTTTACTTGAATAATTGTCATTCTCGAGCCTCTTTATTCCAGCAACACTGTGCTGTTCACAACCCCATTCAATTCTTTTGGGGAGATTGTTTTCTATTCTGTAGCATATTCTTCTATCGCAGTACTAGTTGTGGAAATTATTCATCTTTTAAAGCCTAGAATGTATCTACCTATCTGTCTATGTCTACCTGAATAAATAACTAGATCTATCTTCAAAATAGGGCTGGGTTTGTGGCTGATTGGTAGAGCCCTTGCCTATAATGCATTAAGGCCTTGGGCTCAAGTCCCGGCACTCAGAGAAAAAAGGCAATTCATCACAAATCAAAACAACAAAGTAGTATTATTCATTCACAGCATTAAAGAAATTCATCTGCAGTAGGGCACGGTGGCGTATGCCTATAATCCCAGTGGCTTGGGAGGCTGAGGCAGGAGGACTGCGAGTTCAAAGCCAGCCTCAGAAAAAAAAAAGGGAGGGGCTAAGCAACTCCGTGAGACCCTGTCTCTAAATAAAAGTACACAATAGGGCTGGGGATGTGGCTCAGTGGTTGAGTGCCCCTGAGTTCAATCCGTGCTACTCCCACCCCCCACCAAAAAAATAAAATAAAATTATCTCCAATATCAAGGAATCAGAGAACAGGAACCTTCTGCATTGCTGGAAACAGTATCAATTGCTACAAATTTTTGGAAAGCAATTTGGAAATACACATGTCCAAAGCAACCCTCCCTGGTATGACTGTGTTAGCCATTGTCACCTGTTAATTAAAAATGAACACAGGAATACATTCATAAATCTTCATTGAGTAAAATGTGGTCCATTCTCTCTCTCTCTCTCTCTCTCTCTCTCTCTCTCTCTCTCTCATACAGTACTAGGAAGTCAGAGTCTCATGTGTGCTAGGCTAGGCAAATGCTCTACCACTGAACTACATCCCCAGTCCTGGTGCATTCTTTTGATGAAATAATTGCATAACAATTGAAATTATGCTTTCAAAAATTACCTGTTAATGTAGATAAAAGCTTATGACATAAGGAAAAATCAGGAAACAAAAGTGTGTGTCCAGTTTGGTTATACATATCATCTTGTGTAGAGCAAAAAGATTAGAAAGAAACACATCAAAATTGTCAATGGAGGCTGGAGCTGGGGCTGGAGCTTGGTGGTAGAGCGCTTGCCTTGCACATGTGAGGCCCTGGGTTCGATCCTCAGCACCACATGAAAATAAATAAACAAAATGAAGGTATTAAAAAAAATTGTCGATGGAGGCTACGTTACTGGAGGTAGAGAGTCAACTGTGGGGTAATCCTTGGTCCTTGGGACTCAAATCTAAGATTAGGGCAATTACCCCAGCACAGAAACAGAAGTGCCGCAGGACAGAGATGGTAATCAGAGCAGGTCTATTGCAAGGTGAGAGAAAGGCAAGAGAAAGTGAGATAGACCCAGAAAGAGGGGTAGGTAGATCTAAAATCCACCAAAATGATTAGGCTTAGAGATACGCATTTCCAGGGGTGTGAAACCCTGGAGTGGCAGACAGACATGGCTCTTCAGGTCCAGTGCTTGTGCAGCTACTTCTCTTTGAGGAAGTCGTGTCCCTGCACTGTGTGGAAACTGCAGGAATGCTCCTGCGCTTGGATTGCTTTGACCTTTCTGACCTACCATCACTGGAGGATGATCACATAGTGGTTGGCTGGCTCTTGGAGCAGCTTGTGGGCACATGTGTGACCTTGGGAACATGATGTGTACCCTTGTCTATGGAGAAAGGGAGTTAGATCCCATTCTGTGGAGTGGACAGAGACTGGTGATGAATTTCTTCTATAGCCCCCCCACACACACACCATGGGAGAGGGGATTTTATGTCTTTATGGTGTTGCATGATGGCCTTTGAGCCCTCTGTGTCGATTGCCTGTCAGGGGCCCTTTTATACAGCCACCTATTTCTCTTGTGTCTTCCTTTTCCCATTCCTGAAAATTACCCACACTAACAGCTATGTATCAGAAGTGCATTTATCTGAGGTTTGTTTTAATTATCAATCCCCTTTACTCAGTGCATTAGTTTCCTGGGGCTGCCATAACAAAGTACCACAAACTGGATGACTTAGAAACAACAGAAATTTATTTTCCCACAGCTCACAAACCCAGAAGTTTGAAATAAAAATGTAGACAGGGCCGGTTCCTTCTGGAAATTCTGGGAGTTCCTTGTCTCTCTTAGCTTCTGAGAGTTGGTTGCCACATCCTTGGAACTTTTGTCTTGTAGCTGTATTCCTCCATACTCCAAGACAGCCTCTGTCATCACATGGCCTTCTTCCCTGATAGTTCAGACACTTCTTGTAAGGACATCAGTTATTGGATTTGGGCTCAACTCTAACCCAGTATAACCTCATGTTAACTAGTTATATCTGCAAACAAACAAACAAACAAAAACAACCTTTTTCTACATAAGATCACATTCTGAGGTTCTGGATAGACCAGAATTTTGAGGAAGCAAGTATCCAGTATAACAGATTGGTTTGTGTTTTTATTGTTTTTTTGTTGTTTCCTTGTTTTGTCTTTTGCAGTTCTTGGGATGGAAACTAGGGCCTCATACATGCTAGGGAAACACTCTACCACTGAGCTACACCCTCAGTCTGTAACAAGTATTTTTTTCCTATTACTTTATACTGAAAACATAGAAACATTAAAAAATAGCCAGGCCTACTAAATAAGGTAGATGACAAAGCAGGAGCAAAATAGTTGTGACTGAAAGATAGAATGACTTTTAAAAAAATGTTTCAAACACAATTTTGGTTTTAGACACAAAATAGCAGGTCCTCAAGGTACAACCACTAGATCTACAGTCTTCAGTCTGAGATAGACTTCTGTCTCTCCACCTACTCACTGCAAGCCTTCAGGTAAATAACTTCAATGTTCCCAGCATCAATCTTCTCACTTGTACAGAAAGAAAACTACAGTTATTTAAGTCCTCAGCCATCTCTAGTCAGCCAACTGTTCCTTCTTATAGGCCCAGTGGAATTATTTCACTGAGAAAGTAGAATGTTTTGCTGCCTTCTTTCTCTCCCCAGGCTGATGAAGGAGCAGAAAGGAGTGACTGAGATTTCAATGATCTGCCTGTTCTCTTGTGGAGATCAGGGTCCAAAAATAGCCCATGAATGAGTCTTTGGCTGACCTGAAAGGTTTTAAGCAATGACTAGGCCAGTTGACAGAGTCTGCAATGTACACAGGGAGCAGGAGGCTAGAGAAACATGGTGGAAGCTTTGAAGCCAGTGGAGAAAAGTCTACCTGGGAATGAAGGTGGCTAAGAAATTCTAAGAGACCTAAGAGAGAGAGAGAGAGTTGTTCATTGTTCAGTGTTGGGCTATTTGCTCAGCAGTTATGTCACTCCTAGGACAACAACTGATACCTCTCATTTGTTTCTTAATCTTCAGTAACACTAATCAGTGTCCCATACCAGTGATATTTAGGACAGGGTTGGAGGAAAAGATGCTGTGTTCTCATCAGGCAAGTCATGGTGGGGCACCCACACATAGGACTCATATGTAAGCCTTCAAAGGAAGCAATTGAGTGTGCTGGAGATTGCAACCAGTAGTGGCTAGAAGAGCTGTTGTGCCATAGAGTTCCAGCTAATCTAATTTGCCGCTCAAAGCACAAAGTATTTTTAGATGACTTCTGTTTTGCATTCAGGGCCATAGTCTTCAGTAAGCGTTCAATAAACTCTGACTGGCACTGGAGTCACATATTTATAAATTTGAGGCCTCTGAGAACTCATATTTTGATGTAAAAGTTATTTAAATGTGTACTCTATTTGCTCACTTGCAAATCAGACTTATTCAAGGCTTTTTGTTTGTTTGTTTTTGGTTTTTCAAATCTCACTGTTAGCCTCTGCCTTGTTTAATCTTTCCACTGGTTGACTTGATCACATTTATCAAAATTTCGCCATTCTTTTCCATTCTGATCTCAAATATTTAGCCTTTCCTTTAAAGGTAAGGCTTTTAGAAATATTTTGATCCAGGGTACAAATTAACCCCTGTACACTCTACACAGGGTCCTGCAATATCTTTCTACATCTACCACTCACTCCACCTGTTCAGTGGCCTCTGTCCAATGCCTGGCCTTGTTCTGTCTTATTTTGTTAGATATATGAAATTCTCACTCTCCACCTTCTATCATCTCTTCTTAGAAATTCTGCCTTTCCCACAGGCCCAGAGCTACCCTACCTTCCAAGATACTACAAACTGGACCAGCTGTGACTACAACCTAATTTGGGGTAAGTAGAATATCTTCTAAGATCTTGTGCTATTTTTTGTTTTCTTGTACTGGGGATTGAATCTAGGGCCTTGCACATGCTAAGCACCTGTTCTATCACAGAGCTACACACCCAGTCTCCTGCCACTTGGGCTAAAATGTTCATAAATATATCTACAAAATAACATGTATTTTTTATGTGTAATAAATATAGATAATAAAATGAAAAAGACATTCCCCATAGACAAGATTGTTCAAAGACATTGTATTTGTAAAAATGTAGCCTAATTACAATAAATAAACAAATAAAAATAAAAATGTAGCCTACAAATAAATATTAGTTGTGCCAAACAATACTTTTGTAAAAGTCCATCTGCCTCTTCTTGTTTTTGGGTATAGTGAAAGAAAGAGGGCAACTTCCAAATTCCCATAATGCTTTGCAAATTCTCACAAGCCTCTTCTCTGGCTAGAGCCAACTGTCTTGTTGTACCTTCTGGATGTAGAGAAGTCTCTCCATCTCAGTGGTCATACCACATTGTAGAAAGCATGTTACTGAGGCTCAACAAACTTTGGCTAATGGAAGTGACAGGTGCACCCTAAAAAAGGTTGGGCTGATGAGTCCATTATAGAGATTATATCTGATAGCATTGGTCTTGCTTTGTAAAGTAGCTTAATAATGTTAATCCACAATTTAAGGCTGTTCATGTATCATCCACAGAATGTCGGAAGGTGCCATGGTCTGCATTAAGGCAATCATTGGAGTGTGCGTTGTGCAGAGCAGGCCACATCCACCTCTCCATTCTGCCTTCAAGCTCACATATGCAAATTCTACCTCTTGGCTGAAGAACAAAGAACTACATTTCCATGTTATATTGCTAACTTATTGTATGCCTATCTACTCATGGTGCTAGTTAATAGTCTGGGCCATTTCTATTATTGCTATTGTTTATATAGATATATAAGGTCCATCATTGTTTCTTATGCCAAAAAGGAACAAAAATCCTGGGAGAAAGACTACTTCCACCAGATACAGTGCTCTTTAAATTATCTGTAAATTAAAATATATATGAGGTCATAAATGCTTGTATTTGCCTAATGGAATTCTGAAAGAATATACTTGAAGCTAAGATAAGTAATCATTTACCTGTGAGGGTTGGGGAGACAAAAACTGCAAAGATGAGGGACCCAAAAATGTTTTCATTGTAAAGCATTTTATATTCTGAAATCAATGAGCTATGTGAGTGTATCAACTATTGAGAATGAAAAGAAAACCCCTCAGCTATCTGGGTGGACCCACCAAAGTGATGACCTTGACTTTGGAATTGTGTAACTGTCATCTTCCGGCCCCCATGAATGTTCCTTTTGTCAGCCACAGTCTGTCCCACAGGTGTGGTAGGTAACAGGTGGCAAAGAATTAAAGTTTACGAAGCTAAGTGCAAACAAAGGACACCTGCCCCCCTCACTGTTCTTCCTCAAAAGATAAACATAGCACATGAAGGATCAAGTGGGTAGTGCTGGCTGCTGGGGAGGCAGGATTCAAAAAAGTCTTTCAGTGCCAAATGGAATTTCGACAACTTTAATGCTTTTTTTTTTTAATTATGTGAAACTCCAGAGCATCTCTCTTTTTTAAGAGTCTGTTACATTGTGTTTCGGATTGCAAAAATGAAACATGTCTGTTGTAGCTGGACACAGTGGCACACGACTATAATCCCAGTGGGTTGGGAGGCTGGGGCAGGAGGATTTCGAGTTCAAAGCGCTGGGTGACTCAGTGAGACCCTGTCTCTAAATAAAATAAAAAATAGGGCTGGGGATGTGGCCCGGTGGTTGAGTGCCCCCTGGTTAAATCCCTAATACCAAAAAGAAAAAAAAAACCACATCTATTGTAAAAACTGATCGATACATATACACACACACAAAAAGAGGAATGATTCAGAAATATGTAAGTCATAGTTTAACAGGGCCGAAGTTAGCCTTCCCTATTGTCACACATTTACAAGGCAGGGAGTGAATTCCAATTCTGTCATAATGTCTACTTTTTTCTTTACCTAGGATGTGGATTGTTGGCAGGAGCCGTGGCCTTTCTTTGGAAGCAGCAAATCAGCAAGCCTATATTATAAACATGTTGCAATCCAAAACTCATGTGGAATTTTGTAACTTGGAATGCAAGACACAGTTTTCCCATGGAAACAATATACAAGTGGTGGCTAGATTGTGAGGCAAACAACGGAAGTCCAAGTGGTCCACAGGGACTCAATGCCCACTGGACCTTATTACTCTGGAAGGAAGGAGGCCAGGTCGATTTTTGGCTTCAAAAAAGAAAATAAAAATCTATTCAAAAAGTATTTTGTTTCACTGAAATATATGTATGCGCACACACACACACACACACTGGGGTGAACTTTTATCAATGATTTACCTGCACTGCTTTTATTTCTCCTTGCTTCCTCCATCACTGAGACTGGCAGGCTCCACCTTTCACCTTTATTCACAATTTCCTTCCAGCCTTCACTGCTTTTTAACCCTGTCTCCATTTTTACTGTTTCATCATTCTCAACCCTGATTTCAAATTCAAATCCTCTTCATATCCATCTGGGAAGTTTTAAAATTAGAACGACCTTGTGTGTAGAGGCTGGAACATAACCTTGAAGGTAAGCAGAGGCCAACATGTCAGTCATTCCTGCCCCTTCCCTGAGGGCTCTGAACCTCCTGGGGCTGCCGGGTATCTGAACCCGTCCTTCTCTGGACTGTGAGAGTGACCACCAGGGCCACCACTGTGGCCACCACCACATGCAGTTGTTCTGCAGCAACTACAGCATCAAGCTGCGTGGTCAGTACTAGTGATCGGTCACTTGCTCTGTCCTGGGCGCTGTGTTCTAAAAATTTTATATTCAAATACAGCTGCATTCTGAGGTGCTGGGGATTAGTCAACACATGTACTTTGGGGGACACAATTCAGTCATCCTAAGTAATATAATCTCGCATTCTTTCTCCACTCCCTCACCCCCTGGCCCTGCCATAGCTGGCTAAATGTCTGGCCTAGGTTCAGAAACAGGTCAGGGATGCTGGCTGATCTTTGCTGATTGCTTACCTGGGAGAAGAATGAAACTGGGTCAGGGTGGAGTGTTGGGTGGGCCTGTGTATTGGTGGCAGCAATAGCTGTCTACATTTTTTTTCTTCAGGAGTGGGAATTGAACCCAGGGCCTTATACAAGGCTCTACCACAGGCAGTATACCCACTCCCTTTTCATTTTTAAGATTCTGAGGCAAGAGTCTTGCTACATTGCCCAGGTTGGCCTCCATCTTCTGATCCTCCTGCCTCAGCCTCCAGAGTTGCTGGATTTCCAGAAATGGCCATTGTAGACAGTTGGCACTGTATCTTTTTATGTGGCAGGCACTGTTCTACATGCTTTATGTGTACCCGTTTCTTAAATTTTCCCAGTAACCCAGGGATAAGTAGTATTATTATTACCTCCAACTTATTATAAGAGGAAAACACAGAGGTTGAATACTTTATCCAAAGTCCTCTAGCTAGAATGCTAGCTTTGCATAAAAATTGGAAAGAAAGACTATATTAAAAAAAAAAAAACAGAAGAAAAGATGAGAAGAGGATAGGAGAAGAGATAGGAAAGGGAGGGGAAGGCAAGGGAGAGAGATGAAGCAGATTCAGATTCACAGAAACCAGAAAAGGCCAGGACTTAGCCTACTGAGAGAGAAAGAAAAACACAGGCAGCGCCGGTCTCCATCTTAAGATGGACCTAGCTGGTATCAGGGAAGTGGGTGTTGATAATTTGGGTAATAGTGCGACAGGTGTCCTCAGTTGTACTCACAAGCTAGGGAGGCCTGTGTGTACCTGGTGATAGGTGTGAAGGTGAGTCACAGGGCCTGACACACAGCCAAGAGGAGGTGGATGCTAATGATGAGGATGTGACTGTTTTCCACTCTTCTTAGAGGCAAATGTGTTGGTTTAAATCTGGGAATGAGAAACGCTGGGTGTAGAATCATTTAGTTGACAAACACGGAGTATGAACCCTGTGCTAAGCCCCGAGCTGGGCAGTGGGAAGAGGCCAGCAGAGACCAGCATGTTCTCCATCTCTCCCAAGCCCAGCATCCGGGCTTGGAGGAGATGGAGAAAGAGGATGGGCAAAGACACTCCAGTGTGAGAAGGGCCAAGGTCATATTAGATGTAAGGGGAGCACTGGGAAAGCTACCCAGGGGGTGACTTCCATTGTGACCTTCCAAAAACATGCCAAGATTCACTTGTTTGCTTGCTTAATTTGCATACACATATCATGGATCTTTAAAGTCCAAAGTGTTGTTGTAAAGCTAGGCATACAAACAGTGACAGAGAAAGGCATAACCATCTCGTTGTGGGACTTACAATGGGAGTGGGACTTATTGGGAGAGATAGACGTCAAATGGGTGACTGTACCAAGAGGTGGTGGGAGAGAAGGAACCAGTCAGAGAGCAGCATGGGCAGAGGTCTGTGCTGGAGACCATCCAGTGGAAGTTTCTGCCAAGGAATGTGAGGTGAGGCTGGAGGAACAAGTGGGTTCAGACCACGAGCAGCCTTGTGGGTGATGCCTTGGAACCGAGGCTTCATCCTGCATTCCTGGGGCAGTGATTGGATCTTCCTTCTAGAAAGTTCTGGTCATGAGGGGATTCCTTGCTTCTTTTAATCCCCCTTCCCCTGAAAGAGCATCAAGCTGGTACCGGCAGGAGCAAGTTGTGGAACAGCCTTCCCTGTGGCACCCCTGCCCCTGGAAAGGGTACCCACAGCGGGCAAGGGTGTAGGGAGAAGCTGAGATGGCAGTTAGAAACCTGAATGCTATCACCCTGTCTCCTTGAGCAGGACACAACTACACAAGTCCCCAGTTTTCTCTTTGGCAAAGCCCACAGGTGAGTTAAAATCATGTGTCCTGGCCAGGCACTGTGGCACACATCTGTAATGCCAGTGGCTTGGGAGGCTGAGGCAGGAGGATTGCAAGTTCAAAGCCAGCCTCAGTAAAAGGCGAGGGGCTAAGAACTCAGTGAGACCCTGTCTCTAAATACAATACAAAATAGGGCTGGGGATGTGGCTCAGGAGTGTCCCTGAGTCCAATCCCAGGTACCCCCCACCAAAAAAATTGTGTGGCCTATAAGTTGTATTTGAGAAGAGCATTCATAGAAAATAAAGTCTTTTCAGAAGCTGTGTTTACTTTGGGGTTTGATAAAAGAACATAAAAGGCTCTGATTGGCACTATTTAAATATTTGTTCCCGGACTGATATTTTCATTTAGGGTGAAATGAATTGGTGTACCTTATTTATGATTAACTCTGAAGCTCAGGGGAAGGGGATAATATACTGAGTTAGAAGGCAGATACATCAGATGGATCATGAGCAAAATAAAGCTTCCAGCTCTTTCTCTTACTCACTAGCCCTGTCTCCATCTTGCTTGTACATTTTCAAGTGTATTAAAAAAAATTCTTAATGCTTTTAAAGGTTTTATAACCTCAGGGGGAAATGCATACCATTGAACCACATAATAAACAGTAAATATCAATTGCCCACCAATGAAAAGCTAATGGCCTTTGAGAACACTCTACAACAGACTCCACTTAGCAACTAATATTCTCCTGCTAATGGTCAATTCACTTTCAGCAATAAGGTCCAAAGCAAATGACCTAATAATTTTTAAAGAACAAAGAGTGCAATAAATGGGCTGCAAATCTCCCTGTTCTCTGTAAGCGCGGCTCTCATGGGTGAAATCGCAAATTGCTAATGGCCAGAATATTGGACAAATGGAGACTTTTCTCTGAGGGACCTGAGAAGGTGACAAAAGATAATGGCTTTCACAAAGAGGACTGGATGCTGGGAAAATTGAGTTCCTGCCTCTGTGGCCCAGTTTGAGCTGAGAAGGTAGCTATGATGAGAAGATTGTTGAGCCTTCTCTGCGTAGTCTGGAGGCAGCTCTCTGGTTGCTTGCTATTTGTTTTAAGGGGATATTGAAGCCAGAATCAGATATACCACTGGATCTTAAAATCCTGAATCAATTTAACAAAATCCACCAACTTTCCAGGGAGGATACATAAAAATAATCTTTTTTTTTTTTTTTTGCATGTTTTTCTTTTAGGTACTTGTGATATGCCACCTGATTCCTGATGGTAAACAGCAAAAACTAACTTAATGACATGAATAGATTAATTTCTATATCAAAAGGGAAAACTAGGATAGGAAAATTAAAATATTGTAAAAAACATTATTGCAATGGAGTGAACATTTGCCTTCTCCCCAATTTCATATATTACAATTCTTACTCTCTGTGTGACATATTAGGAGGTAGGACTGTTGGGTTATTCAGTCATGAGGGTGGAGCTGTCTTGAACAAGATCAGTGCCCTTAGGAGAGGGACACTGTAGGATACTTTCTCTCTCTCTCTCTCTTTTTTCTTTCTGCCATGTGAAATGCAGTGAGAAGACTTCAGTCTTTGCAACCCAGAGAGCATCCTCATCAGAATCTGGTCACATGGGCACCCTGATCTTGTGGTTCCAGCCTCCAAAACTGAGAAAAATAGATCTGCTGTTTCCAAGACACTCAGTCTATGGGACTTTGTTTTAGCAGCCCAAAGACCAAGACAATTGTAGAGTTACTTGTGGATCTCACAAGTAAAGGTAAAGGAGAAAAAAAAAGGATATTTTAAAATGAAGGATCCTCCAATATTTGACTCAAATTGTCTATTTGTCTGTTGTCCTTTACATCAAAAATTCCCTCCAAACACTTGTACCTACTGTCTTATCCCTCTCTCTTGTGCCTGCTCAGGCATTTGACCCAAAGCTCTTTCAGAATTGCTGTCATTGCACCCACTAGGCAAACTTTAGGCCTCATTTATTGACATGTGAGAAGAATTTCAACCAATCGACACAGTCTCCTTCCTGAACAGCTTTCTTCACTTGGATTTCATGATACCACATGCAGCGTCAGACAAATGGCCACCAGCACCTCACACTTCCTCTTCCCTTAAGAAGAGCTCTTCTGGGTGCAGCTGCTCTCAGCTCTGCATTTTCCAGACCCTTCCCCCCATCCAAGGCAAAACAATGGAATATAAGGTGAGGTGACTAGAAGTGCCTTTGTTACCCTACTCCCCATCTAGCTGCAGTTGGATGCCTAGGGTGACTTTGGAAACAGGTGACAAACCTTCCGTCAGGCCAGGTCTCTGAATGACTGGGTGGATGAGAGCCCATCTGCTGTGTGTTAGATGAACTTCAAAACTCCAGTGCAGCACCCCCAGAGTTCTGATAAGCATGGCCTCTTCCTGCTCAGATCAGGCCTTGAAAGGTGAGGACTTTTGATCAGGGAGGAAGATATGCCCGGAGTGTCATCTTGGTGGTTAGGGCCCACTCTGTGGCCTCATGGATCAGAGCAGGGTGAGAAGTTTGGGGACAGTTACTATGTAAGTGGGCAAACTACAAAGCGCTTATGTTCTCATCTGTTGAGAGCCACAACCAAGTCAGGATGGCGCCTGGCATTTTGCCAGAAGGAGTGGTTGAGGGGTAGCGCCAGCGAGCCATTAGGATGATGATGGTTAAGTTAAGCTGTGTATAATTATTGGGATGATGGCTGATTGCTGTAACTGGATGATGATGGATTGGGGCAGGCTGTGTATTCAGTTGTGTATATGGACCTCTGCTGTCCGGCAATAAGGCGGCTCCTGCTACCTTGGGTGCCCGCTACTTTTGAGTTCCCATGGAGTTCTCACGGAGTTCCCGTTGAGTTCGCGTGGGTTCTGGAATAAGGTTCGTTCCTGCTTGAATCTACAAGTGGCTCGTGACCTCCCGGTTATTTGTGTGCAGCCAGACTGCGGCACTCATCCTTTGCTCCTTCTTCTTCTTTGACCCCACCTCTCATCCTTCCATTCTCTACCCCATCCACCCTATATTCCCTTTGGCTTTCTTGAAACTTCTCTGGATGTAAGTCTTCTCTGAATCATGAAAAGCTTCTATGAAAATGTTTTCCTCCAGCGCCCAGCAGAACTTTATGAACTCTGTGATCCCTGGAAAATAGTCAATTTTTCCTGATGCCATTTTTTTCTCCAGTAAATGAGAATGATGGAACATAATACAGGGCTGTTTCCCATTCAGATAAGAATGTCCTATAAATATCAGAGTTGTTGACATTTTGGTAGAAATCTGTTGGAATTCTGTAATGAACTAAACCTCACAGTATTGTGGAACTCATTCTTATGAGCTCATTATGTGCTAAAAACTTGGTTATCTAGAATCATTGGAGAAGGGACTGTTCCAGAACTGTGCCTGGCTTCTGTGTTGAACTGGATTTTGTACATTGGGATAGAAAGTCTGTTCTTAACCCACTTGAATCAAATGTATGAAATATGATATGTCAAGAGCTTTGTAATGTTTTGAACAACCAATAAAAAAAAAACTGAACAATAAAAAAAAAAAAAAAAAGAAAGTCTGTTCTTTTCCCTGTATCTGTCTCCAAGGAATTCAGAGACAGAGCTATGCTTAGGAATCCCGTGCAACTTTTTGTATCCCAATGAGGACACAGGAGGGTTTGCCCAAAGGGGGTCAAGGCTGACAGCTCTCTCTTGACCTTTGGTCTTCTACCAAACTGGTTCTACTGGGGGTCATCCCATTTATCATTTCAATGCACATTTTCCCTGATTCTTGGGTTTCTTGTGATTTCGGTCCCAGGGTTGTTATAGAGAGCCTGTCCCAGGAAGGAAAGAAACAATCTTTCCAGCACCGAGGGCCACCAGTGGCATTTATTTGGGGCTGGTCTCTGGGCCCTGAGAATCTTGCTGCTCGCTACAGGCCCATAATTAAATTCTGGAAAAACAAATACCTACTCACTGGCACAGGAAGTTGGGCTAGTTCCTCCCTCTGTCTATTCAAATGGATGACCTTAAAACTCCAGACCATAGATAAGCAAGACCACGGTTTAGGGAGAACTTTTAGAGACCAGCCAGGAAGCCCTGTGTGGTGCTGATGAACCGGGCTCTGAAGTCAGACCAGCAGCTCCACATTCCAGCTCCCACTTACTTTCTATGCCCCTCGGGCAAATCTCCTCCTCTGTAAGGTAGCAACAATGCTACTTCTCACGTCATAGGGGTGTTGTGAAGATCTCATGGGCTAATACAGTGGTCCTCCCTTATGGGTGGGGGACATTCCAAGACCTCCCATAGATGCCTGAATCCTTGGATAGTACTGAACTACATATATACTTTATACACATGTACCTATGATAAACTTTAACCATAGCACTTTGCAGCTTGTCTTTGGCATATCCAAATTATTAGCATTCCTACTGTTATTCTTTGGGGACCTTATTAACTAAAAAATAAAGGTTACTTGAACACAAGCACTGTTAATTCTGACCCAATTGATCTGCTAATCGAGAGAGCTTCTAAGTGACTAACAGGTGGGTAGCATATACAGCATGGATATGCTGGACAAAGGATTGATTCACGTCCCAGGTGGGGCAGTGTGAGATTTTTGTCAGGCTACCCAGAATAGTGCACAATTGAAAACTTACGAATTATTTTTGAAAATTTTCCGTTTAATATTTTTGAGTCACAGTTGACATGAATAACTGAACCAGCAGAAGAGTGGGTAAAAGGAGTCCTGCTGTAAAGAGCTAGAACAGTTCCTGGCATTTAGTGAGAATTAGTAAGTGCTTTATTAAACACGTTTCAGATCACTTGCCACTTGCTTTGGTAATGGGCCCCCGGTGCCTCTTAGGAATGAGGAATTAAACCTTGGCTACACACATCCTGCTTTGAAATGTAACTTGTTTTATTGGTTCACCACAGTGAATCCAAGATAGTGGTCACTTCCAGTGGACCACCATTCTGTTCTTCCACATGCTGTGATCCTCCTGAACAAGAAAATGGTCTTTCCCTAGTGAGATAAGATAGGATCTAGTTTTCTTTGGGGACTTTCCCTTTCTTTCCTTTCGTCTTTCTTTCTTTCCTTCTGTCTGTCTGTCTGTCTTGTACTGGGAAGTGAGCCCAGGAGTGCTTTGCCATTAAGCTCAACCCCTAATTCCTTTATTTTCTTTTGAGACAGGATCTTGCTACATTGCTCACTCTGGCCTTGAACTTGTGATCCTCCTGCCTCAGTCTCCCAAGATGCTGGGATTATAAGTGTGCACCACCACATCTGGCTCTTTGAGAACTGTTAAGCCATTATTTCATCCACCCTCTTCGTGGTCAACTTGTGCTAAGTCCTGTCTGAACTCTGAATGTCTCCTTTTGCTGGAGGGCCTCCTGTTCTCTTCTCCTGGATCTCAAGGTAAGAAGCAGTGGTGACTAAGCTCCTGTATCTGTGAGTTTGTGTCTCATGTGCAGAAAAGAACGTGACTCAGGCTCCTCCTCTGGAGCTGGAGAATTAATGTCTACTCAGACCATCACACCATCAGCAATCCCATTTGACCTGAGGACATCTGTGACCGGGAAACAGATATCCTAAATTATACTGACATTCTATCAACTTAATACTTTAAAGATAATATTCACTACTATGAATTTTATGTGTATCATTTCCTTTCTTTTCTTTATAGCATTTGACATATATGATACATCAGAAATATATTTTAGATTTTTGCACATTTCTGAACATCCTATCAATGAAATCACACTGGATGTGCTTTTTGAGTCTAGCTTCTTTAACCTGATGTTCCTTCAGGTCATTAGTGTTGCATGCAGTAGCTGTGAATTCATGTTCTTTATTATTCTGTCATGCCTTGTACTCTATTATGTTGCCATTTATCTATTCTGCTGTTGACATCTTAATTATTTCCATTGTTAGCTTGCTTGCTATTAAAAATCCCATAGATATTACCTGCTGCCTTCATGTAAAAGTGTAATAATCCTTATTGTTACGAAGACTATGGGAGCTACTAAGTGACTTTCTTTACATCTCTTCATGTGGGCTTCACAACACCTCAGGATGATGGTTCTTCTTTCCAAGGATGAGAAAAACTGGCAAAAGCTTTGCTCTTACCCTAACCATCATTTCTCTTAGCATGCTGGGTAAATGACAAATTCATAACTTTTCTTGTGTACTTCATAGGGCAAATATTTCAAGACAATCAAGTTGCTTGAATTTCATGGAGGGAAAGTCCCAGTAAATAGGATGAGGTGCATGACTCTTGTGGCCATGTACAGGAGGCAGTGGCACCAGCCACCATACATTCAGGAAAAGAGAAATCAGCTAACATTGTAACAAGTTGCTAAAGCTGAGGATGGACTATTACAACCTTATAGAACCCTTGAGCACTCAGACAGAAGGAAATTGTCACTCACAGGTGCTTCTCCACGGGCCTCTGCCAGGTGCTTAGGATAAACATTGGGGCCAGGACAGGAGATCAGAAAGAGGCCTCCTAGTGGTGCAGGCCCACAGAGAGGTTTGGCTAACACTATGGGGAAGGGGGAAACCCACTTTTCTCCTTGGACCCTTCATGTACACAGCAAAAGTTTTAAGCCACTGGGGAAAGGTCAGCCTACCTTCCCCTCCAAGATGTCACTAAACATTGGCTGTTTCTGGGGAAAATATAGACATCGGAGGGCCTCCTCTACCCATGTAAGAAGAATGGGGATCCAGGGCCCTATGCCAGTGTTTCAGTTAACTTTTGCATTGCTGGGACCAAAATACCTGACAAGAACAACTTAGAGGAGGGAAAATTCATTTGGGGCCCACAGTTTCAAAGGTCTCAGTTCATACATAACTGACTCCATTGGTCTGTCCCCAAGGTGAGGCAGCACATCATGGGGGAAGGGCCCAGCAGAGGAAAGCTGCTCAGCTGGTGGTGAAGTCAGGAAGCAGAGGGGGCAGGGAAGGGGCCTCAGGGCAGATGCACCCTTCCAGGGCACACGCCCAGTGACCCACCTCCTCCAGACACGTCCCACCTGTCTACACAATTACTCCATCTAAACTAGGACACACTGATTAGGTTGCAGCAGCTGTCACAATCCAATCATTTTATATTCCTGCTTTAATACATGAGCTTTTGGGGGAACACCTCATATCCAAACCTTAACAACCAGTATCTTTAGATGTCCTCTATCACCGGGGAAAGAGAAGAAAACTCTCTCCTTCATCAGTTTCTTCTGAGAGATCCAAGGCAGAAATTCAAAGCTGGAAGTGGCCCAGCCACAGAGCCAACCTAAGGATGTTGAGGCTAGACAGGGCAACAGAGAACCCTCTGAGACCCCTCTCTGAGCCTGACAAGGTGCACCCTGCAGTAACAGTCCACCCTAGGGAAAGTGCAAGCGCACAGAGAAAGACCTTCCTTGTGACTCGGTGGGCAGAGATAGCCAAAAGCCAAGGGTTGGATAGGAGTAGCCCTCACCCCACACCTGAAGTAAATGGCAAAGCTACATGAATTTGAGGCTGGTGGTTCACCGAAAGAAACCAGAGCCATGGCAAAAACCAAACCCACTCAGCTCCTGACTCATCTTCTCCAAACTCATGACTATTGAGAGTTGTGCCTATTTCAGACATAAACATTATTGCCTCCAGGTTTACTGTCCTATTATTATTAGTGTTTACTGTGATGTCATGTGTTTAGTAAAAAATTATGAGATTAACCACAACAACAAAAAAGCAAGCATGCAAGCAAAACCCCAAGAGACAAAGCAGTCAACAGAACCTAAGAATCATAAAGCAGCCAGTGTTCAAAATTATCAGATAAGAAATTCAAAATGACTGAGATTAATAGGTTAAAATATCTAATATCAAAGATGGACATCAGGCACATTGTATCCAAACCTGTGAAAACCAAAGGTAGTCAGGATAATGGGAAGGCAGCCAAAGAAAAGACACCTTACTCTCTGTGTCTTTAACTCCTAGAAGGACAGAGATAAGAATGACAGCAGCTTTCTTGCCAGAAAGCACCCAAATCATCTTTAATAAAAGATGCAAACATCTCTAAAGTACTGGGAGAAGAAACTGGGAACCCAGCATGCTATACCTACTGACAATGTCTCTTAAAAGATGAAGGAGAAATAGAGTTTCATGCAAGTGCAAGCTGACAGTTCATTGCTGGGAGACTTACTTCTACAAGAACATCAAAGAACAGACCCAGGGCAGAAAGAATGTGGTAGGGAGAAAAGTGGATAACAAGAAGAAATGAAGAGGAACAGAACCGCTGGCAATGAAAGTCCACATCAAAGACACGTTCTCTCTCTGTTTTTTTTATGGTTCTGAAGAAGAACCAACTCTCTACAGCAAAGCAGTAGTAATTGTGATTTATAATAAATGAAAAAGTAAAATATACATTGATAGCAGCAGAAAGGAATAGGAGGGATGTTTTAGAAGCACAGTTTTGTAAGGTAGACGTGGTCAGGAATATGGTTGGCATTTTTGCCAATTGAGGGGATGTGACTTGTTAATGTAAAAGGTTTAAATGAAGAACAGAACCTTTAATTGAGTCTGCACTCTAGAATCCTTCTAGAAGTTACATTTACCTGTACTATCAGGCAGTGATTCATTTTTATTTTTCTTCATATAGTACATTTGTTTTTCCAAAAGAAACTACTAGATAACAATTTCCCTATTGTTTTGTGGACACTCCTTCGTTATGAATTCAGGTTCAATATGTATGTGATCCATCACTGAACTTTCTATGGTATCCCATAGATCTACATGTTTATTCTTTTAGCAACATCATTAAAAATTGGTAGGCTGTCAGAAAACTAGGAATAGAAAGAAGTTTGTTCTTTCTAACTTGATAAAGGTAATTTATAAAACATATGTAGAAAATACCAGAATTAATGGAGAGCCCTCCTCAGACACATTTCTTTTGAAATGTGAGGATGTGAGGAACAAGATGAGGATGTCCACTACTACTGGTGTTATTTAAGATAGTGTTGGAGGCTCTGATCAATTCCATAAGGTAAGAAAGCGAAATCAAGAACATATTAGAAAGAAGAGATGAAACTTCTAGTATATGCATTAATATGATTATCTACAGAGAAAAGCAAAGAACAGTACAAAATTATGAGAAATAATAAGAGTTAAACATGGTTGCCGGACCCAAGGTCAACCCCCAAAATTGTTAGCACTTTTCTGCTTGGCAGAAAATATAATTCTACCAATATAATTTCTACCAACCAGAAAATATAATTTTGAAAAGAGACCATTTATTAAGAGCAACAAAACTAGAAAATACCAGGAACTGAACAAGAATATGTTAAGATTTCTCTGAACAAAAATTTTAAATGCTGATAAATGACATTAAAGATGATCTGAATAAATGTTAGGACATTTTGTTTTAAATGGGATAACCCCGTATAAGTACATCAATGGAATATCAGCTAAAATTCCAGTTTTGATATTTTGAAGACCTAGAAAATTTGGCTCTAAAACATACAGAAGAATAAAAGTTCATACAGAACCTGCTCTAAAGCTATCATTATTTCAAAACAAAAAGTTTCTTTTAAAGTCAATGCGTAGCTATGTTGATCTTAAAGAAGATGGTTAAGAGTCACCTGGGCTGCCAGACATATGTACTTATTTTTGTTACAAAGGAGCAAATTGCTACAGCATATAAATTGGTGTCAGCTGGACCTCAGAGGTGGGCTGGATATTCAATAGGGAAAAGCAGGTACCCGTTGCTCCCCATGAGAGGTAGGACATTCAGCATGTGTTCAATGCCAATGAAAGATTTTCAGCTTCCTGTAACATGAACTGACCTTACCCATGCATCTATAAGAGAGTGCACTTAGGTCAGCTAATAGTTCTCAACAACTACACAACACATAGAGCTTTTTCCGGGAAATATTGTGAGAACTGTGTTTTTATAGGTAATGCTAATCATTGCTATGAATTTTTTTGTGATGATTGCTGGCTTGTCTAGTGTAATTTCAGCTCTTTTATTTCCTTCACCCGTGACTTCAAGTTTGAGAATCCTGTTAAACATCTACATAGTGATTCCAGGTTGACAAGTAGATGTGCCTGGGGCTTGCCAGAAAGGGAACTGTGAGTTTGACAGCAAATCAGTTATACATCTGTGTCCCCGGGGCTGAGAGAGATCACACAGGAGAGACGTGCAGATACAGAGAAGGACAGAGGTGAAGATGAAAGTCTTTAAGAACACTGATATTTAGAAGTTAGAGTGCTGAGGAGGAGTCGGCCCAGGAGGAGAGGCCAGTGTGGTAGAGCAGAGTCAGAGCCTCAGGTGTTTTAAGAATGGAGGGGAATTCAACTGTGTAGTTGCTGCTGAAAGATCTGCTCAGGTGTAGGGTGGGAAATGACCTTGGCATGAATCACCATTTGACAAGAGGATGACCTTGAGGAGTGCCATTTCAGCAGAATGATAGACATTGGGAAAGCCCGATGGGAATGGATTCAAGAGCCAATCAGAGGTGGGAAAGGAAAAGGTGAGGGGGCGGGGAGAAGCTTTAGTACTAAGAGGGAATTTTTTAAAAAGAGGTGTATGATTCGATCAAGCTAGCCTGCCAGTGGGAATGATCTGGTGGAGTAACAAATCAATGTGGCATAAGAGAAGGGGATCCTTGTAAGAATAGAGTCCCTGAGAGAAGGAAGGGACTGAAACTGGTTATGGATTGGGTCTGGAATGTTTCCTGAAGGCTCACATGTTGAGGGCTTATTTCCCAATGCAGCAGCTTTCAGAGATAGGGATTTGGGGGAGCCACTGGATCATGAGTGCTCTGCCCCCATCAGCAGCTTATTCCATGGAGGGATTCATAGCTGAATGGATTATTGGAAGGTGGCAAAAGCTGTACAAGGTGGGACCATTGGAGGGAATGGGTCCTTGGAGGAGTGCCGTTGGGGACTCTATGTTTATCCTTGGTCCCTTCCTCTGTTTCCCAGCTGCACCACACACTTCCACCCTGATGTTCTGTCTTGCTTCAGATCCAAGGCAATGGGGACACTGGCCATGGACTGAAACCTCTGAAACTGTGAGCCAAAAATAAATCTTTCTTTCTTGAAGTTGTTTTTCTCAGGCATTTTGATCACAGTGACAAAAAAGCTGAGTAACACAGAATCCAAAGCAAAAGTGGAAGGTGTCTTCCCTCTTCTCCAATAGGAGGGATGGTGAAGCAGGCAGACAAACAGGGAAGTTGACAGACTTTGTGGTAGAGAAGGAATGGCTGTTTTCTGCCTGTGTCCACCTTTCTATGAAGTCTTGGGCAACACCATTGGCTGAGACAGGTAGAGGTGATGTGAGAAGAGAGGAGAAAGTGTGGAATAACCATCACAGAAAGCAAGGAAGAGAATGTTCTAGTGAGTTGTAAGAGTATTGACAGGCATTCGTAGGTGCCACATGAGAGTTCCAGTCATAATTTTGAAGCAAATCAAGTCAAATTGGTGGTAGAATTATTTATTAAAAAGCATTCACCTATTTAGGGTATAGGAGTAGAGTCAGGAATAATTGGGTAGGTCTGGGTTTGGTGTTCCCACGTGTATCAGGATTTTTTTTTTTTTTTTTATTGCAAGTAACAGAAAACCTTTCACAAGTCACTAAGAAAATAAATTATTTAACTTCAAGAGAAGTTCAGAGAGAGGTCAGACTCCAGGATTGGTGGATCCAGTGGCCCCACAAGTTCACAAAGGACTCAGATTCTTTCTCTCTCCACTCTGCTGTCCACATGATCAGCTTCTCATGGCTTGCACCTCTGCTGTGGCATAGCTGTGAGTGCCAATTAGGTGTATCTACTTCCTTATTCATGTGAGGCAAGCAAGAAAGAAAATCTTTTCCTAACCAGGGACTAGAAGTTTCTTCCTTCAGAGCTCAGTCATAACCACAGGAATGCCATGGGCTTAATTGTTAGCTTTAATCAGGCCTTCTGCATCAGTCCTTGGTGAGTGCCTAGCTGATGAGGATGGATTTAAACCAGTGGCTCTCAAAGTATAATCTTTTGGACCAGCGGCATCAGTAACACCTGGAAACTTGCTAAAAAGCAAATTTTTGAGCCTCAATCCAAACCTAGTGTATCAGAAGTTCTGGTGTTGAAATACTGCCACCAAATTTTAACAAGCCCAATAGACAATTCTGATGCAGCAAAAGTTGAAGGTCACTGTCTTAGGAAAAGATGGTGAACACTCTGAACTGAACGAGGTTCATCGGGGAAGGAGGATATGGGAATTGGTAGCTACTAGTGTCTCCTGGATCAGGTGAGCAGCTCAGAGTAGGAGAAGTTCTGAAGAGTTAAAGGTGTTTGCAATGAAGACATTCTAGGGCTGGGTCCTGAAGCAAGGATTATAAGGGAAATGAAGTCACAGAAGAATTATGGATGGTGGAAGAGTGCTGGGGTTAGTAGATCCTGGCAATAAAGGTGGAGAGTTAAAATGAGCCAGCAGAATGAAAGGAGCTATGGTCACGAGAATGTACTCACAGGTTTCCAACAACACGAAGCAGGACTGACCAAGGGCCTATGTTTGCACCAAACCACAGTGAATGTATGAAGGTCATGAAAGCTCACAGGCACAAACCTCATTAGATGGTTGACTTTGTCCCCTGACTGTGACGAACCTTGCTTAGACTGGCAGGGCTTTCTAAAACTCTTCCACCCAACTTCTTTCCCATTTCCTTTACTCACAATAGCTCTCCCAGATTTACCCAACTTCCTCCCTAATGTCTTTTCACACAGACACTTCCCCTGTTTAAATCCTTGGCATCTGCTTCTTGAAGGATGTACCCTGACAAAATGTTCTCAACTGGAGTTTGAAAGTCGGATTCAGTACCAGGTTCTTTGCTATGCCTGGTGCTAGGGTAGCCAATGCTAAGTCAAGATGCATCACTGATCTTTGCAGACAGCAGAGTAAAAAAACCCGGAGTATTGACCTGGACATCCTTAGGGGTGATAGAAGATGATGCTGTTGGTAAGATAGATATCCTGCCCCTGAAAACACACCAATCACTTTAACAAAAGGCCTGGTGTTCAACGGCCAGCCTCTTAGAGTCTTCCCTGCAAACACCTAGATAGTTGTGGCTCACCACCATGCTAATGGGTGTCCAGGGGATGTTGTTGCCTCCCCCAAGCATCGTAAGACTATTTCTACCATTTTTCTTTTTCTGTGGCCATTTGCACAAAAAGATATGATTTTGTGGGCATAGAGAAGACAAGTAAATATTTTATGAGGGTTTGACTTTAATGTCAAAAATGTCCTTGTTTTCTGTCTGCCTTTCTCTAACATGTCCTCTGGTGGCTGTCAGCCTGCTTTGAGTGGTTCTGCCCCTGCTGACCTCACCAGGTGGCTGTGAGGGATCTTGAGCCAATGCACATGACAGTCTTTGAAAATAGCAAGCTGTGTGCCGGGAGTGGGCTTCCCACACTCCCCTCACCTCTGACCACAAGGAAAGGAGCAAGCTCTGCTCTCTTGAGCTTCTTTTGAATTTTTATGCAGGAATCTGGAGTCCAAGAATGGATTTTAGTGAGATTGAATCTCCTAGAATTGTGTGTGTGTTTCAAGTAGGTTCATGACATTTTAGAAGCGTAGAAAGGAACTGGGACAGAGTTTTCATGATTTCTTGAGTCTGTGACTTCCAGAAATATTGAGCCAGTCACTTCTTTTTAAGAAAAAAAGATACTCAAAGCAAATCTTATAGGATAAGAGTCTGGGCTGTGAAATTCTGCCTGTAAAGCTTATATGTGGCTGTGGTTCTTCATTTTAGGTTAGATGGCAGACTCCTTTGGCTTTGCAGAAACCTAAGAAATATTTTAGAACTGTGAGATAAGGTGAAAGGAGGATATAGGGAACAAATGGAAATTAACAGTGCTCCTTAATAAATCGTATGTTCTAAGATAACTTTTACCTTTATAGAACATCGTCTTGAGAAACAGAGAACTAACACCAAAAAAGCACCTTCATTTCCATTTTTCTTTTGTACTTTTTTTCTTCCCTTCCTTTTTTCCTTTCTTGACAGTTATCTTAATCCTAGATGTTTTCAAATTAACAGGTGAACATTTTCATTAGAACTATAGTTACAATATGGAAAATACACAACAGACTCAATTGTGTTACAAAAATGCCAAACAGAGGGCTGGGGATATAGCTCCGTTGGTAAAGTGCTTGCCTCCTACGTACAAAGCCCTGGGTTCGACCCCCAGCATCACCAAAAAAGGAAACAAAATTGCTACACACAGAAGACAAAGTTTCCAAAGCCTGTCTGACCTTTCCCCAGAGTCAACACTAGAGGGCGCGACACACCACGGAGCGGCTCTGTCCCCACCAGAACCCGCTGTTCTAATGGTTGGCTGTGTTGCGGGCATTTTGCATGATAGGCAGAGAGAGATCAGCAAAAACATGAAAGGAAAGGACCTTCTTTATTTGTATACTTGTCATGGGGTCCTGAGAAGACTTTCCCAGGTATGTGTTCAGGTTGGGGAGCTTAGGGGACAGAGACAAAGCATCTCTGGACCCTGCCCGATTGGACAGCCTGCATGCTCCTCCCCGGAGGGGGGGGGGGGGACCCTGAGGCCTTCCATCAAGTACCTTTTCTATAATAAAAGCCAAACTCTGTTCTTTCCTTGATAGGTGACTAAGCTGGTAGAGGAGTAGATGTGCTAATTGGCAGACGTGCAGAGGTATGTATGAGCTCTATTATGATCACCTGTGATGGGAAAATGGTGAAATAGCTGAAGACAGATATCAGGTTCATTTATTTATTTTTATTCATGATTTTCGATCACTAGCTCTTCACTACCTTCTGAATGGCTGCATTGGAAGTATAGTCACATCCCTGTGAATGGGAGGGAGGTCCTCAGAGGCAGTCTTCAAGGTCCTCTTTTAGTTTAGCTTTTTTGAGGTGCCAGGGATTCAAGGCAAGGCCTCAGACGTGCTGGACAAGCACTTTACCACTGAGCCCCATTCTCAGTCCTTGGTTTCAGTTTTTAAACTGTGGTGAAATAAACTTAAAATGAAATTTACCGTTTTAACCATTTTAAGTGGATAGCTCAGTGGTATTAAGTACATACACACCTTGGGCAGCCATCACCAGAATCTATTCATCTCCAAAATTTTTCATTCTCCCAACCAAATCCCTACACCAATTAACAATGATTCCCCAAGCCATGCACCCCTCACCCCAGCCACTGGTAACCTCTGGTCTACTTTCTGGTCTATTTTCTGTCTCTACAATTTTGACTACTGTATGTACCCATATAAATGGGGTCGTGCAATATTTATCCTCTTGTACCTGACTGATTTCATCTAACTCAGTGTCCTCAAGGTTCATCAGTATGTCAGAATTCATTACTTTTTTTTAAAAAAAAATTTATAGTTGTAGATGGACAGCCTGCCTTTATTTTATTTATTTATTTTATGTGGTTCTAAGAATCCAACCTAGTGCCTCACACACGCTAGGCAAGTGCTCTGTCACTGAGCTGCAGCCCCAGCCCCAGAATTTCATTCCTTTGAAAATAACATTTCACTATATGTATATATATAACATTTTTATTCATTCATCCTTTGATGGACATTTGAGTTGTTTCTACCTTTTGCCAATTGTAAATAATACCACTGTGAATATTAGTGAGCAAATATATATATTTAAGTCCCTGCTTTCAATCCTTTTAAGCATATTCTCCAAATGATATCATATTGTAATTCTATAATTTTTTTGAGAAACTGCCATACTGTTTTCCACAGTAGCCATACAATTTTGTTGTGCAGCAAGGCACAGTTCCAATTTTTCTACCTCATTGACAGCCTTGTTGTTTCCTATTTTAATAGCCACCCTGATGTGTATGAAGTAGCATGTTATCATGGTTTTGACAGTTGCTTTTTTTTTTTTTTTACTAGTCTTGTTCAACAGTTTTATGAATGATTTAGAAACAAGGTTGCTCATCTGATTTCTTGATCAAAGGAAGGTGGAGGGCATAGCCAAAGTGTTGTATGACACAATTGGGAACCAAAATAAAGTTGATTATTTACACAGGTGTTGACAAACTACAGCCTGTAGGTGAATCTGGCCCACTTCCTGTTTTGGTAAATAAAGTTTTATTAGAATACAGCTGCACTCATTTGTTTATGGACATCTATGGCTGCTTTGAACTGTAATGGAAGGACTGATTACTGGTGACAAAGACCATGTGGCCTGCAAAGCCTAAAGTGTTTACTATTTGGCCCTTTTCAGAAGTAGTTTCCTGACTTCCAGGTTATAGAAAAAGGACAGTTACACCCCCTGCCAGAAAAATGAGCAATATAAATAAGTATAAAATATTTGCATTTAAATACTTTAAAAAAAACCCCAAGGTACAAGAGGGAAGAGAGGACCCATGTTTTTTCACTATGTAAAATAATTTTTTTAATATTTATTTTTCAGTTTTCGGTGGACACAACATCTTTATTTTATTTTTATGTGGTGCTGAGGATCGAACCCAGCACCCTGCGCATGCCAGGTGAGCGTGTTACCGCTTGAGCCACATCCCCAGCCCCTAAAATAATTTTTTTTTAGTAGTAGACTCAACACAATTCAACACCATGGTGAATGAAACTGGCAAAAATTGATTGGAATACAAGACCACATTAAGAGGAATAAGCATCCAGAACAATGGTTCCAACTTTGGCTACACATTGGAATCACCTGGAAGCTTAAAGATAATGGTGTCAAATTCTCGGGGAATCTATAAATGGTGCAGAGTGGGGGCTGGACATCAGGGACCCCAGGGACTGGCAAGGGCAGCTGTGACATTCCTCTTCCACTGAGAGCAGGCCAAGTGTGCTTTTACAAAGTAACAATAAAAGCTGCTAATTGCTCCTCCTTGTTCCCAGCTCTTCCCATGGGGCCTGAAACACGAGAGTTTGACCCATCTGTATGGCACAGGTCTCCCTGCTGAATGCTTCATTCCATGTGTTCCACTTTAAGGACCACGGGGACAAGTTGGTTCCATTCAAGCAGGAGGAGTTGGAGCTGCTAAGGAACAAGAATTCATTTTGATAAGAGGAATGATTAGAGAAAGGACAAAGTTGAAGACTCTGGAGAGACAGTAGGAAGTTTATATCTAGTACTCAGCAGGGAGACTGTCCCATACAGATGGGTCAAACTCTCTCCTGTGGCTGGCCCCAAGGTGAAGAGCTGGGAACAGGGAGGAGAATCAGCAGCTTTTATTGTTACTTTTTAAAAGCAGACCTATCCCAAGAGAGACATTGCTGAGGGCAGCACTAGGTCCTCCCACCCACCAGATCCCTGATCCGGGGGCTGATAGAGAGCAGATCTGGGGTAGGAAGGGGAATAGTAGCCATCATGATAGCCCAGTCCTACAGCATGCTTTCCAGGATGGTGCTAAGGCACTGCATGATCTTACTGAGTCCACACCTTCCCCCCGGGGTGGAGACTGTCCTTTTCCAGTTTGTCTTTGAGACACACCATTCCTCGAGTTGAAGGAGCCCAGGCTGGAAGATGTCCATCACGCCGCTTATGGGAATGATGGGTAAATAACTAGAAACGTGAGCCTGTCTTGGCAATAGAGAGAGAGCACGTAAAACAGACTGTCCAGGACCAACCTATGCAGATGAGAGGTGCGGTCAGAAACAGCCACCTTAGAAAGCTTTATCCTAGAATCCAGAATTCCAGGACTCCAGGACTAGAGCAAGGGGGGGCTCTAGTCTACACCCCTCCCCCAATTTACAGATGAGAAAACAGAGGCCCCAAGAGGATCTGGAGACCTGCCCTAGATCACATATTTAATATCCAGAGAACAGCACTCTACCTCTGGCTGCCGTAATCACATAGTTCTTCCCTTGCTCAAAATATTTTTGAGGTGCGGTTCATCTCAGGGAATTGCTCCCCGAGCCAATTGGCAGACACAAGAGAGAATCGATTCCTTTGCTTTCTTTATACATTTTGACATTCATTCAAAACAGCATGACGGAGCCTCTGCGCCCACCTCGAGCTCCAGACTCCACCCTGAATGACTCATGACTGTGCAAGAACTAGAACCAGTCCTCAGAGAACGTGTCTCACTACCACCGAGGGGTTCACAAAACATGATCTTTTGCTCACGCATTGCTTTAAAAGTAACTTCCAAAGTTACATTGAGCAATGTCAGAACCCCTGACATAGGCATAGCCATCCAGGGAAACCCTGTGGGGGGAGTCCAGCTGTCCCAGATGGCTGCTTTCTGGTCCATTTTCCACAAATAGCCACTGAAGGGCTTTTGCACTAGCTGCCACCCAGGGAGAGGGAGGAGGCTGCTGAGCTGGGCTGACAGTCTAGCTGCCAACCCTGCCCTCGCCATCCACCCCAGCCCTCCCATCTAGGTGGTCAGCAAGGGAATGTGAGTAGAAGGATGTGTGTGGTTTGGGAAGTGATAGGAGGAATGTGTGCTGTCTGCTCTTGCCCATTTCCTGTCAGGAGCTGAATACAATTGACTCCCATTCCCCTAGGGAGAGGGGAGTCTCAAGAGGGAAAAAGAATCTGGGTCAGAGTGCATTTCCCCTCTATGCTGTAGCTTGTATCAGTAATGTTCCCCCAAGGCTCGGTGTTGAAGGCTGGTTCTTACCTTGGCACTATTGGAAGGTGATAGAACCTTTAAAAGGCGGCACTTAGTGGGGCCCCCAGAACCTTTAAAAGGCGGCCCCCCAGTCACTGTGAGATAAACAGACCTCCTCTATTACACATTCCCGCCATGATGTACTGTGTTACCACAGGTCAAGCAATCATAGACTGAAACCATGAGCCAAAATAAACCCTTTCTCCCTATAAGTTGATTATCTCAGGTATTTTGTCACAGTGACAGAAAATTGACAAACTTCACTTGAATAGAAACTAGATTTTTTTCTTTTAGCTTTAGAACTGTGAAGATTCACAGCAATTACTACAACCCTAAAACAGCTGCCAAGTCAGATTTCACCAAACTATAAACATAAACACAGAGCCTATCACAGTGTCCGATGTGCTATGGGCACTCAATAAACGGATGTTAGGTAAAAGAATAAATGAGTCTAAAGTATGTGACTAATGGGATACTTAGTCAAAAGGAAGTTAAAGACTGTTAATAAATGACTTTTAGAGTGGGGAGGGTGTTTGCACTACATGATGGGCACTGTTTTTTCAGTGCATTCAGGAATAAATGGGGGGAAATGGGTTGTAATGGCTACAGAGAACATCACGCCACCTGGGAATGGGTTTCTGAATCGAATGAAGTCCCCTTGCTGTGTGGAGAGGTCTGCAGACAGACTCAGGTGCCTCTCCTGTTGGGTGGGTGGAGGTTCTAGGCTGCTGATAGGTGTCCACATGGCACGGCCTCTGCCCTGACACGCTGCCTCTCAGAAGCTGGAGGTGGCACTACAGCACCCAGACTCTTCTCCTTTTCACAGATGAGAAGGTCGAAGCCTAGGGAAATGGGAAACCCACCCAAGGTCCCTGGATTGTCCTCAACCCACAGTCCAGGCAGGATAGTGAGGTTTAAGTGTGGACAATGGATGATTCAAACAGTCTACAGCATGGAGTTGTCAGGAAGATGAAATGAGTTAATATATTTAAAGTGTTTGCTATGGGACCTAGCCCATAGTAAGTACCAGGAGATGGTGACTGTCATTGTTAGGGAATTCGGATCCCTCATTTCTTGTATCAGAGCTCTTTGCCTCCAGAACAAAGACACTAAACACTACAGGAAATGGAGAACCATCATGAATCAGAGGAGGCCAGAGGTTCCCGCACCAGATCCTTAGAATACACAGCCTGGGAAACTAAGACTCTGTTGTAAAGTGTGAATTGCTGTTTGGCACAGGTGCCGTTGTGCACTGGGAGAGTGGAGAGTTCCGGCCTTATTCATGTCTCAGGAATGCTGTCAGAATCCCAGGGCACCATTGTTCTTCATCGCATAAAGAGAAAGAAAAAGGGGGAGTGTAAAATTCATCCTGAATGGGAGAGGATGGGTGAGGAGAAGCCGCCCAGGAAGGAACCCGCCTGAATACTGCTCTTCTCGGGTAGGATCAGATGACATTAAGTTGTGGATTTAATATCACAAAGGAGTTTGTCAGACTCTGGGGGCTCTAAGGTGCCAGGCTTCTATAGGTTAGAATCTGTCAGGGCTTCCTTGAACAAAGCGTATACATCCTGTCTTCAAGTTCCCCTGGCCTAACCTTCATTCCAGGGAGGAATTCCTTAATATACCCGTGGCAGATGGTCCACCGGCTTCTGCGTGGCCGCTCCCGTGCTGGGAGGCTCAGGGCCCAGAGGCCGCCCACACGTTGCCGGGCAGCTTTGACTATTAACAGAATCCTTGCCTTGAGTGAGCCAAATTCTGCCTCCTGGAATGTTGGCCCTTGTTCCTACATTTATCTTCTGGTGTGAAGCAGAATAAATCTCCTCGCTTTCTCCTTTTGGATGGACTGTGGGGAGAGGTGGCGGGAAGGCCTTGGGGTAGAATGCTGGCCCTGGCATTTTTCATCTCTTTGATTCACTTCTTTTTAAAGAGGGCTGTTGAAGTCTCCTCAGAGTCTCGTGAAAGTTAAGATAAATAAGCAGAACGCAGCAGCATGGAGGGTAGAGTGTGGAGCTATTTACCCAACAGAAGATGGTTAGGATTATCACTAATGGCCTTTAGCTCTTGGTACTCCTGAGGTCTTCTCTTGGGGATCTATCCTCATTTCCTCCAGCCGTCCCCACGTGATCTGGTGACCAGCCCTGTTCTGGTTGCCTCCCTGGGAACCCTGCCTCAAAGCTTCCATTCTCCCTCAATTTGCCCTATTATTGGTCCTTGTCCCAGGGAGACCTACAAAGAAGAGAGACTCAAGCAAGAATGAGTGCCACTGGATCTGGAAGTAGGAATGAAAGGATTTTAAGTCAGGGGCTGGACCACTCTGGTAGGAAGGAGGCCTTGAGGGTGCCCCAGAGCCCAGAGATGACCACTTCAGGGTTGGGCCTATGGCGGGAAAGATAGCCCAGGGAAGTTTTAAGCTTTGCTTCCAGAATGTTTGTGCCATCTGCAAGGAGCAAGAAGTCAGCCAGGATCCAGGAAGATGTTCTTTCCACAAATAAGAAACGATGACATTGGAAGTTCCCTCCTTCATCTGTGTCCCTTGGGGGCCCTGAGCTCAGATGATGGGTTGCAAGAGGCAGCCTCTTGCTAAATCAGGTTTATTTACCACCCCTGATCTGGGCACCATAGAGTCGTGAAGACAGTCTGACCCTGCGACCCCTTTTTGCAGCCACATATACTGATGATATTACTCCTTTACTGAGCTTGTGATCAGCTAAAAGCTTCAGATTTTATTTATTTATTTTTTGGTGTATGTGTGCATGTGGGAACCGCTTTGGAGCAAGTTTTTTTTTCTTTTTTTCATCTTGAACACAGATAGCTAACCCTGGAAATCAAATGGGAACATTCATTTTAAAAAACTAGCACAGCGCCTAGACATGGTAAGCACTAAAGGAAAAAATAGGTATTTTATTAGTTATCTTAACTGTATCATCCTTGTGAAGTGTGACTGTACTGGCTTCAGCAATCTAGTTCATTGAGGCGATTTTGACTGTTAATTCTGTGTTATGTTCTCTCTCTCTCTCTCTCTCTCTCTCTCTCTCTCTCTCTCTCTCTCTCACACACACACACACACACACCAAAAACAAAAACAAAACAACTCCCAGCCTCAAGGACGGTACCTGTTTGGCCAGTGTGTTTTCTGAGTCAATCCCAGGAAGTGACATAATGCTTGAAGCTGAGTGCGCCAGTGGAAGGCACCTACCACTCCACTTCCCTCTTTTCTTCCAGAAATATATTCTCACCAATGTCCAAAAAAGTTTATGAAGAGAATTTTTTTCTGCTGCATTTAGCACTGTCCTTCTATTATTCAAATTTGAAATATAAACGTCTGTGGAAGAACTACATATTAACCCTCTAGAAACTTAGACTGAATTAGTTGATGATAAGCATGAGTATTCTGGGCTGAGGAAAGAAGGGGGAAATAAAAGGAGACTGTGACATGATACATATGATTATCATATGTATATGTATTTCCTGGGGGCAGTGGCTTGTGCCTGTAATCTCAGTAACTTTGGAGGCTGAGGCAGGAAGATCACAAGTTTAATGTCAGCCTCAGCAACTTAGTGAGACACTGTCTCAAAATAAAACATTTTTTTTTTAAGGCTGAGAGTATATCTTAGTAGTAGAGCACCACTGGGATCAATCCCCAGTATGACAAAATAAATAAATAGTGCTAGGTGCATCTTTTCTAATATTTGGTCTTTAATTCTGATTCTAATGCAGAGCTCAAATTCCTTGGGATTTCCTCGGTGGCAGGAAGAAATCTTTTTGTTCCATTGAGGTGACTCTTGGGGGTCCTGAAAGGGAACTGGTCACCAGAAAGACCATGTCATGATTTGAAGCTTATGGTTCTCAGCCTCACTCCTCCGCCATCCTCTGGGGAGGAACCAGGGACTGGAGACCATGCCCATGTGAGGAAGCTCCCATTGAGATCCCTGACCAGGCGCTCCTAGGGTTCCCCAGTTGCTGAACCCACAGAGGTGCTGGGAGGGTGGTGTGCACCTGGGAAGGACACCAGGGCTCCGTGCCCTCCTCCCTCCGTGTGGTCCTATGCATCTCCTCCAGGTGGCTACTGCTGAGCTAGTTGTATCCATTTGTAATGAACTGGAATACTTTGCAGGTAAGGTATTCCCAGTGTTCTGTGAGCCATTCTAGCAAATTGCCAAGCCTGAGGAGGGGATCATGGAACCATTGATTTGTAGTTGGTGGGTCAGAAGCACAGGCAACAACCTGGATTTGGGATTGGCATTGGAAGTGTGTGGAGGGGGCATTTTGTGGGACACTTAACCTGTGGGGTCAGCATTAATTTCGTGTAGGACGGCTAATTGGATTGTAGGACATCCCATGCGTGTCCAGAGTACTGGAGCATTGCTTGGTGTGGCAAAATTCCCAGGTAACAGTGCCAGAAGTGAAGAGCTCAGGAAGCACAGGGTGTTGTGAGGGGTGAGAAAGGAAAGACAGTGAGTTTTTTTCCTATTCAGAAGTTGTGAGGAGAACAACCTGTGAAGAAAGGGTAAACAGACACACAGGCCTCATTGACATCCCACTCTTGTCTTAGGACGATGTTTTTGTGAAGCTTCACAGTGTCATGGGTTGAAGGGTGACCCCCTTAAGGATGTATCTACATCCTAATCCCCAGAAGCTGGGGTTGTGACTTTATTTGGAATAATGTTGTTTGCAGATTAAGAATTCTGAGATGGGATCATTCTGGATTAGCCAGGTGGGTTGTGAATCCAATGACAAGCATCCTTATAAGAGAAAAGCAGAGGTGACTTAAAAAAGAGAAGAGGAGCCCTGTGGAGAGGGAGGCAGAGAAAGGCCACCAAGACAGCCAAGGATGCCGGGAGCCAGCCACCAGAAGCTGGCCAGGAAGGATTGTCATGAGAGCCTTCAGAAGACGCACACTCTTGCTGACACCTGGATTTAGGACTTCTGGCCTCCACAACTCTGGAAATAACAAAATTTCTTTTGTTATAAGTCACCAGGTTTGTGATAATTTGTTATAGCAGCCACAGAAACTAATGAGGTCTTTTGCTCCCCCCGGGGTTCTCTTCTGAGTAGGAAAGCCCTTCCCAGGAGAAGGAACCGCCTTCAGCTTCCTGGCTGTGTCAGAGCCACGAGGAAACAGGAGGTGAGGCCTGGTAGGCAGTGAAAACACTCAGAGAGGTGATTAAGGAATTAACCTGTCACCAGTCAGATGATAACACCTTGGTGAGCAGGAAGCGTCAGAATTCATAACTGTCAAGGAGAAGTGACAGGCTCCGGGGTGTCGGCACCCATGGACAAGCCCGAGGGGAGGAAATCTACCTGGGTGACTGGTGCGCCATCTTGGATCCCTGTGAGGTGGGAAGGAGCAGCCACAGCATAGCACAGCACAGGGCTGGGAGTCCTGTGGAGTGGGCTTTCCTGTCTGCCTGGAAAGACATGTTTGCTCTTTCCTGCCTGCAGCTTCCTAAACTGGAAAAAATAATGATGTTGGAGCTCTAGGTGTACTGGTGTGGGCTCACCTATTCATGGCTATGATGCACATCATTTTTTTCATAAAGTACCTGGTGTGTTTTTTAAGTAGGATTGTAAATATGCATGGACAACTCAAAGATGCTGGGGTTCTTTTCATTATGGAATTATATTTATACACGGTATCTGGGTTCCTTTTGACATAATTATACATACGAGGATCGATTTCAATCCCCATTCCTCTTCCCTTTTCCTCTCCTCCTCCCTCCCCCGTTTCTCTCTATTCTACTGATCTTTCTTTCACATCTTTACTTATTTATTTTGATTGGTGCTTTCTACATGTACATAAAGGAGATATTTCTTTTGGTATATTTATATATGTATGTAATATGGTTCTGTTAGATTTAGTATTTCTTCCCCTTCCCCTTCCTCCCTCCCTCCCCCATTCTCTTTCTACTCCACTCATCTTCCATAGATCTTTGTGATGTCTTAGCCCTTCCCTTACTGCCTTTGTTCCCTTATTTTCCACATATGAGAGAAAACATTCAACCCTTGTTTTTCTGAGTCTTGCTTTTTTCACTTAGCATGATATTCTCCATTTCCATCCATTTACCAGCAAATGTCACAATTTCATTCTTCTTAATGACTGAGTAAAACTCCATTTTGTGTGTGTGTGTGTGTGTGTGTGTATCACATTTTCCTCATTTATACATCTAAGGATGGACATCTGGGTTGACTTTATAATTTGGCTATTGTGAATTTCAGTGATATAGTCATTGCACTGTTTGTAGCAGCAGAATTCACAATAGCCAAATTATGGAATCAACCCTGATGCTGTCATTTTGAACCTGCATGTAATTGTTTAGGTCAGTCAAGCTGGCCTAGGTTATGCTGCAGGAACAGACAGTATCCACGTCTTGCTGGCTTAAAACAATGAAGGTTGTTGTGGGCTGAACTGTGTCTCCTCAAAAATTCATATGTTGAACTCCTAATCCCCAATACTTCAGAACATGACCATATTTGGAGATAGAGTCTTTAAAAGGTAGTTAAATTAAAATGAGGGTTGGGCCCTTATCCAATATGACTGGTGTCCTTATAAGAAGAGGAAATGTGGATGCAGAAGCACACAGAGGGAAAATGATATGGAGCTAAGAGAAGAAACCATCTACAAGCCAAGAAGGGAGGCCTGGAATAGACCCTTCCCTCCCAGTTCTCAGAAGGGACCAATGCTGCCGACACCTCAATCTCAGGCTTCTGACCTCCAGAACTGGAGACAATACATTTCTGTTGTTGAAGCCAGCAGTCGCAGTGGTTAGACTCAGCAGCTTTAGCAACCGGACTAGAGCAGGACATAGAGGTTTGGGGTTTTGGGACCATTGTCTTCTCTCAGGTTCCCAGAACAGAATGATGTCCCAGACACTCAATAGATGCTTAAAAATCTTTGCTAACTTATATTGAATCAATATTATAATAACAAAATTAAGGTCAATATTGGATAACTATGAGATATTTGTATTTTCAAAATAGTATCTTCAAGCTGTTAGTATCTTCAAGGCTTGGTGGTGCACATCTCCAAGGAACTCAGGAAGCTGAGGCTGGAGGATTACCATTTTGAGGTCAAGCCTCTGCAACTTAGCAAAACCTTGCTTCAAAATAAAAATAAGAAGGGGCTGGAGGTGTCGTTCATTGGTAGAGGGCTTGCCTAGGATATGTGAGGCCCTGGGTTCATTCAATCCCTAGTACTGCAAAAAATAGAAACATAATGTCTGCAAATAAATTCTCCAAAAAAATTATTGCAAAAGGGGGAGAAACTCTGCTCACTTGTGTCTAAGCCTTGGGTGCAATTGCCTGGAGCCAAGCGTGGTCCTGTCTGTCCTTGTCCAGCAGCAGATGATCTATGCTCCTCAGTACCTTTGGGATAAAAACCCAACTCCATCCAGTTTTGAGAATGGAGGATTTTTTTCTCTTTCTTGGTAGTGCTGGGTATTGAACCCAGAGCCTTTAATATCCTCTTATTCATGTTTTATTTTGAGATAGGGTCTTGCTACATTGCTGAGTCTGGATTTAAACTCATGATCCTCCTGCCTCAGCCTCCTGAGTAGTTGGGATCATAGGTGTGTGCCACCATATCCTGCTTTGAAGGATTTTTTTTCTTTCTTTTTTTGTTTTGAAAGTGAAATGACCAAGTCAGGATAAAGTAGGATAGCCTTTTGGTTGGGCCCCAGAAACAACAGGAACCAGGGACTTGAGTACCCCTAGGATTATTAATCAGCCCTCCCACCCACTGCCAGATCTCTCTGTGCTTCTCCCTTCATTCCTCCTCTCCTCTGGTTTTCTACCACATGTTGTCTGGCTTCTCCCTACTTCTGACTTTTGGAGACCTTCCTTAGATCTGATTTGGAAAACCCTGGAGAAACAATCTGATTGATCTGCCTTGGGAAGGGTGCTCCTGGCCACAATACAGAGTACTCTTGCTCAACTGAGGTGTTTACCCTGGCTCTATTAGCTGTGGTCCCATTTGCTGTGGTCAGGGGCAAAGTCACATGGTACAGACATGGCCACCAGACACCATCTTTTCAATATTCACTGCAAGAGAAACTGGGGACCCACCCAATTTATGCCCACATGTAGACCCTTTCTTTTCTTAGATTTATGTTCTTGCCTCATAGTTAATCCCCTTCACCTGACCCCTGTTGAGGGATCAATCTCAGGACTTTGCACATGCTAGGCAAGTGACCTACCACTGAGCCGCATCGCGGCCCAATAGGTAATCCTTGATCAGCATCAGAGCCTGTGGTCAGTAACGAACCCTGCAGTGCCTCCTGGAGACCAATGTCAAGGAATCTCCCCATCTCCCAGAAGTGCCTGATGCTTCCACAGGTCAGGGTCTGTCCCAGCCCAGGCTATGCAGAGTCGAGTACTGACCAGGGCCCGGGATTTGGAGAAAAGGCAGCCCCCCAGCTTGATGGGCCACCATACCCAGGGCTTACTAGGGTCTGAACCAGAGCCCTGGAGCAGGCACTAGGCAAGAATTATCATAGGGTCTCCCCTCTTCAGCAGGGACCTCTTAGCAAATTTCCTCACCATACCCTTCATTTCCTTCTTTCCTTTCAGAGCATTTGTCATGGTTCAACTCTGTTGTAGCAGGTGCAGGCTGTGTCTGCCCCTCCCCTCCCCAGGGCCTGTGTGAGCTCCTGGAGGGCAGGCATTCTCACTCCACACTAGCATGAGCACATTGCCTGGCGTATATTAGACACTCAGATAAATAAGGCAATGAATGGGTTGTTGGGTGACCAGGGCCGGGGGGATGGGCAGGGAAGATGCAAACCAGACTCAGGGTCAGGGAGACATCCCTAAGGCTGGAACCTGATGCCTAGATCAGAACCATCTGGTAGGAAGACAGGCACAAATCTCCAGGCAGAGGGAACAGCTTGGAGTATGTCCCCTGGGCAGAAAAGTCATAGGGCACATAGAGGCAGAGTCCAGTTGAATTTGACTCTCCATACTGCCTGTCGCAGCCAGCTCTCCTGGTTTGGTTTTGTGATGAAAATATTGTCGTAGGTCAGTGATTTTTCAGATGTAATCTGAAACTGGCCCCCATTCCAGGACTCAGTGTCTATTATTCCACTGACCCTCAAGAGGCAACTGTAGTGGCCTATGAGTCCTATGGCAGCTGGCACTAGATTAGGAGGGACAGCAAACACCTGTGGGAAGGTACGTGTATATTTGAAGAGGTAGATCAGTAGAGAATGGTGAGAAAATAAATGAGTAAAAAGGTTAATGAAGAACACAAGCATCCAGTTATTTGAATTACATGACTGATTTGATCAGAATGGACCAAAGACCATAAATGGATAGAGCTGATGTTCCTGAAACCCATATGGAAACCCTTTATTCTCCACCATTATGGGTTCAAAAGAGTTTGGTGTTAATCCAAACACAATGTCAAACTGCCCAAATTAGAATTAAAGAATTAGTACTGCCAATTCTGGGGACAGAATAGAAGGAATCTATTACTCAAATCTAAAAATGTTTTGCATGAATGAAACTCTTTCCTCCTCAGTGGAAATTCCAATGTGTTGAGAAATCTTTAATGGGACCTACCACGTGCAGGATACTCACAGGGAAGTTTCCAAAATTAGCAACCCATTTTTGTGTCAGTCTGGAGAGATCCCCTCATGTCTACTAATTATGCCTCTGATCCATACCTCAATTAAAAGAACTATGTAGATGGAGGTTTCCTCGCAAGATTTTGTATCCCTATTCTCTTGGTATTTAGCTGTTTCTTCCAATAGCATCCAAAAAATGGATATGAGCTTATGTTACCCTCTGCTTCTCCTTGTTCCCTTCTTCCCTACTTTTCTACCACCATCCAAGGTCAGGTTTAGGAGATATGGTTCCAGATTGTCCAGCTCTATTGGATCCCTCTATTATTGCCCTGTGGCCGAGAAGATTCTCCTTTTACTATGCAGAATCCCCTAAAGGCCCCTAGGATTCAAGGAATGAATGCCTTGCATCCCTGGCACAGAGCAGTATTAGATAGATGAATCCCCCTGGCTTCCTTATGGGGGAAGGCCAAGTTCTGGAACCCACTGTCCTATTCTCCCATCTATGCTATCCTTAGATAACAAGTATCTGAAATATTTTTCTCCAGATTCCTATATCAGGAAGATACCTGGACTTTGAGGGCCCTTCAGTTTGGGTATTGCTGGTAGCTGGAGGTGGCACTACATGATTAAGAGCCCAGAAGCCAAGCCTATGGGGAAGGCTATGACCAGGGACCACCACATAGTGGATAAGTTTCAGCTACTGACGGGCAGCTCATTACAGTCAGGGTAATAGCACTTCCCCAGGTGTGCTAGACTGAATAATGGCTCCCAAAGATGTCAGAACTTGAGGCTGAAACCTGTTGTGGTAGTCCATTTTCAGCTGCTGTAAACATAATAGCATAGACTGGGGAATGCATAAACTATGTAAATTTACTTGGTTTGTGGTTTGGAGACTGGGAAGTTCAAGATTGAGGGGCTGCATCTGGCCAGGGCCTTTTTCCACCATATCATGGTGGAAAGTATCACATGGTAAGAGAATACATGAGAAAGATTGAATTTGCAGCCCCCCCCCCTTTTATAATCAGCACTAAACTAATCATGATAGTGGAAACGTCGTGACTTTAATACGTCTGTTAGTCCCTGCCTGCCAATTCTGTTGCATTGAGAATTGTTTCCAACACATTGTCGGGGGGAGACCTACTGAAACCATAACATCTATAGATGTTACATTGTGTGGGAAAAGGGCCTTTGCAGATGACATAAAGGGTGGAGAGATTATCCTGGGTTATCTGAGACCTAAATGCAATCTCTTTTATCCTTAAAAGAAGAAGCAGACGGAAATTTGATACACATAGAGAGAAAGTATGAAGATAAAGGCAGAGAATGGAATAATGTAGCCACTAGAAGCTGGAAGAGGCAAGGGCAATTGTCCCCTGGAAACCCTGGAGCCAGTATGGTCTAGCCAACACCTTGATTTTGGCTCTGTGATAATGATTTCATGCTTCTGGCTTTCAGAAGTGAGAGAATAGATTTCTGTTGTTTTAAGTCACCCAGTTTGTGGTGTTTTGTTGTAACAGGCAGAGGGAACGAACATGCCAGGTGTGGAACTTTAACAAAGGTCTCCTGTACTTGGGACACACCTTTGTCATTTGGCCTTTCCCAGAATTGGGTGTGGCTAGTAAATGTTATCGCTTGATGTCACATATTGATCATATGAGAAAGACACAGGAGGAGGATGTATGAGCTTTGTAAACCTAAACAAGTAAACCAGGAGCAGGAGGCCGTGCCAGGGTCAGGCCAGCCCTTATTTTAGATCCGGTGCTTCGCACAGACATTCCAGGCAGACCTGGGGGACAGGATCTCCTGCTTGACAATGGGCTCCCAGTCACAAGTTTTCATAACACTAGGAGGCCTTTGAGAGATCATTAGGGTGCTGGAGCATAGCTGGCACTCACCTGGCTCAATCCACCTGTCTGACAAAGTGCCAGGACCACACAGCTTGCCACAGGGGAGCCTCGCCCAACACCCCAAGTGTCTCAAGCTTCCTAGTTCTCGGCTAGTTTTATTTCTGGTTCTATTTACCTTCCATGACTCAACAGTTCATGCAGTTTGGAGCCTTTGTTTCTCTGGCTGTATGTGAGGCACAGTCAAGTTTAAATCATCCCCAAGGACTTAGAATGGTCAGAATCAACAGAATCAATTAGAGATGGTGAGTCCCCAACAGGGCACTCCACGTGCTCCTCAGGGGTTGAGAGAGTAAGCTTCCATCGTGTTCCTGTTTTTAAATTCCTCTTCTTTTCTTCTCACCATCTGGGCTCAGAGGTCTACCCAGGTTTCTGCCTAAGGTCCAGTGAGGGAGGAGTTTGCCTCTCTCATGACAAAGTGCAGTCCCAGGTCCCAGCACTGGGAGAAGTAGGACCCGTGCAAGGGGAGGACGGCTGGGACCCTAAGAACTGAAAGTCATTGACAGGGACATGGTGCAGTCTCAAAAGACACCTGGCATAACTCTGTCTTTCACCAGAGATTATAAGCAGGGGAGGGGGACTTGGGAAGTTTTGGGGTCCTCCTTGTTTTTACCCCAGGACCCCAGAGCCTTAGTCTCTTGCTCCTCCCATAAGCTCCAGGCCACTCTCAGTTCCCCTGGAGGGGTCCTCCCATATCTGGGCCTCCAGGGATTCTCAACTCTGGATGCACTGAAAAGTCCTGGGTGATTGTAAATGATCCCAAGTCCTGGTGCACCCCCAGAAACTGGTTTATTTGGTCTGGAGTTGGGCTGGGTATCAATACTTAACAGACAAACAAAACAAAACTTTCCAGATGATTCTAAAATGCAACCCAGGTTCAGACTCCTGACCACTCCTGAACCAGCAATGGTCTTCAGACATTCTTTTTCTCCATTTTATCTCAACAAATTCTTTAAAAAAATTCCCTTCTCCCATATATCATAAGCTTAAACAAGTTAGTATAACTGTACAGGATGGTTACTTCTGACATTGTAAATATTAAAAATATGGATATTTTTAAATTGAGCTACCTTGAATTTATTATTTAAGTTTATTCGGGGATCTACATTACCTATTTAAAAATACACAAACTCCTTTATAATGACATAAAATTTTATCGTACTTCTTTTTCGCTTTGAACTCACTTTTCATTGCCTTTCCCTAACAGAATGTTATCCTAATGAAATGTAATTTTATGCTCAAAAGCCTATTGTCAGTCTCCTTGCTTTGCACTACAAAATATGTATATAAATTGAAATTTATAATAAAACTCTTTTCCTGTGTCTTTAAGGCTCTCAGCATTAAAAAGTTCTGTTATAAATTGTTATCAGTGTTACAAATTAGTCAACATAGAACAAAGATATCACAAATTAATTATTGAGCATGAAAATAATTATTAACAGGAAAAATTAAACTGCTTTTGGAATGCATTTTTTGATGAGCTAAATGAAAGTATTTGTTGTTGTTATTGTTTTCCAGTGAGTTTGTGTTTACAGGGATGAATGAGACAAGGTTAGCAACAATTTTATTTAATTAACTAATGAATTGGTTAATTTTGTATGGTGCTAGAAATGGAATGGGGCTTCTTTTGTGTGTTTGTGTGTGGGGGGGTACTACGGATTGAACTCAGGGGCATTCAACCACTGAACCACATCTCCCGCCCTATTTTGTATTTTATTTAGAGACAGGGTCTCACTGAGTTACTTAGCACCTCACTTTTGCTGACTTTGGACTTGTGATCCTCTCGCCTCAGCCTACCAAGCCACTGAGATTATAAGTGTGCACCACTGCGTCCAGCTAAAACGGGGACTTCTTGCAGGCTAGGCAAGCACTCCCTCACTGAGCTACACCCCTATCTCTAATGACTTTATTTTTGTCCTTCATTTCATAGATCTAAGTGCTTGCAAACATTGACTTACATAAATAAGCAAGCAGAACCAGAATATTTATCTTATAACAATAACCCACAATTCTTTAATCTCCTTCTGAGGCATATGCCAAGAATCATATTTCTCATCTTTCAGTTGACAGATCATTTAAGTAACTCCTTCAGTTTTGCTCAAGGCAGAGAACTGGAAACCACTTGACTTGAAAAAGAATTCATTTCTCAGTCATTAGAGTCATTCGTTTCTCTTACTCTTCAGGAAGCACACCAAAAAGCTTTGCAGAGACTTCCACATGCTCTTAATTACATATGCCAGTTACTCTCACTTTGGAAACATTTTTTCCATGCTTGATATATGCGAAAAGGTTAGAAACACTGACATATCATTAATGTTAGCTCTTGTTTATCAGTGTCATTTAAAATACATATGCAATTTACATTTAAAATATAATTTTAAAATAGTTTAATTTTTAAACAACCTGCTTAAACAATGGAGTGCCTCCCATCCACCCCGCTCCAAATCTTAAGAGTAACCAGCTTAGTTCCTTCAATAAGTAAAAATGCCTGCAGGTAATCTAGATAGCAAGGCCAGTCCTCACGATCAAAGGTGACTTATTTTTGTTAGAAGAAATCCAACTCCATTTTTAAATTCAGATCATCGTATTCACATGAGGCATCTTTGCATTTCTGACTCCTTCATCTGGGAGTGATGGAGAACCAGGACAGATGTCATGCCTGCGCTAATAAAGACAGCTGCCTTAGCTGTTTTGTACCCACCTAGTCTTTGACGGTCAGCCCAGAGTGTGGGCTGGGTTAAGAGAATTAGTCCGGATTCTCCAAGAAGCAGGTAACAAGATGGACTTAGGCGAGCAAGAATAAGAGAATACGGAGGTAGGGCAGTGCTGGGGAAGACTGAGACCGGCCAGAAGATAATATCAATCTGAGGCCACAAGAAGCAGAGTGGGTGGAAGTGTCCTAGGCTGCCCGAGGAAGCCCCAGCAAGGCCGACAGGAAATTCTCCAGCCAAAGCTGCTGATCAGAGGAGTTCCAAGGCTCTGGAGCAAGACAGCCTCAGTTTCCTGGCTAAACCCAGTCATGGGCGGAGCAGCCTGTGGGCGTGGCGATGGGCTGCGCACATTCCTGCGGATGGATTCCGCACCTGTGGCTCTGGGTCAACTGAGCTCCCCAGGGTTGGAGGTCTGCAAGTGACCTGCTCATGATCACTCCTGGAAATGTTTAAATGAAACTCGTCATCGCTTCGACTGCACCAGTCTCTTAAGAGATATAAAACAAGAATAAGATGGCGTGGACCAAAAGACTGTTTCTTATGCCAGCAATATTCTTAAGAGTGGACGGATCGTGGGTTTGTAATAGTTTGATTAAACGGTATTTCAAATTGTGTTCTTTGGCACTGGGACATTTTAATACCCCTAGGGCAGTGTTCATACTGACACTCGAGATGGATGAGGGGGCACCTAAGTTGCACCGTGGGAAGGCGATTACGTTGGGCGGCTGGGGACAGGCTCCTTGGACATAGACCTTGCCTTCGACAGCCCAGGTCAGTGCCAGTTTGGGTTCTTCCAGAAGCAGACACCAAGATGGAGTTAGACATGGAAGAGATTTACTAGGGGACAGTCTGTGAAAGACAGTTTTCAGAGCACTACTCAGACCTGCCCCCCCCCCCCCCCCGCCCTCCGTAGCGGTAGCCAGTGAAGGAAGGGGACAGAGGAAGAGCTGTGTCAGGGGAGAGGGGATCCAGGGAGAGGAGGGGTCCACATGCAGCCTAGGAACGCAGTGGGTGGGTGGGAGGTGGGGTAGGTCAGAAGATGCAGGGACCTGTCCACCAGTATACCTCCGGCAGCAGGTTGCCTTGAAGGAGATCAGAGAAGGGCACCTGGGTGGCTGCAAGGTGTCCCCTGATAGAATCTCCTCACCTCCTTTACTCTCCTCAAACTAACTGGCCCTGCCGCACTTGGGGGTTAATCTCTGCCACTAGCACGGTCCAACCTGAACTTCTTGAAGAAGCTGCTTGGGGCCTGTAGCCCTGGGAAGTACCCTTCCCTCTCGCTGGGTTATCAACACACACATACACACACACACACACACCTGTTTGCACAGGTATGAGAGAGATGGGAAGCCCAGCATCTCCCGGAAACTTTCTCTCACATTCAGAAGACTGGACTTTGCACCATTAAACTTGTATCTTTTCACACTTTCCTAGTTCCAACCCCAAAGCCATTTAATACAAATGAAATCCACCCAAAATTAAAATATTATATGATTTGTGCCTTATTGAAGTCTCAGAAATAACTTTTGGGGAAGATACGTGGGATTGAATTCAGGGGCACTCGACCACTGAGCCACATCCCCAGCCCTATTTTACATTTTATTTAAAGATAGGGTCTCACTGAGTTGCCTAACACCTCGCTTTTGCTGAGGCTGGCTTTGAACTGGTGAAACTCCTGCCTCAACCTCTGGAGTCATTGGGATTACAGGCATGCTCCACCATGCCTGTCCAGAAATGACTTTTAATACAGTAATCTCTGCATGTGGTTTTAAAAACTTAGAGTTAAAAGTTCTAGAAAAGAAAGAAAGGTGCAAAGGGCCAACACCAATTCACCACAGTCACATTTCCTTTTAACAACATTGTTGAAATTGTTTTTTCACCAAAAAAAAAAAATGCATTCACGATCACAATAACTCTTTGATTGTAAAAAAAAAAGTTAAAAAATATTTTTAGTTGTAGATGAACACAACACCTTTATTTTATTTATTTATATGGGGTGCTAAGGATCGAACCCAGTGCCTCACATGTGCTAGTCAAACACTCTGCCACTGAGCAACAACCTCAGCCCTGATTGTAAAAATTTTTCTGGTATATATTATTCAAAATTTTAAAATTAGGCATCCAGAGTTCTGAGTGGTTAAGCAATTTACCCAAGGGCAAACAGTAAGCAAGTGGTAAAGTTAGACCTACAACTCATGTCTTTGAACTTCTAGATCAGACCTCTGTGCTCAAGAGGAAGTTTCAATTCTGGAAGATGAAGAAGGAAGGAAGTTGTGATGTTTGGGGCAGATTGTGCTCTCTTTATTTTATTTTATTATTTTTTTAATTTTTTACATACATGACAATAGTGGAATGTATTACACTCATTATTACCCATAAGTTTTCATGACTCTGTAAATAAAGTTTGTTCACGCCAAATTATGCCATTATACATGTACTCTTTTTTTTTTTTTTTTGCATTACAATTATTGTGCTCTCTTTAGATCAAGATTAAATTCTGCTCCAGGAAGAGCCTCTGATTTCTAGAGTATCAAGATGTGATCACAAGTCACTGACTAATAACAGTTTATTATTTACGTTGATGTCAGACTTTAGTCCAGGTTCAATCTTTCTAGTCATATGTTCTATACATTATTCAAAAGAGATAAATCCAGGAACAGCATACTTAAAAGCTCAAATATTCCAAGGAGCAAAAAGCACAGGCAAGGTCAAGTTCCAAAGACTCCTGGAAGTGAAAAAGGGCTGTCAGGTGCCATGGGGAAGGGAGCTGGCAGATCCCCACAGGTATCAGCAGGCTTCTGAAGAAGTCACTTAGCTTTTGGAACTACAGTACTTGTCCCCAGCTACATGTTAGAGTCACCTGGGAACCTTCTGAAAATCTCAAGGTCAAAGTCATACCCAGGCTGAAAATCTCAAGGTCAAAACCACACCCAGGGTCTGTTGCATCAGAATCTTCTGGAGGAGGATGCCTGGCATTGTGAGTCTTTCAGTTTTCCTGAGGATTCCAACATGTAGCTAAGGTCAGGCACTGCTGTCCTGGTGCTGAACACCGAGGCACTTAGTAATCATTTGTTAATGAATAGTTGAATAAAAAAGGAAGAAACAATTAAGACCCCAAGATCCTTCCTCACAACGCACACCTCCTTTCAGTTAAAAACAAGTCTCCCAAGTTTGGATATGAAGATTCAGCCCACCGCAGGGATGCTGAAAGACGTACTCCTCTCAGGAAAATGGATTTACAGACAGCAGGAGCAAGGAACAACATAACCAACCACCTGAAGCCAAGTAAGAAGCAGAAATCCTTTAAAGCAGAGACTGAACTCCCAGGGGAATTGTCTGGGGCTGTTACAGACCAGGACAAACTGACCTGCCCTGCCCAGTTTCCCTGAAGGCATCATTGTCTTAGAAGAACAGGGAGTAATTGAGGTTCTAAACGACTGAGTCATCAGCAGAGGTGAAGCCCTGTTCTCTTTACACCATTCAAGGAGCCACAGGAGCCCGGCAGAGCGCTAGGCTTGCGTAACAGCAGGTGTAATTGGCTGCCCTTGCGGGAACCTCGATCTGTATTTGGAAACCTTGATTGGTTTAGAAGTTGGTAAAAGCATCACTTTAAAGTCAACAGCAGAAACTGCTTCCAAAGGATGCACTTCCTAAGAGGTGGATGTGAACTGTTTCATAGGGGCAGGCTGTCCCTTTTTGTCCCTTTTCAGGGAAAGCCCCTCACTGAGGACAAAGCAGAGGAACAGCTGGTGGTGCATAGACCTCCCCGGGGGAGAAAATGTGGACCAGATGAAGTGGTCCAAAGACAGACTGTTAGACTAATGTGTTCAGTCTTTTCTTGCTTTTGCAAAATAATCAAGAAAGCTTTTCTTTCTTTCTTTCTTTTTTTAGCAAAGATGTATTATTTTCCTAGAGAAGAACTTAGTTGTTTCATCGGGGAGTTAGATTGCTCTGTGTCTATAAGATATTCCTGAGAATTTTTATCCTTCTTCAGATTTGTGTATGTTCTCAAACAAGCAAATGATCTTCATTTGAGTTTCTGTGGAACAGGAGAGCTCTGAAGACTTGAAGTTGACCCTAACACCAAAGGAAAGACCTTTCCAAGAAGTGGGCATATCTTAGATGCACTCATTTAAGTCTAAGTACCTGGGAACACAAGGATGTAGGTTGCTACTTTCCATTGTAATTTAATTTCTTCCACTCAAGGCCATAATGCAAGCTCTCTGGGAGGGACAGGGACTTCCTGGAACAGTGGCCATTTCTGTTGGCAATCCCATTTGCCTGAGTAGAGGCCAGGAAATGAAAATTTGAAAGGTGGACTACGGACTAGGGAGGACAGGTAAAAAGTTCCTTTTCCCCCTGCCTTTGCATGCCAGTCTTTCTGGACCCAATGATGGTGTCTGTCAATGTGGGAACTGGCATTCACATTTGGAAGCAGGCCAAACATGGTTGGGAACTCTGAGGATGGGCCCAGACTTGAAGTTCAGAGTGCAGCCACATCTATGAGACGTTATCAGCTGTTCATTGGGTTGCATTTCCTTTTTTCTGTCCTCTAAAGAACATATCAGTGAAGTTTGGCTGTGGTGAGTACCTGACCCCCTGAGGTGCTTCCCCGGGAACAGAGAAGGTGGGTTTTAGGTGAGAATGAAACTGCGGATGGCCAGAGAGGTGCTATGCATGGGGGTCACCAGCAGAGGGCAGAGGTGCCCCATAGAGCAGTTAGCAGCCAAGGGAGCAGGTAGGTGACATCATAAGGCAGTCAAAATGGAGATGGGGGTGGGGGGTGGCGTGCCTGCTGGGAAGCTTCCAGAACTCTCTGGAGAACACATGGGAAGGTGCTTATTCCCAACAATTAGCCAACTGGGACTGAAGTCAATATAATTTGAGTATCTTATGGAAACAATCTCTAAAAACCATTGGGCCTTTGACATTGAGAAACACTTGGAATAAAAAATTATATCCACCACTACTAGCTATGTGAGCTATGTGATTTCTGGCAATTCACCCAGAGCCTCCTGGGTTGAGTTTCTTCCCAGGACAGATGGGGTACCTAATGTTTATTCTCAGATGGAACTTGCTATTTTAAGGATCAAAGGAGGTAAAGCTCAAAAATATTTTGTGAATGGTAAAATACTATGCAGACTTGGAGTGTTTGCATATCTTTGAAAGTTTTCCAACTAAAATGATGAAAAATGAAGAACCATTTTTTTTCTTTTGCTAATAAATCTGTATTCCTAACAAGCACTCTGGGATTCTCTCTGGCAGGTGTGGGAACCACAAATGGTATCTATTCTGGCTATTAGTCCCACTGTCCTGACTGTCCCTAGGAGACAGCACAGGGGTAGATGAGGTGGCATGGATGGGGAGCTGGGCTCACCCCTGTACAGAAAACGCAGCTCAGCTTACATATACCCAAGATATCCAACAGAGAAAAAAATATTTTTAAGTCCTACACTTGATCTTAGCCAAAAGGCCGAGAAGCGATATTATTTTTAAGTCCTAAAATGACAGTTTAAATAATGTTAATGTTCTGAATGTAAATTCAGAAAAATCAGGCAGTTGATTAATCACTTAGTTTTTATTCAATTAAGTTTAAAAAAAAAACTATTTTTTTTTTTTTTTGTAGTGCTGGGTATGGAACCCAGGGCCTCACACAGACTAGGCAAGTGCTTTATCACTGAGCTACACCCCCAGCCTTCAATTAAATTGAATTGGCTAGTACTCCATAAGCAGCGCTTTTAGTCCAGACACTGGGAAAGTTATGACTTCAAACAGATGTCTGCTTTGCTGTTAAGGAGCTACAACCTTGAGAGGAAAAACACACCTGTGTGACGGCAGTGATATCCTTCACACATGAACACGAGTGTCGAGATCCTCTATCGCTGTTGTTCAATATGGAAGCTCCTGCAAGCCACTTGTGGATACTGAGTACTCTCATTGCAGGCCCAGCTGAGAGGTGCGGCACGTAAATACACACCAGGTGCCAAAAACTTGGTACAAAAAAAAAAAGAATATAAACATCACGTTAATAAATTTCATCTGATTACATGTTAGAATGAGATTGTGGGTAAATTAAAATATCATTTGCATTAACAAAATATATTATTGCTTTTTTAGCAGTTTTTCATTTATTTTGCATCACTGATCTGACAAATTGATTTGTGGGAGAATCCTCACATTCAGTGAAGTGTCACTGGATGTCTTTGGTAAACTCAGTTCTATCCAGCTGGCCACCTTCTGAGTGTGTCCCTTCTCCTGTCTGCAGCAGCCCTTAAAACTAATTAGAAGGTACAGCCTCTGCTTCTACCTGAATTGAATCCCAGTCTGATTCCAGTTGAGATTCAAAGTGTTCTTGATTCCAGCAATTTGCTTCCTGGATTGGGGTGCAACACAAAACACATACCTAGCAACCCCAAATTCCAAATGTTTTGAGTGCCTCGGGCTAGGGGCCCTTTTGTCACTGAGTTTCCTCCTAAAGAGAACTTCTCCTAAGTTCCTGGGATGGGACTACTTGGGTGAACAAGAGCCTGTTTAGAATCCTTTAAGCTCCCTGACAATGGGTACCATGAGGTTGTACTTTCGCCATGCTTATAACAATGTCTGACTCATAGTAGGTGCTCAGTAGTAATTACACCAATGGATTACAAACCATCGCTATTCTTTAGGAAAACTAAGTCCAGTCACTGAGGGATCAATGTTTTCCCTTTAAATGGTTAGTGGTGGTCGTCTGCTTCCTGGGTGACATGAACTGAGCAGATTTCCTTTGTCATGCCTTACCACCACGATGTTCTGCCTCAGCTTAACCCAGAATAATGCAGTTGTCCAGCCATGGACTGAGACCTCTGAAACTAGGTCCCCAAGGAGCAATGATGACATGATCGAGCACAAGGAAACCAACTTGAAGAAGTTCTCACTGGCCCAATCCGGGAAAAGCTGAGCATCAGAATAAATAGTGACAGTGTCAATTAAACCTAATGGAACATTTAAGAATTCCCAAATCCATCATGATAGAGATAAATGAAAAGAATAAAGCAAGGGGAAAAAAAAGAATACTGACGAGATGGGAATATCTATTCTACTGTAGAACAGTAAGTATGGACTGAAAGTTAGAAAATCATCAATAGTGGCTAAAACCGTGGGTGAAATGCTGGTGTGCTTCAGGATATTTACATAGTTTAAAATATTGCCATAGTAAGCTTAAAGTCAAGAAACCTGAAATATTAAAGTGACCCCAATTAACAGTCAATATTCCAAAACACAGACATCATGTTCCTCTTGATATGATGCCACAGGAAGTCACAGAATCTCTTCTGTCTATCCCCTGAAAATATTCAAACATTGAACATAATCTTTTTGAAACATTAGAGATACAGAGGGAAATTTTACAAACTATTTGCCCTGTAATCTTATACAAATGACCTGTCTAAGGCATTAAAGGAAAGGCTGAGGAACTGTTTATCAGAAGAATCTGAAGACCTGGAAACCGAGTGGAATACATGAATTTGGTTTTAATCCTGCACAAGGGAAAGTGCTTACCAGCAATCTTGGGATGGATGATGGCAGAGTATTATATATTACATTGTATTGTTTGCTAATAATAATATGTTTTTTAGAATGACATTGTGATAAAATTGAAATTCTTCATTTTGATAATGGTATTCTAGTGGCATAAGAAAACTTCTGTGCTCCCGGAATTATGCAATGGAGTGCAATCAGCCTTCCTTATCTGTGGGTGCCATATTTGCAGATCCTGGGCTGAAAATATTTGAAAAATAGTTGTGCCTGTACTGAACATGTACATAATTCTTTCTTGTCCTTATTTCCTAAGAAATACAGTACAGCAAGTATTTACATAGCACTTGCATTGCATTAGGTATTCAGAGTAACCTGGAAGGGATTAAGGTCTGCAGGAGGGTGCATTTAGGATATATGCAAGTGGTACAGCATTTTATATTCGAGACTTAAACATCTGTCCTTTTTGATATCTACAGGGAATCCTGTAATCAATCCTCCAAGGATACTGAGGGATGACTATTAACTAATAAAAGGAAAAATATTTCTAAATTAAGTCAAATATTATATATATATGATATCATGTATACATATCATGTATATGATTTCCTGAAAAAAATATAGAAAGTTTAATAGAATATCACCTTTATTGATGTTTAGAAACTATAAATAGAAAAAGATCTTCCTTAAACTTCTAATAAGTACTGACAAAAAGAAAGAAATCTACAAAAAATATGGTGAATATTATCTTTTTTTATTATTATTGGTTGTTCAAAACATTACAAAGCTCTTGTCATATCATATTTCATACATTTGATTCAAGTGGGTTATGAATATTATCTTTTATTAAAATATTTCACCTAAATTCAGGAATGAAGGAAAAGCCTTCACTGTACCTATTGTCCTTGAACATTAGGCTGTAGAAACTACTTATTCAGTCGTGTCAAGAAAAAATAAGCATACACACACACACATATACATATAGGTGGGAAAGGAATATACCTATTTCTTCTGAACTCACTAAAGCATTTCCTAAAACAGTGTCATCAGGATGGGTCCACTGAGAGCGTCCTGATCATCGGGTGACCCACCCCCTACTCTTCACAGCATGCACACCCTGCTCTTTTCTCTCTTCTGGGGAACCATCAGCTTCTGACTGTGCCATGCAGCCTAATTACTTGGATGCCTCTGGGTGAGAACAGACCATATGGGGACAAAATTGTTTTAATGTCTCCTGTACTGATATATCCCAGGTACCCAGAGAAGGAAGTGCCTGATATGACTGGGGTTATGAAATAAATATTTCTTAAAGCACTGGGGAAAAAAAAAAGGATAGTTTGCTCTTTGAAGATTTAAATTTTATTCTCCCCCCACCCCCTTTATCAGTGCTGGGGGTTGAATCCAGGACTTACTCATGTTGGGCAAGGGCTGTACTTTATTCTGCTTTTAAAAGCTGCAGCAAACCTGAGCATCACCCAGGCAGCGAAGAAGCCCCTGTGCACCTGCATCGCTTTCCCTTCCTCCCTCCTGGGCTGACCAGCTCTGCCTGCAGCCCACGCACCACCCTTTTCCTTCCCTGTGCCTGACCTGAAGCTGTGAACTCTCTGAGCTTCTCCCTTTTGCACACTGAAGTACACAAAGAAAGGCTCTGGCAACTGCAGGCATGTTCACCTCAGCAATTCTAGAAAACACTCTGTAATTACTAAGCAGAAAGCATGTAGTTTTGAGGGGGCTGGAGGCTAAGTCTTCAAATGCAAAATCCACATCCATTTTCTATCTCGTCTTTCCAGCAGGCTAAGAGGGATGGTGGAAGAAGCTCTCAGTGACTCACTAAAAGAATAGCACCTAGGAGTTGAAAGAAGATCAGATGGCACTTTTGGGGGGATTTATTGGGCACTTGTGCATCATTTTTGTAATATGGTTCAAGTCTTTGGTCATTTTAAATTGGGCTCTTTGTCTTTTTATTGTTGATTTGCAAGCATTTTATATATTCTGGATGCACATCATTTGTCAGATGCATATTATAACATTTTCCCCCAGTCTGTGGTTTGTCTGTTCGTTTTAAAAATAATATCATTTTGTGAACTGAAATTTTAAATTTTTAAGAACTCTAACTTTGTTTTTTTGGATGGGACTTTTTGTGTTCTTTCCAAGGTCTCTTTGTCTACCTCAAGGTCATGAAATTATTATGCTTTATTCTAGAAGCTTTTTAGCTGTGGGTAATACATGCAGGTGTATGATCTATTTAATTTTGAATATGGAGTCAGACAAGGATTGAGGTTCAATTTTTTCCACATGTGTACTAGTTGGTTCCAACAATATCATTTAAAAATCTTTCCCGATGAATTAAAGCCAACAACTGGAAGTGATCCAAATGTCCACTGACAGGTAACTGAATAAACAAACTACAGTAGATTCATACAATGGAATATGATTTTCCAACTTTTTAAAAATCAAGTTATAAATCCATGCAACGTTCTGAATGAATCTCAAAGACATTATGTTGAATGAAAGAAACAACACAAGAGTTCTTACTGTACCATTCCACTTACATGAAATTCCAGAACAGCCACCACTGATGCTATAGTGACAGAAAGCAAATTAGTGGTTTCTGGTTTGGGGAAGGCTAGAAACTTCTGGCATGATGGAAATGTTCTGTACCCTATTTGGGGCGTTGGTTACTTGTGTATACATAATTGTCAAAATGCATCCATCTGAACATCTAAGGGCTGCACATTTCACTATATATATATGTTAATTACCTTCACTTTGAAATATATTTCAAAAGATTAGATTGTGAACCTTCCTACACCATGCCCCCAAAATAGCAAAGTTCCTCCCTCTCCACAGATGGCTTGCTGATGGAGGCTGGAAGAGAGAGAGCACACAGAGCCCTTGACTTTTCCCTGTTCCTGAGACTGTGGGATAGATTTTTCAAAACATTGGCTAGGAGACTTGCATTCAAAACCAGCTGAATAAATAATGGCTCTTTGATGAGTTGTTTTTTCCCCCTCTGTGTTTGGAAATTTGAACCTGGTGTATCTCTCCCAAGCATATTTCATTTAGAAGATAATTTACATTTGCACAAAATCATGGCTATGGCCCATCTGCTCAAGGATTATGTAAGATCCAACACTCATTAGAGTGTGACGTGCGTTGATCTTAGCGAGCGTATGAACTTGTGTGCTTGGGATTCAAGTTCTTCTAAAATAACTTCTAGCTCTGACCAGCTACCCATTGTCTTGGGAACATCACAGTTGATTTCCATTTTAGGGAAATCACATTAAATTAAATTGGGCTTTAAATTCCCAATTGCTACAGCAGGTTTTCTGCTGTAGTTAAGCAAGATTTTGTTACAGTTGTGCAGGGGTGTGGGCTAGAAGAAGAGTGGCTTGGTTCTTTATACCTGATGGTTTTTACCACTGCAGATTATTTGTTACAATGAAGCAGTTGGAGCAGTAACATGATTCATATTAATATATGCAAGTAAATTGTTCCGAATGATATTAACATAATTTCTGTGCTTTGGTTTCCCCTCAGAAGTTGAGACTACTGGTTTATTTACAGTCTGCAGTAAGCACAGCCAGGCAGTCTTGTTGGTGACAGGTGGTGGGGAAGGGAAGGCCATGTGCTCTGGATCAAGGGGCGAATGTTAACATTGCAGCGTGTGGGTTCAGCTCTTCAGAGAGGTCGGAGCCAGAGGGAGAAGCAGATGAAAACAAAGGCTGCTTCAGTCTTCCAGAGTTCTTAACCCTTCCTCTTGGTCCCTTTGTCCTAGTTTGCCTGCCAGGACTTTAGAGAGAAGGGGGGTGGGAGCCACGGTCAGATGCCAGGACCAGGATAGCAAGGGAGAGCCGTGTGCAAGGAGGTAACCAGGGAAGGGGTCTCAGCCACCAGACCCAAGGGCACTAACCCAGTTAGAAGGGGGGCTCTGAGAAACTGGAGCCAACACAGGTCAGAAAAATGATCACCAGGCTGCTCCGACTCCCAAAACTGAGGGAGGGGGTGGCTAGGCTTGGAAGAACAACCTGCTTTCAGGACAGGAAGACAGGAAGTGGAGTGGTATATACCTAAGGACTTGGTGCTCTCTGGGAGGAAACACTAGGCCATCAGGGAAGAACAGGGGACAGAGCTGTCTCTAGGTGGGAAACCAATGCTTCCCCAGAAAGTAGGCCCGGGCAGGCAACCAGCAGATAGTTTTCCGATTTCCCTCTCTCCATTTCCATTTCGATTCATGGCCTTCTCAGGACAAGTTCTCTTTCACAACCAAGTTTACTCCCACAGCTAGGGAGGTAAACCTCCACGTCTGTCGTGTGTGTGTGTGTGTGTGTGTGTGTGTGTCCTAGGGAAAAGTGAGTGTTGAAAGATATTCATAGTGCCACTGATGGTTGTTCCCCATGTGGAAACATGGAACAAAGAAGGGGGTAGTTCCAGCCCCCCCAACACTAGATTCTCAACATCCATATCTGAATGAACGAATGCATAATTTAGAAGCACTTAATGGGTTTTCATTCTCCTATAGATTATCTTCATAGCTACAGCTCTGTATTTCTTGGGGCTAAAACTCCATTGACTCCTCCTCCTTCGAAATACACCTGGACTTCCTTTACAGAAGTTTGAACCTCCTTTTTATTCTCCAATGAAGTTACCACAATCGGTGACTACAGAGTCGTGAACACAGGCTGGTGGGTTCTACTAGCTGAAGATGGAAAATCAGAGGCATTGGCTTGATTGGCAAGTCTAAGAAGGCAGATTATACACTGAACAAAACCAGAAGTGACCTCAACATCACATGTGGGGTCCTTTCCTCTCTTCCTGGCACCCGGTGCTGCTGGAGGTACTGGGATGCAGCCATTCCCAAGGCACCCAGTACAGGCAGTGAATAAGCACTTCCCAGCCTGCATCTGCTCTCTTCTCAAAGAACCTCTGTGTCACATGACTTCCCAGGACAACTTCCTTCTTCCGAGCATCAAATCCATGCTGGTGGCACTGCTGAGAGCTCTACAGTTAGGATCCTCTTCACACTCACAGTGACTCTCAAAGTTAATATTATCTCCATTTTCAGTTACAGAAACTGAAGCTCAGAAAGCAAGACCAGAGATGAAATTCATATTCAAATTCACCTTGTTCCAAAGCTTGTTCTTTTCCCACTGCACCAGTCAGATTGTCTCTCATAAGAGCTTTTCTGTCTGCAGTAGTCTTCTATTAAAATAAAATAGTCTGGAGCAATATTAAGCCTAAGAGCTAATGTCTTGACTATGCTAATTGAAATTCAGGTTGGCAGCAAACAGAGATTCAGTAAACAATTATTAGTGGATGGCTGAGGGACCTGAAATAATGACCAAGAGTCAGGAGAGGAACTGTGATTGAGATTGTTTTGTTCTAGTCTGCGGAAGTTTTAGAAAAAAATATAAATAAAGGTGATGGTGTAGGGGTCATTTGCCATTCTGTTTTGGTGGCTTAGCATCTGACCCATCTTCCTACATCAGGGACTCCCGAGTTGGGAGGTCTAACAGCATTATAGAAGATACTGATGCTCACTCCCAGTCTGCCTGGCAACTGGACATAAACATCTGTTCTAGAATCTTCCACTCATTCTCTCCACTGGAGACTGAATTGAGAGTTCTCAGTGGCAGCAAGTTTGGCTATTTGGGCCAAGGTGTCAGGTTGTTCAAGACAGTGCTACATGCAGTCCCTGGCACAGATTGGCCTTGGCAGGGTGGCCTCAGCAGGACACATCTGCAGTGAGCTCCAGGACACTATGCCTGGCTGTATCTCTTGAGCATGGGTCTTCAGCCCTTCCAAAAATTCTATGATCTCTACCCCTCTGTTTAAATAAAATAACAGCTATGGCAAGGAGAATTCCACATATCATAAAAGCCATTCTTTTAAGGTGTATGGTTCAGTATATTTCCAGACCTGTGCAACCATCAAAATTATATAATTAAGCAAGGCATGATGGCGCACGCCTGGAATCCCAGCAGCTAGCGGGTCTGAGACAGGAGGACAGCGAGCTCAAAGCCGCCTCAGCAACAGCGAGGCGCTAAGCAACTCAGTGAGACCCTGTCTCTAGATAAAATATAAAATAAAATAAACTGAAGATGTGGCTCGGTGATTGAGTATCCCTGAGTTCAATCCCTGGTACCAGCCCCAGAAAAAAACCAACAAAACAAACAAACAAAAATCTATATAATTACAGATATTATAACCATAACTCCCGAAAAAACCCATACTCCTTTCTCCTCCTATTCCCTGGAAACTACTAACGTACTTCCTGTGTCTGTGGATTTGCCTGTTCTGAACATTTCATTTAAATAGAATCACACTGTATAGCCTCTTGTATTTGGTTCCTTGCACTTAGCTTGGTGTTTCCAGGGTCATCCACATTGTAAGAACCCATTACAGATGGTGATACAAGTTCCTGATGAGTGTATGAGTTACCATCATTACCTCCCATTCTTCCTGGTGTCTTTTCACTTTCTTGGTGGTGTCCTTTGAAGTACACACTTTTTAAATTTCGGTGAAGTTTAGTTTTCTTGTTTTTCTTTGATTTCTTGTGTTTTAGTTGTGAAAGGTAAGAAAGCATTGTTCAATCCAGTCACAAAGATTTATCCCAATGTTTCCTTCTAAGAGCCTTATGGTTTTCTTTTACATATAGGTTTGTGACCCTTGTGAGTTAATTTTTGCATATGGTATGAGATAGAAGTCAAATTCATTCTTTTCCATGTGGGAATCCAGTTGTCCTAAGACCAGTTGTTGGGGGAAAAAAAAACCCCAAACATTGTTTCTTCATTGAATTGTCTTCATAACCTTGTCAAAAATCAATCAATCATAAACACATTGTTTATTTCTGGACTTGTGATTCTATTCCATTGATCTATGTGTTTATTCTTATTCCAGAGTCTCTTAGACTCAAAAGATCAGCAGTGTGGTTCTTAGAAATGGGGCCCACCAATCACCCCATGGAGAATGTTATCTCTTAACAAAGCTAGCTTTCCACAGTACCAGAGTAAGATCCTGTGAGTGCTAGAGTATTTCTGTGTGCATATGGAAAGGAGATGGGAGAATTAGGAGGAAACATAGAAACTTATATTTTTTATACTTCCTACTACCAACAAGGTAGGGGCAAGAATTTATACGCAGCAGTCAGTCTAGATAATTTAGTTGCACACTGATCAGTATAAAAGGATATTCCAGTAACATGTAGGATGTGTACATATGTTACATGTGCCTGTGTGTGTGTGTGTGTGTGTGTGTATCTCCTATAGTACCGTCCATACACACACAGTCCTGTCTTTCCCACAGGACAGGTATATACAGGACTTAATTGATTAGTTTTTCTTAAGAACTTTTCTGGCTACATCCTACTCTGGCCTTTGTCCTGCCCCAGAATTCTCCATTGCAGTGGGGTACAGAATCCGGCTCTATCAGGATCTGCGGGTCCTGATTCTCCTTGTACTTTGGGCCCATCTTCAGTCTGATAATCTCAGATGAGTTGGTTTCTATGGCTATAATAAGAAGTAACCACAAACTCTGTGACTCATAACACCACCATTGTATCCTCTTATGCCTCTGGAGGTCCGGTTTCTAAATTAGTTTCCCTGGACTGAAATTGAGGTGCCATCAGGACAAGGTTCCTTCTGGATGCTCTAGAGTAGAATTTATTTCCTTGCTTTTTTCTGCTTCTAGATGCCACCTACATCCCTTAGCTCATGGTCTCATCCTCTGTGTCTGAAGCCAGCAGCCTCACATCTTGCTTCCATAATGGCACCTTCTGTCTTCCATGGTCAAGTCCTCCTCTGTCTTCTTTTAGGAGGACACTTGGGATTACACTGGGACTGTCTTGGATAATCCAGGACCATTTTTCTTTTTTTTTGCGGGGTGAGGGTGGGTGGTACCAGGGATTGAACTCAGGGGCAGTTGACCACTTAGCCACATCCCCAGACCTATTTTCATTTTATCTAGAGACAGCATCTCACTGAGTTACTTAGTGCCTTGCTTTCACTAAGGCTGGCTTTGAACTTGGGATCCTCCTGCTTCAGCGTCCCCAGATGCTGAGATTACAGGCGTACGTCACTGCACCTGGCTAAGACAGTTTTTCTATCACAAGATCCTTAATCATGTCTACAAATTCCTTTTTGCTACATAAGGTACCATTTACAGGTTCTGGGGACTGGGACAAGAGCATCCTTGTGGGGTCAGTATTTCGCCTACCACACCTAGCGTGATGCACGTGTCTGCATCGGCTGGTGAGAACTGGTGTCTGTTCTGTCCAGCCGAGGTCTGCGCTGTTTGTCTATATGTTAACTTTAGGTTTGTTCTGACCAGCTGTCAAATATTTTTACTATGATTCCTGTTATTATTCCTCCTTGTTAGAGAGCTGAGTGGATATGAATTTGTAGGGGGGCTGAAAGAGATGGCCAGGGGGCTCACAAATATGTGAAACTGATTTGTCCTACTGTTAAGAAAGTCAAGTGTGAGTCAACAAAAAGAAAACCATTTCCAAACCAACTAGAAGTATCCACAGATGGATGGACTGTGCAAATTTGAAATAATCAGAGACAACTAAGAGGAAAATCCACAGGAAAGTAAAGAGTGATATTTCTTGACCTGCTGAGCAGGTAGCAAGCCATTTGATAGAGAGCTTTCTGGGTTTCAATTTGACCTGTACCCCAGAGACCAAATCAAGAAGGCCTTGTTGTTGTTAAGAAAGGAAGTTAAGAAACAATCACGAAAATTAAGGCAGAATCTAGGCCACCCTGGAAACTGGACTCCAGATGGGTCTGAACAGGAGCAACCCAGAACTGAGCATGCAGACATAGAACATTTATTTCCAGCAGGTCTCTCGACTGCACTGTGAGCCTGTGACTTACCTCCCTCCTTCCATGTCAAAGCATCCCAGAGAGTCATCACTAGTTCCATCAGTCACACAGACTCGCTTGGTAATATATGGGATCTGGGCCTCTTCTCTTAACAACCCAAATCTCCAGGATGGGGTTCTGGAACCTGTATTTTAATAAGAACAAATAATTCTTACATACTCCCAGGCAGGAGCACGGTGGCCATATTATTTGAGGAGACTCAGAAACATCATCTATTCATCAACCCACTTCATTTGCCAGCTGTGATTGATTGGTCATTGCTGCCTGGATCATGGCATTGAGATAAATTATGAGGCCTTGCCTGGGCTTGGACGGGACGGGAACTGTGATTAATTAGTAATGTGCACCATGGCCACAGGCTGGAGACGGGGGGGGGGGGGGGGGGGGGGGGGGGGGGCGGTGGTGAATGAGTGCCTTCTATCTGTCATTCTCTCCTAGAAAGACCTAGCTATACTTTCCTGTTTCATGGCGATGTATAGTATACGTACAAAAGTCTAGATAGAATGTACACTTTAAAGAACAAAAATAAAACACATCCTTTTAAACATTTCTCTAGATAGCAGGTTCCAAAATCTTGGGTAACACGTTGCATTGTCTCACAACTTTCTTAATGTCTAATTTAAATAAATCCCTTTTGGCACAATTTACGTCCAGTCCCTTTCATCCTATCCCCAGAGCAAAATAGAACAGCTGCTCCTCCTCTCTTACTCCATATGCCTCCCTATTTTTAAGAATTCAGTTCTCCAGAAAAAAAAAAATTAATGAGACTCTTCTATTTTAATGAGTTACTTGTTTGGTGGATTGGCATTTTTTCCTCCCCCAAGCTCAAAATGCTTGGTTACAAAGACAAATTGGAAGAGAACATTGAGAGTAGAAGGAATGCACATGGCATCCAAGTCTCTTTTCACAGATGTGTTTGGCCCAGGGGTTGGAGGGCCTGGGTGGCCACACAGCAAAACCACAACAGAGACCCAGCCCTTCTCTCTCTTTGCTGAGTTGATCCCACCACAACATGATATTTGACACTTGAGTATGTTTTGAAGTGAGAGTGAGTAAGTTCAAGAGCAAACCCGCTGTCTTCATTTTCCATAAATATCAATGGCTTTCTATCTCAAATTCCTGAGTCTTTTTGTCAGAGGAATTCAAAGCCCGGGACAAGCTAGAAAACTGGGGGACTCATTCCCCATAAGCAACCTTAACCAAGGAGGAATATAAATGAGTGGATAAACGGTACCTCATCCCTCATTCCCCATCTTCTCATCCCTTCTTTGATGAAGATTTTCTGGGATAGGATCTTTGCAGATGTGATCAAGTTAATGGGAGATCCTACTGGATTATGGTGGATCTAAAACCCAAACACATATAAATACTCACAGGTATGCAATATGTATGTTAAAACCCATTAAATTATACACTTTATATAGGACCATTATACACACACACACTATATCTCAACAAAATTTATCTTAAAAGTATAAGAATGATTTTTTTCTGTGTGGTGCTGAGAACATGCTAGGCAGGCACTCCACCATGAAGCTACTCCAGTCTCAAGAATGCTTTCCCTTTGATGCAGCTGTTCTACTTCCAGAAATTTATTATACAAAACTCTATACAACTGTGCAAAGATGCATGTATGATGATATGCGTTGCAAAATAGTTTGTAGTTGTGAAAACATCAAAAATGCCAAAATACCCATCAAGAGGGCAGTAGATAAACAACCAGAAGCTAAAGAACTGCTGTGGCCTACCCTGCATACCCCAGGGGTCTCTGTCTCCCAGCCTTGCACACGGCCTGGCACTTTAAATACAGATGTGAAAGGAGGGTCAAGAAAGATAGATTACATGAGAGGCATCAATGTGAAGGAATAGATGATCCCACTTAGTAAAGAACTCTTTTTATTAGAGCCAGATTTTATGTCTTTGGGGTTATATAGCAAGATTGGGGGTCTTGCAGATCTTGCAAGATTGGGGGTCTGATCTTGGGTGAGGCTGAGACACCCCTGGGAGAGGTGAATCGGAATGATGTGCAGTTTGCTGCAGGGAGGGGGAGGGGGAGGAGTTGTGTCAGTAGCTCCGCCTCGACCTGGGCTTTGTTGATGCCAGAATCCTTCAAATCAGGAGGTAGCTCTGTGTCCTCAGGATACCATAACTGTGTGCTCTGGGACATGGAGCCTCATGGAGCCATAGCACCACAGGACTGCTAGAAAGGGAAAAGGACCCCATGCCCCCGTCACTGGGATCTGGAACTTGTGCTGGCAGATTCTGATGAATTACAGAAGTTGTTCAGAGGCCGGAAGACAACCAAGAGAGCACAGTGGCTTAGCATGCTTGGTTAGGGTCGCGGTGGTCATAAACTCCAGGAGGTTCCCTCCAGTGGGCAGAGCAGGAGAAGCAGGCAGCTGGCCCAGGTGTAACAGGCAGCGCAGAGCTTAGCAGGAGATCTGGTGCTGGGCTACAGTGAGGGGAACACTGGCGTTTAGATGGACCCTAAATCCAGTTGTGGGTGTCTTTGGAGGGAAAGAGAGATTTGGAGACACAGAGAAACACCAGAAGGAAGGCCATGTGACAAGGGAAGCAGAAATTGGGGGAATATAACCAAGAAATACCAAGGATTGCTGGGAGCCTCCAGAAGCTGACAGAAGCGAGGAACGGTCTCTCTCGGCACCTTCAGAGATAGCACAGGCCCTGGGTTCAGACTTCTGGTCTCCAGCACTGCGAGAGAATACATGTCTGTCACTTTAAACCAACCAGCTGTGGCACTTATTACAATGGCCCAAGGGGACTAATACATAATCCATGATGATATCAATACATATTCCTCTCACTACTAATGCTAACATAGTGTTTGTAGAAGGAAGCAGGAAGGAGTAAGTAACATTATTTTAAGCGTAAACAGTGGTGAAAAGACACTGAATTTTCTGTTATTAAATTTAGAGAACAAGTAGGAATTCATTCACCATAGGCATCTTTTACCATCAGTTTGGCCATTAAAGCAAAGCTTTGGGCTTAATGAGCTTGGGGTCAAGTCTTAGTTCTGTCACTTACCTACTGTGTGACCTTGGGGACATCATTTAATTTCTCTGGAGATCAGTTTTCACATCTTTAAACCTGGAATCATAATAGCTCCTACCCAAGAGGTTGCAGTGAGTAATAAATAAAGCCAAGGTTTTGGGAGCCTGTGGAGGCCCTGGCCCCTGGTAAGGGCTGCTAATCAGTAGCTGTTGTTATTGTTGTTAACTTATGAACCTAATGATTTGTTTTTCAATAAACTGGCTTCAGCTAGCACTGGGAAAAATAATCTTGACTGGGCCAATGAGTCTCCTAGCAAACACACTCTCTGCAGAATTGATGAGATGCCAAGACCTCTTTATTGCAGTTTTAAAGTCAGATCCAGAAGGTTCAAACTGCTTATCAGTGTCACCTAAAGATACAGCCATTTATTGCCTATATATGCCCCATGGAAGCAGAGGCCAAGACCATCAATATGAGTTTGCTCCCAAGTACTCTTCATTCCCAGGAGAATCAGTGGAAACATTGACAGCGGCTGGCTCCTAATACTCCCGTGTTTTAGTCAGGTTTTTCACCACTGCGACCAAAAGATCTGACAAGGAAAATTTTAGAGGAGGAAAAGTTTATCTGGGGCTCATTTCAGAGGTCTCAGTTCCTAGACAGCTGGCTCCATTGCTCTGGGCCCAAGATGAGGCAGAACATCATGGTGGTAGAGTGTGGTAGAGGAAAGCAGCTGGGGACGTGGCCACGAAGCAGACAGAGCTCTCTGCTCACCAGGTGCTTATGCCCTCAGAAGACAGAATCCTCATATTATTTTCATCTTCTTGAAGTTTGATGTTGCTTATCTTCTTATTCAATGGGATATAATTTCCTATTGCCCGTTTCTTTTTTTAAAGCCGAATTCCTAAGCTCCTTTATAATGCTTTTCTTGGGAAGTGACCTCTTGGATGCATTAAGCACTTTCACCTTCTCTGTCTGGGAAGGGGGCACATATGCGCCATCAGTCTATTGGGAAGGTCTGGCTCATACTCCATAAGTTATCATAACACTTTTCTGAGGATTTGCATTTATCTTATATCTACATATAACTTAAGGTCCTCTTAAGCTCTAAAGAGTATAGAGAGTATAAATAGATTCCCACCTGCCGAGCTGGCTTCTAGGAAAGATGCAGGGTAGAGACATCTCACTCTCTGATCAAAAGATAAGTATTAATATCTTTTCCCTCTTTGTTTTGTTTTTAATTAAAAGCTCAGTTCCCACCAACCAGATTTAATTGATACTAGCATTTCTCCTTATTTACTTCAAACATTGCAAATATATCTTGAGACACCTCGTCCATCCCACTTCTCAGACCCTCACAGATAAACACCTACATACAAAATGAATTTGAATTTTTGTTCTATTTGGTAGCTCAGGAGGGAAATGGAGTCATCCCACTGCCCTTTTCTTCTTTCTACTTCTTTTGGGGACCTGGTTGATGCTTTTTGAATGAAAGTAAATAGATCCCAACTGTCAATCATAGAGATGTGGCTTGTGAATATCTTTGTTCATCTTGCAAATAGTCTAAATTTGATGGGGAAAAAAAAACAACCTTAGGTTATAGTAAAACAGTTCTTTTGACATATCCACTGAGCCCCAGAACATTGTCTACTTTGTATTAGTCCATTGAATTTATAATCCTAAATTAGCCTCTGCAAGGAGAGTCCAGTCAAGCCCACCATATCTATCCAGTGTAAATTTCTTGCTCAGCACTGGTTCAAGGCCTAGGGAGACATAAGCAAACAGCAGAGGTTCAACTTTCAAGGAGCTGATGAATCAATGAAGATAAAAACATTTTAAAGAAGAAGAAGAGACAAACTGTTTCAAACTTGAAATCATGTGGAGAAGAAAATTTGAGCAGCAAATGTAGGAAGAAAACAGTGAATTGGGGTGAAGTCGGGATCTGAGAACATGTCAGCAGAATGAAAAAGCAGCAAAAAGAGAGACGAGATGTAGAAAGGATGATGCGAGTCCTGCTGAAGACTTGGTTTCGTTTTTCTAAAAACTTTCCTTTGAATAATTCACAAAGTACTCTGCAGAGTGTTGTTTTAGCTTTTAGACCACTTAATAAATATTGATTATAATGGCAGAAAATGTAATTAAAAATTAAAATGAAATTATTATTAAGCTACTGAACCTTACCTCCTAATATCATTTGGTAAATTGTTGTCACAGTCTTGAGCACCAAATTCCATGAGACAAAGCTAACTCTCCAACCCCCCTGAACAGGTACTGAATGACAAGGTAGAGCCACCAAATGACAGATTTTTCTCCAGAGAGCATGTGTTTCTTTTACATTTTTAGAGGGGTCTTTCAGAAAATGTTCTTGGGGATCCAAATATAAACTTATACTATCATTTTACCCCATTAGTAGCTTCTTTTTAATATTTTTAAATTGTCAGTGGACCTTAATTTTATTTATTTATATGCAGTGCTGAGAATCGAACCCAGTGCCTCACACATGCTAGGCAAGTGCTCTACCACTGAGCCACCACCCCAACCCCAATAGCTTCTTTTATTGTGAATAAAGCAAATTTTCATGTGTAACTATTGTTTTGTTTACATTCCCAAATTGATTGTAAAGTTAATTTCATTATGCTCAATTGTATTTTTTATTGCTTCTTTTTATGAAATTAGAGGAAAATGTTTTCAAGACATAGATTTGCAAACTCTATGTTCATAGCCATAAGCTAAGCAGATGAAGGCTGTTTTAAGCCAATATCTTAAAAAGCAAATTATCATTTACTTTTTTAATATTAAAACTGACAAAGTCCACCTATTGTATCTGTGGGTTCCATAACTGCAGGTTCAACAAACTGCAGATTGAAAATATGTGAAAAAATGTATTTGTACTGAACATGAACAGGCTTTTCTTGTCATTATTTCCAAAATAGTATAATAACTATTAGCATATAATTCATATCATATTAAGTATTATAAATAATCTAGAGATGTTTTAAAATATACAAAAGGATGTGTGTAGGTTAGCTGCAAACACTAAGACATTTTATATACAAAGCTTAAGCATCTGCAGATTTTGGTATCCTCACAGGATTCTGGAACCAATTCCCCACAGAACTGTAAGTAGTAATTCTAGAAAGGTTGATAACACATAAAAAATTTTAAAAAAGAAAACAGAAATCACCCACAATAAATACAGAAAACCACTGGTTGCCTTTTGTATATTTCCTTGTGTGTGTGTGTTTGTGTGTGTAACAACATTGGAATCATATTGCATGCACAGCTTTGTTTTCTGCTTTTTTCTTTTATTATAGCCATAATCATTGCCTACGACTAAATATTATTTAAAAGTTCAATTTTCAAACTATATAATATTTTCTAGTATGGACTTATATTTAATTTAAATACAACTGCATTACTGGGTATTTGGGCTGGCCCTAATTATTTGCTGCAACATATGATCATATGTTATGATCAATATATTATCCTTCAAATAAGTAGCTCTGCAGCACTCTGAATATTCCTGTGATGTACATTCCTAGAAGTGGAAATACAGAGTCCAAAACTATATGTTTTAAAGACTTTTACCAAATACGGCCAAATTGAACTCTATAAAGGATATACTAATTTACTTTCCCACTGAAGTTTAGAAGACACCTATGTCATGCAACCTTACCACCGACAAATATAATTTTACAAGTATTTTTCAAGCCAGAGCCTTAAGATGCATCCAAGAATCAAGGCCTCAGAGATTAATGCCAAGTTCAGCATGTCCCAATGAGGTTGTGAAGGGGAGCTGACAGAAGGAACAATCTAGAGAAAACACAAGGAAGGCTTGGAATGATCCATGCGGCTACGGTAGCACCCCTGGCTCATGTGGAGTCTTTTCATGAGCAAGCAAGGAGTTGACATGTGCATGGTTGCTGGACTAGCTGTTGAGTGCCCAGTAAAGGCAGGTTCCACAGAATCCACTTCTCTCTTGTCTCTGCCTCATTTATAGCTTCTCACAACATCACCCACTAACAACCCCAAAGCATCCAAGAGCCACTTCACTTCTGATTGGAGCCAAACAAGAACAAGATGGAAAAAAAAAGAAAGAACACGATGGACATAATCAACTCCTTCTATCACATTGAAAATAAGCCTGGAATTAATACCCACCCACACCTGGAAGACAGTGGGCCCCAGATGAAGTGGTATTTCCATGCCATATCTTGAATAACCCCCATTACCAACCAGACTCAGGTTCAAAGTTCATGGATAAGGAAGGGCATCTAGCAGTCCACCCGGCCCATCTTCCATTTTTTTTCTCGTATTTAATAAGTTACTAAAAATGGAGATGATAAACACTCAAAACTTACCACTTCGTAATCTCAGCTACATTTTTTCTATTTTTTACATCTGTCCAATCTGAATGGGGGCAATATATAATAGTATACCACTGTGTATCTCTTTTCAACTCCAAGTTCAATGATGTACCCACAAGATAGCTTGAAATTGGCCGGGTAGAAGTATTTAGACTCTAGACTTGGCTACAAAATGGGCATTGATTTACTGTTTTGTTGATTTTTCTAAACTTGAGAAAGTTAATAATGTGGCTTAAACTTTAAAATGCATTATGTCAGCAATGGTTACATACCTAAGCATTAAAAATATTTTTGAGAAAATAGTGTTCCCATATGGAAAACTACTGGCCGATTTAGCAAAGAAGTCACTCCTGTTGGGGAGAGTGAGTGAAGATACAGTGTTCATCATCATTATTTCATGCTTTTACGTGGTGAACTATGTGAAAATATCTGTCAACATCTGTGTCATGGCCACATTCATCTGTCAATGATGTGAGAAACTTTCTCTGCTGAACTGGATGGTAATCAAACACTTACTCATAATCTGATGTTTTTGACCCTATTGTTAATGACAGAATTATTAAAACTGTAGTGGATTTTAAAGAAATTGCAATTTGCACTAATGTGGAGGTATAGATTGATAGCCAAGTTAAATGTTTTAGCTTAATTTCTTTTTCTGGCATGTAGTTCAATGGTAGAGTGCTTTTGCCTAATGTGTGCAAGGTCCTGGGTTTGATCCACAGCGCTGGGGAAAAAAAAGTTTTCTAAAATCATTATATAAAAAACTGTACACAGAAAATTCTACAGTAATCCTCAAATGATCTTGTGAATGCCAAAATGACAGTAATCTTGTGATGAAGCTGGAAGAACCTTTAATTTAATGAATATAATTAGTCTGAGAGAGAAATAGTCTAATTGTAGATCACACATCAAGTTTCATAACAACGAATTTATTGGAAAATAGGTATACACTTGGGACACAACTCCACTAATCAAATGATCATAGACTCACAAACCACAGGTTGACTACAGATACAAAAATCTGAGAAAACGACCCCACGAGGATCAACTTTCTATATGGAATATATAATAAACAGTATAGTATATATTACTATTGCTTGAAAAATGTGTGTTATGTCTCCATTATATCAGTAAATTTTATGTCATAACCTACATATGGTTTTCTCGGAGAGCTGGTTGTTGGAGATCTAGCAGCACACCACTGCCTCCCACCCTCCTCCACTAGGATTGAGTCTCTGTCCAGTTTCCTCTCCTTAATTTTGATCCCATCTAATATTCCTTCCCTGCCTTCAAAGCACTCCAGGGGCAATGCCAGTACCTTTGGCAGAAGGCCACGTGCAAGCCTTGGCTCTGCTCAGCTTCCTTTCCCAGTTGGATCAGGCCCCAGTGTCCCTCACGTCTCTGGCTGGATTCCTATCAGTGTAGAGAGCTCTTACAAGGCTCAGCTCATGCTGCTAAATATTGGGCTGCAAAATCCTTGACTAAATTTTAAAATAGTTACACAAATGTCAAATCACATTTTTTTATTTCTCTCCAGCAGGAGCTGCCAACTGTATATTCTGTAGCCTTGGGAAGTCTTATGTTTGATGCTTTAACTTGTTGTTTTGAGTATGCAGAGTCCTAAGCAATTGACGGTGAATTTGCCTCATGTGAGTGTTTGTGGGATTAGTCAGGGTCTGCTTAGCCCACATGAGCAAGCGTGTGCTGGCGAGAAGTGATAATTAATAGGAATATTTTTTACATTGGGCCAATATGACTTTGTCAACTTATTCCAACAGTGAAGTCTCACGAACCTTCATAAGAAAAAACTTCCCTGCTGATTATAGTCAAGAAACCCTAAAGAAATGAGAAAAGCAGGTGGGAATAATTGGAGTTATTACTTCAATAGCCTTTTCTTCTGCATTAAATTTAACAAAGATCATTGCCTTTAACAACTCCAAGCTCTATTTTATTCTTTGTAGACAGATTTATTGTCAGGCTCATGCATCCCCATGCTAAACCCCAGAGAACTGATTGTGTTGGTGTTTTCAGAATTAATTTATGGGCCACTGAGGGCACTCAACACAGTCTTCTTCGCTCAGGTATTACAGGAACTGGCTGAGATTTTGCACCAGACAGATGTTGTCTGGAACAAAAATAAAATACCAATGCTACATACAAAAACAAGCACAGGGTCTGAACAAATAGAACAGAACTCATCTTTACCACCATATAAATAGCATAGGGGAGGGAGCAGTATTCGCCCAGCTTCTGGGTCATGAGCATTTTATTTTTGTGTGAAATTATTACATGAGCTTGCAATCATTTAATTTTTAAAAATTGTGTGTATGAACCAGCTCAGAGATCAACTTGGGGACATAATAGAATATCCTGAACACATTTGCACACTTTAGAGATATGTTCTATTAGTTCATTTTCTGTTGCTATAATGAAATACCTGAGACAGGTTAACTTTATAAGGTAAAGTTTATTTAGGTCACAATTTTAGAGGTTTAAGGGCATGGTACTAGCATTGGCTTGCAGTGGGTGGCACCAAATTGGCAGGAGCCCCTGCAAGTGGGAGATATAACATTGCCAGATAGAAGGAAGTTCTGGGTTTGCCCTTTTTATAATCACCGTCTCATAAGAACTAACTTAGAACCCATGAGAACTACCTGAATCCCTTCTGCAGGCAGCATCCCCAGTGACCTTCCATTAGGCTCCACCTCTTTTTAAGAGTCCCACTTAAGAGTCTCCATGCCATACTGAGGACCAAGCTTCCAATACAGGAACCCTTGGGGAACACACTCAAACCGAATCCACATCAGAGCATTCCTGGCCAATACTAACTCAACCCCCTTCCTCCTTAACCTAAAATTTCAGAGAACGTGAAAGAAAGGAAGGAGCTAAGTGTTGCTTACTTTTATCTGGTCTCAGCAATAGAATTAAGGTGAACAGATCTCAAAATGCATGAGAAGCTGTAAAGATACATAGTCAGGAGAGCAGAGTTTCCTAAAAGGGAATTCTTACAACATTTTCATTAAGAAAATTAGCCTGGTTGTAAATATTACCTATTGAATCTTTCCTTATGTAACTTCTTGTTATTCATACAAAGAACCACACATTCATATTCAGAAGCTAAAAAGAGAAAACAACATATGGCGGACACAAGGCAGTACCCAGTACAAGATTTTTCCAAGAGCATGTTCCCAGCAAACACTGGTCCTGCTGGTGGTTCCAAAAGCTCCAAAATAATAGGCATTCTCAGGCCAGCAAGCAGCAGGGTGGGTCCTGCACCTGCCCAAGCTCTGCAGGTGGGAGGCCACAGCCTCTTCCTCATTTGCCCTGAAGTCTCCCCTTTTCCCTCAAATTCGACTCTAGTTGGCACCAATTTGGATGATCTCAGGACCCATTGACATTTGTCAAATAACCACAACCTATTGTCAAGGGCCTGTGAGAGAGAAATTTCCAACACTTATTATTGGTGGGGGAAGTTAATAAACCAACAGGTGAATGAACTTCTGTTTTTTTTTTTCTGCTGTGTCTAATCACATACTGATGTTATATAAAGGTATGCGAGGGCGTGCACATGAGTGTACATATGCAAACACACACACCCCACACACAAATGTGGGTCTGGATGAAGTAGACTGGGATTTTTGCCACTTCTCTGCCAGTTACAGACTTTCTCATTTAGAACACCCCAGTACACATGAAAATTCAGTTTCCACTTTGGTAAAAGGAGAGGGGAAGGATTAGATGACCCCTGGGGGACCATCCCAGCTCTGACAACTCAGTGACCATGACAACACTCCACATATCTGAGAGGATTCCTCTAGGAGTATCAGAACCAGCTCAAACATATAGAGGGTGTCTATAGGGGCCTGCTGAAGCTCTGAACCACCCCACTGATAAATCATTGCCCTCCTACTGGGGCCAGCATGTGGTCAGCACAGGGGGTCTCCCTTGGCATTTTCTTATGGTCCCTTTCTTTCCAAAGTGGCTTCACTCCATCCAATGCCTGTGTTGGATAAGTTCAGTTAGCAGACACTCATTGAGGAAGACAGGCATGGAAAGTTCCCCGGGGTGGGGGGAGGGTGTAAAAATTTTTAAAGGGTTTTAAGAGACTGAGGCCTGTGAAATGCAGAATATTCTTACTGGAATTCCTCAATCAGGGGCCCTTGCACTTCCCACAGTGTGCCCCAGGATTCTTAAGAGTACCAAGAGGAAATTCAACAAGCAAGGAAATCCAGCCACTTCCCAACCCAAATAAAGAGCAGCTCATGCAAAAACAGACAACTTCCCTAGCTCCAGTTATCTCTTGCTGCTAGAAGAGCTACTAGAACCTACTGGCTTCACACAGCAACCGTTTTGTGATATTCCCCAATATGTGGTGAGGAATTCAGGCAGGGCGTGGCTGGATGATTCTTCCACGCCACAAATCATAGAGCGACTGCTGGTTGGGTGGGTTTGGAGATGCACAGAGACATTTGACTGGCCCTGCTGCCTTGTCAGAGATGGCTGAAGGTGCGCTCAGTTGGGGCATGGCTGCAGCAGTTACACAGGACCACTCCCACAGGTGTCTCTGGGGAGTTGAACATGCCCTCAGCTGCTCAGGGCTCCCACAGAGAATGTTTTAAGAAGCCAGGTGGAGAGCAAGGCTTCTTGATATAGCCCCAGAGGTCTCAGGATGTCACTTCTGCTGCATTCTATTTATGAAGGAAGTCAATAAGTCCAGGCTATAGTCAAGGGACGATGAATTAGATTTCTCCTTTCGGTGGGATTAGTAGCAAATTACAGCCACTTTTGATCCCACCTTAAAAGGAAAACTGCCCATAGCAAATCAAGTGAGTTTTTAGCTCCATTATAAATTTTGCTGCTTGGCTGTCATCAGAGTTTATACATCTAATCAAGGACATAGGGCTTTTGTTCTCAAGCCCATAACACTTAACCCAAATGCTAATGGCTTACTTCCAATTCTGTAGTCTGTGTTTTTTTCTTTTCTACTTGACCCAACCTCTTCTTCCTTCTTCCTTTTGTATCAGTAATAAATATTATAGTGTATGACTTAGTATAAGTGGGCCGCTATAACAAAAATAGTTTACCATGCTGCTATGATTTGAATGTTTCCCCCAAAGTTCATATGCTGGACATTTTTTAAAAAATATTTTATTAGTTATTGACGGACCTTTTTATTTATTTATTTATTTGTTTGTTTATATGCGGTGCCTCACACATGTGAGGCAAGCGCTCTACCACTAAACCACAACCCCAGTCCCTCATATATTGGAAATTTAATCCCCAGTGCAAGAGTGTTGGGAAGCAGGATGTAATAAGAGGTGATTAGATCATGAGGGCTCATGAATGGATTAATGTCATTTTCAAAGGAAGAGTTGAGTTATATCAAGAGTAGTTTTTCTGTAAAAGCAAGTTTGACCCCTCTTGCTCTCCCTGTGCTATCTTGCTCCTCTGCCTTCTGCCATGGGATGATGCAGCACAAAGGCCTTGCCAGATACAGGCCCCTCAACCTTGGCCTTCTCATTCTCAAGAAATGTAATAAGCCTGGGAATGTAGCTCAGTGGCAGAGCCCTTGTCCAGAATGCATGGAGACTTAGGTTTGATGGTAAGCACAGAGAAAGAGAGAGAGAGAGAGAGTGGGGGGGGGAGGAAGAAAAGGAAGAGGTATAGGAGGAGGAGGAGGAAGAGGAGGAGGAGGAAGAAGAAGAAGTAGAAATCTATAAGAAGTAGATTTTTTTTCTTTATAAATTACCCATTATCTATATTATTCTATTGTGATAACATAAAACAGACTAAGACAAATGCATAGCTTAAACAACAAGCAAGTATTTCTCACAATTCTGGAGCTATGGAAGTTCAAGATCAAAGTGCGGACAGATCTATATTCTAGTGAGGATCTACATCCTGATTTGTGTCCTCACATGGTTCAGACAATGATCATCTCTCTAGTCTCTTATAAGGGCTAATCTTTCATGTGGGCTCTACCCTCATGATCTAATTACCTCCCAAATGGCCCTACCTCCTAGTACCTTCACAATGGAGATAGGATTCAATGTATGAACTTGGGGGACACAGACATTTAGTCCATAGCAGTGTTCTTTTTAATTACAGACTAATACTTGCTCAGTACAGAGAAATAAAAAATAAAGAAGCTATGTGAGGGAATGGTCATACTACCACATATATTTGGAGATAATTCTCGCCTACGATCCCGCAGACAAGACAAACTGGGTTTAAAAGAGCTGGCTGCAATATTAAACTAAGAAAGTGGTGAAAAATCAAGCAACACACACACTTAAGTTTTTCAGATGGAGGGCTGGATGGCTCTGTGACCTTAAGGGTCAGGTTCCATGCCGGAAAGGCCCTGGGAAAGAGAGCAGGAGCCCAGAATCCCTTTATTTTATAGCAGGGGCATTGGAGGAGAATAAGGTTTCAAGGGTGGAGTCTTGCTTCATGATGTCTCCTGGTGAGCAGATTGATTGACATCTTGACGAGGCATATCCATCTCAAGTGCTGTGTGGGATCTTCGGTAGAGGAGGAGGCACACCTGCATCACACGATCAATCCCTTGACAGGGAGTTGGCAGAGCCAGGCCTGTCCCCTCAAGAGGCTACTATGCGCAACACAATCCACACACAGCCCACGGATGGCTCATGACAGGTAACTATATCTGTATCTCCATCTATCCATAGGTATCTACCCAATAAAGGGATACCATATATCTCTAGCAATAACTATAAGTAATGTGTCCCGTCATTCTTTCTTCTACACATGTGTACTTAGATTTGTAGTTTATGTGTATATTTAATTCATGTCTTGCTTTTTAAATAAACAATTCATGCTCATTCTCTTAAGTGATCAAATACGCTTTGCAAACATTATTCTTTAATGCCTATATACTATTCCACTTTATGGAATGCCATATCTTATTTATCAGTTCACCAATTGGAGTGCATTTAGGTTGTTTTCTTTTCTTTTTTTTATAATCAAATCAAGCCTTCATTTAGGTTGTTTTCAAGTGTTGGCTATACTCAGGACATTTGCACACATCAGACTTTGTCCACATTTTTTATTATTATTATTTTGTTTCAAAGAGAGACTCTACTACATCTTTTTTTTCTGCATATGGCTGGTTATTAAAGTCATGGGACCTAGGTAGATGGGCTAGGGGAATTTAAATTCTGGAAAAAAAATTATGTTTAAGTGGCAAAAATGAACTACTAATAAACACGAAGAAGTAGACATGAAAATTAGTAATGACCATTTAAAAAGTTCAATAAAATGTATGAGAGTCATCTCCAAATTTCAGTGCTCTATTTCAAATGAAAATATTACAATGTTCATAAAAGCAGGCAAAAATAGAAAATGTTGGGGAACTTATCTAATGCAATTGGAGCAAAATGTTCCTTGAGAGAGAGAAGAAATATAGTCAAGCTGATAATTCTCCCCAATTATCAATTGGAATTTTAACACTATTTCAATTAAAATTCTAATAGCTTTCTTTATAAAACTTAATAAAATAAACCTAAAATTCATTTATAAAAATAAAGATAATACTGATAAAAAGAAAAGCAGATGACAGCAAGCTTTACCTGAAATTTTATTTTATTATAATACCAAAATAGGCAAAACGGCATTTTAGGAATTTGCTATAAAATATAAGCAGAAGGGTCTGGGATTGTGGCTCAGCAGCAGAGCACTCTCCTATCATGTGCGAGCTGCTGGGTTTGATTCTCAGCACACATAAAAAAATTAAAAAATAAAAATAAAAGCATTGTGTTCAACTACAACTAAAAAAATAAAATATAGGTTTAGAACAACATAACAGGACATTAATATAAGAGGCTCTGATCTATTTATAAAACTTTGATATGTAAGAAATCAAGCAAAACAATGAACAGTGGAATCATTAGTCATAAATTGGTATCCCTGGGGCTAGATTCAGTAAGTAGAAAATTAATTTGAACCCACGCTTTTCATGAAGGATATTAATTAATTACATTTTTTAAAAAAAAAAAACATAATACAGAAAGAGATTACTGAAGAAAGAAATTGGTAAACATTTTTCAAACAGTAGAAGTACTTGCAAAGAAAAGGACATTTTTAACAAACTGTTAAGATCAGAGAAATCTTCTCTGCATGTCACTGAGTTAAAGGAGAGAATTTCCTGATCTGGAAAGTTCTGGATGTTGTCATGACTCTGGATCTGGGGCAGGTATAGCTGCTTATTTTCATGTAGCTATGGTAGATACAGAAGGATAAAGCATGCCTGTTCCCACTGGTGGGTCAACCTCTCCCACCCAAGTATCTGAATCTGAAACACATCAGCGACCAGATAAAGGTTCAAGACTTTGAGTTCCAAAGTTAGTGGCCACTCTCCCAGGGAAGGGGAAAAAAATCAAAGAGGTCTGTGTCCTGCATTTTTTAGGAGGCAGAGAGCAAGCGAGGGGTCTGCCTCTGGAAGGACCTTGGAGGAAATCTGTGCCATTGGATTTTAGGGTCAGGGTCAGAATGTTTCTACATTGTGCTGCTTATGAGATTCCAAGGGTGACCCTGAACCTTGGGAGCAGCTCTGATGGATGGTAGAGCTATGGTTGGAATAAAAGCTGGTCATCAGCAACCAGGACTGTCAAAGAAGCTGTGTATTTACTGGTTGTCTTACTGGAGAATTTGAGGGCAAGGAGGTGCCAACTATGCTGGAAAACCAACTGGATCATACCAAGTTGATCCCAGCAATAATCCCATGCCTACCTGAGGACAGAACATCAACTCTTAAAAAGAAACATTAAAGGGAATAAATATACCCTGCACCATTGCCCAACTCAACACACATCTTTAAAAATGCAACAGATTCACCTTTAACAACAATATGCATTTTTGGAGACCTACCTTCAAGTGTTAGATGTATTCTTAACACTGTGTCTGTGGCACATAAGTTTATAAGAGGATATTTTATTTTAAATACACATGGGGAGCTGACCATATAAGGGAATCCTATGATGAAACCATTTGTAAAGCAAATAATCACTTCCTGAATAAATTTATCTCTAAATCTGGACTTTGGTATCCTAGATCAGATTCATCTGAAGGAAGTGCTCTACAAATTTATCCACTGTTCTAATTAGAATTCATCTGTATCCATGCAACCTCTAGAATATCACTTCTATAACAAGCCACCAAATGCATATGTTGTTAACAGTCCAATTCTATCAATAATTGTGGCCCATTTTTGCCTTTTATCCACACCTCAGAAAATATGGCTATCTTCTTAGCTTGGGTTACTATAACAAAATATCATGCACTGAGTGGCTTATAAAGAGCAGACATTTATTTCTCACAGTTCTGAAGAGTGGAAGTCCAAGATCCCGGTGCCAGCATGGTAGGGTTCCGGTGAGGGTGCCCCTCTGGGCCACAGACTCTGGTCTTGTCCAGAGTGAGGTGAGTGGGTGAGGGACACTCTGGGGTGACTTTCAGAAGAGCACTAATTCCATCATGAGGGCTCCACCCTCATGACCTAGTCAGTTCCCAAGGGCCCACCTCCTAACACTATCACTTTAGGGGTTAAGGTTTCAATGAATTTAGGGTGACACATTCAGTCTATAGTAATATCTTATGGAACCGAGGTATGTTTGGTTTCTTTGCAAAATCTTAGGACTTAATCCTCAAAAGAAGGATGCAAATGGCAATTAATATGTACAAAGAGAGGCTGGGGTTGTGGCTCAGCAGTAGAGTGCTCGCCTAGCATGTGTGAGGCCCTGGGTTTGATTCTCAGCACCACATAAAAATAAATAAATAAAATACAGGTATTGTGTCCAACTACAACAACAACAACAAAAATAAAATAAAAAATATTTTTAAAAATCAGGTTGTTTTTTTAAAAAAAAACTATGTGCAAAGAAACTCAACTTCTCCAACAATTAAAGAAATTAATGATTAAAGAAATGTAAAATAGCTGAAACAGGGTACCATTTTAACTCATTCTACTAGCAAGACATCCAATGTTAACCAGCTATGCAGAGAATACCTAAATCTAAACAGACTTTTTTGGAGAACAATTTGGAAGTCTTCACACACCTTCTGACCTAGCAAATTCACTTCTAGAAATATTTTCTACATGTTTGTACATGTGCACAGAGATACATGTGTAGGGATATGCATTCTGGCACAGTTTGCAGAAACAGAAAAACTGGAACAACATGTATGTACAACAAAAGAAAACTAGTCAAGCAATTATACCCATACTACAGATTATCATCCAAGGTTTATAGAGAACATAGGCCCTAGATTCAATCCCTAGCCCTACAAAAAGGACGGAAGGAACGAAGAGAGGAAGGAAAGAAAGAATCAAAATGCTAAAATTATATATGAAATACAATGATGGATGGATAGAAGTAGTTAAATGTAAACACATATTAAGAGATTGATACAGTAATACATATATGTTAACATGCTAAGTGGTTAAACTGAGAACTGAGTGGGATGGGCAAAGTGGGCTCTGCTTTTTAATTCTCTTATATTGTTTGATTTCTCATAAATGGTCTATGTTTATATAATAATTGCATAAATTTCAATGTATATGAAACTTCAGATGTGTCATATTATATTCAGAAGGGAAAAATTGTTTACTATTGCAATATACAGAAGGTAACCTAGGTGACATACACACCAGGTGGGAAACATGAGAAGTCCTCTCCTTGCCCCAGGTTCTCCATCACCGCAGTGGAAAAGCTAATCCTCAGCTCTGTGCAGTAAGGGTCTCCTGCAGAAAGGGGATCATGTTCAGTAAAGTTCCCACAGGGAAAGGATGCTCTTTTTCACCTTTATTGTCTGTTACCTTAAGAAATATAATCTGCAGGGGATCCCACTCCTGGCTACCTGGGGAGGCTGCTGTGTGCTGACCAGGGCTTCCAGATGAGGAGGAGTCTTGGCTGGTGTAGGACAGAAGGGCTTATCTCACTAAAATCCCAAACTCTCCTGCACTGGGGATGGATATGTGTGAAATGAGTGAGTTGTTGGCTTTCTTTACCTCTGTGTTCCCCTTTCTAGCTTCCTCTCCACTTCACAGTTCACTGATTTTAAACTTCTCCAAGTTTCTCCACATCTTCAGATTTTCTAACCTTGTAGTCAAAGCCTTGCTCGAGCAATCCTTTTTTGGGGACCCACCTTTCCCAAACTCTGCTCCATCTTTTCTTGCCTCATTTGTCATTAGTATACAGGGAGGGGACTGTAGCTGGTGTGACAGACTACTTCATAGTTGGGTGTAATAATTTGAGCAGAGACAGCTTCCTACACTCCCACCTCCATACTCATTTAAGCCACATGTTCAGCATCAAAATATTGGAAACACTAAGACTGGGGATCTGAAGTATTAACCTGTCCTGTGCACTGAAATTAAGATGTTCTCTTGGGTGACCTGGATGTCCCTGGTTGTGTCTGGGAGGGAGTCTACTCTACCTTTTGGGTCATGCCATACAGAAAGACCACGTTCCAAGGATCAGACCCACAGCCAAGTTCTTACATTTCAAGGTCGAATTATTTATTTGTTTGTTTATTTATTTATTTATTTTGCACCTCATTCTCTTTGTTTCTTTGATGAAGAGGGTTGGACTAGATGACCACTTCTACCTCTGATATCTTATAGTTTTAGAAAAAAATTTTCCATAAAGGGTATGGCAAAGACTATTTAATCACATTAAAGTAGGGTGCAATTAACAATTTAATAACTAAATACCTAGATCCAAATCCCATTTCTTCCCTGCCTAGTTATGTCTTGGGCAGATTCTTGAACCTCTTTGAGTCTCACGTCTATAAAATACAGGTAGGAATGGCAACCACCTCCTGAAATTGCCAAGAGTTGAAAGACAGAACTTTCCAGTGTCTTGAACAAATAAAATCTCTGTCACTTGGATAGGGCAGTGAGGATATATACACATCGTGTATGGGTGGAATCTTAGAGATGAACTCATTTAAAATATTTATAGTTAAATAATATTTTTACCACTTGTAAAAGCTTGCTCACAAGCCCAAATGCATTAGATATGGAACAACACCTTGATAATGTGGGTAGGCATTAGCATCTCCATTACATGGGTAGACAACAACCAAGGCTCAGGGTGACAGCTACAGGGTCAGAAGAAAAGAAATTCTGAGGCCAGAATTTAGACATGTCATTCGCTATTCATTTATTTATGAGTGTCCATTCTGTTTGGATATTGTGCTAAGTATAGGGGTGGAAAGATGAGCAAGGCCAGTTTGGAGGAAGAGATAATAGCTTCCCATGGCAGAACCACAAAGAGAAGCCACTAATAGAGGTACCTGTTTTGAGCAGAGACAGCTTCCTACACTCCCACCTTCATATTTATTTAAGCAACATGTTCAGCATCAAGATATTAGAAACACAGAGACTGGGGATCTGAAGCATTAAACCTGTCCTGTGCTTCAACTTAGTTTCCCCATTTCTAAGATGGCAGACATAATGTTTTCCTGGGGTTCAGCAGAGCAGGGATAGATATTGTAAGACAACTTTGCTTGCCAATATGCAAAAGAACTTCCCAGGGACATCATCTTGGTAAGTTCACCGTAGTCCAAGCCAGAATTCTCAGCAGAAGGCCTTGATCCCCAATTTTATCAGTAATATGAGATCCAATTTTGGGGGGATGACCTCAAAAACAGCTAAGCACAAGAGTATAATGGTGATCCCTGATATTACCTCATAATTCATGATGAGAAAAAAATTACATAAGCCTGAAAATCCAGTGCATGGTCCCCCATGGGCCAATAAACATAGAAGACTAAAACAAATGAGTTTTGGAAACCGACTGTTTAATTGCATCAGAGTGATTTGCCTAATCCATTCATTTTTCCACAGAGAAGGTGCTCCACAGTGACTCACACCCTGACATTTGACTGAAGAACACATTCAGGGTGATGCTGAAGGCTGACTATCATGGTAACTGCCTTTCTCTCAATATTTGTTATCCATCATGTTCCTTTTTGTCTCCTGCCCTCCTGATTGGCCCATTTTTTTCAACACCACATCTGTGTCAACACCACCACTATGACCTCATTCACAGACTATTTTACCTATGCAAGAATGAATACTCTGCTTTCCAGAGAATTCACATTAGAACCAGTTCCTCCCCTGCAAGACAGTTCCTTGGGTGTTTCCGAAAATAGTAAGAGCACCTGCAGATGACAGCCTTTCCCATCACCATCCAAGGTGACGGAAACTCAAAAATCCACCAATGTAGACACACATGCTCTGAAACTTACTCAGGGGGAAAAGGGGTTCTAGTTTCTAGGTCTTGTCTTGAGGGGAGAGAAGGGCAGGAGAAAGAAGGGCAGAAGAAGAACAGAAACTTTACTTCCAAGGCTCTTCCCATGTCTATCATTTCAAAGTACTTAGTATGCCCAAACACCATATTTTAGGGTATTGGTTTCTGAGTCCCAGTACTATATCCTTGCACTGATTCCTCCATGTATAAAACCATGTCTACTCAAGATAATCTCTAATTTTTAACATATCAATTAAAAATATCAGCTTTATTTTATTTTCCATGTTGGATGAAAGGGTCATCCAACTGGACTTGGGCCTCTGCAGGCAGCACCCTGTTGTAAAAAGACTGTGGAAATGACTTCCTCATCCTCTCCTTTAAAGTGTGCTTACTGAATCCCTGTCTTTTCCAGGTTTAAGTTCTGGGCTAGATCACTGACCAATTCAAGTCTCAAGACCAGGGTACCTCTAGCCCTCACTTTAAGCAGAGCATTGCATAAATACTTTAGCAAACTGGATTAAAGTTCTGCTGAAACAAATGCTGAGTAGTTTTAATTTGTGGAAAGGAAATGTTATTTGGAAAAAAATATATTGCTCTGCAATATCTTTACACTGTGGTACAGCTCAGAGTGCTGGAGAAAGTACTTCAAGATCAAAAAGCCAGACCCATTATTAGTAATTCATTTGCTTTGGTACATGTGGGAGATAATGTGTTCCCTGCTCTGTGGTCTAGGTGGCCACTTCTTCTGCCAGCAGTGATTTGGAAGCACTTCTGAGCTAAGTGCCATGTGGGTCGCTGCAGGGTGGTGGAGAGGCCACCCTTCTGCTGGAACCACTAGGGCAGCAGAGTGGCAGCTTCTGCTCTTTTTGGGTTAAGGCAGATCCAGGCTCTGCTGACAACAGTGTGTTCTGCAGGCAAGCCCCACTGAAAGCCCTTGGAAAGGCTCCAAGGAGCTCAGTGAGCACTTCTTAATGCAGTAACACTAATTCATTTTCAATGTAAGATTCATTTAGCCCAGTTCTTTCATTATCCACATGTCACATGAGGTCAGCGCTGTGGAGTTGCATAACACATAAGGGCCACAGGTTAAAATCAAGAGTGGATTCCTGTGCATTCTCAGTATATTCTGTGCCAGACTCTGGAAACGCACCCTCTAAAATGGGAGACATGAATGCTTAATAAATGCACACATAAACTAATCCAGTAATCTGTCAGTCAACAACATTTATTCAAAGTCTCTCAATTGTCAGTGGTGATGGAGAAGAACAATACCATACCCTGCCTATTTTGGACACATAGTTACCCAATAAATACTTTTCATTGGTTGATTACTATATGAATCAAAGGTTGATTTTAAAAATTCACTATTTATCTTCAGATTGGGATGGTGACAACTGATCTCCCACAATTGGTGTGCCCTTCTTTTTGAGTACTTTGCTCAAGCTGGTGCTGAAATGAGCTTGCATTTTTCAGTACCAATTAATGCGACAGAGAAGTGGCAAGGAGAGTGCTGCACAGCAAGAGAAACTGCATTTGAGAGATGAGCTTTTGTGTATGCTGTAAGGCGCAGCAGGCTAGGAGATAATAGAAACTTGGATTTGGGAAATGACAGTGGAGCTGTTCCAGAAGCAGTCAGCTTTAGGATCAGCTCCACTGAGTAGGGCTAATATGCCTTGTGGTTGGGGTGGAGATGAGGTATGAGAAAGAGAACTAAAGATGACTCCCAAACTAAAGATCACTCTAGATTTGTAGCCTGCCCAACTAAAGAGAGGGTTGGAGCATTAGCTAAGACAGGGAAGACAGAAGGAAATACCTTAGGTGTGAGTATGTTTGGAGTGGAAATAAAGGGGCAAAGGAGACTTAAGAGCTATTTTGATCATGGTAAACTTGAGATTCCTGTCTTCGTTTTGGTTTCCAGAAACAAATTTCAAAGGAAGAGTTTGAAGACAATGGTTTATTTGGGAAGTGATGCAAGGAAGCACAGGGTAGGAAGCAAGAATAAGACAGGAAAGAGGAAAAACCCAGTAGGGTATACATTATCAAACAACTGGATCCTCATGCTGAAACACAGTCTACAGCATGCATTTCAGAGTGGTCCCCTTTGAATGGCAAGGACACTGGAGAATGTACCAATGGCTCCCATAAGTGATCCCAGGGTTTTGACCACTTACCCTCTCACCAGCTGCACGCTGGAGTGCAGCAGGCTCTGACAGCCAGAGAAAATCCTCAAGGCAAAGAGGCAGGTACTGGCAACTGGAGTCAGGCTGGTGGGTGCTGAAATGGCAAGGGCAGAAGGGATGCTGGTGGGCAAGAAGAGTCTCAAAGTCAAGCCCTACTGAGGACACTAGTTCACACAAGGAGAGGTGCCAGTATCCAAGGAGCCAAGTGCAAAGGCCAATATCATAGTTGAGTCTAGAGTCATAAAGAAAGACAAGAACCAGGAGAGCCCCTGGACAGATCAGGGTGATCCCTCTGAAAGAGTAATGGCCCTGGGACACCTTCTGAAGACCTCAAGTCAGTATCAATAGTGGGTATCTCCAGTTCCAGAACTGGGATGGATTGAGTGGGATTGAGTGACTGTCAAGGGCTGTCAGAGCTGTTCTGGGAGAACCTCGCTAAAGACTGATTAGGCAACTTTATAAAGTTGTCCACAGACCAGAGACCCTATAGTGTTTTTCTCTAAATGAAAATGGTGGTGCAAGAAAGAAAAAGGTTTTTCTTAAACTCTGAAAGTTCGTGGATGTCACTGTCTACAGAACACTGCACTCACGAAAGCTCATCTCAGGGATTTTATTCATGAAGGGGGTTTGAATGTTTTATCAATATTCATGAAAAATGATTTTTAAAGAAATAACATGTCAAAACATCTCAACCCTGAAGGTCACATTGTTCAACTCTTTTCTTCCCATATCACACATTAACTGTGTCATTTTTTTCCCCTCTGCCAGTTCAGCACAAGTCCTCCAGGCAGTGTTAATTACTCTATTACTTTATTGAGGTCCTAATTAATTAGAATCTATTGTCAAATGTGATCATCTATTTATTTTAAATACCTCTCTTCTCTTTCATTAAAGCCACAAGTCAGGTAGTGCTGGAATTTTCCTATAAGGATAGTTGAGTATGATTTCTCAGTGTTTCTTTCTGCAGCTCCAGGTTATCCTACCTTTTCTGAGCTGCTAGCTATTTCCAAGCTGGGGTCTTTTTTTAAGTTAAAGAAGGGGGAGGGGCCAAATCTTTGCGATTTAAATATAAACAATTTCTAGTTTGGGAGCTGGTCCCCCAGTGTTTTCATGACTTAGGGGACTGCTGCTATTCCCCTGTCCGCTCCTGTTCCTGCCTTTAGCAATTTACATTCATAACTGTTTCCTTAACTTTATTCTTAAAGGGTGCTTATGATCCTTCCCAAATAAATTCTATCCTTTCAGATCTCACTTTACTTCCCATCAGGAGTTCTTAACTTGAATCTCATGAGCCCTAAGAATTTATAGATTATTTTCAAAGACTCTAAGAAAATTTGACATGGCTGGCATTTGGGCTTCTTCAGGGTAAAAGTTATTTCTTCATCTTCTGGAGGGAACAAGTAACCTAAAACCAGGGTTAAAAAACAAACAAACAAACAAACACTGTTTTTCTTATTTTGATTTTTAAAAGTTTGCAAACAAATGATTTTCCTTGATTGGGTCCTTCCCCTTTAAGTCAGCTCTTCAGGGCCTTGGGGGGCTGCTCCCCTTAACTGAATCATCCCTAGCTAGCTTCTGCAAATCCTCCCTTTGCATTTTTACCAGGTAGTTCACAATCCAAATCCAGGCAATGAAATAGAGAACAATGCTTCACCCTTAAATAGTTAAAGTGGTTAATTTTTTTCCCCCCAGGAATGGACATTATTAAGATTTTTAACTTGCTCTCATTTATAAACTGGAACTGTGGATCCTACTCAAAGATGTCCTGGTGAGTTAATCATGCTATGAAACAGAAAAACTCCAGGACAGTCAGCATCCAAGCCAAAGAAGGACGTTTTTTTCTCATCATGAGTGAGATGCTGACTCTCCCTTTTAGACTTTATGTTCATGTCCAGTGCACCCTGTGGCACATGGTCAGCAGCACAGCACCCTGTTCCTGCTCACCAGGGTCCTGTGCCATTTGGAGTAGCACACGTATGCTAATTCGCTGCCTGCTAATCTGCCTAAGGGGTGGAGCTGTAAGCTTCTAGGATTTGTCCTCCTTCTCCTGATCTAGGAAAGAAATGTTGGATATCATTGTTGTGGATATTTGGTTATTAGTGTGCAATCTGGAGATGGGTTCATAGTTGGTTAGGAGGAGCCATGCCAAGAAATTTGGTCATATGTCAAAGGCAATGGAAAGGCACCAAAAGTTTTAAGTAGAAAAGAATAGCCATGATCAGATTTACAGTTTGAGCATTACCATTTAAACACTATGTCAGGGAGGTATAAGACTTGAGGTCAGCTGAGTGTTGTGGTACGTGCCTGTAATCCTAGAGACTTGGAAGACTGAGGAAGAGGATTGCAAGTTTAAGGGCAACTTCAAAAAATTAGTGAGACCTTGTTTCACAATAAGATGAAAAGGACTGGCGGGGGGATATAGCATAGGGATAGAGTTCTCCTGGGTTCAATCCCAGTGTGTGTGTGTGTGTGTGTGTGTGTGTGTGTGTGTGTATAAAAGGATTGGGGAAAATGAAGGCTATATTTCAAGCTAGAAAATGTGGTCTGTTCCAGATTACATACAGGTGTGCAGAAAATGGGTTAGACAGGATGTGTGGGGAGTAGGAATTGACTGACCCACGTCGTCGGAGGTGGGGTAAGAGGGGAATGGACTGAGCCGGCAATAGATGGTGTGTCAATCACTAAGATGGCAAACAGAATAAGCAGTTTAGTTATGGGGAAGAAAGAGATGAGAAGTCAACTTTGAAAATATTGACTCTGAAGAAATCTCCCAGGAAAGAGCATGCCGTAGATAATTAGAAATATGAAGCCTGGAGCTAGGAAAGCAGTCTGTGCTAGAAAGGTCCATGTCCCCAGTGACCATTGATGTCATGTGAGTGAAGACCACCAGAGATGGAGGATAATGAATGGAGGACAGGATCCAGGGCAGAACCTGAAGGAAAACAAATATTTAAGCCATGGATGAACAAAAAGGAGACTGAACAGAAGTTACTAGGAGTTTTAGGAGGAAAACAGAGTGTGTTGTCACAGAGATGAACTTTGAGGACATTAAATGAATAAGCCAATCACAAAAGGACAAATGCTATGTGATTCCACTTCTGTGAGGTACACAGAGGAGAAGATTCATACACAAGAAAGAAGGGTGGTTGCAGAAGCTGGGGAGGAGAAAACAAGGAGTTGCTTATTGGGTACAGAGTTTCAGTTTTGCAAGATAGAAAGAATTTTGGAGATGGATGGTGGCGATGGCTGCCCAACAATGTGAATGTACCTAATGCCACCAAACTACGCACTTAAAAAGGATTAACATGGTACACTGTAGACTCTGTATATTTCACTACATTTTTTAAAAGCACGTGTTGTCATGGAAGCTAGGAGAACGGAGCATATAGAGACGGAAGATGGAGTGAGCAGGCAAGCATGCTCAAAGTTAGGACGAAGATGTTGATTTAGTTTAGCAACATGGCGAACACAAATGTTCTTTTCAAAAAGTAGTTTTTGGATGTGATAGGGTTAGAAGTCAGCTTTCTATGGGTTAAAGAGGGTACTGCTTCCTGTCAAAGATTGTTTGGTAGGTACAAGATATAGGGATTCCTTTAAATCTTTAAGGATTCCCTTTGACTGCAATATAAACATGATAGATAAAATATAAAAGGAAAAGAAAATACAGAAACAGGACACTAAAAATAACACAGGTACTTTTGCTGAAATAAAGACAAGCTGCAAAGGGCTTGATGACTGATTTTAAATATTCTCTATATCATTATGGGGTAGAATTTCCATGTTGCCAATAAAGAACTGAATCTGATTGGGTGGGCCCGTGGTAAAGGCAATTGTGGGATTAGACAAAGACGGAGGAGTAATGAGAGGAAGAAGGAGAGAGAGGCCAAAATTCCAGAACACATGAGAAAGAAAGAAAGAAAGAAAGAAAGAAAGAAAGAAAGAAAGAAAGAAAGAAAGAAAGAAAGAAAGAGTCCCACAAATTTGCAAAATAAATTTGTGCCAGGTGCAGTGGCGCACACTTGTCATCCCAGCAACTTGGGAGGCTGAGACAGGAAGATTACAAGTTTGAGACCAGCCTCAGTAACTTGGCAAGGCCCTCAGCAACTTAGAGAAACTCTGTCTCAATATAAAAAAAATAAGTAAATAAATAAAAAGGGCTGGAATGTAGTCCAGAGGTAAAGCATTCCAGGGTTCCAAAAAAGAGAGAGAGAGAGAGATAACTTCATTTGTTCTGAATTACTTCAGTGATAAAACACTTAAAATAAGCATATTTAGGATCTGCAAAGTAATAGAGGAGGGAACTGAATATCTAATGGAAATTTGGGCAGACAATAACAGGGAATAATGAAGGAAATAGTAAAGAAGAAATAGCAAAGAAGCAATATTTGAGGACATAACAACTAAGAATATTCTGTAATTGAAAATAAGGCTTTAAATCAAGAGTATCCTCTCTATAAAAAAAGTTAAAAAGAAATGAAACCACACCTAGAAGTAATATAATGAAGATATAAAGTGCAGAAGGACAATTTTAGCTATTAGCTGTCAGATTACCTAATAAGTAATAAGAATGAAAAAGTCCCAGGCTTCTCAGCAGCAATAGCAGAAGCTAGAAGATCATGGAGCTATAGCTTCCCAGTGGCAAGGGAAATACAAATTATTGTTCAAACTAATATTGAAGAATGAAGGCAGTGAAGACATCAAGAACTCATTATTACCCAACCATGTTCACTTTTAAGGTTTCATCTCACCAAGGAATCACTTGAACCCGGGAAACAGCACAAGATACAATAAATAACTGAGCACAGAAATCAATCCAACTTTTCAGAAATGCCATTTTAAGAATTTTTTTTAATCTTTGAAAAGATAAAATTAAAACACTAGAAATAAGTATTAGTATAGAGGTATGAGAAGGACCCGAGAGGTTTTATTCAGACTGGTTAAAAACTGGAAACAGGACAATGTACAACAGGTGAATGGCTGATAATGTGATATGTTCATACTAAAAAATATACAGGTGAAAGAACAAAAGGGCAGCTGATCCCTGTGTTAACATGGATGAATCTTGCAGACATGTTGAATGCAAAAAGCCAAACCCAAAAGAGTGCACAATTCCTCTTATGATTCCATTTATATGAAATTGAAGAATGGGCAAAACTTAGTCATGATGCCAATATAGGGTTATATTTAAGAGGGGACTATTAATTGAGAAGGATCAGAGGGCATCCGTGGACTAATACAAATCTTTTTCATCTTTTACAGTTCCTAGAGCTGTATACTTAAGATTTGTGCAATTTATCTTATTATAAATTATAAATTATCATAGCAGCACAATTCACAATAGCAAGACTGTGGAACCAACCTAGATGCCCTTCAATAGACGAATGGATAAAAAAAATGTGGCATTTATACACAACGGAGTATTACTCTGCACTAAAAAATGACAAAATCATAGAATTTGCAGGGAAATGGATGGCATTAGAGCAGATTATGCTAAGTGAAGCTAGCCAATCCCTAAAAAACAAATGCCAAATGTCTTCTTTGATATAAGGAGAGTAACTAAGAACAGAGTAGGGAGGAAGAGCATGAGAAGATGATTAACATTAAACAGGGATGAGAGGTGGGAGGGAAAGGGAGAGAGAAGGGAAATTGCATGGAAATGGAAGGAGACCCTTAGGGTTATACAAAATTACATACAAGAGGAAGTGAGGGGAAAGGGAAAAAAAACAAGGGGGAGAAATGAATTACAGTAGATGGGGTAGAGAGAGAAGAGGGGAGGGGAGGGGAGGGCAGGGGGGATAGTAGAGGATAGGAAAGGCAGCAGAACACAACAGACACTAGTATGGCAATATGTAAATCAATGGATGTGTAACCGATGTGATTCTACAATCTGTATACGGGGTAAAAATGGGAGTTCATAACCCACTTGAATCAAAATGTGAAATATGATATATCAAGAACTATGTAATGTTTTGAACAACCAACAATAAAAATTTAAAAAAATAAATTATAAATTATAAAATAATTTTTTAGAATACCTACCATTTTAGGGAAGGTACTGAAGGGATAATGGATCAAATCAATATAAGTCTTGTGGTTGATTATTTTGAAGTCACAATCACCAACAACTAAATGTTGAAAAGTAATATGGTGAAAGAGATGATGATGTAAAGCATAGAAGAAAACTATAAACTCAAACAAACAAAGCGGCATTTATTTTTGTCTTCAAAACACAGAAAAGAATATTACAGATACAAAGTGAGGGCACAGATATTAAAATTAAGGAACATTTTGAGAACAAAAAGAAGCTATTAGAAATTTTAAAATTTAACCAAAGAATAGGATAATAAAATAAAGGTCATTTCCTATACATCAGAGCAAAAGAACAAAGAGATGGAAAATTGGGAGAAAAGATAAAATCACAGAAACCATTTAAGAGATCCAATATCTAAATCAGGCTTTATTTTATTTTACTTTATTTTATGTTCAGTGCTGGGATTCAAACCCAGGGCCTCAGGAATATCAGGCAAGCCCTCCACCACTGAGCTACATCCCCAGCTCTTAGTCAGACATTTTTATTCTGGGACCCACTGAACCCCAAGGTCTGTGGAACACATTTGTCTATGAACTGGATGGGAAAAAAATTCAGCTTTATTTTTCCTAACAGATATATAGCATTTCTCTCTGTTAAAAATGTAAGTAACAAAGCATAATAATACCTGCAACTTTGCCACCAATAGAAATCACATATATTTTAAATTGTATCAGTTAATAAATGATAGTTATTAAACTTGTTGCTAGGTGTTATTAGTTACGCACACACATGCTTATGTGATTGATTTGTTTCTAAATGTTTTGTCGATTATGTTGCAGTAGATGCATATTTCTTTACAATCTTAAGCACTTTATTTTGTGCGTTAAAAATATTATTGTGAGAAGAGATTCATGGTTCAAAACAAGTTGAGAACACTTGATCTGAAAATAGGAAATAAGATATCAAATAAAATATCAAATAAAGAAATTAAAAAAGAAAAAGAAAAAAAAATTTCCAAAACTAAAGGACTTGAATCTCCATATTGAATGTGACCTCTGTATGCTCGGCACAGTAAGAAATATCTACATCAAGATCTAGGATTGTGAAGTTGCAGAACCTGTGTGGTAGAGAAAAGATCCCCCAAAAAAATTCTTCCAAAGAGGAAACAAAGTAATACACAAAGAATTGAGAATAACAGCGTCAGATTTCTCAGCAGCAGGCACTGGAAGCCAGAAGACAGTGGAGCACAGCCCACAACTCTGAAGGAAAATTATTTCCAGGCCAGGATTTCATATGCAGCCAAATTCTTGATTTCAATTAATAGTGAACGTAGAATAAGGAAAATCTCAGGCAATGCAGGAGTGAAGAGATTTGTCTATTGTGAGAACCCAGAAGCTTCTGCTCAATCACAAAAGTACAAGACCTGGGATCTAGCAAACCAAGAATGCAGCATGGGAGGAAGTGAAGCATGCCCCAGGGTCACAGTGAAGGGTGCCCCCAGAGTAGCACAGTAGCAAGATGGTCAATGTCCCCAAAATAAATGCAAGTGACAGTTTCAACAAATGGGAGATTTTTTTATCTCTGGCAGAGACTTGAAGCTAAATCAATGACAGCTACTTTTAAAACAAAAAACAAAACAAACCAAAACATGAAAGAAAAAAAGTAAAAAGTTGGCCCAGTGTGGTGGTGCACACCTGTGATCACAGAGACTCAGGAGGCTGAGGCAGGAAGATGCCAAGCTCCAGGTCAGCCCTGGCAACTCAGTAGGATGCTTCCTCAAAATTTTTTAAAACGCATAAATAAAAAGGGCTATGGGCCTAGCTCAGTGGGAAAGTGTTTGCCTAGCACATGTGTGTTCCTGGTTTAAATTCCCAGTACTGCAAAAAATAAAATTTAAAAAAGGATGGAATCTTAGCTCATAAGAACCTTAACTTGAGATAGTTTAAGTTGTTTGCATTAGAGCAAGAGAATTGACCAAATAAACTCTCACAGATTTTTTTCAAATCTGTGACTCTTAAGAGAACTAAACCAACAGTGTCCATTGTCCCCTGTGGTTCTCTACAAAATACATTTAGTACATGTGAGTCTATACACGTGTTTTAATATGTATGGGGTCTGGTTGTGTTGTTCTTCATCATCATCATCATCATTATTAAAGCAGTACTGGGGATTGAACCCAAGGCAATCTATCACTGAGCTACATCCCTAGCCCTTTTATTTTTAGAGAGGGTCTCACTTATTTGCCCACACTAGCCTTGAACTTGAGATCCTCCTGCCTCAGACTCCCATGGAGCTGGGATTATAGGGCATGCATCACCATGCCTGGCCTGAATATGCTTTTGATTTTGCTCCATTTACAGCTATCCACAATTAATTTAGAATGCTTTTCCTGGATCATGCCTTTATATCACTGGAAAGCAAACCTAGGTTTCAAAGCAGATCAACAAAACCTTGTGTAAGCTGCATACAACAGATAAATTTATGATGGCTGTATTTATGTATATGAAAGGCAATAAGCTGCATGTGGTGGCACATGCTTGTAATCCCAGTGACTTGGGAGACTGAGGTAGAGGGATCATAAGTTAGAGTCCAGCCTGGGCAATGTAGAGAGACCCTGCCTCAAAATAAAAAAATTAAAAGGGCTGGAGATGTAGCTCAGTGACAAAGCACTGCTGGGTTGAATCCCCAGTACAGGAAAAGAAAAAAAAAGAAAAGCGATTTATGACCCATATACACAAAACACTTGATCTTTTTATTTGCAAATAATGTCAAACTTACTAAAAGTTGCAAGAATAAAAATAGCACAGAGAGAATGCCCGTATATCCTTTACTTGGATTCGATAAACATTTTGCCCCACTTATTTGAGCATTGCACACTCTCTTTCTCTGTATGTTTGTAATATCTTTCACCCCTTTTCTACACACACACATGTGTGAGCACACACACACACAATTTTTTCTGAAGGCTTTGTGAACAGGTTACATACACTATGACCTTTCATCCTCAAATACTTTGTGTATTTTCTAAGAATAGACATGTTCAATTATGTAACCATAGTATAGTTATCAGCTTGGTACATTCATATTGATTCAATACTCAACCATCCTTTTCCCAATTTTTCTGTAAACTTAATAATGTGCTTGATGACATTCCCCCCTCCACTAGAAGATCAAGACCATTATTTCATTTAGTTTTTATGTCTCTCCAGGCTCCTTCAATCTGGAGCATTTCCATAGCTAACCTTTGTCTTTTCTCTCATTAATATCTTTCAAGAATATGCTCCCCTCTCCACCTCTTCTATTAAAATAAGACATTCTTCATTTTGTGTTTATATGATATTTCTTTGTAATTACATTGAGGTTCTGCACCCTTAGCCAGAATACTGCATAGGCATTGGATCCTCAGAGCATCATATTTGGAGGTACATGAGTCCCATCTGGCCCTTGTTAGTGGTTCATTTTTATCATCAATTCTAGACATCATCTGATTTTTCCAGTATAGAGCAGCTACTTTCTTCCTTGTAACTAAGATACCACTGATGGGTAGACACTTTATACTAATACCTGCTCCACATCAAAATATCCTCTCAGCTAGAGCATGCATTCATGATTCTTGTCTGCCGCCGTCTTTACTAGATGTTTGCAAAAAGGTAATTTTCAGTTCCTGTGCACTCTTTACATTTATTGGTTGATTCCTCGCCATGGTAATCTCCTATCTGTCTACCTATCTCTCTATCATCTATCTGTATGGATTCATGAATTCCTATTTTTCAGTAGTTTATAAATTATAAATAGTTAATAAAGAGTTTGTAATTGTGCTTAAGCTTCTTTGTGGTGCTCGGGTTGTGCCATATTTGGCTAGGGCAGCCCCCTCACACTGGATCCTGTGTGACGCTGATAAGCCCCATCATTTTTAGAGTATTCCTTACTTTCTGGTCTAGGGAAGTGTTCCAGGCCAGCACTGCTCTTAGGTCCAGACAAGCTCCTGGGTCAGCATCTCAGGAGGCTCTGTGCTTTAGGAGCATCATCCTCATCATTTTCAAAGTCCTCCTCTGGCTCCACCAGGGACAGCCGTGTTGCCTGGCTGTGGTGTCCTATCTCATTCTCCCACTAAAGAACTTTCCCAGCTCTACAGTGATGAATCCTCTCAAAGAGAAATTAGGGAAACTACCCCATTCACAGTAGCCTCAAAAAAATAAAATAAAATACTTGGGAATTGACTTAACAAAAGAGGTGAAAGACCTCTACAGTGAAAACTACAGAACACTAAAGAAAGAAATTAAATAAGAATTTAGAAGATGGAAATATCTCCCATGTTCTTGATAGGCAAAATTAATATTGTCAAAATGACCATACTACCAGAGGCTATACAGATTCAACATGATTCCAATTAAAATTCTAATGTCATTCCTTATAGAAATAGAAAAAGCAATCATTAAATTCATTTGGAAAATGATGAATGGATGATGGATAAAGAATATGATGAATGGATGAAGAATAGCCAAAGCGATCCTTAGCAAGAAGAGTGAAGCAGGAGGCATCACAATACCAGACCTTAAACTGTACTACAAAGCTACAGTGACCAAAATGGCATGGTATTGGCACCAAAATAGACATGTAGATCAATGGTATAGAATAGAAGATGCAGAGACAAAGCCATATAAATACAGTTATCTCATATGAGACAAAGGTGCCAAAAACATACAGTGGAGAAAAGATAGCCTCCTCAATAAATGGTGCTAGAAGAACTGGAAATCCATATGCAGCAAAATGAAAATAAATCCCTATCTCTCACCATGCACAAAACTCAATGCAAAGAGTATCAAAGACCTAGGAATTAGACCAGAGACCCTACACCTAATAGAAGAAAAAGTAGGCCCCAATCTTCATCATGTCAGATTAGGCCCTGACTTCCTTAACAAGACTCCTATAGCGCAAGAAATAAAATCAAGAATCAATAAATGTGATGGACTCAAACTAAAAATCTTCTCAGCAAAAGAAACAATCAATGAGGTGAACAGAGAGCCTATGTTTTGGGAGCAATTTTTTGCCACATGCACATCAGATAGAGCACTAATTTCCAGGATATATAAAGAACTCAAAAAACTTAACACCAGGGCTGGGGCTGTAGCTCAGTGGTAGAGTATTTGCCCCCCAAGTGTGAGGCACTGGGTTCAATCCTCAGCACCACATAAAAATAAATAAATAAAGGTATTGTGTCCAACTACAACTAAATATTTTAAAAAAAAACACCTTAACACCAAAAATACAAACAACCCAATCAATAAATGGGCTAAGGAGCTGAACAGACACTTCTCAGAAGAAGATATATAATCGATGAACAAATAAATGAAAAAATGTTCAACATTTGAAATGCAAATCAAAACTACTCTAAGATTTCATCTTATGCCAGTCAGAATGGCAGCTATCAAGAATACAGACAACAAAAAATGAGCATGTGGGGAAAAAGACACACTCATACATTGCTAGTAGGACTATAAATTGGGGCAGCCAGTCTGGAAAAAGCAGTGTGGAGATTCCCGGGCAAACTTGGAATGGAACCACCATTTGACCCAGCTATCCCCCTGCTCGGTCTCTACCCAAAGTTCTTAAAATCAGTGTACTATAGTGACGCAGCCACATCAATGTTCATAGCAGCTCAATTCACAGTAGCTAAACTATGGAAGCAAACTAGATGCCTTCAATAGATGAATGGATAAAGAAATTGTGGTATATATACACAATGGAATATTACTTGGCAATAAAAGAGAATATAATTATGGCATTTGCAGGTAAATGGATGGAAATGGAGAATATTATGCTAAGTGAAGTAAGACAATCCCAAAAAACCAAAGGCCGAGTGTTCTCTCTGATAAGTGGATGCTGATCCATAACAGGGAGTGAGGAAGCATGGGAAAAATGGAGGAACTTTGATTGGACAAAGGGAAGGGAGAGTAGGGAGGGTGCATGGGAACAGGAAAGATGGAGGAATGAGATGGATATCATTACCGTAAGGTACATAGAAATATAAAGTTGTGCTGCAATTATGTACAATGAATCAAAATGCATTCTGCTGTCATATATACCTAATTAAAAGTAATTAATTAATTAATTATTTTTAAAAAGAACTTTCCCAGATCTAATCTCCCCTCCTCTTGAATCTTTCATTGAATCATTTCAGATGGTCTGACATGCTGATTTGGTGTGACTTTCATGTATCTGGACACAGGATGAGTTCCAAACTCTGGGCTGCCAACCGTCTACTAAAAGCCCTTGGACCTGAAGCCCAGGTGGGCCTGGGCATTGGTTCCTGCCCATGCATGTCTGATCTGTAGCTAATGGGCCTTGACTATCCCTGTTGAGGGTGTTTGAGATTTGCTCTGTACCCTGACTATAAAGTCTGCTGGCCAAATTGCAAAGTGTGAGGAACCAGTCTCAGAAGACTGCACTGCTCCTGACACTAATTGCAAGGTCAGGGGATCCCCAAATCACACTCAGCTTTTCTAATTCAATAAGAGTGCTCATAGAACCTGCTGGAAGCTGTTATACTAACAGTTACCGTTAGTTACAGGGCAGTGATGAAGGCTTTAATCCAGCCAAAGTAGGGATGTGTAGGGCAGTGTCCAGGAGGGGTCCAAATGCAGACTTCTAGTCAACCTCTCTCCACGGAGTCATGGCAGTACCTCCTGGATTGCCAACAAGGGGTGTTCGCCCTGACCCTTCGGTGATCCTCTGCAGTTTTTATTGGGCCTGCCTACATGACTGATCTTGAGTTGCCAGCCCCTCCCACAGATCAGGCCAATGCCTATAATGTCCAGTTCCTCCAAAGGTCAGAACTGTACAGCATGTCCCAAAACACCCATGATAAGTCACATTGCTAGAGTGTCCAATGGCCAAAGGCCCCAGGCAAACAAAGATACTTCCACCGGGCAGGACTTTTTCAGGGGCCTGGAGATCACCTCTAAGTATCCAAGGACAAAGGCCACCTCTCAGTTTGGGTAAGGTCAATTCACCATTATACACTGCAGTGTCATTGAGCCGTTCCTCTCGTAATCTCTTGCCCTCCCAGTGAGTCTTGAGCTGTGACAGCAGAGAGGTAAACATTTCTCCCACAAATGGGACTGCCTTTCTCACTCTACTCGTGAGTCCAACATGTCTCCTCCCTGTTCTCAGTGGTGTGTGCAAGGCAAGGGGGGAGGGGGCAGCCCAAAGAGGAAGAGCAGGTTTCAGGAATGCAGTGATTCAAGACAAGATGGGGGGGTGGGGGAGACACGTTATTCTACATTTAGCCTGTAAATGTCTGCTGGTAAATTTAATATGACCAGAAAATAAATTACAGTTTACTTTTACCTGCGCACTTGAGGCATTTATGAACATCATCCACAAAGCACAAGAACAACAATTGATTGAGTCATTGGAAGCCTCGTTCCCAGGAAGCTAAGAGATGAGGCAGCATCATGAGTAAAGGTGCTGGGAACAGCAAAGGCAGGAAAAACTGTGTCATCTTGTATAAACCAGTTCTGAAGAGCCAGGGCATGGTGAGCAATCACAAGGTTGCTAGCTTTTCTCTTATGACCAGAGAGATGAATCTAGCCAGAACAACACTTTTGACAAAAAAGAACAGGAGGAGGTGGTGTCTGGATACTAGGAAGCACTTTCATGGGTGCTGTTTGAACAATCAATGGACATAAGAAGTTCTTCCCTATCACTTAATCTACATATTTACTGATAAATCTTTGTAATTCATATGGTATCATAAGTTTTATAATGCAAATTTTAATCAAAAAATATTATATAGATAGAGAACTTACAAAATGTATTTGCCTAGTGTCCTATGAACATAGAGGTAACCCCGTGCCTGGCTAGTTTAGTCAGCTTTTTTGCTGCTGTGACTAAAGGATTTGACCAGAACCACTATAGAGGAGGAAAAGTTTATTTGAGGGCTTACAGTTTCAGAGGTCTTAGATTATAGAAGGCTAGCTGCATTCCTCAGGGCTCAAGATGAGGCTGAACATCATGGGGAGTATGTGGCAGAGGGAAGCAGCTCACATCATGGTGATCAAGAAGCAGAGACTCCACTCACTATATATATATCCCAAAGCCATGCCCCAATTCCCCCCTCTTCTGGTCACATTCTACCACTTCAGTTACCACTTAGTTAATCCCTATGAGGGGATTAATCACTGATTAACACTCTTACAACTCAATCATTTCTCCTATGAATCTTCCTGCATTGACTCACACGTGAGCTTTTGGGGGACACCTCATATTCAGACCACAACACTTGTCTCCACCCCAGCTCTGGAATCAGTCTTTTCACCATGGAGCCTGATTCGTGGTATCAGAGACTGAGTTCTGAATATTAGCTGAGTCTAAAAAACACAAACTTTGAACCTGGGAGTTGTGGTTAATAGTTGTGGTCTTTTAACAGGTCACCATCTGTAGCGGATACTTGTCATTTGGGGTAACCCAGCATCCAGTCTTCTCTTCTTCCTAGTAATCCCCATCTTCCATGGGATGTGTAGTTGGTGAGGGGTGGTGACTCCATCACCATGGAAACAAAAGTGTCCAGAATGCTCTTTGCCTTATTCCAACAGAGTCATGTGACTTAACCTCAGCCAATTGAATGTTTTCCTTTGGGTATTTAAACCCAAATGGGCCAGAATCTCGGGAACATAGATTACCAGAGGTGACCCCAGTGGCAATCATATGCAGTGGAATTTTTGCTTGTGGTCTGACCTCTAAACCACCTTGGTTTCTGACCATTTGCCAAGATTTACTTCGTCATCTCTGCAGTGATATTTTGTATTTTCTGAAATTCTTGCAATAAATCTACCTTTTTAATTTTTACATAAGATGGTCCCTACTGGTTTCGTCTCTTGAAACAGCGAATTCTGTCTAAATTACATATTATTTATTTCTGGTATGAGGGTTTGGTTTTAGTTGTTTGGTGGTAGCAAGAAAATTTCTATTCACTCAGTTAAGTTTTGCAAATGGTAATAATTGTAGCTTGTTTTGGGATCTCAGGACACATTTAAGTCCTCCAGAAGCTTGAGAGTAGAGTTACAGGAAATTTCCATTTCCCAGTCAAAGCATGTGGAGAAAGTAGCTAACAAGGGCTCATAATCTTTAATTGGTGATTGTTTAATTTTGAGGGTGTTAATGAACAGCTTTCTAAGCCACTTGAAAATTTTCTGTCTGTAGAAACAACTCTCCCAATATATTTTATAACATTATGAACTGTTCAGTAGTGTAAATAAAAAGAAACTTGAAAATCTCAGGACCCATCCCTCACACTTACTGAAAATTTCAAAGTAACCAAATTTATTTGTCAAAACAAGATAAGATTGTTTTGCCAAATAAATTTTACTTGCTTATTTAAAACAAAAACAAATTTTCAAAAAAATAAAGGAATAAGCTATTTTATTTTCACCCCTGGTACATTGTCTGTATTTGCAAGCCTGGTAATGAAGAGACGGAGGTCTTCCAAAACAGGCTAGCCTGTGGAAGACACAGTCAACTTGCCGCAGCCTCTGTATGTTCAAACTAATTTCTGTCCCTTTGAAGTGGATGTGAGTGTATATTTTTACATTTCTAAAAACTAGTAAGAATTGTAAGAAGTATGAAAAAAAAAGTTATAAGCTTCTATGTAGAATCATAAGGAAAGTCTGCTGGAAACCCCAGCTCTGTTGGGAAATGTCTTGTTCTGTCTAATTTTTAAGTTGGACTGTTCTAGGCTTGAAGTCCCACCTACTTACTGTCCGCTTGCTTAGGCTCAGCCTAGAGGGAGCTATCTTTACTCCACGTACCTAAAGCAAGGATTTCCCTCCTATGGCAGAAAAAGAGGCACGATGTGCCATTCTCGGACTGTTTGCCATTTAGATTTATGATATATTTATTTTCATACGCACATGCCTTGTTTTCTCAAATTAAGCCCCTCAAAGGCATGAGCCAGGCCGTACACAAATTCCTGTCATTTGATCTGTGTTAAATTCCATTTCTGCCCTTCGGGCCACTTTTACCTTCTCGCTGCAGTGTTTCTCAGGCAGGTCACCTACTACTACCTTGCTAATTCTGTCATATCTTCACGCTGCATAAACTATTTTCACTAGACTTTTAAACCAGTGTAGATAAGAACTCACTTTCTTATCTACACTGGTTTATTTTTCCATAAATGGAAAACCACTACTGTGTGTCACACATAATGTAAATACATAAACAATAACGACAACAACACTACTCTAGTCAGCTACTGTGACCTTTGAGCTTCCAGCCTAAGGGAATGGGGGAGATTAGCAAGAGCTAGAGAAATTTCACTTTAAATAATCAAAGGGATTTGGAAAGAACCCTGTAAAAGGAATACCTCTCATTCTCACCACTGGATTCAAGGTCAAGTTATCCACGCCATCCAGACCAACCTTGATAGCATGCACACCAGACATCCTCTACGTTGAGAAGCGCCAGCAAGAGGTGAGCAGCTGGAACCTAGGAACTGCGTCTACAGCCCGTGTTCTTGTTTGTCTGTCTCCACAACTCACTCTCCAAGCTCTTCTCCACTCTCCCTTACGTGGTGAGACCATTCGAGGCCAACACCCTCCACTATCTGGGCCTCACCTTTTTTTTTTTTTTTTTTAATCTATAAAATAAGAGAACCAGGTGCTTTTTCCAATTTCTTCCAGCCCTGACTTTGCCAGAGCCATGATCACACTAAAATAAAGTCTTCAATGAATCCCAGACAGGCACTCCTGTTGTCACGAGCTCTGCGGGCCCTTCAGCTCCTGCAGGATAGAAATCAAACATTATCCTTGTTTTTCTTGATCTTGACAGCTACCAAGCAAAGCAGAATTTGTCATTAAATCATGTCACAGAAAACAGATGCCTCACCGTTTGTGCAAGAGGCACTAGGGACTGCAACTGGCCAGTCAGCGCCACTGCAAGGGCCAAGGATGTACCCACCCCCTGACTAACAGAGAGAGGACTAGAAAAAAAATCATCTATTGAATTGATTAGTCTAGCAAGGAGGCTATACCCCACAGGCAGAGTAGCAGCAGAGGTAGCCAGACAGCACAGTGACCACTCCAAGACAGTGGGGCATGGAGAGAGGTCTACCCCACAAGCAGAGTGGCAGGGAGAGGTGGCCACCCCATAGGCAGAGTGGCAAGGAAGTCCAGGGGTAAACAGCTTACATGCATTTGGGGGCAGACATTAACATATTCATAAGCAATGTTATAATCTCCTGTTGCACCTACACCAATTTGCACATTGTCTAGATGTTTACACGAATTTCTAAAAGTGCTTCAAATTGTGTTAATTCTAGCCGGGTGTGGTAGCGCACGCCTGTAATCCCAGTGGCTAGGGAGGCTGAGACAGGAGGATCCTGAGTTCAAAGCCAGCCTCAGCAAGGTGAGGTGCTAAGCAACTCAGTGAGATCCTGTCTCTAAATAAAAATACAAAATAAGGGGATGTGGCTCAGTGGTTGAGTGCCCCTGAGTTTAATCCACAGTACCCCCATTTCCTCCCAAAAAAACAAAAACAAAATTGTTTTAGTTCTTTTCCTGGGCATATCTTTTAACATGCAAATGCATTTAAATGAGGGTCTCAGTTTGGTCTCGGGGTTGTGACCAGGCCTGGGGGCATTGTTGATGTTTTCTTATTTCATCTTCGGTCTTGCACAGTGGATGTAATCAGGGAGATCTTTCTACCATTCAGCTTATGCATAACTGTGCAATGCTTCCCTCAAACTGTCTTCATCTTGAACTATAACCGGTCCCTGCTAATCTATCCTGGCATGGAACACGCCGTGCCCTTCTGCTAACCATTATCAACTTCTAGCCCTACCCTCCTGCCTCTCTGCTCCTCACTCATCACCCAGCAACTGGGCACTATTTTTGCATTGCTCACTAAGTCACTCATCTTCTCCATGAAGTGGACGACGCTATCCTCCCTTTACAAAGGACCGAAGATCTTTCTCTCTAGGAAGAGCCAAGAGCCCAGGAGCACAGCGAGGTTTACACTTGGCTCTGTCCCCAGCATTTCCATTGTTCTCTTGAGTTCCAATCACTCTGACATTCCACGTTTTATTTCCATAAAGGGAATGGAATCGTAGACAAGCTAAATATATTTTAGTATATAATCCCAGTTTAAGGTAGCTAAAGAATGACTGAGCCATAAAATCATGCTGAAATCACCCAGAAATTATTTTAAATAAAACAGAATGTTAAGGCGTACTAGAGTAAGTATTGAGATTGTCACTCTTGTCATTCTTTGGTTCTGAGAACTAATCCCAGGGGAGCTTTATCACTGAGCTGCATGCTTAGTCCTTTTAATTTTTATTTTGGGATAAGATTTTGCTGAGTTGCTGAGGCTGGCCTTAAACTTGTGATTCTCCTGCCTCAGCCTCCAGAGTCACTGGGATTATAGACAGGCATCACCACACCCAGGAAACACTCTTAGTTTTGAGGAAAAAAATTCAAGAATCAAATTTGTAGTTGCTCCCCTCCTGAAATCACTAAATAATACAAACCACAAATAGGGATTAAGATTTGGAAACTGGCCTTTATAGGAATTTTAAGAAAAAAAAAAAAAAAAAACTTAAAACTTAGGTGCTTTAAATCAAAGTAAATGGGAAGCTGGGCTTGGCGCTGAATACCTGTAATTCCAGTCACTTGGGAGGCTGAGGCAGGAGGATTACAAGTTAAAGGACAGCCTCAGCAACTTAGTGAGGTCCTCAGCAATTTAGCAAGGCCCTGCCTCAAAATAAAAAATGAAAAGGCCTGGAGAAATGGCTCCAGGATAAAGTGCCCCTGTGTTCAATCCCTAGTATCCCTGCCAAAAACATGTAAATGGGAATTACTCATGGGAGAAAGAAAATATACCTTCCCCAACATGATCCGCATTCATAAAGCTATTTCATATAATGGTATTTCTGAAGGAGCAGCTCACATTTCATACAGAACAATCATAGTGATAAGAATATCTGCCTGCAAATATATACTGGAAAATTGTTTATTCTCTGACAAAATATCAACAACACACAGGCCTACAGGCTTAGGTGAGTCATATTTCAACACTAAACATTTAGGCCAGGTCACCTGCTTAGTCACTGATTCTCCCCCCAAAGTGGCTATTGTACTAGCAAGGGAACTGTACAGAATTCAGAGACAAACTACATCCTAGGAATGTTGTGTTTCCACTAAACACAAAGCTCTGGAGTTCTGCTGAGGAGCTAAGCAGGTCTCTCTGAGGCCATTTCTACCATTATAGGAACCTAGAATCCAGGTTTGTACTGATGACACGTGTTACACAAGAGCAGAGGGTATAATTGTGTCTTAGGAAAATGTGTCTATTGCAGGAACAGGTTCAGATCCACCCAATAAATGAAGCTGTCAGTCTTTGGCGCCTAGAGGCCCAGTCTTCCCAATGGACTAGAACTGGAGAGCCCAGGAATTATATATGCACTTCCTCTGCACTGGAGGAAAGCTGTGCAAACTATTCACAGCTTCACTCAATCACTTTTGCCAGCTCTGGGGAGAAATTTCCCTGACCAGTCGGCACAGACAGGGTTTGCTAGGCAAAACGATTAGAGGAATATCACAGAGGAAGCAGAAAGAGAGCAGAAATATCAAGTACTAGAGAGAAGCAACTTTTAACCACTTTACCGTTTTCAAGGGGCTGGGGATGTGGCTCAGTGGTAGAATGCTTGTCCTGGGTTTAACCCAGCGCTGCAAAATGACAACAAAAATTGCCTTTGAGGTAGCCAGGGGTGGTGGCGCACACCTGTAATCCCAGCAATTTGGGAGGCTGGGGCAGGAGGCTGTCAAGTTTAAGACCAGCCTGAGCAACTTATCTAGACCTTATCTCAAAAGAAATCAAGAGGGGCTCAGTGATAGACACTCTCTGGGTTCAATCCCCAGTACAGAAAAAAAAAATTGCCTTTGAAACACTTCTTAAAACAACAAAACCCTTTTATATTAGTATGTTTTTTTCATTAAAGCAGATAAATTTGGGGATTTTTATTTCAATTACTAAAATACTCTTCCCTTTACCAAAGATTTTTTCAGAGTACCTGGAGAGATGTGACATTGGAATGGAATTAGAGTAATAAAGTTTGAGCTTCATATAACTGATTGGATCTAGTCAAGGTATTGAGTGAAGGACCTGTGCATTTCAGGTAAGATAGCAAATTGCCAGAGGGGATATTTGAAAGTTTCCAGAAATGATGCAATGGCCTAGATTTCCATCAGAGTAATCCGCTGGGAGGGAAATGGATATGTTAAGATGAGTTGCCATGAGTTGATCATTGTTGAAACTGGTAATTGATACTTGCAGGCTCATTATATTATACTCAATACCTGTTTTAAATTGCCCACAATAAATCATTTAAGAGATATTTGTTTTTAACTAGAGAACGGGGGTGCACCCCTCTAACTCCCAGCAATTTGGAAGGCTGAGGCAGGAGGATCCCACATTTGAGGCCAGCCTTAGCAATTTAGGAAAACCCTGTCTCACAATCAAATTTGCCAGGCACAGTGGCACACAACTGTAATCCCAGTGGCTCAGGAGGCTGGAGCAGGAGAATTGCAAGTTCAAAGCCAGCCTCAGCAAAAGCAAGGCACTAAGCAACTCAGTGAGACTCTGTCTCTAAATAAAAACAAAATAGGGCTGGGGATGTGGCTCAGTGATCAAGTGGCCCCTGAGTTCAATCCCCGGTAAACCGCCCCCCCACCCCCCCGCAAAAAAAATCAAAATTAAAGAGGTGGTCGGGATGTGGCTTAGTGGTAAAGTATCCCTGGGCTATAACGCCAGACAAAAAAGAGAGAGGTTTTTGGTTTTTGTTTACTTGGTTTTTTAAAGAGTAGCTCAACAAAGCAAAAATGGGCAAATGGTCAGAGAAAGGAGAGAGACACAAAAATTACAGGCAAAACCACAGAACTGCTGGGAAAGCTAGGAGATAGGGAGACAGCAGTGAGCTGGGCAGCTGTGGGCAGGTCTTGGGTCCTAGGCAGAGACTACATGCATCCTGGCTCCTCTGCAGCTGGCAGGAGGGAGCAGAAAAAGTTTGGCAGTGTCTGCCCTGGGTAAACTGTGATGAACCCCAAAGATGCTGTCAATGACCCTGACATGCTCAGCCTTGGATTCTGGGTCCTCCTCGGCAATGTCATGATCCCCACCACAACCCTCCAAGCACCCCGCTTATCTCGTCCCATCTCAGGGCTGACCTGAGCTCATAACACTGACGATTTTGGAAAATCTGATGGTGTTCTCCTCATTTGTATTCTCACATTCATGGTCTTCTCCCATTGGCCTGTGGGTGTCCTTATGGGGGGAGGTGAGGAAGGGGACTGGGAACAACCTCGGGCCTTACAACACAGCAGCACAGAGAGGGTGGGGCGGGAGAATGCGGGAAGCCATGCTGTGCTTCTGGTAGTTAAAACAGGATTTTGCCCAAAGACAGTGTCACCAGCGGGTGGTTGAGAAATAGAATTTACGTTTCCTTTTATCTCCTCCCAGGAGACTATCAGGAGCCTGGTCATCTGCACTGGTTTAGGTTAGAGGTGGTGCCTTGGGGACACAAAGGGAAAGGCAAAAGCCTGTCCTTTGCACCCCAGAGGAATGTGAAGATAAAGAGGAGTACAAAGGCAGAAGGAAAGGCAGATGGAGGATTCCCATTTTCTCTCCCTGTCCCCTGGAGGATAGTTGATGGCAGCTTTGTATCTATCTCTCCTCTCCCTGCTCATGGCTCTAAGCTGCCTCCCTCCACACTCTGGGCAGCTCCCTCGAAGTGAACACTCCAGCAAAATTTTTTTTTGTTGTTTTTGTTTTTCAAGGAAAATTAATTATGGGATTATTATCCCAGTAACTAAAGAATTATTCTCTTTACCAAAGATATATGCAGATGGAAGATGGAGAACCTTGTGCTGGCTGGAGAGGCCTCTGGGATAGGGCAATGGGCTCTCTCCAGGCCTTCCAGTGGCACAGGGCGAGGTGATCCCGTCCATGGCAGATGGAGAACGCAGCACAAGCTCAGCCCGATTCACAGCAGAAGGAAAAGCAGAAGTTGTGCTGGGCTGGAGCCTAGGAGTCAAGCAACCAGACTCCATCAAGTCTAGAAGGCAGACGCCCGTCACCGGAGCTGCGATGGCAGCAGGACCAGCAGCAACCAGGTGGTATCCCTGCAGAGACCAGAGGAGCCAGAAAGTGTCGTAACAAACCTACCCCTATTTCCCAGAACCTCAAGGCTTTATTATCCCAAGAGTACCAACATGGAAGAGAGGGCAGGGGTGCTGGTGAATTTTAGGTGTTGAAGGGATTAAAGAATATCTAAAAACTTGGAAATGCATAATTTGGGGTGTGTCTGTGAGGGCATTTCCAGTGGGCCAAGTGAGGAAGACCTGCCTTCCATGTGGGTGGCACCATCCAACCAGGCCTTTGGTTTCACTCCCAGAGCTGGGGCTCACTCAGACAGAAGTTCAGGGTCTCCAGGACTTAAGCCAGCAGTCCCCTGGGTTCTCATTACTCAAACTCAAAGTGACTTCATCAGTTTCCCAGCTTCTGATTTGGACTGAGCCATGTCACCAGCATCCCAGGGTCTCCAGCCTGTAGGTGGCCCATGATGGGCTTAGCCACCATGGGATTGTGAGCCAATTCCCCGATAATCCCCCCTTCTGTGCCTATCTATACATATCTTCTAGGGACTGTCTCCCTGGAGAGCCCTGACTGATAGGGGGTGGGGTGAAGAGAAGGGAATTACCAGATTAGGCAGAAAGTTATTAATTTTTGTCACCTGGTGAGTGGGGCTCTTGAGGAAGACTTGCATTATTTCTGAAAATCTAAGTGTACCATACATGGTTTTGTTATTTTGAAACAGAGAGTTCCTGAACTTCCTCATGCTGAGAACAGAGGCCAAGAAGGCTGAAATTGACATATTCTCTGTAAGCACAGAGCTGCTAAATCTGTAAGTGCACATCACCTGCATTTGCTCCTGTAAATTATAACTGCTTCTGTAGGACAGCAGAGAAGCAATCTCAATGTTTTCTCCAGTTTGATCAAACTATATTAAATTCACATTCTGCTTCTTCTGTCATTTACCTATTTCTTAATGAAGGTGGGTGGCTGAAGCTGGCCATTCAGGGGTCCAGGCAGGGTCCCTGGCTTGACTGGTGGTAACGAACTCTCTTGTATTGTTTGTGAACTTCACCTCCACTATTGCCCCTGGTAGAAGCATCAGTTTTATCTGTAACTGAGGACGGAAGGCCTATGTTTCCTGGGCTCCAGACACCCGGCTTCTACCTGTGTCCCCTCTGGAATGCTGGGCTTTGTGTCTCATACTTAAATGGACTGACTCCTACCACACCTGCCACTGAGTGACTCCAGCATCACCTGCTGCTGTCCACTCTTCCTTGATGGCCGACCCTTGTAATGACCATATTATTGCTAATAGGGCCCACGCTGGACCGAGTCTTCCCATTATGATCAGTGTTGAGCCTCGTGTTGACCTTAGCGGGTAGGCACAATAATCTCCACATTTCTCACTGGGAAAGTTAAGGCTTAGTTTAACTTGACCCACAAATAGTAAGTGTCAGAGCAGGGCTTTGAACCTGTGTCATCTACAGAGCTTGTAGCTCTTCACCACCACGCAGCTTCCACTGAGCTGCACTGCTGCTCAGCCACACTCACAGACTTGGGCCTGGGGTAGGGGCGCCGTCTTCCCATGCTCCAGGGAGGCAGCTTCCCCAGCAGCAATCTCCTCCAACAGCCTTTATGATACTCCGTGTCCCTGACATTCACAACTCAGATCCCAGATGTCCCCCCTTGCTGGTAGAGCCCGCTCCCTGTGGCAGCTGGTGTGCCCCAAGCATTTGACCTGTGGAGAGCGCATTTGACGTGGGAAGATGATAACACCTTCTAGAGCAACCACCTGAGTGGGACTGAGGCCACCTCACTGGCAGCTTAACGCCATATTCATCTGTGAGTTTCTGCCCAGAGAGGACGTGGCAGAGCTGTGGGTCACCATGATAAGACTCATCCATCCCCTCATCGGCTTGTCCTTTGGTACAGTGGAGGCCAGAAAGCAGAAAACCACAGGTGAAGCCAGGTTTCCTTATGGCATTTAGGTCCTGCCAATCAAAGCCACTCATGTGAGGTGCTGATTCAAGACTAAGCTAGGCTGGACACAGGCAAGGGGCAGGCATTCGCCTTCCTGGAATAGATTTGGCTTTTAAAACTGTTACAGCAATATCCTGAGTCAGGCAGATCTATATGGTATGTAGTCCATACATATTTGTAATTTAAAAAAAGAATAAGTAGTAAAAATAAACAGGTCTTTTAAAGGCTGCCAACAACCTCCCAAGTTCTATTTCAGTCCTGTTAGCTGTTGGCTTTCTTGCTTGCCTTTCAAAGAAGCCAGGTTTGGCATTGCCTTTGACTTAGAACCATCAGAAACTCTGTTAAATTTGCTAAGGATTCCAATTGTTGGAAAAAGAGTGGAAAATAGTAATACAGAAAGACAAGGTAATCAAATGGATTAATGCTGGGCAGGAAAGACTAATAATTGTCCACGGAGTCCCCAGATCACACCAAAGAGGCAAGAACACAAGCTTCCATGTAGCACTTATCCTTAATTTTGCTTGTGTATTTTTATAATGTTCTCTGCACCCCTTGGATCTTAGACTTCTATGACATCTGTGATACACCATTGCAAGTAACAAAGTGCCCTAGAAAAGCTCCTAGGGACAGCGAGTGAAGGAGACTAGGAAATCTTGGTAGAATTTTATCAGTGAGGCAAAGGAAAGCTGATTTATTAAAGATCCAATGAGTTGGCAACGAAACCTCAAGCAAGCCTCCCATGGCCTGCTCCAGTCTCTTCGAACCCTCTTTACAATAGATTTCTTCATAAGAGTTGAAAAAGGTAATAGCAGGGCCCGGTACAGTGGTTGGTGCACGCCTGTAATCCCAGCAGCTCGGGATGCTGAGGCAGAAGGATCACCAGTTCAAAGCCAGCCTCAGCAACTTATCGAGGCACTAAGCAACGCAGACAGGCCCTGTCTCTAAATAAAATATAAGAAAGGCTGAGGGTGTGGCTCAGCGGTTAAGCGCTCCTAGGGTCAATCCCTAGTACCAAACAAACAAACAAAAAAACGCAATAGCAGGCATGTCCAGAGCCAACAGGCTAAGTCTCATGAAATCCTGGAGGGCACCACAAAGCCATGGAGTTAAAGCAGGCAGTGAATTGTGTGTGTGTAAGGGCTTTGGTGTGTCCTGACAGGCAGAGGCTTAGAGGGTGAATGAACAGTGGTATGAATCCCTTCCCCTCTCAGTGCTGGGAATAGAACCTGGGGCTATGTGCTTAGAAACACTCCATCACTGAGCTACACCCCAAGGAAGAAGCTAGTTTAAAAATCCTAAAGGCCAGAAGTGACTGATCTTTGACAGCTCTATACCCACTGCTAAAAATAAAGTCTTAGTTTTGAGTTGGTGCCAACCATTTGGAGGGCAGGGACCTTCCTTCTCTCTGTCTATTTACTTGGTGCTTTCAACAATGCTCCTGGTGAACTGTGGCAGTCAGCCACTTAGTGGGTGTTCCAAGACAACAATGGCCCCCACCTGGTTCTTTCTTTGAGCTAATGGACAAGAGCAAGCTGTATGGCTTCTTAAATAAAACAGCAGCCTCTGTGACCTCCGGCTTCTCAGCCAGCAGCACCAGCTCAATTATGCACTCGGAGCTTAGCTGTGAGGAGCACATCAGCCTTTACTCCAGATTCATCATCCCTCCCACCCCCACAAGTGATAGAAGAGGAAAAGAATCAGACATTTAAATAATCAGAATTTTTAAAAGCATAAAGCAGAACAGATAGTTTTATTTTAGACCTTCAGTGAAAGTGAATTAACGTTTTCCTTAGAAAACATGAACGGAGAATTTCAGATGAATTTGTTTTGCTGCCTGGAGTTAAATTTTGGGTTTTTTTGGCTTTTGTTTTTGTTTTTTAACCTTGACTCTGCAGATTCACCACCACTCCCCCCTTTACTCCAATCCATTGTGGGTCTGATCCTCCACATCTGTTGCTGGATTAGGTAGCCAACGTCCTCAGGAAAGGTGTGGAGCAAGAACGTTGGGACATCCGAATGTCCCTCCTGATCACCTCCTTGACTATGGCCTGTTCTACCATTCCCCATCACCACGTCTCTCCCTGGCCTCCTCAGCACCTGGGGGCTGCTCATTCTGTCCATGGTTTCTCCATCACCTGGGTCTTTGCTTTGAGGTCAGTACCAAGCACTTGGCCTCCCAAGATCCAGCTACATTTTAAAAGCAGGATGCTTATCCAGAGAAATAAAAGGCAACTATCCAGAAATGGATTTAGTTACAAATGTAATGAGTTGATGTGAAAACAAAAGTACAAACATTGTAGAAGGTTCTGAAGTGAAAGGAAAATATGCCCAGTCCCTTTCCACATCCCAGCTCACTGCCAGGGCAAGATGGGACAGGAAGGGCTACTTTTGACCATTTTCTTCCTCCAGACCATAAGGAAGCACTCCCCTAGCTGTAAATAGCATGATCCATCCTCTTTCTTGATTTGTCTCTTTAAATAGTATCTATTGACTTTTCACCATGGAAATTGGGAAGCTGGATCATCTTTCTTTTCTTAAATTTTTGTTTATTATATTTTTATCTTTTGGTCCTTTTATGAGTCAACTGTAGAAATAAGTGAAGACCCACCAAATGTGAAAAGCAAAGGCTATATATTCTGAGCTTGCTATAGCAAGGGAGTCAGCCGCCCACCGTCATCAGGATCTTGGCAGAAACGCAAAGGCAAGCAAGGGAGTGAGAGAACTCTCTAGTGGAAAGAAGGGAAGGCTTTGGCTGTGGTCTGTGGAGGCTGCTGGCCTGGGGAAGCTCTGACTGAGCTGGCTAGAAAGGGGCATCCTATGTGAGTAATTAGTGGTACCTGTTTTGTTTCCTCTGGTTGATGTTAGGTTGGAAGCAGGGACAAAACTTGGGGAAGCTGGTTCATTATCAATCAAGTCCTGGCCATTTGGGGTTGATCTTTGCTGAGGGCATTGTTTAGCTCCTGGATTGTCACTAGAGATAGAAATCCGGCTTCCTGCAGGCCTGACTTACACTAGAAGGCCTCTGCACTGTCCATTATAGAGAACAGGGTGGGTTTCCTGGGCAGGTTGTTGCAGATTGTGGGTCACAGTTCTAGCTGTATGAACAGTATGGACATTGTTTGTGTATTCAGTCCCTCACAACTTGAGCCCTATAAATAACAGAATTAAACTTCTGCGTCTTGATCTTTCAATGGTAAACTGTATTTCTCCCCATTCTGTACCATTCCCACTATCCCCATCCAATCTCCCTCTCCTACCTCCTGGTTTTTGCTACTTTCACCATTACTTTTATAATATAAAGATTCCTAACGTCTCTATGCCTTTTCAGTAAGTACAAATATCCTGTGATATTTGAAATTCAAGAGCCAATAAGCCACATTAACAATATCAGAATGAGATAAAATAAAATAAAGGATGATAATAAAATTAAGAAATATAAATATTACTACTTGAAAAAGTAAGTGGGATTTTATCCACAGAGAAGGAGCAGTGATTCCTATAAGCCTATACCACTAGAAACATAAAATTTAAAGCCTCAATATAAAATTGAATCTTTTATTATACTTCCATTTTTTTTTCCCAAAGGGATGCCTGTCAGGTAAACTTTCTTGGTCTTGAAATGTCTGAAAATGTCATTTCTTCAACCCACATTTGATTGACAATCTGACTGGATACTTATTTCTAGCTTCAAGGTTTAAGGCTAGGGGGCTACTGCACTCTTGACCTCTACTATCCAGTATTATAGATAAAATCATCTGGAACCAAATTGATTTTTTGAATATATAAATAATTTGCTTGTTTCTTTCTAGAAGACTTCAGGATCATCTCTTTGTCCTCATTGTTCTGGAGTTTCAGGAGGATCTGTGCTATAGACTGAGATCCACCCCCTCCCCCCAAAATTCATGTGTTGATGTCCTACTTGCAATGAGAGTGTTTGGACATGGGCCTTTGGGAGGATGGTGAGATATATTCTCTTATGAGAAGGCTTACTTCCCCTCTCTGCTCTCTGCCCTGTGAAGATCCAAGAAGGCATTCATCTGTGAACAGGAGTCCAAGAATCTGTCCACTCTGACATCCTGATCTCAGACTTCGACCTCCAGAACTATGGGAAATAAAGATTCTCTATTTAAGTCATCCAGTCTGTGGCACTGCTACAGCAGCTGGTGCTGATTAAGACAGTGTCTAAGGAATCACTTTGGATGGAGACCTGAAATCCTCCTGCCAGATATTCTGCTTGTGACTGGGGGGTTGGCTCTCTCGGGGCTGTTAAAATCACCTCCCTTCAGACCAGCAGATACTGTAGGATTGTCTTCTGACTCCACGCTTTGACTCTGCAGTTGCTATTTTAAGTAACTCCTTGAGGGAAGCATGTTATAGCAGAAAGAGAACCAGATTTAGAGTTATGGAAGCCCCAGCTGTCCTTCCTCCCCGACCCATTTTGGGCTACCTGCTCCCACAGGAGCCCTCCCTAGGCATGTCTTCAGTCCTCCCAGCTACTCCGGGGCATAGCAGAGAGTGAAGATGACTACACCAGGGTTTCTGCCTCCTCTCCATTCCCAACCCCCAATGTCAGGACTGAGAAGAGAGAAGAGTCTGTGGTTATCTGCATGGATGGAGATATCCAACCAGTTATGCTTCCCTCCTGCCTTCTCCTTGTGTGACCTTGGGGGAAAGGTCAACACCACTTTTTTTTTTTCCTGTACTGGGGATACTGGGAATTGAACCCAGGGTATTCTACCACTGACCCACATCCCCAGCTCTTTTTATTTTATATTTTGATACAGGGTCTTCCTAAGTTGCCCAGGCTGGACTTGAACTTGTGATCCTCCTGCCTCAGGTGTGCATTACCACACCCAGATACATAGTATCTTTTAAAACACAACAAATTTTAATATAAAAAATGTTAATTTATCATTTTGTTTCTTTTATGGATCATGCTTTTAGTGTTATATTAATAAACCTTTAATGTTATGGTAACTCTTTTCCTAAAGCAAAGTCACAAAGATTTCCCCCTATGTTTGCTTTTAGAAATTTGTTTTGTTATTTTTGCAGTGCTGGGGCTTCCAGGACCTCGTGTGATGGCAGGTAAGTGCTGTGCCACTGAGCTACATCCCTAGCCATCTTCTGGAAGTTTTGTGCTTTTTCTATTTTTTGGTACTAGGGATTGAACTCAGGGGGCATTTGACCACTGAACCACATCCCCAGCCCTATTTTGTATTTTATTTAGAGACAGGGCCTCACTAAACTGCTGAGGCTGGTTTTGAACTCGCCATTCTCCTGCCTCAGGCTCCAAAACCACTGGGATTACAGGCGTGTGCCACCATGCCCAGCCAGTTTTGTATTTTTAATGTAGGCCCATGAGTCTACGTGTGTGTGTGATAGAGGTAAGGGTCTAAAATTCACTATTTTGTTGCTGGCATTTATATAAACAATTGTGGCATTTGCTGAAAAGAAATTCCATGGAAGTATTTTGAGGCTTTTGTCAAAAATCAACTGACCATAAACACCATAATAGTAAAGGTTTATTTTCACTGATTGATTTATTCACCTTTACAGAAATGCTACACAGTCTTAATCAATGTGACTTTAGGGTAACTTTTGATATAGTGTAGAATAAGTCCTTCAACATTGTTTTTCTTTGTCAAAATGTTTGTTTTGTGATGGAGTATATGAGAATACTCTCATTTCAACTTGCTTTTAAAATATTGATCGAACTCCAGTATAATCAGATTCCAGCATGGGTTAATTTTTCTGACATAGAGTTATTTATGTCTTCGTCCACTAGATCTGTGCTGGGTACTTTCAAGGTGAGCACTGTTTTCAACATGACAAAATCTCAGCCTGTGACCCCAAGGGGGTTCATGGTCTCCTACAAAGATGTGCCTGCCCACAAATAGTGCAGCACTCAGTCTGAGTCCACACAGGTGATGCACACAAGGTGCCAGAGAAGCTCATTCTGCAGGATGAGGCTCAGGAGGCTTTGCCCCAAAGGTGACAGTTGAATGAGGCCTTGAAAAATGGGGAGTTTTTCCAAGATGAGCCATAGAAGCTCCAGCAGAGTAGGAAAGAATGGGGAGAGGCAGCAGGGCCTGATAGCAGACCCGAGAGGAGAAGCTTTAGACAAGAGGTAAGTGAGCAAGGTGCGTGGCACACACCTGTACATCCAGCAACTCACAAGGCCGAGGTGGGAGGGTTGCAAGTTCAAGGCCAACCTGGGCAACTTAGTAAGGGTTTGTCTCAAAAAATTAGAAATTAAAAGGGCTGGGGTTGTAGCTCAGTGGTAGAGCATCCCTGGGTTCAACTCCAACTACTGGAGAGAGAAAGAGGCGATTGAGTGGCAGAATGGGAGGCTGGGAAGCCAGGGCAAGTGCATAACCTCAGGCAGTGTTTGGGGCAGCTGAGGAAAGCAGGGGTCTCAGGAGGTGATGAGGGAGGGGGCCATTTCCATGCTCCATCATTGGACCCATAATCTTTGCTTCTGATCCATTCAATCTAGTTCTGCTATCTAAGAACATCCTCTTCTGGTGGGTTCGGGGTGCAGGGGGAGAGAGAGACAGAGAGAGAGAGTGCAAGCATGCAAGAGAGCATGCAAGTATCCCACGCGAGTCTGCTCCTCCAACCGGAAAAGTGATCTACCCATGTGATTCGCCAATACCATCCTCAGACACTTTTATTACCACTCTGCACCCTTCACTCTCAAATCCTGAGGGGTCTGAGGATGAATGGGGCCATCTTTGGACCAGCAGCTCTGAATGTCCTTCCTTCCTTCTCTCAAAGCTTACTGAGGTTGTTTAATACTTGCCTTTGACCCTAGAGCCTTCCTACCAAACACTGCTGTCAGCCCACATCACCACACGTGCCTTCGCTCTCTCCTTTTTGGTATAGTTGCTCTAATCTGCCTAATGCAGAATGGATCCTAAGTAATATGGGACCCTGGAGGCCACTTCTATCTGGAATGAGACTGGCTCTGTTTATGTTTCAGGATGGGAGGCTTCTGGAACACCCCCAGCATCTCCTCACAGATTCCTACAGAGCTCTGCTGGTAAATAGCCCAAGCCCTGGAGACACTGATCTCCAGTCCAGCCCTGCAGGCATCTCTGAGCACAGACACAGCCTTGAGTTCCTAGAAAAGTACCGACCACCAGATACCTCTAAGCATATAAAGGTGATGTGGGACCTGAACAAAGTAAATGAGGAGAGGAGTCAGGGCAATGCCACTCCCAACCTTCTGTCACCTTTAATTCCCTTGAAGATTTTGAGTCAAGTAAAGAATTTTTGTGACTTAAGGGCTTTTTGAGAGTCAAGAGTTATGATACACATAGTCAACTGGCCACTTCTGACCTCTTTGTACTTGAGTGACATCCTGTAGAGAAGCTGAAAAAAACAAGATCCTCATTTACCTAGCCTCCCTTGCAGTTAGAGGTAGTCATGTGATCAAGTTCTGGCCAATAAGATATGATGGGACAGAGTCCTGCAAAATTCTTTCCTTTACAGATGAAAGAAGAAAGGCATCAGAAGAAGTGTTCTTTAGCTGTTAATTCTTGCCCCTTGTCCACGATTCTGTTGGGAATGCTGTTGCAACATTTGCAACAATAGCAGCCATCCTATAACCATGGTATCTTGAAAAACAAAAATGGAAAACCAATACTTGAAAGATAGGAGAGAAAAAACATATGAAAAGTACCCATTCCTTAATGTCATCACTGAGCTGCTAGTCCAACTCTGCCCTAGATTCCTCCAGACTTCTCATTAGATGAGATAATAGAGTATCTTCATTTCTTAAGCCATGTAACCATGAAAGTTCCAATAATGCAACCACCCAATGAAGCCAATAACTCCAGAGACAGAGTGACAAGACAAGAAAGAGCTTTATTGGCAACAAGTTGGAGGATGGGAAACATTTACGCCAATCTTGTCTTATCAGTGGTCACAGGCACAAAAACTTACATGGGGTTTCTGGGAGTCTAATTTTAGCCAGATCCAGGTGGACACAGGAAGGCTCATGGAGTCTGGCTGTAGTCAGTTCTCTTGATGCGGTTTTAATGCTGTCCCTAAGTCATCAAGTGTCCCAGGCACTCCTGGTTCCTGTGAACCTGACTGGGAGGTATGGAGATCTTTAATGTTTTCCCTCATTCTTCTTTTCAGGCAAGGCCGGCATTGTGGGTTAATTATTTGGGGAGTGAGCAAGACAGAAACAGTGCAAAACAGACCTGAAAGTGTCAGGAACAACCTAACCCATTGATTCACTTTGGTTCCATCCTGGTTACTGGGGGAGTTTAACGGAGACTGACCAGAATGACACACTTTCCCCAGAGCTGAAGATCAGCATTTCAAGAAGGAAGGAAAGATGGAGAGTGAGTGACAGATTCAATACAAAATTAAAGATTTGGGTAAAAGCAAGGGGACAGAAGAGGTGTGAAGCTACAAACGATATCAGGAGAAGAATCCACAGCCAGGAGCAAATTTTGGTCAAGGAGAAGCCGGAAGGCCTGGAAGCAGCACCGTGGAAGTACCAGACAGGGGTCTGCAGTGGAAATGTTGGGTTTTGTTTTTGTTTTTTCTCTGCAGTGCTGGGGATAGAACCCCTGGCCTCTCACCAACGCTGTACCACTGACTACACACCCAGCCTGGAGTTGGGATTTGTCCTGAGGGAGGCTGAAGATAGAACAGAGAAAGCTCATTCATAGAATCGGGATTCTTCATGATTCAAGGGCTTTGGAGGGAAAAGACCCAGCTTCTTTGGGGGTGATGCAGACAAAATGGTGGAGAAGCCCAAGCCCAAGCTGAGCAAGCAAAAGCAGAGCCCAGGAGGAACCTGTTCTTTAACAAGGAAGAGCACCTGGGAGGTGCCATTCGCAGAGTGGGTGACCTGACCGTGTGACCTCCTGAGCTGCAGACCACAGGGTTGAGTCAGAGCCAAGCAGGGGAAACTGAAGAACATAAAAAACATGGCAGGAATGGTGTCATCGAGGGTGGCCTGAGCCTGAGGAGCCTGGCACTGCTGGATCCTCGTGGTTTTGTTTGGATAAGGACAACTGATAGATGCAATAGAACATGTAAAATGCTAGTGTATTCAGCCTACAGCCCGAGGGCAGGGCCAGTCTGCTGAGAGCGACCTGTAGACCTGTATCGTTGGTTCTGGGGCCATAACAGCATGCACACACTGGGGACTTAAGCAACAGAAATTCATTTTCTCCAGAGGCTAGAAGTCCAAGATCAAGGTGTCAGTGGGCGCCAGTTCCTTCTCAGCCTCTCTCCAAGTCATGCTCAAAGCCGCCTTCTCAGTGTGTCCTCTGCAGTCTTTCCTACATGAATGCACAGTCTGTGTCCTTAATCTCCTCCTCTTTTTATAAGGACACCAGTCATGTGGGTTGGGTCCCAGCTACAGGACCTCATTTGACCTTAATTACCTCTGGAAGGGCCCTATCTCCAAATATAGTCATGAGGTAGGACAAAAGATACACAAAGAGGTGGGAAGATAACCCACAGGAAGCACAAGGAAATAAGATTCAGAAGCTCCACATACTTTTCCAGGTCTGTCACTCCCCAAGCCATTCCCTTCCAGGCCTGTTATTCCCAAATTTCCAGAAAATCTGTAACTCTACCTCTGCATTGTTAATTGACCCCCCCACACACACACACCCACACACAATAAATAAAGGAAAGAGAGAGATGGTATCTCGAGGAACCTATAGTACAGGGGACTTTCCAGCATTATCTATTGATCAAATAAGGACACCCATATCAGCCTAAGGATCCTGAGATTGACCAGGGTAAGGCACCCTGGCTTCAACCCCCAGTATCGAAAAAGAAAAGAAGAGCTAGGAACGCCCCACCCCCCAAAAAAAAGTATCTCTCTGCAGATGGCCCTCATTCTCCCTTAAATGTGTACCCACCTTCCTAAATGAACCTCTGTCTATGCCCCTGATTGGCTCATGCTGAAATTCTTTTCTGCCTTGTAAGCCAAGGACCCTTTTGATTCTGAGTAGAGTTCCCCCTTCCCTCTGGGAACTCCTCAGGCCCTTCTTGGGGACAACTCTTCTTCCATGACAGTCACATTCAGGGGTACCGGGAGTTAGGTCTTCAACAGGAACCTGAGTAGAACACAATTCACATAAGTCACACACAATCCACAGCCCTTATTGGCATAGTAACAAATTACCATGACTTAGTGTTTTAAAGTAACACAATTTATTCTCTTACAGTTCTGGAGGTCAGAAATCCAATCAGTTTCACTGGGTCAAAGTCAAGGTGTCAGTAGAGCTGAATTCCTTCTGCTTTCTTTCTATTTCATCAGTCTATTTGCCTGTCCCTGCAAAGAGAAATAATTTTCTCATATTATTTTATTAATGACATCTTTCTTTGTGTGGGGTTGGGGGGAGGGGAGGTGGTGACTGGATCCAACTCAAAGCTTTGTAAATGCTAGGCAAGTGCTCTACCACTGAGTTACATCTCCAGGCCAGTGATTTATTCTCTCTTTTTTCCTAGGATTTCTACTATTTAGATTATGGATATCCTGCACCTATCTTCTAATTATCTTATTTTTTCTCCTTTTCCATCTTTTTTTTTTTTTTACTCTGCTTCCTGGGAAAATTTTCAGCTACTTTTCTAACTCTTCTATTGAAATTTAAAATTTATGTCCTCATATTGTAAATTTCTAACAGGTATTTTTGGCCCAAAGGACTCTCTTTTTATAACATTCTGTTCTTGGTTAATGATTGCAATATCTTACCTCTCTAAGAACATTTGTTAATTTTTTTAAAAGTTTTCTTCTATCCACATTGTTTCTATTTCCTACAAGTTGCATTTTTTCTGTTTATCTTCTTTGGTCTCTGTCTTGTTTGAAGCTTTCCTTGGCAGCCAATAATTCTTAGTTGTCAACCTTTATAAAAGATCTGAGGAATAAAATGTTCTTAGATGGCTTTGGGCAGGTGCCTGAGATCTGTCAACAATTAACTTTAATGTGAAAAGAACTGCTTGGACCACTTAGTGGATAAACCTGATCTTACCTGTGTTTGGGGGTATTTCCTCCTTACCTGGAAAATTCTTCCAGTCTCCTGCCAGGAAGGTGTTGGCCTTGCTGCTATCTTTCTACTATCCCAGAGAAGAAAGAGCAAGAGGATTTGACATTCCGTATGCACTTGTTTCACACTTGTCTACTTAACATAGAAACTATTTTCAAGGAAAAACCTTGACCCTTCTGCTAAGGTGAGGGATTTGTAAGGGATGATCTAGGGATCCTACTGATTTTTAAACAGACTTTCAGGCAAGCCTTTTTTCATTAACAATGTCTTTTTTATTTTCTTTTTTTGTACTGGGGATTGAACCCAGGGGTGATTAACTGCTGAGCCACATCCCCAGCCCCTTTTTGTATTTTATTTAGAGACAGGGTCTTGCAGAGTTGCTTAGGGCCTCACTAAGTTACTGAGGCTGGCCTTGAACTTGCAATTCTACTACCTCAGCCTCCTGAGCCACTGGGGTTACAGGCGTGTGCCACCAGGCCCAGTTTCATTAGCAGTGTCTTTTTAACTTTCCATTTTTAAGGTTCCTGCAGCTGCCAATTTTGGAGTCTTTAGGTCATTTATTCTGTGTTTTATATAAGTTTGGGTTCATATTTTACCCAGTGCCAGCTTAGAATTCAACATTTTTGACCCTGCTAACTTTACCCTTTACTAGCCCATTCTCCAATTTCCAAAATGGTGTTTGCTCTTCCATCTTCTCCTGTGTTCTGTGTTCCTGTGGGTTTGTGTCTTTTTTTTTTTTTTTAGTTCTTTTACTGTAATTTTTGTGAGGCCTTAAGAGGCAGAAAAAATAGAAAAAAATAGATACATTTGTTCCTCATGGTGAACCAGATGGTAAACCAATTTTCTTTCCTCCGCCTCCCTTCAAAAGTGGTTTGATTGTAAAGCACAGTCCCTTTAATTGCACAAACATTTATTGAACAGCTACTATCGGTCAGCCCTGTGTTTGTCACTAAGCAGGGCCACCCAAACACATGGACTTTGAACAAAAATTTGCAGAATTTCATTGAGGCAGCATGAAAGTTATAAAGCAAGATCTTTGAGCTGATTGCCAGGGGTCCCCAGCCTCCTTGGTAGCCCCTGACTTGCCCCATGGTGGCCATGATTGGCATGTCTGGGGCAGCAGGCTATTTCAGGTTCTGGGTTAATAAGGGTCAGACACATTTGATCTAATCCTCATTAGCACTCTGCTCTGACCAAACATTCAAATGAAAAAGAAAAAGAAATAGATTTTGAATTCTTGCTCACTAAAAATATTTTCCATAAATACCACATGAAAGAAAAGGGCAGAAGCAAAGTATATTAAATATAAGTCTATTGAGTCACTCTCATTAGTCACCCCGATTCCTCTTTGTTTCAACCCTATAGATTAAACTGGGTTATTCTTAGCCAACATAATCCATATAATACTAAAGTTCCATCATGTGTAATTAATATAAAACACTGATGATTCGCTTGTTTAAATAGTATATTAAGGTGTCATAAAACAAAAATCTGAAACTAGAGTTAGGGCTGCAGCCCCCAGGCCACTTTCAGAGAGAAGGTATGTTTTATCTGAAGTTTATTTTTGTATGTTTTATTGTATGCCAGGTCCTGTCCTAAGCACTTTACAAATGTCCTGTTGCCTCCGTCAATCTTTGAAACAATGTCATGAGAGACATACCACCAATACTGTCATAATGTAGAAAGTAGCAGGCCCAGAAAGGTTAGGCCACTGTCAAGTTCACACAATGACCTAAGGTCGCAGCAGTCTAACTCCAAAACCTAGAAAGGTCTGGGCCCTGGTGTGCATAACTCTAAGCCAGGAGCTCTCAACTGGGGTCATTTTTGCCCTTTGTCTCCAGGGGACCTTTTCAATGTCTGGAGACAGTTTAGGTTGCCATAGTTTGGGAAGGGGACTCTACTGGCATCTAGTGAATAGATGTCAGGGACAAACATCCTGCAATACCCACAACAAAGAAGCATCTGGCCCCAATGTCGAGAGTGCCAACATGTCCAGAATGCTGGAGCAGGTAATGCTGGCGCACCGGCCCCTGGGGCTCTTCATCCAGTTTTGCAAATCCTTCCTCCAGACATGGTAGAATTTGCATTTCTTGACATTGGTGTGGCCTTGTTTCTTGCTTTTGCGGATGTAATGTCACTTCAAGTGATGTGTGGCACTTCTAGGCAAAAGCTAAAAGCCAGTGCGAGATGGTAAACACAAGGATGAAACGTCCCCAGCCTGTGTCCTTATGTAAGGATAAAGCAGAATGGAGCCCTTCAAATGGCCTGTGACAGATAAGCAACCTGAGCCGCAAATAATCTGTGTGGCTTTAAGCCTCTGAGCTTTGGGGTCATATATCACTTAGACTCCCTTGACTGAGAAGAGGCCATCCTAATTTAAGCATCCATGTCTCTGACTCAGGAATGTGACACAGGTCCTTCTGCTCCATGCCAGGTTCCTCCCTCAGGTGAAAAATTTCCTGTCCCCATATGACGGGGCCTGTCAGGCATCATGGTGCCTGTTAGAGGTTTTGCTTTGCTACTGAGCTGAACACGTCTACATTCCTTGATGGTGGACTTGCTTCCCTTGTACTTCTTGGAAAGCCTCCAACGTGAGTTACCGTGTACTCGTTGCCATGACAACCAGGCAACTCAGACTTTCCAAGTTCATACACACATTTGCTAGTCTTGCTTTACCTCAACGAGTTCTGGTAAGGTTATGATTTTTAACATCCTAATATCTAGGATTACATAAGCTTTAAACTCAACATTAAAAGAGAATAAAATCATGGCATTTGTTCAACATCTCTAGCAATTAGAGAAATGCAAATCAAAACTACACTAAGATATCATTCACTCCAGTCAGAATGTGGCAGCTATCAAGAGTACAAACAACAATAAATGTTGGCGAGGATGTGGGGAAAAGGCACACTCATACATTGCTGGTGGGACTACAAATTGGTGCAGCCAAAGTGGAAAGCAGTGTGGAGAATTCTTGGCAACTTGGAATGGAACCACCATTTGACCCAGCTATCCCTCTCCTCTATTTATACTCAAAGAACTTAAAAACAGCATACTACAGGGACACAGCCATATCAATGTTTATAGCAGCACAATTCACAATAGCTAAATTGTGGAACCAACCCAGATGGCCTTCAGTAGATGGATGGATAGGGAAACTTTGGTATATATACACAATGGAACATTACTCCGCATTAAAAGAGAATAAAATTATGGCATTTGCAGGTAAATGGATGGAGTTGGAGAATATCATGCTAAGTGAAGTAAGCCAATCCGCCAAAACCAAAGGCCAAATGTTTTCTTTGATATGAGGATGCTGACTCATAATGGTGATGGGGGAGCGGGGCGGAGAGGATGAAAGAAACGGAGGAACTTCAGATAGGGCAAAGGGGAGGGAGGGGAAGGGAGGGGACAAAGGGGTAGGAAAGATGGTGGAATGAGTTAGACATCATTACCCTAAGTACATGTATGAAGACACGAATGGTGTGGAAATACATTGTGTACAATCAGTGACTTGAAAAATTGTGCTCTATATGTGTAATATGAAATGAATTGTATTCTGCCATCATGTATAACAAATTAGAATAAATAAATAATTTAATAAAAATAAATAAATAAGTAAATCCCAGGAGGTGTGGGCAGCCTTCCGCCATTGTATTTTATTTTATTCACAGATCTTTGCAATGCTGAAGAAATCTAAATGTTCTGACTTTACAATTTGTAAATCTTACTTCATATGTAAAATTAATTACCTGGAAGTGAATAGAAATTTCATTGGAATTTCGCCTAGTATGGATAGATATGGAATAAGTATGCAAACTGAATAATACAGATTAATAAAGAATCCACATAATAATTTATTGTTTCAACTAATTAAAAAATTGAGTACTCAGTGTAAAACATATCTAGATTACAGAATTGGGGCAAAGTAGATAAACAAGTATTTGTGGAAGCCAGAGGCCACATAAAGTCAGAAAAATAACAAACTATCACTGCTACTTCTGCTTAGAGCGGCCCTCTGAGGTCCTTAAAATGCCAGTCTTCTCCCCCTCACACCCTTGTATAATTTTTTCCCACTGTTCTTCCATTTCAAAATGCCATCCTATCTCTTCTCCTTTCACCCAAATTGAACAAATCCTACTTTAATAAGAAGGTCAAGTTTCTCTTCTTCTATGAAGGCTTCCAAGCTTTCCCACCCTCTTTCTTTGACAGCATTTGTAATTTGGGCCATGTGGTTTAGTCCTGGGTTGTACTTTCTTTCAACAGATTGATCATTTATATCCTGAGTTAGACCCAAAACTATAAAGGCCCTGACCTGAAGGAACTCATGGTCTGACGGGGCTGACAGGTGTAGACACATGTAAACACATTATGATAAATACATAAAAAGGGAAGGCTGAGAGTCATGTGACTTGTCTACATTTTACTATTCTGAGAGTGGTTCTGCTGGTTCAAAGTGGGAAGAACATACAAGGTATGGGGCACACAGGCTAGTTTAGCAGGTAACTATGTCCAGAAGCCAGAAAGCAAGACCTGCCAAGTGATTAGTGCCAAGGGACTATTAGGGATCATCAAAGGTTATTGAAAACATACCAGGGAAGGGAGGTCACAGTAAGGAGGAGCATATTGGGCAAATGACATATAACCCCGTTCCAGTTACTATGGCTGCATAACAAATTACCCCAGAATTTAGTGGCTTCAAGTACTAATTTTGATCATGATTCTACAATGTAGACCTGGCTCAGTAGAGATAGTTGTCTTTGTCTGATCTGCTCAGCATTGTCTGAGAATCTCAAAGGCTCACTTACCTGCATAGCAGTGGATGTTTGGAAGACTCAAACAACTGGGGGTGGAGCAATGGGGGATCCCTGGACTGATCCTCCCAGCATGGAAGTTCCAAGGCAGCCAGGTGTCTGGGCCTTTTTTCTACTGCTACACAGCAAATTTCTGCAAGTTTAGTGATTTAAACAGATTCTGTGGGTCAAGTTTCAGTCATGTGGCTTAATTGGATGTTCCGTAGGGTCTCACGGGGCTGTAATTTAGGTGTTGGCTAAGCTGCACTCTCATCTAGAGACTCAACTGTGGGAAATCTGCTTCTAAGCTGATTCGGCTGTTTGTCAGAGTTCATCTCTTTGTATTGTGAGGCTAAAAGGCTGAGCTTGGGCTGGTTGTCAGCTGGATGTCATCCTCAGCTCCTGCCCACATTCAGAGGGCAGAATATAGACCCCACCTCTCCACATAAAGAGTAATCTATCACATAAGAAGGAAAGCATATGGGAACAGGAGGCTATTGGTGTTATTTTGGAGAAGAAAATCTTCCATTTGTCTTCTGGCCACAGCAATTCATATAATTTCCACATGCCAAATACATTTACTTCCTCTCCCCCAGTCTCAGATTTGCTTATCAAGATATGGCACAAGGCAGATAAATGGGGGGGGGGGGGCGGGAATTTCTAATACAATCCAGAAGAAACCATTTTAAAAACCAGGATTGGTCATCTGAGCTGATGTTGAGATGAGGATTGGTCGATGCTATGCAGAAGTTTGTTAAATCAATGATACTCACGTAAGCATAGTTTATAAGACATAGGGTTGCTTTCTGCTTTGTGTCGTTTTAGTCCCCGATGAGATGATAAACTTTTAGAAAATAGAGACGTTGCATTTGTGTTTTTATTTCCTTGCTTAGTGCTAGTCCCAAGGGAGGGACTCAACTCATTCCTATGAAACTTATGAATTCCTTAATTCCCTCGAGGCCCCAGTGTGCAAATTACTGTCAATCCTTGGAAAGTCTCACTGGAAAAGGTGTCTGTTTACCAACTCTGCTGTCACAACAGCCCTTTGCATCAGGAAGCACAGTGTGACTTTGAGGAGGCAGCTGGGTGTTCAGAGAAATTTCTTTCACTTAAGAATCTATCTCCACAGTGGGTGGAACCGAAAGAGAAGACTCACGTGCAGAGGAGTGTGGCTGTGGTCACAGGACACTGGGAGGGCTCATGGGAAGGTCTGGTCTTGGAAAAGTCTCCTAGGACCTCGCTCCTTCACCTCATCCCCACTGGAAGTAGTCTCTAGTTTGAGGAGTTGAACTGATAAGATGACTTGAAGAACAAGTTCATTTCCTTGTTGTACAGAAATATGTTAAAAGGGATGCATTGATTCTGAGCTGTCTTCTAAATTTTTTTAAATTTTAGAATGAGATTTGTATCAAGAGCTTTGATAGAAAGATTTCCTCATTGTGTCCTTTCTTCCCATTTGCGCTATTTTTTTTTCCAAATCCATTTCTCCTCAGAATCATTGCAAAATACCCTCCTGTGTTTAATCATTGGTTTTCCTTATTTTGGGGGGGGGGTGGATTTCCTCATGGGTGGGGAATTCACCTCAAAAACATACTATCTGGGGTAAGAAGAGAAACTGAAATTTATTCAGATGGAAGTCAGAATGACTTAAAGTTCAAATCTTGATTCTTAAACTTGAAAGTGTCTACAGATCACCTAGGCAGGTTGGTTAAAAAATGCAAATCCCTAAAAAATGCAAATTTCTTACCCTTCCCCAGGTCCTTCAAGGAGAAAGTGTGAATGTATTTATGAAGAGGCTTTGGAATATGCATCCTTAATAAATGCTGAGCTAGAGATGGACATCCCTTTGTCAACAAGTCTTTGTTTGACAAGGCTTTGCTCCATCCTTCAGGATGAGGGTGTGGTTAGGGACTAACTCCATCCGGTCTCCCTCCTCCCAGCCAGCCTTAAGTCTGATGACAGTGGCTGCCCACACTCATGTGGTAAATTTTCTTTTCCCTTCTCTACATGTCAAGTTTGCCTTTGAGAAGAACAGAAAACAAAGGGTAGGATTAATTGATGAGAATCCTTCCTTTTTTAATATCTATGATTCTATTAATTATTTCTACCCACAATTCCCAATTGATCATAGGCTCCTACAAGACTGAATTTTTATCTTAAAACTAAGCTAAGCAGCTACTTATGAGTTCTAATTTCACAAGCTCTGTTCCCTGTGGAAACACTTCTGATTAAGCCCAATTCCCAATTCACATTAAAATGTAGCATTAGGGATTGAAATGAAAACTAAAGAGGATCCCAAAACTGCTCATTTTCTTCCTCCCAGGGTTGACAGCACCATTGTGGTTTTGATAATAACACACATTCCTGACTCATCTTGTTTTCAGGGTAATCTGAGCACTTTAATAGTCTGGGGCTGCCAGCATGGTGGCTCATGCCTGTAATCCCAGTTACTGGGGTGGGGGGGGGGTGAGGCAGAAGGATCACAAACTGGAGACCAGGCTGAGCAACTTAGAGAGACCCTGTCTCAAAATAAAAAATAAAAAGGACTAGGAGCCAGACATGGTGGCACACACCTCTAATCCCAGTGGCTTAGGAGGCTAAGGCAGGAGGATTGCAAATTCAAAGCCAACCTCAGCAATTTAGGAAGTCCCTAAGCAACTTAGTGAGACCCTGTCTCAAAAAGAAAGAAAGTTGTGTGGCTGTACTGCATCTCTGAAAAACACATCTCAGTGTTGAATCAAAATACATTTAAAGGGTTTTGTCACAATTTTAAGAAAGAAAGGAAGGAAGGAAATTAAAAAGGGCTGGGGATGTGGCTCAGTAGTTAAATCTCTCTGGTTTCAATCCCAGGTACCAATAAAAAGGGCTGGGGACATAGTTCAGTGCTAGAGTGTCCCCAAGATCCAATACTGAGTGGGGAAAAAATAATAGTAATAAGCTCAGGGACTGAAAATGCTTTTCACTGCTCCTGTGACCAGCAGCTCCTGCCCCATCCCCTGGAGACCTGGTTACAGCTCCCCAGAAGCCAGGCAGCACTGACTTCAATGTGTCTGTTTCTCAAACACCTGTGGTGACAATATCTCCTTCACTCATTCACTCATTGCACGGACTATCCAAAGGACATGGAGGGAAGACTAGAATAAAAGGCAGGTCTTTGTTTGACAAGCCTTTGCGCCATCCTTGAGGATAGAGTTCTGGTTAGGGTCCTGCTCCCTTTATCATGGGTAATGATGGGGGGCTAATAAAAAAGCTTCAAGAATTTTGTAACTATTTCCATATATTATGTGAATCATTAATACCAGAATGTATGTAAAGCATCAATCCCAGCATTTTGCCCAGTATGAAACTGAGACTCAAAGAGATGCGTTAACTTGACTGATATCATACAGCATGTCTATTGTCCCCTAACCTATGATTCTTTCTGTTATAACAACAAGCAAGCTGAGAGAAGCAGATAACTGGATTATGTTTCCTGTCTTTTTCATTAAAATCTCCCTGGCTATTCAAATGGACAAAATAGTTTTCTTTGGAAATTTTTTCCATCACTTTTGGTAGACAAATCTAGATAGAAAGATATTGATCATTACCAACCATGAAACTTTAGAAAAAATAATTTTTTTATACTGGGGATTGAATTTAGGGGCACTTGACCACTGAGCCACATCCACAGTCCTACTTTGTTGGGTTATTTAGAGACAGGATCTCACTGAGTTGCTTGGCGCCTTGCTTTTGCTGAGGCTGGCTTTGATCCTGTGATCCTCATGCGTTAGCCTCCTAAACCACTGGGATTACAGGCATGCGCCACCACGCCTGGCTGAAACCTCAGAAAAATTTAAGAACCCTTTCAGCTCATCTCTTCCAAGCATTCCCTTCAAGGGTCTGGAATACGAGGCCTAGAGGGTAGGGCTGCTGCTTACCAGGCTACAGTGGAGAGACAGAGACGCTGGAATCCAGGAATTCCAAGTCCTTGGGAACAGTTTCTTCTGCTGTACTGCATCTCTGAAAAACACATCTCAGTGTTGACCCAAAATACATTTAAAGGATCTTGTCACAACTTCCCCTAAGTTCTGTGTATTTGCACCAGCACAGTGTCGTACTTTTATCTGCCACACTTTCATCTTTAGTCCTGATACATGTCTTGGTAGTAGTAGAAATGACATTAAAAGGGAAATGGTATAAAGATCATTTTAAATTTCCCTGAGAATACGGTCTCCATGTGGATCTCCTTTGTCTTATTTCAGAATGCAAGAACTGTCAGCAGATTTCATACTTGATATTGCCATCACGACCAGTTCAAAAGCTGTGCACAATGATGGAAGGGGATGCTGACAATGACAATACTGACTGTCAAGAACAATGTAGAGCACCTGATTGTGGGTAGCTGGGCATGACCCACAAGTATTGCACCCTCAGGAGCTTCTTAAAAATGCAAAATCTTGGGTACACACTAAACCTACTGAATCAAATCTTTGTTTTCCTAAGCTCTCCAGGAGACTTGCATGCCAGTAAAATTGGAGAAGCACAGGTCTACAACATTTTTTCTACTCATCAAGACAATGGGCAGGGTAAGGCTTATGGAGCCGAATGGGAGGCCCAGCAAACTCAGAGTTCTTCCGTTCCTTGCATGGTTCTTGGAGATTCACCTAAGGCTCCGGTTGAACAAGCTGCTGCAATGAGCTCCTGGCAGAGAGATTTTTTTCATTCCAAAATGTGTAGGACAGTTGGTGTGATGAGTTGAGTGACAATGCATACCACACATTTGGTATGCTTAATGAAAGCTATTAATACAAGTGTGAATCACAATTGCTACTCCCATTGACTTCCCATCTCTGGGAAAAATTGTCTGCATTGCACAATTCATTGAACTGGGCAGCCGTTTTCTAACTTCCCTTTTGAGATAATCCTGAGAGTCAGGCCAGTGTTGGCTCCACCAGGAGTCCTGACAGGTTTCAAAAGCAGAATGATTGCCTCTAAAAAGCAAGGTGTGATTTTCTGCTTGCCCATTATGCTGCTTTAGTTCCTCTCTGTCTGAAGCTTCTTTAATCTGCAGGCTTTGGGCTCCACCTTTAAAGTTTTGATTCTTGTTATTGATTCCAAAGTAAATACTGACTAATACAGCGGTAACGTCAACATATTCTTTGAAAGACAATTAATCTTGGTGTCAAATGAAATCAGATGCCAGCAATACACATTGTTGTTACAATTCTATTGTATAATAGGGCTTAGAAGAATTCCTTTCTGCAGGTAGCAACTACCTCATACCAGTTGTTCCTGATGAGAAATGCCATCTATGTTTGGCAAGAAACAAGGAGTATTTAACTTAATAAATCAATAGCTAGTCTCAAAGCAACTGTTGACCTCTGATCACAAATCTGACAGCAAGGAGAGATTATGGTAACCATACCACTGGTAAAATGCAAACCTGTTGGTTAAACATTTGCCAAAAGACCGGCTAGTAACCTCTGATAAAAATGAACCTAATTTGACCATGTGTCCTTGCAATGCACTGCTATATTAGAGAACAAGCTGCCTGACTCAACCCACCCCAGCTCCTGGGAAAGAGACTCCTTTGGGCTGAGTGTTGGCAGATGTCATTCTTTTCTCAGTGCCAATATTCTTCTACAGGCCCTAGGAAGTGGAGCTGTTTTAGTATAGCTAACCCATTTGAAAATCATCAAAAAACCTTTATTCTCAACTTTGCTGCCAATCCTACATAAAGAAAGTGTGCAAGATTTTTTTTCTTTCGTCTATCTCAGTGCCTAATAGAATTTCACAGTCTATACTTAATAGATACTTTAAAATGAATAAAATATTTTCACTGTGCTATAATCATGCATTGTATAATCATCTACTTGACTACCTACTCCTTATACATTGAATTATGTGCCTTATTAGTCTATTACTTTCCATGCTACATCTTATCAAAGAAAAATTTTGTCTTATTCATTATTTTTTCTCTGACATTGGCCCAGAACCTAAGAATTTCAGATCCAACTCAGATCTTTGTTGTTCCTGGGACAGTGGGGTAGCAGATCAAAGTAAGATAAACCTGCTCAGAAATATCTTAGTGACAGATTTAAAAATGTAAATGCAAGGGCTGGATTGTGGCTCAGGGGTAGAGCACTCGCCTAGCACATATGGGCCACTGGATTTGCTCCTCAGCACCACATAAAAATATAATAAATAAAATAAAGGTATTGTGTCCAACTACAACTAAAAAAATTTTAAAATGTAAATGCAATAAGATGTCACCCAATCAAAAGGATAAAATTCAGAATTTCTCAAAAAAGGAAAGTTGGGAAGTTGAATACTTTCGACTACATGATAAGAAGAAAATCAGATTCCAAAGTTTGAAGTGACTCTATGAAAGCTTTTATTAATATTTTCTGTGTTCACTGAAGGAAAATTAGCAGCTGAGAGCATACTAAATAAGAAAATAGCAATGAAGCATTGCACATCTTTAATTAGTACTAATGGTGCTATGTAATTAATTCAATTTACCCTCCCTTCTTCAGTAGAAACATCTCCCTTCCCTGCAGTTTCCACAAGATGCTGTATGTCATCTCCCTTCCCTGCAGTTTCCACAAGATGCTGTATGTCATCTCCCTTCCCTGCAGTTTCCACAAGATGCTGTATGTCCTGATTTGCTGCAAATAAGGTGCCTTCATTTCCTGACAGTGGTTCTTTGCTTTGCAAATGTTTTCTGAGCTGGGGCTGCCCACCCCTGCCCTCCGATTCCCACCTTAGTCTTTTGCAGGAGAATTCCAAGATAATTTTGGTATTTGGGGTAAGTTGGTTTCATCCAGTCAGCCTAGCTCAGGAGACATTTCTCAAGTCCCTTCCCCAAGACCCACGACTGTAGATTTAACTCCATCCCTGCTAGTTTCAAGTTCAGCTACAGAGGGTACATTCTCCTTATCCAGATTTCAGCCAGAGTGGCCTCCAACTTCCAGACTTGTTTCCCTTCAGTATAATGAGCACTATATAAATGTTTTCATTTTCTACCACTAACTCTTATTCTGCAAGTTGTAAATGATCTCAACTCTAATTGCCCATCTTTCATAATATTTCAAGGTGAGCTATTAGTCAGCCACCACCGCTATTCACTATAGCTTACCTAGAATGGGTCAGCTGATGGAAGATGGAATTGCTCTTTTGATTAAGGACTTCAGATAATACACAGTCATGAACAGTGACTATCTTTTTAGTTAAAGAGAATAGCTATGTGCTTCAGAACACAGAGCCATGACCCCATAGTATTATATAATGAAAAAGAAGATGAAATTCCCTTTTCCACCCCAAAATGTATTCAGGAAATATGAGAAAAGCAAGAAAATGACTATGAAGGAAGATAATAGCCAGACTCTTCGGAAGGCTGAGTCCAGATTGAGGACTAAATTGGCCATAATCAGTCTCGTGTGACACAAGTTAGCCCAGGTGTGTGCACTTGGTTTCTTAGTTGTGTGACCTTTCAGCTGCACATGGAAATCTGACCTTTGGTAGGAAAGATGAAACACTCATCTGATATCACTATTTTGGAGAAAAGCCATTCTTTATCTATATCTAAAGAGCAAAACTTAAAACACATTATGACGTGGCCAATGCTGTCACCAGCTATGTGGTGTCTTCGGGGAGTTAGACAAATGTTCCCTTTCCTCCAAGCAGATGCAACCCCTCACCAGGCACTTGGCTACTACTAGCACAGGACTGCATTCCAGTCCCTTTGTCCCCTCAACAGATAGCTTTGAGGGGTGAATAGACTGCACAGCTTTTTGTAAAAACCCTCATCGATGCCCTACTTAAGTTCTTTCAATGGTTTGTTATTGCTCTCAAGGTAAATTTTAGGTTGCATATTTTCGACCCTAAAATAGGCTCTTCTCTGTTCTGGAACTCTTATTAGACAAATGTGAGCCTTGTAAATTCTGGGTTTTGTTGTTGTTTTGCAGGGCTGGGGATTGAACCCCAGGACCTTGCACGTGCTAAGCACACACACTCTGCCACTGAACTATGCCTCCAGCTCCCCTTTCTTTGTTTGAGAATTTTACATTTTTAATCTCTCTCTCTGTGCTGCATTCTGTGCAATTTCTCCAGGTCTGTCATCCAGAGCACTAATTCTTTCATTAGTCATGCCTAATACAATTTTAATACGCCCATCGCTTTGTTATTTCAATCACAGAATTCCTTATTTGCCTGAGTTCTAATTTTAAATTGCTCTGTCTTGTTGTTTGTTTTTTCCTATTCATTGATGATATTTTCCAGCTTGCCTATTTGTTGATTTGTTTTTGATCTTGTAATCTTAGTATTTTTAAAAATAGTGTTTGCCAGGCAGAGGGGCACACACCTATAATCCCAGCAGCTTCGGAGGATCACAAGTTCAAAGCCAGCCTCAGCAACTTAGGGAGGACTTGTCTCAAAATAAAAATATAAAAGAGCTGGGGATGTGGTTCAGTGCTACCTCTAAGTTCAATCCTGAGTATGTCTAAATAAATAAATTTGGTTAATTCAGTATCTAAAATTTTGTGATTCTATCTGCCTCATTTTCATATTTGTTCTCTCTCACTCATGATATCTGATGTGTCTGAAAGTTCACTCACTCCTTCCTTCCTGTGAGCTATGCATTTTCCTTAAGAATTTATTTGAGGGACTTTCTTGAGGCCTAAGAGAGGTTCTATGATATTTATATTTGCTCTGTCAGCTTCCTGAAGGTGTTAGCAGTCTGGGACACTTTAAAACAAGTTTACAGAATGAGGTTTTCTGGACTGATCTGTACTTCTGTTGTGAGTTTGGGCTGCGTGTCCACAGTGGCCTTTTTATTTCATCATGGCTTCTCTGTGCCAGGGGTTTAACTGCTCTTATCTACTCAAGATCCCAGAACACTTCCCTGGGGATCGAGGTTGTTTTTTTTTTTTTTTTTTTCCTGGTTCATCCCTAGACATTAAGGGTGTGGCCCTTGAGCATCCTAACTATATGTTGAAGATCTCCTATTAGACTCCTTACTTGAGCTAGCTCGGGGCTCTATCTTTTGTGCCCCTCTCCCAAGGCCTTGATGACTAAAGTTCAAGTTCTGAAAATACCCTCAATGGAGAGGCACCCTTAATGTTCTTATGTTCCGAGCTTTCTACCTTGAGATTTTGGTCTAATAATTCTTTACTTTCATATCTATTCTTTCTCTTATCTGTCTTCTCCTCTCCTTTTCTTTCTTTCTTTGTTTCTTTCTTCCTCCAGTGCTGGAGATTGAACCCAGGGGTGCTCCTCCACTGAGCTAAATCCCCAGCCCTTTTTATTTTTTATTTGGAGGCAGGGTCCTCCTGAGTTGCCCAGGCTGGCTTTGAGCTTGCGGTCCTCCTGCCTCAGTCTCCCAGTAGCTGGGGTGCCCCATCATGCCTGGCTATCGTGTCAGCTCTTAAAGGCTTTCAAGAAGTGGTTTTGTTTTGTTTTTAAGTACATGTTTGATCCAGGCTTTTTAAAATGGCTTTCAGCAGGAAGGCCTGTGAGCACCGCTAGCTGGCTTCAGCCCGGGCAGCTAAACTCTAATCAGGGTTTGACCTTGGGCAACTTACTTACCCTCTGCTTAGTTTGTTCTTCTATAAAATGGAAACAGGAATGATGACTAGTTCAAAGAACCAGTGTGAAACATACACAAAAGAACAGAAGTAAAGGGCTTGGAACAACACCTGGCCCCCAGTAGGTGCTTACTGAGGGCCAAGCCCACTTTCAACCTGCAATTAGCCCCCTCACGACTGCCAGCTGCTCTTGCTTCTCACTCCACCTCTCCTCCTGGCTTTTGGTCACAGCTGAAAGTAAGAAGTGATTTCTGTATCTGACATGGAGCTGCTGTCTCCCCATTGGACTGCCCTCTCTAGTAAGCAGGGGTCATGTCTGACCTATCAACTCCAGTCCATGTTAGGAACTTACCAAACATTTGTTGAACGAAAAAAAATATGTATTTCTACATTTTTAAGGGACTACAAGCAGCACGTGGACTCTTTTGGTGAGAAGTCTTAATAGATAACTCCAAAGCACAGAAGTGGAAATTTAGCTAGGTGTAAAGATACCTTTGTTTGTTTTTGTTTGTTTCCTTTTCTGTAAAACGGGGACTATAATAGTACCTACCTGTGGGTTTGTAGTAAAGATTGAATAAGGGGCTGGGGATGTGGCTCAAGCGAGATGTGGCCCGGGTTCGATCCTCAGCACCACATACAAAGATGTTGTGTCCGCTGAAAACTAAGAAATAAATATCAAAAAAAAAAAAAAAAAAAAAAAGATTGAATAAGAACAGGCTTACAAAGGACTTAGTACAGTGCTCAGTATGTGGTAAGAACTCCACAAATGCTCTATTTCTGCTTTTTTTTTTTGGGGGGGGGTCCACTTTCAGAATGCAAAAGCCAAAACCAAATAGGGGTAAGGGACCATCTAGAAAGGCAAAGTATGTCAGTGTTTTAGCTTTTCTTATTTTGGAAACTGTATGACCTGGTGCTTAGATGTAAACCAGTAAAAGCCACCTCACTATCACGGTTTTCATTCTGCAGGGTGTTACTTTAGCTCTTAACTGGAGCCCATGTACACAGAGTTACAGGAAGAGCGTGGGGCTCCTCATGTCCCACCAGGTTTTGCCATTTGATTTATATTTAGTAAAATGGATTGTAAACATTTATAAAAGTCACCAGAACAAAGGAATGAATTGTTCTGAGGATTACCAGGAAAGGAATCTGTCTCTTAGGCTGGGAATATTTGCAACCAGGAATCTGGGGAATGAGATCCAAGTTACTCTAAGTGCGGGTTGGAAATTCTGTGGCTGTCTTGTGCATAAGCCTCTGGAAAGCCTTACACTCTTGGTTGATTGTCACTCATGCTGACCTTGTTTGTTATAAGTTCAAATGTCGCCATCACTGTGTATTACCACCTGTCACTGTGGATTGGACATCAGGGTGCCTAGTGCAGGCTGTTATGGAAGTGAGTCTGGTCCTCGGGTGCATTTCAGGCCAGCATTTCTATCTCATGTCTAAAGCCAGGAGGAGGAACAATGGGATAAAATGGGTAATACTCCCCTACATTGAGGTTGGATGTGAAGGTTAGGTGAATGGAAATACACTGCAACAAAACCAAAAAATAAATGAAAACACATTTTATTTCTACTGGAACAATGCTCCTGTGCACTGTCAGCCAGCCTGTGGCAGCCACAGTAACTGCCAATGTGCTGTCAATCACAGCTGAAGGGAGGAGAAACATGCATCTGTTTATTTGCATACTTTAAAAAATGCTGATTTAAATGGAAGGATCATCATATTCAAGCCACATGAGAACTAAGTGTCCTGAAAATTAATGGAGGAAAGCATTTTTCACTCTGACTGCCCATCAGAATCACCTGGGGAATTTAAAAACGCTTGGATGCCCAGGCCTGAACCCTAATGGAATTAAATCAGCATTCTAGAGGTAGGGTCTGATGTGGGTATGTTTTTGTTTTTCCAGGTTCTTGTGACATGCTGCCAAGTCTGAGAACTGCCAACCGTTGATCTAGCCTCTTGTTATTGTGGAATATATCTTAATAGCACCTGGGTTTGGCAAAGTGTGTTTCTGTGTGTATGTTACTGGGGATTTTGCCCAAGGGTACTCTACCACTGAGTTACATTCCCAGCCAAATAAATAAATAAGTACACACACACAAACACAGACATTTTTTTTTTTTCTCCAAGATGGGGTATTGCTAAGTAGCCAGTCCTCCTGCCTTAGTCTCCTAAGTCCCTGGAATTACAGATATGCACCACTGTGCCCAGCTGACAAAGTATATTTCTAGCTGATGGTAGGAGAGGTGTTACTATCCTCAGTTTACAGATGGGAAAACCAAGACCCCCAAAATGAAGATTTATTTAAAGTTTAGATTAATAGACACCTTTGGTTAATAGACACCTTTGAAAAGAACACATCTCCTTTCCTTGGTCTTATATAAAGGACACCTAAAGCTGGACATAGGGGCACACACCTATCATCTCAGCTACCTGGGAGAACAGGGCAGGAGAATTGCAAATTTGAGGCCAGCCTGGGCAATTTAGTGAGACTCTGTCTCAAAAGATTTTTCTTTTTTTTTTTTTTTAAAGAGGCTGGAGATGTGGTTCAGGTTCAGTGTTAGAGTCCTTGCCTAGCGTTCATGAAGTCCCAGGTTGAAACCCTGGTATCACAATAAATAAATAGCCCTTAAATCTTACATTCTTAGAATAGGAAAAGACTTCAACTGAAATGAGGCAGCTGGGAATCAGAGAATAAGGATTTCGTGACTGGGTGCAGGGGGTGTCTCCGGGGTCTCTGTCTCTTAGACTGTGGGAAGACTGAGGAGCTGGGGCAGGCAGAAACCAAAGGGGACAGAGGCCAAGTCTGGATCCTGGGCTGTGAGGGGGCCCGGGAACTCAAGGGGGAGCTGGAATTTCCTTTTATTGTGATCACGGGACCTTAGGTAGGGAAGCCGTGATGGTGGGGGTTGGGGGTCTGGATGACAGATCCACATCAATTAGGGAAGAGCCATCCTATCGAGGAACCCAAAGGACAATAAGAATCATATCCTGAGTAGACAAACCCAGGCTTGGAGAACGGGAGAGCTCTCAGCACTGAAATGGTCTTGGTGGGATTGTACCCACGGTGGTTCCCACCCTCTAACACCTACTGCCTCAGTGCTGAACATGGTCACTGCTGTGTGGACACAGAGACCAGAACACCTCATGGTGAGGGCCTCACAGAGGCAGCATTGATACACACTTGCCTGGACCCTACTCTTGGCTGTGTGGCTTACCTTCTCTGGGCCTCAGTATCTTATCTAAAAAAAAAATACCAACTCAATAGTGTAATTGAGGCTGCCATTATTTGATTAAAAAAATATTAAATTACCATGCATAGATTTTTGTATTTGGTCTTTAGATAAATAAAAATATTTACAAAAAAATAAAAAAAAAACAAAATGAATTTTCTTTAATTATGTATTCATTATCAGGAATCCTTAATAGAATGTGTAGATGACTAATTGGAATTATGACCCTTAAGAGTACTTTCCAAATTGTCAATATAAAGAATACTGTCTTCAGTATAATTGCTAATTGTGATATCTTTACTGAGTTCTCATTTTGAGAAAACTAATATTCTAAATAAATTATATGATGTCTCTCTGCTTATTTCAATATTTAATTAACCAGAAGGTCAAATTTGGGAGCTGTGCTGAAGAATTTATAATTGCAAATGTAGTCTCATGTTTTAAATAGTGAAGAATGGGAGTGGAAGAAAGAAATGGAATCAGAGCTGGAATTCTGGTCATTTCCTGGGAAGGCTCATTGTGTATTATGTCTTTGTGACTGCAGGGGTTTTTTTTTCTGTTGTTTTGTTTTGTGTGTGTGTGTTTCTTAAATTATGATTCAGGACCTTGTAGCTACTAAATTTTAGAAGTGAAAACCAAAGCCCATAAATTTCACGCATAATTGGGGAAAAAAGTACATTCGATTGGTTTTTTAAACAAAACTGATAACGACATTATAAAATTTTATATTATTTTACTACCTCAAAACCCACTTTACAAACATGAGCTAATTAATCTTAGAAACTACCCCTACATGACATTATTATGATGATCTTTATTCCCTGCAGGGAGAATGGGAGATAACGTAATTAAATTATATATTTAATCAGGATCCAAGAGTCTTGGATATTAGTCTTCAATTTTAACTAATCATTGGACCATCATTTGGGTTAAAAAAAAAAAAAAAAGGAAAGAAAGAAGGAAAACTATTGGATGACCTTTTTTTTTTTTGGCCAATTATTCATTTCAGAACAGTCTGGTCATAAAAAGAATTCTAGCATTTTCTTCTCTTAATAAAACACTGTTGTCATGGAAATGTTTCAGTTCCCTCTGTCCTCCCTCCGGTTGCCTGCATCAGAACAGGCCATACACAAGCAGATTAGCTGAGGCCCAGGGAAGTCTTTGATGGCGGGAGTAAAGTTTCTAACAGGCTCAATTACAGCCTTGCCAAAGTCCACTCCCCAGGAAAGGGAAGACAGAGTGAAAGGACTCTCCTGAGCCTCACTGTGCTCCCGGACAATGGCTGCTGCTCCCAACTGGCTTAGAGCTTTCCCTCCTTCCAAAACACATACACTAAGTCCATTGTGGCTTATTGTGCCAAAGTCTTATTTATCTTGATCAGCTAATAGAAATGAAGTCCCACTTACTAAGAATGAAAACCATGGTATCTCTCAGAGTCTGCTTCCCTCCAACACTGGGAGCTGACTGTGTCCCGCCCCCCCCCCGCCCCCCCCCCCCCCCCCCCCCCCCCCGGCAGTTCAGGTCTGTTGCTTGCCTCTTATTTAATCAAATGATTTTGTTAACTGATACAGCCATTCATTTCATTCTGGCTGGGGGACCTGCCTGATGTATGATTTATAGTCACACTAGAAACATGCTCCTTAATTCCCTCAATAGAGGAGCTCCGCATCACATTCCAGGAATTTGTTTAAACCCAGTGGGGTGTAAAAGCAATTACAAAATTCGGCTTGGAGCAGGAATGTTTTATATCCTCTGCGAATCAGAAAAGGGGGATTGAAGGGTCTATCTTACCGGGTGCCTGGACCCAGGCTTCTTCCGCATGCTGTTGTTTAATTTCATTTTGATGTGGCGTTCTTCCCAGATCCTAGCTCTGTGTGGTTGGTTTCTTTTTTGCAAAACTAGAAAACCCAAGAAATGAGTTTTGTTTGGGATTTCCAAAACTACCCTGGAAGTGGATGCCATCCTGGGAGTGAGTGTGGAAATTGCAAGATGGGCTTTGAGACTAGGAGTCTAGAAAAATCCATCAGCTGCTCCCCGAATTTTCCTACTATTTGGGGAGGAAAGATGTATGTTGGTGCTGGCTCACGGGCACGCGTGCACTTATAGCTGGTTTAGAGGTCCAGGAGTGAAGGATGAAAGGGACAGTATTTATTGAGAGAGAGAGAAAGGGAGGGAGGGAGGAAGAGAGGGAAGGATGGATGGTTTGTTTAAACCAGGGGCATTAATAACATGATAAATCATTCATATAGTTCCTTTGATAATGCTGGAGTTGAAGGACAAGAACAAAGAGCTCGTCATACTAGGTCAGACTGCTGGCAAATACGCCAGTGTTCTGACAGCAGCACAAGTGGCCATGTCATGGAACACCACAATCATGCCTGTGGTGTCCACCTCAAGAGGTGAAAAGGCTGGAAGTGAAATTCCCAACACACTAAGGGACTCAGTCGGTGTCCTCCCTAATGACAAATGCTGAGAACTCTCACCAAATCTGTTGCCTGCTGACTTAACTAAACATTTCCTTGACTTTATTTTATTCTGAGGTTCTATAACTCCTGGTGCTAACTTTCATAACCTTCTGTCTACAGTGTAAAATCTAAAAAATTTTAAGCTTCAGAGGTGGTTCTCCAACTTTGGTGTTCAGGAATTTAATGACCAGACTAAACTTGTTGCTCATGTGTATGGATGATTTTTATAAGCTCTTAAAAATTTAAGCTGATCTTCTATTTTTTCCAGGCTGCAGACTTTTGTCAGTGCTGGGGATGGAACCTAGGTCCCACACATGCTGGGCAAGTGCTCTCTCACTATATACCCCTAGTCTTAGATTCACCTTTTTTCAAGGGTTAGCCTTACGGAAAAACACATCTATATCAAGCTTTTACACAATGTAGCTATCAGATTTGGGGGAATGTGGTTGAGTGTGCATTATTAAGCACATCCTAAAATCTACTGAGTATCTGGAGTTTATAAACACAGTTTAGCCTTCAGCAGTACTGACTAATTCATTCACATAGCAGCCTGGGATGGTGAAGAAGGGTTTGGCTTATGTGAATGTTCTCATTTTCTTTGCTGCGATGGGAAATGCATCCTGGAGGAAAGATCAACATGAGAGAGACATTTTTCTCTTCCAAATGAGCATATTTGAGTCATACAAGAGGTATTTGTCCTGCAGGGCCTTGTATCAACTGAGAAAGGAGGTGGGGGTGGGTGAGGCATGATGCCCTGAAGCAGGACAAGGACGACAGAGATCTTCAGGCCTGTTTGGCTGCAACACTGTTTGGGGCAATGCCATTTGGAACCTCCTTATCATCGTTTTGGAAATTAGATTACAATTCCATAGTGGCATTTGTCTGTATTAGTTTCTGATGGAACATCTATTCATTGAATAACTATCTAAGAGGTATTACCAAGTACGAGGCAAAGGCTCCAAGCTGGGGCTATAGTAGGAAACACACATGACCCACAGAGTCCCTGTCCTCCTTATGCTTCTAAGACAGAATGCCAAGGACTAGGTAATTTATAAATCATAGAAACTTATTTGACTCATGGGCTGGAAGCTGGGAGGGGCCCCCTCTGGTGAGGGCCTTCTTGCTGTGTCATAGCATGGCAGAAGTCATCACATGGAAGAGGGGACAAATCACTGTCACAACAACATTTATCTGTTTGTCACCTCTTAAAGCTCCCTCCTCTCCACACTCTTGCATCGGCAACTTAGTTTCCAACATACAAACTTTGGGGGACATGTTCAAATCTTTGAGCATTCCAAGGATAAAAGTTGATGTTTCAGTCAAAAAACAGAACTCATTTTAACTCCACCCACCGCACTCTCTTTTTCAACAACTAAGTTTAACAACTTAGTTCTCCTCACCCAACATCTCTGATGCCAGCCGTTCATGGTTTTTCTTTTAACTTTTTGGTCACTCCTTTTCACTTTCCTTCATGAGGCATCTTCCAACCTGATTTCCCTGTCAAGCATCTCAAACATTCAAACTCATCCCATCCAGAGTTGCCCTGTCATTCACCATGCCACCCTCAGACCGCTGCTGCTAGCCCACTCCTCCTTCCAGGTTCTCTCTCTCTCTAGAATGGCATAATGGTCTGCTCGGTCAGCCACCCAGAAAATTGGGAGCCATCTTCAACAATCCCTTTTCCTCTACTCTCAGAACCTGTTTTCTGTTCTTATCACTCAGATCACCTTTCAGATAGATCCTCATTTTTCTGCTCTCACTACCACTATCTCGGTTCAAATTCCTCACCTGGGTTACTACAATGACCTGTGGATTACTGTGTTGTTTGGCTTCCCACTGCAGTGACAGAGTGCCTGAGAAAGTGACTTAGAAGGAGAAAAGGCTGATTCTGGCTCATGGTTTCAGTCCATAACCTGCTGGCTCCCTTGTTTCTGGGCCTGTTGTGAGGTAGAACATCATTGCAGGAAGCCTGTGGTAGAACAAAACTTCTCACTCATGGTGGCCTTCAAGGGCATGCCCCAGTGACCTAACTGCCTTCTCCCAGTAGTACCACAGGTTGGTGACCAAGCCTTCAACACATGGCCTTGGAGGAACACTTAAAATTTAAACCATAAGCCAGGTGGAGGGCACACACCCAGAATTCCAATTGCTCAGAGGTAGAGGTGGGAGGATCACAAGTTCGAGGCCAGCCTCCCAGTGAAACTGTCTCAAAATAAAAGATAAAAAAAGGCTAGGGTGTAGCTCAGTAGTAGATCACCTCTCATTTCAAGCCCCGGTACTAAAAAGAAGAAAAATTCAGATCATAACAATTACTCTGTGGTCAAAGTATCCTTTCTTTCTTCCTTCTTTCCTCCTTCCCTTCTTTCTCTCTCCCCCTCCCCCTCCCTCCCCTTGGTGGTGTTGGGAATCTAACTCAGGGATTTGCTCATGCCAAGCATATGCTCCACCACTGAGCTCCACCCCAGCCAGAGTAGTCTTCCTAAAATGCACACTGGATCCTATCGTCTGATATTGTCTTCTTAGGTGGGTCATTCCCATATGCAGCAAAGATGGCCCTAGTAACTTTAGATTTACCACCTCTTGCATTGTCTTAGAATCCCTCATGGAAAACCAAGCCATTTAAACCATAATTTCAGAAAAATCCAGCATGTAGTTCCTGTTGACCCTTTTGGGTTATATGACCATTCCCGAGCCAATCACTGTGTCTGGGGCTCTGGAACTCTGACTGACCAAGCTTGGGCTAGGTGTTTATCTTCGGTGGATAGAGTTAGCCCCATCTAAATTGGATGGAGAATGAGGTTGGGTTGATACCCTCTCAGTAAAGAGGGACTTAGTTTGAGAAGGAAAAATGGAGAAGGCTGAGCAAGAGTAGCAGATTTGCTTTAAATCTTTTACTTTTTTCTTGAATGATTTATCAACATTTCTGCCTTATAGTTCCTTCATGTAGCTTCTCACTCAGACTTCATGTCTCTGATCATGTTGTGGGTACTGTCTGGAGTATATCATGGGGATGGAAGAGTGGAGGGAGATGATGTGTTCAACTGAGAGCCTGCTGAATTTGGGCTGTCCAGGAGTGATTATGTGGTCTGTTGGATATTTATAGACACACAGAGAGGCTCAGAACAGAGGTCTGGGACAGAGATGGATATCTCGAGAGAAGATTATAGGAGACATCATAAAAGATGGAAAGAGAAAAGGGCCTAGCAATGAGGTCCTTTGAACTCATAGGCTGTAATGGAAACTGCATAGGAGAAGCCTGAAAGTTAATAAGGGAAACCAGGCAACTGCGGTGTCAGAGAGCCCAGGAAATATAGCAGAAAGTTTCCAAAGAAAGAAAGATCTCTGTGGTGGATGCCATTATAAAAAAAAAAAGATCAAAGAAGTATCCACCTGCTTAAGTGACATGCATGTCTTTATTGAAGTTAATGAAAGAAATGTCAGTGGTGTGTTGGGGTGAGAACTGCATGGGAGGAGTAAGGGCATGAGTGGTGGTGAGACCGTGGAGACAGCATGTGGAGACACTGCACTGTGCAGAGAGGGGACATCAGGTGGTAATTAGAAGGGAATTTGGAGTCCAAGGAGGCCTTTAGCTTTCTTTCTTTTTTTCTTGTTGGAAGGCAATTTAAACATTGATGGAAAGGGCCCAGAGGGTAAGAAAGGGGATAACTGGAGGGAAGGGAGTCCAGGCTTCCCAGCAATGGCCTGTATCTAATAGTAGAAGGAGCAGTTGGTCAGGGGTGTGGATGAAGACGGGCAGCCTGTTGGATTCTGTTTTCTCCTAGAACTGGGAAGCAAAATTGCCACTGAGAGTAAGAAGGAAGGAGGCCAGGAATAGGAGGGTCTGGTTGAGGCTGGTGACTGAATTCCCTGTGGGTGGAAACGGCTGGGTTCTTCTCTTTGCCTTAATAATTCTCAGCTACTCAGACTGAGGCTTGGATAAGCAGAAACAGCAAAGGACAGAGGGAAAAGTGGGTCAGGAGTCAATTATCAGAGAGGAACTGAAATGTTGAGGCTGTGGAATTTCAGCTAGATAAGGAGAGGGATGGAGTTAAGACCAAGAGGTCAGAGTTGGGTGGGGGCAGTGCTCTTGATGGTGTCAAAGAGCATGTGGGACCTGGTTGCAGTATGAGGAGCTGATGATCATAGGCACACTATTTGAATCACTGAATCTGGAGGTGGAACAGGTTGGAGTATTGTCTAGAATATGTGGAGAGAAGAGGAAGTCCTTAGAAATAAAGATGTCGAGGACCTGAGAAGTCAGGGGGCTGGGCGGTGGGCCACGTCTTAGTATATGTTCATTATATTCCAGGAGTTGGGGTGGACAGAATCATGGTGAAACAGGTACCATTCTTGGCTCAGTTCATGCATGTGGGAAGGAGGAGGATCTGTGGGTGGCAGTATGAAGGGCAACGGGCAGATCACAGGGTGCCAAAGAAGTGCTTTACAGTATTAAATGCAAGCTTTAATGAGAAATTTAAAATTGAAGGAAGAAAATGTATTTTTAATGTGCTGCAGTTCTAACAGAGTAATCAATGCTATAAAATAACAGAAGATTTCTGAGTTTTTAAAAAGGACTTGAGTTTATAAGATTATGAGAAATTTCCATTATCCTAAAAGCAGAGGGGATTTGTTTGCTCCATATTAACTGGAGGTGAGGCCTCACAGAACAGATCCAGAGGACCATGCAGAGTAAGTGGCCGTTAGCTAGCAGGGCTGGCAGGAATTACCTCAAAAGGTAACAAGGCCATTTCTTGGGCACTGTTTAAACCATGAGAAATTATGATTCCTCTAGCTTGGGTTTAGGAGAAAGGGAAAAAGAGGAGAAAAATCAGAGGTTTTTTTTTTTGTTGTTGTTGTTTGGTTTCATTTGTTTATTTTGTTTTTTGTTAATTTTTTTTTTTTTTTAAATCCATGACAGCAGTTGGTCTTAAAGTCTTTGTGCTGAACAGTCAGGAGTCTCCAGAGAATCTGAGTTTTCTTAGCCATTTCTTTCCATGCCCAGAAATTTGGCTTTCATTTGAATGCTTTTTGCCAGTCTTTGCAAATGCTAAGATAGGGTAGGTGGCTTGCATGTACAAGACTCAATGGAGTCAAAGTAGTTCTGTTTGTCCCAAAGTGCTTCTGAGGTCATTAGTTCTTTCCAATAAGCAACACTGCCATTCCCCAGCAGCTCTCCATTACAGCCGGCCCCAGGGAGTGTCAGGGCATTCACACCAGGAAACAGAGGCTGGGCGGTCTTGGTGGGAAACAGAACACCGAAAGCTGCTTGATCCTAGTACAGAAGGGAGTCTTGGCTCCTGATGTGTTTATCTCCCTTTCAATTCAGGATTCACACACTGAGCCCCTGCTTGGTTCCTTGAGTCTAGACTTCAGATTCCCTTAAACATTTAGGTGGGGGAGGAGTAAATGGGGAGTGGTAGGTCAAAGGGTATGAAACAGTGAATTATGTACAATGAATAAGTGAAAAGATCGAATGTACAACACGAGGGCTATCATTAATAATAGCCTATGGTATGCAGAATTTTGCTACCTGAGCTACTCTTGCTACAGGGAAAAAATAGGTAATTACATGTCACGATGGATATGTTAATTTGCTTCACTATAGAAACCATTTTATTGTGTATATCCATCTTCTAACATCATGTTATATAACTTAAATATGCATGATAAAATTTAATTTTAAAAAAATCTAGTAGGTGAAATGGAAAAAACAGGAGCCCATTATCGTATAATCTCCCCAATTAATTCAAAACATTGCTATGGATAAGAAATTTTAAGAAATGTTGATAGCTGCTTACATCTGATACCCCAAGAGAAGAAGGCTCATAATCTCTCTTACATATTCTGTGTAGAATTTTCAAGTCTAGACAAAGGAAGTCATCTTTCTTTTTGTTTCATTCTTAGAACCTATAGTGGGCATCTCTTGTCCTGTGTGTTTGACACTCCTATTTCACTTGGGGACCTTTCCCTTCCTCGTGCCATATAGTGCTGTTGGGACTGTCAGCTACCCTACCCTGCCCTCTTCTCCCCCTTGCAAGGACTCAGGCTGGACCTTCCTTGTTTGATAGACACCTCCTAAATTTTATTAAGGTCTAACTGACAAAACCCAACTCTCCTTATGCAGGGAGGATGAATGGCTTGGGCAGCACTTCCTATATTGAAAGAGTCAGACCCTAGAAGAAGCCAAGCAGAGATGTACAGGGCAAGAGACAGCCTGATAATATCGGTACTTATAGACTTGAACCCGTTTCCCCCTTTGCCTACAAACAAAAGCCCAGGATACACATGGTTCTGCATTCTGATATGTTTCTTGTCTTGTTTGACTTAATATATCCTTGAGGTTACTCCATATCTGGGGAGAGCATCCTCATTCGTTTCTCTACTAGGTGGATGTACCAATAATTGATTCAGCTACTTTTCTCTTGATGGACATGTGGGGTTGCTTCCAATCTTTTGATGATTGAAATGCATATGTCACTTGATATTTTCCAGTGCAGATAGTCTTAGAAGTGGGATTGGTGGATTAGAGAGTAAATACTAGAGTAATTTGGTAGATGCAGACCAATTCCCCTCCAGAGGGATCGATGTATCAAAGTCTTCTTTTCCTGCGATTTTGCCAACAGGCTGTGTTGTCAAACCCTTGGCTTATTTTCTCTCCTTTAGCTTAATCCTGTCCTTTCAAGTTTTGCCCTCCTTGGAAAGGCAAATCAGCTGCTCCATCCATGGTCCTGACTTGAAAGAACCGTGGAACATTCATAAAAGATGTATTCAGAAAGACGCTGGTGAAGAAAAGCTAGAGTCTATGAGTAATCATGGGTGTTCAGGTTCCCACTGGGCATAATCACTGATACTGAAAGAATGGCTCATAGAACTAGAATATTCCACCCTAAAAGGAGTAAGAGTAGTGAGGGAGGGCTGGGTGGTGGTGGTGGATGACAGAACAAAGGTCTGCATTTGAGGATGGGGATGAAAAACCTTGGAGAGAAAAACCTAGGATTGTCCCCTCCTCCGTTAGATGCAGGGTTGCTTTGGTTTGTTTTGGGTGATAACTTATAAGTGGTGAAGCCTCCCATGGAAATGCAGGACTCCCAGCATGTCAATGCTCTTTCTCTTCTAGAATATTTATATTCTGGGGAATAAACAGTCCCAATGCTCCTTCCTTGACTCTTCTCCCAGCCTACAGCAGGAAGTCCTTTCCTATCACCAATGGCCTCTTTGGCACTGTGAGTTGAGTTCTTTAATGACTTTGCCCTGGTCTTCCTGATTTTGATGCAATAATAATGCATAGGGAATCCTTCAGATGCTTACCTTTAAATTTTATTAGTAGAGTAATGAAAAGTTCTAGAATGAAAACACATTTTTTAACCTTTTAGATTAAGTAGACATTTTTTCAAGTTAATAATGGAGTTATTATTTTAAAACAAATAATCAATGAACTCATTAAGATTGTTAATTCGAGCAGCTGTTCTAGAATTTCTACCACAGAGTTGAAGGGCATCATTTATTTTGCTTCTGGAAAGTGTAAATGCAAAGGACATAGAAAAACGCCAATCATTCCTTTTTTCTACCAAAAATTTTTCAGACTCAAATCCTAGAGCATTTGTGGTGTCCAGAAAAGCAAAGACTGAACTCTAGCATCACACTTGTGTGGCAGCTGAATACCAGCCTCCAAAGACATCCAGTTTCTAATCCCAGGAACCTGTGAATTCGCCCTTGAAGAATTCAGCAGAGGGCTGGGGCTGGGGCTCAGTGGCAGAGCACTTGCCTCTTACGTGTGAGGCCCTGGGTTCGGTCCTCAGCCCTACATAAAAATAAATAAACAAAATAAAGATATTATGTCCATGTATAACTAATAAATAAATAAATAAAGAATTCAGCAGATGTGATTAAGTTAGGTCTGTCGATGGAGAGGTCATCCCAGATTATCTGGGTGGATCCTAGATGTCATGACAAGTGTCCTTATTAAAGGGAGGCAAATGTCTGACTGGGAATAGAGGGCAGGTGATATAATTGTCTTTGTGGAAGGGAATTTGAAGAAGTTGTTGGCTTTGAAGATGAAGGGAGAGGCCATGGGCCAAGGAATGAAAGGCATTCAGCCCCAGAAGCTCAAAAAGTCAAGAACACTGATTCTCCCTTGCAGCTGCCACGGAGGACACAGCACTTTGGTTTGGGCCTAGTGATGCTTATTTAGAACTTCTGGCCTCCAGAACTGCAAGTAACCTCTCCTCCTCCTCCTTCTTCTTCTTCTTCCTCCTCCCCCTCCTCCTCCTCCTCCTCCTCCTCCTCCTCCTCCTCCTCTTCTTCTTCTTCTTCTTCTCCCTCCTCCTCCTCCTTCCTCTCTCTCTTTCTCTCTGTCTCTCTCTCTCCCTCTCCCTCTTTTTTTCCCCACTACTGGGGATTGAACCCAGATCCTTATGCATCCCAGTTAAGTTACTCTGCCACTGAGTAATGTCTTCAGCCTTTTTTAAATTTTGAGACAAGTTCTCACTAAGCTGCCTAGGCTGGTCTAGACCTTGTCTCCCTCCTACCTGTGCCTCTCATGTTACTTGGAGTACAAGTGTATGCCACCACACCCGGTTAATTTCTATTGTTTAAAGTCCCTGAGTTTGTGATAATTTGTTACAGTTGCCATATGAGACTAACAGTTTTGTGATTTCTGGGGAATTACTAAATGAGTTAGTGGGAATGAATAAGAACGTAGAGATATTATTAAAAGAGCAAATTTTAAGCAACAACAAAACAAAACAAAAACAAAAAAACAAGAAAACCCTTAAATCTCAAGTGCTTCCTTTGTAAAGGAGATCAATAGAGCTTCCAAAGTATCCTATTTAAATGTATTGCTAGGCTGGGAGCAGGTAAAAAAAAAAATTCACTCCATATATTAGCAATAGTGATTTGTAGTAAAAATCACTACAACCATAGGGATTTATTTCCAGTTTCCATTATACATTGGCAGCTCTAGGAGACAAGTCAGGTTCAGGTCTGTTTCAAGCATTTCCTTATTAAGGCTGAAGGAACAACCATTATCTCAGATGTGACATTCTCATGGCATAGGAGCTCCAGAGGGGTGGCAGAAACTTCAGGATCTTTGTGTGAACCGGCCACACAGCTATTTCTGCTCATGCAATCGCTTGTGAGTTACATGTAAGTTCCAGGGTCATATACACAATGGCTAGGGAGAAACTTTTCCTGAGGTGGGAGTAATTATCAACGGAACAGCACAGCCTGTCATACCCCTCTACCCTGAAAGAGTTAGCTCAACCACAGACTGGCACAGCAAGCAGCAAGTGAAAGTAGACCAGCACTGCAGCTGAGGGGAGAGAGACCTTCCCTAGTGACTAAGCCTGAGTGAGTCTTCTGTATTGAGACTGTCACCAGGGCTAGAGTAGCCCCATAGTGGTGGTGTCCCTTGGTTCTTAGCAAAAACAAACATAGATCCACTTTGGCTTCCTATTGACTAGGATTAAATAAATAAAATGACAACCAAGTAAATTCCCAGTAAACACACATGGAATGAAGTCCCTATGTGTAAGAGTCAACAGAAACAATGAAAGGCATACCCTAAACTCTAGATATTTAGAATTAGCAAAATATAATCAGCTATGAAATGTTACTGAAATAAGATTTGTAAACACAAAATAAGAAATGGTCAAGTCTGGTTTGTCCCCTGGTTTGGCTCCCCAAGAAAACAAACAACAAAATGATAAGGCTGATTTGAAAAAATAACTACATAAAACATTTAAATACAATTGTTAAATTAAAAAATGGTTGATGGGTTAAATAAAAAATTAGACTCAATAAAACAGTTATTTAGCAAAATTGGAGAGAAATTTAAAGAAATCACTTGAAATGTAACATACACAGATGAGGAGGTAGAATATGTGAAGCAAGAAAAGAGATAGGAGGAGTAGAATGAGAAGACCTAACATGATTAACTGGAGTCCCAGAAGGGGAGAATGGAGAGAATGGAGAAGGAGAATATTTGAAGAGAAAATATCTGAGCATTTTTCAGAAATGATCAAAGATTTAAATCCACTGGTAGAGAAAGTGCCAAGTACAGTGAGCAGAATAAAGAAAAATAAAGCCAGGTATAGACAAATTATAAAAAGGTAAGAACACCAAGAACCAAAAGCAGCTCAGGAAAAGGCAAATGGCTTGTGGAGCAACAATACTTCGACAAAAAGCTGACCATCCATCATCAACCATGGCAACTAGACCCAGAGGAAGGACATCCCCAGAGTGCTGAGAACAAACAAGACAACAACATAGACTCTGGATAAGACTATTTGTTTCTTAAGGATTTTCCTGTCCCCCAGAACTTCCCCAAATAAACCGAATGATATTAGTCACATTAAGATCATTTATCTGTAACCTGTCACATTCCACAAAGGCTTTAATTCTTCTCTTATGTAATTTCACCATCTACAATGGAGGAAAGTAGAAGTTTTCAGATGAACAAAGACTGAGTTTATTACCAATGAATCCTTTTTAAAAATTTTTTTTAGTTGTAGATGAACTCTATTTTATTTTTATGTGGTGCCAAGGCTCAAACCCAGTGCCTCACACTTGCTAGGCAAGTGTTCTACCCTTGAGCCACAACCCCAGCCTCTTACCATTGATTCTTTACAAAAGGAGTTTGAAAGGCTCTCTCTCTGGAAAAAGGAAAAAAAAAAAAAAAGATCCTAAAGGATTATCTAAGAAGCAACAAGGGAAAAAAAACCTGAAAATTATATTGGTAAAGGTTTAAAAAGCATAATATAATAATAATATCTAAAGTGGTGGTTTACCAAAAGAACAGATGGGCTGCGGTGTAGCTCAGTGGTAGAACACTTGCTCTGTGCTCCATCCCTAGTACTGGACAAACAAAACAAAACAAAACAAAAAAACCCAAAACAAAACCTATATATCAATACCATGTAAAGAGTTAATGATTGAAAACAATGTTTCAAACTTCTTTAGATAGGGGATTAAAATATGAAATTTTGTTACCTCAGGCACACATGTAAAATGTCAAGTGTAACCTAGTAAAGGAATAGAAATTCACTGATTAAAATGCCAATCGGACTGGGGTTGTGGCTCGTGGCATAGTGCTTGCCTTTACATGTGAGGCACTGGGTGTGGTCCTCGGTGCTACATAAAAACAAACAAAACTAAGATATTGTGTCCATCTATAACGTGTGTGTGCGCGTGCGCCAATCATGAAAATAAATACAATTAAAAAAAAAAACACAAGCATTACTCACTAATGAGACTCATTAAAAGAACAGGGAAAAAAATAGTAAAAATGTGGCAAAAGATCTAGATATTTTAGAAGTGATAATGATTTAAAAACAGTGAATTTCTGTTACAACCAGTTAAAAGGCAGATAATTTGTCAGACTGGAAAAAACAGGAATCAAATGTCTATGTTTCAGATAATATTATTTTATGAGAACCATAATGCATAGCAGCTCATAAGTGTTCAAAATATATTAAAAATGCTTAGCTATTTTTTTAAATATGTATATATATATATATATTTTAGTTATAGGTGGACACAATACCTTTATTTTATTTTTTGTGGTGCTGAGGATTAAACCAAGTGCCTCCCGTGTGCCAGTTAGGTGTTGTACCACTAAGCTCCAGTCCCAGCCCTAAAATGCTTAGCTTTTTTTATGCAAAAATTTTGGCTGTTTACAAGTCATTCTTTGTTACCCACCTGTGTATAGTCAAAATTCTGAAGCATGCTTTATTTCTTTAATCATGAGTACCCCCAAATCTTTAGATTTCTCTGTGTCAAGGAATGTTGCTAAGTTCCAAGATGACATTAGTTTGTACAAGTGCGTGGCCACCACCAACCTGTCTGCTTCCTGGGCTTTCTTTTCATAGAACACAACACGTCATCGAAAACTGAAGAGAAAATTACATAAACATGTGGAGTTATGTATCATTCTGCTTTAGGTTCTTCCCAGATGTGATTACGATACACATGATCTTGCTAAGACAACTCAATAATTTGAGAAGAGGCTTAGTATTTCAACGTTCCCTATTTCTGATTACCCATTGTACTTTAAAACTATTTCTGCTAATTTTTCATTTCTGATGATCCCAGTGAAGAGCATTTACCAAACACCCACAGTATCAAATCTAAAATGTAAAGGCAGCCTCCAAAGGGAACAAAACGAAACAAATTCTAGCAGAGAACCTACAAATTATGGTTCTATTTAATTGTCAGATGGATGTGAAACTGATTGGAGGAAACTGATTGCTTTGGATAAAAGTGCCGAATAATTTTACCCCCACCCCTCAAAGAAATTAGATTATTATCTGAGATTTCAGAGTGGTAGGTGGTGGATAAAACTGATGAGCCAGTCCTTGTGGTGCATGCCTATGATACTAGCTACTCAGGAAACTGAGGCAATAGAATCTCATCAAGAATTGGAGACGTCTGGGCAATTCAGTGAGACCTTAATCTCAAAAATAAAAAGGGCTGGGGATGCAACTCAGTGGTCACACGCTTACCTGGCATGCATGAGGCCCTAGGTTTGTCCTCTGGTACTAGACAAAGCCTCTTTGCAATTAAAAATTTCTTCTCAATGTCCGGGTACCTGCTTTTCTATATCAAGGGTTCCCTCATACTGAGAATGGAAACTGAGACTGTGACATTTTTCTGATTAGCATTGCTTTGCTAAATCTACATAGGTGTATTTCTTGCATTTTGTCCCATGATACCCCCCTCCTCCTATAAAAGCTGTTTGTGCCCCTGAATATGAAGAGGCACAAAACCCAAATGGATACTTCACATTAAGTATATTTGTTCAAATCCTACCTATTACACAAATAATTTGAGTGTACTTATAATACATAATTTCCCCTAAATTGAAAAAATAAAGCAACAAAAAAAATCAGGATCATGAAAAATATATAAATAAGAATCTAACTCCAGGCTAGAGGTCCCTAAATTTTGCTGTGCATTTGAATCACCAGGGGACCTGTGTGTATGTGTGTGTGGAGGTGGTGATGAGGATTGAACCCCAGGGCTTTGTGCTTTTAAAAAAACTGATGCCCATGTGGTACCCACTACTAATTACATCAGAGTGCCTGAGGGTGGGAGGCAAATGAGCAGTCTTCAAAGATCTCCAGGTGCTTTTTTCTTTTCAAGGATGGTATCTAGAGGCACTCAGAATGGTCTAGCACTTGACATACAAGCTTTCCGTATAGTATCTAACAAAATTAGGCTGTCCCAGGCTCCCAGTAATAGAATTGCTCACCTTTACACCAGGAAGGTTGGGAAGCACCCAAATCTGCTGGCTGACTTTTTTTATTTATATGGTGAGAACCAAAGTTTTTATGAGATTGTCTAAAAAAAAACCCAAAACAATTTTAAAAAATACCAGAGCCTATGGTGGGTCCATGTGTGCTCAATGTGTATGTGACAGAATCATGTTTGCCTTTCTTACTGAAGAGCAGAAAATCCTTGAGAAAGTGTTGAAAGCACAAGCACAGAGTTAGAAAGCTAAAAAAAAAAAAAAGCTTTTTCTTTTCTTCTTTTTTTTTTTTTTAGTAATAAAAGACTAAAAGGCTTAAATAAATAAATAAATAAGAAAGATTCCCCAGGTGTTTTGTGTGCAGCAAAGTTTTGGAATTAAACTTTGGGCAAAGGGGAGGGAGGGATGGGGAGGAGACATAGGGGCAGGAAAGATAGTAGAATGAAATGGACATCATTACTCTAGGTACATGTATGACTGCACATATGGTGTGACTCTACATCGAGTACAATCAGAGAAATGAAAAGTTGTGCTCCATTTGTGTAAAATAAATCAAAATGCATTCTGCTGTCATGTATATTACAACAACAACAATAACAACAAAAAGGATTTGGGAATTATTGGCCTAGGCTGCTGGTGTCAGCCTTGAATGTATATTAGCATCACTGGGGATGCTATTGAAACTACTGATGTCTTCTTTCCTACCCTGAACCTTAAATCATGTCTTTTGTGCTGGCAACTGGGCATTTAGTCAATTTTAAAGCTCTGCAGATGGTTCCAATGTGTATCCAAGGTACAGAGCCACTACAGAGGGGGAAAGTTGATGCATAGTTACAAAAGGGATTGATTTTTTTATGGGATCTTTTATGGCTTATGTCCATAAAATTGACCCAAAGTTTCCTGGTAGCCAAAGTAAATAGGAAAACATAATCAGTAGAAACAATTGTGTCATCCACAACGGAAAAGCTTACTAGTTCCTTGAGAGAAAGCAAGCTTTCCCTCTTAAGTCTGAAATACATGTCTTGTTTGAGTCTTCTTACCGGGGATGTTGAATGATGTGATATATCAACATTTTATAAACACTTCACAGTAAGTGATATATGGCAAGTTTCTTATGCAGTTTCTAATAACCATCCTTCCACTAAAGCTAAGGACATGACCCCAGATTTCAGGTGGGTACAGGTTGTTGGATTAGAGGGAGTGGGGAAGGGTGAAGGATGAGGGAAGGAAGAATGACAGCCTTCTAAAGTTCCCAGAGGATACATCCTCACCCAAAGAATCAGGCTGTAACTGTGCACCTCCAAGATTTTCTACCTAGTTTCAAATTGTAATCTTCCACCAGAAAAATTTAAGAATCTATGACTCCCCCCTCCCCCTGCAAAATATACACTTACAAATTTGACAGAGTTCTGGTTGGTGAGGGTGGAGAAGCACTGACTCTCATTTATAGGGGTCATAGGCAAGGTAAAAAGTATCTTAGAATTTATGTGTGTGTGTGTGTGCGCGCGCGCTTGTGTGTGTGCGCGCTTGTGTGTGTGTGTGTGTGTGCGCGCTTTGGGCTTTTTGTTTATCAAAAGAAAAGGAATCTAGGTTTGAAAGGTCAAAAAGCTTTGGTGTGGAATGAACAGAGATCTGTTTTTGAAATGCTCCTCCATGAAGATCCCCCCCCCCCCCCCGCGCCAATGGCATCTAAGCACTGTGGACTTAATGGCTCAAAATGTCTGTAGAAGGTTTCTGAGTAGGATGCTGACTGTATGAGGCTGAGCCGTGAAAGGAAATCCATTACATGGCACACATTTTAAGCCACAGTCATGTCTCAGGGAATCCAAGGAAAGCTTAAGTTAGGATGAGTGTGCCCCCCTCCTTTGATCTGCAAGGCGAACAGCACATACTTGGCAATGTATTTGGGGACAAGCAAGATGATTCTTTCTGATAAACTATGTGAATTCTCTCTTAACTTCCGTGAATGAAAGTCCTAAATGCACCTTGATAAGACCCAATAGGCACTTTGATGTTTTCTTTTCAAAGGCAAATGACATGTTCTGCGTCTGTTTTCTTTTTGAACTCACAACTGCATTGAACATTAAATTTAACGGCTTCCTGAAAAAGTCGAATGACGAATTTCTCTCGCTTATTTAGTCTCTTGAATTCTTATGAATCTGAAGGATTAAATGAACTGCTTGCTAGAGAAACTGTAGCTGGGATGTGGGAAGACTCCTATGGTGGCTAATAAGACGTCTCAATCGTTTGCATATTCAAAGGATAACCTTAAACTTGAGTTTGATATTTCACGTTGCGCTTAAAAAAGAGCTGCCTTTTATTCAAAGAACCGCGCTGTTTGGAGTGGGTGGGTGTGTACTAAGCGGGCGCTGCGTCGGTTTTGTTCCCTGTAACGTTGACACGGGCAATGGCGACTCGCGGCCACACCGGGGCAGCCTCTCCCCGGCTGGCAGCCAGGCCAGGCGGATCGTATCCCGGAGTTGACAATGTAGTCAAACCCGGCTTGCTGGGGCTACCAAGAATTTAAAGGGGTCTGGAAACATCCTTTCCCCCTCTTTTAATAACTACCGCGAGCTCAGGGCTCTAGGTAAAAAGACCACCCGTAGAATTAAACGGACAGGGAGCTTATGTTGTTCAAAAAATCATCGCTCCTAAAGGTCCATTCCGCCCCCTCCCCAAAGCGGAGGGAAGCCGGGCTAGGGAGGGTCAGCTGGGTAGGCCAAGCTCGCCTGGGCACGCCCCTGATCCCCCGCCCCGAGACCGGGTGACCCCCGGACGCCAGCAGCTGCCGGGGGTGGGGTGGGCGTGGGGCAGAACTCCACCACCCCCTCGGCCGGCGGCCCGCCCCCCAGCTCGGCCGGTGATTGGCTTGGGGGGCGCGTGTGCCCGCCCCGGCGAGCGGGGAGGGTCCCCTCTAGGCTCCGGGTGGGAGGAGGCGGAGGAGGGGGCGGGGAGAGTGGGAGCGGGTGGCGGGGGGCAGAGGAGCCGGGTCGCCGGGATCGCAGAGCCAGCTCGGAGAGGGGCGGAGAGCGGCCGGCGAGCGGGGAGGGCTGGAGGAGGGAGGTGCGGGCCGCGGGGAGGGGAAGCCCGGCGGCTGCCGCGCGCAGGGAGAGGCGCCGGGGCTGCCGCCAGCCGCTCGGCGCGCTCTCGGGAGCCGCCTGTCCGCACGTCCCGCAGCCTTCCGGGAGGAAGCGGCGCCGGCAGCGGCAGAGGCTGCGCGCTCGGGCACCCTCACCTGCGGGCGCCGGACGGCTTCCCCAGCGGGACGCGCGTTGGGCCGGGTGCCGGACCGCCTGGCCGCGGAGGCAGAGGAAGACCCGGCGGCCCGCGCCGCAGCCCAGCAGCCCCGGATCGTCTCGGACCCCGCGCAGGGCGCCGGCTCCATGGCGACCGGGCTCGGGGAGCCGGTCTACGGACTTTCCGAAGACGAGGTGAGCGGCACCCCCTCCCGCCCGGGACTCCCCGGGGAGTTCCGCCCCGCGCCGGCAGGGGAGGGATCGGGGTTACCCCTGGGCTGCACGTCTCCCGAGCCTGCAGGGGGGCCCCAGAAACAGGAGCGCCCGGGAGCAGGGTCGGGGGAGAGGGGCTTGGGTCCTTTTCCCCTCCAGCCGAGCGCATTGTTTGTAAATAAAGCGGCCCGACGCCCTTGGAACCGGGGTTCACTCCGCCTCTCCCCGCTTTTGGGATGGGCTGAAGGCTCTTGTGCCTCTTTGCCCCGCGGGTCCCCTTCCTCTCTGAGCCTTGTCTCCTGAGGCTGTTGGGCAACTTTGCGCCTCTCGTCCCTGCAGCCCGGAGTCCATGATGCGTGTCACGTCTGGGTCGCGGCAGGAGACCCGCGCGGTGCGGGGGATCAGGGGCTGCGGAGGACCCTGATCGTTCCCCCCGGAACTTTCTAAGGATCCTGTCTGCAGGCTATCAGAAGCGTGTGTGTGCTGATCCTGGTGGTAGTGGGGGAGACGCCGGGAGCTGCGTGTGGCCGTTCCTCTGTCTTGCAAAGTCTGAAACCTGGATTGTGCATTTCGGAGCCTCTTTTTTGGTGGAGGGCCCAACGAAGGTGGCAGGTGCTGCTCGAAACTTGGAGGAAGCCTGCAGTCCTGCCAACCCCCCTCCCCCAACCCCAAGGATTTAAAGCCCGGCACCTCCGGGGTGGGTGGAGAGAGGAACGCTCCATTGATCTCTTTTATTAATAAAGCGAATGTAATAAGCCACGCCCCCAAACGGTTGGTTTCATTGGAAAGGGCTTTGTTTTTTACCCTCACTCTCTCCTCCGGTTTCCCACTCCCCCTTTTGAAACAATCCTGCTAAATCACTGCTCAGCCCTCTCTCAACCAGCTACGCTCGGCTCTTATTGGTGTGTTGCTCTGCCAAAAAGGGGGGTGGGAGGCCTGTCTCGGGCGCGGCGTGACAGGCAGACTGGATGGAGCAGGTAGGAGTGGTTTGCCATCTGGCGGGGTGCGCGCCCAGGTCTGGCTCCCCTTTCGAGAGGTGAATTTACAACCCTTGAAGCATTACTCAGCAGGGAGGTATTTCCTATCCTGGTTGTGCATTTCGTGAAAAGTTGATGCCTGGAAATTCGGGCTTTCTCGATTTCTCTTTTCTTCTCCTCCCTTCTTTCTTTCTGAGGCTCCCTTTTCTCTAGTGATGGGGGTGGGGTTTAAAGAGAGGCTATTATCTCAGACGGGCTCACGCTATGGCTTCTATGGCTTCGCTCTCAGCAGCTTTCCTACCCTGCCACGGTGTGTGTGTGTGTGTGTGTGTGTGTGTGTGTAAGTGTGCAGTGCAATGGGTATCTTGGGGTGGGGAGGATGTGTAGGGGGTGACTTTTCTCTGACGGTGCTAAGCTAGTCTTGCTGGGGTGTTTATCAAAAAATGAGCACCTTTTGTCATTTTGCCATGTTTTGCTTGAGTAAAATACTTTCCTTTTTTTTTTTTCCTTTGCGTTTTTCCCTGGAGATGGGTGAATGTAGCATTGTTTTGTTTACCCTGGGGTTCTCCTCCCTCCTGGATCCTCTCCTTTCCCTTGCATCCTCCACTTCTTCATTTAATGAGGATCAGTAGAGGGCAGCCGGGGAGCTCTTAGAGGTGCAGAGGTATCGACATTCCTGAACAAAGAGCTGCTTGGGTTAAGGTGTGGAGGGGGATGTGGACAGCTGTGTTTCATCTCAGGTGTTTAAAAACATTTTGAATAACATCATTTTTAAAAGCTCCCTGAAAAAATATTTTAAGAATGTTTTGGGAAATGCAACTGGATAAGCAAATCACATTTATGTTATTGTTGTTAGTGCTTTGTTTACATTGGCAGTGGTGTCAGATTCTACCTAGAGTGCATCTTGCCACTCTTGTCTCAATGTTGATCTGAACTGGTGAGAAGTGTGAAAGTGAGGGAGACATAGGAACCGAATCTGAGTCAGGGTGGGCTCCCTATGACTGGCTCACTCCTGCCTGTTGCCAGAGGGTGTTGGGGACCATACAGGTAATAGCAAGAGGTGAAGAAGACACCTTTTATTAGTTATTGCTGGTACTGTTTAGTTCTACACACATTATATTACACAAGACAAGTCTCATCATTCTTTCTTTTCTTTTTTTTTTTAGCCTTTTCCTACTAGTGAAAAAATAAGCCTGGCTATTTTGATAATTTCACATTTCTGTAATACTTGGTTTTTATGGGAGTTTTCACACTGTCAGGTTGCCTTCCTGAGAACAGGGAAAGCCTTCATAGAATACTAACAACAAATTGTTATCTATTCACAGCTAGTATTGTCTCCCTGAAATAGTCTAGGTAAGGAAACAAATGGAAGATTTTGACAGTCTTTGAAAGTAGAATGCCTGCTAAAAAAAAAACAGCAGGGTGGGTTTTCTGAGGTGTGTTAAATATGTGTGCCCTGCAGTCTGCAGACTTAGTGTGCTGCAGAACATCACACATGAAGGTATTTTTGGTTGCTGTAGAGAAGAGCACACTTATAAATCTGTTAGAAACATAGGCACCCACACCTAGCAGATTTCTTATAAGTAAATTTGTTACTTTATTTGAGGTTGATGGAAAGTGTTATGTATTTAGAGTGCACTTAATTATTTACCATTGTATAAAGACTGTTGAGTTCTCTGTACTTTAGTGAAGCATAGTATTAACCTAGAACATGAGTTGGGGGAGGGTACCAAAGCAGGGTGGTGGGTATTATTCATCAGCTAGGTCTATCTCATTTGTAGAATGAAAAGGATTAAGATGTAGGCTTTGCTTATGTGAATGTATGTGTGGTTTAATTTCTGTAGTGTGTTTCTGGGTGACCTTCCTCTGGTAAGTTATTCATATTCACTTGGATTTCAATCACATTAGTTTAGGGAACCAAATTTGAAATCACCATCAGATGAGTTTTGGTGTTGGAGGGATTAGCCGTTGAACAAAACTTCTTATTCATGGTTGAGGATTAGATTTGGAATAGGAGCAGTTTGGACTAGTTTCTGCATCTGGCTTGGGGCCTTCGAGGTCTTTTTTCTACTTTCTATTTATTGTTGGACATCTGTAGCTCATTTGGGCATAGTTTTCTCATGAATGATACTGTTAACTTTCTGAAATCTTTTATTACATCTTGAAGGGTATCTTTCATTGAAAAAAATTGTCTACTGGATGAAAAACTAGAATTTGAATGACAGCCTTCTTTATAATATTAGATGGCATTTAAATTTTGGGGGTGCAAGAATGAGGCAAATGGCATATAAACGAAGGACGGGCTGACTTGGAATGGGACTTTGATTGACAGTGGCTGTTGTTCTGGATGACTCCTCTCCATCAAGTTCCACACTAAGCCTTATGCATACTATCTCATTTAAATTTCATTAAAAATCCTGGGTTTACAGATGCTGAATGAGAGTTCAGAAAGTGTAAGTGAACTACATAAGGACACACAGCAAAAAAGTTATGAGACCAGTCCTGTGGATTCCAAAGCCATTTTTTTTTTTTTAAACATGCTGAATGGTCTTTCCTTTCTGCCAAGCATCTTGAAAGGTCTTTGTAGCTAGATTATTCATGATGATGTAAAACACATACAAACATTACGGGTTGCAAAGTGATGCTCCTGGGTCAGATTTGACTAGGAATCTTGCTTAATGTCCAAGTGTGTTAAAACTTGGAAGCTTTCAGGAAAAATCTAGCTTTATTGGAGGAGCTACTTTCTCACCTGGCAACAATTAGTAGCTTCGAATGATAGCCCTTGGGATGTGGTGGTGTGTGTAGTTGCGACAGTATCCATTGCTCCTGATTGTTTTAAGGTATCTCTTTGCTGATTTGTATGTAATTATGAACTTAATAAAAAATATTTAAGGTTGACCTTTGACATAGACATTTCTTTCACCATATTTATTTTAAGGTGCCATCAATTTTAAGATGCATCATTATTTTATGTACCACTAAGAAAAAATGCTGTCAGATTACATGCTGTCAATTTTATGATGCATGTTTTTTTTTTTCAGAGATGTTAAAATATGAAAATAACAATGTTTTAGAATGGAGAAATTATAGTAATTAGGAACCTGGGATGACTCCATGCCGTAGCCCCAATCATTCAACTCTTTTTTTGAATGTTGAAGTGTGAACCCAGGACCTCTATCACTGAGCTACACCCCCACCCCCAATCCAACACTTTTTTTTTTTGCTTATTTTATTTTATATTTAAATTATTTTAATTTTTAAATTTGTTCTATCCAATCCAACACTTTTAAATCACCCTTTAAGTTGGATTTCTTTCTATGTCTGAGAAAGGGATAGAGGGAAATGCTTTTATATGAACATTCGCAGAGAAAACATCTTAAGAATAATTGTTAATTTTTAAAAAGTGCCTTGTATGGTTTTAAGAGACTATTTCATAATTCCTCAGTGCCATCTTTGAGCTGCAAAATGGTCAGGACAAGACTGCTTTTGGAGATTACAGTGTAGATATTATTTGCACCTGAAGGTGGATGCTGAGAGGCAGTTTTCTCAAGGGAAGTAATTCTTGCCAGTCATGCCAACTCCACAGCCTGTGTCAGGCTTGGCATGCTCTGTGAGGTGCAGTATATCCAGGACCTGGGCCACCACTCTCAGAGTCTATGCCATGATTGCTAATGTTTTAAGAATATCTAAAAAGGGCTACATTTTGTGGTGACATTTACAAGTAGCTGTTTGTTTTTGAAGTGCTGGAAATTGAGCCCAGGGCCTCATACATACCAGACAAGCATTCTGCCACAGAGCTATACCTCTAGCCCAAAGCAGTATTTTAAACTGGCAGGTATTGTACATTGCTTTAAATTTAACACTCATTAATTTAAATTCACATCAAGGAGGTAGTATCTGTGAAATTTATACATTTTTGATATTTTTGTTTATATTATTTTCAGTTTTATTAAATCAGAATTTTTGAATTATTTCATTACTGAAAAAGCAGTTTCCTTAACTGAAGGAATAAAAATAAATTTGTTTAAAGGGGTGAAGACAGTGGCCAACTGGGAATCTTTGGATGATTGCAACTTCTTTACCATGCAGAACACAATTTAGGGAAGTCAAATGTGGATACCTGGACTTTTATCCAGTGCAGTAGGTACTCCCCTCCCTAGGAAGCTTACTTGAGAAAGTTTGTTTTGGGATTCTGGAGAGCCTCAGTATGCTTGAGATATATTTATTCAGGAGAAGGATGAATAATCTTGGGGAAAAATCCCTGTGAATATGCCAAAAGCCACTGAGTTTTATATTTTAAATGGATGAAATGTATTAGATATGAATTACATCTCAATAACATTGCTTAAAAATGACTAATAGTTTTAGAATGTAACATTGCAACAAATATATAGTTCAAGAATGTAATATTGCAACAATACATAGTTCAAGAATGTAACATTGCAATAATACATAATTCTAGCTAAATTGCTTTCTGCATTGATTTGAGTAGAAGAAACTTTGTTCATTGCTAATTTAACCACCTCTCTTCCTTGTGTAGTTATTTAACGTGGCATCAGAAAAAACATGGCTATATAGATTAGAAAGAGAGCATATTTCATTAAAAATTTTTGAACTGAAATCTTCTTACTAAACAGGTTTTTTTGGTTATCCTTGAATTTTGTGTAGCATCAGGATAAAACAAAACAAAAACAAAACAACAACACAAAAAAAACCCCTAAGCCTAACTTATGAGTTTTCAAACTTTTTATGTTGCAAGTGTTTGAATGAGTTTGTCTTACTAACTTTTTTTTTAAATTTAATTTTATTTTAAGAGATGAGGTTTTGTCTATGTTGTTCAGTTTAGCCCTGAACTTCTAGGATGAAGTGATCCTCTTGCCTCAGCTTCCTGAGTATCAGGGAGTCAGGCTTGTGCTGCTGAGCCAGGCTTTGAGATATTTGTTAACTAGCAACAAAACAAACCTCACGTTTATCTTTGGAAAGATCTTGTGAAGGATCAAAGTAATGTACATGTGCTGTCACCTGTCAGGATCATGAGTATTCCAGTGTTAGACTTAATGAAGGGCATGGAAAGTATAACAAAATGTTACTTTCTGTTTTTATATTGTTTCTCTTCCAGGTCACAGTATAAACAAATATATTTCATTTTCTGACTATAGGTGGCAATATTTGTACTGTTGACTAGTGTTACTGTCAGTTTGCTTGGTTCTTGTTGGTGGAATATGGAAATGAGAGCATGATTTAGAAATGTGAACAAAACGCCTAGACTTACAAAACAGCATTTTTCCCATAAACTTAAAGAATCAATTATTTAATGAAAACGCCCACAGTGATGTTTCTCAGTGGGCAGTATCAGGAACCATCAATTTTCCAGGTTTCCAGGGTTCCTCTTCTCCAGGTCATAGGCAGCTTTAGGAGCCAGGAACATGCATTTGGATTTGGGGAAGGAAGTCCCAGCAGCATCCAAGCACACAGAGAGTTGGATGCTGTCACAGTCCTTTCTTCTTGGACATGTAAGGACTTCTGAATACTTCTAGTTCTGTCAGGTGGACCTTTCCATAACTTACTGTCATTGACTTTGAGAAGCAATTAATGATTGCTAATTGCATGTTGGAGAGATTCTTGATACCTGACCAGGACTGTGGCTTGTGTCTTAGCAGAGAGCTTGGTGGTGTAACGACCTGGGCCACTTACGTCTTGCATATCTCAAATCTCATTAGAGTGTAATGTTTTGTTCAGAACCCAAGTGGTCCTCATGGCCTGTCCCTGTGAGGTCTTGAGGTGGGAAGAACTGTATTCCCGAAGTGTATCCGGGGTAACTAGCTTAAATTTGACACTTCAGTGGACTTTTTGTCCCTGACTCCACAGAGTCCTGTATTGATTCAGAACTCACTGAGTTTAATGTCAAGGCTCTCAGATTCCCCGACTGTCATCAAATTTAGTGTTTGGTGACTTCTTGGCAGGCGGGCCAAGAGATTTTGTATTCTTATACCTCTAATTCACCCAGAGAACAGGGCCATTCAAAGGTGAGTTTTCTTTTGGTGCAAGAAGCTATGAACTGCCTTGCTTCTGGTTTGGGTGACATCCCGTCACTTGGTCAGGGCTCTTGGGGTCCACAGTTTCCAGGTCTGCTGAAGTGAAGTGTTGATGGCTCTGGCATGTTTCTACCTCCTGTGTACCAGGTAGAGACCCCGCACCCTGTCTTGAGGGGACCTGCAGTGACAAGGGCCTGGGCTGGGCCCTGACTGTTGGTCTTGCCTGTGGTAGCACAGTTTTCATATTCTAGTTACATTTCCCACTTCCAGCCTGACTCAAGGCCAGCCCTCTCTTTGTATTTGGTGCGATGTTTGATCATGTTTTATAATTTAATTTTTAGTTTTGAGACAGGGCCTTACTAATTTACCAAGGCTGGCCTTGAACTTGTAACCTTCCTACCTCTGTCTCACTAACTGGGATTACAGGTGAGCAACATCACACCTGAGTATAATTTTTAAAAATTTTTTTTTTAGCTGTAGATGGACACAAAATAATACCTTTATTTTATTTATGTGGTGCTAAAAATCAAACCCAATGCCTCATACTCACTAGGCAAGCGCTCTACCACTGAGGTACAGCACCCTCCCCCCTATAATGTGTTTTTAAAGTGTATTGTAAAGCTGGGCTTCCTCTTGAGGGTAAAACATTGAGATTGTTGTAATAGAGTTTAGAACAGTGGCCAGTACACTCCTACCTAATGGGTCACACGAGTTGCTCCAGTTGTATGTCTGTTCTGAATGAGTGAAATACAAAGTTAAACAATTTATTAGACTGGCCTCGTGATACAGTTTTATGTTTAGGTTTTGGCACGTGAGTGGTAGATAACCACCAATGTGAGAAGTCCAGTAAGGACAGGCTTTGGACCACAGGTAATAAAAGTGACAAAAAGCTTTTTGTTATTTTTTTCTAAGAGATTCAGGATGTGTATATCAGGTGGATTCGCTTTATTTACCTCTGTGTCTTTGTTTGTTTTTCAAGTTTTGGAAGAAATTTTTTTTTTTTTTTACAAAAATGGAAGCCAGCCTCCTTTATTTAGAGAATCACTTTGTTTAGTGAGCACTCAGTGGCAACTTATGGTTTAATATTTTATTTTTGATTAACATATATTAATTGTACATATTAATAGGGTTCAGCGTGCTGTTTGAACACAGGGTGCAGTGATCAAATCCAGACTCCCTTCCTACCCTCCCCCATATTAACTATTTAGTAATGAGTAAAACGTGTGTGTGTGTGTCCCACTGGATTCAAGGTTGTGCATACTCGGGCATGACTCAGATCTCTAACCAGCCTTACTGCCTGCAGAACGGACAGTCTTTTAAAAACTCTGTGCCTTTGTTTCTGCTCTCCATTTTCCCCTCTCATTTAATAAGTGAGTTGGCTTTGATTTCGTCATAATGCTGACTTCCTCAGCCCATTGTGGTTTGGGAAGGGAAGAGCTCGGGGTTTAAACTGAAAATCAGATTGCTTTCTTTAGTCCTCCTCTGATTTCTGTGCTCCACATATTGTGTAATACATGGATACAACCATGATTACAGTTGGTAAGTTGATTGTGAACTTGGTCTGGCCATCTGTGTCCCTCTCTTCCTAAAAGCCACAGGGTACAGGAATGTGGCTCTTAGGCTGAGCTGCATGGAGAGGGAGCTAAGCAATCTAGGCTGATCATCAGCTCTGGAGTATGTTTAAGCTGATTCTTGAGAAAGTGGTGTGTGCCCTGCAGGCCACGCCTGCCTTGGAGTTGAGGTCTTGGTTTTCATTGACTATTATTAGTGAAAGATGACACTTTAAGTGGGAGTCTGAGCTTTTGCTCCTTTTCTATGAGAAGTAAGATGGAGAATGCTACCGGGTATAGTCATGGGAGAGGGGGGTGGGGAGGAGAGATGTTGAAGAATATTTACTGACAAGATGTCAGTGGTATGGTATGTAGAGACTGCGGTTTACAAAACAGTGGTGCTATAGAATCCTATTGTGGTTAAAAGTGTTTACACATACAAAAAAGACTAGGAGTGTATCCCAGAATGCAAATGGTGGTTATCTTTGAGCAAAAGGATTACAGGTAATTTTTTTATTGTCTTTTTTTCTTGCTTACTTGTAATAAGCTTTTTTTCTTACTATAAATTTAAAAGTAAGGTAGAACAGTGGGGTAATGATAGTTCACAGTAACCCAGGGTATATTTTATGAATAACTGGAGAGAAGAGCTCAAAGGCTTCAAACAGAAAGTAATGCTGAAGAGCTGGAGATGTTACTGACCCTTTGATCAGTACACATTGTGCACCTGTATTAACTTCACACTGAACCTCATAAATATGTGTAATTATTACATATTAGAAATTTTAAAAATGTTTAAGGAGATGGAGATTTTAACTACCCTGATTTGATCATTGCATGTGTGTGTCAAGTTATCACACTGTATCTTATGAACATGTACGGTTAAAATAATGCTTAATAAAATAACTAAGTAAATAAAAATAAGGTAGAAAGACACGCCTGCCCCCCCCCCCCCCCCAATACATGTACTTCAACATTCAGGTAAAAATTAGAGCATTCGTTTGATACAAATGTTGATTCCAAGTTGATTTAGTTAAACATGTTTATCAGGGGTGGCTTTGAGCTTTGTGTCCACTGGAACCAGTGTCATTGAACTGGCCTGTTAGGACCTTTCCACAAAGTTGAGAGATAGTGGGATAGATAAAGGAATGAGCATTTAAAAAAATAATAATTAAATTGGATTTTTTTACATGCAGCTTATAAAATAGATGTTTTATTTTTCTAACTATGAACACTTAATATTTGTATTTTCATATTTGTGCATGATAGCTGCATAAAAGCAATTTTAGTAGTGTTAGTGTTTCCTGAATTTTTTGAGTTCTCTGAAAATTATGATTTGTCATCAAACTCAAATCTATCCTTCTTTTCTTGTTTTCATGGTTTTGGGGTTAGAGATCAAAACCCGAAAGTAATCACTCTATTTAATACTTTAATTTGGTCTCGCTGTCCAAGCTGGCCTTGAACTCATGGATCGAAGTGTTTCTCCTGCCTCAGTCTCCTGAGTAGATGGGACTACAGGTGTGTGCCACCACTCTTGGTGAATAGTTTTAGATATCAGAACGATAGTTATGCATAGATTTAAGTGGCCAAATACAAATATTTAAGTGGCCAAAGCTCTATTATCCTTTCTTTATTGGTGGGGGAGGGGGTGCACTGGGCATTGAACCCAAGGCCTTGAGCATGCAGGTGAGTGATCTGCCACTGAGCTATTCCCCCACTCCCCATACAGTTTCTATTTTGTCTGTTTGCTGGCTTGTAATGTCCTTTAAGTCTTGAATGTGACCTAGAGTGTGTCCCTTCCCAAACAGAAGGGTGGAGTTGACAAATACCTTGTTACTTCTAATCTGAGCCTTGTTCTTGATTAGAGTGATCATAGCCCTGCCTTGGCTTTTTAATATCTCTGCAATAAGGGTGCATCTTATAGTTTATGTGTTTCCCATGTTGAGGGGTTCCTTGCATTCACTTCATGCTCACCCCTTGCTAGTTACAGTTTATATTTGCTATATCTTACAACTGTGGGACTTGAGTTGGCCCATCTCCATTTGCCCAGGTATTATGAAAGATTATTGATAGTTTTTATGGGGACTCTCTTGTTCAGCTATGATGGGTCAATTAGGGAGCATCCACCTAGACAGTGGGAAGGTGTGCCAGCTCAGTGATGCCATCAAGAAGGGAGCTTGTTCTTTTCTCTGCTTTACCACCTGCAGTCTGGCTCTTTCCCAGGGCCTTATTGGCTGCCATTGGCAATCAGAGGCATACTTTTTACTTTATGTTCTTTACTACTTGTAGAGGAAAGAGAATGGCTTCCTGTGGCTTTCTCTTAGGTTCAAGGACTTTTAATTCCCAGACTCCCCCAAGAGGTGTTTCCTGTGTCCTGCTGGCCCACTGAGGTTTAGCTCTGCTTGCCCCTCAACCAGCTGTGGCAAGGAGGGAGTGGGATGACCTTGGTTGCTCCCTCCCTGAGCTGGTCTGGTCTGCTGTGATGACCTATGTGGTCTGCTGCTGGGACAGTTATTCCCTCCCAGCGTGCCCTTGACTTCAGGACATCATATGCCCCTCCCCCGGAGCCAACCTGGATACCCATATCAGTATTGCAGGGGTTGCTGGGGATATGCTGTAATTTTCTTATACCTGCAAGGAGTTTTTGTAGCAAACCTGTTTGGAGGAGGTGAAAACAGGAGAATTACAGTGGGTAGCTGGCCAAAAAGGAAGAGCCAGGAGTGCTGGCCTTGTCGCTGGGAGGCTTCTGGTGCACCATCTTCCCTTGTTGACCTGGATGGGAAGGACACTGGCAGAGTTCTTTTTCTTGGATCCTGCTTGATCTGAGCTAGGAGCTTTAGGATTGATTGTCTCTGGCTCAATAGCCTCAGACTGATGTCACCCGAGCTGGGACTTTTTGACAAAACTATCCCTGTGAAAACTTGGGTTCTGGGTTTGTTTGCTTCCAGTCCATTCCATGGAGTGGAACCATAGCCAGTGACCTTATCTAGAGAAAGTCTCTGGCTGTGGGAATTTTGGGGTGTTAGCCTCAGATCTCTGTCCACTCCTCATCCTCATTACTTCCGCCTTAAGGCAACTTTGAAATAGTTTTGCATGAAAAGGTTTGGGTCCAGCAGACAACAGGGGAAATTTAAGCCACTCTGCTTTCGCTCTGCATTCAGAGAATGACATCTTCCCTGGACTGTGATTGTAGACTCAGGGTACCCTCCACCCAACTATTCAAATTTCTAAAATAAGTTTTAAATTGGGGTAAAATACTTATAACATATAAACTACATATAAAATACATAAAACTGACTCTCCTAGCCTTGCTTCAGCATACAGTTCAGGGGCTGTAAGTGCATTCATATTGCTGTGCAGCCGTCACCCCTGTTCACCCACAGATGGCTTCATTTTGAAACCCCCAAACATCTTACTTATCAACCAGTAACTCCCCATTGCTAGCCAGTCCAGTTTTGTTTGTAGTACCCTTTCTTTTTGACAAGAGATTGGTTATAGGGTTCTTTTTTTCTTTTTTGACAGTGTTAGGGCCTTGCCTGTACTGGGGAGCACTTTGTCACTGAGCTGCACCCCCTGTCCTGTCATTGGGTTTTTTTTGTTTTGTTTTGTTTTTGGCACCAAGGATTGAACCCAGGGGTGCTTAACCACTGAGCAACATCCCCAGCCCTTTTTATATATTTTATTTAGAGGCAGAGTCTCACTGAGTTGCTAAGGGCCTTGCTAAGTTGCTGAGGCTGGCCTTGAACCTGCAGTCCTCCTGCCTCAGCCACCTCAGTCACTGGACTTACAGGCATGTGATTTGAATGCTGAAGAGATGGAGATGTTGCAACAGCAACTGATTCCAGTGAACTGAAACACAAAGGGAATTGAGTGAATGACGTTTGGAAGCCAGGCCTGGACACTGGTCAGAGAACAAGGACAGCGGGGCTTCCAGAATTGCAGCTGCTAGCATATGTCTCAGTGATCACTGTTCCAAGTCGACACCCTGTCTCTGCACCCATCTTCATGCTCCAGACTCAAAAGCACCTTGCAGCTAAGTTCTTCTATTCCTTCCCTGATGGCACTTACCCACCCTCTGCGGAGGTGCCTGGCTCAGACAGATAAGACGCAGGCGCCCCATCCCAAGCTCAGCGTCACGCCCCCAGAATGTTTTCTCGAAGCAGAGATCACAGACCATCTCATGAGATCAGTTGGTCAAAAATAAATACCCTTTAAAAGATTCTTTTGAATGCTATGGATTACCCCTCCTCTTCTCCTCTATACCATTACTTAGGATTTTACTCTTAACTATTCTTTTTTTGCAGAATTGTAAGTGGGAAAACTTTCCATCTCTCCAGCCCCAAGAGAGGCATGAGCAAAGGGGCACAAATTCACTTCTGATAGTTTCACCACCTTCTTAAAAGGGCAAAGAAGAAATGGTTGAAACTGCCGTTGCTGATACCAGGTCAGCTGCTTGGAACTGATATTTCTTTTTAGACCCCAGGATTCATGCTGCCTGACCAAGAGGGCAGTGTTCTCACTGCCCAAGTGTTAAACAAGCACAGCACACTAGAAAACTGAGACGTCTCCCCCTAGAGCCCATCTTGTGCCATAGTAAATGATGTAAACATGTTACAGAACAGACTCATCTGTCCTGCAGCATGACAGCTGCAGTTGTCAATGTATTGTATTCTTGAGCGAGTAAATTTTAAAGGGTTCTCACCTCAAAGTAATAAGTATGTGAGGTATACTTCTGCTAATTAGCTTGATTTAGCCATTCCACAGCGTATACATATTTCAAAATGTGCACACAATAACATGTGATTCTATTTATCAGTTAAAATAAATTCCAAAAAATGAACATAAATTTTCATGATAGTGTTTTAAAGCCGGTTCTATTTATTCCATTCTGTAGATGGGGAAACTGAGGCATAAAGAGTTGCCCAGAGCTAGTATGTAGCAGGACCTGGACTTGAACCAAGGCAGCTGGCTCTAGGACCATGAGTGCCACCATGATGCTGGGGAAGGTCTGGGATTTTTTTCAGAGTGGGCTTTTGGCAAGCAAATAGTGCTCCACCCAGATGAGGCCTGGGGTGCCCGACCGTGAAGTCAGGGGAAGAAGCGGGTGGATGTGAATAGCCTGTGGACTTATCAAGGAACTCGGACTTCAATGCTTGAGGGCCTTTGAGAAACCTGTTGAGATCTAGACTTTTGTCAAGGTCACTGTGGGGGCTGGGGATGTAGTTCAGTGGTAGAGTTCAGTGGTAGAGCGCTCGCTCGGCCTGTGTGAGGTTCAGGTTGGTGAATGAATGAATGAAGGAATCTCGCCATACAGCACTGGGGAGAATGGATTTGAGGTGGACAACCCCACGAGGTCCTGGAGCTGTCCCAGCATCCTGGTGGTGATGACAGTGGAAATGAGCAAGGGGATTAGAACAGGAGGTATTTAGGAGGAAATCCCATGGAATTTGGTTACCTCTTGATTAGGTGAGGTAAAAAGAATAATCCTCCAGGTTTCTTGCTTCAGAAGACTGCGTGGGTAGGAGGGAAGAAATACCTAGAGCAGTGGTTCTAAGCTGAGGGCTGTTTTGACACCGTCCTTCTCCCCAGGGGCTTTCTGTCAATGCTTGGAGACATTTTCCATTGTCACAACCTGGGAGGTGCTTCCAGCATCTGGTAGGTGGAGGCCAGGGTTGCTGCTAATCTTACAGCTTCCATGATAACTGTCTGGCATTGAGAAATGCCCCTCGGGTTACGTTATCAGTTGCACATGGTTATCCAATTAACCCATAAGCTGATCATGTGAGATCATACCACGTGTCCTGTTTCTCTGATCAGCACACTGAGGCTTTGGATTGGTTGCTTGGCTAAAGCTACCTAGTTAGTGCTAGAAGCAGACCTTGAACCTGGGTCCTTGCATGTCCATATCCAGGTGTGGCCTCTTCTCCCTGCTCCTTTATTACTCACAGCTATGCGAAGGAAGATGCAGGTGGGCTTGTAGGGTGCTTTTCAGTCGTGGTGGCTCTAGACTGAAATGGCAGGCAGGAAGGAAGGTGGCTATTTATAGTCAGCTCTGCAGTGGATCGAATTTTCCAATTCTGAAGGACTTGGCAGCGGGTATTTCAAAGGAATATATCATCATTTAGGTGTTGGGTTCTCCCTGCAGATATAAATATGGGAACATTTACTATCTTTTCCTTTAAAAATCCTTCTATGATAAGGCATTTTAAAATATGAAAGTTGTAACATAAAGCTCAGCTTATTCCCTGTGGATGTGAACTGTTACAGGCTTTCACACTGATGACTGTCCTTTGAGAAGGGATAAGATGGAAAGGGGAATTCGTAGGGTCATATGGGAGTCCCCTCTGGATTTAGAAGTGGTTGAGCTATTAAGAATATCTTGATTTGCCTGAGGTGAGGAGCCTTTCTGAGAATGAGTTAGAGTATCTTCTCGAATGACTGGAGGGCTTTGGGTAGCTCAGGCTGGAGCTAGGGCTTGGTAGGTCCTTCAGCGGCTGCCCTGTACTAATAGTTACCACCCAGTTCTGGCAGGATTATGGATTTGTTAGATGCCTTCCTTGGCGACCCATCATACTGGCGCTTTAAGGACAGAGTTCTCAAGGTTGAACTCTTCATGATATCAAGTTATGTCTGTGTTTTAATGTCTTCCGATGGTTCTCTGAATGAGGCTGTTTGATGGAGACTAAGATAGTTACTTTTGTGGGAGTGATTTCTCTGGGTTAAAAAAAATGCTTTTACTTTTGTCCCAAGTCTCATTTTTTTTTTTTTGGCCTGGGGGCACATAGGCGATTGGGACTGTCTGGTGAGGGTGATGTTTGCCTATTTCACCCATAGGAGCAGTCCTATTGAAGTGAAGGTGGGAACACTGCAATTCAGGCAAGGGGGTCATAGATTTTGGTAAGCAAATAGGGCTCCAGGCATTATGGCTGGAAGGACCTATAGGGAGTTCATTTTTAAATTGTTCACAAAGTGAGTCCAAAAAAGTGGAGAATAACTTAAACCTGCTTGGTTTGTTGCTATGTCAGTGCCACTGGTGGCTAGCCTAGATTATGCTGCAGGGTTGAAGTTCAACCTGGTTTCTTCTTTTCCAGTTCCTTGTTTAGATTCACATGTGTATCATGAAAGGAAATTTTGACAAATTAAAGGGTATAAATAAAGGAACACTCCTGAATTTAGCATAATATTGAAGAATCACCATAAAAATTGTTTATTATAATAATGTGAATATTAGTACTGAACTGGTTTTGCTTATTTTCTCCCGACTCCAAAAATTTCCACTGAGGAATGAATATCATTGCCCATTTGTTTTGGCAGTAGAGGGACTCGAACTCTGGACCTCATGCATGCTAGGCTAGTGTTCTATCACTGAGCTGCACCCCAGCCCACAAGGAATGTCTTATTCTAACATTGCTTTCCTTGGGAAGAACAGTGAGTCCTGAATTTCCTTTTCTGCAGTGGGAAGACAGCAGGCGATGTGGTAGAGTTCAGTATATCTTTAAGCTTGAATAAGGTAGACCCCCTTTAGAGAGTAAGCATCAGTGAGGGGTACCTTAAATTACATTTATTACAATGTTTCTTCTAATATATCTGAACATAAAAGGAGTAATAAACATGTTTACAGCTGGTATCTCACCAAAGCTATCACTAAAATACCACAAGTTAACGCACAAATTCATTAGAAATCTAAAATCTCAAATGCAGACAATCTAAATTAACGAGATGATTTTAATGTAACAGGTGATAGTGTATTATTAAAACTATAATATCAAGCTGAGTGCAGTGGCGCACACCTATAATCCCCGTAACTTTGGAGGCTGAGTCAGGAGAATCTCAAATTCAAGGCTAGCCTCAGCAACTTAGCAAGGACTTGTCTCAAAATAAAAAATAAAAAAGGGCTGGAATGTAGCTCAGTGGTAAAGTACCCCTGGGTTCAATCTCTGGTGCTGCGAATAAACATATAAACAGACAAACAAAAACAATTACATATATCATCTATGCTCAGGAAATACTGCCTGATAGGACAGCTTTTCCTTTGTGACCTCTCACATGCTGTGCAAAAGTGGTTTTATTCCTTTTATTCAGATCTCTGTTTGTCTGTATGCTGGAGCATGAAGATGTCATTGACCTAAAGTCATATTAGCCAGAGACATAGCAGAAGTACTGCTGCCATCTTGATCATCACCACCAGGGCTGGTTGAAGCCCCAGAAATTATAGAGGAACACCAAATTACATGTGGTGCTTGTGTTTATACTGGTAGTCCTTGATTTGACTTATTATTTTCTGATTTTACACTGGTATGAAAATTATCCCCATACATCCATTCTCTTTCTCAATTTTAGTATTCAGTATGTGATATCAGTACTTTATTATTAAAAAGACCTTATGTTGGATGATTTTTGCCCCACTTTGGCTAATGGAAGTATTGTAAGCATGTTCAAGGTAGGCTAGGCTGAACTATGATGTTTGGTAGTTACGTGTATTAAATGCATTTTTTTACTTACGGCATTTTTTACTATACAGTGAGGTTATTTGGATGGAGCCCAGAAGTTGAGGAACTTCTGTATTAATATATAAAGATCCTTATTGCTTCAGCCTTTCTGTGCCAGATGTAGTCTTTGCACTTAAGGAAGCCATATCCAACTGGGAGGGAATCTTACTGGTAGTGGAGACCCTTGGATGGTGCAGGTACCATTACACAGCTGTGGTTCGTCAGATTATGGGTGATCATCGCCTGGTCCTAGTGACTTATCTCCAATGAGATTGTCTTGTGCATCTGTTGTTTGTTCTTGGCTTCACTTTTAAAGATAGTTGGTATGAAAATTCCTCTCATAAATAGACGTAATTCATTTAGTTGCTCATCTACCCATTTGTTAACAGCCCTCTTTTTCCATTTTCACTATCAGATGACCTTGCTGATTTCCCAAGTGGTAAATGCTTTTGCTCCCTCCCATCCCCCAAGGCAAACAAAAATCAATTGTCATTTCTCCGGAGCGCCTGTCTAGTTGGAGCTCTGATCACTGCTCCTTGCTTAGCATGTCCCTGAGTTTCGACCACCACACTTTGAGTTGCACTAGTTTTCTGTTTTGTGTTCATATTTTTGCCTTTTTAAAAATTCCTTTGTTTTTCTTACTAGGAATGACAACAAAATAAGGACCTATTTGTTTTTGTAAGGAATACAATGGACATAGCCACATTCAAATGAGCATTGCCATTCAGGTGGTTTCTTAGGAAGCCCTGCATTTACTCTTAATGGGGTGACCTCGGGTCAGTGTATTTCTTTGTATTCCTTACTGTGTCAAAACTGCCTTCTCAGCCAGGTTACTGCCATATCAGTCTTGTGACCTTATAATATTAGCTCATTAAAGGGGCCTTATCCATGTTGAACACGTACCTTAGTCACTGTAGTTGGCTTTAAAGCTGTTTCTAGAAGTTAAATTTATCTCCTGAGCTGGCACAGGTGCCCACTCCTCTTAGTGTTGTCTGTGAAAGGATCTGGGATTCAGTGGAGACCAATCTGGTAGAGAAGGGCCAAGAAGGTGCTGAGTGCTGACTTATTGTTGAAATGAGTGTTTGGAGTTCCAAGGTTATAAAGGTACATCAAAGTCTTTAGTGTTTAAAGAACATTTAAGAAGAAGCAGTCACATTCTTTGATATTCACATCTTATAGAGTTAGTATCAGGGAATAAACTTGCTACATCTTTTTAAAAATATTTTTTAAAGTTTTTTTAAATACATATATAGTTTTAGAGGAGCACAGTAACTTTATTTATTTGTTTTTATGTGGTGCTGAGGATCAAACCCAGTGCCTCACATGTGCTAGGTGAGTGCTCTACCACTGAGCCACAACTCCAGCCTCCTCCCCACTTTTTTTTCCATTTTAAAATTTGTTCTTTTTTGATGTACATGACAGTAGAGTACTTTGACATTTTACACATATATGGTCTGTAACTTATTCTAATTAGATTCCCATTCTTGTGATTGTACATGATGTGGAGTTTCCCTGGTGGTGTACTCATATATGAACATAGGAAAATTATGTCTGATTCATTCTATTGCCTTTCCTATTTCTATCCTTTCCTTCCCCTTTGTCTAATCCACTGAATTTGTATTCTCGCCCCCTCTCCTATTGTGAATTAGCATCTGCATATCAGAGAAAACATTCAGCCTTTGGTTTTGGGGATTAGCTTATTTCACTTAGCATGATATTCTCCAGTTCTATTCATTCACTGGCAAATGCCATAATTTCATTCTTCTTTAAGGCTGAGTAATATTTCATTGTGTATATATACCACAACTTCTTTATCTATTTATCTGTTGAAGGGCATCTAGTGAACTGAGCTGCTATAAACATTCATGTGTTGTGTCATTGTAGTATGTTGGTTTTCAAGTCCCTTGGGTATAAACCAAGGAGTGGGATAACTGGGTCAAATGGTGGTTCCATTCTAAGTTTTCTGAGGAATCTCTATACTGCTTTCCAGAGTGATTATACCAATTTGCAGTCCCACTAGCAATGTGTGAGTGTACCTTTTTCCCCACATCCTCACCAACATTTATTTTTATTTGTAGCCTTGATAATTGCCATTCAGACTGGAGTGAGATGGACTCTCAGTGTAGTTTTAATTTGCATTTCTCTAATTGCTAGAGAAGTTGAACAATTTTTCTTATATTTGTTGACTATTCGTTATTTCTTTCGTGAAGTGCCTTTGCCCATTTATTGATTTGATGATGATGATGATGTGTGTTAGAAACTTGGTACATCTTACTCCACTGTAACAAAAGTGAAATGGCAGAAATTATTGTTGAATTTCTACACAATAGCAATATGTACACATTTTCTTTTTTCTCCTCCATAGTCACTTCATTTTCTTGTCTCTTTATCGTTGTATCTGTGACATTTTTTGCATAAGCCCTTTTTTAAGGCCTCGATTTTCATAAAAGTTAGGTGTTTTTTTAAATTTTGCTATTGATCTCTGGGCACCAGAAAATTAAATAACTGGTTAAAAGGCGGGGTGGGGAGGAGAGAGAGTTAGTTCTCACCGAATGCTTCCAGCTTGTTCAGGGCTGGGTTTTGTTTTCGTGAGGATTATCAACTTAGGTCTCCTCATGCATTCCTGTGGTGTCATTCAGAACTTGTCATCCTCAAAAAATTTTTAAATATGCTTACCAATTTAAACATTTTAAGTTACAGAGTCTTAAACTGAACTTAAATGTGTTTTGATTTTGGGCCAAGAAATAGCAACAGTAGGGCCAATGAGAAGTACGATAAAATGTAGCAAATTGACATGGAGAAATACCTCGCTGGTTGATGGTTGTGATGGGTTAAGCAATGTTTAGTCCTGTATTAAAACAGGGGTGTTTGTCCCCCGACAGTCCCTGTGTTGGAAGCGTGGTCCTCAGCGTGGAGAGGTTGGGAGGTGCAATCTTTAAGAGGTAGGGCCGATTGGGAGCTCTTGGGCCACCTGGATTAGGGATCACAGCCTTGAAAAGGATTAAGGTGTTTCTCACGGCATCCTGGTTATTTCTAGAGAGAGGATTATTATAAAGCGTCAGCCCAGCACCACCCAGGTCTAGCTTCCTGTTTGAAGATGCCGTCTCCTATTCCCATACCCACTCCTACCATTTGCTTTGGTGTCCTTGCCAGAGACTGTGCTGTGCTGTTGGACTATCAGCTTCCAAAATGACTAAGTAAATCTCTTTTTATAAAGTTAGCCTGTCTCAGGGATTTCATTATAGTGCTGAAAAGTTGACCAATGTAACAGGTGCAGATAAAAGTCCAGATTCACATATGGTACTGAGAAATGTTTGGATCTAGTTTTGTGGCTGTGTTTATGTGTCTGATATGGTGGTGATCTCAGGTGTTGAAGAGTAAAGGTAAAATAAATGAGTAGTCAAAATAGAAGAAAGATAAGTGGCATAGAGGAAGGAGATTGAGGTGGAGGGTGGAGGGACAGAAAAGGGGAAATCAGCAGAATGAATCTGATCTAACTTTCATATATATATATATATATAGTTTTATATATATATATAAAATATGATTATACTACAGTGACTCTTATCATTATATACATTCACAAGACAAAAATTAAAAAAAAAATTAAGTAAACAGCAGAAAGGTCAGTAGAGGAAACAGGGAAGGGAGATGGGGAGGGGAAGGAAAAATACTGGGGACTAAATTAGAGCAAATTATATTCCATGCATTTAAAAATGTGTCAAAATGAATGCTACTGTTATAGATAACTAATATGAACCAATAAAAGTGAAAAAGAATTGGTGCAGCATCCTGCTCTCCCCACTCAGCCCTCTGACACCCTTCTACTTGTCTCCTTGAGAGGGCACCATGGGATGATTGAATCGGACATTTCCTGGTTAAAGCCAATGCTGGGGTGGGGCGAGTCAGGGCCACACAAGGCCGGCAAGGGCCCTTCTGGGTTACCTGGAACTAGCAGACCTGATGGGGAGCCTGTGGGGTCACCCTCTCGTTCCCAGGCACTTGGGTCTGTCAGTTAAGAAGTGGAAGTCCATGCTGGGAGGTGAGGGGAGTCTCTCTGTGGGGACTGTGCTCTCTTAGCTGCCAGATAGATTGTCTTTTCTGATGTACAGTCTGAGCCCAGTGAGCTGGAGGAAGGAATGCCACACAGCATGATGCAGGGGGGGGTGAGGCAAGGAATAGAGGGTGTCAGGTGGCACCTGGTGGTGACAGCAGGAAGGCAGTCTGTGTCAAGGTGGGGAATTGGGCACTGGGGGGAGGTGAGCTTCCTGAAGACAGAACGGGCCTGCACTGTTTTGCAACAGGGCTTCAGAATGCACAGACACAAAGAACAGAAACATTTCTAACCCTCTTCTCAATTAGGCTTTGTTTTTAATCTCAGCAGATGGGAAAACAATTGTTCTGTGCACAGTGAGAGAACACGATGAGGAAAGAGAATATGATGAATATCATGTGGGGTCACTCAGAGGTAAAAGTGAACAGATTCTTCTAATTGTCTCGTGTGAGGTGTTATCCACTGACTGGGAATTGCTCTGCTGGAGACGGGAGAAACTGAGAGATATCAGCAAGGTGGATGACCTTGACCTTGAATGGATAGGGGTATACTATCCCCAAAGCCTGGTCTGTGGGGCTTTAATTCTTTTCAAAGAGTGTGCTTTCCTGTGAGTCCCTGTTGCACACTCTGCTCTAGAATAATTTATCAGAAGGTATGACTAGTTTTGTGTGCCCTTCTCAGCAGGTGCTAACAGTGTGATGAGCACAATTATTAAAACCTGTTTTTTATTACCTCTAAAATGGCGTTTTTGCTAAATCATAAGGCAGCCACAAAAACCCACAACTGAAATAACAAATTGAGTTTGGAAAGGTGGCAAGATACAAGAACAATGAAAAAAGTAAGAAATGAAATTAATTCCATGTATAGTAGTACCAAAGAGTGAAATACTTAGGAATTAACAAAAGGAGTGTATTACTTGTTCACAAACTCCACAAAACATTGTTGAGGAAAATAAAGAAGACCTAAATGAATGAAAAGACATTCCATCTACATGGATTAGAATCTTATATTAAGAAGACAGTACTCCCTAATCTCATTTACAAATTCAGTTGATACCTATAAATTCCTAGTTTTTTTTTTTTTTTGGCAGAAATTAATAAGGTGATCTTACAACTCAGATGGAAATACAGAGTATTCAAAATAATCTTGAAAATGAAGGACAAAATTGGAAGACTCACCTTTATTTTTAAAAATTTAAAATTTACTACAAAGCTCTCAAGTCAGTGTGGTAAGGATAGCTGTAGGGAACAGTGGAATAGAATTATAGTTGTTCTTTGATAAGGGTGCTGGGACATGAATTGATAAAACAAGGTGTGATTGTTCTGTCCATTATGATGGAATATTATTCAGCCATTAAAGAATGAAGTTCAGATAAATGCCACAACCTGCAGGGACCTTGAAAACATCATGGTAGGTGAAAGAAGCCAGATACAAAAGGCTACACATTTATTTGAATTGTCCAGAATAGGCAAACTCATAAAGAGAGAAAATAGGTTAGCATTTACTGGAGCTGGACTGTAATAGGTATGGAATTTCTTTTGGTCTTGATAAGACTTTCCTGGATTTATCTAATGGTGGTAGAGCACAGCTTTGCAAATATATTAAAAATCAATGAGTTTTATACTTTAATAGAGATTAGGAATTAGATCTCAATAAAACTGCTACTTAAAAAATAATGTACAGTTAAGACCATATCCAGATGCTAGCAAGATAGTAAAATAGTTCATCAAGGTGAAAGATATGGCTTGTGCAGACTTGAGGCATTTGGTACTTTGTGTAGAATTTTAAAGTCTACACTTGGTTTTCCCTGTCTGAACAACTGCTGCTGGCCAGGTCTGCTTCTCTATCACTGCGCTGAGAGAGCAGCATTAGAAGCACTCCAGCATTCCAGAAAGGATGGTGTTAGTGAAGAGGGCAGCGTGGGCCAGAGGGCCCTCAGTGCACCCTGTGTAGTACACAAGCTCAGTTTTCCACCAGTGTCAGGTGTGGCGACCATGTCTGCCTATTCTCACTATTCCTTGTACCCTTGCATTTTTCTCTCATCTTCCAAAATGCCCAGAAATATATATATATATATATATATATATATATATATATATATATATAGTAAGAAATGTATATACTAATAAATACCTGCTAATAAATATACTGAAGTCTGTCTGTTAATATTTATTTATTTGAGGTGGGTCATCACTGTTGCCCAGGCTGACTCTAAACCCCTGGACTGATGCAATCCTCTTGCCTCAGCTGGGACTACAGGCATGAGTAATCCTGGCTTGAAAAGCAATTTTAAAGTAACACAACAAGGAAAAAAAGTCTTAGAGATATGAGCTTGGCAATTTGAGTATATAAAAAAGCCCTGATTAATAGGTGGTGAGAGACATAGAAGTTGAGTAATTGATTCAGAAGTAGGCAAGGATCATTTGTAAAGAAATCTGTAAAGAAAACAGATTCTCATTTCTTCTGGGTAACTGGAGGGAAAGGAATGGTGGTGCACCAGGACGTGGATATGGATCCCACGTGGCTGGGAAATGGAAGAGAGGGTTCTGTGGCACCCAGGCACAGTGCTGGCTGTGAACTGGCCAGTGGGTGAAGGATGGTGGGAAATATGCAGGAGGCATGATAGAGCCTATGGGGCAGGTGGCAGTGGGGAAGAGGTACCTACCTCTCTATGCACCCCTAGAGAACAGCTGGATGGACAGCAGTTATTAGGACCGATAATAAAACCCTGCATATATCTCAATGTTGCTGTTGCTTCTCTCTGCTAGTCAGCCTTTAGTTGCTGTGACCAAAATACCTGACAAGAAGGAAGAGCTTATTTGGGGCTCACAGTTTCAGTGGTCTCAGTCCATGGTTGATTTACTCCATTGCTTTGTGCTAGTGGTGAGGCAGAACCTCATGGTGCAGTGGAAACAGCTGCTCATCTTATGGCAGCTGGAACACACACACACACACACACACACACACACACACACACACACACGGCGGGGGAGAAGCCAGGGAGAAGATACAGTCCAGGGGCATGCCCCCACTGATCTATTGCTTGCAGCCACACCCCACCTGTGTATAGTTTCCACCAAGTAGTCCTTTCACATTATTAATCTCTCAAATGGATTGATCCACCAGTGAGGTTACAACTCTCATAATCTAACCATTTCACCTCTGAACACGCTAGCATTATACTAGAGCTTTTCAGAATACGTTAAAGATCCAAACCATAACATCCTCCTTTGTGCTAAGGATTAAATCCAGAACATGGTGTATGTGATGCATGTATTCTACCACTGAGCTGTACCCCTAACCCCTTAAATATTTCTATTACAGATTTCTCTTACACATCATGTTTTAGGAGGGAGGTTTAGGGCCAGAGAAGAGCATAATAGCAGGGACTTCCTGTACTAGAGAGCAAAAGCAAAGTGGAAAGTATGAGACTCCAGGAAGTGAGAACATTGTTTTCTGTGGAGTAGAGATCATGTATTTTGTTACTTTCCCCTGGTTTAGTGACACAAAGTAATCATTAGGTTGGCCCAAAGCACTGGAAAATGACCATTGCTGACATCAAGAGAAAGATCATACCATTTGGTAAATAGTGAACTAGATAAAGAAAGCATTTCCCTTGATTGCTTGAAACAGGGTTCAGTAGAAATGTTACTTGTCTTTTTTTTTTTTTTTTTTTTTTTTGTGGTCAGATTTTTGGCTAAGTTGAGAAGACCACAAACATGCATACTGAAGGTGGTCTATTTTGGGACTAAACCAGCCTGTGACAGGGTGTAAGTAACTTGAGTTGGATAAACTGTAATGTGGGGAGACAGAGGTGGCAGCAAATGTCACAAAATGAACAAACCGGTGACTTGGGATATGATACATAGCAAGACACCTTCCTTTCTAAAATTGGGTGCAGTAAAGGATAAAAAGGGATTCAGTAGCCTAATGAGGAAGTCTTTAGACTATAATGAGAAAAGCTAAACTAAACAAAATTAGGCAAAGTGATAAGCTTTGCTTTATTTTAATGGAATGTTGGTCTAAGGAGCAAGAGGTAGCAGAGCTGCAGTGGGAAAGGGCAGCAGGCTGTTTTTTAATCCTTGTTGAGGTTTGGCTCCATTTTCTTGAATTTCTTTAGTCACCTGTGGGTGATTACATAATGGGTGAGGAGAGAAGTGAGATGAGCCTGTGGCTTTCAGCTGGTGTAGAAGGTGGAACCGTGTTATTTCAGCACTTGCCAAATCCTGTTGATCATCAGAAATGCCCCCGCTCCCTGCGCATGTTTTTTGTTTACTATTTTAGTCATACTGCAGACTGAACCCAGGGTGCTCCATCCCCAGCCCTTTTGATTTTATTTTGAGACAGAGTCTGGCTAAATTGCCCAGGCTGGCCTCAAACTTGGAATCCTTCTGCTTCAGCCTTCCAAGCTGCTGGGATTATAGCTGTGCCCTGCTCCCTCCTAGTGTTGTATTATGAAAAATTTGAGGTCTGGAGACAAGTTGAGAGAAAGCAGAGTGAGCACCTGCACCCACCCCCTGCTTGGATTCAATAGATATCTTACTGTACTTGCTTTATCCTGTATTTACACCCCCACCCCCATCCATCTCCTTTTTGGATGCATTTCAAAGTACACGACAGACATCAGTACACTTTAATCCTAAACGCCGAGTGTGGGAGTCATTAACTGCAGCTCGGTATCTGCTTATGGAGCTCTTCCAGGAACTCTGTTTTCAAGATGAAATTCAAAGGATTGTCTTGGAGCTTTCTGAGTGGGGCTTTGAAAAGCTCCCAGGTACTTCTCATGAGGAGTTGGTTTGGGGTCCCCTGCCCACGGAGTTCTTCTGGATTACATCATGGCCAACCCTCACATAAAACCCGCTGCTCAGATATTGCCCTTGTCTTGACCATGGCGCTCCATTTTTCCTTTCCCTGGAATCATTTTCTTTAAACAGTGGTTCCCAGCTGGGGGCAATTTTCTGACCAGGAACATTGGGCAACATAGGGAACATTTCAGTTGTCACACCTGGGAGCAGGAGTAATTAGAGGCCAGGAACGCTGCTGAACATCCCCAGACAGGGATTTGGAGTTTTAAGGGAAACACCCATGAACTCTTGACATGCAAAAAGCTTCCAGGAACAATTGCAACTACTGGTTACTCATAACGGCAGGCCAGCATGCAGGGAAAACTGGCAGGAAGTTGGGCAGCTTCACCTGCTGCACCCCCAATTCATCCCCTAGCCCTGGTCCTCTGTAAATATTAACATCACACACTGTCACTCCTACTGGGGAGGGTCTGCATTCTCCCATGAGTGCATATTCCTTGCCTTATCTCAAAGTCGTCTCTCTTTTGATCACCCCATTTTCCCTTGAACATATATCTTCTTTCCTAAATAAACCTGTCTGTGCCTTTGGGGTGTGCGGAATTACTTTCTGTCAGGTATGCCAAGAACCATGCTGGTCCTGAGTTGGGTCCCACCTTCTCTCTGAAACTCCTGGGACCCATCTTCAGATGGGAGGCATGTCTGCTCCCCTGGCAATCCTATAATATGCCAGACTGCCCCCTATGGTGAGGAGTTACATGGACCTAACGAAGTGTCAATATCAAGGCTGAGAAACGTATTTGCTTACAAAAAACTGTGTAAGAGGAAAAATCACATGAAATGAAGTTTTAAGAGCTGGATGGAACTTTTAAGAGATCCTCCTGTCAGTATCTACCTGGTTCCTGCCCTAAACAGAACTATGCTCTAGAAGTCCCCAATTTAAAGTAAACTGTTTTTCAAAAGCTTGTTAGAAGGTCAGTGCCATCACACTGAGTAAGTTCATCTGTGAAGGTAGTCTTGCTCATCTCATTGGTTTCTTTGAAAACATCTTAAGTAGCTTATAACAGAAAATTAGAAAACAGTGCTAATTTTAATTGGAATGCAGTAATTAATGTGAGCACAGCTCTTTTGCATAAAGCTGTGTTGATGAGTGGGCAGGGAGGGCGTGAGGGCGTGCTTCGCCATAATTGTTCTAAGTATAAAGCTCCGGCAGTCTCCGTAGGACGGTGGCCAGTCTTCACAGCGTCTGACGGGCTGCTGTGGGGACTGGCTTCCCGGTCTTTTGATCAGGATGGCTTTCTAGTTAATGCTCTGACTCCTGAACGTTTGTTTTACTCGATTTAAGAAAACAAGACAGAGCGGAACATAAAGAGGGCAGAAATGAGAAGAGCGGGGGTGGGTGGGCAGCAGGATTCTCTCCTCTGCTCCAGGGGAGAGAACAAAGGTGAAAGGGCCACCTTGGCCCGGCCACTCTTGCCAGGTTGATTTCAGGCGCCTGGTGGAACCACACGGTGAGAAAAACGATTGCTGGAGTGGGTTGGGTGGGTTGGGTGGGTCGGGGCTTAGTCTCTGGACGGGTCTGCTCACTTCACCTCACTGCGTGTGGCTGTTGGAAGATGAACTGGGGTGAGTGGGGTGTCGGGGTGCAGTGCGCGTGCTGGAAGGTGTTCTTTTACTTCTGGGTGGAGGAAGCACTTGGGGCTGGGTGTGGCAACCCGCCCAGACCTCGGTACCTGTGGGGCCTGGAAGGTGGACACCTATAACTCAGGAGCCAGTAACCTGCGGGTTGTGCCCCAGGTCATGTGGACGAAGTCATCTCCTTGGGGATCTTAGCTCGGCCCTGGGCGTTAATGATCATGTAACCTTGGGCAAGTTAATTAATGTCTGACTTTAATTTCCTTCCTTTCTTCAAATCTATGATGAAAGACTCTGGGATGATCCTCATGTCCATCTTTAGCATTCCCTGCTTCTGGTGTGGCGCCTGCAGGAGGAGCGGCTTCTGGAAACGGGATGGCCGTAGTGAAGAGTGTGGTGATAGCATTGGACACACACTTGTTCACTTATTTAACAAATGCTGAGCACTTCTGTTTCAGGCCCTGTCCTCAAGTTTAAAAAAAAAAAAAAAACACATTATTTTTAAAATTGGGTAATGAAGGTACTGCCATTCCCATCTATAGATGAGGAAACTGAGGCTCAGAAGTTGGACTTGCTCCAGTTGTAGCTGGGAAGGGGCAGGCCCCCCCTGGGATGGGGCCATCTGCCTCTACCTGGCCACTTCCCTGCCTCAGGCCTTTGAGAAGGCCGCCTGGGGTGGGGGCTTTGGAGTGGGCGCACTCCAGGCCCCAGGGTGAGGGGTGACGGGGAGCTTGAGGAACTGCAGGAGGTGTTGGGGTGGAGTTGCAAAGTTCTGTTTTTGTGTCTTCCTTTGTAAACTGGTTGTGGGATGAGCACAGGAACGCTGGAGGGATGTGTCAGTGGTAATGGAGGAGAACAACGAGGGTGGTCCCTGAGGAAGGGTGAGGGGATGGCTGCAGTGCCCCTGAAGGAGCCCCTTAGCTGGGGAACCTCCTGGGCGATCCCGTGCACCTGACTCAAGTGTGCACCAGCTGTTACTCATGAGCAGTATCTTCCTCAGGTTTTAGTTTGACTAAAAGCTTCAAGTTTGACCTCATAGCCTCGGTGGTTTTGGGCTCTCATAGTATTTGAGACCTTGAAGCTTGTGGTTTGGTAGAGGTGGTAAAGTGGGATCACCTGTGGTGCTGTCCTAGCTCATCCCCCCACCCCACAGTGTTGATCAGCACTGGTGAGTTACATAGTCACCAGCTGGAGCTCGTTGATGTATGGAAGGAGAGCCATCGTGAGAAAGCGGCTGTTGCCAGGGAGGGAGTTCTTGATTGCTGTACCTGCTGCTCTCAGGAATGTATCCCACATGCCAAAAGGTGTAGCCACTCCTGGCTGATCTACCTGGGGAGTGGCCTTTAACAAAGTTAAAGAAAAGAAAGCAATCATTTACCAGTGGTGAATGCTAGAGTTCAGAGGTTGTTCCAGGTGAGTGAACTGGTCTGAGATGGGACAGAGTTATTCCAGGGGCAGGCTTTCCCTGCTGGTGTAGACCTGGGATGACTGTGTTCTTCTCCGACCCTCACTTCCACACTGCCAGGAAGAGGGTCAGCCATTCCATGGAGCGACCTCCCAAGCTATGAAGAAAAAGGCTTGCAGAGAGGTAGCATTGGGAGATTGTAGATGACCAGGGTCCCTAGTCGGAGAAACACGAGCCACCCAAATCCTTAGCATCAGAGTTTCAGAGAGTTGCCTTGGTCTTAGAGCTGCCATGTGATAATCACTACCTACCCCCATAGCCCTGTTCTCGGCTCCTTTCAATGAGTAAAAACTTAAAGTGACTTTGAGTGGACTAGTTTTGGAAACTGACTTGTGCTTGGGAAGATGTATTTTAAGTTTCAGACCACTAACTTAGAGATTTTAGACCACAATCCACTTTATGAGCAGGGGCTTTATTATTTGCACAAAAGGGTGCTTGAGTTCATTACATCTAAACAAAGCACAACACACAGGTTCATGTGGTTACCTACTCGGCTGCTGAGGCGCAACCTTTGTTGTTTTCCCGCTCGGCTCCTGGACCTGTGTGTGTGCAGTTGAGCCCTTGTCCCTGCGTCACCGCACTTACATTAATTTTTGTAGAAAAAATTGATTTGGCTGATTTCCACTAAACTGTCTGGTATGGCTGGGCGGTTTCTCTATGACAAATGTGTTTTGCATAGAATTCCTGAAAAGTACCTTGCTTAAAGTTAATATAACTCCCTAATCTAATAATCTCTCATTACATTTGACAGAACTATTTATTCTATCTTAGAGTGACATAAAAGGATTTTTTTATAAAGGAATGGTGCAGAAAATTATTGTAACTTGGGATGAAATATACAACTTAATCATCTTTTATTCTAGTTTTCTAGGGAGAATTGTTTAACACATTGGGATGGTACTATTTGCAGATTTTTGTACTGCCTTTAAAATTTATAAAATCACTGTTTACTAAAGCTTTTTTTAAACATTATGAAGTCAAAATATTTCACTTTGTGGATGCTGTCTTAATTGCTTGTCTGATACATATTCTTGAACTCCTTGACTAGTTCTGATTTTTTTTCCCCCCTATTACTAAGGGTACAGGAAGCATTCTTATTCAAAGTCTTTTTAAAATGTCTTTTGGAGTCAGTTTCTCTTAATGAGTCAAAAAGCATAATGTATAGGAACTTGAACTAAGTAGAAATCTTAAGTTTTACAAGGATAAAGGTGTGTTAATTGACTATGTAGATCTAGCAGAGGGACTTAATATTAGTAGAGGCTCAGTAATTATCAACTGAATGAATGAACTTAAAAAATGATCATAAAGAAGGGTGCAGTTAGTGGCATGTGCAGGAAGTGCTGCAGTGGTTTATATTAAGGTAAAACTGGATGCTTACTGGGTAATAATTTAGCACCAGGTATCGATCTTAATGATTTGGTCTCACTGGGGGTTTGAGATTGGAGGAGTCTCTCATGCTTTGGGATAGAAATAGGGCTTTAAATCCAGGTGGAAATGTCCAAATGACCTTCAGCTGGTGAATGGATGGATAGTGTGGTATATCTATACATGCAAATACTATTTGACCATAAAAAGAATGAAGTAATGATACTTGTAATAATGTAGATGGACCTTGCCAGCATCGTGGGGAAGAAGCCAGTTGCAAAGGGCCACCTGGTGAGTGATTAAACTTTACTTGTGAACTGTCTGTGATGGGCCAATCCATTCCATAGATAAGGGAATGGAGGAGGTTCAAGGTTGGGGCAGAAGGAGAGGGAATAATTGCTGAGTTCTGTTTTTTATTTTTTCTTCAGGTGATATCTACTAAAATTGGATTGTTAGTATGCCCACAATAGTGCAACTATCTTAAAAAAAATTACAGAATTCTGTTTTAAATGGGTGAAGTGTCTTGTGTATTAACTTTGTCTCAAAGCTATTTAAAAAAATTAGCATTACAAAAGGAAGGTGGGGTGGATTTATTAGTTTAGGACTTCCATAGCAAAGTACCCCCACACTAGGTGGTTTAAACCAGATATTAATTTTCTTACAGTTCTGGAGGCTAGGAGTTCAAGAGCAAGGTGCCAGCAGGGTTGGTTTCTTCTGGGGTCTCTTTCCTGGGTTTGCAGATGGCCACCTTCTCCCTGTGTCCTCGTGTGGTCTTTTGTGCATGCACATCCGTGGTGTCTGTGTCCAAATTTTTCCTTCGTAAGGATGCTGGTCAGATTGGATTAGGGCCCACCTCAATGACCACATTGTAGTCTCTTTAAAGTTCCAATTTTTCAATATGGTCACATTTGAAATACAGGAGATTAGGGCTTCAGTGTGTTGATTTTGAAGGGACAGTCAGTCCTTGACCGTGGGTATCTGGTTGCATGAGGAACTGATGCAGGGAGGGAGGTATACAGGCCACAGGTTGGCAGAGGTAGGAAGTGTGCCAGGTGGCAGTGTGGACTTGGTCCTCTGCTCTATGGGGGGTGGGGGGGTGCATCGTGGAAACACACCTCAGGATAGTTGGTGACCTCTGCTGCTCTGAGGTACACATGAGACTGGAAGGAGGGGGGATGAATGTGCGAGATATTGGGGCAAACGGCAAGTAAACTAATGGGAGACCTTGGAGAGTGAACCCGAGGCTCAGAACAGGGGAGTCGGAGATGTCACAGCTATAATGAACCTAGACATGTGTAAGCCCAGAATCATGAAATAGGGAAATTTGAAAACTATAGGTTCTCTTGTTGGCAAGATATGTAAAGCATTGATTCTGTGTGATTTGCTGTCTTTATTTTTAAAGTAAAACAGCCTTTGTAGTTTTCTTCCAACCTGAATCTTTGTAGCCAGTCCTTGGTTTTTCCCTTTAAAGGGGATTTTTTTTTTCAATTTCACTGATTAACCACAGATTATCCTTAGTTTCTAGAAACCGGACCCTAGGGGTTGGAGAAGACAGTTTGTTAATCATTGGTGTTCATTCAGATTGTCCAGTTTTTAAGATTTTACACTTGGTTGCTTGTCCAGCTCTCAAGTTATGTCATTAACAGAGCCCAAATATATTTCTTTCCATAACATCAGAATTTATAGAACACTTATAAAGTGTATCATTTTCATTGGCAATTCATTAGGTACGCATGGATCACCTGGTGGTCATAAACCAGGCAATCACAGGTTCTTGCAATCTTAATTGCTATTATCTGTAACACTCAAGTCACATCACTTCTTACACAATGACATACAGGTTACAGAAAGGCCAAGAGAGTTCTGGTAGCCAAAAGGGTCCAGGAGTCTGTGCAGAGAGCAAAGGCAGAGTGCAGTTATGAATGCAGAAGGGGTCACTGCAGGTGGTCAGATAAGATTATGAACCAGAAGAATCTGATCAGGGCACAGACCTGTTAGAGCATGGAACTTGTCCTAGGCCAGGGTCCGGCAGGCAGTTTTGAAGTTGAGCCATGTCAAGTAGGAAGATATGAGCTGGGCCTGAGGAAGAGAGTTGAAGGTTTGTTGCCTGTTGAACTTGTGAGATGCTCACTGGATTGTCTCATGATAGCTCAGTGGGTGCTGCTGCAACCAGTTGTGGGGTACTCCACCTCACGGGTGTCGGTTGAAGGAGTTGCTTCACTTGGTGTTCTGTGTTGGGTAAACTCATGGGCCCGGTGCTACCAATTTAATACTGTAAGTTCACAGGTGGTCATCATTTACTAGCACAATTTCAATTTGCATCTTATTGTGTTAGGCAGATGGTGGTTACAAAGTCATTCTATCTGAGCACTTACACTTAACGTAGAGTAACTTGGGGGGAAAACCACTACTTTATAAAATGAAGTAACTCAGGGTTAGGCACAGCCTTGGAAATCGCTGAGTATTAATCATGGAGTCACTCAGAGCAGGGCACAGCCAACTGTCCACACCAGTGGATGCTTGGGATTCCTGCTAATTATTATTTGGAGTTTTACTACATTTATAACCATTAGAAATATGGGGGTATACTCCAGGGTTTGGGAAAACTTTGCTTTTAGATATTGAAGTTCGAGTAGTTGAATTTTATACATTTTATTGAGTTGTAATCCTTTAAAACATTTGACTCGAGCTTTATTGGGCTCTGTAGGACATCCGTTGTCCAGGTCATTGTCAAGTGCCTTGAGGGCTGGGGTTGTGGCTCAGTGGTAGAGCACTTGCCTGGCATGTGTGGGGCACTGGGTTCAATCCCGAGCGAGCACCACATAAAAATAAAGGTGTTGTGTCCATCTACTACTTAAAAAAAAAAAAAATGCCTTGGAGGTGTGTGGCTCAGTGATAGAGTGCTCGCCTAGCATGCATGAGGCACTGGGTTTGATCCTCAGCACCACATAAATGTAAAATAAAGATTGTGTCTGCTTAAAACTTAAAAAAAAAAAAAAAAGTGCCTCGAATGGTGGCCGGCCAGCTGCCACACAGCTTCCAAGGTGCACAGTGGAGTATCCACAGGAAACTTTAGACATGTTCCCAGGATACCAGCAAGAGCAGTTTCCTTGTGGGGTATGTGGCGAGCAGGCAAGACTGGCAGGAGTGGGGTCAGGGTGAGAGAAATGTTTTTATGGTGCGCCTTCTCATGTTTTCTGAATTATTGAATGTATTCCCTAAAAATGTCATGGAAGAACTCCTAAGTTCCTATTTGACCTTTTTATTAATTATTCTGATGAAATGTATATAACCAGGGCTCTGAATTGACTTACTTGTAAATTGGATTTCTTGACTGTTTTCTAAGAAAAAGCATTTTAAAATCCAAGGCAATTTGAGGGATAATCTTGAGTTCTTCACTGTTTTGGGGAAAAAGTACTAATATATTATCTAAGGCTGCCTGACTACTAACCTCAAAATTTAGTCTTTTAAAACAATAAGCATTATATCAAGGATTCATCTTTCGATGAACATTACCCTGTTTCTAGCTGAGTGGATGTCTGTCTGCTTACCAATAGAATTTCATATTTCTGTCCTTGGGCCTTTCAGCTCAAACCAATTAGGTTCTTCTAGTATAATTCCTTTAAAAATGTTGTGGGTATCCTATGACTTTTATTGGGGTTGACTTTATTAGATAAAAGCCACAGCCAGAGAGCTTTTCTAGACAAAAGCCATTCTGTACATTGAATTCTTGCTGAGACTGCTAGAGAATAAGGCCCTCCTTACATCTTAGAAACCTTTCTGTCTGAATGATTCCATAAGGCACTGCCTTGAATTTTTTTCCAGAGTTTTGTTTTAGGGGGAAAAAAAATTGAAACAGATGTGGTGATGCATGCCTATAGTCCCAGCCATTTGGGAGTCTGAGATGGGAGGCTCACTTGAGTTTGAGTTTGAGACCAGCCTGGACAACATAGGGAGATGGTCTCAAAAGAAAATTAAAGAACTTATTTCTTCTAACTGTATATATGCATAATTATGGGCTACAATGTTAACTCAATACATGCATATGATGTGCCCTGATAAAATCAGGGTTATTACTTAGCCAGTAACATCATGAATTATTAGGGGCCACCATGGAGGCTGTTTGTATAAAATATAGTGATACATCTCCCAGCCAATTATGGCATACCCCTGTGCTGTAAAATCTGAGAATAGCTTGTCTTAGGGACAAGCAGTCCAGGCAGTGTCTGTTTTTTAGATTAAACTATGATTGCTATTTTTTAAGCCATTTTGCCCCAATATATAAAGCCTCTTATGTAATAGTTCTCTTTGGGAGAGAACTACAACTTAATACTGTATATATATCCTCTGCTTTTATTAATAGGTGCTTCTAAAAGGATGATACAAATTTCATGATTAGGTTTTGTATAAATGCTGCTAAGGACCTTATTTTACTACTAAGTGTACGTGTTACCCCATTGGTGTCAGCAAAATGTTGGTTTCCATCGTTGTCCTGGGTGTGAGGCTGAGAGTGACGTCTGTGGTTCATTGTGGTAATCATGTTGACCTGTGGCTGGCATATTTATTCTCCTTTATTTTTATGTATTGCTATAAGATGTTCATTTGTGGGACCAAAAGCCAGGTGGTATTGAGTTCCACGAATGTTTGTTGAACTCTACTTGCCAGATGCTGTTCCAGGCATCGTGAAACGGGCAATGGACAGATAGGTAAGGTTCCCCAGTCTAGTACAGCTTGCAACCTAGTAACTAGAAAATACTTTAACCTATGCTCTAGTCTGTGAAAGTCTTGACCTCTGAGAAAACCTAACTTCTATGTATTGCCTTCTGTTTCATTCAAACTTCATAATTCTGCAGTTCATATAGGAAGAAAAAAGAGTAGATAAAATGTAGCTAGTATGAGGTATTGATTTTGGAGAAAGCTTTTGGAAGAGGTTGTCGGCAGTGAATGAGATGGGATGATGGAAGATTTGAAGTCGCCCTTGAGTCTTTGGAGGCCCCAGATTCAAATGGCTTCCTGTGCACCTCAGACAGGTAGGTGACTGAAATGATATAGCCATCGAGAGCAAGAACTCAGAGTATGTGGGTCCACCAGGGCTGTTGTAACAGAGTGCCACAGACCAGGTGGCATAAGTGGTAGGTGTTTATTTCCTCATAGTTCTGGAGTCTTGAAGTGTGAAATCGAGGTGTCACCAGGGCTGGTTTCTTTGTGTGTCTCCTTGGATTATGGATGGCTGTCTTCTCCCTGTGTTCATGTGGTCGTCTCTGTGTGTCTGGGTCTTAATTCCTTTTATAATGACACCAGTCATGGTGGAGCAGGGCCCACTTTAGTGACCAACAGCTGAATGTTGTCTCTGATCAGCAGCTGCTGATGTATAATGGGGCAGGGAGATGGGGAAGAATGAAGGAACCTTGGTTTGTGTAGAGGGGAGTGAGGGAGAGGTGGAGTTGTAGGGAGGAATGGGAGGGAAAGACGACATTAACCTACATACATGTCTGGTTACACTAGTGGAGTGACTCTGCCCATGCACAGCCAGAGGAATGGGAAGTTGGGCTCCATTTTTGTACTACCTGTCAAAATGCATTCTACCGTAAAATGTATCTCCAGATGCAGCTACACTGTAAGGTACTGGGGAACAGGACTCCCTATGAATTTGGGGGGTGTGCGCGATTCAGTCTGTAATGAGCGAGCCTCTAGGACATGCCTGTGGCATTTTGAGAGTATTTCCGTCCTGGGGCTGTGCGGCTGGTCATCATTCTTAACTCCGCATCAGCTTTCATTCCTCCACCTCTGGCGGTCTTTGATCACTGCTCTTCAAGTGGATTTGTTGATACTGAGTAGTTTAGCAGCCAGAGAAGGTTGCACTGTGTGTAGTAAGTTATGGGAGTGTGGGGGGCAGTTGGTGCAGGTCCTTGCTGCTGGGTCATGAGATCTGTCCCGCACTGCTGGCAGAGGTCCCTTGGTGTTTTGTGTTTGCGTTACATGTGGGCTCCTGGGCTTTGGTTGGTTCCTTCTGTTTCCTTGGGTTCGTTGCCCTTTTCCCAGCGTGGAAACAAAGTCAGGAGTGCTATCTGGACATTTTACAGCAGGTGAGATCTTGGCCTTTGTTTCTTCTTTCTGTAGAACCATTTTTCATAGAGGTTTGCCATTTCAAAAATGTAGTGTCTGATACCAGTGGTTGTCTCTGTCTGGGTCTTGATCCCTTTTATAATGACACCAGTCATGTTGGAGCAGGACCCACTCTAGTGACCTGATTTTTTTTATCATTCTTTAAATATCCTATCTCCATATCTCCCAGCTTGGGTGACAGCCTTAAGGTGTCCTGGTGCAGTGTCCAAGCAGGTGGCCCTCTAGTGAGGGACTCTTTTTTTTTTTTTTTTTTTTTTGGCTGCTGGTTGAGCCTCTGCTCACAGGGAACCCTGTACTTCCTTGCTCTGCCCTGGGGAGAGCGGCATTGGTGAAAATGATTTTCCTTTTTTGAGGTGAAATCTGTTCTTGTACATTTTCCCCAATCACCTTTTTCCACCCTAGAACTAAACAAGAACCAGGGGGCCTGTGTCCCTGCAGTGCCCTTCAGAACCTTCATGTCCCATTTATGTCTTCCCCAACTGTTCAAGGCCCAATTATGGAGCCTCCTTTTACCCCATCTCATTCATGAAGGTGTGGACTCCCCGTTGGACCTGGCATGTGGTTGGTGCCAATGTGTGGCTGCTGGCACAAAAACAAATGGCTGACCCTCCTTTCCTTGGTGGAAGGCTTCCTCTGAGCTGGGCACCACTGCTCAGGGCTTTGCCTGGACTTATTTAATCTTCACTTTGGCCTAGAGGGTAACTATTCAATTGTCTCCCCATCTTGCACATGAGATATTTAAGTTGTGGAGAGGTTACAGAATCTGACAGTATTCATGCAGCTGGTAAATGGGGAAATCAGGGTTTTTTTACCTACAAGTGTCTCCAGAATCTGCCTTCTCCACTGCTCTGCTGTGGTCTGCTAATGCACTATGACATGAGATTTTTGTCACCATGGAAATGCATGCACAATAGTGTTCATGTTGCCCAAGACTGTAGAAGCTCCTTCGGCAACTACACACGACTGAGGTCTGATCTTCTTTTTAGAAGACCTGAGAGCCCTCATGTGCCCTGGGAGCCAAGCTGCTCCATGACCATCCCTAAACCCTGGCTTTCTGGATGCAGGCATGGGATGTCCCATGTTCATCTCTAGAACTAGTCGGAAATCCTCCTGTCATTCCACATTAGGTGTTCTTTGTAGCATTGTGTTGGCTCAAAGCATGGTAAACAAGCCCCCTATAGAACTGAGTTAAAAGATACAGGTAAAAGGTGAGGTGGCCTGGGGCAGGAATTGAGGAATGTCCTGTGACTTGTCACTAGCATCCTCCTTTCAGGTCCAGGTATCGTCTTATGGATACTAGTTCAGGGACACTATTGACATGGGAGATTAAAAAAAAAAAAATATATGGACTAGATGTCTCTTAACCTCTGTTCATAAGGTTGATATATTTGATTCAGATCTGTGTAAGGTGGGGGTTGTGGGTGGGGCTTATATGCAGGGAAGATTGCTGAGCAGCTCTCCTGGAACTGAGGGTGGAGTGGGTTTGGTGGAGCACCAAATGCCAAGCCCTGGGGCACCCAAGGGGCACAGCACAGATCACAAGTGCAGAACAGGTAGGTGAGAAACAGGAAGCAGAGGATTGCTCATGAGACTGATATGGGCAGTACGAAGGTTTTTATGAGGAATGTTGCTAAACGGGGGGTAATAAATGAATGCTAGTTGGAATTGCCATCTGTACTGACTGTGCACAGCACTGCTCGGCTGCAGTGGGCAGGAGAAGAAAAGTAGAAACTTGGTCTAGAAGAGTTGATTTAAAAACAAAAGCCATAATAATTAAGATGCAGTGCAAGTGGCCAAAATTTCAGTTTATGTGGAATTTAAGATTCACAGGTTTGGAAAAACAAAAGAAAAACAAAACAAAAAACCCTCTTAAGTACTGAAGGAAAAGGTTTATGTATCTATTTCCTCTTTTGAATAGTCTCAGTGGTTTGTGGACTGTCTTTATAATGTAGTAATGTGTCACTTGTGCAAAGGCATTTCAATGAAATGGTGATAGTTCTTACCGATTTTTAAGTTCTGGGGAGTATGAATGGATTTTGTTGAATCACTTAAAATTCTTGATGTCTAATGTGCACTTCATACAAGTATTAATTGCACAGGTATTTTGAATAACAGCAAGACTTGCATAAAAAATGTGTAAGACGTGTTCAGCACTCATTCTTACTGTTTCCTACTCATCAAAGTTGGTTAGTAATGATACTTCGGCGCTATCTTTTTTTCCTTAGGCTAGCTGGGATTACAGTTAAGCAAGTTTTTCTTGAAAAGCGGGAATAGCAAACTAGTTACCTCTAGTAGGGTTTAAAAAAGTCTCCCACCCCACTCAAAGTGAGGCTGGATGGAAGGCACCAGAGCTTACAGGTGTCCACTTCTTGTAAGAAGTTTGCTCGAGGAGTTTTCTCATACATTTGGTGGCAGGTGCTCATGGGTTGTCTGACCACATAATGCAGAGGCCATGCCTTGCACAGTTTTTACTGAAGAAAATGAACAAAATGTTTGGAAAGTTGACAATGTACTAAGGGAATTGTCTTTTTTTTTTTCTTTTGGTGGGTGGGGGAAGAGTGATGTAAAAGATCTAATGTTAAAATTGAGGAATTACAGTATTTATTGTACAATTGGAGACATTCTTTAAAAATTGTTCATGTTCAATAAATATTAGGACATGCTGGCATGTGGGCTTGATCCAGAAGCAGCCGTCCTACGCTTGCCTCGCATGTGCTTCCGGGGAGATTGAGGCAGGCCCTAGGGTATGGTTTCTTGGGGCCAGGACCCTTCTCCCCTCCCCCATCTTCCAGCAGTGGCAGGGACAGCACAGATGGACATGTCACTGTCCAGTGCCTGCACAATCGGGGACTAGTTCCCTGGTGCAGCTTGCAAAGCCCTTCTCCTGGGCTGCCCCCCGGGAGGTCTTGTACCAGACTGTGCTGCCCTCCTGTTGTTGGGGGCCCATCCTTGTTTGCTTGCTCCCCTGGTGGCGGTCTCCTTCTTGATCACACTGCAGAGCCCTTGGTGCTGCCCTGGACTCCGTCCATCCCTGCAGAGCTGGAGGTTCCTTCACTACTCTGCCCAGGGGAGCGCCAGCAGAAGGCTTGCTGGGCGCAAGGCCACACTGGGAAGGGGCTGTGCCTGAGGGTCCAAGGAAGCCAGCTGCTGGGCTGGTTGAGGGCAGATGTGTCTGAATTACATGGAAGAAATGTAGAAATACTTAGTCTTGCGCCTTTGTTGCTTCAATCTCCTCCTGACTGGTAAGAAAAAACAGTTTGAAAAATAAAAGGGAGAGCCCCGTTTATAACCTGTGGGTCTGGAGACAAAAGCCCTGGTGTCCTGGCTGTATCACTAGCACTTTCCTGATGGCGGCACTGGTGAGTTAGATGCACCTAGCAGTGTTTCTGAGAGTTCGAATGACATTGAATGCAAGCTGCACAGACGTTAGTGTCCTTCCAGAGATCAATGTCAGAGGCGATTGCCAGGGTCCCCTCATTCTTGTCTTTTCTCCCACCCACTTTGATGGCACTTCCTGGCTGTCCACAGTACTGAGCTCCATGCTGTTGAGCTCCGTGCTGTGCTTGCACCAGGGCCCTGGAAGTAGGGAGGGACGCATCTATTCAGTTCTTATGGAGGGTCAGTGTTGGCTCTGGAAAACTACAAAGGACATGGATGGTGACTAGTCCTGCAGGAGGGCACCACGGGGAAGGCATGCCCACCTGTGCCCCTCAGTGTTGGCTCACCCTTGTGTACTAACTCACGTTCTCCCAATCAGTTTGCTCTCGTGTGTACGCGCGCACACAGTCTCCAGTCCTTCATCCCCTGGCTTGTGCAAGGCAGTGTGGGCCATGCTGCCCAGGAGGAAAGGTGTGTCCATCCCTTCTGCAGGGCTGTGTTGTGGGTGTGGGTGGCCCTGGGTGTGTAAGGATTTGAAGGAGATGGCAGGTGGAGCCAGCGGAACAAGCACAGGTGGGAAGGATGGGTTCTGGGGAGAGCTGTATCACCCTCACATCAATGATAGGTCGGATATGCTCGAGACAGAAAGGGACAGTGGGAGGTAGAGCCGCCTGAGCAGGAGAGAAGGACTAGAACACGGAGTGCCTCCCAGGAGTGGAGCCCTTCACCTTCACCTGCTGGGGTCCTGGACATTGGCTGACACTGTTAGCTTGAGCATCTCCTCCCGTTCCCTCAAATTATTCCCATAGTTCTATTTTTTTTAATCCTGATTCCCCAGGATTTTTGTGTGAGCATAAAAAAGTACCCACATACTTTAAATTGTGCCAGAAAGCTTTACACTCCTGGACCAGGAGCTTTAGGCTGTAGGTTTGGGAATGCTGGTGTTTACGTTTTGAGGATCCTGTTGGTGAGCTCACTTCTTTCTCCTGACAGCTCCTTGGTAGAACCTAAATTAGCATATGACTCCTGCTTTTTACTTGTATTTTTATCACTGCCAGGCTGCTTTATAGTCAATAAGCATCTTCTGAAATCGGAATAATCTTTGGGTATTGGATCACTTTTCAGGGTGACATGAGGACTCTTCATTCTGTGACCATCCTTATCTAACACTGAACCCCTGGCTGTTGACCCACATTGTGAGCTTGGTTTAAAACAAGGAACATGAGTGAGTTCAGAAACCAGCTCTCTGCTTTCTCTTGCTGTATGGGTTTTTCCTTTACAATGGAAAAATACAATTGATCTGTACTACAGGCCTGCAAATCATGGAATGCAGCTTTTTGGAATGGGAGTTCGTTTTAGCCTTGCAAAATCTTGAGCATTGTGGTAAACTGACACATGGAAGAATAGCAGGTGGCAGTAATAAATTTGGGAAATTTTCTTCTCTACAGATTTCACATTAGTCACTTAAGGTCTTAACCTGAGCATTAGAGCCAGTGCTTCATAAAACTTCAGATCAAATCATGGCATCTGAAGAAGCAAAGTACTTGGAATTCGTCCTTAAATTACAAAAAGAAAAAGGAAAATGAATGCATGAGGACTTTTTTGTTCTCAAGAATTATGACACAATGCATTCATTAGCTCTGTGGCTTCTTATTTTGATGGGAAAGAAATGAGACCGTTGTAAATTACTGTTCAACACAATATTTTGGTGCCAGCTCCTCACCCAGTGCTGCTAAGAACATGGAGACAGCAATTGAGCCCTGAATCTGAATCTTGGCCCTGGCTGGCCAGTGCTGACTGCTTGTGGCTGCAGGGGCCATTCCAGGTGGGAGCTTTGTTTCCCAGTGGAATGAACAGAAAACTTCAACACGTCTAGTCGAACCAATACGGCAGCAGGCAAAATGTATGGCTTATAATTGACGAAGGACATCAGAAATGAAAGGTCAGAGCGAGCCCCTGTTGCCTCCTCAGCTGTTTGTGACCCAATGGCAGGAATCCTCAGCTCTTTATTGCAGTGAGTCACAGTGTATGATACTTTATCTGCGGTTTTAAAGTTAATTGAGCCCAAGGACCTTAACTTCTGATTAGAGACACACTGGAATCAGATATGCAAATGGAAGGGAAGAGATAAGTGGTTTCTGGTACTAAAAGCACTTAGTGGCATTACAAAAACTATTGTGGAGAGTAGCTTTTTTTCTAGGGTTTTAAACAAAATTTTGAGAACGGTGATGAAGAATCTGGTGTTGAGCTGTAAGGGAGGGAGTTCATGTCTAAGGTCAAGGCTGAGCAGACGCCTTGAATAGAATGAAAGGAGATCTCTCCTCTGGGTCAGGAGAGCCAGTAGCAAGGGACAGTGTGCGGGTCAGACACCACCATGCCAGCCTGCAGTGGGAGGGACTGAAGCAGGGACAGGAAGACATGCATCCTTGTGTGTGGAGCACACATTGCTCCAGGGATGCTCAGCCCCACCCAGTCACTCTGATTGGTCCCTGGAGGCCCCATGTTGCCCAATGACTTAGACTCCAGGGCTTACAAGGTCCAGTAAGGCCCCTCTGTACACCCCCTTTTCAGGCTGTTCTCTGGCATTTCCTGAATACACTTGGCCTCCAGTCTTCAGGATCAGGGACTGAACACACAAATAGAGCGACGTTGTCCTGAGTGCTTAGGAGCCTGGGTTTCTGAGCCCAGGTGCTGTTTTGCTACTTTCCAGTTGTATGACCTGTCTGTGCCTCAGTTTTCTCATCTGTACAATAGGTATGGAGTTCAGAAGTATAGTCAAGCTGCATAACTGTTAGTTGCCATGATGATGATGATCATCACTTCCCTGAGTGATCTCATTCTAGATTCCCTGTGGAGGCCAGAGAGGGGGAGAGATGAGTGACTCGGCATCCTTACTCTGTACCTACCGTGTCTGGAAAAAAAAGTGTATTGAATTGCTTCATCCCTGAACCTCAGTTTTCTTGCAGCAGCCAGGCTAGGAAGCCTGCCTGGGTCCCCACTGATAAGAAATAGGCAAATGATGGGGAAAAGGATGAAGTTCTGCACATTGGTTAACCTGGGGAAAAGCGGCTAGATTGTCTCTGCTGGTCCTAAAGAAGCAATTACAAGTTTTGGAGACAAAAGCCAGGTGGTGCACGTGTGTATGCGTAGCTGACTGCGTGCAGAGAGTATGGCTGTTTTAATCTTGGTGTCTGTCTTCAGCATGAGGAAGTCCTTATTCTCAGCATGAAGAAATACCAGATGCAGAAGAGCAGTTATCAGGAAGTTGCTTTTAATTTTACAGAGGCTGTGTTTGTTTCCTTATGGGCAGGGCATCAGGATGCTCCTTTTACATCTCACAAGAGTCAGTGAATCCCAGCCATGGTGGGAGCAGATGTTCTCCTCGAGTGCCAGGTCATCTTTATTAGTTGCCATGACAAGTTTTGCCACCTTTATGATAGTTGTGGTGATACCCACCCCCCGCCCCCGAGTCAAATTGGGACACATGAAATGGAATCAAATGAACTTATTTGCAAACACTTGAGATTGTGATTGTCTTTGAATATCTGGTACATATTTTTGTCCAGATTTTGGTTGCTTTAATTTTATTAACTCCATCACTTTAGGAGGGATACATGAGGCCAACACCTATAATACTCATCTCAAGTTCCCTCGAGGCATCGAGCACAGTGCCTTTGACAGACGTCTGGCAGGTGTTTAATGCGCTGAATTTATTTTGAATGGAAAAATAATCAGGCCTGGTTTCTCATGTGTCTGTGTATGATGACACTTGTTAAGTGTCTGTCCCAGCTAGCACCTTTTTTTTTTGTCTACGTATTGAACCCAGGGGTGCTTTACATCCCCAGTCCTTATTTTTTTTCTTTAGAGATGGGGTCTAAATTACGTAGGCCTCACTAAGTTGCTAAGGCTGGCCTCAAGTTCCTGATCCTTTTGTCTTCAGCCTCCTGGGTCATTGGGACTCCAGGTGTGCCTGGCACCTTTCTTTCGTGTTCTCTATTAAAGTGGGGGAATGATGCTTCACCAGTGGATGGTTGGACAGTCCTGGGTTAGAGATTTGCTGTATTTGTCAAACAAGGCTACCACATTGCATACCACCAAGGAGCAAAGTGCATATCGTCCTCAAGAGGCCCACTTAATTGGTTATTTCTTATATGGGTTGAGCATCCTGCTCAGACTTTAGAGCATTTTTACAGATCACATTTTTGGATAAGGGATGTTCAACTGGTAAAAACTAGGCAAATACTCCAACATTCAAAAGTCTCTGAAATCTGGAACACTTTGGACACAAACATTTTGGATAAGAGCCATTCAACCTGCATTGAAAGAGTTGAAGAATCTGACCTTTCAGGAGGGAGGAATGGACCTTCGGTTTTGAGGTTTAGGAAGCAGTATAAGTGATCGACAGGGACTACTTAGTGGCCAGACCTAGTCACGCACATAATGTAGGAAAACCCCTCAAGATGGGGAATATTCCATTCCTGTTGCTTGCTTTTTATATTTTGCTTGCTTTACAAAATAATATAAGGAGACTGCTTATAATGAAGGTGCAGGCCCAGTAAAATGAAAATGACTAATGAAGAACCTGGAAGTAAGGGGTAAGACATGGATTTTAAGGTCTCTTGACACAGGTGGTAACTGAGTTTCCTGGCAGCCAGGGTAAAAAAAAAGGAGCCACACCTGCTGCTATGGGTTAGTGTCGGGGTCGCTGGAGCATCTCCCCACCTGGAGCTGGGAGGGGTTAGAGTACGACCCATCCTTGGGCTGCCCATCATTAAGGACCCTTGGCATCATGTCCAAAATTCCGAAAACTCCCCCCTGAAAGTTGAGCGCTATCATGTTAGACTGTAGCTTGATGAAGCCTGCTCTCCTGGAGGCAAGAGTGATGACTGAACATAACAGAAATTTTCCGTCATCTGCTTGAGAGGTAATTGTCAGCTAAGGGATTTTCCCAAGGTGATGAATTGTTGCTTGAGCAGACCCAGAGACAGTTCCCCCTTCCTGACCTGTACGCCCTTCTCCTGCTCACAGGTTACCCTGAACTCCCGAGTAGGCTTAGAAGAAGGGGAAGGGCATGTGCTCAGTGTGCCTGAGGCCCTGGGTTCAATTCCCAGACCCCACCTCTGTCCCCCAACAATAAAAACAAAACCCCAAAAGGAAAAAGTCCAGCCCCGAGCCCCTTCCTACCTAGGCTGGGTTGCACCTTGGCTATAAAACACTATAAATCTTTTCAGAGGCCTAATTTTTTTTTTTTTTGGGGGGGGGCACTTGTTTTTCCTGTGAATTGAGGGAACTATACTCCCCCTACCATCTTTGCTGATAGAGGAGTTAATGGAAGTGGATGTTGGAGTATGAAGCTCCTTTAGGCACAAAAATAATTTTAGATTAAGGAAGTTTATAGCTTAAAAGCTAGCAGGGGTAGAGAGAGAGAGTGTGAGAGAGAGAGAGAGAGTGTGTGTGTGTGTGTGTGTGTGTGTGTGTGTGATGAACTTTCAATTTTCAACCCGAGATAGCCAACCAAGAGAAGGGAAATAGTAAGACAGACTTGCAAGTGGAACTGAATTGGGCTTAGAAGGAGCATCTCACTCAGCCTGGCCCAGCTGTTTCTCTGAGTGACGTCGTCCTGGCCTGTGAATGGCTGAACTTACAGCCAGGCTCTTGCAATCTGCGCCTTCTCAATACAGTTTTTGTTCTGGTGGTTTAATTTGCATTTGGTGTCTGGAGTGCCTGGTCAGGGAAAGAGCCCCTTCTTTGTTTTGGGTAATGAGAGCTGCAGTTTCCAATAAGTATTTCTGGGTTTAGCCAGTGTCAAGTGTCATTTGAATAACAAGGGACTGGTGCACAGCAGAGCTGGTCCTGCCTGAGCCTCAGTTTGCAGATTAGATTTTTGCATACCCCCTCAATTGGTAGATTAGAGTGACATCAGGAGAAAACTGTATTCACAGATGGAAATTTGATACCTATTCTGTGCATTTATTCTAGGATGGATAGATGGATCCTTTTAAACCCTCTTCGGACAGTTGGTTGGCCTTCATGGATTCCTGTGTAGAAATGTGCTCTGTGAACCAAGAGAAAGGAAGAGTCAGTATGGAGTTTTCTCCCCCCCAACCCATTTATTTGTATCGTGTTAGGTGCTTCCTGGAAAGTGGATGACTTATTCTTTAAAGATTTGAAGCAAATGGTTAACGACCATTTATTAAGCACCTAGTGTTGGTCTGGTTACCAGGAAGCTTTGGCGCCAACAAGGGAAAATGTGTTGGGACCCTTTGGGTTTTATTTTATTTATTTTTAGCATATTGACTTAACTCCTACCTTATTTTTATCCTTTATTTTTTTTTCCCCCTAAACTTTTATTTTCTCAAACTGATTATTCTTGGAGTCAGGTCTGTGTATGGTTTTCTTTCTTGGCCTCATCTTCCTCCCTGTCCATCACTGACAGCATCTTATCATATTCCTGGTGTGAGAGACTGGGTAAGGAGGACACTGGCTTTGAGTAAAGTGGAGTAGCACAGGCTCAGGGTCCTGGTAAGTCTGTTTAAAAAAAAAAAAAAAAAAAAAACCCCAAAACCCTGATAACTGCTGTCCACAGTGCACCTCCCTGAAAGTTGTTACTTTGTAACTCTTCGTGTTGATAACTTGATGAAACCAGAAAGTGCACAACATTGGTACCTGGAAATGACTAGCAGAAATTCTGTATAGTAAATACAACACATTTTTCTTTTAGTGAATTCTCAAGTCTCTCTTAAGACCAATTTTGACCTCAAAATTTCCTTTTAAAAAATGCATAAAATCCATATAAAAATGATACTGGAAGTTTTATCGTGTAGCTATTGCTGTTTCCTCTTCGCGTGCTCAAAACCAGGTTGTGATTTGGTTTCTAAGATCAGTGAGGAAAGTCGAGGATGCTGTCTGAGTGAATCGAAGTCCTGGCTTATGGTGGCAGTGGCCCCGTATTCACGCAGGGGACCTTCTTGGAGGACACTTCAGGATGAACTGCGCAGAAAGGACCACCAAAGCCTACTCCCGGTTTTTTTCCCTTGTAGCTAATGGAGGCAACGAATGGAGGCTATTTACCCTCAAACTAATCGCTATATACTTCATACGTGTGTATATGTAAATATATCACTAATGTCAACACACACACACACTTGGTCCTCACTTTGCACAAATTTGTTATGCTTTAAATGACCGTTTCCCAACAACACAGTTCACATTTCAGTTCCCCAGGTGTTGACTGAGCCCGGCAAGTGCATGAAGCACACACCATAAGTAACAGGTGCGCACCCCCATGAAGCGTGGCTGCGATCACTGCGGGTGTTCCTCGGCTCTCCTAGGACAGCAAAGTGCTGTGTAATCTTGTGGCTGCCCTGTCTACCTGGGTACTTCCGTGTGACATTTTACAAAGCTCTCCAATTGAGAGGGGATGGGCCGAGAAAAATACAGCTGAGAAGCTGAAAGTGGTGATGTGGGAAGTGAATGAGCCTAAAGGGAGTTACTGAAAGTCAGATGGCCGGTGTCCATGGCAGGGCTGCTGGAGGGGCCACATGTGCAGCCTGTGGAGTTGAAGTTCTGGAATAGGAGAAGCCGCCCTACATGACACTGGATAAACTTCTCCTTAAAGGAACCTTCCCAGCAGAGGACACAAAGATATTCAAATTGATGGCTCCTAGGCTGCCATTCCCTGTAGCTCACAGGTGAAAGTGGACAAACAGATAAACACATGGCTGAATGTTAAAATGGACTTGCTGAACAGTACAATGGAATATCAAGTCCAAAAATGTACTGGTGTGTGCTGCGTTGTGGGGAACCTCAATAGTATTGTGCTTAGTAAAGGAAGCCACACCCAGAAGGTCATAGTTTAAGATTTCATTTATATGAAATATCTGGAATAGGTGAATCCATAGACAAGCCGCATATTGGTGGCTGCCAGGGACTGGGCTGGGGGGAGACTAGAAATAACTGTTTAATGGGTACAAGCAGAGTTAAGAATTTTGGGGTGATGAAAACACATTGGAACTGGGTAGAAGTGGTTGTACAAATCTGAACTCGCTAAATCTTTCGAATTGTTCAACATTAACCGTTTCAAGGAATTTCATCGCCCCCACCAAAAACTTAGGACATTTTGCCAAAATCTAGAAAAGATGCTGCTTTTTGTGTGACAAGAAGGCAAACACTCTTCAACTTTTAATAATTTTTATAAAGAATAACACTTTTGGGCTGGGGATATAACTCACTGGTAGAGCCCTTTCCTAGTGCATGTGAGGCAGTGGGTTCAGTTTTTAGTACCACATAAAAATAAGTGTATCCATGTCCATCTACAATAAAAAAAATTTTTTTTTAAAAATAGCACTTTAATCCCAATGTTTGAAATGTCAGTACACTAAATATCTTCCTTTAAGAAGATTCCCCTGTACACTTGTAACTGACAGTTCTTAATGTTTTCACAAACATTTCGCAACTTTTTTTCATGGACTGCTAAGATTGCTTTGCATCGACTCGGCTTGCTTGGTCATTTTTATGATCTTACCATTCTGGGTAAATGGGACTGCCTCTATGTAAGTGTGAATTCATGAGAGTTGATATGTGCGTCTAGTGTAGTACCTTTCTGCATCATGTACCCCTTCTGCCAATGAGGATTCTGAGATGTCTTCTCCAGTAGTAGAAAGTGTGGGCTCGCCATGAGGAAGCAGAGTTGTTGTGTTAGCATTTAAGTTGGTGGGACCTCTGCTGCTTCTGGGTAGGGAAGGTAAAGATCAGCACACCCTGTGACTAGTGGAGAGTGTGGGACTTGCAAAGTGTAGTGAACATCAGGGCAGCTCGTGGGGATTGGCTAGCAGCTGTGTGGTCAACAGATGGAAGAAATGGTGGCCCTGGACATGTTCTAGCTTCAGGAAATTTGCTTATAAGGGGAGAACCAGGCTACAGGGCAAGCTGCCTAATACCCAGAAATGCCAAAATGGGCCATTATGCTACTGTTTAGCATTAATTCCCTCCTCTCTTCCCAAGGCATGTTTTAGGCTCTGCTTGTGATACTGTCGGCCTTCAATGTGACCCACCAGATGAAGACTTTCAAAGGGAGCAAGGTGTGCATAATCATTCTGAGACCCCTTTGCCTGAAAGCACATAGCAGCAGCTTAAACACTTGTTAATGAGCGTGACAAAATAAAAAAATCAAGATTATAATCTGTATCTTAAATTGCCTAGGGAATCTGTTTATTCCCCTGCCTTTTGAGCTGTGGTTTTGCTCTTCTCGTTTCCATTATGAAAATGGTTAGATAGGTAGTGTGGACCATGGCCTGCAAGTCGGTGTGTAATCGTGAATCTGACTTAATAATGACTCCGACCCTAAGTTTACACCATAGTTTTATTAAACTAAAATGTAACAACTCCAAGTTTTCTCCACTAGTGCTGCTTGTGGTTTCAAATAGTGTTGTGGGTTTTCTTTTTCAAAAAAAAAAAAAAAAAATCATCCAGAAGTTCAGTCTGTGAGACTGAGTTACCTTTTAAAATGCCCTTTTTCTCCATCCCAGCCACCGGCCACCTAGGGTGCTTAGATTTCGGGAACTATCCTGAGAAAAGTAAACCTTAGAATATCTGCAAACGGCTTGAAGCTCAGCCAGGACCAATTTTCCCAGTAGAAGTAAGTCATTCTCAAGGTGGTGGTGTGTGTCCAGTGAGGAGAGACCTCTCCTTCACCTGAAGCCCGACCCAGGTGTCAGGTGGCCTCATCTAGGCACAACACCTGTATGGAGATGTCCCTGCTGCATAGGTGACCTGGGATCCCGGGACACTGTCCAGATCAGCTTTCAGATTGTGAGCCTGTGTCCAGACTGTGGGAGGAACGTATTCCAGGTTGTGGAGGTCCCTTGTTTAACCAACCCCTTGCACTTTAGATCTGACTTCAATTCCAGCATAGCGTTTTTAGAAGCCTAATTTATCTGTGGTCTGAACTTGACCACTAAATCCAGACTGAGAAGGCTGGAAAATGTATCTCTGCCTCCAGCTGGGTGGCTACAGCAACAGACATTTGTTTTCTTGTAGTCCAGGAGGCTGGGAGTCCAGGATTGAAGTGTTCAAGGGTTGCTTTCTTCCAACGCCCCTCTCCTTGGCTTGCAGATGACCTGTGTCTTCATGTGGCCTTCCCTCTGTGCTTCTAAGCTTCCTCCTCTTATAAGGACGCTGTCATTGGATTAGGGCCCACTCTAATCACCCCGCTTGAACTTAACTACTACTTTATGGACCACTCTCCAAATGCAGTCACATTCTGAGGAACGGGGGGTTGGGACTTCAGTGTGTGAACTTGGCAGGGACACAGTTGAGCCAGTGAATGACAGGAGAGGATTCATACCAGAACCAAAGGTGGCTACCTAAACAACATGGTTTGGAGCTGGAGGAAGAGATTTAGTTAAGGTGATGCTTGGAAATGGTTTTCAAGGGAGTCGCGGACAAGGGGGAAAGTTGGAGAGGTAAGTCCCCTCAGAATAGTCTGGGGTTAGCCATCCACGGTGGGATCAACAGGCACATTGATTGGGTTAGAGCTTGGGTTAATTAGAGGGCACACAGTTAACTGACTGGGTGCTAAATATTAGGCTGAGAAATTAGTATTTTATTTCAGTAGTCATTTGAGTTATTCATGGAGCAAATAAATATGGTGCCGCAGCCCCAGGGGGTATAGCTCAGTGGTATAGTATCTACTTATTGTGTGAGATCCTGGGCTCAATCCTAGCACCACAAAATAGAGCTCCTTCTGGGGCTGTTGTACAATTGTGTTTTCCATGCTGGTAATTGAACCCAGGGGTGCACTCCACTGAGCTATAGCCCTAGTCCTAAGTTTTTAAAAAAGTCAAGATGGGGTCTAAGTTGCTCAGACTGATCCCCAATTTAAGATGCTCAGGCCTCAACTTCAGGAGTTGCTGGAATCATGGGTGTTTGCCACAGCGCCTGGCTGTTTGTACTGTTTAAATGAGCAAAGCGCTCTGTAGTAGAGATTGGATTACGATTTAAGACTATCAGATTTAAATCCTGGCTTTGTCTTTTATTAGCTTGGTCATGTTTACCATATGATGGTGTCTCTCGTGGAAAGTGGATGGTTCCACATATCTCCCTGACTTGCTGCATGCAGTCCTGCATTGGAAGGTTCTAGCACCGTGTCTGTCCCCTGTGGTGATAGCAGTGCTATCCATGGATGCAGAAGGTTAGAGGAGAATATAGTGTAGGACAATCGTGGCACTTTAAAAAGATTTTTTTCTTAAGAATAGAGGAAAACAAATAACAAAGAACTTTGAATCCATTCATTCATCAAGAGTCTGAGAACAGTCAGTGGGTCATTCTGGGATTAATGCAGGGCCCTGTGCCCAGCCAGCTTCCAGGCTGGGGCGGAAGGCCCAAGGAGGCATGAGGAGTGCTGCCACCTAGGTGTGCTCAAGAGTCCTGCCTGTTGAAGGGCCCTGTTTCACAGGGGAGCGGGCACTTCCACTTTGTGACCCACGGAAGAGTGAAGGTCTCTGTCACATAGCCGTGATGGCATGTGCAGAAGTTCAGAGCAGGGAGAGAATGCGGCATGGTTGGAAAGTCACATTTTAGGTATCTGTATGACGTGGAGCTCCACTGGAGGAAGGCAAGCCTGAGTTTATAAGGGAGACAGATGACCGGGCACTCTGAAGCTGGGGAGCTTTGCAATGATATTTATGGTTCAGGAAGGCTAAACTGACGGCAGTGTGGAGGGCGACTGGGAGAAGATGGGAGAGAATCTTGGACTCTGTGGTCTTGCTGAGCCTGGGGTCCTGAACTTGGCCTGTAGCTGAAGGAGCCCTGGGAGGGGAAGGACTGCAGAGCTGCTGAGATGGCTGGTGTGAAGGTGACCGAGGACAGGATGGGGGAGGGTCCTGGGTGTGTAGCTTGGGTGTCCCCATCAGTGCCATTCTTTGGAGGCCAGGGGAGGGATGGGCAGGGTGAGATGCCTGAGGGATTGAGCATGTCCTTTCCTAGGTAGCTGGACAGCCGCAGAGGTCTGGTTTCTCGTGGGAATGAAAGAACAGGAAATGAGTACACGCTCCTGGTCAGGGGCTTGGCCCTGGAGAATAGGACTTGAGACTTGGCATCTAGGGGAGCCGTCAAGATTGTTCCCAAGCCTTTGGACTACTTATCCCCAGAAGAGGTGGGAGGACTCCTTATGCTCCACGGAGCTTATGTGTGTTCAGGTGACCGGCTTTGACTATCTTGTGAATTGAAGAGAGTCCTGGTGATTTTGAGCCCATCGGGTCTTTGGAGTCCCAGAGTTTTTGTTCTCACCCAGCCGAGGTACCTGGTATGTCAGAGGGTACCTGTGCTGTTACCCGAGTCCCCGAGGGAGGGATGTGCCAAGCCTACCCACGATGGACCGACACTCAGAAAGGAACCTTTTAGGTTATGAAGGTGTTGAGATCTGGGCAGTATTTTCTAGCATAACCCAGCCCCTCCTGAGGCTGAGGCTTGTCCATGTGCTTTTGCTAAACCATAAGTTGATTTTGAACATATCTTTTTGTTATGCATGTTTGCGTGTGTACACGTGCACAGGTTGATACTTAGAGCTGGTACCAACAGCATTTCTTGTGCCACCATTATCCTTTACTATAGGTTTTTTTAAATGACTTGAATATGAGAAAAGTATATACTTTTTATTTAAAAAAATGTAACTCACATAGCATCTGGTCACCTGTTTACAGTTCAGTGGCTTCACTGTGTTCAGTGTCATGCAGCCATCATGATAATCTTGCAATATTTTCATGATCCCCCAAAGGAACCCTGTGTCACACATCCATTACTCCCCAGCTCTCCCAGATGTCCCTGTCGTCATCCCCCAGCAGCCTCCAGTCTGCTTTGTGTGTCTCTAGACTTGCCTGTTCTGGTCACTTCAGATAAATCTCATCATGCTATGTGGGCTCCTTGGTGGCCGGCTTCTCTTGGTTAGTGTAATGTTTTTAGGGGTTCTCCATGTGGTACCATGTATCAGTACTTCATTCCTTTTTACTGGTTGAACAGTATTCCATGACTTGGAACACAATGTTGTATAAAACTGTATGGTTTCTGAAGATGTTAAGCCACGTGGACACATAGGCTTTTGCTTATGCCTTTGTCAGTTGGTGGGGAAATTTGGGTGGTTTTCATTTTTTTACTGTTAAGGACAGTGCTGATGTGGATGTATTTATGTGCATTCTTTTAAAAATAACTTTTAGTTGTAGTTGGACACAATACCTTTATTATTTTTATGTGGTGCTGAGGATCGAACCCAGAGCCTCACTCACGTTAGGTGAGCATTCTACTGCTGAGCCATAACCCCAGCCCTCATGTACGTTCTTACATGACTTTTTTTGTTTTCATTTTGCTTGGGTTTATACTTGGAGTTAGCACATGACCTGACAATTCTGTTTAACTGTCGGAGGACCTGCCAGACTGTTTCCAAAGTGTCTGTACCATTTTACATTCACATCAGCAACCAGTGATGGTTCTGGATTCTCTGCATCCTCACTGATGGGCGTTTCCCTCCACCCCCAACCATTTTCATTTTGCTTTTATTAAGGCTCTTATATAATAGTATATGTGACAACTGAAAGCATACAGACTGATCTGATATTTCTGAAAGTACACCACTCTTCATGTTCACTATTGTTCAGTGTTTAAAAAAATTTGGCTTATAAAATTGTTTTCCCTGACAAATTCTATTTTTTTATACACTTCTTTCTTGTGCTAGGATTGAACCCAGGGCCTTTTGCATGTGAGGCAAGCACTCTACTGAGCTATATCCCCAGCTCCTAAATTTTTTTTTTAATAAGGAATTTGAATTATCTTTTGTGTATTCTTTTAAAATTTTTAATTTTACTTTAAAAATGTTTTTATTATTGCATTATAGTTGTACATAATAGTGGAGTTCATTTTGACATAATCATACATGCACAGAATATAATTTTCTCCATTTCGGTGCTGCTGTTTTCCCTCCTCTTCTCCCTCTTCCTGTTCCCCTTCCTCTACTGGTCTTCCTCCTGTGTATTTATTCTTTTAAAATTGGTACTTTATGGATGTATATGAAGGTGAATTCACAGTAGTATATTTATGTATGTACACAGCATTATTTTGTCAGTTCCATTCCACCTTTCCTCCCTTTCCCAACCCTCCTCCCTCCCATCAGTTCTCTTCCTCTGCTCCACTGATTGCCCTTCCATTTTCAGGGCACTCCCCGATCCCTCCTTTTCCCCCTATTTTGCTCTAGCTTCTGCATATGAGAGAGAACGTTCCACCCTGGACTTTGAGCCTGGCTTATTTCACTTAGCAGAAGTTCTCCAGTTCCATCCATTACCAGCAAATGCTATAGTTGCCTTCTTCCTATGGCTGAGGAGACATGTGCTCTTGTCTGTCAGAGTGTAACTTCTGCCATAAACCGTCTCTCCCCCAAAACCCATGTTGAAAGCCTAACCCCCAACTGGACAGAACTGGGAACTTTTGGGAAGTTAGCAGGTCATGAGGGCAAAGCCCTTCTTGGGATTAGTGCCCTCATGAAAGAGACCCCCGAGGGCTGGTTCACCCTGCGCTCACAAGGGGCCCCAGCTATGAACAAGGGGGCCCAGATGGCTAGCTATGAACCAGGAAGCTGGCCCTCACTGAAGAACGAATCTCCAGGTGTCTTGGTCTTGCCTTCCCAGCCTCCATGGCAGTTGGTCCTAAGCCACCCTGTGTGCGGTAGTTAAGGAGCCCACACTAGCTAAGGCGATTCCTAAAGAAGGGAGCAGTGCTGACCCCTCTGGTGTCACGTGTTCTGGCACATGCCTGATTGAGTTGCCAGTCAGTGCTTCATGCCTGCTTGGTGTTGAGTGGTGACAGAGCAGAAGGTTCCCTGCCTTTGTGGAGTGTATAGTCTAGCTGGGGACAAATGCAGATGTGGGTGCATCAGGGCTGTGGAAGGAAGGGACTGAGGGCCAGAGAGAGGCTCCCTAGTTGGTTTTACTTTCTCTTTGGTCAGGAAAACCCAGTGGAGAGGAGGAGCTTGCCAGAGAAGGCCCGTGACAGCTGGATGGGCTTCTGCAGCAGGGAGGCCCTGTCCGGCTGGGGACTGAAATGCAGGCTGTGTGGCTGCAGCCCGGAGCGTGTGGGCAGAGGGGAAGCTCCGGACAGCCAGAGCCCCAGGGCTGGAGGACCAGCCAGCAATTTGGATGTCATTCAGGGTGCAGTGAGAGATCTGGAGGCATTTTAGCAGAGGAGATGGTGGCAAAATGGGTTCAGAGAGACGGTTACAAGCAGAGACAGGTCTCAAGGAACCACCCCCAGAACCCAGTGGACGTGGGAGCTGCAGTTGTGACGTGGGACCGGGCTCTGCAGTCTCCTGCCAGCTGCCTGTACCTCTGCTTGCTCAAGTGGTTAGGATTTGTCTCCTTCAATGTCTGGTGTTTTTTTAAAAATACAAACAGCCACTGGCAAAGAAGAGGCAGAAATCATTTTGAGCTTGTAGGGCCACGCTTTCTTAAACAACTGTTTGATGCTTTCATAATGAAAATTCATCAACTGCATTAGAAAATGTGTTTGTTTCTTTTTTACAAGTTTCAGAAATTCGGGTTATCTCCGATGGAAGCGACGATGTCACCTCTAGTGACAGTCGGCTGTAAGGCAGTATTCGTAGGGTGAAGGTATTTTTTTCTCCATGGGAATCATTTGGGAGATTTTTTTAAAAGCTTTTCCCCCTCTTATTTGATTAAAAATCCAGCCTGTGCTTTTGACATTTGACTAGCAAAAGTCACTGGCACATGGAGAAAGGAACCACAGACATTCTGTGGCATCCAACCTAGATTCCTATGGCTGCTAACAAGTGACCACAGTGTAGGGGTTGAAAACGGCACAGATTGGATCCAGTTCTACATGGGTTCACTGGGCTAAATCGAGGTGTCGCCGGACTGTTTTCCTCCGGCAGCTCCTGGAGGCCCTGCTTTCCTGGGCCGTCCTGCAGCTGCGGAGGCAGCAGGGCAGCTGCTTTCCAGCCACTTGCTCCTTTGACCCCCTTCCTCCTGCCTGCCCTCCACTGCGGGAGCTTTGAGATTCCACCATGCCCATCAGGACAGTCCAGGATGACCACCTGTCAGCAGCTTTGACCCAGCTGCAGCCTGCCTTCCCCTTGTCATGTAACCTAACGTGACCGCAGGTCTGGGTCGGGAAGCAGGAGGATTAGCTTGTGTTTTCCTCATTACTGCAGGATATTAAAATACTAAGAGGGACATCTAGGAGTCCAGTACTCCCAAGATGAATTTAAAAGCTTGTCCTAAGTGTAGAAGTTAATGAGAAATTCTGGAAAGTAACATGGCAACACTTGGGTGGGGGAGAGGCTGTGAGCAGAGTCCAAAGGGGAGTCTGGATTTTTAGGACCTTTGAAAGAATGATGTGCACTTGCCTTATTCCACTTAGATAACTGCTTCCACAGAGGGGCAATGTGTTGTGGGTGTTTTGTACAACAGTGTGGTAGGGACGATGAGGACATGAGCCCAATGGGTTGATAGACGGGAAACTTGATGAATGTTAATATAGCGTGGGTGAGTTTTAACTTCACATTTGGTGCAAGCTTGATGTTTTAGGTCTTGGAATAGGATTCTCTCTCCCTTCCTAATAGATTTGAGAAATTGGCATGATGTGCCCACATGGTAGGCCCTAGCACCAGTACGACTTCGGCTGAATATAAGTTTGGGTTGGAGATGAGGGTTGCTGGAGGAGGAATGTAGGTTTAGATCTGATGCTTTTTGGATAACTTGATGGTTCTCCGTAGTGTCAAATTTTCACCCAAAATACAGTGTCCTTGCTCAGCAGTTGCTGTGCCCAACAAAGACCATGCTGATCGCACAGAGTGCTCTCCTGGGCAGCTGTAACAGACTGACATTCTGGCTGAACACAGTGACCAACTGGTTGTCGGGTTCTGATACCCACTTGAGACCATACGCTTGGAATTGCGTTTCTTACTTGGGGTTGTCTTGTCCTGTGGGCATTTCCTGTGAGTTACCACATGGATCATAAAATCACTTCATTTTATGGAAATGAAAAATCAGATTTATTGTTTGTCTTTTTTTCTTTTCTTTTTTTTTTTTTAAGCTCAGCAGCATAGAGAGCCATGAATTTTTCTCTGCTTTCTTGAAGTGTGGTTTTGGTTTAGCTATAGTTGTCCTAGGTCAGATTCTGAGTCCCCTCTAGACCTGCTGCAGTAGAATGCAGGGGCCTGGGCCTCTGGAGTCTGCATTTTAAAAGTGCCTCTCTGGGCCAGACTATTACTGTGGATTTGAAGCCACCATTGGCTTGCATGGTCAACTCAGTGGACTTCAGAATGCAGAACAAGGTAAATTTAACTCCTCCTTATGCCACGCTGGTAAGTACTAGGGTGGCACTAGGTGGCCTTACCAAGCAGTGTCCTTGGACACATTTTCATGTAGAGGATGAAGTAGAGCAAGAGGAGGGGTCTTGGCTTGGCACAGCTGATTCTGCGTCTAAACTTATGCCAAGGCTGCTTTCGCCCTGAGTGGAGGGAGCGAGTGGGGGAGGCAGGAAGAGTTTGCTGGCTGGAGCTCTTCATCTGGATGGGAATCTCGGTGTGTGGGAAAGCAGCACTGCCCAGCCCCCACACCCAGGAGGAGGAAAGGCTCAGGAAACATTTAAGGTATGACCTGAGAATTTTAAAACTTAGAATTTCCTAGTCCAAAGCATTTGCAGAACCACCTCTTTCCTGAGTACTTTGTTTTTTTCCGGATACATTTCAGCTTAAGACACCAGACACTAATTTAAATCAGCACATGTATTATTAAGTATGTAGGAATATATCCAGGCTCAGTGGCCCTGGAGCAGGAAAAACGGCTCGTCCTTATTACCATCTAGAATAATTTATGTTCAAGGTAATATGCAGTTCATTTTTTATTAGGTTTGAATTTGACTTGTACAGTTTTGAGTTTGGAAGTTAGCTGCATCGCCCCTGCATGTTTATGATTATTTATGGGGCAGCAGCCATTTTTGGCTGCTTACTGGGGAGCCATATTGTAGTAGAAAAGGTAAAATTATAACCTAAGGAGACCGCTCTGTACAAATGAAAAATCCTGCTCATTACCTCGCAGGTGCCTTTGAATGTGTTTCCCTGGGAGTATCTGAAACCATGCCAACATGGCTCAGGGTCCCCTGCCTCCTTTCCTAGGATGTATATGAACATGTCCCTTCCTCCTCCTAAAGCCGTTCTGAACCTCTGGGTGGCAGCTGCCTCTGCTACATTCAAGTCTTTCTCATTTCTCTTTTTTAAACAACTGCTACTCCAAATGTGTAGAGTGTGTGTGAATGACAGTCCAGCAGAAGGAATGTTCTTGACACCTGAGGATGTGCAGCCCTGATCCTTGGTCTCCCCTACATTATTGAACTAGCTCACTCTACTTCCCTTTTCATTCATGAAATAGTCCCTGACGCATAGAATCAGAGAAAGTTCCAATGAGCTTTGGAACTGGGAATTCACATCTCTGTTCCTGAACAGATTCGTTCAGAACATATTGTCATCAGTGTGTACGGTGCTCTTGCGTGTTCTGCTGCATTTGGTTAACATTGTGTGCCTGCTAACGGCTGCTTTTCAAGTGCCTCATGATGCATGTGACATGAGGCTGATGCAGAATTTGTGACCTGGAAATGAAAATCGAACTGGTGAAGTGAACATGTGGCTTTTCTTATTTTTTTGAAATCTCATGTCCTGGTATTAGATGTTTTGTTAGTATGTGAAAACTTTTTACAAAAGCAGATTTAGAATTTTTTTTTTTTTTTTTTAAAGAACTGTTCTGTCCCTTGCTAGGCTTGCTCACTCTCCACTTCAGGAACTTTTGCACCCAATATTTGACAACGTATCCAAAACACTTCCCAAGCCATCGGCTGTTGGAGCTGAAGGGACGCCAGTCTGATTTCTTCACTTCCCAACTCAGGAAGTTGCTGCCACTTCTACCTAAGATAACTGTCGTTCAAGAACCCTCTCCCTTTGTCTTGTCAGTGAAGGCCCCCCGGGTCCCACTGTCCCAGGGAGCTAATGGCACATTCCATGCCGATTCCAGATCAGCTTGGGCACACCAGCCTACGCAGGGTTCCTCTTAGGGTCCTAACCCCAGCTACACCTGCTGCCGTCTTCCTGGGACCATATCTCGGCATCTGCATCACTTTGATGTCCCTGGGGATGTGCTTCCTGACTCTTTTGTCACTTCTCATTGCAGGAAATCCAATGCTAGTGCCTTTTCAGTTCAAGCTCCTGTCGCTATTGGAAATGCTTCACCTCGAAGCCCCTCAATTCCACAGGCTTTCATTCTGACCTCACCCTGCATCTCCTCTTTGTGGCCTGCACTGTCCCCTTCTGCTCCAGTGGGTCTCATGGGGCAAGGGCATCATGAGCTCTCTGGAGGGCTTGGCAGGTCTCCAGTTGCCTGCTCATCTTTCCCCAGTGCTGGAACCAAGCGGGAGGTAGAGGGACAGGGTGGATACCTGGATACCCCTTTGGTTGAGAAGGGGATACAGGCCGATTTCCTTTCTGCCCTCAGCCTGCTCTCTTAGCCTCTCTGGAATCTCCCAGACTGGCAGGTGCAATTCTGAAATCCCTTACCCCCGTATTTACCCTGGAGTCCTTCATAAGCTGCTGTCACAGTACCTTTGCAGCCATGCCACATGCTTCCAACCTCTGATCCCCTGATTTGCTGTCCTGGGTGTCCTTGGTGTGTTGTCACACCAAGGTGATCTGGAGTCACTGTTACCTTTACATCTCAGCTTGCCGTTTGCAAAAGAGAATTTGCTGTTAAGTTTTCACAAGCTGGTGAATATCACAAGGGGATGCTTCTGACTTTGGCCGAAAGATCAAGAGTCTATAGCCCAGCCCTGGCCCTGAGGTTCTGTCCAGTCCACCTAGCTGTGGGTTTGGCCCAGTGGTTCTCAAGTTTTGCTGCACATTAGAATTACCTGGGGGAGGTTGGAAGCTACCACGTTGGCTCATACCCACTCATACCAAGAGATCCTGATTTCATCGTCTGTTGTGGGTTTGTTTAAAAGCCACCCAATTGGTTCTAAGGAGCAGCCAGAGTTGGAACCAAGGTCTGTCATCCTCCCCAAGCCCCCCATAATCTCACCTTCCTGCCGAGCGTCACCAAATCTATCAAGCAGGCCACTTGGCAGTCTTCTTAATTGATCTGGACAGATCTTCCTTCCACCGCTTGACTCCATGAGGAATCCTCCCTGCTAAGTTCTGCCCCTGCCATCTCTGCATTCGCCTCCCTCACTCTCTTTAGGACTCTAAGCCCACCAACCACTTTCTGCCTGCTTTGATGTCAGCTGGATTGGACAACCTAAAGGACAATGTCAAGTCTAAGCAATAGAATGGAGAGGGGCTGGAATGAGATGCATGGATAAGGAGTAAGACGGGGCCTTTTGATCTGAACTGCCCTAGGACTGTGGCTGGAGGAGGTGTGGGTTAGGCAGATCGGAGTTTGAATCCTGGCTCCGTTCTTCCCCGGTCTGTAATGAGGTTACTGTGGGAGCGGTAGGGTGTGTGTGTGTGTGTGCACGCTGGGGGGTGGGGGCTGGGGGAGGCAGTTTCTCAGACTGAAATAAGATAGGTATATACAATACTCTCGGAACATTGCCCAGCCATAGTGAGTGTTCATCAGGTGTCTACCTCTTGAAAAGTGCCCTTGCCTACTGTGAGATGCAGGAAGGTTTTCTTCAATCCAGCAGAGGTAAACCACCAACCCTTTATTTGAATCCCTTTGTACTTAGGTGGTCGTATCTTGCTAGGGCTGTCTTTGTAAACTGCAGTCTGACTTGAAGATACGAAGGTTTTTGGAGTTTGCTGAACGGGTGGTTATGATGTTTTCTGTCAAGAGGTGAAATTATCAACAGGTATTTGTTGAAACTGAATTTAACCTGAGGAAGACATGCGGTTTCAGGTAGGTGATCTCTTAAGAGTGAAGAGAATGGTGATGGACAGGAGGGGGGTTAAGCATTGCATGCTGCTGCTTCCAGAGAGAAAGGGTCCCCCCAGATGAGGATCCTGGATGAGAATTGTCACCTTAGTTTTATGCTGTTCTTGGAGTAAATTAATCTTGTGTGGCCTCAGGGACAATATACAGAGTTAGACGAGGTGGATTTCATGTCCTTCTGAATGCTGCTGTCTGGAGGTCTGTAGTGAGTAGCATCTTGTACTACTTCTTCCTGAAGTTTTGCTCAGTCATGTTTTTGCCTGTGTATTGTATTATCTAATCTTAAAGTTATTTTAAAATTATACCAGTACATGAAAGGTGTTCTTGGAAAATGAGAGAGGTCAGAAAGTGAAATTACACCATTCTGGGGGGTTGTCTCATCTCTCCCTTACCTTATTTTCCCCAGAGATTAGTCATTCTTACCTGTTTGGTGTGGAGTTTGAGACCTTATCTGAATATCCATACAAATATATATTTCTATACTTTAGTAGAATTAGTTCATTTTTTTAAGATGAAATGAGTGTTTGAGCTTGAAAGAAATTTCAGCCCAGGTCTGCTGCCACTGAGAGCTTCGTTTTACTTAAGCCAGGTCCTGGGAATTAAGTTTCGGGGGCTGTCGCCCTCTAGTGGTGGCTGGCTGTGGTTAGAGCTGCTGTCCTGCCCTAGGCTGCAGTGAAAGTGATGGTTCTGTGCCAACAAGCTGATGACAGGCTAGGCTATCTCCAGTTCCTGACAAGTGTCTAAACACAACTTGGTTCACTCAGTCACTATTACCTTTACATCTCAGCTTGCCGTTTGCAAAAGAGAATTTGCTGTAAGTTTTCACAATCAAGCGTGCCTAGGTACTGCAGAATCAGTGAGGGTGCACTTATTTATCGTTGGCTGTCAAGACAGTTTTAAAATACTACCCACCATGACAGCAGCTGTTTGCAATGGCTGTTCCATTCTTTCCCCTGTGCCCTTTTTGTCATTGGCAGAGTCCCTACATCCTGTCTCCTCTGGATGTTCCCTCACCTAGCTCTCTGGAAACCAGGCTGGCTGCTGCCTGTCACTTCCCTTGTAGTGTCTGCATTCCCTCCCTCCCCCACTCCCCCACTTTCATTTGCAACTCCCCTGTTTTACCCCCTCCTTTAAAACCTCAACTCCCTCTGAACCTTATGCCATCAGCTGTCCCACTCCTTGGTGCCTCCTGTTGCTGTCACTGTCTCCTGGTCACTGGCCCTTGTCCATGCATGGCCTCCTCCCTGTCCAGCTTACTCTGCTCGCTGCCTGTGGAAGGATCAGTGTGCACTGATGCTTCACCTGGGACCTGGTGTCTTCATGCTGGACCTCTCCAGCCCCTGCAACATCCTATGCCTCATTTCAGTGAACCTCCTTTGGTCTTGGATTCCTCGGTTAGGACCTTGATCCTGAAGCCTCCTGTTCATGATCTTACATTCCCAGCTTTCCTCTCTGATGCTCTCTTGGAAATGAAAATTAAGCACTTTGTCAATCAACGGTCTTGACTGTTCATTCCCCTCACATGCCTTCAAGGGACTGGACTTCTCTCTGCAGCTTAGACTTCATGGTCCCCTCTTACAAACAACCAACCACCAGTACTCCCTGAAGAGACCCCAACCCTGGTTGCACTCCCGCCTGGTGACACTGACTTTCCTCGTTGTTTCACTCTCCGCCTCCTTGGCTCATGTCACATTCATGACCACTTACCCCAGACGCGTGCCCATCACCCTGTCGGCATGTCATTACGCCTTTCCATTAACTTCACCCATTCCAAGAACACTATTTCACACCTTCCGCTCTCCTGTCAGTTCTCCCAAGCTTCTGCCCCTTCCTAGCTGATTTTGAGTTTTGTCTCACTGAAGGAAAGAAGCCATTCAGGCAGTCTGGTGGCCTCCTCTGCTTCCCTCCAGCTCTTCCGGCTGCCTCTCCCTGCAGCAGCGGGAGCTGGAAGCTTTGCCACTGGGCCTCGGGCCATCCCCGCCTCCATCAGTGTCTTCTCCCACTGTCTCACATCACTCCTGCAGCGACTTCTTTCCCCTGCATTATTAATGTCATCCTTTCTTCTCAATCCTTACAAATGGCATGGTAGTTGGCCTCAGAATATTTCTCTTTCAAAGATTTCTTTCAAAACGCTGCCCCTCTTCAGACCCCTCCCCCCCCCCAGGTGTGCCTCCACAGCACAGAGTGACCTGGGGAGAGTGGATCCGCCCCCTACCACCTGCTTTCTTACCCCTTTCCAATCTCATACCATCTGTTCCTACCCGGACGACTGAGGTGACCAGTTGTCACTTCTGAATCCCCCGGTGGTTACCCAGATGAGATACCAGACGCCAGCCTCACGTATTCATCTTAACATCTGTTGCTGTGGCTGGTTGTAAAATTTTTATTCCAAATTTAATAGGTGTAAGAACCCTCGCTCTGCAGCGGCTTTGATGGGACTGGATAAGAGCTGCTATGTCCAGCTGCCCGTGTTGGGGCTTCTGAGTAGATACGAGGTATCTTGGCAATGTGAGGTTTATATCCCAAAGGGGCCGAATCCATAATATTAAACTATGAAATGCCACTGAAATCCCCTTCCTTCCCCTCTCCCATTGGATGCTTGCTTTCTCAGGGGACTGCATTAACAAGGGAGGGCGCATTGGCTCCTGCCTCTTCCCTCTGGGGTTGGTGGCAGGTGTGCAGGGACTCGCTCTGGCTGTTACATGTGTTGGGATTTTCAAAGCCCCTTCCTGCCGTGTGCGCTGTGTCTCGCAGCACATTGAAATGCCCAGAGCGTAAGACGAAGCCTCCCTGGGACGCGGAGGGCAGTGTGGTGGCTTTTGTTTCTCCTGGCTGAGCGTGGCCTCTGGATCTCCGAGCGCTCCCACTGTACTGTTAATGATTTCCTACCTACAGTAACTGCTCTGCTGAGTACGTCAAATACAGTGTGGTTAGTTCCAAGCTATGAAGTGCCTGTCACGCATGTATAACAGGCTTCTCCTATTGGGAGAAGAGGGGGCTTGGTCGGGGGCGGGGCTGACCAGCATTTGTTTTCAAAACAGTCAAAAATCCAGATGACGCATATGAGACTTAAAGCACAACGTTATTTTTTTTTTTTTATCATGTTATTTAACATTTATACACGTTGATTCAGCCCAGATTGCTGATAGAGAATGCCCTCCAAAAGTGGCCTGGCTGGTTGGTTGTGCCCTGTTACAGGAAAGTGTAACTGAGGACCAGCCGTGGCTGAAGCCGCTCGCCCTGCTTTGTTCTTGACAGCTCTCAGTGATGAGAGAACAGAGCAGTGGATTCAGGCCCCGTAGCAAAGTCCTCTGCATTTGGCTTCAGTGTGTGGCCTGCCCTGAAACTTGAGCACAGCTTGGGATTGGATGGCAGTGCAGAAGCCCACTATGAACCCTCCTGCCACCTCCCCTCACGGGGCCCTCTTCCGCTCCACTAGAATAGAGCATCCAGCCTTGTTCCATCTTTCTGGCCCTTCTGATCTGGGGAAGAATTTGAAACCTTGCTGGAGGTAATGATCAGCAAATGACTTCATTCAACTTCATGTAAAAGGCATCCTTGATGAACTCTAAGATTTGCTGCAGATGAACTCAGACATGGATCTTGGAACCCAGTCAGTCCAGGACTCTTTCTGTCCATCTGTGGCTCCAATGTGGTCCAGTTGGTTGTGTTGGCAGAACTGCTGGTGGCACAACACAGGCACGAAGCTGTCTTCTAGGTTGTGCTGCTTGAGCTTCCGTTTCCTGTTTGACACAGGAATTCAGCCTGTGTAGTTCAAGAAGCCCCGGGGTTAATGTCCTCCGTGAAAACTACAGAACCAGATGCACTGAGTTTCTAAGTCCTATTTGCCTATATAATGTATCTTAAACTTTGGGAACCTGCTGTTGTACGTTTTCCTTGAATTCGAGGATAACACTATACTCTATCTGGCAAAATGTAGTTCCTCCAAGTGCAATTGAGTAATATTTAGTGGCTTTCAAAAAAAGACAACCTTGGCTGGGCACGGCGGCACATGCCTGTAATCCCAGCAACTTGGCAGGCTGAGGCAGGAGGATTGAAAATTGGAGACCAACCTCAGCGACTTAGCAAGGCCCTAATGCAACTTGGCAAGAAGGCCCAGTTTCAAAATAAAAAATCAAAAGGGCTGGGCATGTCGTTCAGTAGTACAGTGCACCTGGGTTCAATCCCCAGTACCGAAACAAAAAAGAGCCTTCACCTTTCAGCTCCATCCTGTTGAGCATTACTAACCTGAAATTCTAGAATCCCAAATGCTTCAAACACTGTTTTGAATGCTGAGATGACACCACAAAGTGTGTGTGTGTGTGTGTGTGGGGAATGCTATACCATGAAACTACTTTATGCACAAAATTATTCAAAATACTGTATAAAATTATCTTTGGGCTATGTGTATAAGGTTTATGTGAACATAAAATGAATTTTGTGTTTACACTTGGGTCTCATTCCCAAGATACTTCATTGTGTATGTGTAAAAATTCCCAAATCCAAAAACTTCTAGACACTGGTCCCATGCATTTTGGATAAGGGATACTTAACCTATATCATCACAGCACTTGAAAGTTTCGGCTGGGTCTGTTGTTCAGAGGTAGAGCACCTGTCTACCATGCACAATGCCTTAATTTGATACCCAGCTCTACCAAAAGAGGGAAAAAACTAAAAGTAAATTGGAGGTTTTTGAAGTGGTGTTTGGTTTTTGGGGCCAGCCACAGGAGAGGGGATTGGTAAAGGAAGACCAGTGAAACTTCCTTATGATGACCTCACTGTGGTCACTAAGTGTCCTGCCACATAGGAATGGATGCAGAGGATGTTGTATTGAAATGACGGAATCCTTTCGCAGGGCTGAATTTAACCTACATGTAGTACCGTGGAAAAGCTAAGTGGTGCTGTTGGGTGCCACATAACGGGACACCGAGGGGTCTTTACTTTTGAAGCCTCTGTTGCAAGGTACAGTATGCTCTTAGCAGGTTAACTGACCTGTCACCTCCCCAGGAAGGTGCCGAGGAAGCCTTTCTCAGGTGAGCAGGTGGAAGCTGTTGGGTAACAGTTGTGCTTGGGGGACCTCTTCCGGTTTGTTTAGGGTCAAAGCACAAGCTCTCCCAATGGAATTCTTGTGTTCTTTAATACTTAAATTTCAGATGTTAAACAGCAACATTTATTTGAGAAGAGATAATTCAGAGTTTGCTCCTAAAATGCTTGTGCTGGCTGTTTCCACTTCTTCCCGTTTGCGCAGCTCCAGAATCAACAGGGGTTCTGTGTCACCCTGTTGAATCTTGCCCTAGGAGGTGAGTGGCACCTCCCTCTATAGATAGGGTTGAGGCTTAGAGCTATGTGGACTCATTCAGTTACTGTGCCGGATTGAGTCCTAGGACAGGACTTGAAACCAAATCCTTTGATCTGGGTTTCTGAGCTCTTTACATTCTCCAGTGTGTTGGGGTGGCAGGGCTGGGAGGAGGATATGTAAATATCTGAATAAGGAGCAAAGCTCCTAAATTATCAGTTAACTTTTCTTACTGTACTAACACAATGCATCAAAGACAGCTTTACCCCTACCCTGCTGTGGGCACCACACTGCCCTGTGGCTCTGGGAAGAAGTCCACGTGTGGGTGTGTGCTGGGCTAGTCCTTGTTCTGAATGCCCCAGGGGGAGACTGTGCTCTCGTGGAACCCCCAGGCTCTGCAGGTAGGCTGAGCCCTCCCACCCCTGCTGAGGGATGAGGATGCCAGAACCAAAAAGTGGGCTTTGTTGGCTGGTTAATTAAAGGAACTCTACCTCCTAAGTGAAAAATCAATTTATTTCTATCCTCTCCCCACTTGTCTTCTTTTCTTTACTCTAGGGCTGCTGTGCCCTTTAAATCCTCAACATAGGAGTTCACTTTTTGGGGGGAATCACCCGCTTCTGTATTTGCCTGCTTGCAGACAAGGCCTGGCCTCCTTACTTGTCTGCTCTTGCTCCTGTGAGGATGCCCAGCCTGAGGGAGCCCTGGACCAGTGTGTGGTGAAGACCAGATGAAGGGAATGCCTAGCCAACGGGAGTTGGGTGAGAAGGGTCAAGGGTGTCGCACCTTCACCCAGCATCCAGGGATCTAGTGCCTCCATCTCCTGCTGTAGCTTAGCAGCTGTCTCTCTCCTCTGGGGAATGCAACTCCACTATGTAGTTGAGTGTTCTTTTTTTTGTTTTGTTTTTTTTTGCCCCTTCCAAGGGTCAAGGCCGCCTTGCATTTGTGCCACGTCCCTGGTCTGGTTAGCTCTTCAGTCTGAGTTTACAGTCCGTGGAAGAGGTGGAGGCTATCTGACCTTGCAAAGAGGCCTTTCTAGAAGCCCTGATAGTGTAGGCTGGAATTCCAAGTTGTGGTCTCGGGCATTTGACAAACACTAACCTTTGGCACACTTGGCCGCAGACGACCTCTTTCTAGTAAATTCCCCACTGCTTTTTTGGCTTTTCTTGTGGAATTAACACATCCACAAAGTTCTCTTCATTGGTATTCCTAGTGCGTGGACTGGAATATTCATCACCCGTTGATTTGTGGGATTGTTTTGTTTGTCTTTGGGTCACATGTTTAAGGAGAGGAAAGCCAATGCCAGATGGGGTATGGAAAGAACAAAAGTGTCTCCCGCAGGGAGGTTCAGGTCATTTGGACAGTCACTGCAGCAGTCCTTGAAAAAGGCACTGGCTTCTCTTCAGCTCATTGATGTGGGTACCCCTAGTGAGGTTGACCAGGAAGCTGAACGCTTTCTCCCCCCTGTGGCTGATCACAGGTACCGCTACTGAGAACCAAGTGAATCCCTGCTTCTACTAAGGAATCGAAGTGATCGACTAAAAATGTAAACTCGGTTTGAAATTTTTTGTTTTTTAAAGGTAAACCAGGAAAATAACTAATTCTCATGCTGAGGGCATTTCATGTGTTGTTATTGTAGACATTAATAACAATTTTGGCTCTTTGGGATGTAGTTTCATACATTTAATTGGCTGGCAAGGAAAGTACTTGAGGGAGGATTATTTGTTCTACCTGAGCAGGGAAAGTGGCATTTCAAGAAAGAATCCCCCTCCATTTCCTGCCACTGGGGAGAAGCCCACATGAGTTGAAATATTATCTTCTGACTTTAGCTTCAGATCAAGGTTTTCAATTACAAATCATCTGCTTGCTTGGAGACTGGTTCATTTACTAAGTGCTCTGGCAAACACTCATTTGCTTACTAAGTGTCCTGGAAAACACTTATTAATTTACTAAGTACTCTGGACCCTCAAGATTGGAAATGGGCTTGGATGATGCACAAATGACACCAAGAGGTTGCAGTGGGGTTCTCTATCTTAAAGTTGCTTTTGTTTGATATGCAGGAAATAGGATAACAAATAGGCAGGACCCTGGAAACTACTGACTCTGCTTGCAGTGGATGTTCACAAAAGGAAGACCTTCAGCACTGTTGGAGTAGTAAGAGAAAGAATGATCAAGGAAGAGATTTAAGTAAAACGTGTCAGGTGTGTGGGGGAGTATTCCCGAGGAAGCATGACAAACGTACTTGATCATATACCAAAGGCCTAGGGTGAGCTGTCCATGTTTGTGCTCGGGTTCAACAGCACAGGGTGGCCGTGTAGACTAAGAGGGTCTGAGCTCATGGAAACAGACAGCCGGGAACCCAGGCCTGTCTGTCCAGATCCTTCGTGGCCCCTCAGTGGCAGCATCTCTCTTGAGTGTGGGGCAGGACCCCCCTGGGATGAGGGTCTGTCTCTTTATGGCTGGTTTTTGCCCAGAAAGGCAGGGGGAAGATGAGTATTTTTAGGCTTTATGGCTGGCTTTGGGGAGAGGGCTCTGGTTTCTGTTTGCCTTGGGGAAGGGGAATCCTCATTTCTGTGCCCTGCCTGGAGGGAGAGTAAGGAGTGAAGGACACTTTGCCTCTGAGACCCTCATTTAGGGGTATTGCTTTCTGAGCCCAGTAGCTCCTCCTTGGTTGCTGTTAGCTGGTAGATGAGTGGTGCTTGTTCACTCCATTCTAATCTACGTTTATCTCATCAAGTAAATAGGATCCACAAAATTGATGTCATAACCACAGGCTGAGTGACTTGCATTGTGACAAACACTGGGCTGGGCGGCCACTTAGAGGGGTGCTGTGTAGCATTGCTGGCACTTTTCTTTCCTTCTCGCCCCCCAATTGGGCATGTTCACAGATGCATACCTGATGCTTTGTTATCTATATGATCTTAAAACAAGCCATCTTACCTTTTTTTTTGATGAATTACTAAATGAGGGAAATAAACACCTTTATGCATCTCTCCTTGACTAAGGGACAGTGTCTTAGCTCCATCTACTGTACCAGTACTGTAGGCTGGGTGGCTTCACAAAAAAAAAAAAAAAAAAAAAATATTCCTGATTAGAGGCTGGGAAGTCCAAGATCAAGGTCCTGGGAGATTGGTGTCTCTGGGGGGACATGGCTTCTGGTTCACAGCTGACTGTCTTAATAGCAAAGGCAGGCTCTATCAATGTCCCCTCAAAAGGGCAGTAATCCCATTCAGAGGGTCCACCTCATAACCTGTTCACCTTCACCTCCTAATACCATCACTTTGTGGGTTAGGATTTCAACAGGAATTTGGGGTATTGTGGAGAGCAGGCCGTGCCCTCTAAGTTACTCCAGGATGCCGAGAACAGCAGTTCTCGGGCTGTGCCTAAATCTTTGTTGCTCCATTTTTTCCGTAAGCTGCTCCATTTTGAGGTTAATTGCTGAGGGGGAATGATTCCACACTTGGTGTGCACAATTAACACCATCTGCCTGGCACAACCATAAGGCATAAACCAATAAATTAATCATGCTAATAAGAATGACCAGGGCTTGGCTTGTAGCTCAGTGATAGAGCGCTTGCCTAGCACGTGTGAGACACTGGATTCTATCCTCGGCACCACAAAAAAAATAAAGGTATTGTGTCCATCTACAACTAAAAAAGAATGACCACCCGCGAAATCAAATTAATCAGGAGCATAGTGTATCAGACTCTTGGGAAAAACCAGGCCCATGAGCTTGGTGAACGCACCAGATCACCAAATGAAGCAATCCCCTCACTTGAGACCCATAAAAGGAGGGGCGACCCCATCACCTAGTCACTTGTCATGAGCCTTGCCAAGGAAAATCGCCACAGTGACAAACCTTTGAATCTGTCCCTGGACTTAAGCAGAGTGTGGTTTCTCCTGCCTCTGACCACACAAGTCCCACTCCAAGCTGATATCCCAGGCTGACGCTAGGAAACTGCCATCACCTGGACTTTGGCCTAGAATAAGTTCTGTGCTTTGACAGCTCTGTTCCCTGGTACTTTGGTTTCCCTGGTTCCCAATCTTATTTAACCACCTACAGTGACTCTGCGTTCCTATCTGTCTCTCCCTTTGCTCTCGGCTCGGCCTCCAGAACCCCTGTTGTTGCGGTAACCCCTCCTTAGTCTTCCTATAACACATGGATATTGTATGTAAAATTGTATGAAGTGTGATGTGTGCCTTGAGTGTCGTAGACATTAGAGATCAAGACTGGGGTAAAAGAACTCGTGTTTGCTCTGCTTAGGACTACTAGGTGGCCCACAGGTACTCCGTGAGCTGCCACAGATGAAAGTGACATAGCCTGGGTGTGTTAGTCAATAAATTGTGACATTGTGGAAAGACAAACGTGCTTGGGTCTATGTTAATGACACGGTATGCTCATGACAGGTGGGCACAAACATTCACTCCCTGTCAGTTGGGATGAGGTGTCATGAGGCTCACAACAGGATGCCCCTTATTCCACTAACTCAGTGAGGACCATACTGGCTCATGACCAGTTCTCAGCCCTCAGGCCACTGTCTGCTCCTTCTCCGGGCATTCTGTTCTAGGTCTGCCTTCCTGTGACCTGGCAGCCTATAAAGCTAAAGTTTTCATCCTTATTTTTGTTCACTTAATATACTTGGCCACTTAACATTGCAGCTAAAACTTGTATTATTTTTGAAAGTTGAGAGATTCTTTGTTTTTGTCTGCCTGCTGCATATATTCTAAGGAATGGGGGAAAAGAATACTTTGGCCATAATAGAAGTCCTTATTACCTGCCCCATACTGCACTGGAGACCCTCAAATACATTTGTGTCAGCATCCTCTTGTATATTTTGGGGGACATATTTTACTGACACTTGGTTTTAATGACATGGAGAGAAAATACCTGATATACTCAAGATAAAACTGTTCTTATCAATTTTGTAATCAGAAAAATTCATTTAATGTGTATTAATAACCAAATACTAAACAAAGTGAGACCCGTGGTGATGGTTAGGGACAGATGAAGGGTCACGGATGCCTTTGGTCTACATGACTTGAAAGATAGCAGCTCTGCCACAATGCAGTGACTGGAGACGGCTGTGCCTGAGGAACCAGCTTCAGAACAGCTGTGCCCACACATCTATCTCCTTGCTACATTCCAAAGGGGGAAGCTTATGAAACCCTGGCAGAGCGCCCCCTCCCAAGGCAGAGCAAGGCTGTAGCTGGAGTGTGTGGTGGGGCAGGAGTGGAGCAAGGCCGGGCTGGCAAGTTATGCAGATGGGGTGGGGGCTGTTAAAACCCTGGACTTGGAGTTTTCCGCGGAGTGTGACGTGAGCCGGTTGATTATTTTACAGCATTGCCAGTGAATATTGGTTCAGTGCTCTTTGCACTGGCTGAGGGCAGGGGCAAAGGCAGAGTCGCAGCTGGGAGGCTGTGCGGGTCATCCTGGTGAGAGGCAGGGGCACTGAAGGGCCATGCCCAGCTGCAGAGTGAAGCATGCAGTCTTGTCGCCGCCGGGCAGACGTGCGCCAGGGGATTCCATTGCAAAGCCCACTCAAGGAACTGCTCAAGTCTTGCCCAGCAAACTTGCTGCTCGGTTACAATCATCATTCCTGAGGCACGTAAAAGCCTAGTGTCTGCCCCAAGAAGGGCCATCAGCATGAGGAAATGCACAATATATTCCCATAACATATTTTTAAAAACGTGCATTAGTACTGCCTGTGATAAAAATCCCATCAGATTTGGTTCCTTTAAATGGTAACAATGGATTCTTCTGTCCATTTTTGAGTGAAGCCTTTCTCGCCATCCCTAGCAGTATGTTTTTCTGAGGAGCAGTGACTTCATGTAATCCTTCCTTTTTGTCGAACAGATCTATTGAATTAGACCTTTGTGCTGGTCTTGGCCACTTTCTCGTCTCCACTGGAGGAAAAAAACAGGTGCAATGCCCTTTGCTCCAAGTTACTGCTTATTTTTCTGAGGTTCTCGGAGGCCTCAGAGGACATGTCCAGGATTTCATGCTGTGCTCCGATACTGTGGTGACATGGCTTTGATGGGGGCCATGGAGAAAGCGGTACCTGCTGCAGGTCCACACCTCTGTGGTTGAGGCCTGGCTCCCCATTGCATGTGGCTCTTAGGCCCTTGGTTCACTTCCCTGAGCCTGCGAGGATGGTGGTCTCACTTCCCTCACAGGTTGGTGGGAAGATGTGCCTCGGCAGGCACACTGCAGGACAGGGCTCGGGACCACTGTGTTGGTTCATTAATTGGCAAAGGGTGGGGGTTCCTTAGCAAGACTGGAGATGTCTCTCCTTCCCCTGCTGATGGGGCTGTCACCTTATAGGGGATGTGGAAGAGTATTTTAAAGTGTCATTTATTGTCTCTCAATAGGGAGGCTTTGGGAGAAACAAAGCAAATTATTCAAAGTAGAGAATACAGGAACTCTGTTCAGTATTGTCATGGAGAGGTCAGTAGGATTTGATGGGATTTTTAAAAAGGCATCTTGAGTTACATGATAAAAGCAACTTGTGCTAACATATAGGGGTAGAATGGAAGCAAGATGAATTATTGACCCCTTTGAAAAGCAATTTCCTTTTTTCAAACAGCTAAGCAGACTCTGGTCTGTTGATTTCTTCTCTGATTCTGAAAGCAGGACTTGATTGTGGTACAAATAACTGTAATTCTATGAAGTTCTATTTACCCCTTTAGGTTAGTGTTACAAATAATACATGTGTTTTGTGATGATTGATGTGCAGATGTGCACAGAGAATGAGTGCACCCACATTTAGATATGTAAACAGTAAAAATGTGTAAACATATAAATAATCTATATAAATCAACCATTTAGACTGAATGTAGCTAACATGAATATTTGAATAATTTCCCTGACCTGTCCCCAACTGTCACATTTCAAATGAAACATAGTGATCTTGGAGTCCATGTCTGTGGGTGGCAAGCCCTGCTCAGTTCTTACATTCCAAACCTACGTCTGATGAAGCTCTCGGGACTGTGGAAGCGGGACCACCTGCCCTGTGATCACCAGGAGGAGGTTACTGTCATGGCCTAGTTCAGATAAATGCTCTGAGGAAGGCGCCTGTGGGTCTTTGTCTTTTTTCTTTCCCCTACGAAATGTCTAATTGAATTTGAATGTCCTAATTATAAATTCTGATTTAATGCAGTGTCATTTTCTTCAGTTTTTAGAAAGAGTATCTCATATCTTCTAATTGGTGTTTAGGGAGCTGGTGTTCACAGAGATTCCTGTGACATTTTGGGACACATGAGCTCACACATGTTCCAAACCTGAACAGCAGCTTGAAAGTTAATCTGTGTGAAAGAAGTTTTTGGAATCTTAACACCTTGTGCTGTGTTTTGTAGAAACCACCTTTAATATATTCCTCATTACTGGCTTAACAACGTTTGTGTGTTCAGGGAAAGATCTTTCCACTTTTTATTTTAATGTGGATATTTTAAGGAACACTTAGGCCCAGATCTTGAAGACTCCGGAAATGAGAATTTCCCATCCCACGTGGCAATGAAAGGAGCCTGAAGTTTGCCGTCAAAGACCTCACTTTCACTGTCTTTTTCTGATTTTTTTTTTTTTTTTTTTTTTTAACTCGAAGAATGTTTCTCAGATGTTTGATTACCAAGTCATGTGTCTCTGGATGCTGGCACTCTTTATGGGAGACCTAAGCCTGCGACTGGGCTGGTATTGAAACCTCTCTGTTGGAGACAAGGCAGCATGCAGGAGGAGACGCAGGCCTGGTTAGCATCTCCTGGCTATAGGTTGTGACTTACAGGGGACCACAAGCACTGGCTGCAGGTTGTGACTTAGAGGGGACCACTGGCATTGCCTTGGCTACTTTATAAGCATTAGTTGCCCCTCCTAGTAGCCCTCCTGTACACATACAAGGGACAGATATATATCACTAATCAGGTAGCTGGACTTAATAAGCCCAGGGTTCACACAGCTCTTGATTTTGCATGACGTCATTTGACTTAGGCTTATTTGAGCTGCTCTGCCTGTTCTTCCAAAAGGCTTAGGACAATAACAGCCATGGTGTTTACGGTATTACCAGAAATTTCTGTAATTCACATGAGTATACTTGCGAAGGGGGCTATTTGGTTTGCTTGTTTCCCCCTTATCTGCAGTGGTGGCCACGGGCTCTGGACAGGCTTCTCAGATCTTCAAGTCTAGGTGTGTGTCGATAGCCATGCAGTCTGTTTAAAGACGGCAAAGTATCCTAATAGGAGACCCAGCTTACAGCAGGAGGTTCATGTCCTAGGAACTCCATGATCTGCCCCCTCCATCTGCCCTGTCCTATTCTGTGTTCAGAGACTTAGTCCACTCTGCATTCCATCCATAGTCTATGACAATAGGAAGTAGAATTAACCTTTTCTGCTTGGTGCCTGTAAAGACTTGGCAGTGTAAAAGGAGGACCAAAGGGTTTCTACAGCTGTCCTAGGAAGAAGAGGGACCAAGGGCCAGTGTTAGGATTTGGCATATATCAGTTTCACTAGGTCACAAAGTACTAGGTTCTCACATCTAAGAAAAGAAAGAACTTGGTTAATACTGTACAGAAATGGGCATTTTCCCTGTGGTCTGACAGCTACCCAAAATGTAATTTTAGGTATTAAGCCATTGCTTTCCATTTAGATAGAAATAGCAGGCACTTTGGTTAGTATTTTGTTGTTGTAATGGTGTCTCAGATCTCTTGTTTCTGTCTCTTGAACCAAAACAAAACACTCTACTACAAATATTTTTTTATAAGTATGATTATATGTGGAGAGCAGCACTTTCTTAAACTTTCCCTTTGAGTCTTTATTAATCTCTGAAGCATCCTAGGCTTCTGAGAGGAGGTTGCTCAACCCTTAGCAGGAAGCCAACTAAAAAGGGAGTTGGGAAAATGTGGTTGAAGGTCCTAGTCCCAGCGTCACAGGCCAGATCAGGAAAGAGTAGATTTGGGGTTGAGAAGACAGTAAATAAGTAATCAGGCCATGTGTTCTCCTTCTCCTAAATAATTGCATTTGGAATCAAACTGTACCATGCTCTAATATACCTTATATTTTACTGTGGATTGTAAATCATGGGCATTAGCATATCAACACATATACGCATCATTTTTCTTGACAGATCAAATTCTGGAGCTGGACTGCCTGTCTTCGGATACCAGCTGAGCACCTCATTTAATGACTTGGTAGATTTTGTAAAAGGAGAAAATGTTGCCCAAGTTGTGACGATGAAATGATAAAATGTCAAAGTATTGGCACTTCATCTAGCTGACAGTGCCTGGTAATTAGGATAGATATGTTAATTACTGGACCTGATTTTTTACCAATCCTATTAGATGGATGTCTTGGAAATTCTTTTCTCCCTTGATGGATATTGTTATGGATACATCTTTGCTCACTTGCCTGAGATCTGTCAAATGGGTTTTAAAAGTGGTCTGTGTGCATCAGAATCTCTACTAAAGACTGCATTTCCCACACTGCCTGTTAGAAATGCTATATCAATTTTTAGTCTTCTCCTAACAGAGTATCTGACTCTAACATTGTCACCAGTTCTGAGTGATGTTGTTGTTGTTCTCTGACAGTCAGGTGTTTGGAAAAAAATATAATTTTTTAATTTGCGTTCATTAGCGAACTTGAGAGAATTTTTCATAGATTCCCCTGGAACCAGTTCTGCTTTGTGATCAATAGCATGTTCAGGTTGCCTTAGTCTCCTTAGTTACTTGGTGTGTTCATCCTCGGGAAAGGGAACAGGGGAGGCCCTGGAGCAGTGGAGGGGACACTGGAGTGAGGTGTTGAGAGATGAAGCAGTAAGAGGTGCCCAATTCCAGCATGGCACTGTGGGTGTGGGCATGGGGTAGGTGGAAATGCTTGGTCATTTCTGGACCAAGGATGCTGTGTGGATATGGACCTTGACATTGTCTAAGATGATGCAGGCTTCGGGTCAGAGAGGGATATAGTGACCCAGCTTCCCTGTCCCTTGAGCTGGGGTGCTGAAGGGCCTGTAGGCAATGTGGCAAAGAGAACTCCTCCTGACATGAAGGAGTGATAGAAGGTTCCAGCATAGGATTCAGCCCTGGTCCTAGGAAGCGCCTCCCTGGGCCTGTCCTCTGTGCAGAGCCTAGCTTCCATCTTGACAAGGAAATGATGGGAGCTGTTGAAGAACAAAGACTTGGTGCAGGAGGCTGGGGGCAGGAAGGGATAAGCGTGGGTTTTGTGGGCAGGTGACCTGTTCGGTCACGGGTGTCATGCTCTGAAGGTCCCAGTGTTAGGTCTAAACCTGTGCTCTCCACATCGTGGATTCTTAATAACTACTGAACATATGCTCACATACTCATTTTGCCCTGGGCCCTCAGATTCTGTGTTAGTCCTGAGAGATTGTGGTGAGCAGATGTGGGCAGGAGAACTGCTGGGGGGTGTGGTAGGAGGCAGGGCCCAGGAGGATGCTTGGGTGAGCCAGGCTAAGCCCTTGCAGGTGTGAGCTCATGACGGTGCAGGAGCCTGAGGACTAAGACACTTTTCTGGGTTAAAATTAGAATTATTTGAAAACAAGAGAAAGATTGCGAGAGGACTTTTTGTTGGCTTGGATTCTGCACAGGGTTTTCCCATGGTGAGGTGCTGCTAATGATTTGGATTGGGATGTTTTCTATTGCTGGGGGGCTGTGCCTGGTGGCATGTTCACCGTGTTGCTGACTTTTGCCCACTGGATGCCAGTAGCACATCATCCCCATTGTGACAGTAAAAAATGTCTCTAGGGAGTGCCATGTTTTCCTGTGGGGGGTTGGTGTTGAGATGCACTGTCTAGAAAGATCCGAGTTGTGTCTTGCCTCTGCCTCCTGTAGCCATTTGAGCTTGGAAGATTCTTAAATCTCTTCCTAAGCCTCAGCATTCCTGTCTGAGAATTATGATAGTTATTAATACCATCGCTTTTAAATGTGCTCAATTTTGCATAAATGTCAGGGAGTGTTAAAATTTTCTTAATTTTTGCTAATTTGAGGCATTAAAGTGCATGTGATTTTGACTTGAATATTGTGATGAGGCTAGATCAAATTTTCATGTGCATATTTGCTCGTTACGTATTTCAGGGTTCTTCTTGCCTTTTGTCCAGTTTTCCCATTCTGTTCCCATTTGGGGGTTGGAAGGAATGCCCTTTTGATGGCTGTGGTGCTGCTTTGTTGAGCTTTTTCTTCCCTGCCAGCCTTTCTCACTGTCCTCTGCAACCTGCAGGACCTCGCTGTGTTCAGCTGTGCCCCACAGAAGAGCTGGGACTGGTCAAGCTTGTGCCCAGGGAAGGATAGGACCTGGGAGTTCCCCCTGCTTTCCTCCCTGTAGTGGCCCATCTAGAGGAGGTTTTGCTTGTGTTATCTTTTATATTGTTGTCATGCTTAATTAATTGGTCACCGTAATCCTATTTTCTGAGGCAGGGATGTTGTAAGACTACACACTAGTGGCTTATACAACATAAATACATCCTTACAGATCTGGAGGCCAGAGGCCTGAGACCAAGGTGCTAGATGGGTGCTTCTCCAGGGCCTCTGTGGAAGATGGCTACCTTCCTCCGTGGAAGATGGCTTTGTGCCTACCTATGGCCCTGGTGTCCCTCTCTGGGTCCACATTTCCTCTGATAAGGATTTTGTTTGGGTTGGATTAGGACTACCGCATGGCCTCATTTTAACTTAATCCTCTTCTTTAAAGGTCCTTTCTCCAAATGTAGTCACATTCTGAGGGACTGAGGGTTAGGGCTGCAACAAATGCATTTTGAGTGGACACAATTGAGCCAGTCGCTGAAACTTAACTTTAAGCTTTTTGTGAGAATGAACCAATGTAGAAACTCTTTCTTAGCACGAACCCATGTTTTTCATGTCTTCAGTTTCCATTATTTGACTGCTCTAAGAAGTTGGTGAGACTTGAAATGTGACTTGGCTGAATGACTGGCCTCACACTCGCAGGAGCTGATTGCATTTGTTTTGATGGAAACATCCCAGATCCTTTTTTTTTTTTTCTGAGAAGCTCACCGCCAACCATGTTTTCATAAGCTGAAAGTGGCAGAGAGGAAATGTTTGCACAGGGGATGAAGTGTTACGAGGGTTCCTTTAAGATAGTATGTACCTCCAAATATTTACCCAAGGTGGAGGGATGTGGACAGCTGATGTTATCTTAGAGTTTTCTGGGCCTAATTCATCGAATTATTGAAGAGGTAACTGCTGACCTCTGAGTCCACACATTGGTGTCCAGGTGAAAGTTTCTTTAGGCACCTGTGCTGTGGCATCAGACAGCAGAGAAGGACTTTTCTGGAGAGGAGAAACTCTGTTGAGATGAGTTAAGATTCCTCTCCTTTGCCCTTGCCACCCACCAGTGCAAAATTATGTGGTCACGGCCAAGGCTTTTGCATACTCTTCAGAGCTAGCCAATGCCCTTGAGTGTTCCAGAGTCTTCTACCATTAGCAAGTAGTGTGTCCTCCTCAATGAGACATCTCACTTTTAAGAAACTGCTACTATGGGTGAGAATATTCCTGATGGAGAAGGATTAACCTTCCTCTGCAGCCTTTTCAAACCCTGAATCCATCCATGTCATAATAGTTTATAATACTTGAGATTCTTTTTGGGGGGCAGCACAGGGGATGGAACCCAAGGCTTCAGGCATGCTGGGCAAGTGCTGTACCACTGAGCCACACCTCCAGTTGTACCTCAAGATTCTTGAACATAGGTGACTTATTTTACTTTTTTGTTTTTCTCTTTTGCAAAATCGTGTACAAACCTCAGGGTTGTTAATGTTGTTATTTAGGAACAAGTCTAAAAGGATCTGATTAGTATTCTAAATGGAGATGTCACTTTGGGAAATAAATTATGAAAATTAGTGCATTTAAAAGTGCATGAGCACCATGAAAGTTGTGAATTTTTTTTTTGCCTCCTGAAGGGGGCGAGAGGTGGGCGTCTGCTTCTCTAGGTATGCAGTGGGAACTGGAGTGTCACTATGGTAGGTTGTTAGGGGGTCCTAAGTTGTTAGTCTGGGTAAGAGGCTCCTTTCTGGTATCGAATGCTAAGCATGGTTTGGGCCATTTTTGGAAAAGATGTTTGGTTTTTTTTTAAATCTAGGTTTTATTTTATTTATTTATTTTTTTTAACAATTAACTTTTTTTTAATATTTATTTTTTAGTTCTCGGCGGACACAACATCTTTGTATGTGGTGCTGAGGATCGAACCCGGGCCGCACGCATGCCAGGCGAGCGTGCTACCGCTTGAGCCACATCCCCAGCCCCTAAATCTAGGTTTTATGTTTCATTATTTGCCCACTGAAAGAACTTGGTGAAGATTTCAATAGAATTAGCCCAACAGTGAAGACTTCCAAATCCTGCAAAGGGCAGATTTGAATGTTTAAGTTCTAGAATCAGCTCATCCACTTGCCCTGCTGGCCTAGTCATCAACCCTGCTGCTTTTGGTACATTGCAACTTGTGTGGTTTGCAACTTTTGTTCCTAGTGCTTAAAAGGAGAAAATTAAAAGCTCTGTGATTTGGTTTGACAAAAAGCATTTTGGGTCTTGGGTAGCTGGATTGCTTCCAAATTACTTGCCAAGGCGTAGGCAAGGACTAGTACAGCTCTTGTTTGAGAGAGGGCGTCAAGTGCTCCTTCAGATAGCCCTGCCCCTCTGTGAGCTGCAGTGAGTGGTCTCAGGGTGCACTCACTTGTTCCAGTGACCGTGGATGGCTGGCAGCCAGGTTACCATTTTCCATGGAGGAGGGCATACTCCTGTGGTGGGGTGTTCTGAATGACCCCCTACCGCCACCCCAGGTGAATTAGTGGAAATCCTTGGTATTTCTTCCTGAAAGCAGACTTTGAACTTTGATTCTACTGGGATTTCAAGCACCATCTCTGCCAGGTAGAGAGATTGGAATCTAACCTATTTCCAAAAGACCTCTTCAGGGGATTTCATCACTTTCCTGTTAGCATCTGGTGGCTGACAGCCTTGACTTTTGGAAGTCCCTCCTTCGCCAAACACGCATTCTGTAGGTGCTCTTCTCACATGGTTCTTAAACATTTGCCTGCTGATGGGTCTTGCAGGGCACCCTGAGTGGGACTACAGGGAGATCCCTGGAAGGTTATGCTACGCTTGCTGGCCAGCCTCATCCAGCTTCTTCTCTCCCTCTGCCTTATCTTTGGACAGCACTGAAGGAAAGATCCAGAGCATTCTCTTATGTTTTGGGCATTTCCACCTCCTTACTCTTCATCATGCATCATGGTGGGCTTCAAGAGGTCTGGATGAGTGGTGGTAGTCAGTTTGAAACTTAAATTTCTGGTTCACCATAGATAATGTTTGTGAAGTAGGGGGCTGAGAGTTCAGAGGCAGGGTGGAAACACAGAAGTCACCATAGCCTTGTGTCACCGCATGGTCCCGAAAGCTGAGGCTGTGTGCTAAGTAGGTTGATGAGCAGACTCGGTGCAGTGTGTGTGGTTGAGTGTGTGCACCCGTGCAGGGTACCTGGAGAAGGCTTGCTGGTGGCTCAAGTAGTGCTGGACACCTGGGGGCAGGTACCTATTGTCATTTATTTGACTGGATTTAGCAATGATCTTTGGAGTTAGCAAAAAGGAGATTGATTCTCAAGGGAAAGGCTAGATTGATGGTGACCAGGACTGTCTAAGTGTCTTCATCTGTCAAGACCTGAAGGAACTGTGACTACTGCAGCAGTCAGGGGAACAAGATGAATGTATTATTCATACATTTGAAATGGAGTAACAAATAATACTTACCATAAGATAGGCAAAATCACTGAGATTTGGTAAAAATTGGGTGAGATAAAGTTCTACTTCCCTGTGAAAGCAATTTAATTTCTTATTATGAAAGTGTAGTTGGGCTGGGGATGTGGCTCAAGTGGTAGCGCGCTTGCCTGGCATGCATGCGGCCTGGGTTCGATCCTCAGCACCACATACAAAGATGTTGTGTCCGCCGAAAACTAAAAAATAAAAAAAAAGTGTAGTCTGTGGCATTTGGAAAAACAAAAATAAGACATGATAGAAAATTATACTCAGTTAAAATGTCCCCTGTTCCCATCATGCTTAAGTAACCTGCTGACATCAAGGTGAGTTTTCAGACTAGTTCTTGACCAGAATCACTGAGGAGCAGCAAGGCTCTGGACCGAGAGGAATGAGGAACATGGGGAGTCGCTCGGTGGTTTGTTAGGCCCAGCGTGCTCTTCCTGGCATTGCTGGCTGTCAGAGTTGGATATTCAGGGCTGGGATGCTGGGGAGGGGCAGGGGTGGGATGGAATCAGATCTGGGAGTTGTCTGAATTTGCAAGTTTGTTTGTGCTTCCCAGCATTCCATCCCTTTTCCCTGGGGAGAAGGGAGTAAGCCTTATCTTGCAGAAGAGTCCAGCACAGCCCAGTTCAAATGTGAAATCTTAAATATGTATGCAGATGGCCTGTTATGCTCCATAATACTTCTTCGTTTATTTTAATAGAGCATTGTTTCTCATATTTTATTAGTACTGCAGAATTGCCTGGAGGCCAAAAGACTGCTGGCCATTGGCCCCAGGGATTCTGATTTTAGGTCTGGGGCAGGGCCTGAAAAAGTTGCATTTCCAGCAAGTCACTGGCTGACGCTGGTAGTCGGGGGTCCCACGCTCTGAGAACCACTGATCTAGATTTTCAGAAAATTGGCACTCCAAGACTGTTCTGCATAGCTCCTGGGGCATCTTAGCACATCTTCTGCCACAGGTTCTTGCATTGTCCACTGCTGGAAATCCCAGGAATGGGTATCAGCCTTCTGTGGCTTTTGACAGCCATCCATGTGAGTGCTGATACTTCTCTAGTATGTTTGGGGATTCGGGGGAGGGGAGTTCTGCTAAACAGGCCCCATTGTGGAGGGACCTGGCTTCAGTGCCTGACACCTGGTCCCAAGCTCAGTTACCAGAGTGACTACAGCTTGAGACTTGTCCTGGGGTGAAGCATTCCTTCATGTCTTTCCACAACCTCTCATTTGATTTTTTTTTTTTTTAACCACCCTTTTAAATGAAATAGGCTCTTTGTAGGTGAATCTAAAGAACAACAGAAACTTTGTCAAAAGGTTCAGATATGCCCCAGAGCTGTGGTTGGAGAGCTTTATGTTGGAGTTGGGAAGGGGCTGATGTTTGTGTGGCCCAGGGAGCTTGTTTGAAGTTTGAAAGGAAAAGCAAGTCCAGGAACTTTGTGAAACGTGGATAATTGCTGTTGCAAGGAACCCAATATTTGTTGTTTTTCGTTTTGGTATTTCTTAGTTCTGCATCTCTTTTGAGGCCATACCCATGCACACAGTAATAGTGATTATCTTGTGCTTTAGAAAAAAGCTAGATAACTTGACTTTGATTTTTTTTTTTAATTAAACTAACAACTCCAAGTTAGGACTCAGCTGAAATTCTTTAGTCTTAGGTACTATATGAGGGAATCAGAAACAATGATTTGATAAATTTCTAATTTGCTCTTTAAAAATGCATGCTTTGGAACACAAGGCAAGTTCCAGATAAGCTAGGGAATAGAGCTTTTCAGAGTCATTTCTTACAGAATAGTTGTTGATGAGTTTTTCTTTGTGATAAAATGGCATTGCTGCGAGACAGGCTGAGCTGCAGCCAGCCCTCCTCCATCTGATTGTGGACCTTTGCACATTTTAAGGTGTGCAGCTGTGCGAGTGTGATTCTTCCCACCATGAAACCAGTACATCTAGCATGTTTGTCTCCACCAAATATGAAGCTTTTGACCATGAACGGTTTCTCTAACGTAAGGCACTTGATGAATTAGAGGTGCCCACCGCTCGTGTGCAGTTAGCTGCTCGTTTTTAGTCAGAGGTGACAGAAGGGAAGTGAGGAATGGGGCTGGGTTCAAAGCTGGACTGGCCTTGGGAGCCTGTGGCCATGCAGGACTGTCATCCAGGGCAGTTGAATCATCTGCTGACCGTGGGCTGAAGCTTGCGGTGTCCTAGGTCTGTGACACTGGGCCTTGTGGCTTCTCAATGTTTTTGGTGAGACAGTTCATCCTCTGTGCACCTCTTCTGGAGGCAGCTTGTCTTTGTGCTCTTCCCAGCTGGTGAATCTGGTTTCCCGTGTTTTACTCCAGCCTGCGGGACTCGAGTGGGGCTCCAGCCACCCCTTGAGCCAGCGACTTCTTGCTTTCTTATGTAGTCCTTCCCTTTGGGTTTTTATATCTTAAAACTATTCTGAAAACCACTCATCGTAGCAGAAATGTTGGTGTTCTTCCTAAGAGGAATTCTTCTGAGAGGAATTTTAAACATCTCCTGCGGAGTGGGTTAGGCGCTGTAAATCGTTTTTGGAATAAGAATAGCAATAAATAGATATCCCCAATTGCTGTTGACAGATGCTCATATTTCATTTCTTTTGGTGGTTGCATTTGTGATCGTTTAAAACAGGTTGCAAGTAGGGAGCATTCTGATTTGTGAATAATCTTTTGTTTTCACCGCTAAGTAAATGGGGGTGCAATTATTATTCCTGTGCTTTGTGTTAGACACCACATGCATGCATATTTCTTGTGCATGGTTCTTACACAATTTCTCTTTGAGTTTTTGACTTCTCCTGGGCAGGTCTTTAAATCACAGCATCTCCAAGTTGGGAGGAGACATGGGCCCATCTGGTTCATTTTCCTCCCCTGTTGATATTTCTTGGCAGGCTTCTGCCTGTGCTCTGACCACTGAGAACTGGCTAGCTCTCTGCCTCTGGAGGCCACCTGCTCCCTGCTGGCCCTGGGGTAAGGACCAGAAGTTCCCTCCCCTTAATGAGGCACATCTGCTTCCCTGCAACCTTCCCTTCTAGGTTGGGATCTGCCCTGCTCCCCCGATGGCCTCAACATAGGAATTCACTTTGACTTTGGTTCTGCTGCCACCCCAGCCCCTTCCTGCTGGAAGAATTAAAAAAAAAAAAAAAAAAAAAAAAAAACCAGGTTAAGCATTCCCTTAGCATTCTTCATGTGACTTTTATTTTTTGCTTATTATCTATCCTGGCTACTTATATCAATAAGTAAAAAAAATACTTTTTATTTTTTGAGTCGTTAATATATCCAGATGGTTTTAATGTCTAAGAATATAAAGAAAGCTGTGTAGTGAAAGTCTCATTGTTTCCCAGCCACTCCTGTCCTCATCAATCAGTACTCATCCCCAGAATCAGCCAGGGTTCCCAAGATTCTTGTGTCCTGGTGAAGTTTACATTATGTACTTGCAAGCAAATATTTATGCACACATGCCCTTTTTAATGTAAAGATTGGCATACCTTGCAGAACATTCTCTTCCAATTCATGTGACAGTCCGTCTTGGGATTTCAAGTCTGAACATAAAAAATAACATTCTTACATTTTCTTAGTGCTGCATCATATGGATTCTATCCTGTTTACTTAAAAAAAAAAAATAAAAAAGAGCGGGGGCGGGGCAAAACAGCAGTCTCCCTTCTTAATTATGCCCCTTGGGTTTGAACATCATGCTGACCCAAGGCAGGGAATGATAACATCCCTGGCCATGGAATTTTAATAATGCAAGTGATTTATGCTGTCTTATTGCTCAGTCATATTGAACTTGAGATTAAAATATGTCCCCAAGATTCCCCCCCGCCACTGCCTTGATACTCTTGATACTCCACTGATGGGGCAGCCAAGTGCACACACCACTACAGTACTCCCATCCTGTGCCATTTGGCCGGTTACCTGGTCTGATGAGATCTTTCTGGATTCCGATTTGGTCATCTGACATCCAGTTGTGTATATCGGCCACAAATTGGATTAGCCTGCCATCAAAATCCTCATCCAAGTTTTTCTGGCTCAGAGCATTGCACAGGATGGATCTGATCATAGAGCCCTATGACATAACCCCTGGAACCTCCCTGGAGTTTCCTAATGATTATACTTTGGGTAGGAGTTGGTGCCTGGGAACAACTGAGCCCCAACTAGCTTTACTATTGGCTTAGGATCATCTCATCTGGAAAAATGTGAGTGTGGTGTTTGGTGTTGCCAGCCGGCTGGCTAAAGTCTGCGTGTAAGATGTGACCTGCATATCCTGGAGCTACTAGCCCTAACAGACAAGGACATAAGTGGTCTGTAAATCATATTCTTAGCAAACCTTGGGTATACCTAACTCTTCTTTTCCAAATGCTCAAAGGCTAAGTAATGGTTCTCTTTTCTGCTCTGCTTAGATGGATGTCATTTTTTTTCACTCTCCTGCAATGTTTGGGAGGACTGCATTGAGTGAGGGTGTTTTTGTGGTACTCTGGCTGAATGCTTGCACATTCCCTGCGACCCTTGTCCCTTATCTGTGAGCTGCTATGCAGCCCCTGTCTTCCAAGTTTCCTGTTTGGGCAGGACAACTACTCTAAAGAGCAGTGAGAAGAGGAGCAGGAGGAGAGCTATAGGGTACCGTGGAGGTTATGGTAGAAGGACTTACCTGGTCTAGAACCCTGAAAAGACTTCAAAAACTGTAGTAGTGAAGCTGACACTTACAGGACAGGTGGTCTGGGCAGATATAGCAAAGAGGTGGCATTGGCAGAGGCCTGACCAGTCTGTAATTTACAGGTGGCAGCCTGTCTGCACTGATACTCAGTGGTGGCATGAGGGGACACTAGAAGACAGGAGAACCACAGCTCAGAGACCCTGAAGGACTAGGATGGTCCTTGGCTTTATCATACCCCATGGTGATGGAGAGAAATTGCCATCGAGGCCAGGCAGGGGTGTCCCTGTGTGTTGGTGTCCTCAGGCTGAGCCCTGGTTCTGAGCACAGGCTCTCCAAGGCAGCCTGCCTCATGGTTCAACTTGCCTAGAGTGAAGATGCTAGTCATTGGTCCGGGGCCTTCACATCCGCACATATGCCATTTTCCTTGTGAAATCTATAGCTTGACATTTGTCTGAGCCTCTTAGGAGCATTGTTCATGTGTATCTGCACTGCGATGCTGGGGGCCCTTGGCATGCTGACCTGGGCCGTGCATCTTTCTGATCCTCCTTGGGGAGTCCCAGCTCTGAGGCCACAGAATTCCCCCTGGCATTCTTATTGGGCCATTGAGAGCCTGGACTCTCCACTCCCTTTTATTCAAGCTGCACGTTCTGTCCAAAACCCAGACTTCACTCTATTGCTAGAGGTCAGACTTACGTCTGCCATGAAAACTCTAGAATTTTAGATTTTGAGCCATGATTTTTGGCTTTCAACAAAGTGCCATTGTTTATTATGGCCATTTTTAGAACTGTAAACACAAGATAATTCTCATCTTAGTGATCTTGGAGGAATTTAAAAATGTTTCCTGTCTTGTGATTAGAAGTTCAGAACAAAAGAACCCTTGATAAATGGATTCTTTGAAGCCCTGGTACAGGGAGTATGACCAACTATTCTGGTAAAATGGGAATTTTTAATTAGCGGAAGAGAGTGACCATGTCCTTTGTGTGGGAACACTTGCCAGCTCATTCATTTCGTGGCCCCTGCTCAGTGACAGCCTCCTCTCTGCCCCATAATCGCTGAACTACTGTGGAATCTTGGCATGAGAAGACTTAATGTTTCTAATTGAGAGCCACTCCAAAAATCTGTCCACATGTGGAAGAACTTACATTCTTGCTAAGTCAGTATCTGGGTCATGGGAGATAGGAGCATGTTTCTTGAGGTGAGACTGAGCCCAGCCACCACCTGCTCCTAACTCCTCAACCTCCTGTTGCCCCTGAGCCCACGTGTGCATCCATCTCTTTTCCCTGGAGGTAGGTTATCCGTGAAATGGGATGTGGAGTGCCTCGGCTGCGCTCTACTCAAGCAAGCAACAAAGGCATCCAGTGTTGCCTCTCACAGGGAGGATTGTCACATGAGCACTTTCAAGGCATGGATCAGAATGGATCTAGTGACTGCATGATTCGGTACAAGCCCTATAGACCTGGCACTGGGATCGACTGACATCTTAGGGGTAATCCAGTGCAGCTCTGCTGGAACTTGTCTCCCGCCACCAACCGCCTTCCTGGAGGAGGTGGGTGTGACTGTGGCAGGCCAGCCAGCCAGCCCCTTTCTGGGCACATGCAGCTGTTAAAAGGCCACCTTCCCCCATCATCCTGCAGCTGGCTTCTCACACCCTGTGGCTCTGGTGGGTCCCCCTGCACAGGGTCCCAGCGGTGGCTGTTCTTGGTGGACTTGAGTTTCAGTTCTGTTTTCTTAGGGGCACTTCCCCCTCTGAGTACTTTCCAGAATGTCCACAGTTCTCTTAAAGGGACCAGGAGCCCTGGCTGGGGATTTTGCCTCTTCCCTTGCTTCCTGCATACTTTCTCTGAATACTGTATGAGATTTAGCAAACTTGTTAGGGTTTTGGCCTGTGCTGGACTCATCAGAAAGTCCTTGATTTTTGTTCCACACTGTTAAGCCACCTTCACCACTCTTCCCGTGTTTGTAATGTGGTTTTAAAGATGTCCAGGCTCAGGAAGACTGTACTGCGCTACACAGTATTTGAATAAATAGACTTCACAGCTACTAATTTATAGGCGCTAATTGACATGCTGGTTTTAATAATGCAGGGGACATATTGACCCTAGAAGATGTAGCTGAATTCCTCAGGGCAGCTCTTCTGATGTGCTCTAAGTCATCCCTGGGTTAAGTGTAGAGTCTTGCTTCCTCTTCTACCTTCCTTCCTTTTACAAGAGGCTGTTCACATTCCTGCTGTGTTCTTGCATTAAGTTAGTGCCCTTAGCAGCATGGCTTCAGTAGATCTTTCTGGATTGTGGATGTACCTGTGCTGTCCAATTCTGCATCCACTAGGCATGTGTGGCTGCTGAACACTTGGCTGATGTTAATTTTACTTTTAATTAAAGGGAAACAGCCTCGTGTTTCTGACTGGGCAGAGCAGCCTTAGAGGCTAATTGAGGAAATAAGTCTTATCTATGAGGTGGGGGAAAGGTGCCATTGGCCTGTTAAGTGTGGGCATAAAAGGAGTGCCTGGGCATGGTGCCACCTCCCATACGGGTTTCCATTTCTGATTCTGATGAGCTCCAGTTTGACTTCTCACTGAATCTTGTACATCTCCACCTGCCCGCTGGAAAGATTTCAAATTCAGGAAGCCCAGGTTTTTCATTTCCCTTAGCCCAGCATTTGCTCTTCTTCCCTCACTTCCTAGCAGCTAAGCGCATCAGCCTCCCCTGGCACAGAAACAGCAGGCTTCAGTGGGTTCCTTTTCTCTGCCGTTCAGGCCAGTTTGCCCATGCTGTTTTCCCAGAGTGACTCAGGAGCTAGTCCTATCCTCCATCCCAGGACCCTGCCAGGTGCATAGCAGACTGCAGAATTCCTGTCCCTGTCCTCTCTGGGCTCATCCCCTTCGGCCTGCCCTCTGCTCCTGTTGCTGATCTGCTGAGGTCTGCCCAGCACCACCTGCAGGATGACACTGCTTCTCCTGCACGCCCGCCCCTCCCAGTGTGTCCACTTGTTCTTTTTTGTCTGGAAGTTTGCTCCTCCCATTTCCTCATTCTTAGACCTTGCTCAAACATTTAACTCATCTGGGGTTTCCCTAACTTTCCAGCCTATTTCCCTCTCCCCATCCTGCCCATGTACACTAGTTTTTCTTCTTGGGGGTTCCTGTAGAACATCATCCATCACTGTTACCAATTTTTCTGTCATTTCAGTGACTTGTATGTGTTTTCATTGATCTGCTTTTTATTACTGCTATGAAATACCTAAGACAATCCACTTATAAAGAGATTTATTTTGGTTCAGTCTTGGAGGTTTCAATTCATGGCCAACGGCCCCATTGCTGTGGGCCTGTGGCAGCCCAGTACGTCATGGTGGGAGTACCAGCAGAGTCGAGCCATTCCCCTCATGGCTGGGAAGTAAAAGGAGAGAAAGGGGTGGGCTGGGGTCCCATTATCCCCATTGAGACTACACTCCCAATGACCTAAGACCTCCCACTAGGCCCTACCTCTTAAAATTTCTACCACCTCTAATAACACCAAGCTGGGATCAAGCCTCCAGTAGACAGCTTTGCTGGATGTGGCAGGTGCCACCTGCAGGAGTGTTGTTCTCTGTATGTGGAAGGTGAGTTCCTGTGGGCCTGCCCTCTGTCTCATTGGCTCATTATTGCTGTACTGCTTTCAGAAAGAAACGGGTGCTTTGGGTGGAATCACTGCTTGGACAGGAGCAGACCCCTGGGGATGTATAGGTGTTGAATGCAGGTACCAGGAAGAAGGGCATTGGGTCCTCATGACTTGCACAGGTATTTCTTGTAGGCAGCAAGTAGAGCCTGTGGTGATGAGTTCTCAGTGCCAAGTCAAGAAGTTTTAATTTGATCCATTCATTCACTGGGAGGCTCCACTGGAGCAATGGAGAGGGGACATTTTAAGAAGATTGGGCTCATGGTGGCAAGTAAATTAGGATGGAGAGAAGCTGCCTCACATAAATAGCAGTTACACAAAGTCTGGCACTTAACAGATACTCAGTAGTTTTTGAATGGACAAATGAGATTATGCTAGCTGGGATTGAACCATCCTGCCATTAGTGATAACATAAATTGAAGCCCTGGAATAGAGAAGGGGGCAGATTTGGAGTTATGTTAATAGCAAGTGTAAATTTCTTAGCTACACTCAAATTTTTCCTGGATGTTTTTCCCCAAAATTTCATGCTTTTGAATGTCATGTATCCTAGATTTTCTGGAGTTGCCTTAGCTTCATCACCATCTGGATGTGCGGTCCTGGTCCTGGGCTCTGTCATTTTCCCCCTCCTCCTTTGTTCTCACCACAGTACCTTAAGCCTCTCCTCCACAGGCTATGAGTGGTGCCCATGGTGCTTGTTGTAAGCCCCGAGGGCAGGGAGTGATTCCTCTTGAGGGTGCTCCCTGTGTTATTCCGGGCATTTTCGTTGAACTGGTACCAGATGGTGAAATTGGAGGACCAGGAGAGATTTTCAGAGAGACGCAGCAATAGAGGGCTGGGGAGCCCACTAAGAGTCCCAGAGTGGAACAGGTTTTGAGGGCAGGATGGGGTCGAGAAGATGGGGTGGTGGGTCAGGTAAGATTTGGAGATGATGGGAAAGGCGATAGGGCAGTATAGGTTTTTTGTTTTGACATAGGCAGAGAATTTGATGTATGATATTACAGTGACGAATACATATCATTATACATTTGTACAAACCCATAGAAAGCCCAAGACCAACAGTGAATTGAACATGCGTGTGCACTGTACGTGATTCTGATGTGTTGATGTGTGGGCCCAATACTGATGACAAGTGAGCCACTGGGAAGGACATCGAGTGGGGGGGGGGCTGTGCTTTTTGGGGCAAGAAGCACATGGGAAATCTGTGCTGCCCACTCACTTTTGCCATGAACCTAAAACTGCTCTAAAAACAAAGTCTTAAAAAAATCCATGAAGCCAGGTATAATGGTGCATGCCTGTAACCCCAGCTGCTTGGGAGGCTGAAGCAGAACAATTGGAAGATCAAAGCCACCCTCAGCAATTTAGCAAGGCCCTGAGTCTAAATACAAAATAAAAAGGGCTGGGGATGTGGCTCAGTGGTTAAAGCGCCCCTGGGCTCAATTCCCAATACCAAAAACAAACCCAAACGTAAGTGTGTGTGTGTAACAGGATCCTGTCTTGGGGTTGGGGTGAGAATGCCTAGAATGGGAAGAATAAGGGTACCTTCTTTGTAGTGGGCACTTTCCATATGTTACCTTTTTTTAATCTTGAAACAAAGTTACGTGGGCAGCGCACACACCATTTACATATTTCTGTGGTCCAACAAAATACTTCTGAAAGTAGTATTTACTGTGAGTATGCAGGTGTTTAGAATATAGAAGGTAAAAACATAAATTTAGAGGGGAATGGCCAAGATACTGAGATCCCCAACTTAGGACTTCATGTCCAGGAAGACAGCTGGTGTATATGTACAACCAGGGGTCACGGTGGCTCCCTGTGGAGGAAGAACATGATTTCCCCGTCCTGATATCCCCTTCTTTTGGGGGAGAGTAGCTGCCATTGTAGGAAAAGATGAAAACGTAAGTTCCAGAGTCATAGAAGAAAAGGCAAATCTCAGTGTCTTGAGTTTAAACTTGAAAGAGATTGACCATCAGGACCATTTTGATGATGATGTATCACAGAGGCTTTGTTGTTGGGTGTGGGAATCTTTTGCCACTATAAGGAGCAGGACTGCTGGGGTTCCAGATGCCTGTCGCACAGATGAACCGGAGTCCCGCCTGTTTCTACATGCACACCTTATTTATTAGTATGCTTTGTCGTGCGTGGCTTGGGCACCTTATCTTGCCTGCCTGTCTTGATAAAAACATTAGAAAATTTATTGGTAAAGAAAAGCACATTTCAAATGCACAGAACCAATCCTGTTACATAACAGCAGTGCAAAACAATAGGTCACTAACCGGAAGAGAGACAGCCACTGGGTTTGGCCTAGCCTCTTCTCTGCCTGCTCCTTCTGAGTTGTACAGCCAGTCTAAGAATAATATTTTTATTGTCCAAGCCAAGCCACCTTAGTTAAATATTTGATTCTACTGGAGTCATAAACGGGGATCAAAATATCATGCATAGATTTTATGAAAGTAATTAAATGTTTCAGAAAGTTCAGTGGCTCAGCATGGGGCCCACTGCTTGTGATAAATTAGTCACACACCTTGTCATGTGTTTCCTTACCAAGTGACCTTTGCTGCTTATCTGTATTTACACTTTTCATTTTGAGGAAACGATCTCTTTGCTGTGTGTATAAAAACTTTTTACAGAGTGACACACTCTGAACTTCAGACAGGAATGAAACTTCCTGCAACAGCTACTTGTAAACAGTAAGTACTCAATAAATGCTCTCTTCTCTTCACCTCCCAGCTGTTGCCTGTAGACTACATAAATCAGCTCCTATTCAGCATCTTTCAAACATGCAACTCTATACCTTTGAGTTGGCCATAAAAATAACTTGCAGGTTGAATTTTCTCATGACAGAAATGCTTATTGCGGTAAGCCTGGATGATCCAAAATTTTCATTTTTCTTAGGTTTCTATGAAAGTTTATTTTTGGTGCTGAAGATTGAACCCAGAGGCCTCATGCATGCTAGGCAAGCACATTTTGTCCCCTAAAAACAACTCCAGCTGAAAGTTTAGTTTTTAAACAAAAATTCTGATGTTTCAGAAGGAAACACTGCAAATAAACAAAAGTAAATTATCATTATTCAGAGGCCATTACTATTACCATTATCCTTTCCAGACCTTTGACTTAGAGATGACAGCAACCTTTGGTTTCAGGCGGGACTGACTAGAAGTCTGCTGGCAGCTCATGCCCTCAGAGGGTGGTAGGTCATTTTGGGGTGTAGGTGCTCTGCTTTACTGGCTTCCTGAGGTCCCCCCTCTTGAGTACCTTCTCCACTGAGCAGAGGGGTTAGGCTGAGACAGAAGATATTGAGTTTAACTGGCTTATGGCCAGTGGAAAAGCCTGTCATTGTAGTCCCCAAAGGACTGCCCTTAGCTGCAAGGAAGCTGGGAACAGAGTCCAGCTGCGTCCAAGTACAAAGGGGACACAGCTTCTTGTACTTTGGCTGTAAATCAGAATTTTAAACTAAATGCTTTATTTTGAACCTGTTGTTGCAGACTGAGTCTAGTCCTCTGTCTGCACCCCTCAGAAGCTGCGGGGTCTCTGCCCAGCTGTTCTGCCTGCTGCTGTCCTTCCCTGTAGCCCATTTCCCACCCAGCCACAGCGGTACTTGTCAGACTGTATCACCCCCAGGCCTGAAAACTTTCCCCATGATGGTTGGAATGGTGTCCACCTTCCCCTGGGGCTGCCCGTCGGGTCTCGGCCCCTCCGCTGTCCTTCACCCACTGGGTGCTCCCTCACTGGCCTCTCCCTGGGATGCTGGGCCAGGCCTGCGTCAGCCCACCCAAGCCTCCTGTCCCATCTCGTCACTCTGCCGCCTTAGGTCTCGGCTTGAGTCCTCATGGGAGACCTTTCTTGTCACATCATCCTGAATTTCCTGCCCGCTCTGCTCGGGTGCTGCCACTAGCTGCCTTGTGGTCTCAAAGCGCTTGGGCCACCAGCTGCCGTCCTGCGTGCTTGGTTTGCATCATGTACCCTGCGCTGTCCCCCTGCCTGCTCGGTGGTGGACTCTGAGCAGGAGCTCAGTCTGGTTTACATTGCTGTCCCCAGATACGGTGTCAGTAATTACTTGTGGGATAGAGGAATGTTGCCACGGGTTCTTGCACGTTTTTGGTTACAATGTTATGCCCCCTTACGTGGAATGAGCCCTTATGATAGAGGAGCTTTTAGGTGCCTTTTCAATTATAAAGGTGCTTTGGTGAGTATTCTTCTTCTGGTCTTCTGTTGGGGTTTTTTGCTCCTATCTGTACTACTTGGGATTGATTTCTAAATGAGGTTTTATTTACTGGAAGGTGTGTGTGTGTGTGTGACAGTGACATTATAAGGTATTTGGTGTGTGTTGCCATTTGCCCTTTGAGAAGACTGCTGACTCCCAAGCCCCACATAGTTGGGAGCCCTTGGGGGCTTCTGCTGGGAGTGGAGGTGAGGAGGGGTCCCGTCTTTGTCACTGCTGTGCCCTTACATCTTTGAGTCTAGGGTCACAGTTGTTTCTTATAGTAAACAAATGAATTGATTTATCTTAGAAAAATTCTAGTTATTCCTTCACTTAAGTTTCTTTTTCTTCACCTATTTGTGGAAATGTTATGTGACTGCCTGCAGGAAGAACCAGGGCTGTATCTGCCCTGTCCCAGTAAGGCCACCCAACATCAGTGTGAACTTGGGGAATCTGGGGGTCAGCTGCATGTATTCCTTCAAATTCAGGCCAGGTTTGGTTGAGTCCTGGACCAAATCTGAGGAAAGTTCAACACACCACCCAGGATTTCTGAACAATTGCAAGAAAGAGGCAGTGTGGTGTGGGACCAACTGTACCTGGCTTTCCGTCCTACATACTGTCCTTTCCAAGTCCTCTCAGGTCAGTCATAAGTGCAAGGCTCTGCTGTTCAGGAAGAACCAGGGCTATAACTGCAGTGGTCACAGCAGGAGTTGCTACTTCTCAGGTCTCGTCTTCAAGGCCCATTTCTCCTTCCTGCTGCCAGCTCAAGCATGTGCCCCTTCAGCCAGCATGGGACAGGGAGGTGGGACAGGGAGGCTTGGGTGGGCTCAGACCCATCACCTCCTTAACGGTTCCCACCCACTCCTGCACACAGTGTCTAGGAGGTTGCTGGCTGGAGTATTTGTAATTAGGCTTGTTTTTCTCTGGAAATTTCCCGTCATCCTTTTCATTTCAATGATTCTGTCTCTCAAGTCAAATCTGAATCCCTTTGCCTGGCAGACCAGCGTTTCCTCTTAACCATCCACCTGTGGTTGTCAATGCTGTGGGTACTAGGAGGCCACCGACACTCCCCAGGTGTGCAAAAAAACTCCACACAGATGTGCTGCCCAATTTTGACCCGGATATAAAATAGCACTTGGACGGTGCGAGCCATTGAACTGAGCCACTGTGGGAGGATCACGATTGACATCTGGGAACAACTTGCTGAGAAATAGAAAACGTTAAGCACCTCCATGTGCTTCACATCCCATGCTGATGAGAGATTGGTGACCTCTGGCCTGTGTGTGTACAAGAGAAAGAAAAGTCAGTGCTTAAAGGAACCAGGGGATCAGCACTTTAACCCCCTGGCATTTTTGTAAGCCTGTGGACACACGGTCGTGCTGTGGTAGGGTTATGTTTCAGTTGTGCCTGACTCGCCTGGTTTTGCTTTGCGTCTCTTAATCCTTTCATGGGGCCTGTCGAACTTGAATCCACACAAGGGTAGAAGGGGGATTGATAAAAGCACAGATGAGTTGAGAGTGTCGTTTTAAATCATTTGTACTGCCCACGCATTTGTTCATGGGCAGCTTTGTCTCTGCAGATGGTTGGGTGGATGGTTGAATCCCTGAGTGTAAATGACTGAGGCGCATGCTCCAATTGATGCATGATCTGTGGTTGATTGGCAAAGGCCCTGCGTCCTGTTCTCTCCTTGTCTTATTTTTGCCCTGCCTTTAATCTTCTTCAACATTGCTCGATAATTATCGCCTTTGAATTATATAATTTTCCTTTTCCTCACCTAGGTCTTGACTAAATGTATTAGACTTATAAATTGCTGATACTTCTCCTGATGATCAGCACTTGTGTTTCCAAGGATCTTTCTTTCTTTTTTTTTGGCCTTTATGGCAAAATTGTGTTATAACAGAGTATAATGTTAATAGATATAAATTGTAGAGTTTTAAAATTATATTTATAGTATTCCAATTTTAAAAGAATGGCACATAATTTTAGAAAATCTGAAAATGTGTATACAGGTCCATATATATACATATTTACACGTATATATATATGTATGTGTGTATATATATATATACATATAATATGTCTTTTTGTATATAAGTAGGTAAATTTTAACTTAACAAGAAATTTGGATGCTCTGAATTTTATATCCAATAATTCCATAGAGCTAGAAGTTTTTATAATTATAATTATTTTAGGATAGGGGATAGTAGAGGACAGGAAAGGCAGCAGAACACAACAGACACCAGTACGGCAACATGCAAATCAATGGATGTGCAACCGACGCGACTCCGCAATCTGCACACGGGGTAAAAATGGGAGTTCACAACCCACCCGAATCAAAGCGCGAAATATGATACATCAAGAACCATGCAATGCCTCGAACAACCAACAATAAAAATTAAAAAAAAAAAATCAACCCCATGTTCAAAAATCAATATATGTATGATTATCTTTAAATCAGTTTCTGTTTCAGAACTCATGCATTTATACTTGTTTTCCCACTCATTTTGAAATTAATATTTTTTTAATTATGCTTAATTTTTGAAACACATTCGATCTATTAGCAAAACCCAAACAAACTCATTATGAAATACTAGACCTCATATTACCACAGAAATTAGAGCAATTTTGAATTCATGCCTGAACATAAATATCATATTCCATGTATATGTAAAACATAATTTAAAATTTCCTTTTTAAATTTGCATAAAATCTATTATTTATTTGTCCTGGGATATATTCATGTATCATCTAAGAAAAAATTGGTATACATGGAACACACCATTTATCTTTCCCTATAAAAACACTATAGTTTTCAAACATTTTCAGAGGTATGGTGGAAAAAATACACATGTTATCTGATATTCATTTTATAAAAGTAAAGTTATTAACAGAAAATTCAATACAAATTCTGAACTTATGTTTATACCAAAATTGAATTTGAAGTAAAATCCAGTACTCCTATGGAAAAAGTATATCCTCTCCAAGGATCTTTCACTAATTTTTTTTTTTTTTTAATCTCTCGTTTCTTTTGCAGACTTGGCTAGAACTACCATCTACCAGTTCTACACTGGTGGAAGTCTCTAGCATGACCAGGTGTTTTTCCCATTTATCTATTTTGCCATCTGATTGTCTCATAAGCACCTTGGACTCAGAGCTCTGCTTCAATTGATGTTAACAGTGACCCAAACTGGAAACGAGATTTACTTTGGACTTTTATCACCCACCTCCTCCTAGGCCATCACAACATTAGAGTCCTATATTGTTGGCCTGCTTGTCACCTCCAATAGGCCCATGAACAGATACGTATTTTTTATTTCAAGGTCAATTTCAATGCCCAGTGTATAGGAACTGCAAGGAAATAGTAATAGAGTGGACTAATGAATGGGTGAACCAACACTTTTCTGGCTTCTGAGATGGTTTGGGACAGTTGCTATTCAGGATGATGCTTTTTATGTAGTTTTATTGAAACACAGGGATTGCTTTTGCTTGCTGACGCCAAATATTTTGAAATTTTGAAAAGCAGTGATTTCTGAGAGAATTTTTTTACCATAGAAAACTTTCAGTCCTTTATCCCATGCCACACTTAACAGACTTATTACGTTTGTTACATGGTGGTTCTTGGACTTTTATGTGGGTAGTTTCATGTCTGTGGTTGTTTTCTGGTACGACTGGGAAGCACTTCCTCAAAGGCAGGAATAGTTGACGTTAGTGACCTCTTGGAATGAAACGTGGGCTTTGCTAGCTGGCTGCCTCCATCTCTGGAGCCCTGGCATCTTGGAGTTGCTGCACTTCTTTCTGGACCTCACTGTAAGGAAGAGTGGCGTCTGCTCCAGGCACCCCATTCTGTGCCAGTGCTGCACTAGGCAGAAGTCACAGCCTTGAAAGTTGGGTGCAAGAGTGCAGTATGTTGAAGATCAGGGTGTTTTTTTTTTTTTTAACTTTATTTTTTCTCTCTCCAACAGGGAGAATCCCGTATTCTCAGAGTAAAAGTTGTTTCTGGAATTGATCTCGCCAAAAAGGATATCTTTGGAGCCAGGTACGTGTGATTTATTTGTTTAGGTGGGCTTCTGTAGAGCATGGCAAGTACTTTTCAAATTTGGATGTATGTCAGAACCACCTGGAGGGATTTTTTTCCCCCAGGGGCCACCAGCAGAGGTTGACAGGTTGCCTGGTGCTGTTGCATCTAGCCCAGGGCCACATTTGCACAGGGATCTAACTGTGCATCCCAAGGGCAGTTAGCAGGCTCCCCCTCTGGGTGGGCCCATTACATGAGGAAGTTAGAGTCTATGGCTGTGGAATTTTTTTTGCTCTGAGGAGAGAGAGTGTTTAGAAATGTGACTGTGCTCATTTTAATACAAGGGCTCTCGACATCCATGGTGACATCCGTGGATTCAGCCAACCTCCAGCCAAACATATTTGTGCAAAATCAATTATGTCAGTACTGAACACATCATTATTTCCTAAATAATATGGTATAACTATTTAACAGCACTTGTGATGGGTATTATAAAGTAATCTGGAGATGAGTTAAAGTATACAGGAGCACGTGCATAGGTTATACACAAATTCTACACCATTTTATATCAGGGATTTGAGCATTTAGATTTTGGTGCCATGAGGGATCCTGGAACCAGTCCCCCAGGGATGCTAAGGGATGGCTGTATTTTTTCCCCCACTAGCTTTGGGAAACATGAAAGTGTCATTTTGTTCCTGCGAGAACTGGATATCCTTGATGTGTATAGTTCAAGGGAAGAGATTTGGTGATGGCTATGCTATTTACCAGGGGCAACAGCCGGAGCTTTCTGGTTGTTTTACCACCACCCCTGCCCCCCAGTTCTATATGTAATATTCACATACTTTAAAACCACCCTTTTGTCCTGCTGGACTCTGTGATATGTGGCCTCCAGTTAGTGCACTGGTGGCCAGGTGAGGGTGAAGCCACTTTAAAGTAGGAATGAACTGGGTTTGGGACAACAGATCATTTGAGCTTTAGACCCAGGAGGACATCAGAGATGGTCTCGTCCTGCCTTCCCACTTTATGGTTGACAGAGCTCAAGTTCAGAAGCTGTTTGCCCAGGTCACACAAGCCAGGGTGCTGGAAGACTGACCAGAACAACCTGCCTATCCCTGCCCAGGGCTCTGGTCAGTCTGTGGCAGTGGTCTGGCTTATCGTGGGTTTCTCAGGGCAGGTGGCTGCTGAATAGTCTAATCGGGTTACTGGTTTCTTCCTGTTGGCCCCTATGCTGTGGCCCTTGGTGACTGCGGTTATAGGGCCTCCGCCTGATGCAGGAGCCTTGGAGTAAGGAGGCCCCTTTCTGTCTGACTGTCGTCCCCACATGCCCCAGAAGTTCGTGCCAACAGTGGTCACACCCCTACTGTCTGATCTGCCATTTAGTTTTGTCTGTTAAAGAATTTGTAAGTTACTAGAATGACACCTAGAGAAATTACGAAGAAATACAATCGAAACAATATTGGTAAAATTCTTAAAATATCCCTGTGCCTGTGTGTGCCTCAGGTGACAAATGGAGGGTTAGCTCCTGGCGTGGTGTCACAGGGGACCTCCCGTCTTGAGTGTAGGCTTGACACTGACAGCAGCCCCCTGGAGGGCCCTTCCCATGGGACAGTGAAGTCACTCTTAGGCACAGGCAGGCCAGAGTGGGACGGAGGCAGGAGAGTCCCTGCTTCCTCTGTTCCCACGTAGAGCAGCGCTACCTGCTGGTTTCGGGCCACTCCTCACCCCTGAAGTGAAACGCCATTTCCTGGGATTCTCAGTCTGCCCACCGCAGAGCCTCCCTTTCTCTGGAGGCTTTGGCTCATGTGTCCGTCCTCTCTCAGCCCCTTCTGGGGCCACGTGGGCACTAGGTTTAGGATGCACAGGTGTATTATCTGGTGGCTTTCTAACTTTTTTTTTGCTGGTCTCTCTGTTGCTAAATTAAAAATGTACTGGACACAGACATCTCACATTTTCCTGTCTTTCACCTCTTAACAGCACCAAGAACTAGAGCAAAAACTTTAATTTTTTTTTTCAAACATTTACATGATTACTAGTAGTTGTGCTGTTAGGTTAAAAATGCCTGTTACTGGTGGCGCACGCCCATAATTCCAGTAGCGAGGGAGGCTGAGGCAGTAGCATCGTGAGTTTCAAACCAGCCTCAGCAACTTGGGCCCTAAGCAACTCAGATCCTGTCTCTAAATAAAACATAGAAAAGGGGGTGGGATGTGGCTCTGTAGTTAAGTGCCTCTGAATTCAGTCCCCAGTACTCCCCTCCCCCAAAAGCCTATTGCTTTCACTCTTTGCAGTAAAATTAATTACTTGAAAGAAGTTGGATTTAGATAATCTTGACATGTTTTTTAAAGTTGATTAATTTTCTTTTGCATTTTTATCCAAACTTCTTCAAAAACAAAATTGATTCAGATTGGATTTCTCTGCCTACTGTGAAGGTGTGAGGTTGAAATCGTAGGGGAATGAGGCTCAGAATCTTAGAGTTGAGCAAGTTTCAGCCTTGAAGTTTTATTCTCTGGGTTTTTTTAGGGATAGGGTGAAAAAGGAGCTGTCCTCCAAGATGTTAATTAGAAAGAGAAATCGTGTTTTGGCCTCATGCATCCATTGGCAGAAAGTGAGCCAGAAACTGAACCCTCTTTCTGTCCCTCCTTTTCTGAGGTTAGTGAGAGGAAACCCACACCTCCCTGCCTGCTTTCCTCCTTCCCTCTCCTCCTCTCTCAGGTGTCAGCCGACTTTTAAGTGCGGTTGTTCTTTAAGGACCTGTTTGCTGATGAGTGAGCTAAATCTGAGGGGTTGGCGCAGTGTGGGTTAGTGCCATGTTGGCACTCACTCTGGGGTAACAGGGGTGGCACCAGCTATTACCTTTTATTTGGCCTGATGACCTTAATGCTGCCTTTGGGTAAAGCCTTTAAAACCACCCATGTCATAGTGTACCCTGTAGAACAGGGACGACCCTTTCCTCAGACGAGGCATGTGAGACTCGGGAAGGAACCCAAAGTAACTCCAGTTGACAGGCAGTTCTGAGGTGTTCTAAGTTGGTGGTCACCAGCGAAGGAGGTTCTGTAGTGTTTCTGCCATCCACTGTGTCCTTCAGAGCCTAGACCAGCAAGTCTCCCTCGCCCCAGCCTACCCCCAAGTATTCTGTCCCCCTCGTGTGTCTCTGGGTACCTTTGCCTGCCCTGGCAGAAGGAGGGGGGAGGAGGAAGAGGAGGAGGGGCCGTGCTCGTGGGCAGTGTTGTCAGGACCCTGGATCTGCAGCCTCTGGGCTCCTTCTGTGTCTCCAAGGGAGGTCATTTGGTCCCTTGGCCTGAGGTAGGGCCAGAGTGTGATGGTTGAATGTGATTGACGGGGCCAGCTGGGGAGGATGGAGCATTTCATGGCTTGCCCTTCCAGGGTGGTGGTGGGGAGCTGCCGGATGCCCATGTGGGGTGGGAGTGTGTGGGGTGCTGGGGCTCCCTCAGCTGAGGTGACTGGTCCTCCCTTGAGAGGCCTGTGTCTGAAGTGCCCTTATTTTTGTCTCTCTGGGCCCCAGTCCCGTGCTTAAGACGCCGGATCATCTTCCACCTTCCCTCCAGCAAAGTCCGACTTGATTAAAGGCACCTTTGTTCAGAGGAGACCCGATAGTTGAGTTGTGGCCCTGCCTGAATGGTGGAGTTGGCACACTCGGAGGGCAGCAGTGGTGGTGAAGGACGGTCCCCTTTGGCCGCACCTGGAGGTTGAGAAAGGGCAGTTATGGTCATACATCTAAACAGGGACTCTGGAAGAAATGCCCCGTTGGGTGGATGTTAGGGAGTAAGGTGTAAGTTGAGGTTCTGGTGACTCTGGATCAGAGTCTTCCAGTCTTGACTTCCATGCCATGAAAAGACCGCTATTTTTTTTTTTTTTCCAAAATAGTTTTTGAAACACTGCTGAGCAAGGGAAAATTAAACCCTTTAAAAGAACAGACTGAGTAAAGTGCTGTTAATCCTCAAAAGGGAGGTAGATCCCACTGCACAGGAGCATTGCGGGCCCCAACACAGCCTCCTTTCCCCTGAGCTTTTGCTTCAGCTGTTCTATACCTGAGACCATCCTCATACCTCGCCCAGGTCACGGTGGCACCTTTGATGGCTTGGCCTTCAGTGCTCAGCTGGCCAGTCCTCGTCTCCTTGAGCATTCAAGCCGCCTCCTGGTCTCTAGAAGGTTACTTCCCGTCTTTGTGGTACCCATAATTCCTGGGCAGCACTGGGCATAGTTCTTCATGGACTTGATTTGTCTATACTGATTTCTTATAATTGTTTTATAGTTGTTCCTAAAGTAGATCATTAGCTCCTGGTGGCCAGAATTGCATCGTTCTTTTTGTCTTCAAGGCACTTAGTGGGTCCTCAAGAAGCAATCACCAAGGGTACAAGAACTGGGAGCTGGCCCCTCTCCTCCTTGCTTCCTGTCCTACTCTTGTCATGAAAACTCGCCATTCTCTAAATGTGAAGTTGCCTCCTCGTTCCTTAGCTGTTTTCCCCCCTCCGTCTGAAATCTGCACATGTGCTTTCTGGCAGCTACTCACTCATCTCTCAAGGGCCAGTTCTTGTGGCAGTATACTTGCTGAGGTCCCCTGTCCCGTGACCCCAGCTGAGGAGAACAGAACAGTGGCTGCCACTTGAGCTGCGGTGGTTCCACAGGTCTCCTCCTAGTCCCTGCCTTGTTACTGTTTGTAGGCCCAGAGGCTCACTCAGTGGAATGTGGTCAGGGTGTGCTGTGGCCCAGCTGCCGACCTCCTCCTCCTGAGGTCTGTGGACTTGTCCCTCTTGTCCCCCAGGCATGTAGGGGAGGTGCTCTTTCTGATTCTCATGGGGGCTCTGTGTGGACCTGCAGAGGAGGCCTTCCCGGGACTCCCATGAAAGGTGAGTGCCGAGAGATGAAGGGGAAGCACCCGAGAAAAGAACCTTGGGCACTCGGGGGATGGCAGCCAGGAAAGGTCTCCATCTGCTGCTAATATTTGTGTAAAATTGCTACCTCATACCCTGAAGGAGGAGCATAGTCTCACTGTGCTAAATTCCAGAGTCTTCTACGGGGTCATGTGACCAAGCTGGGCTGGGAATGGAAGGTCAGAGCCCTGCACCCAGGGATCAGGACACTGGTGCTAAAGGTCCTCTTGGCTGCCTGCCACCCCACAAAGAAGTGGAGGTGATGAGCCAGGCGTCAGCACCAGCTGACCAGGGTGAGCACCAGGGCAGTTCCTAAAGGGTCCGACACCTCATCAGGAGTTGCAGGTGGGGATCAACAGGCCACTTGCCCGAGTACCTTGTGGGGACTGTCTAGCCCGGCCTGAGCAGAGCCTGAGACCTTGGCCAAGTGAGCCAAGCACACACTCCTGCCTGAGGTGGATGAGGTCTGCAGTCGACACCCTTTGGGATCTTGGGCTTAACCACCCTGGGCTTGATGGAGGCCTCCATAGCCTCGGCAGGGACACTCGTGGCCTTCCATATTGGCCTGCATGTTTCTCAGGCCTTGTTGTGCTTCCTGACAAAATGCGTGTTCTCAGGAACTTGGGGTTTACCCCCTCATGACTTTGTGATCAGGGTTTCTTGATGCCATTTTTGAGATTGGGTGTATGTGCTATGGTTCTTGGACTTGGCCATGCCTGTGTTGTAATTTGGAGTTCCAGGGAGAGGAATCCAGATGTGGTCTCAACTACTTAGGTAGGAGCTAACTTGATCTCCCCAGTACCTCTATGCATTAAGTGCTATTGTTCTTCCCATTTTGCAGATAGGGAAACGGAGGCAAGAAAGAATAAGATGTTACCTCTCTACCACCACTAGATTGGAGAACCGGTTGGAACTGAACCAAAGCCTTGGCCCCTCACAAATGTTCTTTACAGAATGTTATTGAGTGCTCACAGTTGGCAGGCAACGTGCTGGAACCCAGGGTGATGTCATCAGATCCTGTCTGAACTTTATGAGGAGGTATTAATTGTCTCTATTTGGGTGAGGAAATTGAGAGGTTGTCATTGGCCCAAGGTCAGACAAAGCTGTCAGAAGTAGAAAACAAATTAAGTCCAGACTTACATGGGTTTGATGTCATGCTTTCTCCAATGATAGGTTGGTGTTCCTCCTGGAAGGCGAGTTCAGGCATTGGTTGGTCATTGGACTAGATGACCATCAGGTTCCCCTTAAAACCGAGATGGATGATATGGTCCTTTTCTTTTGTGAACAGATTTAAGGAAACTGGCCATTGTATTTGATATTTGACCAAGCTTTTTAAACTGGAAATACTATAAGTCATTATGATTATAATAGATACTTTGTCAAGTAAGATCTGAAAGATTTTCTTCTAAACTTAGGGTATCTTTTCAGGTTTCAGACTGTCTTTTCAGTTGCACCTTTGTTTCTAAATGTTCAGCTTTCTGCAATAGGTGTAAGCAGGGACAGGATAGGTCATTTTATTGCAATTTTAGTGTAACCTTCTCCATCTTTTTTTTCCCTCAGTGACAATCGGTTTTCATTTGAGGTTATAAAAGATGCATTTAAGACTAAAGCTACTCCTTAACATGTAGCAGTGGTGGATAAGGCAGACCCGCTGCAGATCTCCTTGCCCTCCTGGAGAGCGTTGCAGGACATTTGTTCCATAGCTTTTTTGCATGTGGTGAGCCCTGAGCATCATGTTATACCTGTTTGAGTTGCCATCCATTCTTTCTTTTGGCAGCTGGGGATTTGAAATTTAAAACACACATTGAAGGCATTGGGAAGATGGCAAAAAAAAAAAACCTTGTGTCTCCCAGTGACTGAGAGTAAAGGGGCCTCAATGCTACATGATGCTGGTCTGTGGCCAGCTGACAATGGTTTGCTTTATCTAGATTCCAGGTGGTACAATTTTGCTGTTAGCTTCATCAGTTATCCCCCCAGGTATTCAAAAGTGAATTGTACACATTATGGTAACTAGTCCCTAAATACTTCAGTCCACTTAATAAATACCCCCCAAACTTATTTCTATATAACTAGAGGACTGTTTTCATAAAATTAAAAATAATTGCCTAATGGACAATATTACCAGATACATTATCTGTGTTCTCCCAAATGTCGCTAAAATGCCTCTTGTATCTGAGCTGTTGAAATTCAGTTAAGAATCATGTTTTGCACTTAATTGGTAGGTCTGTTCAGAGTCTTAACCTAGAACGGTTTTTCTCCTTTCCCCTCTTTGAAATGACAGGTAGGTTGTGTTACTTTCCAAATTCGATCGTTTCCTGATAATATTATCAGTTAATGAATCAATGTGTTCTTCTTTCCCACGTGTTTCCTGCTTATTAGACCTTGCATCTAAAAGTTGGATCAAATGCAATTTAAACGTTGGCAGGATGAGTGATAGTGTGTGCACCTGGAAGGACTCGGTGCCCAGTGATGCCATTATCAGTGGTGCAGAGGTTGATATCTGGTTAACCTGGGGGTGGTCTGATTCCACCAGTGTCAAATTACAAATTTTTTCCCCAGATGACCAGCAAGTAAATGGTGAAGGGATGTATTCACATTATAAACATGTAAATTGTAATTAATAAATTAGTTAATTATGGTAGTGCTGGGGCTTGAATCCAGAGCCTCACACATGCTAGGCCAGTGCTGTACTACTGAGCTACACCCCAATCCCTACATGTAAATTTTATTTTTTTCTCTTAAAGGATTAGAAATCGTTATTTTCCTTTGCTTTTTTTTTTAAAGTAAATCCTCTCCTGGGAAAACCTCAAGGTTGTGTTTTGAAGTTCCTTCTCTCAACCATAAACACTTTTGGGACAGTGCTCAGGCTGGAGTGTACAGAGCATCAGTCCCTGTGGATTAGACAGAATCTACTGATGGGTTTATTTGGACAGTGGAGCAGCAGCAGCCGAAACCCTGAGCCAATATTTTGGGAGATTCTGTATTAAACATCTGTATTTCAGGTTTCGGGAGAATCTTGCTGATGCAGACACACAGGCTGACAGCTGGATATGGGGGTGGATAAGTGCTGGAATCAGGTGGAACTGAGCCCCTGGGGTCACCGAGGGCCCCATAGCTCCTGTCTTACATGCAGCCAGCTTCCCTCAGGCCAGGGGGTCCCTTGAGGGATGGGCCTGCGTTTTGGTTTTTGTGATCTTCATTAGCAATTAGAGCCGACTTCTTTTCCTCCCCCATGGCAGAGCACCTTGCACTTTGCAGAGCCCTGTTGGTGATCTGTGGCTCTTGCCAAGTCTCCCCCTCTCTCCAGAGGCCTGTTTGAGCAGCCGAGCTGTCTAGGGCATTGCTGAGAATCACAACACCAACCAACACTAATAGCCTCTGGGCCAAAACGTGTTTGTCTTAAAATCCCTGTTCCAAATAACCTGTACGGTGAGTGACTCGCATGAGAGCCCCAGAGAACCCACCTCAGACTACTCTGTTCTCCCCACTGCAAAATACCAAAATGACACTAAAGGATATTAGCCCTTTCCCCCAAATATAAATAAAAAACCTAGTTCCATAACAGCCATGCAGTTGTTTACGTTTGTTTACCCCATGGCCTTTAAACGTGCGAGTACAAGCAGCTTCCTTCTAAAGTGTCTGTCTCGGCTTTCACACCACCCAGCCCACCAGGTTCCCGAGGGAAACATTTGAGGGCGGCAGATGGGTCAATGCACAGGGCAGCGTGTCCCCAGCTGTGTTGGACTCCAAGGCTTGCTGCACTGTAGCCAATGCCAGGACGTGAGTCGTCTTGATGATCTTGAATCACTGAGGAAACACCAGGCAGTAGCCAGTGGTCAGTAGCCCGGAATGCAGAGAATACTGTGCGACCAGTTTTTAAAGATTTCCTCATACATTGCGGTTTGTTGGAGGGGAGGCAGCTCTCGGTGTTGGGTTTGGGAGAACCCCTCTCTCAGAACTGTTGCCCCTCAGTTGCCTCCTGATGCACAACCACACAGGGTCATGGGGGAGGCTTTGCCCCAACGAATGGTTTGAGAATAGAAGGAACATGGCGCGTCTCTTGCTCTTTTTTCCCCATAGTCTGCACCAAGAATCTGTGCTTTTAGGAAGGTAAGGGTATTTGACACATAGTAGGTGCTTGATAAATTTCACTGACCTGATCAGAGGAGAGCCAGAGAAAATGGAGAAATTCCCGAGTGGCTGCATAGCTGGAGGTTGACCTCACTACCAAGGATAGCGAGAGGAGTGGATAGGACTTCTGGGGGTGGCACAGTTGGAGCTGGGTTCCCCTCCCTGACACACTCCAGCATGCTTGGTTCACTTAACCTTTCTCCCCCGGCTGCCTGCCCCCTTCCCTCCTTGCACTTACTGTGCAGCCGCCACCTTGTGTCCCCGTGCCATCACCCTTATTGTTTGCGTGCCTTCCTGTGTTCCCCTTCTGGGGGTTAGAAGGACCACAAGGAGCAGCTCAAGTGTGAGGAAGGGCAGAGTTGCCAGGTTGAGATCAGTCAGAAGTGAAAGAGTTTGGAATGTGTAAGACGAGGAGGAAACATTTATTTTTACAAAGGTTGAGCTAGCCCCCAAGCCTGCAGGAACACGGCACGGGCACAAGGTGCTGTGATAGAGGGTGGCTCTGCTGTGGGAGGCAGAGGGCTGCTGCCCACTCTCCTCCCAAAGTCGGGAAGGACTCTTCGTTGACAGCCACCTTGGCTTGCACCCATTCCCAGTGTGAGGCCCCAGGGGGCCTCAGAATGTGACTTTGGGCCTGCTGTGCATCTGCATAGTTGAAGGCAAAAACATCCTGCTACTTCTGAGAGGCATGCTTTGGGAAGTGCACAATCTAGAATCCATTTGGAAAATACATCGATGGCATTCCAAAATGTCATATTCTCAGATACACACATGTTGGATTAGGGACTCCTCTAAGAAACATTGTCATAGACTTCATAAAACTATAGTTGATATTTGGGGGAAGGGCCAGGAGGATAACAATTTTTCAGGCTGTTTATAATAAAGTGAAAAGTCAGGTTTTTAAATGGCAAATAAAATGTTTCTGAAGGGCTGTATCTAAATCAGAGGCCAGTGAATTTTCGGTCCCCCCCCCCCCCTTTACAAAGGGTCAAATAACTGAGGCTTTGTGAGATTTTATGCTTTCCACCATGACACACAAGCAGCCTGGACAATATATAAACTGTAGGGAAGTTCAAACTTGCTCTTCGATAGTTTGAATTGAACCTGCTGAGAGGGACTGATCATAGGTGAGACACGAGAGCCTTCAGAGTGACGAGCCAAAGGCCCAGGGTGAGCTGTCCATGTTTGTGCTCAGGTTCAACAGCACAGGGTTGGCCGTGTAGAATGTGCTCGGACTAAGAGGGTCTGAGCTCACAGAAACAGACAGCGGGGACCCAGGCCTGTCCAGATCCTTCATGGCCCTTCTCTGGCAGCATCTTTTTCGAGTGTGGGGCAGGACCCCTCTGGGATGAGGGTCTTAGTTTCTTTATGGCCAGTTGTTGCACAGAAAGGCAGATGGGGGTGGGGAGATTAGAATGTTCTCAGGTTTTAAGGCTGGCTTTGGGGAGAGGGCTCTGATTTCTGTGTTTGCCTTGGGGAAGAGGAGTTCTCATTTCTGTGCCCTGCCTGGTGGGAGAATGAGAGGTGAAGCACTCAAGGCAGGGAGACACCTTGCCTTTGAGGCCCCCACTTTGGAGTATTGTTTTCTGAGCCCCAAACAAAACAAATGGATGTGACCATGTGCCAGCCCCTGAGAGTACAAGGCACTGACTTTCTACCACAGGTATGTTTAGAATTGGAAGTGTCAATAGTATGTAGTCAAAACTTCCAAATTCAGCCCTCTCATAGAGCTGCTGATTGGCCAATGATGAACAGTAATTCTGCCAGTATTGACTTTTTTTTTTTGGCCTGGGGAAGTGGAATTCCTAGATATTGCAGTAGCCTTTTATTTTTATTTATTTTCTGTTCAAGGGCAGCAAGCTTAAAATGTTGCTTATGAAACTTCTGGATATGCACTGTGAATTTTAAGGTTTACAAATGAATGCAACTGTAAAATGTTTTGTCTTAGAAAAAAGTAATTATTTTCACTGCTTTGCACATAACATGCATGAATGATAAATAAAGTTGAATTTGTATGCATACAAGCAGACGCAGATACATAAATTAGTGTATTGCAATTAAAATGTTGCCTGTTTTTCCTCTTGAATATTTCTTAGGCTTATGACCTTTGTGCAAATAATGTTTAATAAGGAATCTACAATGTGTAACTCCTCAGTAAATTATTAAAAGAATTGGCATTCCTGCTGTATAATACCAACACAAACTATAAAAATACCCCTTGACTCTTAGTGTGTGCAGATATTTCTCTGGCATGCAGAGAGGAAGGAGCAATGAGGATACTTCAAGGGTGGTTTTTTGTTTCTGTCCTTGTTGGTGTAGGGACATTATTGTGCTTCCCCTTTCGCAGAACTGATTATCCTTTCAAGTCACTGTTATATTTAGATGCTGGAAATTAGGCATTCATGGTACGAAACGAGAGAAGTTGGAAGAAATACCGTGTTTAAAGTGACTTTAAAGTTTAAAGTGATTGGGGTTGGATAGCTTCCCTCCCCTCCTCTCAGTCCAGAAGTGATAGCATTCATTGGTCATGTGATATATCAGAACTTGCCCTCTTGTACTGATTTGGAGGTTCTTCGAGAACAGTGACTTTAAGGTTGGTTGAAATGATCTTCAATGTTATCTAGTGAGTTTGGACGACAAAACTTTGTACATTCTTTCTCTGGGGCGTGGTTTACTGGATCCCCATAGTGTGACTTTGTTTTCTTGTTATGTACCAGACTACCTTGTTCTGGAAATGAGATGTGAACCACCAGTGGAGCCACATAATTTAGAAGCATTTGTCCTTATACAGTTTCTTGGCCTGGAATGTCAAAATTTCTAATACTTTTTTTTTTTCTTTGTAGGGGGGGTGGGTGGTGCGGATTGAACTGGGGGCACTCAACCACTGAGCCATATCCCCAGCCCTGTTTTGTATTTTAGAGACAGGGCCTTGATAAGTTGCTAAGGTTGGCTTTGAACTCATGATCCTCTTGCCTTAGCCTCCAGAGCCACTGGGATTACAGGATGTACCACTGAGCCCAGCTTTGTGGTTTTGTTTTTGTTTTTGTTTTTTTTTTTAATGATTTGTTCATTCAGGCATCCACTTTGGGAAACTGGGAATTGTCCTGGGCTCTTTTTTTCTTCTGCCACATGAGCATGGGTTTCTCTCACAAATGGAGACCATTTTCTGCCTCTGGCTGATCCTCTGGTGATGGTCTGTGGCCATGGATTAGTGTTGACACAGCCCTCTGAAGTCCTCCAGTGTAGCCCTTGCCTTGAGCTCTGAGCAGAGCAGCCCACTCAGTCCTTTGAGAAACTGGGCTGTCCTTCCCCAGTGCCTTGCAGGGCCTATAACATCACCCTCTCCCTCTGCACAACAGACTTGTTCTCGTCCTGTCTCGAGCCCATGTCTCAGGTCTCCGTGTGCAACTCCCTAGACATACAGGCCCTGACCTTTGACCCCTCAGCCCATGCAGGTCTCTATGGTGGTCCTTAGGACACATGTTGAGATTTTTCTCTGCACTAGAGTAGTCCCACTTGTGCCTAAGGGCACAAGCCCATGGCCACCATTGCCCCTCTCATACCTTGCATGTGCGTGGCAAACTAATGTTCATTCTTCCAGACCCTTGGTTGTGGTCACCTCGGTAGGTTCTTTCCTGTGGTGCTCTCTCCAAGTGATTTTATATATGTGTGTGCGCATATATCAATCCATTATTTTTCTTTATTCTCTAGATATCTTTAAATCCCTCAATTCTTTAAAATACTCAAGTTGTAATTTTAAATATCAATTTCTCTATGGGTTTGCATCACTTCATTTTTAGCTTCTTCATACTTTAAAGTTAGGAAAGATCCTTCTCTTTTGAAGGAAAGCCCCATGTTTAGCCCCTCTGCCCACAGATTTCACTAGAGGCGGAACTTCTGAAGCCCCTGCCCATGAGGACTCCAGTACACTCAGGTGTATTGGAGTACAGCGCCCCCTGGTGGCCGGATCAGCAGATGCCTTTTTATTCCAGACAGTTAAAATTGTCTCCAAATCTAATCATTGGAGTTCTTTCTTCAAGGACAGTATTAATTCAAATCCTGTTTGTTTTTGCAGGTGTTTAGGTCATTATCAATAGTAACAAAGTGGGGAGTTATTAAAGCAATTTTTACTTTTCACCTGGTTGGTTTTAAAGGAGTACACAACATTGAATGTTATCTCCTCTTTTTCCCTTTCTTTCCTCTGCCAAACAATTTGCTGAATTTGTAGACTCATCAAAATGAGATGCCACTCTCCAAAAAGGAATAAATAATCTTGAAACAAAATTCTTCAAATGAGAAGAGCTTTATATCCCAATATGGTCCCATTGATGGAATGAACTAGAATGTGTTTTTATATTTAAACTTTTATGGCTCAGAACTTCAACACTGTGCTAGGTTTCTCTAAGAAAGGAATTTTCAAACTGACAGTCATTTTTTAAGATATTTTTCAGTTGTCAGTGGATCTTTATATGTGGTGTTGAGAATTGAACCCAGTGTCCCACACATGCCAGGCAAGCATTCCACCACTGAGTCACAACCCTAGCCCTCTGACATTCTTTTATAAATATATTTTTTAGTTGTAGATGGACATAACACCTTTATTTTATTAGTTTTTTTAATTAGTTGTTCAAAACATTACAAAGCTCTTGACATATTTCATACATTTGATTCAAGCAGATTATGAACTCCCATTTTTACCCCGTATACATATTGCAGATTCACATCAGTTACACATCCACTTTTTTACATACTGCCATACTAGTGTCTGTTGTGGATTGAACCCAGTATCTTGTGAGTCCAGCACGCTACCACAGAGTTACAACCCCAAATTCAAAAAAATAATGTTATGTGGTTGCCTATACCTGTGCTGTTTATGGAAACAGGTGTGGGTCGTCTCAGAAGAATTTCAATTTGGTTTGGGAATAAAAAAAATTCATTTGTATATGGTTCTACCTGAGTTTATAGGTGTTTTCAGAACTATAGAGAAACTGAGCTGCCTGACATAAAGAGTCCCAGAAGAGGTTAGGAAGGGCTCTAAGAGTTTTTTCTATATTCATCTTATAGCTCACTTTGCAATAATGTACATAGACAGTATTACTCTTCACATTGACAGTAACATCAAAGAATGATAGCAATTTTTTTAAAAAAAAATTTATATTTTTAATGCAAGTATGGCTAAGTTTCTGCCTGGTATGCTTGAGTTTCTTTGTTTTTTTTTTTTTTTTTAAACTTCTACTGCAGGCAGGGGAAGAGTCCATTTCTTGGTGGATGAAATCTTGCACAGATTGCTAAAGTGGCTATGTTGTAGCTAAGAATTACGAAAAGAGCAGGGGTGCTTAAAACACCCACCGAGGAAAATGGTTTGGGTGATTCATCTCCTTATTTTGTAGGGATGTCCTTTGCTATCTTCTAATGTCTGTAGTAACTGCCAAAAACAAAACTAAGTGGAAAGCCAGGCATGTCTTCAGTGGGATGGAAATGGAGTAACACTTAGGAAGGAGAGTGTCAGTTTGAGGTGAAGTTAGAATAAAGATACTATATCTTCTTTTGCAGACATGAAGATTTTTTTCTCAAGGCTGGTAGGACAATTCATATAGCTGTCTACAGTAACATAGGCATTGATTTTTTTTTAATACATTATTAGTTCTCATAAGGGAATGTTTTCGCATGACAGTCCTGATGCTAGGACACTAGATCAATATAAGGTTGTCTTGCTCGTTTCCTTTAGACACCAACCCTGAGGAAAGCAGGCTTCCAGAGTGAAAGGCCTGGAACTGTCTCAGCTGGAAGAGCAGTGTGACTTACAGGGAATGGTTTCCTTAATCCTAGTGGCTGGAGAGAGGGAGAAGCAGGCAGAGAGGTAGTCGGGAGTCTGAGGGTGGGGGAAGTGTCATGGTCACCTGTGTGGGCCACAGTACCATGGGTGTCCCTGAAGCCTGCCTTTTTCTGCCCTTTCCCTCCTTCGTGCTTGATTTTATGCGCCTGGGCATTTGTGGTCAATCTGAGGCTTCCTTAAGAGTCAACTATGAGAGAGAGTTCCTAGTAACAGAGCGGCTAGTGGTCCTGCTGTCTCTGGTGAGGTCCCAAATACGACAGGTAGGGCCCAATGTTGCACTGACACAGTAAGAACGTACACGTTAAAGAAAACACTCACCCTTGAAGCAGGAGGCCTTGTTCTGTTCCTTCTTTCACCCACAAAAGACAGAGCAGTGCCAGGGCAGCACAGAAGTCGTCTTGCAGCATGACGGGAACAGCCAGTGGGGGAAACTCTGAAACTTACTGATTTATACAACATTAAAGCAAAGTGATGTGTGCTGCTGTGAGAACCTCAGGAGGTGCCTATGAGGAAGTGAAAGCCCCCGCCTCCTTCCTGACTAGACCCTGTGAGTGTTGCCATGGTTTGAGCATGTGACCTCCAAATTCAAGTGTGGCCAATAGGATAGTGTTGATTGGTGGGGACTTTAAAAGGCAAGTGGTCCATGAGGACACGTCCCTCATGCATGGGACAAGGAGCAGTGATAAGAGGACTGGGGTGAGGAGTTGCTTCTCTTGCCCTTCTGCCTCTTTCCTCATATGGACAGGGTCTATCCTCTCCAAAGATGCAGCCCTCATTTGGACACCAAATGACATGCCCTGATCTTGGACTTCTGGCCTCCAGAACTATGAGAAATAGATTTTTTAAAAAAAATAAATCAACCAGTCTTAGGAATTCTTTGAAGGCAGCGCAAATAAATCAAGGCAAGCCATGCCCCCAGATCGCGTGTGTGGGAGGGGTGTGGATCACACTTGTTCACTTGTCATTTGTAATAGCAGTTTGCTGTGGAAATGTCTCTAGCTCCTAGCCCACGTCTGTTTTAGCCTTTTCTGTGCCCATAATATTGGAGAACGTTCAGAAGCCACTGTCTTGAAGGGCAGATGGCCGTGCTTGGGATCCTGGACCATTGGGACTTGGCTCCAGAGCATCCTCGTAGTTGATTTGATTAGAGGAAGTTGCAGCTGCACATATTCAGTTAGTGCCTTGATATTCTAGATGTGTTTTAGCCCTTATAATGGCTGGTGCCCTGTATGCAGCAGTGGATTGGAAGGGGACACCCGCTTGCTCAGAGCACTCACTCCCTTTGTCCTCTAAGTCTTTGGCCCACTGCAGAGGGAACTGCCTTGGAAGGTATTCCTCGCATGCCCTTAGGCCTGTCCCTTGCCTAGGGAGGCCTGGCGGAGATAGCTTCCTTCTGGCACGGAGTTGCCACTGAGGAATGAAGTGGCCTATCTCATGCTGCTACCCTTGGTGCAACACTTGGCCAGATTTCTGATGAAAATAAACCTTTTATTCATAAAGGCAAAAACAAACACTGCATGTGGCTAGAGAGTGGCACGTAGGTCAGAACTTACTGCATTTGTCTCAGTGGAAGTCATCCTGCAGTGTTCTGGCTGGCCGGGCAGGATGACACCATGCCCTGGGCCTGGCCATGGCTTTTCACCTGTTCCTTGCTCACCTGAGAGACTAGAGCTCCTCCTGTCTTAGTTGATGAATGTTTGCTTCAGAGCCCCACACTGCACTCCTGGGCCTCTTCTGTACAGCTCACTCTTTTGTGTACTCGTGGGTATCATTTCAGATTGCTTCATCAGATCCAATTTACCCAAATTACATTTGGTTCACTTTAAGTTTGTGCACACACAAAAATCTTAACACCAAAAAAACCAAAAAAAAAAAAACAAACCCAAAAACAAAAAACAAATAACCCAGCCAATAAATGGGCCAGGGAACTGAATAGACACTTCTCAGAAGATGATATATAATCAACTACTATATGAAAAAATGTTCAATATCTCTACCAATTAGTTTTCATTTGCATTTCTGTAAGATTTTCTTACTACAGTCAGAATGGTAGTTACTAAGAATACAAACAAGTGTTGGTGAGGATGTGGGGGAAAAGGCGCACACATACATTGCTGGTGGGACTGCAAATTGGTGCAACCAATATGCAAAGCAGTATGGAGATTCCTTGGAAGACGGGGAATGGAACTACCATTTGGCTCAGCTATCCCATTCCTCGGTCTATACCCAGAGGACTTAAAAATGGCATATTACAGGGACACAGCCACATCAATGTTTATAGCCGCACAATTCACAACAGGTAGACTGTGGAACCAACCTAGATGCCCTTCTGTTGGTGAATGGATAACGAAAATGGATACACATACACAATGGAATACTATTTAGCATTAAGAAAATAAAGTAATGGCATTTGCAGGTAAATGGATGGAGTTGGAGAATACAATGCTAGGTGAAGTGAGCCAATCCCCCCCCAAAACAAATGTCAAATGTCTTCTCTGATTTAAGGATGCTGATTCATAATATGGTTGGGGGGAGGAGCGTGGGTGGATTAGATGAACTCTAGATAGAGCCAAGGGTAAGGGAGGGGCATGGGGTTAGGGAAGATGGTGTAGTGAGATGGACATTATTACCCTAAATATGTGTATGAAGACACGAATGGTATGACTTTAAGTACGACCAGAGATGAAAATTTGTGCTCTATATGTATAATGTGAATTGTAATGCATTCTGCTGTCATGCATAACAAATTAGAATAAAAAATTCAGGGAGAAGTTAATTTCAGGTACCAATTTTGAATCACTTTCACTTCTGCCTTCTCTCCTCTTTGTAGACTATTTTGCTTGTCTTAATCTTTGTCAAGAGTTACAGGGAAAAAGTTATAAAAGAAGAAACACCATCTAAAAGGAGTGGCCTTTTGTTTCATCACCTTAAGGACTTAAGGTTCTGATTGGAGAGATTTGGGGGAGGGTGACCTGGTGGAACCGACTCACCTTGCTGCTGCCATTTTCATAGAAATCATTGCTTTGCGCACTCGTGTCTCGTGTACAGGCCCTAAGGCTGGGGATGCTGTCCCCTTCTCCCCTGGTGTTGGTTTCTTGTCAGCAGCCTGCTTGGCATGGTTTTGCATATGGAGATTTTGCTGGAGATGCTGCCAGGGGATCATGCTGGGAAGCCTTGTTGGGCATGAATTTGAAGTTTACAGAAGTTTCTCAGAGTCCGAGTCCGTGCTTAAAACTTCTAAAGGTTTATACAGTGTGTTCCAAAATATTTGTTCTTGGAGACTTGGTTTGAGGGTTCAAAAAGGTGGTATTCCCTGTACTCTGCTCCCTCTTCTCCTATGGTGGAGCCCTTACCTGGCAAGGGAGGGGAATTTAGGCTATGTTGGTTTTCAGGTGAGTTAGCACCAGGAGTTTACAGACTGAGTTGTGGTCCTTACCCTTGTCTTAGAGGGGCAGTGCAAACGTGCGGCTGACCAAGGAATGCAAGCTCCTGCACATGCCCCCGTGGTGAGAGGGAGGCCTTAACTGTGCCCTGGTCATGCAGTGGACCCCACTATACCTTGACCTCAAGAGGCTTACGCCCTCAGCTATGATCCAGAGTCTGTGGTTCACCAAGTGGCTAGAACCAGACTTCAAAAGGGTCGATAGCTTTTCCACATCAAACACTGAGACTAGCGATGCCCACCAAACTTAAGCTTTTAAAAGTTTAAAGTGGCTTTACAACATAAAAATCAGAAGGTACAAATGACCAGACTGGAGGAAAAAGGCCAAAATTTTTAACTTTGTTTTAACTTTGTAAGTTTTAAACTTTTAAAACATTTTTGCATGGCCAAAATTAAAGAGTAGGGAAATGCTGCCAGTTTCTATCATAAAGAGCTAATTTTCTTAATATATAACCATCTACAAATTAGGATCTGTAACCTAAATGAACAATGATCCTTGAGAATGGGCATAGGCAGTTCAAAGAAAAAGGAATACCAAGGCAGGTGAACGTGTTGAGATAGCCTCACTTATAATAAAAAGGGAAAAGCAACTAAAACACCAATGAAATACCATTCTCAACAAATTGTCAAAATTAAACATTTAATAGCACTCTGTTGACGTGGGTGATAGGAAACAGCTACCCCCAAACAATCGTTGGAGGGTCTGTAGCAGGTACAGCCTGTAGCAGTTTAGAAAGGTTCATCAAAATGACAAATGCACACCCTCTCAGACCCAGTTCTCCAGAGCCCGTCCGTTTATCTGACAGGTACACATGCACGCGTGCACAGTGAAAGACCAGGACGTGCATTCCCTGGCAGCCACTGTCATAAAAGATTAGAAACGCCATTTAAAAAGCCAAATCCCCTGTTTAGACACATACATGTCCCTTCCCCTCCTTCTCCTCTGTACTGGTTTCTTCTCAGACAAGTTCTCTGCATTCGATGGCAGCTCTAGGCTTCTGTGCACAGCAGAGGTAGAAGTTCAGATGTGGGTGGGGAACTCCAATGTCCTTTGAACCAGTGGCTTTCCAGCCTAGCTCCATATTGGGGAACTCTTTAAAAAAAAAAAAAAAAAAAAAGCATCGACTGATTCAGTTGACCTGGAGTGGGACATGGGTCAGGAGCCTGAGAGTGGGCCCCATTCTGCAGCTGTGGAAACTAAGAGGTTGCTCATTACCCCCAGGGCCTGAGTTACAGGAGGAGGTTGGACAAGACTGGGGCCCCTGGCTGCGTACTCTGGTCTTGAACTTTTCAGTGACATCACTTTGGTGGCAGGGAGTCACGCTTACCTGCCTATTTGCATTTTGTATTTTTGATTGATGGAAGTTAAACAGATGCACACTTATGCTGTATGTGATGGTATGGCTCTCTTCACATGAGATCAGTATTTATTCCTCTTTGCAAGTGGTGAATTCTTTCTAATAAAAACATTGCACAGCCTGCTGCTCTTGTCTATTGATGTGGCAAGACAGAAGCTATTTTCTGGCTCTGTATTCAGCACTGCTCTCCTGAATCTGAAACCCAGCCTTGACCTTCTCTGGGAGGCCCCTTTGTCAGACTGCAGCACTATGAACAAAAGAGGTTTCTTTCACCTGTCCAGGGCACCAGGGAAGTTAAAGGCAGCTTTGCAACCCGCCCCAGCCAGCAAAGCCTTTGTCCTCCTCTGATGTGTCGTGAGAGCCGACACCTCCTGGAAATCTTTAAAATTGTTCTCTAGAGAAAGCATTCTGCCTCGAGTGCCTATTTTTAGACTTTCTAAAGCCCACATCAATTTTTTTTTGCTGCCTTTCTCTCTGCTCTGAGCCTGCTGTTTGCAAGGCAACGGGCCCTTTGTCTTTAAAGTTCAGCACTATCTCATTTGCTCCCTACCTGAACTCTACCACCCAGGATGCTCCGGGGATGTTTCTCCTCTCATTCTGATCCAAACCCAAAACCACAGGTAATAACCTTTACATGAGAAGAGTCGAAACAATACAACCAGAAGAAAATATCTTCCAAACAATGATCCTAGAGAGAAATGAACCTAGTGTATAAACTGGTCGGTCTTAAAACTCTAGGGTGTTTTTAACCTGTTCAGCTAGACTGGTTTGAACTTTGAGCTCTCCAGTTGGTTGTCCAAGTTGAGCGAGCACATCTGATGGTTCCTGGAGTAAGGAATTAGCAGTCATCAAATTCAATGACAGACTGCATGAAATGGGGTTAGGTGTTGACTTGGGCCTTGACCGTACCAGGTCAGTCTGGGGTAGTTTCCTCTTTGGCCAGTGGTTGGTTCTTTTCTTTACATGAGCCCATGGGTTGTAACTAATGGCAGTTGTGTGGTTTTAAAGGTCGTAAGCTCTCAAAGATGGCATTCTGATGGACAGCTGCCTACCACTGTCTCTCTGCCTTTCTCTCCACTTCTCACCTTTCTCAGGTCCTTACTCCATCTCTTCCTTTCTCTATATTAAGTCTTACACCAAAAGCCAAGTGTCTTTTGTCTTTTCTTTGAATAAAACTAGGTAAATGAAATACGTGATATTCTCTAGAACAAAAATTCAAAACTCCAATAAAACCAAACCAGATATTCCTTTAAGGAAAGGTATTGGTTGAACATCCCTAATCTGAAAATATGAGATGCTCCAAAATCTGAAACCTTCCAAGTACCGACATGCCACTACGATGGAAAATTCGAGACTTAACCTTATGTAACAGGTTAGTCAAAACACAGGTGCACTAAAAATAATTGTATAAAACTACCTTCAGGTTATGTGTATAAGGGGTATGTAAAACATAAATGAGCTTTTGCTTTTAAACTTGGACCCCATACCCAAGCTATATCAAGTATATGCAAATATTCCAAAATGATAATGGTCTTAATCATTTTGTATAAGAAACATTCAACCTGTATACATAGGTTGAAAAGATCAGAAGGATACACAACAAAATACTAACATTACATTAGGGTGGTAGGAGTATTTGCTATTTTTTCAAAATGCATGTTTGATGTTACCAAATATATAGAAAGAAAAATATGCATTCTGTTGACCTAGCAAACACTTCAAGGGACCACATTTTATGGAAATAGTGGAGAATGATGTGTATGTATATATATCCAAGGGAAGTTCATGTATCCAAAGAAATAGTTGTAAGGATGAAACATCAGAAGTTAAAATTACCTAAATGAGAATTATGATATAGTAGAAAATATAAAGCCATTAAAATGATTTTTCAGTTAAATATTTAATGATAATGAAACATTTCATGACATAACACAAAGGTAAGTTACAGATTGGTTTGTGGTTTGATCCCATCTTTTTGTAAGAAACACATAATCTTATTTGAGTGAAACCTGTAATTTCTTCTCACAGCTGACCTTTTACTCCCATGATTTAAATCCCTTTCCTACCTTTCAGTAGAATTAACAGTGGTGAACAGAGCTTATAATGACCAACTGACTTCTGGATGGATCATTGATGACTATAATGCCTGAGATATTTAAATACATTTGTATTTAAATATCCCCCATGATGTATTTGAGTTTTTATTGAGAGGCCATAATATTACTTGGCATACTTTATTGAAAATCAGAAGCCACTTCTTTGTAATGGGAAGCTAAATAATGTGTGTTCAGATTTGTGTTGAATAAGTGATGCTCTAAGCTCAACTGGCTTTGGTGTCTGTTTCAGAATTCAGAAGCTGTTTGTATTCATTTGGACTTAGTAGTTAAGTTCCTGGGCCTGATTGGCTGAAGGCTGGCTCCAGTGTAAGTGGTAATTTACTAAGGAAGATTTTGACTTTATTCTATAACAGAGTAAACTTCTGTTGGTAAGATCAGCTTCATTACAGAAAAATCACATTAAGCTGGAACTTGTATGGTCAAAGTGCTGAATCGTATGCACAGATGACAGTCATTGAAGACTTCAGAGAAGTTGAGACCAGAATGGATGGTGAGAGGCAAGCCCTGACAAGGCCTTCTATCCAAAAAAATGCAGTACCCACACAGTGGTTGGCAGATCTAGGAGGAGCCTGGTAAATACTTGAGGAGTGAGATAACAGGAGTTTCAAGCCTGGATTCCTAAATGCATGAAACTGGAACATAAAATGGCAGGGCAGAGTATGTCACTATAACATATGGGCATTTTGAAACCAAGAGATCAAATCCGTTCAGGATCACAAATGATGTGTTGATTCTCAGGTACTGTTGACTGTCAAGTGCACAGTTAATTTAGCAAGAGGAGACAATGGCAGGGAAGTTCCTTAAGATAGACTTGCTGATTTTGGAAAGGTTAAGATGTTAAATTGTGTTAAGTCAAAAAGAAAGTAGTTAAGGGCATATTTAGGGTTAGTTCTCAGGAGTCCTGATTTGGGGCTTATCTAGTTGATAAGCTAGACATCAGCCCTCAGAGTTCACCACTCCCTTTAATGTTTATTAATGGGTTACCTTGACATCTTTTCAAAGTCTCCATGGTTAGTTTGTACACAGCATCATTCATGGCTTTCTGCTGGGTTGGTGGTGATGGGGCCCACAGGGACTCGTCTCTGTCCTTCATGGATGCAAATGGTCCTCCCTTCATGTTGGAAGGTGCCATACTTGTAGGAATGTGGAGGAGACTTCTGGGCCTCCAGGAATATTTATCATCACTTGCTAATGTGAGCTTAGTTTGGTCCATGAACACAGACCAAACATTTCTTAAAAAACAAGGGGGGGGGGTTTAAAAAAAATCTAGCATGTTCTTCCTGCCTGGTACCTTCATTTCTGATTATTTTAAAGAGTTTAAGTTGGATATTGTCATGATCTAACGTAACACTGCAGCCTGTTTGACCCTGACTATGCACTTGTGATGATTGCAAAGGTTTTTAAAATGTAGAGGCTAAGAGAACAAGGCACGTGTGTGTGTGTGTGTGTGTGTGTGTGTGTGTGTGTGTGTGGTCAGATGTGCAAACTATTTGATACAAGCTATTTTATAGATGAGTTATTTCTTGGGGCTATTTTGTGAGATTATACACCTGATTGGAAGACAGAGGTATTCAAATTATCTCTTAAATTATTCTAGTATAAAGTTAAATATCAATGAGACCTAATTTTATAGTATTGCAGATAATGCATCGAGGTAGTGTGGGTAAAAGGACCTTTGCTGTGGCATAAAGTTCCAATCATTCCTGTCTTCCTCAGTACCATCCCTTTCTGCCACCACATATAGGAAGATTTATAGCTGTGCCACCCAGGCCTTTTTACAGCTGCTTACAAAACATGTATTTGTTGTCTTCCCTCTGGTATTTTCCTAGAAATTACTAGTATCAATTAAGAGATCATCCCAGTGGGCCCCCATTAAATATGAATTTTCTAATTCTTTCTCCATGATCTTCTTCACTTCCTCTGGTAATTTCCCCCTAAGATTGGCATCGGCTCTTCAGAGCCTCCTGAACCCATTATTTTCACCAAGGATGGATGAAGGCTTGGGAAGAGAGAAGTGGTTAAGAACTATTGCTTCAAATGTCACCTGATTGGTGGCTCATTATTCCTGACCTGATTTCCAGCACATTCCCTATTCCCACTGCATGGAACAGCTTACCTGAACCTACCCAAATCCTTCTTTGGCAGACCCAGCTCCAAAGCTCTTTGATACTTCCTGACCACCTTGCTGTGCTTGGTGGGGACGCCTGTCTTGTGGTGTTCAGTAGTATCAGCTCTTGGCTATTCCATTTGGGGGGACATCCTGGCTCCTTGTTGCATCTCTCTCCAGATGTCCTGGGAGTTTCTTTGTGCCCATACCCCCAGGTGTTAGGTGGGAAAACGACGGGGTAGTGAGGAGCAGAATTTTTGTAAGTCTGGGGGAGGGAAATAGAGTTAGAAAAAAAAAAAATCTAATGGGAAAGAGTGAAGGTTCATCCTTGAGCAGCCACCAGAAAGTCACTGTGGTAAAACAGGAATCAGATGCAGGGCTCCTGTCTGCAATGTGCAAGAGCTACCACCAGATGGTGATGGTGGTTTCTTGACCCAGGTGGGACTCTGCATCTCCCCTTCCCGTGGAAGGTAACTGTATAGGTATAGTGTTGAATGGGTAGCTCATCCTCTTGTCCTTATTAAAGAGTGGTCTTATAAATAATCTGTGAATTCCCATTATAAGAAATAATTGCCTTTAAAAAGGAAGCATTAAAGAAAAGACCTGTTGGCTGGCTCAGTTGTCACTTCTCTTCCTCCACACACTTGGCTCATTAAAGTGTGTTCTTGGCCTTGAAAATGGGAATTTACACAGAACTTTGGGGGAGAAGCCACCTCCACCTTGAGCTGCATCTGGGTGTCCCAGGAAGGATTTGGGCTTGAGGGGTCATGGGATCTGGCTCTCTGGCTGTTATATGCAAAAATGATTCCAGAGCTGGTCTTTATAATCTGTTGGAGACATTGGTTAAATGGGGGTAGGTACATCTTTTATGTTGGATATACATTATATCAGTTATTGAGTTATTGATTTGATTGATCGATTAGTCCTGGGGATTGACTGGGTCTTACTCATGCTAGACAAGCGCTCTACCAGTAAGCTATACCTCCAGCCCCTTTTAAACAGAGGAAAGGGGGAAGGAGTAATCATTGGTTGACTTAGGACAACAGTTTAGAGCCATAAAGCTCCTGAAGGGTAAGTACAGAGGGGCAAAGGCACATTGATTGGGAATGTCTGTCTTGAGACTTCTGTGACCTGCCTTCCTCACACCAGGCTAATAAGTTAGTGGAGATATCCCCTAAAGATAGTTTTTGTGAAAATATAAGCTTATTCCATATTTGTGGGAACAATGAGAAATTATTTAAACAGAAGTACCCAGAGGGTTTTCCTTACTCCGTTGCATATTTTGTTTTCTAACATTGAATGAATATTTGGGAATATTTGGGAAATATTCCTCTTCAGAAAGGGACATTCTAGATGGTCAGGGTTTTGTTGGCCCAGCTACCCATGCATACTTCTTACTGTAAGTTGGCTGTTAACGCTCATGGTGGGGTTTTGCTATGGGGACAGTGTTGTAGGGCTAGGGTTTGAATTTTTTTTGTGTGTGTGTTTCTCTTGAATCCACCAAGTTCCTCCTATAGTCATTGGCTGGGCTGCCTCTGATGAGCGTTTCTGTCTTCCCCACATTTAAATTTGCTCCTGATTTTAGAGAGGCAGGCACCAGCAGCAGCTTCCAGCTCAGACAGGCTTCGGCAGAGCTGGCCCAGCACAGCTTTGTCAGGGCCAGGGTGGGTGGCTGCAGCAGCCCTACCTGGGCGGTAGCTGCTAAGAGCCCTCCCCTTGGAGCACCTCCCTCGCCTGCTCCAGGCTGTTGATTACCTGTCCGGGAACTGGTGAGACCAGGATTCCTCTTCCGCTCTGCTCTTGCCGTTGTTAGGGGAAACAGATCAACCATCTGCATCTAAGACCAGCCTGCCTCTCCTTCTCCCCTTTAAAGGAGGTCTTCCTGCCCGGAATCTGGTAAGTGCCACCAAAGGGTCCATTTTCCTTCTTGCTGACTCCATCTGTGCCAACAGTACCAAGAGAATATTCTCGGTTTCACGGATCTATTAGCTCTAACCTAAATGTGCCAGAACATGGGAGATTCTTTGAACTTGCCTTTTTCCCCCCTGGGTGTCCACTGAACATTTTTTTTTTTGCATGCTTCAAAAATCGAAAGGTACACAGTGAAAAAAAAATTCCTGATTAACCTCTGTCATCTTGTCTGAAACCTTTTCTTTTCAGGGTAGTGCACTAAAAAATTATACAGATGATGCTTTGGTGCCTCCCCCCTCCTGTATGAATAAATTACTGCATTTGTCATTGCTGTGTTCCTGAAAATGTCAAAAATAGACACAGTGAAGGGGTCTGTCACACAGTTCAGAAATTTAGGATAAAACTCCAGGTGAAATGAGGACAGATCTTTTATTTAAATTTTTTTTTCTTTTTAGTCTCCATTATGTACTTGATTCAATTTAAATCGGTTAATGGAACCATCTAGGTCACAGTGGGACAGGTGTACCCCGTCATTGTTTCAGACTAGCCTCCTGGGATACAAAATCTTCCTCATTTGCTTTATACCTTTACAGGAAATACTTGGCAATGAGTCACATGACTCCTAACTTTAGTTTCCACGTGTGTTCTCACATTTAACCATTTTGCTCTTATATGGAGAGAGATTCAGTTAGGAGCTTTGAGAAATGGAAAACTAAGTGCCTGATGGTTCATCACTCACAATCTCTCATATTCTCAGCCTCCAAACATTAAACTTTTTTTTCCTTTTTAAGAGAAAATCATCTGTTACGTATATTCTCTTTAAGGAGGGCACATGTTAAATGTCATTAAGAAACACGTAGAAATGTATTTCCTGGAATCGACAGCCTTTCCATTTTTCCATGTGATATTAATCCCACTAGTCAGGACAGTGAGGCTCTCCCTTCTTTTTTTTTTTTTTTTTTAGCTTCAGTCACAAATAATGCTCTATGGCAAATATATAATTTGAGGAAAATTGAATTATGTAATGCTGAATGGAAAACCAGAGCAATGCTTGCAGTTTGGGGGCAATTCTATAAACAATGAGAAACTCTCAGGCTGCTTTAGACAAAGGATGAGACAGGAGCTGGCCTGGAATTCGTGAGTGTGGAGGAGGAGGAGAGGGCGAGAGGAGGAGGAGGAGGCGGCCCAAGCTTGGGCAGCAACTTGAAGCATGTCAGAAAGAACATTTGTCAGAAATCTTCAAAACCGTGGCCGTTGGTAATGTGTGAAATTGAACTTCTGACCCTGTTGGCTTGATGGTGACTTCTTGTTTTGCTTGAGAATTGTGCAGTCTTGGGTCCCTGGATATGGGAGAAACAGCAGGGACAGTTCATGGAGGAGGGACATGGCATTCTTCTTTAAATTGTAGAGCCTAGACTGTCTCTTCAAAAGATGTTTCCACTGAGAAATCGGAAATTGGTGAGAAGCCCCAAAACCTTACATGTTTATAATTTCTTAGTAGAAATTGCTTTGAACATGAGGTGATAGTTAAACCTTTAGGGGAACAGGAAGAACAGAAAATAAACACAAGGCAGTCATGGAAGAGAGAAAGGTGCCCCTCTCCATGCCCAGGGCACCCCCACTTGGTTCTGCTCCTGCTTCGCCATTAGTGTGCCCTTCTCCTGAAATGACCCAGACTATGTGTCTGGCAACATTTTTTTTTTTACGTAAACTCTCACCTCTTGCCAGGAAGCCAGAGGACCTAGTTAATGATCTTGAATGGAGATTATTCCAGGTCTGGATTTGCAGTTAGCTTGGTTAGTACTGCACAGGTTGCAGTTCATGGTCCTCCCACGGGAGAGTTCTTCCTTGCCCATTTGTGGGAACTGGGCACAGCCAGTTCTCTATTTATATGCCCTTTCCCTCTGGTGGAATTTGGGCTGAGACAGATGAGGTGGAACGAAAGATGTCCAGCAGCAGAAGTTAGCAACTGCAGAGCCGGCCACTAGGTGGAAGATGCACCTGTAGTTTGGAGTCCCTGACAACCTTAGAGATTGTGGTGAGCCTGCCCTTGGGAGGCCTCGGCTGCCCATCCTCTCCAGGTGGAGGTGTTGGGTGACTGTCTCCCAGCTGAAGGTGGCGACTGCCTGGGTCTCTTGCAGCCACCTTGGCAACCATCTGCTCTCTTCACTTTTCTGCTAGGATGCCAGTTGGCATCCCTCCAAAAATAGAAGAGCTATCTGGATGGCCTTGCAGCTTGCAGGGTAGGTAGAGTTGGCCTTTTTCTTCGGACCTAAATATGTAGTGATGGTGATTTTTTTTTTTTTTTTTTTTTTTGCAAGCTCACATTGCTACCTAAGAGGAGAAATAGCTTCTATGGCTACAAAACCAAGAAGTGTCTCTGATTTTTAAGGGACCACTTTTAAAACCAGTTTTTAAAAAGTTGGTTGGTACCAATTTTTGATACTCAGATTTCCCTTGAGAGCTTACCTTGTTTAACTGTTTAAGTATTCCTCTCTACTCCCACTCCCAAAAGAAGGGGAGACACGTGTAAGGATCAGGGAAACGTGAGTCTAAAGCGTTCATTACATATTCTTCCCAGTACATCTTTCCCCTTTCCCTGGCCTTAATTTTCTTAGAGAATGAGACCTGTTTTAATTACATGTGGCAAAATGATCCTTGGGCAGTGTGGTCCTCTGAGACAACATGTGGTGGGGTGTGTGGCACACAGTGGTCAGGAGTTGTTCACTTTGGCCTCTTTCCCTGACCAAGTTCTGCCTCATGCTTGGTTGATTTGGCTGTTGGATATAGAATCTGATGTTTATTTTAGAACCCTAAATGGATAGATTTAAGAATGATCTCTAATCTGAATGCTTTGTTTCTGGGGAGTTATTAAATCTCTATTTTTATTGTTTTTTAAAAGCACTGATTCATAATAGTTGAGGTTCTTTAGTCTTGAACCAAAAGATTCAGGAATTTGCTTCTTTGGTCTTCCTTAGTGAAACAAATACTGGCTTATATGGTTTAACTAAAGTTTTTAGTCATTTAATCCACATTGAAATCTCACTATGTATCACGAATTCCTTAAAGGCAGGGTTCTCAGCCAGTGGAAGTTCTCCAGGCACAACCTCGCCTCCACGGGAGATCTTGGCAACATCTGGAGACATTTTTTGGCTGTCACAATTTGGAGGTGAAGGCAATGGTGGGAGGTGGGCAAGTGGGTGCTGCTGACACCTGGGAGGCAGAGGCCTACAGAGCTGTTCTACTCTCCAGTGCACAGGAGGGTGGCCACCGCACCGTGGGACCCAGCCCAACCTCAGGAGTCTGAGATTGAGAAACTTGGCTTTGAATAATGTACACAATAAAAAAAAAAAAATCCCATGGAAACTATGAAATCTCTGAGAAGCATATCTGTAGGAAATAGAAGTGTTCTCCCCCCTCCTGCCAAAAAAAAAAAAAAAAAAAAAAAAAAAATCCTGCTCTCTTGAGCCTGGTTGAATTAATGAGTAAGTAGAGCATGTGAATGATACAACTTGAGAGTAACAAATCTTTCTCTCAAGTTCAAATTATTGGCAGAGTGCCTTATTTTAACATAGCTAAATAGTTCAGTGGCATAGTTATTTGATAGTTTTCTTTATCTTCTTTCCAATGCTGGGGATGGAACCAGAGCTTGGTGCATGCTAGGCAAGTGCTCTCCCACTGAACTGCCTCCCCAGCCCCAGCCGGATGGTTTTCTAGCCTCAGATGCAGAAAGGAGGCAACCTTTGCATGTGGGACAGGAGAGGCTCCTGGCTGAGGGGCTGGTGTCCTTAGGGTCCTCTGTGGTCAGGACAAGCCTGGGCTGACTTGCTCATCTCTATGACGGGGAGGAATAGGGACAGGTCTGCTGCTTCCCTTGCCATGTGGTTGAGGCTAAAGTGAGAAGGAATTGTGGGATTCTAGAAAGGGGAGGCATCACTTAATTTAGTCATATCTTTCTTTTGGAGAAAGCAACTGGTTCAGAAAGGTTAACTTTCCTCCTCTAATGTGCTCTGATAGGACTTCCCCCCCTTTCACTTCTTAGGGTTGTTTTGCCTGTTTAATTCTTTTAGGTCTAAGCATGCACTCATTTCTGACGCCTTTTATTGTCTTCTTTCTTTGCTCTTTGAAATCTTCAAGTTTAACTTTTTTTTTTACATGTTTACTGCTTGACTCCTTAGACTTAAGAACTATGGGAATGGAATAATGTCTTATAGACTTTGGGTCCACTAGTACCTAGAGAAGTGTTGGGTAAGTTTCAGACCCCACAAATGTATTTGTTCGTCTGATTTAATGACACACAAGCTTGGCATGACCGAGACAGTGTGAGAACTTAAACCGACATCAAGTGGTCTTTGTGAGAGGACTCACTTTCTCATCACATGGGGTAACAGGCATATTGAAGTGCAACTTCTTGAAGTCGTTTCATCCAACATTTCCATTTTCCTTTTACTTGGGATAGCTTATGACGTCATGTGAATGTAGTAAAGTACATCCGTCCCTTACTGATACTCTTGGGTTATTCCGAGTCGTGTCCTGTGTTTTGTAGTAAGTAGCCTTGAGCGTATGTCATTTTGTATTTTTGTCTAGACATTCCAGTAGGCAGCTCTTCAGGTCATAAACTATTTTACCTGCCTAAAGTTTTGAAAACTAGAAAAGAACCTTATGGATGGGCTCATCCTTCTTTTGCACATCCCAGGAAATGACAGGAGAGTCAAGAGCCCAGGTCTCCCGCCCTGTCCCCAGCAGGTGTTTTTTTGGTTAAACTCTCCTTTCTGCCTGCCTTGGCTGGAACATCATGTAGGGCAGCACTACTCAAAGTATGGTCCACAGACCAGCAGCGTCTCCTGGGAGCTTGTTAGATAAACCAGATGTCGGGCCCTGCCCCAGATGTACTGGGTCAGCATCTGCTATTTAGCTGGATTTTCAGGTGGCTCATGCACAGTCAAGTTGGAGAGGTGCTGGTCAGGTGGCCTCCTTCATGTGTAACCACAACAGGGTGTGTAAGTGTGGATGGTGCAGGCTCCCAAATAGGTTCCTTCCTTCTGATGCACTCCACTAGCTGCCTGTCCCTGCCCTCCCCGCCGTCCCCATGGCAGGGCTTCAGGATTGGTCTCTTTGTGGAGAGGGGTCTTTGCAGGCAACACTGCCTTCCCTTCCTGCTTCATCTGCTCAGCACGGGCCGTCATCCTCCTTCCTTTATCTGACATGTCGTACTTCTCTTGTTTGGCAAGTGCCCTAGCTTTATTTATTTCATGACTCCCTTTGTGTTGATTTGTGCATTCCTCATATTTACTTCAACCCTCCATATCTCTCGGTTCTGTATCCACAAATTTAACCAATTGTGGATTCAACCAGCCTGAAATTGAAACCATGTATGTGGTGATCAGTGCACAATAAATGCATGTAAGAGAATGTTAGTGAAACACACTAATATGTACAGATAACCAGTGAGCATGTTAATAAGGATAATAAAAAATACGTGAAAAAACTGTACTAACAAATTTTTTTTTGTCATTCCTTAAGCAATACAGTATAGCAACTATTTATATACCACCTACATTGTATTGGTCATTACACATAATCTAAAGATGATTTAAACCTAATGGAGGTTTATATAGGTTGTTAGGGTTTGGAGCATCCTCGTATTTTTGGTGTGTATTGGGGGGTCTATAGCCAATTACTCGTGGATACTGGGGGACAGCTGTAGTTAATTGTACATTTTTTCATATTGATGAGATTTGTATAGTGCTCACTTGTCTGTCTCTATACCACCATGTGAGTGTTGCTAGTTCTGCATCTTTACTTGACTGCTACCAGTGTTGGTCACTGGTAATATTAGGCCTCAATATGCACTTAACCACAAATTTAAGTGCAGATTACTTTTTATTCACAAACTGAATTGGCAGCTGAAGTGATTTCAAGTAGTGAAATTATTGCCATAATAAAAATCCTTTACTGTTAGATTTAGTATCTCCAATCTCTTAAGTTTCAACTATGGAAGGTCAATTTTTGAAAAGTGGCAACAATCTAAATATATAGGTGAACTGATGAGGTTTAGTAGACTATACATAAGATGTTAGCAAAATAATATGTAGTGTTGGTAAATGTACAGGAATAAGAGGGTTTTTGCTGTTTTGTTTGAAGACAGCTTTTTATACTAAGAAACAGATGATCTTTTTTTCTTAACTGTTAGCTGCACCCAAATTAGTAAATGTGAAAATAACTATGGTAAAAACATTGTGCAAATTCTTTACTTTTTATATAATTAAATGAAATTCTCCAGTTGGTAGTTGATCTCTCAGATAAATTAAGTCTTGCCAGACTGTCTGAGAAGATTAGTGAATCAGACCCTAAAAACTTGTAACATTTGAAAAATAACAACTATGTATCACAGTTTATAAGAGCATAAAGAAACTTTTTCAGTATTTTAAAATTCGTCCCAGTTAATCTTATTAGTCTGGTTTAAGTGAACCCACTTCAAACAAACAAAACTGTGAAAAAGCCATTGCTTTTAACCACAAAAAATAACCAGTTTCAGAAAACAATTTATAATCAAGATTCTTTATGAATTTAAAAGCCTCGTTGGCTTCATCACAAGATTTGTCATGGTATATCTGCATATGACTTTATAGGCATCAATATACTTACATAATAGCCACTGGTGGTACATTTATTTATAGTAAGTATTTATTTTGCTTATGGTGCCTATGTGACAAGTTGTGTGGAATACAAAAAGGATCAAAATCAATCCCTCGACTTCTGGATGCTCAGAGTCTAATAGAAACCTTGGGATTTCCACTGGGCATTGTCTTTAGCTGAGCACTCCGGCCACGTGAATGATCAGACGTTTTGGGGGGTTGCATGTCATTTTTGTCATTTTACAGATTTTTATCCTCATGCCATCAGATGGCAGGTCATGAGGTATGGGAATTGTGTGTTTACAAGCTTTAACAGATCAGTTTTAGAATTTCTATAATTTTCATAGCATTAAATGTTCACTACATAAAAAAACTTGGTGAGCATTGTGCGTTTGAGGGTCACATGTTAAAAGGTTAGAAAGCAAGAAAGTGCTCTGAAAAGCACTGGAGGTCAAATGCTATGTGAAATGAAGCACTCAAACTGGACAGAGTGTGATGAAGAAAGAAAAGCAAAATAGGTTAAAAATATAGGAAAAAGAGGAACTTGGCATCATACCAGTAATTGAGAAGAATGCATATTAAATGCAAGTATCCAGTAGATAGTAGATCCAGTGGGTTGTGTTGAACTTATTGAAAAAAATTATAACCTCAAGATGGTCTAAGGTCTACCAAAGATAGAAGGCGGCATATTATCAATTACAAGTATCCTCTTTATTACAACCTACTGTTTTTCCTGCTGTTTCAGTCATTTGTCCCTTTGTTACTGGGGGTTCATGGTCACTAGCCAGCTAGTACTTGGGCAGCTTGGGTTCTGGGAGTGTGAGTGGTTGGTCCAGCCTGGAACTAGCGCCTCTGGCAACCTGTTATGTTCACAAATGGCCAAAGGAATGGCAGATGAAAGAAGGTAAACAGTCACCTGGCAAAAATATTTGCCCTTTCTCAAAATTATGGAAGTTATACTTAGGAGAAATGTTTTTGGTAAAAATATTTGAGTTTGTTTTATAATCATAAGCAGCTTGGGTTATTTTGACCAGAGGGATATACAGAGGGAGGGTGTGGCGAGAGAAGCTGCTGATGGGGACTGTAGAGTGTGTCAATCGGGAGAGGGAAATGATGGTTATGTTAATTGGTGTAGAATAAGAATAGAACACACGTAGGAAGTAGAATCTTGAAGTTTCAGGGCTACCCATTAGTCATTAGTTGAAGACTTGGAGAGAAATGGGAGAAACTACCAGAAATGAATAAAGCGAGAAAAAGCTCCCTCCCGTTCTTGTCCTGGTGTTCAGGTAGAATATTCTAAATACCTGAGTATTCTGGTCCAACCCAGTTCCCTTCATTCCACTTCTGCCTCCTTTATCCCAGCTAAGCCAAGCCGCCTGTGTTCCCTGCCTGACCTCTGCTCCTCCCTTCCCTCTGTGCTGCTGTCCCTGCTGTGAAATCCTGGTGTCCCAGCTCCCTGTTCTCTCCCTTTGTGCACAGAGGCACCTTGCTTACCTATCGGGACCCAGATCAGATACCACCTTCAGTATGAAGGCTTCTTAGTTCCTTTACTCCTCTTAATGGATTGAAGGCTGTTCCCAGAAAGATGCTCCCCTAAGGACTGGGCGCAGGAGCCATTCCAGTACGAGTATGTCTTGGTTCAGCAACATGGAGTCAGTTTGAAGATAACACCAAATTTTCCAATCAAATGCAGCCAGTTGACCATGTTGGTGAAGCTGTGTTTGCACTGAGATGCTACTTCCTGGCCTGAGATACTAGGTATACAAGGTGCCGGAGGTCAGTGTACTTCCTAACAGATAAATTTGTCTTTGCTGACACTATTGTAACTTAACCTATGCATAGAGATCTGGCCTCATAGCTTAACACCTGTGGGAGAAATAACATAAAAATGGAAAGAGTATAGGGAGAGAATGGCGAAGGGGATAAATATGCTACAAAAGTGACAGGTAGCAGAATTACAGGATGGGTAATGTGGTTATTTAAGGGAGGCATGGAGGTATACTGCCCCTTGATCTCATTTGGCAAGTACTGCAAGTAGGAACCAATTACATTTCCCCTGGGGCACCTCTTTAGAGCCTCGTGGCATACCACCCACAGTACTATCGTGAGAAGAGTATGGAATGATCGTAAGGTACTTGGTCCTCCCGCCGCGCCTGTGTACAAGCCCCTTGAAGTGTCTCCCCTCCTGTACTTGGCATTGTGAAAGCACACTTTAGTTCTGCTATCTGCTCTCTTCTCTAAGCTTTAGGACACACTTACTTGGTCAGCATGGAAGCAGGAGGAGACATTTCCACCAAAGTGGAAAGTACTTCAAAGGAAGATATGAGAATAGCTGGAAATTCCAACTGGTCTAGACAGATAATTTCCTAATCAGAATAGATAGTTGACTGTCATTGAACTTTAGAAAATAGGAATTATTCTATAAATTTTTGCAGGTTAAAACCAGAGTGCTACAGGAAATAAAACTACTAGTCAAGCAATTACCTTGTTTAGAAGGATTTTCTTGCAAAATTGGAAACAGTGCTTAGTCATAGCCAGTGCGGGGCCTTGAATGTCTGTCAGTGCTGGAGTTATTGTTTTCAAGCAGAATGGGTCGGGCAGGTAGGGTTATGTGTATATGAACACATAAGGAGGGGAGCATTGTTGGGATTGTTATTTTTAGTTCAATAGGAAGATACGGTGGCATTTAGGTTGCTAGTTGTGTGCAGAACCAGCTGAGGGGTTCTGAGAGACTTGATGGTCTTGAATCCTGTTCCCTTTGCCACTTTTTAAACATTTCTGTGACTTAGTATTAGCAACACTGATGTGAATCTCTAGTGATGTTCTTGGGGCCCCTGACTTGCATCTGTATTCTCACATGTGTACCTGGTGTCTTACATGTGGCTGGCAATCAGGGACCACAGACGGCTTCAGTAGGACGAAGCTTAGTATTTTTTGTTTGTTCACATAAGATAGAATTATGTCCAAAAAAAGTGCACATATCCTAAAGAGAAGAAATGTATAATTTCCTTAGTGGGGAACCAAGGAGTTCCTGTTATAATGGGGGTTTAATGGTAACATTTCACTTATTGGGTTCACTAGGGAAAATATTCAGGAACAAAGTAAGAAAGTAAATATAGAACATATTAAAATTTCCCCCTAGGTTTTAGATTTTACAAAGTCTAATGCTAGCAACCCAAATAGAAGTGTTTTCTTGAACCAGCAGATAGATTATTAGCATGTTACTTGTATACACATGAGTCAGAGCTTCTAAAATGTGTTCCCATAAGTAGGTTGAGCCTCCTTCTCCGCCTGTTGTCATAGGGTCTAAAAATGGAAATGTGAGCCCAACTCTTTCCAGATCATAAAAATAATTCTGAATTAGAGCATAAATGAATATGATTTTATTTGAGTGTCATTTTCAAGTGCCCCAGGCCAGGTTGGGACCTTTTAAGTCTCAAAATCCCCTGTAGTGAGGATTAAGGAAAGAGCTGAGCAGCTTTGCTTCTGGCCTCAGACAGCCTTCTAATTGGGTCAGAGCCTCCCACTCTACCCTGGGACATACAGATCTTCTTGGTCCCTACAGCATCTGTTTTTGAGAGGCTGCTGGAAGCTGTCACGTTGACGAGGTGTCTTCTTACAGAGTACATTGGTGAACCTGGAAAAGTAGTAGGTACTGAATGGTTGGTGACTACCTGAAAGCTATGTATCCACCTCTGCTGGAAAGGCCTGACAGTAAGCTCCCTATTGTGACCTAACACTGGGTCTTTGTTCCTCTGGGGTCTTGTGGTGGCTTAACTTGGGAACGTTGTCCTGGTTACTGATAGAAGTTTAAATGCCAGGCTAAATGTATATTGGCTACAGGAGTGTGTGTGTGTGTGTGTGTGTATAAAACCTGCATGTGAACTCAATTACTTTTCCCACTGTGGGGTCAAATCTATCACTGTGATAGGGAGGGGATCACTTTGCTCGTATCTGGCCTGTGCTCAGGAGATGGAGACAAGTCCTCCTTTTCCTCCCACTGGCTTATTACTGCCTGCTCAGAGGATGCCAACTAACATAGTGGGTCCATGGATTACTTGTATTGTGGCTCTTAAAATTTTTACTTTAGGTATTTTTCCTCTCATTCTTTGTAAAAATACTGGATATTATAGAACATTGTCACCTATAAGGAAAGCTATCTGCAGTGTTAAAGAAGATGAAGCATAAAAGAATAAGAATTTAGAAAACAGACCAAATAGAAAAATGAAAAAACAACTACAATGGAGGAATTAATAAAGATAAAGGTTAAAATAGAAAATAGACGGAAAGGTTGAATGAGTCCATATCTGACTGTTTGAAAGGACCAATATTAAGCTCCTCTCATCCTAAGGAAAATGGAGAACAGAAGTCATCATGGGAATGAGAAAGGGAACACAGGAGGAACTGGAAGACTTTGTCAGAAAGGCTGTTACACAGTCTGGCTAACACAGTTGAAAACCTAGGGTTGATTTCTTAGTAAAATACAAATTACCAAAATCAATTCAAGAATTGCTTGGCAAAGTTGAATAGCCAGTTTCTATAGGAGAGAGAGAAGGGGATTGAAAGTTAACATTGAGAGAGTCCAGAACTGTGTTGAATCTTTAAAGAACAAAATTTCAGTGTTAATGATATTGTCCTAAGACTTATAAATAGGTTTCCCAGTCCATTTTATAGCACTAGCAAATTTTGACTTAAAAACCAGATAAAATTTTCATGTAAGAAAACACAAATTCAAAATAATTTATTAACACACATAATAACTAGTGCATCAAAAGGCCAGCACACTATAATCGTTTTTTCCAGTACTTCAGTGATTACCTAATAGATACTCTTACCCCTTTCATTTATTGTTGTACCAACATATTGCAGGAAAAATGTATGTGACCAGGCCAACAGAAGCTGGGAATAAATTTTATAAAGTTTATCACTCATTCCTCATAAAGTAACTACAAACTGAAAGGGCAGAATAGCAAAAGTAAACCAAAAAAGTACACACACAGTGCACCTGTGCACACATGTGTGCACTCCGATTGCAGATAGTTCATAAAAGGCAAAACTCCAAAACCGCTTTAATTAAAATTAGGAATTCAACAAGGATGTCTTCTTTTACAGTTATTTAATGTTGCCTTAAGAGATTCAATAAAATGTTCATATTGCTAGAAATCCCATGAAAAAAATTATAAAATCGATAGTTTGTCAGGGTAGCTGGATAAAATATTAATCTTGAGAATTTATCTTTTATCTCCTTCAAAGACAAGCACCTGGAAATAGAAGTTAAGCATTCCTTTCATGGTGGAACCAGAAAACCTAGGAAGAAGCTGAACTAACATCTATATTTTTCTTAGTGAAGGATACAAAATAAAACCTAGAGGAATGAAAACGTAGAATCAATGAATATGCCTATTCCAAAATGTTGCAATATCAGTTAGAATTTTCAAAATGGTGTTTGTTTTAAGTTGAATAAAATAATCCTGAGGTTTATGTATAATACTGTCTGTATGAGGTTGAAATGCATAATGTAGAGAAGAGCCAGGGAGAGCAGAGACTTGCTTGGCTCACAAGTGATCAATATGCTAAGGGAGTTTTCATGATCACATCAATGTGGTATTGATATAGGGTCACAGAAGTAATTCAGGTGGGTAATCCAAGACTGCATCTCACTGAGTAAGTTATTGTGTTCAAAAATGACCTAGTTCCATACTGTTAAGAGAATGTTGTGTCTAATGAATGGTGCAGGTGGAATCATCTCCAAAGGAGGGGCGTGGCAGGAATAACAGATCTCTTATATTCTCATCAGAAATAAATCCCAGCATCTTCAAAAATCTAATGTAAACAAGCATTTCACAATTTATAAGAGAACATAGGAAACCATGTGTATAATCTTGGGTGGAAGAAGAACTTCTTAAGCAGGGTTTGACATTTGGATAGATTTTTAATATTTTTTAAATATTTTTATCAGTTATTGATGGTACTTTTATTTGCTTATATGAGGTGCTGAGAATTAAACCCAGTGCCTCACATGCTAGGCAAGTGCTCTACCACTGAGCCACAACCCCGGCCCTTGAATGTATTTTTTATTTGGAAAGCAGATGGTAGTATATATTACAATAAAGGAAATATACCTTTCTTCTCAGTAACCTTTGTCCCAGGGACCTGTCCTTTACAAGTAAAAGTGTGCACAAAGTCCTGTAAAGGAGAAAGTTTATTGTACTGTGTTAGTTGCAAAATACTGAAAATATGAGTGCTCATCTTAGTTGGAAAATGACTGACTTATGGAATATTTGCACAGGGTAATAGGAAAAGCAGTCATCCAGCAGAGAGTTAGAGTTATGTCAGAGTCGGTTTGGGAGGGGTTCCTATGGGAACTTGATGAATGAGAAGCAAAGTGGACACAGTTTGTAAAAAGCAAGGACACAGTCCCCTGTATAAGCCTCATGTATACTTGTGTGAGCAGAGCATGAGGAAAAGATGAAAATGTTGTGGAGGTTGTCATGGTTGATAGGAGCAACCTGCCCCCTCCTTCGGTCAGCAAGCAGCTGCCGTGCACCTGTGACAAGTGTTAACTACAACCTTCTTTTTTTTTGGGGGGGGGGTTGGGGGGAGCCTGTGGAGGAAGCTGCAGAATGCTGTGGTTTGAGGTTAAAAATCTTGGCTCCTTCTCTTAGGCCCTGAGTTCTTTTTTTCTTATCCCTGCCTGTTTTTATTTTGACCTGATATTTTGACCAGGTTTTCTGAGCCTATTAATTAAAATCCTTCCTTTGTTATTGGAGTCCCTGTCTGTGGGTCCCTCTCGATGGTCTAGGGTATCTTCGGTGGTTTTCTCCAGGTCATACCTACGATGTCATCTGACACCCATCGTGTTTTAAAGCTTCATGATGTTTATAGATAGGTCTTTGTGAGTGTTGCTGAAGATAAATTTGTACAGTTGATTCCTGGATGAAGACACACACATGTTGACAGTGTAGGCAGATACTGGGAACTTGCCGCCTCTGGTGTCAACCAGTGCCTATAGGCCTTGAGAGTACCTCCCGTGGTCAGCGTCACCCTGCTTTATCAGTCTTTTTAGTCTTTGCTAGTATGGAAGGGAAAAGATGTCATTTTATGTCTTTATAAGTGAGGTCAAAGCGTCTCTTCGTATATTTGCATTTTCTCCTTTATGAAGAGTTCCTTTGCGTCTTTCTGTCCATTTTTTTTCCTTTGGAGGTTAGCTTTGCACTGATTCCTAAGAGGTTCTTGTAAATGCTGAATTTCACTCAACTGTCATGTTACAGATGCTTTTCTCATTTGATGTATGTGTATACTCTTGGGTAGACGCTTTTAATTTTAACTGCTTTTCTGTAGTGACTTGGAGAGCTCAGAATGATCTATAGCATTGTTCCTGCTAGAGATGAGGGCTTTTCCTCTCTAATTGTAAGACGTACACATTTCTTAAGTCAGAGGGGGGAAAAACTATCAGCAACAGAAAGAACGCCAATCACTCTCAATATCTTAACGTTATTCTTTTGTCTTTTGGGAGAGTGTTTTTCTGTGTAATTAGCATCATAACATAGCCTATTTTCATTTCTTATTCCAATATGTTATAAACAAAACTCTGTTTTGAATGTTCATTATCTTCTTTAATCATGTCTGTTCTGTTTACTTTTCTAATTTTTCGTGTAAGAGAAGATGCTGTGAATATCTTTGTGCAAAAAAAAAAATTAGATTTTTTTCTCAATGCTACGTCCCTGGAAATGGGATTACTAAATCAAGGAATATTGGGATTTAAATACGTTGGGGCCATATTAACAATTTGCTTTCCTAAAATGTGGTGCCAATTTATATTCCCATCAGCATAAAGACTAATTGAGCTCCCATCAGAAAAGACGCCAGCCTGAAGATATGGGCAGGTGCATTCAGGAGAAAGGTTGAACTGAACTTGAGAGACTTGAGTAGACTGAAGCCGTGGTGGGAGGAGCAGGCAGAAGAGGGCTCCTTAGGCAAATGTGGGGAATTTGCATGTTTTCTGTTGCTTGTGGGAAGTGGGCTGGAAACCTTCAGCCAAGGGGCGTGGCATGCTGTGGTTTACTGTAGCCTGTGGTTTGCTGTAGCCTGAGTGGGAGACCATGTTTTGAACACCCAGGGTGGTGACATCCAGGCTGGAGAGGAGATGGTTGGTGGTTCACCTGGAGATGGAGTCCTTTTGGCCTGCTGATGGGCTGAATGTAAGAAAGAAAGAAGCAGAACTGAAGAAATTTCAGCTTGAAAGGCTGGCTGGCTGGTGACCACTTAGGTGGAAAGAGTTGGCTGGGAAATGGTGTAGAGGCAGAACCAAAGCTCAGGTTAGGACCCAGATGCCTCTTGGACCTCCAAATAGAGATGCAAAGGAGACAATGGTACATGAGAATGGAACTCAAAGGACTGGCCACTCTTGAGTGGCCATTTGGGAGTCCTTTGCATTTGGCTGGTCCTTACAGCCTAAGGAACCAAAGGCACCACGAAGATTGAAGTGCTTCTTTCCTGCAACCGCGGGTTCAGGATCCTAGGGAACTGCCCCTGCCCCAGTTGAACAATAGGGGCACCATCGTTTCCTAAATTAGGAATTGTCTATAACCTGCAGCCTTATAAATACAGAAGGGTACAGATCTTTGGGTCTCCTGCTGTGAGCAGAGCAAGTGCAGTCTTGTTTACTGAATGGTGGTTGAAGATTCAAGAGACCTCTTCCCTTCTCAGTGAAACCATTTGCTTTTCAGATGTTGTGATAGTCACTAGGGACTTGATCCTATGAACCTGTGAGCAGGTAAACCACACATTGTCCTTTCTAGTAAGGCAGTAGAGGAAAAGGCTAAACAAATTAGGGTCTGTTTTAAGACCTTGGGAGAAAATTCAAGACTCAGTGTTAGAATTGCTGAACCTTGCCTGTGTTACATAAAGATTTTTGCCTGTGCCATGTCATCCTTGTTTTGTTCAATTTTATTCCTCCCCCTCTGAGTGTCCTAGTTTCTCTTCTACTGTAGCTGATTTTGAGCAGAGAAACTTGGTTTTTCCTTCAAGCATTTGGATTCTTTGCATTTTTTTTAATGAATAGCCAAATGAAATCTTTTTTACACTTTTAAAATAATTTTTATTATAACAAAAATGCAAAGACAAAATATAAAGGCACCATCTATAAGTCCAACTAACTAGAGATATATCATTGACTGCCATTTTGTTTTATCTTCTTCCCTATTTCCTGTGTGTATATAGGAAATGTATGGATAGTTTGTGAATTTGACGTTGTGCCCAGTGTTTTGATGATGCTTTCTTAGTCAATACTTTATGATAAACTTTTTGATAGCTTTTTATTTTTAAAGCATGATTTTTGAATGCTACAGATTATGGGTCAATGTATGCTAGTGTTTAGGGGAAAATTTCAAGATGATCTCACTAATTGAAAAATCCTTTTAACATTAAAAATACAAGCCAACAAAATACAAAAACTGAACTATCATTGTAACACTACAATGAAATTTAAATTTTATGAGCTTAGTAAAAGATCTTATTTTGACTGAAGTCCGTGTTCATGTTTTTCTTATTCCATGTGATTATGTTACCTAAAACTTAATTGTCTTTTTAAGTATACTTTCCCTCCTTTTCCTGGGAACACACTGATCTAGTATGGCCCATTGTCGTTCTTCGTGAAACCCTACCCTGCAGACCATCTGGGTTTCCTAGCTAAGTAAACAGTGTTGAGCAAATTATACTAACATGTCAAAGTGTTAGGAGTCCTCCAAGCATGTACACTTAATCATGAATAATACAGAATTATAGGAACACCACCCCTCGTCCCAAGAGACATACCCAGAACACCACGTCTCTTCCAGTAGACTTCTGGAAGATAGGCCCATTCTGGCCATTTAGGTAAGTCCTTTCTGTGGTCTCCCCTGGTCAGTAAGGATTCTGGGAAATGATGACCAAGGCTATTTCCTCCATGCCCTGGGCTAACTGCAGTTTGCCCACATTGTGCAGTTGAAGTGTCTATCTTCAGACAGCAGCACCATCCTGTGCATCAAACACAGAAGCTTTTCTTTTCTTGGCAGGTGCCTCTTCAGCCTCTCTGTGGCCCCTGATGCTTCCCATCCCCCTCTTTTGTCTCCAACCATTCCTTCTGTTTTACTGCCTTCTCCAAGACTCCTTGACGAATTTCCATTTGATTGGGTTTTTTAAAAGGTGTTTATGGATCTTTACATGCAGTGCTGAGAATCCAACCTAGTGCTTCACACATGCTAGGAAAGTACTCTGAGCTACAACCTCAGCCCCTGATCTTTTTTTTTTTTTTTAAACCTTGGAAATAGAGATTTGGGTTCACAAGTGTTGGTGTTTTTTGTTTTTGTTTTTGTTTTTTTTTTGTGTGTGTGTGTACATGTAAGCATATAAGAGTCTTCTAAAAATTGGAGATTTTTAGGATACTTTGGAGAGTTCTATAGCTTTCATATTTTTACTTTGTTTTTCATGTTTTAAAATACTGAGGACATGGATTTTATAGATGTCTGTAATTTATTTTCTCTTTGGAACATTAAGGTTGCTTAGTCTTGGGGCTGGACTTTTATAATGAACTTCTTAGTTTCTATTACTTGTATCCTTGATTATTTCCTTAGGAAAGATTCAGTGGGTTGGAGCTATGAAGTCAAAGGGCATGAGAGTATGTCCCCCTTTAGATTGTAGACTTGCTCTCATTGATGCCTCCTCCTCGGTCATCTGACTTGACTGCAGTAGGTTACTAGCAAGTCTCCTGGTTTTCTGCTCTGCATTGCCTGCACCTCCACTAACCACAAACATCTTGGAAACACCAGCACATTTGTGACGTCCTTATATCTGTGCTCTGTCAGGGGCTCAAGTCCACTCATCTAGACAGCCTCTCCATCTTCCTACCCAATGCTTCCACTTTGCTGGGGGAGCCTGCCCAGGCCACTCAGTCCTGCATACCTCTTGGCATCTCTTGACTTAGCCCAGCTCTTCTCCCTTTCTCACTGCTTGCTCCAGACTTTATATACTTACTCCCTAAGCCCTTCACTCAATCTATGACCTCATCATCATCTTTGAGAGAGAACTCATAGCAACAAGCATCAGTACAGAAATAATAATAAATTACCCTTCCCCTCCTCTGATTTGTACCTGTCTATAGCACTTGTCTTTCCTTCTTCCTATCAGCTCAGAAGCTGCTCCCAGCCTCTTCTCCAGGGCCTTCCACTCCTGGACTGTACACTGGGTTCTGTCCTTTAAAACCAGTGGTTCTCAACTGGGGAAAGTTTTGCCTCCCAGGACACACTTGGCAATATCTGGACAGGTTTTTGGTTGTACCACACACCTAGGGAGAACTGAGGCCCACTGAATAGGGGCATCGATATTGTTAAACACCCTATAAGGCACAGGATGCCCCTGACCCCCATGAGAATTGCCCAGCCCCACATGTCAGTAGTATGTGGTTAAGAAAACCCACTGAGACTTACTCTGTAGCTTTAGCCTGCTCCCTGGCTGTCTGCTTTCTTGTCTGTCTTCACTGTAGCCTGAATAGTGGCAGATTATGCTTGGGGATGGTAGATCAGGCTGCTAGGAGGGTTTTAGGCTGTACTAATTAGAGAGTGGTGGGGCAGGGATAGTAGCCCAGGATGGTCACTGCTTGGCTTGAATCCACCCTACTACCAGTGGCTCACGACGCTGTTGGGGTTGTGCCCTAGACAAAAGGAATTGCACTAAGGACATCTAACATTCCCTTCACTGGTAATGTTCCTTCGTTTAGTGCTAAGACTGTCATTGACTAGACTCGGTTGCATCTTAATCAGCAGAAGCCAGGTGCTGTGGGTGAGGAGAATGACGTTGGTGCAGAGAAGTGGGTGTAAACCACTGTTTCACTAAATTTGACTAAAATGCAGGGGGCAGAATTGGAGTTGGAAAGGTCAAATGTAGCCTCCCCTCACCCCACCAACCTTCCCTTTTTCCAAAATGAGGTTTCTCTGTGAGTATTTCAAAGCAGAGTCTCACCAGACAGAAGATCATGAGCTTACCAAAGTACAGTTTGGTTATGTGAGAATGGTTATTAATTGGAAATCTGAATTGTCTTCATTGTTTATATTAACACTTGGAATGGAGCAGTCGTCTAACTAGTATTATTAGTTTGTGAAGGCTGCCATAACAAAATAACAAACTGAATGGTTTCAACACCATAATGTTTTTTTCTCAAGGTTCTAGAAACTTAGAATACTGAGGTCAAGGTGACAGAAGGGTCATGTTCTTCCAATGCCTCTCTTTGGCTTGTAGATGACCATCTCTTCCCAGTCTTCCCTCTACCTACCTGTGTCCAGATTTCCCTTTTATAAAAGACATAGTCCCACTGGATTAGAACCCACCCTTCTGATATTATTTTAATCACCTCTTTAAAGATCTTGTCTCTAGCTATAGTCACAGTCTGAACTACTGGGACTGAGACTTTAGCATGTGAATTTTGGAGGCATCCAGCTTAGCCCACCACAATTGGAGACCGTTTAATGGGAAGTTGGGGTGCTTTTTATCTCCAAGGGAGTAGGCAAATTGTTCCAAAACATACCCAACTTGTTGAGGTCTGTTTTCTTGCAGTGCATTGTGGTTTAACCTTCCAGCTAGTATGCAAATCTGAAATGTAGCAGCCTAATTTTATGATTTTTAGATAGAATCAAAGAAGATGTCATTCCTGCTCTTAAATTTAGTGTTTGGCACTTGTGTGTCCTCATGTGCTGGTAACTGAAATCTGGAGGTATTTGTCTTGTTTTGAGAATCGGACTGAGAATGCGGCAGTGCCAGTCTGTCCCTGTGAGGGTGTGGGCTCTCTAACTGTACCTGGTGCCTGCCTGCTCCACGGGGCCTTCCGTGAGCCTCCCAGCCACAAGGACTTGCTGGCTCCCGGGGCTGTTTGCTTTCCCACCACTGCCAGCCAGGGGTGAGCGCTGATGGGAACTTGAGAGTTGTTTGCAGGGCTTCTCAGTCGATGTGCTGGGTACACTTCAGGGCGCGCACGCCACCAAATGTTGAGTGTAGGCAGGAAGGTAGCTTTTTTGGTCAAGCGGGGACACTTCCTATCTCAGTCAGCTGTATCTGCTGGGGAGAGGGCTGCTGGGTCAAAAGTGGGGTGTGACTTCTTCAGGCGAGAGGAAGGGGGAGCCACATGATACCAGCCACAAACCACGGTAGGAGACTTTGACCCGCTCGTGGGAGTTCAGTCAGGGTGGTCAGGTTGCCGAACTGTACGATCGGTGAGGACCCAGCCCCTCAGAGTGGCAGGCTGAGCTCTGGCTTCCTTCAGGGCCCTCGATCACCCTCTGCCTGGCTGAGAACCTGCAAACGGGGATTGTGGATTTGCAGGGTGGGGCTATCTCATACATGACAGCAACCCTCCCTAGCAGGTTCTCTTCTGTCCCAGTTAGGATTGTAGCTTTTCCTGTTCCTGCCTTGTTTTCCCCTTCAAGACTTCGAGCCTTATGAGGGCTGGGAAGTGGTAACCTCCCGTTGCCTGGGGTGGGACCTCCCTGCAGGCACAGGTTATCAACCGAATTAGCCGAGAAGGGTAAAGGGCTCACCCTACAGCCCCCTCCCCAGAAAATGGAGACAGCTTTAAAACCAGCCGAACAGCTCAGGCAAATTTACTGTCCTTCACCAAACCATGTGACCTCTTCTGGCTGCCCTTGCCTGGGGGTAACCCCTGGGTCCACCTTCTACCCATCTAGACTGACATTTGGAGAAGAGATGCTGGGAAAGAGCTGCAGGTAACATAGCATTAGGGCACTGGGTGAGGAGTCTGCCTAATTGCTGGGCTGGGTGAAGTTACGTAATCCTTATGTGGGGGGCGGAGCCTGACTCAACTCCCCTGTCCACCAACAAGCACCTCTTTCTAGCCCTCGCTGACGTGAATCATCAGTATAAGCAGCAAGCGTGCGGCATTCCTTCTCAGTTGTGTTGGAACTTGCCGGTGTTCCCCAAGTACCTGCAGAGGTGAGTGTGGACGCCACTTGGTAACAGAGAAGGCAGAGGACTGGGCAAGGGAGCCTCCCATCGATCGCTCAGGGACATTTCCAGCAACGCTGGTCCAGCCCAGCGCACACCTGCAGGACACTTTATTTTTTGTGAACCTTGAAGAAAATTAGAGGTAAGAAGAAAGATACCTGTGTGTTCATTATGTGGATGCCTAGCATTTATTGGCATGGAATTTGATCATCTTGTAATACTAATTTTACATCGACAGCATTATTCTAATACATAACAAGTATTTATACTATAAATTTTGGTGTTTGGGGTCAGATGTAGTTGACCACTTTTGCTCTCCGTGTGTGTAGAAAGGATGATAGACAAACTTGAAAAGAATTGTGATGTAATCTATGATTTTTATCTATCTTTATTCATTCATCAAAGGATACTTTTATTTTTTTGAAATTAATGAAAAACGTATGCCATTTAAGTGCTGTGAGTATTGCTCTCTGACTTAGAAATCACTGGTTTGGGAGGCAACAGTTGTGTTTTTCTTTGTGTTCTGCATTAGGTCTTGATTCTGAGTATTTCTGACTTGGAAATCTCACTGGGAAGAGGGAGACACTAGCTGTACTCGGCGTCAAATGAAATACCATCTTAGGTCATGAAATGGTTTGCTTGGAGAATGATTTATGGTAGATCTGAACTTTGGAAGGTAGTGATAGAAATCTTTTTTCCTCTAGTATTTGAGTTACATGATATGTACTAAAGCATTTATTATTTTTCTGAGAATAATAATGAAAGCCCGGAACCTACACAACTGAATTTTTCCATTAGGTTTTACTGTCATTTCCTATGTCAGAGTATAATTACTCACACATGCTCATATACTTTATGATCAACACGTGATTTTTGTTTTTTTACTGTCTCATTTGACGGTGATTCATAAACTGTTAGTTCACTAGTTAGTGTATATGTGTACATTGCCAAAGACCGAAATAAACCTGAGCGTGGGCCACACCTGCATATTAACACACCAGATAACTTTCAACAAAGTATTCCCAATGTTGTCAAATGTTAATTAAGATTGCTGGAATTCTAAAACAATGGAAATGTAACAACAATGTGAAATATCAAAGCCTATAGTCAAATCTGAGTTATTCTCTAATAAAATATTTCACATTGAAAAGTACATTGTCTACTCGCATTTGAATGAGATTCTGCCAATCAAATGAAATTAAACAACCACAGTACATAAAAGAAGAGGGAATTTAAAGCACTTTTTAAATGTTTGTGAGGACAAGATGAACTTCTCATGGGAATCTGAGAAGTCATGAAGTAAGAAAAAAATGCTTTTTACTAGACAGGAAAAAGGAAGTAGTAGTGATTGTCAGCTGTGGCTGTTACAGCTTTCTTAGGCTTTATCACTGAGTGTTTGGCTTTTTTTTTTAATTTATAAAGGTTTTTTGGAGTCACATATTGCAACTAAATGTGATTTAAAACAGCGTGTTCAGGGCATTGTCCTGTCACTGGGAAGTGTTGTATATAACAAAGAGATACAAAAGCAGCAGCGTCTTGTGATGGGAATTTCTCTACTTGAATGAATGTTAAATTCCAGAGTGGTTGGCAAGGCGGGAAGTACTTTCTGACATCTTAGAGGCACTTAGCAGAGCAGAAAGCTTTTGTGGTTCAGAGGGCTGTGAGGGGTGGCTGGGCTCTTTCACTCCAGACAGTGATATTTCATTAGTTTGCACTTCCTGGAGCTTTCTCACATGGTTCTCGGGTAAAGCCACTTACATTCCTCTCCTCAGCCTCCATGAAAATCTTACCTTTCTGTGTGTGTGTGTGTGTGTGTGTGTGTGTGTGTGTCAGGCTGGTGATGACGTAAGGTGCTAGTTACATGGAGGGACTTCTTCCTACAGGTGGGCCTGAAGCAGCCAGGCAGCAGAAACCTCACCTGGGACCCCATCAGTGCCCGAGACCATTCACCTCTGGGCTGATGACAGCTGTTTTCAGAGTCTCTTTGGACTGTGTTCCCAGTGGCTCAGAATCCTAAGTAGGGTCCTTGCACACCCTCACCTACAATAAATATTTGTGCTTCTTTTGTGCCCGGCCTGGTTTTCTCAGTGCAGAGGAGGGCAGGTGAGCAGTGGGAAGCAGGCAGGCAGCTCCCAGGTGCTGTCCCAGCCACCAGGCAGGACTTGGGGGTCAGCCCCTAATGACCACCACTCCTCTCCTGAAAACACAGGTAACTTTGTTTCCCACTCCTATCCAACCCCTGGGGTATGGATCTTTTAAATTGTCCCTCCTCCCCTGCTGTGGTCATCAAATCTGAATCAGCCCCAGTAGTCATGGGATCTAGTCAGGTAATCATGAGCTGTACTCTCTCAGCTGAGACAGACATATGTGAGCTGTTTATTCACCCTGGTAGTTGTCACTGATGAAGGTTAAAAGTCCAGCTCCTGACCGACATCACCTCCCAAAACAAAGGATCGATTTTCTTCCAGAGAATCAAAGAATACGTGGAAATTTCTGGAAAACCACATGACTCCTGAGACATTGCCACTTCAGAGGTAGTTAACAGTGGGACTTCAGACCAAGTGGAAACAGACTCTATAGTCAAGTGGAGTCAATGGGGTTTAATAGAATTATGTAAAAAAGCACCGCTGTCTTGATCACCCCACACCTAGTCATGTGGCCAGTGGCAGCCTAGAGGACCACATGTAGTTATATACAGCTTCCCCTGACCAAGGTCAGGACTGGAAACTCTGTCACTCTGTCAGAGGGCATGTGGGCGTAGATTCTTGAGCAGAGGCTGCTTAGCATCCTGAGGGTGTGATCTTTGGGAGCCTTTGTTAGGGTCAAATCCTGCACCATCAGCTCAGTTCACCATGTTGAAGAGTTTGACCAAGACCTACCATGCCAAGAGGACAAGCCTGAGACTCCAGGGAAGCCCAATGTCATTAAGGGAAACAGCATGGCAGACCCTAAGGCATTTCACTATTGATTCATATTTCACTGTTGATTCACTATTACCCTATCCTGTTGAGCTTCTCAGGGGCCTGTTTGGATCTGAGGTTAATCAGGGAGTAATCTATCTGAAAGAAATTTGTGTTTTTGGACACGGTCCTATCTGGTATTATATTTGTATAACTCTTTAACGCACTGAATAGTGGCTTACTTAAGTCACTTGCCTTGCTCATTGCTTGAAAATGTTTTGTGTCCTGGCTAAAAATATTTGTTAGTGATCTCTTGGGCTAGGTGCTGAGGAGTACTTCTTTTCCCTTGGACTTGTCAGTTTCTGTTGAGATAAGAAACTTTCAAGGTTGGTTGTTGTTTTTTCTTCTTTGCACTTGATTAATTTTATATTTTTTAATTTAAAAATATGTGCATTAACAGTTATAGCACCAGGACAATTTTGAGGTTTGTTAAAAGCAATTGAGAATAGTTAGACTAGGAAAATAGGTCCACCAATTTTGTTTAACTGGTTTGAAAAAAGGCCCTCCCCCGCTCTCCTGTTTCCTTTTTCCTTTTGCAGACCTGAGTGTTGAACCTAGAGCCTTCCGCATGCTGTACTGCCGAGCGACAGCCCCATCTCTCTTTAAAAACTTTATTTTGAGACAATTTCACTAAGTTGCCCTGGCTGGGCTGGAACTTTGTATCTTCCCATGTAGCTGGGATCACAGACATGTGCCACATCACCGGGGCTGTTTCTTTTGGATTCTTTGTTTATTGATGGAAGTCCCTAATGCAGGCAGAGTGCTTTTCCTCATGCCGTGCCAGGACAACTGTGTTTCTGGGTGAGACAAAAGAGCTTACCAGCTACAAAGATTATGGAAGCTGAAGGAAATGAGTGTCTGCACGAGGGGTGGAGGGAAGAGAATGAGAACACAGTCAAGGCCCTGTCACCGTGTGGAACTGCGAGTCCCAGGGGGATGGTAAATTCATCGTTTGTAGGGATACTGTCATTACAGTTTGATTTTGAGCATGACACAGGACTGAAAGCTCTGACAAAGCCAGCACCTTAGTTTAGCAATTACCCAACCCAGAAAAACCCCGCCAGCTCCACAGTGAGGTTTTATGGAGCAGAATGGGTGGCAAACCCTCGCCCCTCCCTGGGCAGGTGGCCACCGGCTCTTCACCTGCCCTGAGCAGGTAGCCTCCCCGCTAGCTGCCTGTAGTTGCCTAATCATGGGTCTTACCCAAGTCAGTTAAGGTGCCTTTTTTTTTGGTAGTTGTACAGCATGGCTTTATTTTTTTAATTTTATGTGGTGCTACGGGTCGAACCCAGTGCCTCTCATGTGCCAGGCAAGTGCTCTGCCACTGAGCTACAGTCCTAGCCCTAAGTTGCTTTTTTATTGGGCTCCTAGCCATCTACTTGTGGATTTGCTGCTGATTTAGGGAGAAATGTGAGCAGGGAACAAAATAAAAAGCAATTGGAAGCTCCAGATTGGGAATGCAGCAGTTAGTCTCAGTGGGCTCCCAATCTCAAGGTGACACTCATTCATTTAATCAATAAATATGTACTGAGCCCCACAGGGGCCACTCAGCATGGTGCTCAGGAGACCAGGGACACAGAGTACAGGCCAAGTGCTCCTTGGGGCCTGAGCCAAAGACCTGCACAACCACCTGTGGCCTCTTGCCTCTCTGGCTGCAGGGAGTGTCACCTGATGGGTCTGAGTAATCATAATAACCAAGTCCACTTAGAGATAACGCTAGGAGCCATAAAGAAATCAGGAAGGAAATGACCATTATATGGGTAGGTGAGCTTTTACAGGACATGCCATACTGCAAGGCAGCTGCTACCATTGTCCAGTATGGTTGGTTTTGATGAAAGAGTAAATTGTGGCTGACACTCGGTCAAAGGTAAGAAAACTTACTGTATGCGCTCCTTTAAAACATCATTCCCGTAGAGTGCTGTTCACTATTGTGCCTAGAAGACTAAGTGGCCATTGGTCTTAGAATATTTCCTGCAAAAGAAAGTTTTCCTTCATCACAGAGGCTCCAGTGTCATCTAATCAATATTGAAACTAGACCATCCACGTCTGTAGGATAGCCCCAGAGTAAATTAATCATTCTGCCCTATTCGAGGTGTGACGGTGACAGTGTAGATAAAGAGGTAAAGGATCAAACTTCTGTCTCTACCACTGAGGGCCACAGGACCCCTCATCCCCTCATCTCCCAGCCTTGTCATTTGCCAAACGGAGTTGTGTTAGATTAAGTGACCACCAATATCGGAGCTTTGATTTTTTTTTTTTTTTTTTCTTTTCAAGTCAAAACCTATTATTTCAACTTATCAAACCAATCCCAGTGAATTGTTACTTTGCAATAAGAGGACAGAGGCCAAGGGAGGAGTGGGTTCAAGTGGGTGCAGAGGCACACGTTGCATGGTCCCCTGAGCCTCTGCAGGCAGCACTGTGGAGCAGAAGGTAAACCTTTTCTGAGTTTCTCAGGTGATAAGGGCATGAGCTTGTGTGCTGTGCTTGAGGACAGGGACTGTGGTCTAAGTCTAAGCAGTACTAACGGTACCAGCAGCTCATCGAAGGCTGGCTAAAGTGGAGGAACCTGCCTCTAAGCGCACACATGCCTCACCCCTGTTCGGTTAGAAGAGCTGATTCATACTGTGATGTCTGGTTATTTGGAGTGCAAATGATATAGCTGAGCAACAGGCCTATGTGTCTTACTCCTAAAGGTGTGCCTTCCATTACATTGCCACGTTACCCTAAGTCAAAGCAACCAAGCCAGCCATTAAAGGAAAACACCCTGTCTTTATCAAAGGGGTAACTGATGTATGTATGTTACGAAATTGCTCACTGGAGGGGGAGATCCTGTTTCCTTCAAGGTACTTCCCCAAAGAACAGATTTCACAAAATCGGAAAGATCACTTGTAGCCAGCGTTGTCCTGTGTTCGCCAGCCTCAGTCCTCCTCGCTAGCGTGCTTCTCTTTAGTATTGGTCATGTCGTTAACCCTGTGTGCTTTACAATTTTATTCTGTACTGTTCGCTGCCTGTCCCCTCTTGCTTGGCTGTAACTCCCTCTCGTGGAGCTTTCCCCTCTCTCCCATGCCTAGACCCGCAGTGCCTGATGTGAATGAAATGGGTGCCTGGTGAGTGTGTTTTGAGTGAAGGGAAAGGAGAGGAAAGCGGACTCTGAGCCCTATGGAGGTCTGGGAGGGGAGTCTCCATGCAGCTCTCCTACAGGTGTCCTCAAGGCTTTTGTGATCCTGATCTGGGCCTGTGGTTTGTTCTGAGTTGTCATTGCTATGCAGGTGGAAAGCCATCTATAGGTCACCTCGCCCTGCCTTTATGTATTGGTCTAATGGAATTGGCTAGGTGGCTCTCACGTGAAGGTCATAGTCTGACTTTCCTGCCTGCTTTTTCTGAGGACTGGAGTTTGGCCCCTTGCCTCTGGTAGAGAAAGATCTGTCCACAGGGGAGTAGCTTTGTGACTCTCTTCATTGCCATTCGTTGGCGTAGTGAGTCTTTTTACCCATTGTGGTTTTTTCCTACCTAATTGCTATTCTGGTTGTCAGTGTTCGGCGTGCTGTAGTTACATGTTCCACTGTGGTTTTACTTAGCTTTAATCCTGTATTAATTGCCGCCTCGTTCAAACTCCCCAAGAGCAGATTACCCTTCACTTTCAGCTTCTCTGTGGCTATTGGATTTCTTTGTTTCAGTTGTGACATACAGGGGAAAAACAGAAATCACAAGTGAGGCTTCCGTAAATCTATTCTTCTTACTCCTATTATTAGCAGTATTATGCCTTAAAATAATGTAGATGACAGTGGACCAGAATATGAATTCTGTACATTTTATTATATAAACAATGGCATCTTCCAGCATCTACTAAGTTCAAGATTTACCCCACCCACCCACACCCACAATGCCCCATATACCTAATCTTCCCTAGGGCCATTGGCATACCTATAAAGCAATTATTTGTTGTAGGTCCATGTGTGACCAAGGCATGGCCCTACTTGCAAGGAGCTTCTAGACCAGTGGCCGGAAAGGACTCATAAGTAGATGACTGCTATACTGACAGGCTTCTGGCAGTAGGAGTGGGGCTGCGGGGTAGAAAATCTTCTAGAGGCAGGTGAGCTTGTCTTGAGTAAGGTCTTGTGCAGGTCAGATGCAGGCAGGGCATTTCAAGTTGAGGAAAAAGCATGGTGTGCTCTGAAAACTAAAGTCAATCCACTTGGCTAAATGGATAAGATCCATGGAAGATGGCATGAGTAGGCAGGCAGTGCCAGACTGACGATCCATGTCTGATACAACAGTTTGGACTTTATGTTGTAGGTTACAAAGAAACAATGCAGAGGATGAGTCCTTCATGGTTGGTTTTGGAAATTTGGGCTAATAATCAGCTGCTTTAATAAGATCTGGAAAAGAAAGGGCTGGGGCTCATGCTGCGTTTCATCCTTAAAATGCTTAATTGGAGAGGTTGGGAGGTCAGGAGGGACTCTCGTGGGTCTTCCTGGTGTTCAAGCCTGAGGTCTCAGCTGGAGGCCAGACTTGGCCAGCAGTTAGTAGTTAATAGTCACAGAGAAGGGGGCGTCCTGGGGGTAGGGAAGTGGGGACCATGTGAGCCCAGCCAGGAATAGCTCCAGAGTGAAAAGATGCCAAAAATGAAGCCTTGGGGAGCTTCCACATGTGACTCTGTAGTTCTCAAGTCTGAGCTCCTTATGAGAGCCTGCTCTCTCCCACACCTTCCCCTCCTTCCCCAGTGAGCCGTATGGGATCTCCTTGAGTGCCGCCTCACTCTCGCCAGTGACCATGGCATCACCTGGGAGCTGTTGGAGATGCACATCACCGGGGCTCACTTCATACCTGCAGACCCAGCCTACAGTTTAACCAGATCCCTAGGTGATTACCATGCACATTGAAATGCTGGAGGAACACTATCCTGCTATTGTGGAACTTCTTTACTATAGGTCTCCACAGGACCTACTTACCTTTTGAGAGTTTGCTCAAATTGATAGACTGCGGGGCACATAGAGTATAAATCTCATGAGCAGTTAGTAGAATTTGGCTAGAATGCAGTCTTCCCTGCAGATCCCATTTCTTACATTTAAGTGTCCAGTTAAGGTTCTGTGCTCACTTACGAGGAGGCATGCTGCCAGAACACTGATTCAGGTCTCAGACTGCTGCTTCTGTACAGCCCCCAGCGTTACCCTGCAGAATGGGAAAGTCTGTATTGCATGTTACCTGCAGTACTTTAACACATGTACCCACAATGCCCCGGAGGGATGGGAGTGCTTATCTCTGACAAGGTTTGCTGTTTCCGTAAGTGATAATATAACTATAGTCAACATTTACTAGTAGCTCATTGTATGCAGCTGTGTAGAAATTTGAGGTTAATTACAATGTTTTGCCTTTACGAAGAGCCAGGTAAGAGTTTGGTGACTGAGTAACATTCACATCTGGACTGAGACTCACCATCTTTATTTTGCAAGGAAATCTTTTGGGGGTTGGATCAAAAATCAGCCATTGTCTGAGCTTAAGCAACTCCAATAAAAAGTGTGTAAATGGTACATAATGAGCCAGGAATCCATTTTTAAATGTGAACTTCTATGCAGTGTATAAATGACCATCAACAATCTAACAAAGGATTCTGCAATTAACTTTTATTATTGTCTCCCTAAATTTGTCTCTAAACATTAATATTTCTTGTGTCCTTTAGATTTGAATAGGTAAGGTCCCCTTCTAAAGGAGTATATCCCTCCATAATTCAGTTAACATTGTCAATGAAAGAGGCCCATGATTTTAGTTTTTGGTATTGTTGACAAAGTTTGCTGTAGCCCCCCCCCCCCTCCCAATTTTATTGTTTTCTTTGATCTTATAACTCATGACACTATGGGAAACAACCCTGTAGTTTGTGGAAAAGTGAAGGAAATGACGCAAGTTCAAGAAAATGAGATTCACATGGAAAAATAGATCCTGTATCTGGTTACTCACTATCAGCATTATTATTTATCTCATATCTAAGAATTCCGCATTTTGACCACTCGGGAAAGACAATGTTTCCAGATGTGTAGTCCTAGAAAGAAGTTAACCTGTCATAATGACTGGCAAGAAGCCAGGCAACCAAGAACTGTTTATGGAGGACCCACTTTGTACCAGGACTCATTTTGTACCAGGCTCCATGGAATATTTAAACAAACCCAAGACATAAGCAGTGGCCTTAAGTGACTTGCAGCTAGTTTAAGAGAATTAAGATTTACACACTTGAAAAGGAACAAACAATACAGGAAGGCACATGAGTCAATGGAAAGGAGTGACCTAGCTGTCACGCTTGCAAGAATTCAGAGAATGGAGAAACTAGTTATTACGTGTTGGTTTGTTCTGGGAAATGATGAGGAGGAGGTGCCAGCTGCCTGGAGCCTAGGAGAGAAAGGTGCTCCACGAGTAAGGGGTGAAAGCTAAGAACATGGGTGTACCAGTGACTGAGGATACACCGGGTTCAAGCACTCTGAAGATAGTAGATGGACGTAATTAGAGAACCACAGATGTGACTGTTACTGGCAAGTGGAGTAAATCAGATGCTCCACTTAACTGTCTAATAGAAATTCTAAAGCATACAGCAGAAGTAAAAGAAGGACCCCGTGTTAGTGAATATAATAGAAGTCAGAACTCCACAGCTGATAGGGGAGAGAGGAGCAGTTTATTCCTTGTAAATTCTTTTGATTCTGCTTTTATCGCATAATTATTTAACTCTTCATCAGGGTCTCGGAAACAGGGAGAAACAGATCCATAAAACAGTCATTGGATAGTGTAAAGTTCTCAAACATATACCCACAGGCGGGTGTGTGTATGTAGGAACGATGCCTTACTTGTGATTTTTGGATCCTACACTAGGTTCTAGAGAAGCCCTATAGCTTCCCTTCATCTACAGTCTCACCTAATTATAGTTTGAGAGAATTTTAAAAACTGATGCCTTCATATTTCTGATAGATTTCATCAGGCTAAACCACTGAGATCCAGATGTCCATCCTTTTTTAAAAAATTGTTCTAATTAGTTATACACGACAGCAGAATGCATTTCAACTCATTGTACACAAATGGAGCCAAAACTTCTCATTTCTCTGGCTATACACGATGCAGAGTATATATCCGCTTTTGATGTGTCAGATGTAGGGTCCAGCTGTGGGGCAAGTCAACCAAGATTTTTAATGTTGATGAGGGCTTCATTTCTTTAAACTTCCTCCTTGGTAGTATGTGGGCCCTGGGGGTTCCAAATGTGAGTTCCTATCATATTTATCTGCATACCTGGAAAACTCTGTCCTATGACACTCGGCTCTTATATTGTGATATGGGACATTGTCATAATCTAGCACTTTTTCTGTTGCTTGTAATATTGGAAAGCACAATTGTTTGAGCCTCTTTTAAAATTCCATTATAAGAAGTCTTGTGGAAATATGGTAAAACACTCCAAGTAATGGAAAGTTAAAGGGTTTGATGGTTTGTTTGCATGTTTAAAAGACTTGAAGATAAAACTTCTAAAAATAATGATAATAATAATTTTGAAAATAATTTTTCCAAGAGTTGAGGGAGTACTTTTGTCTCTGAGGAATTCTGGATTTCACAGTCTTGTTTTTGATAACAGGCCGAGTGTGATTGGCATCTTGGCATTAGAAGTGCGTTCAAGTGTTCTGCGACTTTGTACATGTTCATAGTCCCTTATCTGTAGTTCCAAAGGCCAAAAAGCCTTGGAAACTGAAAATGTCTTTGTGGGTTTCTTAAACTCATTTAAGAACAAAACCTGATGTGAACAGACTTGAAAGTATTTCTGGGCTCTAGGTATAGCACTTGATTTTGCTCTTCATGCATATGATTGCCTGGATATTAACATTTGATTATGGGTTCTGCCCCAGCCCTGCTGGGGATGGTGTGTAATAATTGGAATAATCAGTAAGCCATCTTGCTAAAATGAAGAAAATTCAGCTTTGTATACCCATTTGGCCCCACAGGTTTTTCGTAAAGGCTGGCTTTACTGGAGTAATAACTTTACTAGGAAAAAGCACCAGGCTAAGTGGCTTAGAGCAGAAATTTATTGTCTGACAGCCCTAAATATCTGAGATCAAGGTGTCAGCAGGGCCATGCTGTCTCTGAGATCTAGGGAAACTCCTTCCTTGCTCTTCTGGTGCTGGCTGGCAACATTGAATGTTCCTTGGCTTGTTAGATGGGCTACTCCAGTCAGAGGGTATCTTCTCACCTGTCTGCAAGTCATCTTCCTCCTGTGCATGTCTGTTCTGTGCCCAGATTTCCCCTTTCCATAGGGACACAGTCATATTGGTTACAAGTAAAAAGCAAGCTGTGCCCTGGGAAGGGATGACTTCCAGAATTAATTAAAACTATCCTTTTCTCCCTATTTAGTTAATAAAGGCTGAATTCCCCAAGTAGTTCTGCACTTGAGAACCTGCCCTCTTTTCTGTTTGACACAGCTCAGTGTGAGCTCCACTTTGGCATCAAGTTTAGCATTCCTCTGCCTGTCCAGTGTTGTTTTCTCAGGTCATGAGAACCCAGGTGAGGTTAGCCAAGGAACTGACTTTCAGGATTATAAGAGAAGAGTGTGTTTGGAAGTCTGTTCTCAACTTGATTTGAGAGCATCTCTGCGTCTGTGTTTGTGTGTTAGACTAATTGCTTTATAAACTGGGGATGGATGGAGCCACTTTATAAAATAAATATATAACATAATCAAGAGTGTATCTTTTGGACTTTTGCTTCATGAAGTTCTAGTTGGCTTGACTTTTTCTAACCACGAGGGAAGTGGACGAGCAGGTCTGATAACTCGGAATACCAGCAGACTCTCGGTAGAACAAGTAAATAGATGGACTGACGGGATCGTATCTCGGAATTTTTCTCTTTGTCTTATTTCTTTTAGGACTAGATTCCTGACAGGTTCCTATTGTGACAAAGTACTTGAAACTGTTCTGGCATTAGACAAAAGATGTTTGTTTGTTTGTTTAAAGTTGGCAAGACTTGACTTTGCTCTTTCCCTTCCACCTCCACCCCCACTGAAGTAAACTCAAAGTGCTCTGGCTGGTAAGTTATAATTGCAGGTAGGCCTTGCAGGTTGTCCTCCCTGTGACCCTAGCACATGGGTGTGGTGTCGAGTGGCCCCAGTTAGCCCCCAGGAGAGGCAAAGTCCTTGGTATCCACTAGAAATATAAGTTGTCTCCATCCCCTTCCCATCCTTCCGTCCTCAGTGTGGAGTTGAATGAACTCCTTATGCTGGAACCTAAAGGAGGAAAGGGGGAAAGATGGAGTTGCAGTGGTCCCCACAGCAGGGTGCTCAGGCAAGCAAACTGAGAAATGCAAACCATGAGGTTCTGAATTGGAAACTTGGGGATCAAGGCCCAGCAGTCCGTGAATTGATCAAGGTAATTGTAACACTTGCTCAGTTGGAAATCTTCTGCTCCAGGAATTCCTCCTCCGCAGACTTCTGCCCTCTCCTCAGATACCTGCTGTGTGGAGGACCCAGGTGTCCACCCTTTCAGCCTCCCTATGCACATGCAGCAGGGGGCTTGCCAATCCCAACTGTCCTGAGCTCACCTTTCTCAGGAGCAAGCACCACCCAGGGATAGCTATGCCAAAGGAGAGGAGGAATGAAACCCTCAGTAGGTGGGCGGAAAAAGACTGAGGAAGATCTGGGATGAGGGGAATTGGTAGGGAATATTGGAGTTCTTCCATGATAAATCTCACTTCATAGTTTCTTGTAGGATCAGTATCCTGTGATACAGCCTTCTTATGTGACAACTTCATGTGCCCAGTGTAGGCTGCCTTCCCAGGCCTAGATAATCAACAGTCGGCAAAGTTCCTAGTTCTGCTACACTATAAAATATTGCTCAAATGGTAAAATTGGACTAGTTTTCAAGGAACTTCTGCAGGGGTGATTTAGCAACTCACAGTACTTTAGGATCCATAGGAGCTGTTGGACTCTGGCCCATATCAACCTCCAGGTTTCTCTGGTGAGTGGGCCTGGAGGAAAGTAAGGAGAGGATCTGGCTCTTCTCTTTGGAGGGAGATGATGCTTGATGCAGTGTTCTCGTTTGGCTGAGGGTTTCTATAATGCTTATTGTATATTGTATGATAAACAGTTGCACTGTACTAAAGTAGTGATCGCAGTAATTTTAACTTAGTTGAACAACTTCTTATCTGAGAATTCCATATCTTGCTCTCTGTACATAGATTATTTTTGTATGTTCAATTGGCTTCCTCTAAACTTTCTAAATACTCCCAGGTTGTTGAATACTCCCTGTATGTTTGCATGTGGCTTGTGGGTTTGCACGTTTTCATGCCTTCTGGAATTATTTGTAGACGATATCCTTTATGGCAAGGTCTTGTCTAATCAGTTGGATGTTTGGTAATTTCTCACAAGTAAACAGGTTTTAATTGCTCCTTATCCTTCAATATGCATGGAGGTAGTGCTTTTGAGGTCTTTGACAGAGTGTGTCTTGGAACCCCCTAAAGGGATTGTAGAGAGGATGGCAGGCATCGATGCGGTAATTAAACATTGCTTCCTTAGCAAAGACCCATAGATGGATCCTTGCTGTTACTTTGATTATGAGAGCTATTGCACCAACAAGATATTTGGCATAGAAATTAAGAAAATTAGAATGGTTCCTTTTTACTTCATTTAGTATATATGCATGCAGAAAATTTCTTTGAGACATCTTGTCCTACTTAAAAAGGAAGTTGTTAAATCAGAAATTGATACTAATGTTAGAAATGTCTTTTCCCCCACCTATTTTATTGAAGCATATAGGATTTTTTAACTTATTACATTTGTTTAATTTTTTTTAAAAAAATTAACACATTAGTTACATATAACGGTGGGGTTCATTTTGATCCCCAGTATTCCTTTTCCTCCCCACATAGGATATTTTTAACTTTAAATTTTCTAATTGATCCCATTTGTTTGGGACCACATGGAGACTAGCTGTATCACCTTTCACTCTTAGCATTGCAGATTGTGACACATCTATGTCACTTGGAAAATATAGAGAGATGAAAGGAAGGAAAAAACCCTTATGATCTATTTGGTGCAGTGATGCACTATTGTATGGTTTGTTTTTCTATGATGCAATAGTTTGCTTCCATAGTCATGATTAAATAGAATGTTAATCTTTCAACAAAATGCAGGTGATGGTGGTTATTATGATTTTAATAGCTACATAGCATTTTACACATGTAGGTATGTATATTGAGCACATATGTAAGTCACATGTGTTTCTTTGTATTCTTTCCTAAGCTAGTCTTTATTTTTGAATTTTGAGCTGTTTGTAGTTTTTTTGGCTTTCTTAAATGGCATCATGGAGGACAGCACAGTGCAGCCAGTTGTACTTCTGGATACATTATGGGTTTGGGAGGCAGAATGAGTTTCAGAATCTTGCCATACAACCTTTTCTTCTCCTCACGTGTGAAATGAGGATACTAGTATTCTTCTTTCTGGAGTTGTTATGGGAATTAGAGGCGGTATGTACATAAGGCACCAAGCCCAATGCTTTTAGGCACCCAGAAGGTACTTGATAAATGATACTGGAGGTTATTACCAGTGCTCATAAAGATTTTTTTTCTGCATTTCAAATCATCTTAGAATACACACTATCATGAGCTTCCTAGAGTGCACATGTGGGCAAGAAAGAACACCAGCTTTCTCAAAGGTGGAATCTGCATTCAAACTTACTCGCATCTGACATCAGCTTCTCTGGAGGGTGGGTAGGCAGCCTCTTTGAGGGCAGGGTCTGCATCTATTTACTTTTACTCCTCTGCTCTGCCTTGGGGTCTGCCAAAGTCCTCCATAATGAATGCTCAGTGACTTTTTACGCAGTTGGATCAATTGTGAATCATGTTTCCAGAAACGGAAGTTTGTTTCTTCTTATGGTCTTATTGCTCTCTGTTAAAGTGTTAATAGCATAAAAAGAAATCGCGTATGGGGAAGATGCAGAACAGAACAGGCTGCTGGTGAAGATGAGTCATAGGCTGTCTTTGTGTTTGGCAGAAGTATGGGTATTTCAGTAGTTTACAGGTGAAACTTTCCCTTTAGTGACTTCCTCTGGACAATATGGATATTACTGGAAGAGAACACTGGCCTTGAACCAACATTGTTTTTTTTCCTTACAAACTCTTTGGAATTAATATTTTCAGGAGCCACCTCATATCTACAAGATAGAATGAGAGCTGTGTGTATGTGTATCTCAGACAGCAGGGGCTCCCCGAGGGACTGGTTGTAAATGGCAAGGGGTCACAGGGAGGGAGTCATCCTGGCTAGAGACTTCAAGACTTGAGTGACTAGGGAGGTTTTAGGATATGTCTATTCCACTGGTTCTCCAGACAATAAAATCCAAATTAAAATACACGAGTATTTTTCAGCAACTTCACAGATTATGCCTAAGACAAAGTTTTAATGCCCTTTATATCTACTTGGAACCAATCTAAGAATACGTTTGACTATAATCTTACTCTCTTGTATTTGTTGAAAAATCAAACGTATTTTAGAGTAAATGGCTCATTCTCAGTAATGGTGATGAAGGATATATTTCCAAACTCTTCATGCCTTTCAGCTAGTTTTGAGGGCTGGGATTATAGCATATTCTTTCAAAATCTCAAATGTTGTCTATTTAAGATAGTTTTCTGAGTAGAAAACATATGTGAAGCTCTTTGGGGTTTGTAATTGAGGTGTCAGCTGGCCGTGAACTCACAAGGCAGTACCTCATTGAAGAGTAAACTGTAGCTGAAGCATGTATATAACTGTTATTGGTAATCACATAATTTTTTGTAGTCATAAAAGTAGAAAGTACCTACTCACAGTAGAATGTTTTTTTTTAAAAAATAGGAACTATGAAAAATAAAATAAACATGATTCATAAACTTCTCATTTAGAGAGAATGGCTATTAAAATTTTTTTCTCAGTTACTTTCATACATATATATCTTAATTAGTCTCATTTTTTTCATTTTTTGCAGTACTAGTAATTGGACTCAGTGGAATACTTTACCACTGAGCTACATCCTCGGCACTTTAAAAAATCTTGAGACAGGGCCTTGCTAAGTTGCTGAGGGTGGCCTTGAACTTGCAATCCTCCTGCCACAGCTTTACAAGTTGCTAAGATTAGAGGTGTTCCACCATGTCTTGCTTAGTCACATTTCTAAATTCTGCTTATTCCTTAATATTATACCCTGATTATTTTCTTACATTTAAAAATATTCTTTAAAATATTACTTTAATGATTTATAACATTCTAGCACATGAACGTACTATAATTTATATAATCATTTTCCTATTGAACTGGAAGGTTGCTTCTAATTTTTCCTATTACCATAGGATGCTGTAATGAATATTTTTTGCAGATAAATATTTACTCACATCTCTGATTACTTCTTTGGGGTTAGTCCTTAGGAATATTTTTGATGAATCAAAGGGCATCCATCAACTCTTGGAATGTTCTTGATATTTCTGTCATCTTACTTTCCAGGAAACTTACCATTTGTCTTTCCAGTAGAGTATTAAAATGTCTGCCTCACCTAGAATGTGATACCTTTTTTAATCTCAGATAATTAGTTAGAAACAAACTTCAGACTTGGTATTATTCCATGTATTTTTGTGTTTTATTTCTTCTCACACTTCCTATGTATTCTTTTTACATTATTTGGAAGTGTTTTATGTGGATTTTTTTAAAATGAGGATCTAAGCAATTTATGTAACACTAATGGTAATAGTAAAAATGAGGAAACCTTCAACAAACAAGTTTTCACTTAATAAAATGGGTTTTGCAGTGAAACTTTCTCTGAGTAACTCTTAGTGTGTCAGGTAGTCACAATAAATTTGATCTATGATGCTGTGTAATTGGGTGCTGTGTCCATTAGCTCTTTGCTATTTGCTAATAGGGAACAAAGACACAACCTTCCTACAGGTGCCTGGTGCCGTGTGGAGCCCTGCTTTCTAGGGAAGAATGCATGGTCTGAGGCTTCTGCAGAAGTCAGACCTTTCTCACTGTGATTCTGGAGGCCAGCTGTCTTATAAGGATGCCTTTCTAGGGATCTTCCCTTTCTAGGGATCTTCCAGTAGATACCTTATCTTACCATTGATAAGACAGTCTGAACGGGATCCACCTCAGCATGGGGCTCACTGGAAGGATTTCCTGCCCTCTACTCACTGCTCTGTCCCCCTGAAAATATGTGGATCTCAGCAAAGACTATTCTGATAAAAATGAGTAAAGAACAAGAAAAGAAAAATCTAGAGCGCTTCAGCAAGTCCAATGGTCAAGCCATTAGTGACGTATCACACTTACTGTCCTTCTTCAGTGTGTCCCAGAAGGTTGAGCAACAGGGCAGACACAGAAAGGCTGAGAAATGACATCATCCATAGTATCTTTGCTCTGCAGTGATGCAGGTGGAATGTAACCCCCAAATAAGGTTTCCATTTCTTAAACTCTGTAAATTCCCTTGAGGTCAGTGTGGACCTGCAGGCCTTTTTAGGATTGACTGATCAGAGGCTCAGAATTTTCAGGTTTGGGCTCCATGTGGAGAATGAAAGAGATGACGGTTTAAAAAGTTCTTTGAAGTTTTGCAAAATCAGAATGGATTTTTGATCAAGCTTTCTTGGTGGCTTCTTCTGAGAGAGTAGGCAGTAGGAAATGTTCGCTGATTATCTTGACATCTGTTAGGTTTCTTGCTATTTCATTTAGGGGAAGGGCATCTGTCCTTCAGCCACTGATCTCATGCAGTCCTTTGTGCTACATCTCATTTCTCTCAGATAAAATTTTGTCACCATTTTAACCCCCATCCCCAAATGTAATCTTTTGTGTACAGATGAGGTATCTTGTTTCGGAGGGACAGCTTGAATTCCCCAAGTATTTCTTCTTTTCAATTTTGTACGCTTGCTGAGGAGTACTGAGGCACCTGAGGTCCTATGGGTGCATTTTGTGGTCTGCTCAAGCAAGCGTTTGCTTTGGGAGGCCAGTATGAATGTTCCAACTTCTAGTTGAAATAGAGCTCAATCATTAGGATTCTCTGACAGCTCAGACCTTCGTTCTTTGATATACCCTTCAAATTGACAAACAAACGCACCATCATGGACTTGGAGCCAAAGGTCTGAAGTGACTAGGTGCCCTTGTATAATGACATAACTTATCAAGAGACCCCACACTTGGGCTTAAGTGGACTGCCCTCCTCCTAGCCTGCCTCTCTACATTCTGGTCTACTGGGTCCACATTTGCGTGAGCTCCTGAGCCTTTCTTTGGGTTAATCCTCACGACCTCCGTGGAGTGCTTTTTCATTCTTTGGGGCAGGAGCCATCTTGCTCATCTCCCTGCCAGCTGTTTTGTCTCCTTATAATGAACCTGACCATGAGTCTTCTGGACTTCAACAGTTTCATAATGGTGAAGATGATAATGGCTGTTTATTTTAGTCTTCTCAACAGCCTCCCTATAAAGGAACTGTTATTATTATCCCCATTATGTAAATGGTAAAACTGAGGCACAAGAAACTATGAGAGTTTCCCAAGTCACACAGCTATACACAGGGGAGATGGGTTTTTACTTCCAGTGGGGTGGCTGACTGAGATTTGAGCCCACATGGCCTGTTCTTCCTCAGCCCTTTACACTGCAACCAGATGGATATTTTAAGGTTCAAAATCCCAGCCCAACACATCATTAACCTTTACCACTTAATCCTTCACCTAGAATCCCCTCACCCTGATCTTGGCCTTCACCCCCATACTCTGGTAAATCATGTGAAGTCAAATCAGTGACTGTAACAGAAGTAGGGAGTAAAGACAAACAGGCAGAGAACTCCTCTTTGGCAGTGGTGCCCAGATGGATGGAGGCAGAGAAATCACCTGGATATTGGTCAGTGCAGATTCCTGGTCTAGGGTGAGGCCAGGTGCCCAGATTCCAGGTGACACTGGCATGAGTTGAGGGATTGCTCTACTAACTTATGTTCCTGGGCTCTTGGCACACTGTGTCACAGTTGTCATTTTGTTTCTCTGGGTTCCATTCAGATGTGGCAAGGACAGTGTCTTCTGTCTATTTTGGGTGCTTATCCCTTCACCTGCATGTAATAGGCACTCAGTAAATAGGAGGTGGTTTGAATGCTAGTACCAGTTTGCCGTCTCCTTGGAGAGGTTGGAAGGAACAATGTAATGTTTAAAATTTTGCAGAACAGAATTTCTCCTCCCATCCAAAGTCCTGCAAAGCATTTAGCTTCACCCCCTCCAAAGAGTCATATTAACTCTAGCCTGAGCTGTACTGAATACCAGTCCCAGGACAGCCACCAGGTGCAGGAGTGACTTTGGACATCCCCACCCTGATCCCCTAGGTGCTCACACATGGTCTGAATTAGAAGGAAGCATGAAATACTTAGGGAGCTGTGGTTGGCTGGCTCCCAGCTTGTACTATGTAGTAAATCGTGTGAAGTCAATAGTAATTGCAACAGAAGTAGGGAATAAAGAGAAAAAAAGCAAAGAATCTCAAATATCCTGAGAGAGGAAAGAAGAGAATACCAAGTATAATGGCTGGCATTGATGGAGCATCTGCAGCTGTATGTTGGAGCTGTGCTGGGTAGTGATTGTACATTATTTTCTTTGATTCTTGTGATAACCCTGTGAATTAGGAATTGTCCTTCCCATCTCATTCATAAATAGTGTGAAGTCAAAAGTGGTTAAGTCCTAGCTTGTCCCCTTTCTGTTTCCTGAGGGTGGTCCCAACTACTCACTGTTTTCCCTTCCCTTGGAGCTCACACCCTACTGACCTTGAGTTAGCACCGTGGCCTGCGGTTCCCTTGCCAGGCTGAATTCCCTTCCCGGAGTTTCTGGTTGATCTTTGACAGGGTTTTCACACACTAGTGCCTTCCTGGATGAGCACTGGAGACACGATGTGCTCAGCTCTGTCTTCCTCACTACAGCTAGAAGACATTGTCCCACACTCAAAGACCCTCCCCACAACCCCCAACTGCATGTGTCACTTACTATCAGCTATTCAGGGAATAAAAACTGAGGTAAATAAGTGACTAGTAGAAGAATGTGGATAAGTGAAGGCTTAGCTTTTTATTGCAGTTATATAGTAGCCAGCAATCATGAAAGCTGAGGGACATAAAAACTAGACAGGACAGCAGTGAATGGTAGTCCCTGTAATGCAAGATTGTGTGTTTCTGTGTGCACAAGTGCGCCCATTCAGTGCCCTGGAAGCCTGTTCTTGAGGTAATGGAAATAATCAAGCTTTGAGGTGTTTTTAGCAGTAATTTGGTGGCTAGAAATAGAAAATTTTGTTTCTGTAGTGACAAAATACTCTTTCCAAATGCCACACAGAACAGTGATTCTCCAAGTGTGGTTGCTAGACCAGGTGCCTCAGCATTGCTGGGAACTTGCTGGATATGCAAATTCTGGGGTCCTACCACAAACCAACTGAACTAAAATTTGGGCATGGGTCCCAAGTCTGTATTTTAACCACCAGGTTGTGATGTGTTGACACCTGAGCATCGTTCACCTAGACAGTAACTTTTTCTCTCACCTCAGACCACTGGTCCCCATGAGGAAGCTGCTAGGGCCTGGGACCTAGATTAGGTCTGTACTTGGCTTGTTTTTTTCCTGACTCTAAATGTCCAGATGAGGATCAGTGAGTGCCTCTGGTTACATGTTCTTTAACCAAATCAAGGTTTATAATTTATGGACCAAAGGCAAGATTGACTAATATCTCTATTCATGTAGTAGCACTATTTTCCACTGTGCTGTGATCTTTATTTTTGTATATTGATTATAATCTTAGTATTATCAATATTTATAAAAGATTTTATGGCATATTTATTTTTGATAGCAAATACAAATTAATATAGTCTTAGTATTTTAGAGTACTCTATGTAATTTTCGGAAACATTCTGGAAGTTGCAAAATAAAGGTTAATTGTTATGGTATAGCTCTAAAGGATAACTCCCAAATTGGTATGAAGCTAACATGATGGGTTGAAAGAATTGCCAGTTACAGATAATTGTTTGATTTTGTGTGTGTGTGTGTGTGTGTGTTACTGGGAATTGAATCCAGGGCCTCATGAATGCTCTAGAGTAAATGCTGTATCACTGAGCTGTACCCCTAACTATCTAATTATAATTAGATGACTAAAATTGGGGAAATGAGTATATAGGAGTCCTTTTCATGATTTTCCAGAAGGACCTCATTTTTTTAAGGGACTACATCTGAGCTATCCCTGAGTTAGCAATATTAGGGAGTATTAATACACTTAGACTCTTAGTAGATAGTCCACATTCTTCTATAAATTCTTCCAGTACACATCTTGCTAGAAGATTTCAACTTCTCAGGGAAAGAATTTTTGTGATCTGTACAAAGAATTCTGGGACTTGTAGTCAGGCAACCTGAGTTTTAATGTAGACTTTTCTCAAATCTAATTTTGGGTAATCTCTTGACCTTTTGCTTTAGTTTTCTGTTTTGTGTTACCTATAAAATGGAAAGTCTTATTTAAATGAATACCTATTGAATTTGCCTTCACTAAAAGAAAAACTTCCCACAGGGAAAAGTAAGAAGATGAATAAGATAAAAACTGAATTTTCTAGCTAGATTTTACTATTGTGAACACATTTTGTATACCTCTTAGAAAATCTTTTTATAATCTTTTCAGAATGTGTCTAGAAAAAAATGACAGGTAAGTTAATTTTAATTCATTGTAGGGAAGATCATCTTTAAAGTTAGAATGTCAATTTCTTTTTGTCTGTGAAATAAATATGATTGGCTCTGGTTGATTAAAAAAAACTTTATTGAGCATATTATAGGTATGTTAAAATGTTGTCGCTTAGTTTATTAAATTAATACAAACTGGAACATTAAATGATCTTTACATTTTCATTCAGTTTGACTACTTTTTTAAAATGAAAAGTATAATCCTATTAAATCTGAAATATTTTCTTGCAGTGATCCATATGTGAAACTTTCATTGTACGTAGCAGATGAGAATAGAGAACTTGCCTTGGTGCAGACAAAAACAATTAAAAAGGTAGGTTGCCCATCCTTTTTAAAAATTCATTTAAGTCATAATTTAACCCAATGGAATTATGTATTTTGAATGTTGTCAAATTTATATTTTAAGGTTAAGATGGCACTGTTTTTATTTTAAGCATCTACCAGTATTAAATTTAAATTCTGCATAGACAAAAACTTTTCTTTATTAACCCAAGATACCAATTTTGATTTTTAGTTAAATGTCTGCAGAAACAACATTCTGAAAAGTCATTACAATTGGTAATTTTTTTTTCTTGCCAAGAATATGCTTAATGAAATGGAATTATTTATGTAACTGGCACAAAAGGAATGGTTTAGCCTGAAACAACTATTATCAAAGAAAGCAAAATACTTGCTTCACTACTTGAAAACTTTAAAATATACATGTTGTTTTATTCATATATGTGTACAAGTTTTATTTTTCTGTATAGTCGTCACACATTTGTTTCCATAGTTAAAATTGCCTGCCCCCATATTTTTGGATGCATATGTAAAACATATGCAAATATTTACCTCATATTTGAGGGCTTTATGGAAGATGAACGTTTTCTGTCAAAAATGAGTTTGCTCCGTTTTAGATTTAGTTGTAGGTTACTATTACTGTTTCCTCACTGCCTTGCGGGGGTGGTCAGATGTTTAACTCTTGATTCCACACACTTCTTGGGCAGCATTGTGCTTTAAAAATACTGTAACTCTCGAGCCGTGGATCTACAGCCAGGTCTTTCTGTGCAGGGAACAGTAATGCAGGGTGCCCTTGACCTGGCATTGAGACCGGCATTAAAATCTGTTTTGCAAACAGAAGCCGGTATTTTGATTAGTGGGAGGATGCCTGCGAAGGACGGAGGCCATTGTTCCCTGTGTTAGGTGCTATCACTTGTTCTTCAGCAGTGAGCAGGGGCACCTTTCAGGGAAGGCAGCAGGGGCCCTGGTCACCTGCTGGACGCAGAGCCAAGGACCCAGGGCGGCGGCTGGAGACACTGCAATGTTTCCTGTCCCCGGGAGGTCCTCCCCCTCCTTGTGCACGGTGGAGGGTGCAGCTCCGATCCCAGCAGCCTGGTTAGTATGCCTGTGCGTCGTGCCGTGCCTGAGCGGAAAAACTGCCATTGTCGTTGGTCTCCTCGGTTTCCTGGTGGCCCTGTGACTGGTTCTCATTCCTTTCATGCTCTTGGCTTGTTTGCTTCCATGCCTGCCCACCCGTGCGCTTCCGCGGAGCTCCCTCCTGGACACTGCGCCCTGGGCCCAGCCGCCGCCGCTCCCTCCCCAGCCCACAGCCACCCCTGCTCCATTCAAATCCAAAAGTATGGATCCCTATTATTTAGAATTGGGTTGACTGTGGAGTTGCAGATGGAGGAAAAAAATGCTGATTTTTTTTTTTTTTTTTTACGCCAGTTTAGAGTTTTGTATTTTTATGGTGCACTGTACTATTTTATTTTTGCTTCTGTTAAAGGAAATAGGTGGATGAAGGCAAATATTATTTTAAAAATATCTGTAGCTGAGGATGAGGTAGTGAAATTTCAGTTTCAAATTATAATTTTTAAAAAATGTTTTTATTTTATAGTTATACATTAATAATTTGATTCATTTTGACATAATCATACATTCATAGAATTTAATTTGCTCCATTTCAGTCTCAGGTACATCCTCTTCCCTTCCCTCCTCCTCCCCCTACTCATAATTTTTGAGATATGCTCATGAATATTAAACCTGTGCAAACCACACATGCACATAGGTGTGTGTTCCTTCATAGAAGGTGCTTTATCTTAGGATGCTGGGCAGTCTGTCTCATTCATACCAAGGGCAAAAGTATCTTTGTCATGCTTTTGTGAGATATGCACATAAAGAGATAACTAGAAGGTAGGAGGGAGGGAGGGAGGGAGGAAGACAGAAGGGTAAGTAGGTAAATATTTTTAACCTGGTTATTTGTTTTTGGGGGGAGCATCCTTTTCATTATAACCAGCAGTTTGTGTATTATAAAGTCTGATCATCATTGATATTCTTTATAAAATATTGTTCTGATGTTAAATTTATATGTAAAGAATTCAGACTTCCCCAACCTGTTTTATTGCTCTCCAAAATAGCTTTTTAGGAGGGGTGTCAATAAAGTTCATTTCCTTCTTGATAGAATAATTATATTAATGCTAATTTCTTGAAAGGAAATTTTATATTTTCATGCTAATGGCTCTCTTTTGAGTCCCTGGTACTGTTCCTCGTGGTGATAGCATGCAATATGGTTTCATATCTATGAATCATTGGTTTCATAGGTATACTCCCTCCTATTTTAGTTTGTAGAATAGTCTCAAGTAATTGACTAAATTTTGTTTTTATTGCCATTTAAAAATATTTATTAAGAAAAATATTTAGACAAATATGAAGCCTGTATTGTGCTAGTTAACTGTTAGTTTCCAAGACTGTAAAATGTATTTAAAAAAATCATTTCTCTTCCAGACGCTGAACCCAAAGTGGAATGAAGAATTTTATTTTAGAGTAAGTTTCTTTTTTTGGTACTAACTTGTTATTGATACCTAGATTGATACATCATAATAAATATTGAGGGAAAACTGTTATATTTTTAATGAGAAATTCCTTTTAATATGAGAAATGTTTGAGTAACCACCTAATGTCTTAAATTTTGCAAGAGAGTGAATAGTGGTCACAAAATCTGCACTGTTTCATCCGAAGATGTTTGGGGAAATAAAAAAAAAAGTTATCCAAATGCCATATTTTATCATTGCAACTCTATAAACTTTTCTTTAAAAAGTAAGATCAAATGTAATTTTAAACAATGGTTTATTCCTATGTGACATGGATTATGAATTATTTTATAGTTAAACAGGAGTAGAAACATAGAAGCACTAAACAATGCCAATTATGGGGCTTTTACTATAGCTCAGTGCTAGAGCATTTGCCTAACATACATGAAGGCTCTGGGTTTAATCCCCAACACCTCAAATTAACTTTTTTTTTTAAATTACATTCCTAAAGTTAGGAAGGAAATTTTCTGTGATTCAGATATTTAGTATATGTATTTACGTGAGTACTGTAAAATTACTTCTGGAATTTATATGCCACAAAATAAGGTAAAATTTTCCCAATCTTTTCTATTTAATATCTAGAACAGCTATATGTAGAAATGACTGATTTCTGTATTAACTGAGATTTCTGCTTAGTGAGCTTTCCTGGTTGTCGCTGGGTTTTTTTGTTGCCAAAATTTTGGAAATATTAAACTGCTCAGCTATTTACTTAAAAGAAAGTATTTTTCTCCTTAAAATGAAAGTTTTAAAAATATCTATATATCTATGGTATTAATAGACGCTCACTTGCAAAAATACACCAGATTAGATCTTCTAATTAATGCAGATTCTCAAAGAACTATATTGCCATTAGACCCACATAATTGTCCTGCTTTCTTTCTTTCAGTTGAGGTAGGATTTTCTGTACTCCAAACTTGGATTACTGTATCCTGCATCTGTTTTCTGTTATGTTCAGAGCTGAAATATGGCACTGATATTTTAATACTTGGTAGATCCTGTGTTCAGCCTCCACCAGATGTATTTTAAATTACTCTGCGAAGTACTGAACAGCTATTGGGGACTATGAGGTGTTATTTGCCCTTAGTTAACTCTCAAATACAGCTTCCTTCTTGTGAAACTCCAAATATTCATACTTCTTATATTTAAATCATATTTATGTGAGTGATAGTACATCCGAAACTTTTTTCAGTGATTCTTGGCTATAAATTCATTTAAGTGTTTTTGCTTATTTGCTTTCAAAATCTTTGTTTTTAGTCCCTCTGCAAATCTTTGTTGCCACCTATGTACCCAGCTCTTGCTATGGCCTGTGAATTCATTCACTGGTAACTAGCACTTTGCTTCCCAAAGCTTCTGAGCAGATGCAAACCCACCAGCCATTTGTTTGCTCTGTCATGGAGGCTATGGGCCAACCATCGGGCCAAAAACACAAGTGGAGCTCACTGTGCTTATGTGGTCAAATGTAATTTCATTCCATTCTCTGTCAGGAAGCAGCCAAGGCCTCCTAACAGTAGACCTGGATTATATCTCTGGCTTTATTGTTTACAGCTTTTCTGACCCTGGAAAAGCCACTAAGCATTCTCACTCTCCCTGGGGCCTTGTTCCTCACGTAGGAGAGAGAAGTCCTTATGGGTAGAATGTTCCCCTGACATGTGATAATACAAACGAGAACTCCTGGCACCATTTCTCACCACTTGGTAGTTAGTAAATGATACCTGAATCTGATTGATGATATATGGGCTGTTTTGGTTAGGTTTCGGTAAAAACAGAAAGGCAAAAAATATCATTAAAAGCCTAGTAGCTCTGACATTGGCCCCCGCTTGCTGGAAGCAGGGGCATTTTCTTTCTGATTGTCGCTGATGGTTCACAGCCCAGGCCCTGAACAACAGCAGGCCAGACCTGGTTCCAAATCCTGGTTGCCTCATATGCTCTCTCTGGGCTCTTGGGCAAGTTACTTCACCTGCATGATCTCAGCTTCTCATGCATGAAATAAAGGTGATAGTTACATGTCATAGGATTGCTGTGAAGATTGAATGAGACTAGGTATAGTTGATGCTTAACAAGGAGATGGTACTTAAAAACTAAGCCCACAATGGTAAATAACTGCTCTTACTGTTTTCTTCATTATTTTAATCATCATCACCACCACCACCAGGTCTAAGAGGTCCCCTCAGGCAGGGACTTTATCTATTGGCATGGGAAGCTTTTGTCCAGCAGATTAGGAACTCTTTAAAGTTGTTCAGAATTATACTTTCTTATTCTAAAAAAAAAATAGCTAAGGACCTTTGCCTTTTTCTGATATTATATAGAAAAATCAATACCACAAAATTTTATTTAGCAGACAGAATTTCCAGAAAAGTAGGTTCCTTGTTTGTTAATACATTTCAGTTGGATGCATTCTAAAGCTTTATCCTATTCTTGCTGTCCCTTATTTCATCCTTCCAGTGATTTCTGCTTATATCTGAAGTACTGTTTGTATTCCTTGTAGGTAAACCCTTCTAATCACAGGCTCCTGTTTGAAGTATTTGACGAAAACAGATTGGTGAGTGATTCCTCATTATTGAATTTTGCTTCATTTCTTAAACACTGAATTTTTAGAGTAGCATCTTCCAAACTGTCTTTTGGTTGTACTTCCAACAGTTTTCATGCCGAAAGAGAAGACTATTTTTGTCCTACTCTTAATGTTTTTAATTTCAACAAACATTTGTGTGTTGCTAGGACAGAAAATTTACTTGAATATATGTATATTTTTATTGCAGTTATTATTAATGCAAATCACTGATGATAGGCTCAGCCTAAATGCCTGTGTTTTGGTTTGGGGCATACAGAATGGTAGGCAAATTTGTAAAGAGGCCATCGGGCATGTAAGCAAACTTTGTGGGAATTTTCAATGTAATCACTGTGATGCATTCAGTAGCTTATCTATGGTGATTCTCTGAGGAAATGAAAATCAGGTTAACTATATAGGAGAAAGTAAATCTATACTTAGTACAACTTTTAAAACAGTTTAATTATTACTTTCTCAGAAATCCTTAGAAAGTACCTTTAAAAGATCAAAAATAAGGGCTGAGTGCAGCTCAGTGATAGAGTGCTTGACTAACTTGCACAGGCTCCTGGATTCCATTTCCACACCCCCCCCCCAAAAAAAAAAAACAATAAAAAAGAGTATTTACACACCTGAGGCATATAACTGATACAAACTTGCATTTTGTATGCAGGTTGATATAAGAGAGATGGGCTATAACTAAGATTTTATTTTCAAAATTGCTTTAAAACAAATCTGATGCTTTAAGATTTAACAAATCTTAAAGCATTTTGCTTTCTTAGCTAATTAGAATCAAGTACCCATAACTGTGTTCCCACTGTGACACCAAACACTATTGTGTTATGTGTAGGCTTTACGGTACTTCAGAAGTGTTATTAAAACTCAGTTATACTCAAATTTACCTTCTCTGAAACTTATGCACATTCACTAGTTAAAAGAAATGTTCTTATAAACCCTTGTTTCTGCAGAATTCAACTGAAACTCCAAAATTGAGAAGATCTTCATGTTAATAAAGTATCATCAGGAGGAGCCTTAAAAACACATTATGCGACTCCTTGTCCTGATAGATAAGAGGTCACTGGTCTAGAACCTTTATAGAATTAAGCATATAAGTCAGGGGACATGCCAGGGTTCAACCCCCTTTCTCCTCTGCCTCAACCTGGTGCTGAGGAATAGCCAGAATTTTTGCCCTTTGGTGTAGAATTAGGGAGTGTTATTTAATCCAATATGCTTGGTAGTATTCTCCAAAATAGAAAACTAAGAAATTCCATTCTACCATCCTAGTATTTTTCCTATTAAAAATATGAGACCTGGGGGGGCTTTACATTTCCCTGGATGTTTTGTGCCTTGGGGTGATAATTGGTAGCATCAAGTGACTAAATCCCTTTTGTTATTTGTGTGAAGGTTCTGCTGAGGGTGCAGTTCTTGCCTGTCCACCTTTCATCCAGCCAGGACTGTAGGGATGGGGCAGTATTTAGTGTCATATAGCATGACTCACTGTAGACACAGAGGCCTCCACACACTAATCCTTATTCTCTGTTTTATTGAGTAAAATAACTCTTAATATCGAGAAAGGGTCAAATTTAAAGAAAAAAAATGCTTCTTGTTTGATGTGTTTTAATTTATCATTGAATATTCTTCTGAGAGAAATTTACTGTTTAAAAAAGTTTTCCATTTCCATGATCTAAAATAATGACTGTAGTTGAGATGACCTTGCCACGGATCAGAAACTATACTTTTAAACCAAAAAAGGCTTTGAATGCAAAGCTTTTAAGAAATCTGGTGTGAATACAAACTTGATCTGCACAAACGTGTTTTATAATATTAATACTTAGCTTTGCCCCAGGCTGTCTGCAGTGTTGTTACTATGCAAAGAATGCTGGTTGGTGGTGGTGGCTTTTTTCTTTGTTGGCTATTAATCCAGGGAAGATAATGTGTGACTCTAGTAGTACTTGGAAATTCTAGCATTAAACAAGCTAGCTTCCATTCCCTCAGAGAGATGATTTTTTGGCATTTAAAACTCATGCTTTTAGAAAACGGGTTTAGATGTGTGTAAATGCAGGGTTAATCCTCCACACCCTTGACTCTAGAACTGTTGACAAAGCTATGCTTTGCAGATTTTAAAATAAACTTTTTGTCATTCATTGCAGTTTGGTATTTTCCCCTTCTTAATTTTTTAACCCCCTCCTAAATAAACCTCTAATGTTTCTGGATCATAGAAAATACTAAGTTTGAAACACAGAATAACTACAAGACTACCCAGACTAACAACAAACCCGATGACAGTTTTTTGAATGTGCCCTTTTATTTCTTAGGTCCTTTTTGGCTTACTGCAGATAGCAAGATTCCATGTTTGAATCCCAACTGGGGTAATATTGCTGACTTCCTACTGGAAAAGAGTCGGCTCCAAGCAGCATTTTTTTCTGTATGGTATTTTAAGTTAAATTACTATAGAAAACCACATGCATATCTGCCTTCAATTTTCCCTGATGTTTTCTGTATGGGTGTGAAGGGGTTCACCTATCTGGCATATAAGAGAATATTTTCTTCAGCTGAGTTCTTTTTGTCTGGTACTTCTGTATGTGTGGATCCTATTACATGTGAGAGGCACATGTGCCCCTTTTAAATGAAAAATGTTCATAGTAGCAAGAGGCAGCCCAGATGCACAGCTGGCTGTGTAGTAAATTGTGCCCCACGAAGCTATTTTGTTACTTGTAGATCATGGTCTAATTATTTCCCACTAAAGGGACACTAATTCTGTGGGGTGTGTAATCGTATTTATAGTACCTTTTATTAGTTTGCATTCCGTCATGGTAGTGTAGTGATATCATAAATAACAGAAACATAACCTCTGATGCTTGTGAACTACCCCCTCCCCATGCAGCTAAGCTGTACTTGTCATTATTTGCTGTGGTGGGGAGGTGGGGACATACCAGTGTGTGCTTGTGTTTAGTGCCGGATCCCTGGCACCGGTTAGAGAGTCCCAGGGCTCTGAGTAGTTGGGAAAGAAATGTCCCATGAATGTGATGCAGGCAGATTTACAGCAGCACAGCTCGAGGTGTGTTTGCTGCCTCAGTAAGCTGCGCAGCTCCCCGCTGGGCCGCTGCTTTCTGACGGGACAGCAGCAGCTGGGAAGGTGCTGTTTCAGGCTCTTGCTGTTTTAAAAAAAAAAAAAAATAGAGGGAGAGGGGGGAAACTGCACAGAGTCCACAAGCTGGCATTGGAGGGGGAGAGCACGGTCATGTGGTTCTGGCCATCCTACCCTCTGTCACAGTGTAGATGAGAGCTTTTTGCTCTTATCCAATCATGCCTGGAATGCCGCTTGCCACTTGGGCTATTTCTGCTATCTGTCGCTCTTGGTGCGGCAGTGCTAACAGTTTGGCAGATGGGACACTTTTTCTTGGAGTTGGTGTCGTTGGTTTTTGACTTCTGGCAGTGCTGGGCTTGTTGTTGCCGCTCGCCCTCTCCCTCCCGGCCCCCCTGGTCACCATGGCCCATCGGCTGCGGTTTCATTTTGGCTCTAGTCGCAGCAACACAGCCCCCGAGTCAGAGATCCTAGACCAGGAGAGAGAAGACGACTTTTTCATGGCATTCCACACCCTCCCGCGGAGGAGCGGCCCGCACCCTTTCGCCCAGAACGGACAGGAGGACAGTGGCAGTGGCCTACAAGAAGGCGTGGGCGCACTCAAGCGCAGCACGTCCATGTTCATCCCGCAGCTGCTCACGGGCATTGACGCCCGCCCCACCCGCAGCTCATCGGTGCAGATCTCCCTGCAGCGCAAGGCCGCTGATGGTGCCACCGACGGGTGCGGGCCACCGGAAGGCCCTGATGACCGACCCCCGAGCACTGCCTCCGACTTCGGGGACCAGGTTACCACCGCCTTGGCCACAAGAGCCTCGTCTCAGAGCAGCTCTCAGGACCCCTCACCAGGGGACACCCCCGGGAGCTCCCCTCCAAGGGCAGCCCGAGACCCGGGGCCCCAGGTCAATGGCACATGTGGCCGCCGCGTGCGATGCCCTGGTCCAGCCAACAGCACCGAGGAGGCCACCCCTGGCCTTCGCATCCAGCACCGAGCCTCCAGTGCAGATGTGCGCCAGGTGCGGCTGCTGCCTTTGGGCCCCGACGGCCAGTCAGGCCCGGCTGCGCCTGAACCCAGGCGTTGGTCCTTGCAGCATGTTCCAGATGCTTCTGGAAGCTCTGGGAAACGGTGCTTTGTCTTCCAGTTGCAGCAGCCCCAACCAGGTGCTCCAGGACTGGGCGGGGACTTCAATTTTGGCTTCACCGGCACAAAGGGCGACAGGTTGGTGAGGTATCCCCGTATTCGGCTAGAGAGGAGCACTTCTTATCCTACCCAGCCCCGAGCAGGGCGGGGGAGCCCTACAGAAGACCGAGGAGCCCCAGAGGCGCCACCTCGGGCTGGCAGGATGGCTCCAGAGATTCGTAGGACGAATTCCATGGAGAGGACTCCACAGGGTCAAGGGTGCACATTTAAGATCAGGCAAGATCAAAACGCAGGGCAGCAGCATTTCCGAATTCTTGTTACTCGGGGACCTGATGAAGACCCCCAGAATCCCGAGGAGGAGAATATCAAGAGCCCTACTTCCCCAGGAGCCAGTGCCCTGGTAAGTCCGTGTTTAAGTGTGCAAGTCATTCAGAAAGGAAGTTTCCTACTCAGTTTTTCTGCGGCATAATTGAAATAAACTTCATCCTGTGTTCCGGGAGTTTCCCTGTTTCTAGCCTGTGGAACCCAACGTTTGGCCCCTTTCTGGAATGATGATTTGCGATCCAGTGTTTGGTAGAGATCCATGAATACTAGTTAGCCTTTTATAAAATATCTTTGCTTTAGGTCCTCAAAGTTAAAGAGCTCTGTTTTAGAAATCTAAGAAAAACACTCTCTCTCTCTCTCTCATTTTTCCTTCTGAATAAAAGCCTTTTAGAAAAATTATTACTTAAAATTAGATTGACCAAAAACAAAAACAAAAAAGTCAGTGCCAGAACATGTTGATGTTGGAAAGCATTTTTAAAGCCATTTGCTAATACAGCCACGGACAACACTTTAAAACAAAACAATCAGTTCTGATAAAAATGAGGGTATTATAAGACTCCAGTTTTTCCTCTTAATGATTAAGTGTATATAAAGTTTGGTTCTTCCTAATGGCCTTTTTGCTGTAGAGGATCGTGACAAGTCCTTGTTACATAATTTATTGTCTTGATTTTTGTCTCATTAGGTAATACAGAGCAAGAGTAGTGTCACTTTGGGGACAGTGAAAGATGTGTTTTTGAAGCATATTGGCTAATGGACCAAGGTTAGGGGAAGGTGTGACAGGGACTCATTAATGGTCAGGTTGCATGGCAGTGCAACTTAACACTGCCCACTGGAGTGCCCAAGCCAAGGATGCTGTGTACAGCCTGGTAAGCGCCCTCCAGCTGTGCACACAAACACTTTGCCGGAGATTCTGGCTCTGCTGTGCCTGTGTTCTCTCTAGCTCCCTTTCAGTGAAATGGAACACAGAAAGACAGCTGCCAACTCCTCCAGCATATGATGACTCTGCAGCTTTCAGAGTTTGAGAGCGGGATGAAAACTTTAATCAGGTTTTCTCTTTACTGGTAATCACTAGCCATCAAGGGTTTTCTTAAAGAACAAGCACCTTATATTTTGAATTGGCTATTTTTTTTTTCCTGAACTCCATGTGATTACTAGTTGTGGGGTGTGATGATGAAATGTCTACAGGACTTTTTGTTTGGATTACATCTGTGAATTGTCTTTCAAAGCAAGGGGCTGATATTACTCTAGAATTATTTGGTTCTAAACTGCTTTTGTTCAGAAATGTTGCGACTTAAGTGAACTTTATCATTGATTCAACATTGTTTCTCACATTTTGAAGGTATAATCAGATGCTAAATGCAAATGCACTTTTTCTTCATTTCTCTCATTACATAAGTACTTTCTTTTGTTACCTCAAACCAATTTTAAGGAAATAACTTTATTTTGGTCTGAACTCATGACACCTATTATACAACTATACAAATTGCAAAAGAGTTTTGATAGGATAGCAGCTTGTAACCCACCCCAAGAAATTATCATAATAGTTGTAGACCTTTTGTTCAGCACAATTCCATATTGAACTTAGACCACCTACTACATCAAGATTGAATGTTCAGTTATATTACTGAACACTTAAATTACTTTGCAGTTCAGATGTTGAAGACAAGTGCATTTATATGATTAAAATCTCATTTGGTGTAGGGCTTGGAGGCATACACTGGCAATTCCAGCTACTTGGGATTCTGAGGCAGGGGGATAGCAAGTTAGAGGCCAGCCTCATTATCTTATCAACTTAGTGAGACCCTGTCTCAAAATTTTTAAAAATAAATAAATATCTAGAGATATAGCTCAGTGGGTAGGACACTCTGGTTAATGGTCAATGCCCAGTAACTGTGTGTGGGGGGGAACCTCTTTTTTAAATCTCATGTGGGGTGGAGTTCCTAATGTAATTACAAATTAAATAAACCAAAAACTTTGTGTTATCTTACAAGTTTTTTTCTAATGTGGAAGGACTATGCTGTGGAAAGCAAATGTCTACAAAGTTACAAATATAATTTCTGGAATAAAGAGGTGGTTATGGAGAATAAATTCTATCTAGTGAATGGGGTGTGTGTGTGTGTGCATATATACACACACACATATGTACATAAATTATGACATGGTAAGCTGCTTTTCTCTTAAGCAAAGCTTTTTTTTTTTTTAAATCAAAACTGGTAATAAAACTATCTGTTCCATTCAGCAATTCTGTGCCTGATTCGTATGGACCCAGGGCTGTTAGGCACAGGCAGCAGCTGCCATGGCCTTATTTATCTCGAAGGAAAACATTCACTTGGGCGTCTGCAGTCTGGCTGCCACCAGACCTTTTCGGCGTTTCAAATATCTGCTGCTGGATCAGAAGGGCATTTCATTATTAAATTTGCATGAAACATCATCTAAAATCCATTACAATCTGGTTTTGGAATGATATGGGAAATCTTTTTTGATTTGGGAATACCTTTCAGGATTCCTTTTACAAATGTGTTCAAATTTCATAAGTTGCGCCTTAGATCTTACTACAAGATTAAGTTGCTATGTGCTTTTATCTGTCTTTGCCTTTTAGACATTCTGCCATGACTAAATCTAAGATGCAACATGACTCCAAAAACTGAACCAGCTAGAATCTTAGAAAAAATACAGGGGAACCTATGTGGTGATAGATTTCTACCAGATCAGCCACCATCAGTAAAGCTGAATTGGTTCTTCCAGTCATCAGTGATAATCAGCTAAAATAATTCAGAAGTCTTAAAATACCTGTTCAATGCATGATGTTATTCCTATTCATTTAACAAATAACTTAATTGTCTTAAATGAGTTCTTGGATTATTTTGTTTGATTATAAACCTCTTAACTGCCTTAGAGTTATTCTGAAGAAGCTGGGTCAACCTTTAATAGCATGTGTGCCCCCTTTGGACACTGTCCTGTGCATAATAACTGCTAAGTTTTGCATTTTACAAGCCTGGGGAGCCAGTTTTCTAATTCCATTAATATTATTAAGTGTTTAAAGGTCTACTGTGTATTACACTAGTTAATTGAAAAGTTTTACATACTGTCACAATTTGTTGCTGACACAAGAGTTTTCAAGGTACATGGAGGAAGGAAGACCCACAGGGTAAAACCAAGAATTATCACACCTACTTCCCACACTAATAGGAAGGCAGTGTCCTCTCCATTCCTTCCCTTCCAGATGCTGTGAGCTTTCCAGTATCCTCAGTGGGCATATGTTTTGGAGAATAAATTCTATCTAGTGAATGGGTTATGTGAGTGTGTGTGTGTGTGTATATGTACATAAATTATGACAAGGTAAGCTGTGTTTTTATTTGGAGGGAATTTTAGTTTGAGTGTTTCAGAAAATATACATATAGTAAGATATATATGCCTATGCATAATATACACATTTATAATCATATATACACATGTAATGCACACATGTGAATGTGTAATAAACACATGTATGCATGATAGACATATGTGACTGATACATAAATGTATCTATGATACACACATATGTAATAGATAATGTACGTGTGTATGCATAGTACATGCGTGCAATGCACACCTATATGTATGTTACACCTGTGAATGAATAATACTCACATGTATGCATAATAGACATAATAGGCACACATGTATGATGCACATGTGCATGTATAATGCACATGCATGTCTAATATACATATGTATGAAAGATACTCATGTATAATAAACATATGTATAACAATGCATGCATATGCTATACATGTATATATAATAGACACATGTACGTGTAGTAGACACATATATAACACATATTTATATAATGCACACACACATTTGCATGATTTAAAAAAGCATGGTTCAACAAGCAGTTTTAATGCTTCTTGGGATGTGACTTTTTGCTGAAAAGTTTGGAGGTAACTCATTTTGATACCATGCACCACTGATCTAATGGAAGAGATGGTTTGGGGGACCCAAAAAGCAGCTTTGGCCAATTACTGGCTTTGGGTCCTTGGGTAGCTACTCCCTTTTCAGTCTAATGAGAACAAAATGTCCAGTTTTCAGGGTTCCTTCACCAAAAAACAACCAAACAAACCCAGCTCCTGGGTTGCTAGCCAGGCTTAGTTAGGTCTGAATGAGGCAGCATCTATAGCAGCACCTGGTCATGAGCTAAGCGTACAAGTCCTTACCCTCCGAAGTTAATCAGGTTGGCTTGAACAGTTTTTGATCCTCATGGCATTAAACACAAGGACAGCATGCATTTATGAAATGTTAACTTTAATAACCAGCTTTGATGTCTTTTCTGCCACCCTCTGGTCATTCATCTTTGTCCTTGACACTGCCCTGTGGTGATGTCGTCCTTGAAAAGAATTGACTTGTGAGCTATGCTTCGTAGAAGAGGATCATTGATAATATTTGCAATATTAATTTTTTGAAACCTGAAAAACATTTAAACTGCATTTCCTACATAGATTTACCATGTTATTTTGCTATATATAATTGGTTTCCAGTGATTTAGGTTTGTTTTCTGTATGAAATTTTTACATCATATGACTTAAACACAAGGAAGATATGTGGGGAATATGCTTTATTAGATCCTTCCAAAGGGTTTTCATAAATGTCACAGCTGCTTTGGCCACACCTGGAGGCAGAGTTCTTGGTCATTGAAATTTCCAATTTTATAATACATATCAGTAAGAAATTTTCTGTCCCTACATACTAGTTAACAAGACCAGAAGGAATTTATTCTGTGTCAAAATCATTTTAAAATTTTATAAGTGTTGAATGTTTCTGAAGTTGATGGATATTTTTGTGTAGTCAAGCCTAATCCAAGTGGTAATGCTACTTGTGCCAACTTCAAATGATCAAGCAGACTTTTAAATAAAAATAATTGCATATTATTATTGGTAAGAGAAATTAGCCTAAAGACTTTTTCCTTTTAACTCTTAATTACACCGCCAAGACATTTGCAAAAGGGAAAAAATAAAATTCATTGATGGTGTTGAAACTGTTGATTCAGTGCATGGGTACCAGAATATCTGTTTCTTTTGCAAATGTCAAAAGAAGCTTGGGAAAACCCAATCCAGAATTAGCTGGTGATTATTCAGAGCTTCTTTTTTTAAATCGTATCTGCCATCTTCTAGTTCTTCTAATTCTCACCAAGCAGCATAGCATTTATTCCTTATCCTCTATAAGAGAGCACACCAAAACAGAGCCCACCTGCTATGTATATTCCTCTCCAGATTGAGAAATTGAATAGGACTAAAAGAATGGAGGGTAGAAAATATTAGCTAAAATATTTGAGTTTCTGGACCAAAGGAGAGTATGGAAAGGTTTTTAGGAACAATCTTGACTCTGTAGCATGAATGCATAATATTCTCAGTGGAATTTCCTTTAAAAAATAATAACCTCATGGTTATTCTGTTGTGGCCTGCTTGGGCGGCCTGGGATACAAAGGAGGATAAGTAAATAAGTGTGACAAGTGGCCTGTTGTGAGTGGGCCTGAAAGTAAGTCCCTGATGGCCTGGCTGTTGTCGTGTTGTGTCCTGAGCCTGAGTGTCCCTAGGATAACCATATTATAACAGGAAGTTTAGTTTTCAGGATGGAGGAGGGGAGTAGATTAAATTTCAAGAAGCCTGCTTTTTATACATGGCTCATTTTAGGCAGCATAGCCTGTTCTGACACTTCTGAATCAAGTGTTTAAATCTTTCCATGAAGGCCATGAAATGAAGGTATCAGAAGCTGGAAGGAAGGAGCCCTGCTTTCTTAGGTTTTGACAGTTGTTGCTACATTTTGAATTCAGTTACTTTATATCAGCTCCTTCAGTGCCTGCCCAGCCTACCTAGTTCTTTGAAACCATTCTACGTGTCTGTTAATGTTGATTATTATGCCATGTACTCGGGAGAATTGACAAAACTCTGCCAGGTAGCAAGAGACCAAAGATTTCCCAGGAAGTTCTGCCTTTCCCAGGTCCCTAGAGTTACACGCTCAGTTTTTATAGATTACAGCGAGTCCAGTGGCTTTTACTTCCCCATGTAGTAACTTTGAGGCATCTGTTGCCAGCCCCGGGGCATCCTTCATCATCTTGTCTACCTCTTTCTGGGAGGTTGGCCAGGGTCTCAGTAAGCTTGAAAGTCCTTGATGATTCAAATAGTTCCTGATAGATTTGAAGTCCCTTTCTATAGGTCAGTCAAGAATTGTACTCTTAAAACATAATTAGTGACCCATATGTCATAATTGATTTGTTTCCTTCAAAGACTTCTTTTAAAGGTTCATAATCATAGGCCTTGAGAGTTTTTCTCATATTCTTTTAAAATGCAGGACCAGGCATTTACCTCTTGATAAGGAGGAAACAAATGACTTTGGTCCAGATTTTTACAATTGAGTTGAATAGAAAAGTTGAGATGGAATAGAAATATAGAAATGTACTTTCTAAACTCCAACCAAAACTACCTACCACTTCTTCAAACCTGGGAGGTTTTTGTTTTAGTTGTAGATGGAGGCAATACCTATATTTTTAAAAATATTTTAAGATGTCGATGGACCTTTATTTATTCTTACATGGTGCTGAGGATCAAACCCAGAGCCTCACACGTGCTAGGAAAGCACTCCACCACAGAGCTACATCCTGAGCCCCCAAACGTGGGAGTTCTTCCAGGCTAAGAGTTTCATTGCAGAACTGACTTATCCCCTGGCTTTCTTAAGGAATGTGGTCCCCAGTTGAACACAGTAAACTAACAGAATGCTCTGAAATTCTTTGGTATCAACTTCCCTGTGAGTTAAAATAGTTTTAGCATAGTATTTGATATGATCTTATTAAAGATATACTAAATTGTGACATAGCTATAAACTTGATTAAAGATATACTAAATTGTGACATAGCTATAAACATTTTTAGTTTCAATGTTTAAAGTGACTTAACCTCTTTTATTAGTAGAAATTGTTTTTTTAAAAATCATGATCCAATGCTGAATACATCCATCAGCATGTATTATTGGGGAGCCCAGATGCCAAGGCTCAGGACGTCTTGTGCCTGCACCCTGCATTGAAATTACGTTAGCAAAAGGTATGCCTGCTTTCCATCCCATAGGATGGCGGTTTTCTCCAGCTAATGTATGCAGGAGTTGTTTATTTTAATTTCATAAAATCGTGTTGCTTTGAATTGTTATGTAGTCCAGTTCCTTTAATTTTAAACATGAAAGAATATGAGGGTATAACTTTGGCAACGTAGGGGATATTCTTTTTGTCTCAAATATCCAATAATTTTAATAACTGCTGCATGTGAAGTGTTGACCTTCTTGACAGTGGAGATAGACATTTGGGAACCTGGTTTGTAGAGCTTTCAAGCTCACAGATAGGACAGCTGAATTTGTGAGGCCCATCCAGAGAAAGCCTTTGTTCCTGGGAGCAGGCTCTAAGCAAGCCTGACACCCAACAGGCAGCGAGTGACAGACTGCTTTCACACTGGCCAGAGAGGCAGGAGTGATGTCATGGAGTTTGGAACTGCATCCTGAGAGAGAACCAGATTTATCTCAGTGGGGTCAATAAGAGAAGCCCTGATGGAGGACTGAAAGTAGAAGTGACTGCCAGAGATGTGACTGTTTGCCCAAGAATTGCCTTATTCGTGATTAACAGGTATCATGTAATCATTTTGTACTGTGAAACGTCGCTGAAGAATTTTTGGGTGTAGCTTTGGGCAGGAACACCCCTCTGCTTTTCATCCGCTGGTTGCAGTCTTAGATGAATTTCTTTCTTGCCGGCACCCTCTTCAGAGATGATCTCTACATGCCTGCCTGGGCTGGGTTGAACAGCAAGAGATACCAGCACTCAATTCCTGCCATCGGATGGTGTAGCAGATAACTGTCACCTTTATTGCAATATTGTACTGTAGGAGCATAACTCAGAGATGAGCAAGCTTTCCTTGTAGGGTTGACAGTTCACTGTTTATATGTGCAGTGGAGAATTTATCCTGAAGAACTAAAGAAATGAATATTTTAAATATTTCCTGCAGTTCTTCTTGTTTGTAATGACATTTATATAAGAAAATACTGATCTTTGCCCTGCATTAGGAGTGGGAAATGTTATCTTAACTATTTAGAGTTCATATATTTAAATCATATACATTTAGACTGAACAACAACAAAACACCTCGCCAAGCGTCAAATTAAGTTCATGGTTAAAATTTAAAACTTTTATTTAAAATGTGCCACATCATAGAATAAGAAGCAGTTAAAATTGAAGGATGGTAAAATCCTAATATTAGAAGCAGAAAAGGAAATCACAAAGAAAAGTTGGACAGGATAAGCCATATAAAAATATTAGACTTCTGAAAAAGGAAAACAATAGTTGTTTTTCTGAATGTATTATTGAATTTCTCATATAGTATATCTTTTGGTACCTATAATCCTATATGCATATTTTTGCCAGTGAATTCTTATCTATGTGTTAAAAGTTCTAGTAAATATTGTAAAAATGCTGAGCTTCCCTACACTTCTGACTTTCTCATCCCTGCTCTAGGAAATACATGTGTGTCAGGAACACAAGGATAACAATGGAGGCAGAAAAAACCAGCTCTAACTTGCACCTTTTATGTTACAAAAACTAACATAATAAAAATGTAGAATTAGAGAATGAAAATAGTACATTGAAGTTGCTAGTGGCAGTATTCATGGATATGACTTCAGAAGGATTTTTAAACACTTAAGGTCAATTATAGGTTCTAAAACTCCTGAGTTTTGAAATGAAGTGAATTGAAACAAAGTTACAAATCTAGGCAGAAGCCTTTATTAAGATGTTTATTCTCTGCTTTTAATGTAGGTTTGCTTTCCATAAAGTAGATGGATAGAGAGAAATCTTTTTCAAAGTACCAGCTGCTATTACATTGGCTTGATGATTATGCAGTAACATCCAGGTCTAAGCTGTTACACCTTTTGAAAAATGAATGCCCTTTCAGTCTTTCCTTCAATGTATCTGTCACCTAGAATTTTAAAATTTGAAATTCTCATTTCAGCTCAGACATATATGGAATAGGTCAACTAGTATTTGATGTGTCACATTGTTTTTACTTACAAAAACCCTACTGTCACAAGGATATGCTTCTCTGAAGTTTATATAATTATTTAAAATATTCTAATTGTCAGGAATTAATCTCCTACATTTATATGGCCACTTAATCCTGGAACTTAATTTTTTTAAAACGTCGCCACGTTTCATATTTTTAAATCAAGAGACTCATATTCTTTGAATGAAGGCCCATGGCCTGATGGTATAATGCTAGAATCACTTGAGAAAATATAACTGAGAAAGTTCCCAAGGAATTTGAGGCTTTGGGTCTCTAAGATGACCTCTGAAAAAGAGGTTAGCTGTTTCATGGCAGGGAGATGTTGGACATTTTAAACTTTGGAAGAGGGTAACTAGACTTTGGGGGGTGTGGGGCTCATTCCTATACCCAAGAAGCAGGTTATTTTGTGGGAAAACAGGAGCTATGCACAAACGAGCTGTTATCTCGAGTGGTTTGCTGGGCCCAGAGAGCCCTGATCTAACCCAAGAACGGGAAAACCAGAAAACAATACTGGCCAAATGGAGGGTGCCCGGGTTACACTGCAGCAAGGACTCCGACTTAGCCATAATCCAGTGAAGGTCTTTCTGCGACTCTCCAGAAGCCAGACTTACCGAAAAATCTTGGAAAAGGGGACATAGAAAGAAACGAGAAGCACATAGTTGCTTAATCTAGAAAAATACCTTGATATCTAGGGGAATAAAAAGCTTAGGGTCTTTTCTCATCAAGCACTAAGGAGGGGTATTCTTTTTGAAAGAAGGTTGTGTTGTATGTATGTGTGGTTTTAAATGAAAGGGAGAAATCTATAGTTGGACCCTTCCCCCACTCGCTAGTACCTCTGTATTGAACAGCCCTCATCTGAAGAGCTCGGGCAATGAAGTAAAGATAGATTCCACCCTAATGTCCATGTCCTCAGAAAGGAGCAGAGAGAACCTGGGTGGTTTGAGGTGTTAATGATCTATCCCAGTGCCTGTGTATTTTGGGTGTCTGGGTGAAGGAGATGGTCATGTGATTCTGACTCATGCAATCATAATATTTATTTAAACCTTGCCTAAAAATCCCCCTGTTGAGATGGGGGTGTAGCTCAATGGTAGAGCACTTGTTTAGTATGCACAAGGCCCTGGGGTCCATCCCCAGCACAGGAGGGGACATCCTCCTTTCTCATAGAGGGAACTTTTTTTTTGGCTGCTTGAACAAATGGGTGGAACTTCCCTGGGTGGCCCTTTGGAGATCCATCAGACAGCTCCATAGATGATGTATGAAGAGTCGCTAAAGGAATTTGGTGAGCTCCCAACTGCCTGCCAGGTCCCTTGCCCCATTCTGGGTACACAGCAGTGAATAGAAGAAACCTGTCTTCTTGTCGCTTACATTCTGGTAACAGGGAGGCAGGTGAACAGAATAAATTGCGAGAATTACTGTGAGACGAGGAAGAGTGTTAGAGAATGGAGTGGGCCAGGTTGAGGCCTACGAGGGAGAGCCACAGACGGCCTCCCTTAGGTGATATGGGCAGGCCCAGAGGATGGCCAGGAGGAAGGAGATGATGGCTGACTGAGGGATGGGTGAGTGCGAAGGTCTTGCACTTTCCTGTGCCTAGAGAGTAGGAGGAATGGCAAGGATGTGCTGGAGTTGGGTGAACAGGGACAGAGGTGCAGCTTGTGAGGAGGAATGGTCCTGGTCAGAAAGGCCCCTGTGGAGTGGTGTGGGGGCAGAAGGGAACAGGAGGGGTTTGAGAAGAGGAAGGACAGACCACACTGGCCCCCATACTGATGGGGAAGGCAACACAGGAGGAGCTGGGAGCCAGCTGGAGAGGCTATTGTAGTAGGTCATTTTGCCTCAAGGGTGGCAGAGCCTGGTCCCTGGTCTGTGCTATGCATGCACACTCACACACACATCCCCCCTGGATGCCAGGGATAATTTGCAGTTCTCTCAGGAGTTCTCTCACTTAGCTCTTAGCCTGTCTTTTTCATGTTGCAATGCCTAGAAAATGGGAAGCTTTTGTGCTCCCTAAGGAAGGGTTATTTCAAGATGCTTTCTGCTGCTTGTGTCATGCCAGGACGGGGGTGGATGTATTTTTGTAGCTTTGTACCAGAGAGTCTGCTTCTGATTTGCAGATTGCATTTATTATAAGACATATTGTCCATTGATGAATAATGTGTGGGCTACAAAGCAGATCCACAGCTTTTAAAATAGCTCATTTATCCTGCAAGCTTCACCCTGAGAGAGGCAGACCTTTTGGGGGTGTTTCCCGAGGGCAAGGTTTTTGCATGTTTTCCTCAGATCATGGGGTCATTGGGTTTTGTCTCCTGGTTTGTCATGCATTTTCTGGATTGGCAGAGGATGTGAGGATGAGCACATGCACACAACCTCAGTTATGGAGAAGACATGAATAGAGGTGGGCAAGGGAATTTTAAGTCACTGCTAAGGAAACAGGTGCTCCTTTGTCTCAGCTGTTGAAGATTTTCCTTGTAATATAGATTTAAACAAAGGAGAGGAGCAGACATCACCCTCTGGATTGAAGTTCTGTGGGCGTTATACAGTGGCTACAGACAGGTCTTCCTCAGATTTCCTTGAACTGAAGAAATGAGGCTTGTGCAGAGGTTCTGCATTTGGGCTGCAGGAGGGTTTCCATGAGGGAGGGGAGTGGTCCTTCCAGCTCAGGGGCACACCAAGGTCTTGGGCAGAGAAGAGCATTAAGAGACTGAGATCCTCCCGTACCACACCTGAACCTTCAGCTCAAGGGATCTTCCCTCGCTCACAGGAACCTCTCCAAAAATTGTTTTGCCTTTTGAACAGGTTTCTTTTTTGGCCTGTTATGTTGCAGTCTTCTGTCAGTGGCCAGGTGATATGTGCTGGAATGTTGGTGTGTGTTGCCAGGCACAACAGATGCAGGAAGATTTGGCTAAAGTGAGGAAGGGGGGAAGAAGCGGGGAGGGAGAGTGGGAGGCAGTGTGTTTGGGAGGCAGCAGTAGTGAGATACCTATAGAATACAGATCCAGGTTTAATAAGTCATTGCTTTAAAACTCTCAAGATGGCAGGCCCATGTACATATTTCAGAGTATTGAAGGGCTTTTTGGTTTCCCCACCCTGCATTCAGAATGGTGTTTAAATGGTTTGATGGAGCAGAAAGGATTAAGTATTAACCTTCTGCCCCCTGCAAGTCACTGGTAGTCAGACTTTTTCATTTTAATTTATTGATATTTCTGCCAATTAACAGGTTGATCTGTTAGTGAAATAGAATCTAACAAGGAGTGCAAAATGGATAAAAGTAATTTTACTGATTTTGATTGTCCAACCATGATGAAAGCTCTCAGAGACAGAGTGGATTTATTGATTGTGGAGGGGTGAGGGTGCATGCCACCAGGAGGTTCCCTGGGTGACACTGATATGCATCAGGGCTGAGAATGACTAGCTTAAGAAGTTGATGCCACTAACAACCTAGGAATCTTTTGAGTGAAACTGTTGGTGCAGATACTGATTCTGGAGGCTAGTCTTGTGCCTCCTTTATCACCACCAACTCTACATTTTGTAGAGTTGGGGTGCAGGAGGGTTTCCATGAAGGGAGCGGAGCCGTCCTTCTAGCTCACAGGCACACCAAGGTCTTGGGCAGAGAAGAGCATTAATAGACTGAGATCCTCCTGTACCACACCTGAAGTAGTACCTCTTGCTGCCTCTTAAAAAATGAGCTGTTTATTTTGTGGCTCAGTGGTCCACAAAATAAATTTCCATTCAGGTGAGCTTGGACAATACCTATGCATTCAGAGCAACAGAGTGTTCCAGTTGAGTTATTTGCAAAACATAAATAAAAGAGCTTATGTCCCAAAATAGCATAGAAATGAAAGGATAAATTTTCTCCTCAGTTTCAAACTGCAAGAAGTCAGTAAAAGTGGGATTCCAGTTCTAGGCGTGGCAAGACCGGTCTATCCTGTTACAGCTTGTGTGTGCAAATACCTTTTCTCTAAGTAACTAAAATATCTTCCTGCTGCAAATATTAGCTGAGTGCATTTTTGTGGCTTTTGAAAACTCCACTTCTTGAAAGAGGTGGCCACTTGTCAGATGGTCATGAATTTTAGAGAAGTGTCAAGAGGTAATTTCTTATAGTATTTAAAGAAGAATATTAAAAATGAAAAGGACAAAGGGTCCCTGGGTCACTTTTTAGACTATAGTATGGTCACTTGTCCAGGGGCACACAGGAAGATGGCCGCAGAGCTTGGACCTCAGGTGGCCTGATGCCCGAACCATAGCTCTTCCTGCCACACCCTCAGGGGGTTTTGTTAAGTAGAGCCAAATCTAGGTCATGTTGAGTTGTCTGCAGGTGAACTGCCCAGGGACAGCTCGTCTTTCAGATTGGCCAATAGTTCACATCGTTCAGTTGCTCTCTTTCATGCCTTCATAAGTAGAACATCCCAAGCACATCCAACAGTCTTCTGAGTCACCGTCACCCTCGTAGCCATGGTCTGTTGTGAGCACTAGTCATTCCTCATGTAAACAAGGACTGTGATCATGCTGTAGGGCCTGGTGAGGTGGGGGGCGGGTCTTGCTTCTTCAATGACCTTCTCAGACCCTTGTGATCCTTGGGATGTGTGCTACTGATGGTTGTCTTCTCATTTCTCATGTTCATCAGAGACCCCCTCCCTCCCTCCCTCACCTGCTGCCTTTCCTCTGTTAAGGACTCAGAGGGTGTTAACATTGCTTATAAAGTCAGAGGCCAAGGGCTTGGTAGTTACCTTCTTGAGTGAAGTACTTAATGATCTGCCTTATCTTCCTTCCCCATCTCTCTGTGCTGACTTACCCTTCTTTGTCCTTTTGAAGCATTTCTAGACTCAGATTATTATAAGATTGGATCTAAGAATTCAATGGCATAATGTATGCCAACTGCTTAGCATAGTACCTGGCACACATTGATACTTAGTAAATACTAGCTGTTTCTGGGCTTTCTCTAAAAGAGAAGATGAAAGTTCTTCGGGGATCTGATACATAGCAAGTCTACCATTGAGTATCTACCAGAAGACACATTTTTTAGTTTATAATTTTTTATTATCATCTGGATTTCACCCTTACCCATACAGGGTTAGTGAATTTTCTATTGTACTGTTAAGGCAGAGCCATGAAAAAAAATCAATAAAAAGTGTTCTTAAAAAAGATTTTATGATTCTCTTGACTACCAGGCATCAGCAACTTTTATTTTTATGACTTTAAGTTAAAGAACTTTGAAGGCTTTAGTGGTTTATTCCCCCTCAAACCAAGATCACTTTTGGTAATGACTACCTTTTCTCTGAATACATTTCTCAAAAAGATTTTATTAAAAATTATTACCATTAAATCCAACTTATTTAAAATTTAAAAGTTATCCTTTTGGGTGAAATTGGGGAAAAAATTTGAGGATTGTTTTAAGTAACTTATAACTAGTAACCTTTTCTAAGAAGATTTAGGTCTGTATAAATTATGAAATTATAAACCAAGACATGGGTGATTGAGGGTTGGCTTATCACTGGTTTTCTTACTGTACATACCAGCTGTACACTTTGCTGTGACATAGGATCAAAGTATAGGAATTGAGTAGTTTCCCTCATTGATTATTATCTTGTTTGTGCAGTGCTAATAATTTTATTAAAAAGCACGTCTCATTTTTCAATTTGTATGTTTTCCCAACTTAACGCTAAATGCGCTTCTTTCTAATCACTGAATTTCAGGAGTCTATTAGTAAAGCCTATGTAGAGAATTAGCTGCTAATTTTGGATGTGCTTGAAATGAGATTGTCAGCAAATTACAACTTCCAGAAATGGGACAGTAGTCTGTTATGGATTGGACATCATCCCTGGTATAAGGAGATGAATTCGGTTTTTCTGAAAAAATGAAAAAAAAATTTTCCACATATTAGACTTTTAAATACTTCTCAAAGAGTCAAAGTGTTCCGCAGAATCACGGAAAATTTTTCTTTCCAGATTTATTTCATGTAGAGTTTACAATATTTAGTTTTATTGGTTAGGAAGATTCTAGAAACAAATCTTTACTGATAATGAATTTTCTGATTAAACAGTAAATATAAATATTGCTAACCCAAAAGAGTAGGTAATAGCTATTCAGTGGTATTGATGGAGGGAATTAGTATCTAATTGAGTGCCCCCACCATACACACACTACTCTCTTAACAAAAAAGAATAAACGTTAAGTCTAGAAAGATCGGTGTCCTTCCTGTCCTTGCTGCTTTGTAGGCAGGAGTGAGTCAGCTGACACGTCTGAATTCCTCTTCCATCCCAGGCACTGTGCGTGGTTCTGGAGGTGCAGGTAGATGAGACAGCTGGGGCCCTGGTCCTGATGGGGCTTAGAGCCTTGTTGTTTTCATGAATAACACAGATGCTGATAAGCGAAATAACCACATGCATATTTTCATCCATGTGCCTAGGAAGTCAACAGGAAGCTGAGGTGGAGGAAGTCACAGGGAGGCCTCTCTGGGGGAGGATGGTAAGGAAATGTCCCTCTCAGGCCCCACTTGCAGGCTCAGGCCTCCTGGGTGAGAAGGTGTGGCCCTCACCTATCCTGTGAAGTGCAGATGTGAGGACACCCCTGAGGTCACTGCTGGGGAGACAGGCATGTTGGAGGAGCTGAAAGGGATCATCTGAGGGAGTGAACAGGGGCACCAGGATTGTTCTTGCTGGAGAACACGTCTACCTGGCTGATGGTGAATAATGTGTGGTGCCTTGATAGGAAATTTATGTGAATTGACTTCTCTGAAGCTGGGGGCGCGGGCTGGGGGGGGGTGCTTTGGAACCTTAAAAGTATATGAAACATTTATGTTTCCAGAGGAAAAACAAAGGCTAGAATCTAATCCCTCCTTTGGCATTTTAAAGAGTCTCCTCCTCTCATTACTGTCTCTCTCAAATGATAGGAGACTGCTTTCTGTTTCCCCTTCAAAGTCTGTGCCTTGTGACTTGCCTCTATGGGGTGAGGTCTCAGGCAGTGCAGCATGGGAGCCCTAAAAATTTCTTTACACTCCTTAGGGTCCATCTTCACTTTTGAATTATTTAGCACAGGAGTTGAAGTTCTTTTGTTGTTTTTGTTTGTTTGTTATTCCTTTTTTGGACATCAATGTTATGCCCACCATATAGACCCTGGGTGGCCATTGACAATCTGCTGTTGCAGATTGGATCCTGTATACTAGGCTGGGCAGATGGACTTAGCCATTCTGTGAGCTCTAACCGTGTACATTTGTTTGTTTCAGACCAAAATCTTAAGGCTGTATGATCTTTTTTTTTTTCCTGGCCTTAAGACCATGGGTAGAGTTGGAATCCATGCATCAGAGTTAAAGATGGGAAGAAAGCACAGCAGAGAACAGAGGCCACACGGTTTTCCCCCTCCATCCTTCCTCTGTCAGGAGGTGGTGGACTTTTGTCTCCCCTTCCCCTGTCCAGGCTGGCCTGCGACTGCAGTGGAAGGGATGCGGGGCTGGGTTTATGCTTGGTTTTTAAAAGGTCTGGCAGCTTCCATTTCCTGCCTTTGGAAACGCTTGCTTTGGGGAGCCAGCTGCCACATAAAGCAGCTCAGGTCAGACACAGGAAGAGAAGTTCCAGTGTTCCAACCATCTCCACCAACACGTCACACAGGTGAGGGTCACCATCTTGGGTCTTGCAGCCTGGTCTCCATGTAACTGCTGTCACCCAAGAGACCACCCACCTGCCCACTAGTGAGAGATAGTAAATAGCTGTTGCTATTTTAAGCACATTAGATGTGGGGGCGGTTGGTTAGTGGCAGTTAATCAAAAGAGTCAGTGTCCTTAACATTCCATCCTGAGGGATTTTGACTCTGCCTGCTCAACAGAGCCCACACCTGTAGGTGAGCCCTGGAGTGTGGGGTGTGGAGCGCCTGCACAGCTGTTTTCCCGGAAGCTGGAGGAGGGGAGCCACGCACAGGATGGGCAGACGGAATAGCTCAAGGGTACACTTGGCGGAGACAGCTGAGAAACAGCTGCACTGGCCTAAGTGAGTCCAAAGAGTGGGTGTTTTGTTATCAGGAATAGAATGTTTCAACTTAAATAAAGATACACTAAGTTTTTATTCATCATATTCTTAGAAGTTGCAAAAGAGTTCTTGGTCTAGGCCTGCTCCAAGGTCTAGTCCTCTGTTAATTTGATCTAATAAGTGGATGGTGATCAGTGGATGGGGAAGAACTTCTTCCCAATGGTAAAGAATGCTTTAGCTTAGGTTGCTAGTCTTATTTTTCTCCCCTCTCAAAGATCAGGCAAGAGATTGTGTCCTGTGGGCCATGTGTTTGGTAATACTTTTTTTTATCTGTAGGTACTAATAATTTGATTCACATAGTATCTGATTTAACTAAACTTGCTATAAAGCACAGTCTGTACTTGTGTACCAAGTCATAGCAAGCATACCTACATACTTTAATAGATTTTTTTTTCATATCAAGTGATTGATCACCTACATTTATCCCATAAACTACCTCCCCCCCCAATTTTTTTTTTTCTGACAAGCATAGAATTACACATTTTTTGAGTAATTTGGAAACCCACAAAGACCAGGTGAAGTATCCTGAGGATGCGGGGGTATGATGTGCTCTGCAATGAATACTCCAGCTGCTTAGTCTACTCCTCCAGGTGCTCTGGCCTTCCCTCCATGCGGGGGTGCTACCCATGACCAGCCATTCCACAGGGCCACCAGAACAGCCTGGGGCCATGCTGCACCTGTTACCTGGAGTCTTGTGGGTCAGAGGCACCGCCTTTGGAGAAGGATGGAATGGATGAGGCAGGAAAACACCCAGCCCTGGCTGCACAGTAGAGCTGCCTTCAGGCAGTGAAGGCGAACAGCGGCAGGTGCTGGTTCTAGGTGGATCTGCAGGAAGCTCAGGTACAGTGTCTTTTCCCTCCTGTGTGGACTAGTGCCAGCAGAAATAGCTTAAGTCTTTGGATACTTTTGACACTTTATAAACCTAATGTTTTATTGAGCAGTCTTTTGCAAAGTAAAAACAAGAAAAAATTAGTACTGCTTTTATTTTTGTAAGAGTTTTAAAAACAGCCTACTTGCAGACTGGGAGAGTAGCTCACAAAACACACATCAAAAAAAGTGGGAAGAGAGGGAAAGACAGACCAGCCTACTGTAGTGCAGTAAAGAAACAAAACTCTTGGTTTAAGGGCCATTTTCTTCTGACATTTTCCGTGTTGTGTGGTCACTTGACTTTTTGAATCTACTTCCTTACTTGTAAGACGGACAATGCTTGCAGTGTTCTATAAGGAATAAATGAGGTGACTTTAAGATCAATGAAAATGCTAATGTGTTTTACCAAGTGTGATTGATTGTATTGTAGTGTTATTAATGATAAAATGCTTACTAGAAGCAGTTAATATTCACTCCTACCCCCCAGGTCACATACAGGACTGACCTGAGGATTTAAGCCTAAGTAAATAAGGCCACAGGATATCATGATGGTCTTCAATTTGAACCAGGCGCACTAAGGCCTGGGTATCTTTGTTGTTGGATGGGTTGGTTCTCTGTAGTTGCCAACGTGGATGTGGTTGTGTTAAGGCATTCTGGTGGAGGAACCATGATGGCTGTGCTGTGTGGAGGCCATTTCTCATCTCAGTGCCAGGCTCCAGGTTGTCTGTGCTGGCCTTGGCCTTGTGCAGCCAGGACAGCAGGGAGACTGAGTGGCAGGTCTGGGAAGGCGTGTGGGATGAAGAGCGTCCTGGCTGTTGAAGAGGTCTCATGTTGGCCTTGGCTTCTCTGGGCCCTTGCCCTGGGAGCTTTGATTTAACAAAGGAGGAGAAACAAACCAATAAAACCTGGTGAAACATAAGGAATGACTGAAATAGAGAAGGGTATCCTAGGAAAATCCCTGAGAGAGAAAGGCAGGCTCTGGTCTGAGTGTCAGGTGCGGGGCTCTTGGAGGCAAGAGGGAAGGTGCCAAGTTGGGTGGTATATTCTGGGATGGGGGAGTGTTCAGTAGGTTAGAAGGGGCCTGGGAGCAGTGAAAAGAAGGTTATCCATCTGGCATCTTGTTAATGTGGTAGATGTTGACTTATCGGTGATAGCCCCCTCCCACCGGGGCTGCTTGCTGTCCCTTGACAGCTGGCTCATTGGTTACCTTCCTGTTCTCTCCTGCTTTGCAGTCTTAATGGGGCAATTAAAACCTGTGGTTTCAAACATTGCTCCCAAGCCTGCTTCCAAGATTCTGCAGATACTGACCTGAATTTTATTTTTATTATTTTTAACCTTCACAACTATAAACATAGGCACTGTTTAAGTGCAAAATAAAATATATAGTGACAAAATAGCCTAAGACCGTGTATGTTTACATATTTTAAGATTTTGTATATGCTATTTGGGGGAAAATGTGTTTTAAGTCCTTTGGTATATTGTTCTGATTCTTACCTACTTCTGAGTTGTTGAATATCTTAACTGGTTGGGGCTGGCCAGGGTGTGGTCAAAAATATTCCATTTTTATGCACACCTCAGATGTTTCTAAGACAGATGGTCTACCTTGAAAAACCTTCCTCTAGGAGACACTGCACAATGCCTTATAAAAACTGGAAACCTCAGAAGCATTTTCTCCCTGGCTCAGTTATTTTCACATTAAGTGTCACTGAAAAGTATCAAAGATTCCTTTTTCTCTGATTTTTAAACCAATATTGAAGTATGTCCATAATCCCATCTAGTTCTTTGATAAACTCAAATCTCAGGCCTACAAAGATCAGAGAGGCCTTTTCTCCTCTGGAAATCTGTTTCACATCTAACCCTCAGCTCCGAAGTCAGTAAATTCTTTTCTGTAAAGGGTCGTGTAGTAAATATTTCAGGCCTCTATTTAGAGTCTGCTTAAGACAGGCAGGTTGGATTATATATTTAGTTATAAAATATACAGATTTTGAGTGGAAAGAAATGTTCTTTGAGGTTTTTTTGTTTGTTTGTTTGTTTTTAGTTTTTGTTTTGTTTTTTGTCTCTAAGCCAGGCTAGGTATTCTTGGCAGAATTCTGGCATCTTCCATGCTTGAAGCAGGCATGGTCAGCAGACCATCCAATTTATAATTCACACTGTGCTAGTTGATTCTGTGGACATTATTTTAAAAGTTGGACAGTTTCCCCAACTGTCATTTCCTGGTTTTACAATGTGATTTTCTTTTTTCACCTTCGTGTGTGGTGCAGAGGGGACTGGGCAGAGATGGCTGGGAGGAACGGGAGCGGGGTTCAGAGTAAGGGGTCGATTATTTCAATAAAGAAAAGTTGATGGGCACTGCAGGGGGAGGTGGGAGGGGCTTAGGAGGCGTGAAGAAGCAGGTATCAGCACTTGGTTATCACTTGGCTGGGGTGACTGGAGCCTTTCTAGGAAGCTGTCCTGCACCTCTACTGGGAAGTTACAGCAGCAGAGAGTAGGGTGAGTGGAGCCAGGGTAGAGGGGAAGTAGGAGCAAGGGCTCAATCTCTGAATTACTCTTTGTAAATTGTTTAAGTATGGCATTTATTGCTGTATTCAACCGTGATTTATATGTCTTCCTTCTTAGCTTTTCTACAATGAACAATCAAAATTCTCATCCATCACCCCCAAATAATCACTGTTCATTCTCTGCAACCTGCATGAGTGGCATTTTTCAGATAAATAGTGGAATGGGGTCAAAGATTAATCAAAAATTAATTATTTTGAGCCGGACATGGTGGCACACACCTGTAATCTCAGCAGCTCAGGAAGCTGAGGCAGGAGGATCAAATGTCCGAAGCCAGCCTCTGCAATTTAGGGAGACCCTTAAGCAATTCAGTGAGACCCTATCTGATAAATAAAAAAAAATGAAAAAAAGGGTGAGGATGTGGTTCGGTGGTTAAGTGCCTCGGTACCCCAAAACCAAAAATAATAATAATAATAAAAAAAGACTTACTTCATACTTATGGCACACTCCAATGGAAATGGTGAGAATACATTCACTTTAGCATGGAGTGCAGTGTTTTAAAACCTCTCGAGGTAGCCCTTGGGTTTTGCTCCGTGACTTTCTGCCCACTCTGTGGTACAATTTTCTTTTGTTTTTACAACAGTCTTAGCAAACTGATATGTGAACCACTTTACTTCTTATTGTTCTCCCTGAGCCTGGCAAGCAGAGCCATTGGGAAACTGAAACCAGGGCAACCTGGGGAAAGTTTGGTGAATCCTGGACAAGCTGATTGCAATAAAATTCTGAGTACTCTTATTTTCTTTTTTCTTCTTCTTGGAAGTAGTTTTAGCAAATGTTTCTCGTGAAGAATGAAATGGGTTAGCAGAAACTCATTCATAGCAAGAGGAAGAATGAGGGACTTGGTAGCAATAAGAACAACCCATCTTTACTGTTGCAATATAGACATTTTCATGGGATCAACAGCTTTGGAGACGGGAGATGCTATCAGCAGTTGGGGAGGGAGAATTATAGAAACACGGGGAGCTTCACTGCAGACTGACAATGTCCTCACTGTATCCTCACTGCAGTCTCCTTATTTCAGAGTGACAATGTCCAGTTTTTTTAAAGCTATCATTTTGTGTTTTCGGTAAAAATAGTTTGCCAAATATTTAATTTTATTTCTTTGAAAAGCTTTTTATATAACAGAAGCTTATACACTGTTTTGATAAACCTATATGTCTGAATATTCTAGATATTTTGTTTAATTGTAAACCTATTATTATGTTATTATAGATCAGAGAATTCTCTATCAGGAACTGCATAACTTAATTCTGAGTACATGTCTGAAGAGGGGACTTCTCTCTTGTTTTTCTTTTCCTCCCCCTCTTCCTCCTCTATTTCTCTTTTAAACTGGGAAATGAATGCAGGGGTGCTCTACCACTGAACTATTTCCCCAGCCCTTTATATTTTTTATCCTGAGACTGGGTCTCACTAAGTTGCTGAGGCTAATCTCAAACTTGGGATCCTCCAGCCTCAGCCCACCAAGTTGTAGGAATTACTGGCATTATACTACTGCACCAGCTGAGGAGAGGATTTCTTAACTGATCATAGCTATTGGAGGAGATGCTAAATAGTTATTTAAGCATATCCCTTTTTTTCCCCAAATGAAACATTTCCCTGTTGCTTATAAAATCTGGATTTTGTTTGCATGGGTTCCTTAACTGGGTACACAAATGCAAAGAGTCTCAGAGAAGCTAACTTACCAGTGAGATAATGCACAAAGATGTGTTTTGAAGTATGAAAAATCCTTGTGAATCTACTATATTCTTCTTAAAAGTATTTATTTTTAGTTATAGGTGGACACAATATCTTTATTTTTATGTGGCGCTGAGGATCGAACCCAGTGTCTCATGCATACTAGGCAAGCTCTATCTCTGAGCTATAACCTCAGCTCCTCTAATATATTATTTTTTTTAAAGAGAGAATTTTAATATTTATTTTTTTAGTTTTTGGCGGACACAACATCTTTGTATGTGGTGCTGAGGATCGAACCTGGGCCACACGCATGCCAGGCGAGCACTCTACCGCTTGAGCCACGTCCCCAGCCCTCTAATATATTCTTGATAACATTTCATACCTAGTTTGGATGTGCTGTGAAATTTAAAATTTCAAAGTTGTAGAGTTCTACACATCTCCAAAGTACATGTATGAAGACACAAATTGGTGTAAATATACTTTGTATACAACCAAAGATATGAAAAATTATGCTCTATATGTGTAATAAAAATTGTAATACATTCTGCTGTCATATATAAATTTTTTAAAAAATTCTACATATCTTCCAATGATGTCTTGGCTTTTGTGGGTATTTGTGTATTTTTACAAGGCCTTTTTTAACGGCAAGTAGTAACTGATTATTTTTGCATAACCATTAACATGAATGTCTTTATGAAAGTTTGTAAAATCTAGATTGTAGATGCTGGTCTGTCCTAAAATCCTGTGCTGCCCCATTGGCTACTTCCTTTCCACTCTTTATAACCATCAGAGAAGTGAATGTGGGAGCTGGGGCTGTGGCTCAGCAGTAGAGCGCTCTCCTAGCACTTGCAAGGCACTGGGTTCAATCCTCAGCACCACATTAAAAAAGAATGTTAAAAAAAAATGTTTAGAACTTTTTAAAAAAAAAAAATTTCTGATTGGGGAGAAATAGATGCTAACAGTTGGTTCATCTTTCGCTAAAGGGTGGTAATAACAGAAATTGAACTGTTTGAAAGGGAGGATTGTAGGCAAACATCATTATGTTGCCTTTGAAACTTAATTGCAAAGCATCCCTGGGTTGTGGTGTTGCAGAATTGATTTAAAGATTCAGTTTCAGATTTGAAGTGGCAGAATGAGTGCTGCAAGAATCAGTGGGCTGTTTCATTGTAATTTGGGATCCTCTTTGATAGTTTCTCTTGACAGCTAACGTGAAAATTGATCTGCAGATTGGTCTGTGGTTAGGTGACTTTCAACACAAAAACTCAGCCAGAGGATTATTGATAGACCCTTTCTGATTTTTCCACTGGGAAATTTTGACATGGTCACTTAGGGTCGGGAAACATGGTAAACAGTTTAATTTCAAAATCTGTTTGCTTTGAGAAATAAACAATTCGCCATTCTTACACTGTTGCAGCCTTTCCTTAAGATACATGATATTGTTTGGAATTTAATATGGAGAGAGTCCTCACCTGTTTTCTGTTTGTACAGCATCAAGGTTGCCACCAGGTGTGTCCACTACTGACCTCAGGGAATCCATCCTCTTGGCTTAAGGAGAGCTCAGATTATTACCTCTGACATCACCTCTATTATCTCTAGAGGATGAACAGGGAATTTGTGTTTTTTTTTTTTTTTTTTTTCTCTGTATCCAGATGACCACTTGGGTAGATAGCTGATTCAAGTTTCCAGTTTTTCTCTGATCCTATCATCTAAGCAGGTAGTGGATCCATCTCTGTTTCTAAGTGGCCAGCCGCAGGTAGCACTGTGCATGTTCACAGGTAAAGTGTTTTGCTATAGTACTCATGACACAGCAGTGGTGCTAGTACCAGGGCTTCATCTGCTTGAAGTGCTGGTTTTGTTCATAAAGTTTTATGCATTGGATGGCAATATAATGAGAATAGAATATAAAACGTGTTCAATTTGAAGGACCATTTGGGGCATAGTATATTTCTCCTTTGAGTGACACATTGTTTTTTGCACAGAAGGTCATTAGCAGTTTGCAGCTAGGTTTAATTAAATATGTATTTTAACATCTTTGTTAAAAGATGTGCCTGGCTCTTTGAAATGTTTGTGATTAAGTTGAAGAAGTGGCCCTTGCACTCAAGAAATATACACACTATTTGTAAAAATAAGCTTATCTTTATTTTTGGAATTCTATTATTAAAAATAATGAGGTGCTGCAGAAATCAAACTTGTGCTCAAAAGTGGGTGGGCAAGGCAAACCTTCACTCCTGCCAGAAGTGGGTGCTACCAGAACCTGACTTGCAAGCACACTTGGGTGGACAGTCTGCCTGTTTCTATACCTAACACAGTGCTGCCCATGGCCCTGACTGGACAATTGGAAATTCTAGGCAATTGGCTAATTTTAGAATTAGGGCAGGCAAAAGGGAAGGGCTACTGCAATTAAAATACGTACAGTTGGATCCAATTTAGGCTGAATACTATATTTTGAAAATAAATCACCAGACTTTCTATTTTTCCACTGTCAAAGCTAAGGCTGCAAATATTACACTCCTGTTTTAAAAAACAACATGTGAGAACGTATCCTATGAATGTTTTGCCTTGATGACAGTGAATATTGCTCTCAAATCCAATCTCAACCCTCTTACATAATACAGAAAAGGTCTATTAAAATATAATAGAGTATAGCATATTATCAGTGATTTAGAGTTACCCTGACAGTCAGGTTTGGATATTTGAGTTTACACTGATTTATTATTACTTTCCTTTTAAGTCTCTGGAAGTTTCCTTAGGGTCTGATAATAACAAAATTCTCCTATAATTCTTGCTTATATATAGAAATGTCTTTGAGATATAATAGCTTCATACAGATGGTCTGTGGATGCACTGAATGCCCATAAGTAGCTTTCCTTTGATTATTTTGTGGTTCTTATGAAGAATTCCTAAGGATGGTTTTTGGGAGAGGTTTTTTGAATTCATTTCTATTTAGCTGATTTTTTTTTTCACTTAGGTCAGTTCCTACTCTCTTGCTATCTTGGATAATTGAACTCTAAGATACATGATGTCTGTTCAAGTTTATCTTAATTTTATAACAATTCTTAATAGTGCTTATTGGTTTTTTCCATCTTATTTGTTGCCCCTATAAATCTCCTTAATATTGCTGCGATCACATTATTGTATTAAGACTTAGGAGAGCCATTTGGTGAACTTCAACTTTTTCTCTTGGGTCATTTTTTCTGTTATAATTATGTGTTACCCACATTTTTTTAAAAAAAGTTAAGCCTGTAAGTGGAAAGTGTATCTGTGAAGATACCTAGTAATTTTCTGAATAATATATTGTTTCTTGCCTTTTTGTTGTATCGTTTTTACTCATTCAGAATTAAGTCACTTGCTACATAGTTTTTTGTTGAAGGTAATACAATAAATATTTGACTGAGTCAATGTATTAAATATGCCCTAAGGTACTTAACAGGAAAATTCAACCCTTATTGTTTTTTGTCAGTTCCAGGAAAAAAAAAAATGACCTTTTGTATTTCAGTTTTTCTTTGAATGCCTAAACTTTGCTGTGTTGTAGAAATTAGCATCTAGTGTTCCTATTATTTTAGGAAGGTCAGGGTTGATGTACTTCCTTGACTAGATGATGTTCCCTATTCTGTCGGAACTTTTTGGAACATGCACAAAAATACACTGTGCAAAGTTTATAAACTTACTTTTAGATTTGTCTTCCACTGGGACACTTTACTAAATTCAGACAGAAAAAAAATCGATTTCAGCTCTGTGAAATGAATGGTCAGCTCTCTCTCACTCAAACTGGCTGTTTTTAACTCCTCTCCAGGAAAAATTCTAGATTAGTGCAGAAGTTAAAACTGATATTCTTGCTCCTAGAACACAGATATTGAAACCCGTTCTTTTTCCGAATGCTGATTCTAAGACGCAGGTACTTTTGATGAAGCTGTTTTGTGGAAATGGAATGTTGAAATTAATGCAAACCTTAGATGAACTGAGTTTCTGGTCAGTTTTTCTCAATTTCAACCCTTTATTCTGTGAATCTTTTTTAATTTGGTACTGGAGATTGAACCCAGAGGCTCTTAGCCACTGAGCCACATCCCCAGCCCTTTCTTTTTATATTTTGAGACAGGATCTCACCGAGTTGCTCAGGGCCTCACTAATTTGCTGAGACTGGCTTTGAACTTGTGATCCTCCTGCTCCAACTTCCTGACTTACTGAGATTATAGGTGTGCACCACTGCACCCATCTGATCTATGAATCTTGTTTTTTTAAAATATTTTTAATTATAGATGGACATAATAACAACTTTATATTTTGTGTGGCACTGAGGATGGAACCCTGTACCTCACAGTTGCTAGGCAAGCACTCTAACACTGAGTCACAACCCCAGCCCCCTATGAATGTTATTCAAACAACATGTTTGATAAGCTGTTATCTTGCTTTTACAATCAATAGAATATTATGTATTAAGATTCAGTATGCTCACCTATGAAAAGAATTGAACCTATTTTTAAGTAGCTACACACAATTTCCATACCTTAAGTTCTTATTTATATGCACTTCAGAAATATTGGAGTGTTCTGCATGTAGATACATTCTCACGTAGACAATGTCAGTTTATAGATAGTCGACCACTGTGGGTATAGTAGGTCTAGAGTGGCAAAGTAAAAGTGTTATTTGTTAAAACCTGAACATAGCCAATTCTGAATTTTTGTTATAATTCAGTATAAAGGAGCACTACAAATATTGACTGCATACTTGCCGGTGGAAGTACAGTGCCATATTTCTGTGGTTTCAGTGATTGCCGCCCCAGTCCTCAGTTTCTACACTCAGTTTCTATCAATGTACTGATAAGTACCAATTCAAGATATTAACTTCTGCAAAATCTGACTGTCATTTTCTGAAAGATGAGTGTTACATAAAGTGCGTTTTTAAACACTTCATAGGAAATACAATTTTTTTTCCCATTCTGATAAGCTGTTTTTTAGTTAGTCATAACTTTCTGACAGTGGATGTTGTTTTAAATAATGGCAGCAACCTATGGAAATAGTAAACCATACTTGGTTATAAAATGGCTCCTACTGGAAAACGACTGCATCAGTATGTGTCAGAGTAAGTCCCAACAGACTGAAGGTTTCATAAGCACTGATAATCCCAGCAGCTCGAAATGTCAGATTGGCAGCTGATCTATGGCACACAGCAGCACACATGGAGCCCGGGGGTTTGGATGAGCAGTTGTGTACAGAGCACCACCAAGTACTGGGCTGGTGCCGGTCTGCAGAACTGAAGTCGACACTATCCTCCTCTCCAAGCCTCCTCGTGTGCATAACCTGCATTTGGAAGTTTTCAGGATTCAAGGGCCATATATGGTGGCCAGTAGAGGTTTTTCCAGAGGGCCAATGATATATAGGAACATTTTATTGTTCTTTGACCATAATTATATAACCTCTTTGTCCAGAATTAACAACTACAGGCTAACATTTACACAAAAGGAATTTAGTGTGCTGATTTTGAGAAATTCAGAGCTATTTTAAAACGGTTCTTTAACTTTTTTGCTAGACTCGTATAATTTGACATTGTTCAAGTTTAACTTTGCCCTTGTTTAACTTTATCCTGTACAAATGCTAAGGAGCTTAATAAAGGTCTATATGATCAAAAAGGCAGCTCTCCATGCTGCATGAAATTCCAGTTCATTTATATCTGTTTGCCCACTGCCAAAGAATTCAGACAACTGCACGCTTGACTTCAGACAAATAAAGGACAAAGTGTCACTCAGTGATTGTGTTTAAAATACAAAGCTGTAGTCAGTTTGTGTAAAATGCACTAGAGGATGTACCTTCCTGCCTTTGTACACCAGTGAACTTAGAGCATCCTAGAGTAGACAAACAGGCCACAAGGTGACATTTTGACCCCATGATTTTGAATATACTTCTACAAGACATTTATGAACAATGTGGAATTAGGAATTGGATACAGTAATCAAGCTCTGACATTATATTATAGAATCCATCCCCTTATTCATACATTCTTTTCATGTTCTCAGACTATCTGAAAATCTTTTGTATGTAGTTATTTTTGCAATCCAAGGTCTTCAAGAGGTTTTGCGGTGCGTATTTCCCTCTGCTTGCTTATGCATCATATGTTTTGTCAAAGAAAGCACCAGGCTCAGTAGACAATTGAATCATTGTGTTGGGGTTTGAATTCAGGTCAATGTCCTTTCATAAGTTGCGGGTGTGCGCATGCCCATGGGTTTTGCTTAGAGGAACAATGAGTAAGCAAAGAGCAGAGCTCGCTTGCTCTATCACAGAGGGCAGGGCAGATTCTCCTTGTTAAAGAAAACAAATAAGGAAAATGCAATAATGATAATCATGTGCACAGTTCATATTTCAGATTCATTTACAGCTGAGCGTGATCTTGAATCCTACAAGGAAATAAGCTTTAAATCAAATTATAGTAGAACTTTGCTAATTCATGCCTGACTAATTTGCCCACCCAGTAGTTCTCACTGAAATTTTGCTGCTGCTCTACAGATTTTGAGAAAAATTTAATAGGCTGTAGACAATGCTCATGTTACTTCATATTTCAAGGTTCATTGGACAAAGTGATATATGTTAAGGCATCATAAACAAGAGAGCAAACAAGAGAGCACAAATATATCCATCATGAAGAGAAAGAAGACATCTGCTGAAGGGCCAGATTCTGCTCTTTCTTATTTGTAATTATAGGATGTTTTTGTTTATGCGTCAAGTAAAAACTTGAATAACTGCAAGTAGTTTCCTGGTTTTAAAAAAACCTATAAAATTTCTGGTAAAATAAAATTATAAAAGAAATGAACTTCAGAGATTACTGACAGTTTATGTAAGACTTTGAACAGGAAGTAGATAGATGCTAACATGATTTTTATAGTTTCATGACTGAATTTTGTTCTGTGTGAAAAGAAAGATGAGTGATTTAACTGTTCTATAACGTGCTATGCTAACTACCAAGAGCATATTTGGTTTGCTGTTTACAAAATGAAAGGGAAAAAATTGATTAATACTGACTTTACTTTCCAAACCCTGTAATAAATGCAAACCAAATGTGTCTAAATAGCACCATTGAGGGATTTTTGTTATATTGAGATGCTAGTGAAGATGTATTTTCAACCTTGTACACTGTTCTATGTGGTAAAAGTAGCTACTCTGAGCTTGTTTTAAAAAAAAAAAAAAACCCACTAAGTGGTTCAAACACCTAATGGTTTTTATCCCCCTCCGGTTAGAAATTAGAAGTAAAAAATATGAGTAGATGAAAGGCCTGAGTTTAAGCACAGTTATAACATTGTTTAATATTGTATTCTGTTAAAACATTTTTATTGCTACTAAATTAATCTTGCGTATTTACTGGCTCATTTGTAAATATGAATAAATCCTGTGGTGTTAGGATGACAGCAGTACTAAATTAGTACTGAACAGATTCACAAGTAACTTTGATAACAAAGGGCTCATGTTTACAAGTGATGTTTGTGCTTTGTGCCTAGATGAGCTCTGAGACTCTAGGTTTCTGCCATAATAACTGAACACTCCATTGCATTTCCCAGGACTTTACCGAGAGAGAGGTAGAGGGGCAGGTATGAGGAAGGTAGGCGGCTTTTTGTCACAGGGAATTACTGACAGCTCTGGGAGCAGCTGGGTGCCTCCTGAGGGACGCAACCTACAAGAATGCCGAATCTGTCTTGAGGGAAGAAAGCAGGTGAGAGCCAGCCAGCCAAAGCATTCCATTTATTGACTTTTAAATATTTCTACCACTGGTCTCTGCTTTTTCTAGCGCTCAAGGTTAAAGGCAGTAGCATGTCCTGTACATAGCCTGCAGAGCCAGCCTGTGGCGGTGTCAAGGAGGCCACCATGCGTGCTCTTGAGGCTCTTCCAGCTGCAGCAGCTGCTGGTGGCCATAATGCAGGGAGGAAGGAAGCCTCTGCTTAACACCACCTCCCCTCTGAATGTTTCCCGGGGTCTGTAGTGTCCAAGGACAGAGTGTATGTTCTGTAGAGTATCCATATTTTAGGATTACTGGTTGTACAATCCCTCGACGTCTATGTGCCTGAGTCTGAACATCCATGAAGCTCTTGATGAGTTTTCAGACTCTGCCTTAGGTTAATTTCATTGCCCTGATGGCATTGTAGACCATAATGTCCTTGATAAGACCAATGGAGGTGACTTTCAGGAGCTTCATTTCTTATCCCTAAAGTTCCCAGGTAACAATTAAAAGTGACCTAGTAAGATGGACACATGGCCTGTAGCACACACAGCCTGTCATCCATGCTGCTCCAGAGGCTGAGGCAGGAAGACCACAAGTTTTTTGTTAGCTTAGATAATGTAATAAACAAATTCAAAGGGATGGGGATGTAGCTCAGTGGTAGAGCACCCTGTGTTTTTGTACTGCAACAAAAGAAGTAACACAGTAATATCTGTGTACTTTTACTGTTAAAATGTCTATAATTACCAACTGTCCAGTGACCAGACACATCTTATTAAAAGCAAGTATCATTACTAAAAATGAGTTAGTTTTCGACTTTCCATGCTCAGAGTCTATACATGGCTTGGCACAAAACAGGAATTCAGTAAATTATTTGTTGAATGATCAAATGAGTAAGTGAACAAATGAAAGAAGTGACTAATGCACCAAACATTTATCACATGGTTTAGTAATCAGGAAGTTCAATAGGGAAATACAGCAACCAGATTTCTTTTGCTAATCTTATTAGCATCAAGTATTTGTTGGAAAAATAGGTCCACATTCATTGTTTAACTAGACAGTCTAAAAGAGATCCAAAGCCACCACTTGACTAGTCTTCAAAGATTCAAGATTAAATAATTATACTTCCTGCCCTCTGCACCGTGTGCTGTTACTGCTGATGAACTGTCCCTCTGGGCAAATGTGAACTAGTTCTCAGGGTAAAAGCTTCACGGTCATGCTGGTGCATAGGCACAAGGGTGACCAAGCCAGGAGAGAGGTGATCACTTACGCTAATGCAAAGTAACATTATTAGAAATGACGTGTTAGAAAAGATTCCCTGCAGCGTTTTCTACAACTTTGAGAAAATATATTCTTCAGTGTGACTTCAAAGCAAGGGGTTATTCTTGCAGGAATGCGGACCGAGATAGTAGACAGATTTTGATGAAGGACCATTTGTTAAGGTGTTCATATACCTTTCTGTCCCACAGAGACTTGTCTTCTGTCCACAAGGGTGGTGTTTTCCTTGGGTTGTCCACTGAGAAACCCTCTGGGATAATCACTGAAGGCATGTTAGGGTACTTGAAATCTGAGTGGCTTGATACCACAGGGTCATTTCTCACCGACACTAAATTAAATGCCAACGTAGACCTGCAGGCTTCAGGTTCATCTGGTCACAACAGGGATCCAGGATGGCAGAAGGTTGTCCCAGAACTTTCCTCAGCCTCACCTTGGGGATAGTACTTGTCACCTCAGAGAGCATCTGCCACAGCTAGGAACAGGCCCTTGCCTGACCACGAGGAAGCTGAAAAGCCCAGTCTTTTCTAACCCTGGAAGAGAGAGAACTGTGAATTGGTGTACAACATTTTTATATTAAAATATGACTAATCCGGTGTGGCAAATCCAGCATTCGATGCAGTTTTAAATGAACTAATTTAATTTGTCTAATTTCATGTCAGTTGGCTATTTTCTGAGTCCTGAGAACTGAGTCTGGCTGATTTTCCCACTGTACCATCTCACGGGCACAGGGTGAATGTGCTATAAGGTTTTCATGCTAATCTTCATTTTGTGTTTGTCAACGAGCTAATTTGTTGTACCAAGTTTTAAAACCGGGGTACCCTTAGGTGAAACTAAGAACAAAAAGACCCCTCTAACTGTTGATACATGAAACTGGATTTTTTTTTTTTTTTTTTTTTTTGGAGATTTTCCTCAGGGATATAGTGAACATTTGCCAGCAGCTTGTAGTGGCCAAGATAAAAAATATATTTTCCCCTTTTTCCCCTCTCAGCTCTCCCAAACACTTTGGCTTATTCAGGAATGTATGGTCACTTACCTGGGGTGTAACCAGTATAATAAACCATATTGGATAAGCAACGGGGCTGTTAATTGCCTGAAACCCGCACATGGGCAAAGCAGCGTTGAAGAACACAGATCCATATCTGAGAGGTTCTCCCTTCCTGTCTGCAAAGGACAGACCCATGAACTCTGGGCCACAGTGCTAGCAGAACTCCCGGGAAGGACCAGTGGGCTTCGACTATAAGAGTGCACAGAAAATTGAACCCCATGTCCCCTCAGTCGAATGGCTGCCAGAGCATTTAGGCGAGCCAACCCCAAGTGACTTTCCTGAGCCACAGGTGCCTCCCCACTCTGCCTCTGGGGCCCCCCACTCCTCTCCACCCATCAGGTGGTCCCACGCAGGATCGAAGTTTCCCCCCTTGGCTCTCCTGATTCTTGGCCCTGGCAGCGGCTCTGCTGGCTCTGCCAGGCGGCCTCCCTCCTGTCTGGCCCCCACCAGGCATGTCTCCCCCTCTGCTCTCACATAGTATCTTATCACCTTGCTCATGGCTCATATTTATGTTCTGTTTTATAGATATTTCTAAAAATGGCTCCTCTTACATCCTTTTCTCTAAACTCCTATGGGGCCAGGGGTTTTATGCATTTTCTCTTCCCCTTATAGTCTTGTATAATGCTTTACATGTCAGGAAATTTCCATTAATTGTTAGTGAATGAGTTTATTACGTATCATGTTTTTGTACAAAAAAGTGTATAGATTGTGAACCCCCAATGTTGATATTCTTTGGATGCTTAGATTACATAAGTGTCCTTAATAAATGGTGTTAAATTGAACATAATATGGAAGGTGAGATCTTTTGATCCAAAAAGTGTCTTAAAGTATCTTAAAGACACATGAATAGACAACCATGTAATTTTTGCTGCCTTTTATGAGATTAGCTTACTGAGTTTTGAACTTGCTTTTAGGGTAGAATGTACCTAAAGTAATATTTTCTTCTGAGATCATTTTCCTGGGTTTTATCATATCTAGACCAGGAGTTTGAGATTGAGGTTCACAACTTGTCAAACAATACGTGAAAAATTATAATTTGGGCAAGATTGATTAGTGATTATCTGATATGTGCCATGCGTTCACTTTTTTTTTTTCAATTGGAAGGATAATTATATCCTTGGATTCTTCATTAACTGTTGGATCATGTTACTTAAAATATTTTATGAAGCTGCAAATGGGAAATGGCTTTTTTTTCTTGGTAAATTCAGTATCAGTATAATTAATTCGCCAGTTTCATTTTTTTTTTTTAAACAGCTTATCTTTGAAAAAAGCAGTAAGTCTCCCTTTGGAATAGAAAGAATATGTCACCGGTTGCATATGGGATAATTGTCATGTGCTTCCACATCAGTGTTGTAAGAAGGAAGGCACAATAACTTTTTTAAAAAATATTTAGTTGTCAATGGACTTTTATTTTATTTATTTATATGTGGTGCTGAGGATTGAACCCAGTGCCTCACACATGCTAGGCGGTGCTCTACCACTGAGCCACAACCCCAGCCCCAAGGCACAGTAACTTTAATTACCAGGTTCTACACAAGGAAGCTCCAGGTTCCTAAGAATACACTGCCCATGTGCGGGGTACTCCAATAATAAAGTGCCTTTTACTTCTGTTAAAGTCTTAATTTAACATAACCTGGTCTTTGCAAAACCTCTAATTTTTGGCTCATATTTTCTGGTACAAAAGTATACAGTGTCCTGTTTACCAGAGTGAGGAATTTTTATACCAGGAAGTTTGTCCTGTCTCTTCAGTGCAGTGAACACCCTTTGCTCTAACCTTTGTACCAGCTTTGCATATTTGCACATGGAAAATCTGAGGGTGATCATTTTCATGTAAACATGTACCACACATTCTTCTGCTTGCTGCTTTCTCCAAAATAAACTGAAAGACTCCCTTCCCATCACCTCTGGTACTGTTTCTGACTTGATTTAGATAGCAAGATAAATGCCAAGGTCTTCATAACCCACTGTGGGGCTTATCAAGGTGCTTGAATTTAGTTTGGTGTTGACTGATGTCGTTTGTGGTTTTTTGTTTTTTAGTAAAGTTGCATCTGAGGTGGGAAGGAAACACTTTGACTAGTCCAAATTCAGTGTTCAGTGTCTTATTTTTCAACCAAGCAGCTGTTAGCATGGATAGCTTAGGAAGTGGCTAAATAAAAACATGGCAGTTTTGAAGTGAACAGATATCCATATGCTTTCAAAAAAACTAGCAAGAGTAAACATGTAGTTTCCATACTTGTTTTTCTGGGATGTTCTCATTGTTTTGCATTCAGTTAAACCTCCAGACTGGGTTGACTATTTTTTTTCCGTTCATGTTTTGAGATTATAGATTAAAAAAAAAAGTTGATGTTTACATTGTATATTTTAACAAGTGGTGTCCATTATTTGAGCAGTAATAAAACGGTGACTATCATATAGCAGCCATAATAAAACCTTCAGGTATTCGGAGGGCCAGTAGAAATGGAGTTTGTTCTTTTAATAGCCTCAACTTGTGGGGAGCCTTATTGGGTTCACAACAGAATGGAGCAAAAGGTACAGAAATTTCACATATACACGTCTTCACACACATGCCTAGCCCCCCCACACACCCATCAGCACCACCACGGACATGGTACATTTGTTAAACTTGACAAACTTGCATTGACACCGATCATTACCACCCAACGTCCGTAATTCACATCAGAGGTTGCTCATGATGTTGTGCATCCTGTAGGTTTGGACAAATGTATAATGACACACATCCATCACTATATCAATGTGGGGAGTAATTTTACTGCCTCGAAGGCCTCTGAGCTCTACCGGTTCATTCCTTCCACCCCACCTGCCCTGGCAGCCAAAGGTCTTTATACTGTCTCCACAGTTTGCCTCTTCCAGAAAGCTGTATGGTTAAAATCATGCTGTCTGCCACCTTTTCAAATGGGCTTCTTTCACTTGGCAATATGAGTTTAAGTTCACTCGTCTGTCTATGGCTTGCTCTCTCATTTCTTTCTTGCACAGAATACTACTGTGTTGCCTGGATATAGCATTTCTTCTTATTTAGCCATTTACCTGCTAAAGGTCATCTTGGTTGCTTCCAAGTTTTGGCAATTGTGAATACAGCTGCGGTGAACTTTAGCAAACAATAATTCAAATGAAATTTAAATACTGGAGTGCTTACAACACATGGTTGATTGCATAGATTCAGAAAGTACAACCTAATGAGCTCAGTATCATGTTGGGGGTGTGTTAGTGTTGCTTTTATAGCTTATGTACAGTTTGTGGGGCAAGATAAGTGTGCCATACTTCTGCATAAGTAGGTATATCATCACCTACAGCTGCACCAGGATACTTGGGGCAAGTAAGTAAAAGCAGGAGAGGGTTTTTTAGAGGAAATTTCCAACAGATAGTTGTAGTCTCTTTGAATCCTTCAAGTTCTATGAGAGGAAAATACAGTTAGTTCATTATCCAAAATACTTGGGACTATAAATGTTTCAGATTTGGGGGGTTTTTGGGCAGGGGTGTGGAATGTTTACATAGACATAATGAGGTATCTTGGGAATGGGACCCAGGTCTGAACATGAAGTTTATTTGTTTCATATATACCTTATGCATGTTTAGCCTGAAGGTAATTTGATGCATATTTTCAGTGCACCTGTGTTTTGACTGCAGCCTGTCACTTGAGCTCAGGTATGGAATTTTGCACTTGTGGGGTCATGTCAGTGCCATTTTATTTTGAGGTATTAGAGCATTTAAATTTCAGGCTTTCGTAATGGGGTCCTCAACCTGACAGAGGAGTCCGTCTTGGTACGTGGGGATGTACTCTGCTTTATTTGCCATCTTTGTTTTTGCAGCACCTACTATGAGGTGTAAGCACAAGCCAAGAGGCTCTGGGCAGAAGAAGGGGGATATCTTGTGTGTGTGCCACTGTGGTCACTTGTCAGTTGGAAGAAATCTGGGGTCAGACCTTCAGATACTCTGATCTCTCCTGCAGGATTTGCGTGTCACCCGTGAGTGGCATTTTTATCTTTGGTGCCAGAACAGATCTCTGTGGAACTTAAAGGCACTGTGTTGCAGGCAGGCTTTTGGATTAGCCTGGATTGCCCCATGCAGTTCAGTCCTCTAGAAGCTTCCTGATTGATCCAAGGGTGATATCTGTCACCTCGTTGTTTAATTCTTTTCCTCCCAACCTGGGCTTTTGGATTGGTCTTCCCCTATATGCAAGTTTCTTGGGGCTTCTGTACAAATTGCTACTAACTTGGCTTAAATATCAGTTATTCATTTCTCCCACTGCTGGCAGCCATTTCCTTGTCACTGTCACTAGACTGAAAGCTGAACATTAGCAGGACCTTCCTGCTTCAGAGGCTTGGGAAGAATATGCCTCTCTTCTTCCGGCCCTGGGCTACTGGCATTTCTTTACCCTATGGCCACGTCACTCCTGTCCCTATACAGTGGTCACATCACCACCTCTTCTGGTAAATCTACCTCTGCCTCTCATCACTTGTGATTGCATTTAGGGCCCCCCAGATAACCCAGGAAAATCTCCCCGTCTCACCATCTTTAGTTTAATGGCTCTCACAAAGACGTTTTTCCATGTCAACTAACATTTGCAGGTTCTGGGCATGAGGAGCTGATACCCTTGCAGGATGTTATTCACTCTACCATGTCAATTGGCAATTACTTGATGTGCTGAATAGGGGAGAGAGCCAGAGAGTCCTGATCTGTCTCGCAGGGGCCATTTTACTCTGAAGATACCTTGCATACCTATCGAAAACATACCATGTGCTGGTGCTAAGCCCTGTGGGAAGATAGAGACACAAACTGCCTGCCCCAGGTCACTTGTGGTTTTTCTGGAAGACAAAACGTGTACGTGTGAGATGAGTCATGAGGAACAGGTTCCATCAGATCCTGAGAGCCGGCAGGTGGACCTGCAGTGAGGGTCCGAATCCTGGATCCTGTTCTCTTGGCCACGTAGCTCCGTGTGCCAGAACATTTGACAGACAGCAGTTTAGAAGATGGTCACATCCAGCCCACTCTGTTTTCTGGTCTGGTTTTTCCAGGAGCCTCTCTGGTGTGTCTGTCTCTGCTTATCATTCTTTCTGAGGTACTTGGACAATGCCTTTTTCTGTTTTTAGTTCCTCTTTCTCCAGTTCAAAATCTTGAAGGGAAACAATTGGAGGATGCTGCCTCTGCTAGCCAGCGTGGTTGAAGCCCCCTCGGCCAGTGCTAGAGCGTGAGTAGAAGCGTTGGAGGAGACCGTGCTGTCTGCTGAGGCCCGGCGCTGCCTCTTGTGTGGCCATTTGGGTTTATGCGGCTTGCTCTGTCTACACGGTGTCACATTTCTTAGCATAAACTAAGGCATATTCTTTTAAAGAGAAAAATAATTATTTTCCCTTTAGATATTTTAAAGGAACCTGAATTTCTCTAGGTGGTAATGCAGTTTTCCAAGGATGCCTCATGTTCACCTTATCTCTGGGATCCTGGTGATTGTTAACCTGCAGGGACAATATAGAAACACAAGCCACACCTAGGGCGGAATCCTGGCTCTTTGCACTACGTGATTGGCAACACTCAGTATAAGACTGAGCAAGTTACTTTTCTCAACCACACTTTTCTGATCTTTAAAATGGAGTTAATAATGGATTCTGTCTATTGCAGGCTTCTTGGAACAATTAATTGAAATAATGCATGCAAGGTATGGATGGCAGAATTCAAGTTTGTGGAAGTTTTCTCCTTTCTCCCCTTTTTTAAAATTAAAGAAGTGGCGTGGGTGAGTTTACTGGCTCTTTAGCAAACCATCCTCAGTAATCATTGTCATGTAGAGTCTCGTCCAACGAGGTCAAGATGGCAAATTAAACATTTCTTGAGATACCATTTCACCTTCAATATAAACCCAGCTTCTAAATCACATTATATATTTCAACATCTCCCTGGATTTTTGTCTCTTTGACTTCTCAAATTGCAGAATAGCATATTTCTTCCAGTAAAAATCAAAATAAAGTAAATGGGTTACATGCTGACTGTAGCTAATAAGGATTCAGAACATGACTGCGATTCATAGCATGACTGAGGATTACTTAGCCATTACACTATTGACAGTTGCATTCTAAATGTTATCTTTACAAACCACTCTTGAGTGTGCGTACATCTTTGTTTCTAAACTATAACACAAATGTGTATACACACACCCGTCTGGGTGATGAGGTTGGGGAAGGCCTGTGTTTGAACACAGTGTGGTTTTGTTTTAATAATAAAATTTTGCAGTTAATAATTTTATTTTATTAAAATTCATACCTAAATTTTAAGGGTGAAAAAGAGGATTGCACCTACACAGCTGTAATTGTTCCCTCACGTGTGCATCCTGCGTGAAAAGCAATTCGCAAAGGTGCCATGTCAGCCCTTTGTCCATGTCATGTTTTCAGTCCCCTTTGCAAGGGGAGAGGCATGAAGACAGGGCTTGATGGAAATGAATAGCTTTAATGTATTTCTTGGGCTGCTAGACACCAAGATTTTTTGTTTTTTGAAAGATTGATGCTTACAAAGAAAAATATGGTGTGTACTGAATCAAATATTTTGGTTTCTGTTTGAAAACTTGACTCTGAGGCTAGTTGTCATCACTGCGGTTTTGAAATGTCTTAAATTATTTTCTGAAGACAGGCAGCATCCATGTAGCCATACCTAGACAGCTTTTGTAGGTAAAGTCCTGGAATAGATATAATCTGTTTCATAGATAAATAGATAAGCACCTCTCCTCCACTCTGGCCCCTTTGGGAAGAATCAGGACGGGGTAGTGGAGAGCGGAGAAGAGGCTTTCAGATTTTCATAAGATTTGAATCTCATGGATGGTCATGTTCAGTGTTTCTCAAAATGCCATGTAAAGTACAGCTAAATTTGTAATTTAGTCTCAAAGTGTACTTAAATGGCTGATCTGCCAGGTGTCCCAAAGACTGTCCCCAAGGAATGGTCAAGGATGTGCTAGCACCTGGGTAAGATTTTTTTTATCCAGGAAAAAAAATAGTTGGGATTTTACTTTTAGTAGCAACAGCCAAGTGTGTGACATGGGTGGCAATAAGAGCTCAGATCTTGGCTCCACTGCTCACAGCTGTGCGACCTTGCACAAGTCACTTAGCCTTTCTGTGCTTTTGTTTTCTTCTGTAACGTGAGGATAGTATCTTTCTCAGATGGTTCTCGTGAGGAGAAAGTGAGGCACGCTCCACTTAAAGTGAGTCCCTCGGATATCGTAATTGTCATTGTTGATTTATAGCTTAGAATTGTTATGCAAACAGGAGGGTTACTACCCATAGCTAAATGGAAGTTTCTGTCGCATTTTGCACCCTGAAGAACTGTATGTGGGTGTGTGACCTCCCAGGTTCTTCTATACCAGCCACTCTTAATGTTGTCGTCATTGTCCCCGTTGGCAGATGAGGAAACTCAAAGAAGTTGAGCCACTGCATCAAGTCTTGCAAGAGGCAGGGCTGCAGTCAGCTGAAGTCAGACCACATTGCTGCCCCTTGTGCTGCCTTCTCAGCCCCTGGTCTGTTCTGTCTGCAGAGTCTGTGCTTGGTGTGCCTTTGGACATGGCAGTCAGAAGGGCCAACTCTGTTCTGAACAGACTGAGCTCTCATATCTGCTGGGCTCTGAGAGTGCCCAGGGTTCTGGATGATGGTGCACAGCCCAGAGGGCCAGGCTTGCTCCCCAGCAGCTCCGCCGGCCTTGCTAGGTTTTACCACCAGTCCATATCCAAAGTAGGCGAAAGTTGCTTGACTTGCAGAAATATGTAACTTAATGTTTTTTCCAAAATTGACACTAAGGGCAAGGGAAAGTGATGATATAGCAAAGTTTGTCTGTGAAGCTTGGAGAACTGTATACATATTAAGGACCTTAGAATTAATTCCAATCTTCCGCCTCCCTATCTCACAATGGAAATATTGGGATGCTGAGAGTAAAGGGATTTTTCTCCAAGTTCCATGCACGGGGATCTAGGTTCTGTAGCTCCTGCAGTATTTCTCCTGTTGAACTATGAAAAAAAAGCTTAAGTGACAAGATAGATAAAAGAATAGCAATTTAAAGCTTAAGTATTCAAATATATCTGTTTAATTCAGAGTATTTGAATCCTGGGCCACTAATGTCCACCGAATCCCTTCCCCGTCATGTTCAACCCCTAACTGTGCTCATTAGAAGTTGAACTTTACTGAAATCAATCTGTGTTGGTCAATTTGAAGGTTAGGAACCCTGTGGGAATTATCTGCATGGTTTCTGGCCGTGAATACACCGAGCCCCCCCAAGAGCAGCCTGCAGTCACTCTGGTAGGTCTTTCCAGGGAGGTCCCCTGTAGCATAACAATGTAACTTACCTCTCAGCATCTGCTGTGTTCAAGGCTTGGTGCTGTTCTGTACACACTGTTTTCATGGTTCAGGATAATGCACAGGATCACACCCCACCATTCCCACGTTGGAGCTGCTCAGGGAGCCTGGGCAGCTTGCTCCAGGTCGAGGAGAGAGCAACCGAGCTGCTCTGCCGGTGCCTCAATACTGGGTCCGCCTATTCTTTTTTTCAAGATGGTGTCTGTGAATCAGGATAATAAAAACAAGATGAGTATTCTTGAAGCCTTTGTTCTCAAAGTTCTTCTGGAAATATTATAAATCTTCTTTTAAAATCAGCCATCTAAGGATTATGGAGTTGAATGCAGAATTTTCATTAATATTAACATGACCCAGAACTGGCTTCAAGCCCAGTTCATTGGTGACTTTCCTTGGCTGTCAGTCATTGCCCCATGTCCTGTGGCTTTTCTGCAGGTGTCCTACAGAAGTGCCCACTAGTGTGTACTTGGAGGGTGACAAGGGCTCATAAGGCCCTTGGTTGCCCCAGCTGATGGGGGAGTATTTGTTAATAATCTCAGCATGGATTGAGAGTGTAATTGAAGCTCCAGGGTTAGTCCTGCTTGATGTCCTAGGTACTTGTAGATTTAACAGCCTTTATAGTCTAGTCTAAGGATTACTATTTATTTATGTCTTCAGATTTATAGGTTTCATGTTCTAAACAACCAACCAGCATATATGTAAATAGACCTTTTTTTTGGTACCAGGGACCGAACCCAGGGGATTTGGCCACTGAGACACATCCCAGCCCTATTTGTTTCTCACTGACTTGCTTAGGGCCTTACTAAGGTGTCGATGCTGGCTTTGAACTTGCAATCCTCCTGCCTCAGCCTCCCCAGCCATTAGGATTACAGACATGTACCACCATGCCCAGCCCATAAATAGACTTTTGAATGTAGTTTGTTCATAAATTGGCGATTGCCTTCAGCCAAGTCATCTTTTAAAGAAAATAAATAAGAGGCCATTTCTAACATTCCAAGAGTGTCCCCCTCTTAGATTTAGACCTTTAATCTTGCATCTTGGTCCTTGTATTACATGTCATTGCTTCATTTATTTTTAAGGAATAATTAACTTTGTAACAGCTCATTCCGTTTTTTGAAATCCCTTTCACATATTTTGCCCCCGCAGGTTAGAACAGGTTTTCTCAAACTGTATATGCTGATCTCTCCGCAATACCAGAGGAGCTCTTTGATTGGAGACCAGACTCACTGACCCACAGTGTAGCTGAAAATAGCGGTGTGTTTCCAGTTGCCCAGTCTTGGCAGGAACTCATTGCTCCTCCTATTTCCCAACAGTGCATTTAAAACAGTCCCTACTGTAGACTGTTATAACACTCAGTAGTAACTTGGATGAGTCTTGTAGATACACAGGCATCTGAAGCACAAGCATGGGAAGTGCAGGTGGTCTTTAGCCCCACTTTCCAGATGAGAAACTTGGTCCAGGGAAGGCTTGGTGCCCCGAGTCATCCATTAGTTAGTTCCTGAACTCTAGCATGTCCCAGGCCTTCCGGGGCTCTTCCGCATGCCTGCGGTGTAGAACCCATGCATCTAGACTCTGTTCTTCTTGGAGGTGGCACTTCCCTCTCCTCTTTGGTCTTTCAGTCATTGGTGCAGGGCAGACCGCACAGTGGATACAGGTTTCAGGGCTGGCTATCTAGGAGAGGCAAGAAAGGCATCAGGCTGCAGAGTTTAAGCAAGTGCTTCATGTCAGCCTGCTCACAGGCCTCATCGGGGAGGGTTTTCCCCATGGCTGCCTGCATGTCTACTCTTGCAAGCATGGGCATTTACTTGACTTGTAGTCCCTGATGATTTGTGGACAGTGTCACAATTGAGTGAACTTTCCTTTTCAGGTTTGTCTTTTGTTTTTGAGACCTAAAGAATGAATTTGGTGCCTAGTATCCTAATTCTAATCGTCTTTGGAGGTTTGATTGTTGAAGACTTCTTAAATGACTTTGAAGAGAGTGCTGGGAACGTTTTCTCCTCTGTGACTTTCATCTAAAGTAAACTTGCATTACCACTCCCATGTTCCTGAGCCTTCCTGGCTTAGACAGCAGCCCCACTGTGTGTTCTTAATTATAGCATAAATGATTCCATGTTTTAGAAACTATTTTTGCTGTTGATTTTTAAGCACAACTCAGGCACAGAGCTCAGCCATTGGTCTCAGCCTCTTAGGGATCCCTGGCAGCCACCTGGTGAAGTATGTCACACTCTGTTTTGCCCATTAATTAGGAAATAGTCTGGCATGTGGAGCTTTGTAGATTTTTCTTAAAGTACTCTAGGGGCTGAAGGGTAAGCACATGACTCTCTTCAAATAAGTAATTAAGCCAGCCTGTCCCATGGCAGAGAGATTAGTTCCTAAGAAATAACATACCACAAACGAATGACTCTTAAGTGCTGGAGTCGGAAAGACTGGGTTTGAGTCCTAGCCTGACCCTTGCTAGTCATGGAAACATACATTCTTCTTCCTCCTTCTCTGGTGCTTCAAGAGAATGTGAGTTACCAAAAAGCAAACAACAGATCACTAGGACATTCACATAGAATTGCCCAAAGATGAGCAAGCACCTTCCTGAGCAGAAGGGAGGGAGGAAAGTGGGACTGGGCAGTGGTCCTCAACTGGCACGGATTTTTGTCACCACTCCCTGCAGGGCATTTGACACTACCTGGAGATGTTTTTGACTATCATAACTAGGGGGCAAGAGCTTCTATGGCATCTAGTAGTCAAAGGCCAAAGATGCTTCCAAACATCTGACAAAGTACAGGACAGCACCCTCACAGCGAAGAATTATCCTCTCCAAAATGTTAATGATGCTTACTTCCAGAAACCCTGGTGAGAACCAACATTTCTTCAATCTGCTTGTTCCATTTAATCCATTCCTATGCAAGGTGAAGTTGCTTTATCCTCACTCTTGGGGGGGAGAGAGTGACCTTGAGTGGTGGTGAAGAAATTTGCCTTTAATTATTCAGCTACCTCTAGGTACATGTAGCATTTTAGATGAGATGTGTATACATCCAAAACCCAACTCCTCCTGCTGCCCAGGAGGTAGTGTGCCCCCATAATTGGTGCTTTAGGACTGACAGGGTAAGCAGCCACTTGAGAGGTATGGATAGAGATGCAGATCTCAGATGTGTGTTGCATCGAGTGACTTTTGAGGTCTTTCCAAAGGTTCACATCCTCTGATTCCATTTTGAAATGACATTTGTTTTTTGTAGTTCCAGTATTAGAGTGGCGGGAAGTTCTCCCTTGGTCACAACCAGTGAAATCCCTATGCTTTGTCTGTGCACCTGTGAGTCCTATTCCTATTAATATCCTGGCCCTATCGGGCCAGAGGGTTAGGGTTCCACACAGGGGCAGCCAAAAATGTACCCCTCCCCCATGCCATCCACATTCCGGACCCAGCAGTTATTTTTACCCGCATGTGTAAATGGGTCCAGCTATTTCTCATTTGGGAGAAGAGCGGAGGCGTGAGGGGGAGGGGAGGAACTATTTTATACTATTAGAGATTCCTATTGAATATCAGTTTGCTAATCGTATAAACTCTATCAGTTTCACAGATAATTATAGTTTCTCTTTTGTGGACAGGGAAAACTGAGGGGTTTACCTCATGCTTATCAATCCCAGCCGAATTAGAATAAGCTGGAGAGCTTTTGAAGCACATCAGTGTCTGAACTCTTTCACCAGAAATTTAATTGTCCGAGGTGAGGAATGTACACTGGTTTGAGAACTTTGCGGGTGATTCCAGGCCCTGCCAGGCTGAGAGCCTCTGATCCTTGTCACCCTGAGTCCTCACATGCTCATGGACCTGCAAGTGTTATTCTGTCCTAGAGAGACTAGAAGAAGACCTGGACCTCTCTCCTGCCCATTGAGTCCTTGATTTCAAGGTGTAGAAGGTGTCCCATACTCTGTACCTAAACTGGCACCTGTTAAACTCCAAAATTCCTTTAAGTTCTTAGTTTACTCTAAAGATACATGTGAAATTAAGATACACACACTGTTTTTCCCAAAGCTTTGAGGATCTCCTCTCCAGGATTTCTCACCAACATTATACGCAGAAAAGAGAATTTTTTCTTCCCCTTCTTTTCCTGCCTTAGGAGGAAGAAGTTTTAAATACTTAGTAAATTTTGAATGAAACTTTTTAATTATCTAGTTAATGGGATAATAACTTTGCAATGGATTTTATGCTTTTAGACATCTTCAAAATCTTTCTGTAGACCTAAAGAATGTATTAGACCTTCTCAAACATTTTTAAGTTGACATCTGTCATTTATCATTTGTTCAATAGGTTATTAGTCCAGTAGTTGCAAAAGAGGTAATCTCAAGTATGATGAATGTTACTCGTGTGCTTTATTTTATAAAGCGTCCAGTACAATAGATAATTTAGTCTTGTGGTTGCAGATACAATTCACTTTAATGGAAAATACCTGCCATAAATTGAATTAATAAACTCGGTCATTGTTAAAACCATCATCCATATTAGGCTTATTTTCTGCCAGAAAAATATTTGACATCATCTTTTAAGCCAAATAAAAAGATCGGCTGGATGGGAGGGTGGTAAAATATGCAAGATACTGTCACCTTGGTGTAGTTGGGTGGGATCTTGTCCTCAGTTCTGTTTGTACTCACAAGAGCCAGGCATTTTTTAACCATGCATTTGGACTCCAGAGGTTTTTATATCCAGTAAAGCAGACTGTGGTAAGATTCAGTAAGGATAAAAACAAAAACAACCCTTCTTTGAAAGGCCTGAGAAGGGGAGGTTGTATTTCAGAAAGGGGAGGCAGGAAAGGACAGGCCCCAGAGCCCAGAACTGTTATTAGTCAGGTCAGGTACAAGGAAAAGAATGTGTGGACGGATTTAGAGGATGATTTGTTTGGAATTGTCTATGCCCATGTGCCCAGGAAGTCTTTGTACCTCCCCAGCATGTGCATGCACCAGTAGGAAGAACAAGGCTTTAAAAGGTATTGAGGTAATGGGCTGGGGCTCAGCGGCAGAGCACTCGCCTAACATGAGTGAGGCGCTGGTTTCGATCCTCGGCACCACATAAAAATAAAAACAAAATAAAGGCATTCTGTCCATCTACAACTACAAAAAAATTTTTAAGACATTGAGGTGAGGGGAAGGGGGTTGGGTAGTGTAAAAGAATAAAAACTATTCAGTTTCGTTTATTTTTCAAGCTATACCTTAACTCATTTCATTTTTTCTATTAAAATATAAGCAAGGGGAAAAGGGCACATGCAAGAATATGCACGTGCAGACACTGCTCAGATCACATTCCTTCGGAGCTGGCAGCATTGGTAAGTGTGACCCCCAGGGGGTGTGCACCAGGCACTGCAGCATAGCAAACTAGAATTTCCTGAGGAGTGGGAGCTGTTCGCGGTTTGCATGAAGGCATTGGTACTTGAAGTTACAGCTGTCCCCTCTCGATGATGGTGAGTGTGGGTGCTGGAGCCGATGGCAGACGCAGCAGGCTGCCACCTGCCTGCTCTCGGGCAGGTTCCTTAACCTTCTGACAGCGCCTGGCACAGAGTGGGAAACTGCATGTGAGCTTGTCATTCTTCACAGTCCCGAGGTTCTCCCCAGAGTTTAGCTGGAGCTCTTCCCCAGCAAACTTTGATGGAGTCACTGGCCAGCGATATGATTTCAGCCAAAACATGGCGAGTTCAGAGAGGAGACTTGGAAGGATCCACCAGGGATGCCAAAGCTCATAGTATGAGGCTGTTTTAGTGGAGCCTTTAGGAAAGGTCAGTGTCCTTGCATAAACCTGGATGACACTAGTTCAGAGTCTTCGGTCATTAAAAGTCCAAGAATGAAAGTGCAGTTTGTTGACATTATCCTGTGGTCTGTCTGCTGCCTTGTGGGATTCTGCACTTGGATGCGGTTGGCCAGCCAGGCAGCGAGGTGGACTGCTAGCCTCCCATGCCCTGAGGAAGAGCTTTTAGCATCAAGCTTGGGAATGAAGTCAAAGAATGAAAATGACCTCGAGTCCATGGGAAACTTCGGTTCACTTTTCCCCTTCATCCAGTTTGTTCCCCAAGACTACATTGACTAAGGGTGACTGTTGCTATTTCAGGTTATTAACATCTGTACTTTGGTCCAGTTCAGAGACGATAGAAGAATATTTTCTTTATACATTTGTTATTAAAATGACTTGTAGAAAATCTAATTCTAAAAACTTCTCCAGAGAAGAAATGAGGCGCTTATCCTGAGAAAGTTTTCCTGCAATCTTGAGAAATTAAAACAAATTGTACCAAAAGGTAGAAGCACAGAATTAAACAGTATTAGGTGACTAAATGAACCCAGTGACACGTTTTCATTTAAATAAACTTCCAAATTCAGTCTCAGATTAGTTTGCTTTGTAATAAATAGAATGTATGAGAATGCTTATTTTTTAGCAAATTATGTTCATTAAAATCTTTTTAATTTATTCATCAAATTTAATTTTCACCAGGAGGTGGTAAGAGAATGACATTGTGCCTCAGCGTTTTTTTTTTTACATTTGCGGGTTTTTTTGTTTGTTTTTTTACAAATACAATAGCTTTATAAGAAGCTTTCAGTGGCCTTTGCCCTGGAGATTTTGTGCAGATAAAACGGATAACTGTGACACCAGGTCCTGCCCCAGAACCTTGAAGGGTGACAAGTAGTGGCCTCTTCTTTCCTTGAAAAGATAACACAACTGTAGCTTGCCATAAGTTGTCTGAAACCAACCATGTCTGGGCTAGAGAGGAGGATGCCTCCCACCGGACAGGGAAGGAAGCAAAGGTGATGAACCTGTAGGTGACAGACCCTGTGGGCTCCTGATACCCTACTGTCTGGAGAGGGCAGCAGTCTGATCCCACTCTCCCCTTATTTGCACTTATTCTTCTACGGTCTTCATGTTTGCTTTACATCAACAGCAAGTCAGGGACATTGGTTACTGAGGATTACTGATGGTACTGGGCCCAAGACCTTGCTGACAACCTTGCCCTATTGACAGGAGAGCCCAGGAGTGGACTCTTCTGGGTGGGTGCCAAGCCTTCCTCTTCCTGAGGAGCCAGACCTTCATGGTGACACCTCAACGTGGGTGCCCCCAAGCAGGCAACCCTCCTAAAATGCAGTCCTTACCAGTTGCATTAGTCAGCTTTGCGTCACTGTGACCAAAAGACTCAGCAAGAACAACTTAGAAGAGGAAAAGTTTACTTTGGCTCATGGTTGGAGAGGTTCAGTCCGTGGTCAGCCAACTCCTTACCTCTGGGTCTGAGTTGTGGCAGAGGAAAGCAGCTCAGGACATGACGGCCAGGAAGAAGAGAGAGCCCTGCTCACCAGGGACAAAATATAAACCCCAAAGGCATACCCCCAATGATCTACTTCCTCTAGCCCCAACCTCCATTTAATCCATTCTAGTGGATTAATCCACTGATTAGGTTTCAGCTCTCATAATCATTTCACCTCTGAACATTCTCTCATTGTCACACACATGGCAATATTTCATATCCAAACTATTACATAGTTTAAAATCTTTTGTCTTTTCATGTAAGTGAGCCACATGGGACACTCCACTTCCTTCCTCCCCACCCCCCACACTGCTCTGTTTCCCCCTGTGACTTCCATGCCACAGGCGGCCTCTTCACTCAGTTTGAACCTGATTCTTCTGCAGTTCATTCCTCACCCCACCCACCAACCCCATCTGCCCTTCAGCATGCCCTTTACATTCTCTCTAAAGTCATCCTAACCTTGACCTTGGGCTGAATGAGGCACTTCCCCCTCGAGATTCCTGCAGCATTCTGCTCATGCCAGTGTCGGTATCCGTGGCTTGTGTGGGGCTGTTCTACCCAGAAGTGCAAGACCCTTGCCGCCTGTGGCCACTGAGCAATGGAAATGGATTGTCCAGAGTAAGATGTGCTAAGTGCAGCCTGACTGTGGCTGGCCCCTCCCTGCAGGAGCTAAGGAGATTCTGAGCTCTGCAGCTCTCTTGAGGTTTTGAGTCTGGTTCCCAGAATTCTTACCCAGCATTCACACCCCTCGAGTTCACTGGGTATTAAATTCTGATTATCAAATGCTTCTGTTTGCAAAAAAAGTATCATTCCTGCCGCCCTCTGTTGACCCTGCAAATGGAAACATGCTTGTATTTGGAGTTCAGGGGTGGGGACTGAGTATTCTAGAGCCTATTCTAGAGCCACTTCCACCCACCCAGAGAGGGGACCCATCAGGCATATTGTATGCCTCATAGCTGGACACCTGGAGCAACAAGGACACATTTGAGCCCACCTAAGAAAATCTTCTCTCAACGCAGTTTACATGCCTGGTTGGGCCCCAGACCAGAGCCAGACTGCAATTGCAGGCCTACTCCCTTCTCTGCCAGGACAGTTGGACCTTGCTCTATCTCCCTGGACCTTCTGTTTTTTTTCTGAATTTCCCCTAAAAAAGCTTCTCTTAAGGTAGATGGTCTTCTTGACAGCAGTCACAGGCAGCCCGGAGAAGTTCTGCCTGCGCACCTGGCATGGTGTTCCTGTGAGTGTCCTGAGGTTTTGTTGACATGGAAGTCTTGTTTGTTGATATAAATAAGAATCAGTGTCTCCAGGACACACCGCAGTGTTTTAGTGAATGGCAGATTCAGTCCTTCCTTTCAAGACTAAATGGCAGGGGAGATGGTAGTGTGAAAGCCATAATGAAATGTCTACCCATGTGGATTTAAAAACAAACAACAACAACAACAAAAAAAACCTGAGACTTGCTTGGCCTTGTGTTCTGGGGTCTATGAAGTCAGTTTTGGTAAGTCTATGAGCATTCAGAGAACATTTCATTGTGACACTTTTCTTTAGTTTTAGTGGAATGTAACAGGATTGTCATTTGATGACAGTAACTGATGACATATTTCACAGCAGTTTATCTTGAAACCCGAGGCCCCAGTGGTGAATCTGGGACTTGTATGGTGGAGGCTTCTTCCCCGCAGCCTCCTTGATGGAGGCCATTGTGTCTGCCTGTTGAGCAGAGGGAGAGACAGTCGAGGGTTCTCTTTCCTTTTGTCTGTGATGAGAATGCTGGTCTCTCACTTTACTGAGGAATGAGGGTCTAGGAGGAATCATCTGTGCCACTTAGGTACTTCCCATGCCACAACCGCGAAAGAGACGATGTATTTTTAGCTTTGGTTTAAGTCTTCGGTGGAAGTTACTTAAACCGTCGTGGTTTAGATAATTCAGAATGCACATGCTTCCTAAGTCACTCCAAAAATGTCCCTGTGCCCCACCTGGTAGAACCAGGGCCGGCCTGCAGAGCCCTGTGCTGCAGGAGGAGGCTTCAGGCAGAGGTGGTCTTGTGCACTGGAGCTGGGCAGGAAGGCGGGTGCCATGATTCTGGCTTTGTGTCAGAGGCAATTGTGATGTCTACCTTGATGTGTGACATTAAAAAAAAAAAAAAAAGGAACTATATTGTCTTTACTCTAAACGCTGATTCTGTAGATTATGTTGTAAATTCTGTGTAGTTTTCTTCCATTTGTCTTAAGAAATTCTGATCTAGCAAGTCACTATGTGATTTCCAGGGTAAAACTTTAGGCAATAAGTTGTTCTAGAAGGTTTTTATTTTTTGTGGCTGAGTGGCCCTCAGATTGTTTTGATGATAGGACACACAAAGAGAGATTCATTCTGGATCGGTTCTTAGCACACACATTTTTGTATGTGTGTAACTGAAATAAGTTTTTCAAAACAGTACTTGTATTTCATGTTAAGGCATTGATATTTTCTGTTTTATACTTTATTTTTAAAAATAGGGGCTGGGGATATAGCTCTGTGGCTGAGTGCTAGCCTAGCATGCACAAGGCCCTGGGTTCCATTCCTAGCAACAGTAAAAAGAAAAACTTTTTTGTAAACCACTTGTGGGGTTGCAGCTTACAGCTTCAAAAACAGTCCCTCACTAGGTATGGTGGCTCATGCCTGTAATCCCTGCAATTTAGGAGGCTGAGGTAGGAGGATTGCAAGTTCAAGGACAACCCTAGCAGCATAGCAAGACCCTGTCCCAAAATAAAAAATGGGATAGGGATGTGACTCAGTGGTAAAATGCGACTGGGTTCAATCCCTGGTACGGGGGGGGGACCCAACACTGCCTTGATCCATAGCTGTAGTACTTCATGGGTCACTTTCCCCAAGAATTGCCCATACTTCTTGATACGCTTTGCCTAAGGAGCCTTGCAGCCCCAGTGTGATTGTGGGCCACCATCCTGGTGGCTGGTACTTTTCTCCCTCCACAGCCTCCTTCCCTACTTCTCGGCTTCAGTGGGAAGTTCACACCATGCCTGGCCTTGCTGCTGTTGCCACGGCCTGTGCTGGAAGAAACCGGGTAATGGAGACCTGGTGTGTGATGACGTTGGTGCTCCATCCTTCAAGCCCAGCTCTGACCCAAAGATCAGAGGCTCTGTGGTCCTTCTGATGGGTGTGTTGAGAAGCTGGGTCACGTGTGTGGTATGAGGACAGATAAGCCTGGTGTCCACTTCACAGCTGGCAGCTCTGACCGGTGCTCGCTGGGGAGTCTGGGGAAGAGCCCAGGAGCTACCTGGGAACTGTGTGCTAGTCCTGGTCCCAGGGCCTCTGGCCTTCACATACAGCGGCAGCACACCTCTGCGTGACGTGGCACACCCTGCTGTCCTTCCTTCTGACTTAAGAAAAATCATTGGTTTTGAAGTGGGGAGGAGTGGGCCTGAACATAGTCCATCAGTGTGTAGTGAGCAAGCTCCAAGAGACACTGTTTAATTTGTGTGTGTGTTTCACTTTTTCATTAAGGGAACATGGATTGTTTCACCTTACGTGACACATGTCAGGAGTGCCACTGGACATGGTCATTAAATTGGAAAAGTAATCCAATGGCTCAGCAGAAGGGAACCTGTATAATTGTGTTACTAGCCTGCAGTGTTTTCACCCTGGAGGACAGGATGGCAGGTAGCGGAGGCTGAAATTCACAGTGTCTTGCCACTTTAAAATCACCACAAGAAATGCCAGTATTCACTTCACAAGTTAATTTGTAGCTTCTTAGAGTTAACATGATGTTTGGAAATAATTTTATAATACAAATTACTAAAAATTTATTTTTTATAACATTGGTATAAAATGTCACACTCTGGTGACATCCTAAGACAGTTGTGAGGGCCTTTAATGTTGTCTCTTCAGGGCCCCTGTCATGCCATCCCTGACAGCTGACCATCACACAGAGGTGTCAGAGGTATCCCCCCGCTGTCACACTCCTGCACATCTTCTCATGAGAAGTCTTCCAGGAGAGCTCCTCGTCCTCCCTCATCCCACCGACAGCTCTTCTGCAGTGTTGAAGCCGTTTGTAAAAATTCATGTCATGCCTTTAGCCTAAACACTTTATTTCCTAAACTTTCTCCAGTTTTGGCAGCAAAAGGATGTTTTGAAACCTATGCCTCTTGGCCAACCCATCTTCCATTGACTGGTGGAATGTTGCTTTAACCCCATTCATTTTGAGCTGGCAATATTTGGGGCTTGATTCCTGTTTTATTTAAAAAATAATAATTTAATAAATAATAATTTATTTCTTAAATAAACTATTTAATTTTATTTCCATCTTCCTTGATGTAAATAACAGCCTTCTCCTCCCTTTAGTGGGGAGGTTACTTTATCTTTGACTTGTGTTAGAAATTGTTTTTCCAACGTGACAAGGAAACTTGATAAGGCAGGAGTGAGTTTCCCAGCCTCACAGTACCTCGGGGAATTCAGCAAACTGTCTCATTGGAGAAAAGGAGCTGGTGGAGTAGGAGACCATATACCCAGTAATCACTGTAATGGAACCTCCTAAAGTTGCAGGAGACTGCTGTCATCCGAGTTCCCCTTCCTCACCCTTGAAAGCCAGCATTCGGGGAGAAGCCCAGGGCCAGTACTCGCCTTGCTTTCTTGCCACTCACTGAGATGTGGCAGAGTGTGGGTTAAGAGCAGCCTGGGAGCCAGCCTGACAGGAACTTGGCAGGTCACACACCATTGAGCTTTCCTGTCTATAAAACGGGTGAGATAATGGTGCCTGCCTCCTGGGCTGCTCCAGGATGCACCACAGCTTTGGCACCGAGCGTTGAGTAGGGTGAGCACTCTGGCAGGGTTTGCTGCTGCACCGTCAGTGTCGGTCTCCTCTCTTTAGGTGTCTGGCAGAGCTTAACTCATGTTATCAGTTTAGAACCCAGACATCTCCCTAGTAAAGCAACAAGGCACCTAGATGTTTTGTGAATTTTTGCTGAAACGCACTTCGGGGGGGAAAAATGCACTTAGGCTTATGACTCGTGAGTAGCTTTAATGATATTGTCTTCTGATGATCAGTCACATTCTGTGACTTCCTACATCAGCAGTGACTGGAGGAGGAAGAGGAGGATTGGTGGGGTGGTGACAATACCAGTCTACTCATATTAGGTAGACACACAACTTACGGCCAATAGGCAACAAATTTCCATTTCTTGTATGATGGTACTGACATTTACACCAGTTTTAAAACTATAATGAAACCAGCCCAACAGAGGACTAACACTGGCATGAGTCCCAGGGGAGCAAAGCTGTTGTTTTCCAGGCCTTCTGCTGACTGCTGCTCTCGGTAAAATGTAAGGAACTGATCGGCGCCTCCCTTATAGTCTTCTGTTAGATGAGGCCTCCCCATGGTGGGTTGTGGCAGAGAGAACTGAGAAAAGTTCTGAAAGTCTCGAGAGCTCAGGAGCTCATCTCATTCTTCACGAGCACCCCCATCAGCACTGACTTTGATTTCTCATTATCGTTCATGCATCGTTTAGAGCAGACAGAGATGGCTTTCCAGTTAATCAAAATTTTTTTTAACTATCTAAAAGGAAATTCTTAAGCCTGGAGCAAATCATTTCAAAAGATCTTGTTTATATTTACCTACTGCTCCACTAAGTGAAAGAAGAGAATGTTTTCAAGTACAGTTGGAAAGTAGTTTCTGCAAATTAGAATATTTCTGAGTATATCAGCAGAGGGAAAGTAAGGACCTGGGATTCAGAGTGAGGCAAGCTGGGCTCTCCTTTGGCTTTTCCTCAACTAGCTGTGGAATGGGTTTGACATGTGAGGAACTCTCCAGCTCTTATGCATTTTGAGTATGTTTCAGTATGCTACGTATTTCTACATGAGTGGCAGGAGTCCTGTTCTGATTTGCACCTCTGGTCATCTGAACACCAGAGGCCACTCTGTAAACCTTGTAATGTGAGACCTGGTGTGGACGCACCTGTGAGACACCCTGTAGTCCAGGCCAGAGACTCATGAACCTGAGTTATGACTTCCCTGGTCACTCCCAGAGCTTGAAAGGAGTCCAACGTGTATCTCCTAATGAATTCTACCTGGGTCCCATGTAAGTCAGGAACAAGCATGCCGTGTGGTGGATGAGAGAGGGAGGGGTTTGGCATGTTCAAAAATTATAGGACTTGATCCCCAAATTTTCAAGCAGTGTACTTACTGGATTGAAATGGCGTTCATCTTTTAGGATCTGTAGTTCATAAGATTTATTAATAACTAAGCTATGTATTCTTTCCCTAGACACTCAGCTCTCAGGAAGCCCTGGGTTTATGGTGCAGGATAAACAAATAGTTGTTAAAATGTTCCCAACATCTCTGTACTATCTTCCTTTTAGAATGGGCCCAGCTCTACTCCCAATCGCTCAGAGGCCTTCCATGTTCATTTCCCTGGGTGACCACATGCTCACAACCCTGGCAGATGATTCCTTAACATCCTGTTTGGTAGTAAATGCCAACCAATGTCTCAGACAGCCGAAGACGAGATGCGCAGTGTTTTCTGCGCTCGGGTCTCCTGGTGACTGCTCTCTCTGCCTCACCTTGGCCCTCTGCCTTCAGTCCCCACCGCATTCAGGGTCAGGCTCTGAACCTCTGTCTCTTTTTACAATGAAACTTTTTTTAAGAATGTTTTACTGACACTCATTGAATAACTGGCAGCATTAACCACTTGCTTTCTTCTTTACAGACACGAGACGACTTCCTGGGCCAGGTGGACGTGCCCCTTAGTCACCTTCCGGTAAGGACAGCTACGTGTCTGTGTTGCATGCTGAGGGTAGAGGCTCCTAATTGCTTCCAGCTGGTGTGTTTGCAGAGTGGCATTCCCTTGCCACCACTGAGAGGCCACAGCGAGGAGCCTGTGCTGCGCCCTCTTCCTGGTTAGAAGGTGGGCCCTGTGACAGGATGGACAGAGGCTCTCTTAGTTGTGATCCCGTGTATCTGAGTCACATGAGCACTCCTGTCAGCCTCCTCAACTCCATCTCTTTTCTGCTCTAACTCCTCTACCTTTGTGCATCACAGAAGGGACATCTCCTTAGGTCAAGCCCCTCTTCTTGTTACTTGGTATGTTTGCTCACATATCCACCCTTTGGTCTCTGCTGATATTCATTTCCCTGAGTCTGGAAGTCTATCCGCTGTGTGTCTTCCCTGTGTTTACCCTGTTGGGCTTACAGCTTTCTTAGTCGGCATGGAGACAGAAGAGATTCTGAGTGGCCTGACCCCTGGAAACCCTGCCTTAGTGTTAGAAAGTGCACTGAGCTACCACATGTGCGGCCACTGGCTTTCCTCTGTGCTCAGATGGGCAAAACAGTTGAGGTTGTTGCTATACCTGCTTCTGGGGTTATTGCCTGCCACCCGAGGCAGTAGATACAGTGTGGGATCAGACCTGGTGGAGGTAGACATTCCATATTCCAGCTTCTGCTTTCCAGATTGTTCCATCTTCTCCTGGCCTTCTTCCCCTGGGCAGCACAAAGTAACTGAAGCAGAAGCTGTGAGAAGTCAAATATTTCTGCCTTACAAGGGTGCTGTGTTTTGTCAGTGCTTTGAGTGCGTAGCATAAATAGTCTATAAACTAGAATGACTTAAACCACGTAGCGCAAGCCTCCCGCTGTGTGCAGACTGGGGCCATTCCTGTACGTTAAATGCCAAGGCTGGATCTTCCTGAGGAAGCTGTGAGGAGATGTTGAGAAGGAATGTGCTAGCAAGCAGTTGACTCTTGCTCACTCACGGAACCTATTATGGGAGAAAGGGTTCAAATGCATTCCCTCCCCGAGGACAGGAGCCAGAAGTGATAGCATTGCAATATTTTTTGTTTCTATTTAAAAACCTGAAGCTCCAAGGTGCCTCAGGAAGGGGTGTGTGTGTGAGGGGAGGGGAGTGGTTTCTCCACGAGACCAATTCCTAAGTCATCAAAAAAATATATTATTTTCATTGGTTCACATTGAGAGGATATGAATGTCTCGTGTGTTGTGAGGAAAGACTCTGCATTGCTGCATCTGTAGGTTTCTACTCGCGCTCTTCAGATGAAGCTATAATCTTGTCATGATTTTAAACAGTGGTGTTTGGTTGGTTCTTTGGGTGCCCCCAAGTGCCCTTTCCCTAAAGTAACAAACCACACCCTGGCTAAGATGCTTATAAGAGGCATAAGTTAAATATTTAACGATGTGCCATTAAGCCCTGTTTGAGTGATTTGCTGGTGGATGGTTTTGAAAGGTGGGCCATAGCTTCCAGAGAACAGAAGAATGTTCCCCTTCAAGAGACCAAGTCAGCAAAGGGAATAGACTTCACCTTGGGATTTTGAATGGTGGGTCTCCCCTGATGTTCATTTCCCTGAGTCTCTGCATTGCCCACCTGCTGTGTGTCTTAGCTAGTGTTGACCCTGTTGGGGCTTACAGCTTTCTTAGTGTGAGCTTTCAAAGAAAGCAGTGTGAGGCCCAGGGGAGAATTAAAACCAGGTTAAAGAGGGTGGAACAGCTACCCTCTGGAGTGGATGTGTACTCCAACGTGAGCCATGTGGATGGAATGATGGGTCCTCCCAGTTACGCATGTGCCTGAAGAGCAGCCTGCAGCAGACCTCCATCCTCCCCATACTCCAGGGTGACTAGCTTTTTGAGCCAACTCCATTCAGGGGAATGAACCACAAAGACCACAAGAGAGGACTCAGGTTATGTTCTTTATCTTCCTTGTGGTCATGGAACCTAAGTAGCATATTCTGAAAGGGCATGGCTTCTGGTCCCAGGATTTGAGGTGCTTTCCTGTACATACGTATTTGATCATATGTGAAGCATACTTAGGGAAAAATTGCAGAGTGTCATTAATTGAATCTGATAATGCACGAGTGTGAGTGTGTAACATGGAAACTAGCATTGGAGTCTGTTTTAGGAATGAATAACATCTGCTCTCTTCTTGGTGGCTCCATAAGCATTGTCAAAAAAGATCATCTATGACCCATAGATTCAATATTTGTCAGAAGGACCAAGTTTTGGATAAAAGAAAATATCAATCTAAAAAAGTGCTCCAGCTGTCTTATCAGTCCTCAAGGAAGCTATTGGAAACAAGGACGTGGTGGTCGAGTGGCCCCTGCCAGCTCACCCAAGCCTTTTCAGGGAATAAGGAACCTGGGTGTAGGACTATTGATTGATTTGATATGGCCCCACGCTCTGCTGGAGAATTCACTCCTTCAACAAATATCCATGTATAGATAGGACATAGTTTTTGAGGATGGTTCAGTGAAACAAGTTCCTCTGTGGTGTGGCCAGGTGCCTCCATTATAGGAGCCACACCTGCGAGTTTAGCATTTGAAATGTGGCTTTGCCTGGGAGCTGAATTTATAATTCTACTTCATTTTAATCAAGATTTAAGCTTACGGAGCCATACGTGGCAAGTGGGGTGCCACATGGAATGGCACATGGGAAAATCAAACCCGAGATCCCTGACTGAGGTCAAAAGTGCCTGATTCTAGATTCTTCTTTCCTCAGATAAGAGTTCTCACTACCGGGGCACCACAGGTGGGAGTTTTTTATTTCTTTTCCCTCACCTGAGGCTGTTTCTCTCCAATTCTACATATGTACCATACTAAATATATTTAATTTAGATAAGGAAGAGGCTTTGCATTTTGGATGTTTTCCAAATCTGTATTACTGCCTGTTCCTTCATGCTGACGTGTTATTCACTTATTTATTTTAAAGCATTTGAAACCTGGAATGAGGCATTGTCTTGTTGCCCAAGAAATTATAAGCCCTTCTCTTTTTTTTTTTGAGGAGGAGGGAGGTTCCAGGGATTGAACTCAGGGGCACTCAACCACTGAGCCATACCCTCAGCCCTATTTTGTATTTTATTTAGAGAGAGGGTTTCACTGAGTTGCTTAGCGCCTTCTTTCTGCTGAGGCTGGCTTTGAACTTGCGATCCTCCTGCCCCAGCCTCCCAAGCTGCTTGTCTCTGCCTTGCTTGCTTCTGCCTGCAGATGGTGCCAGCCCTCAGTGATACCCCTCATCTAAACTAGGAATGGGACAAGCAAGGGTCGAGACAGGAAAGTGGATTTGGGGTAGACTCTCATGATTGTTAGGAAATTGTTTTTGATAATTTGAATATTTCTGTTTTATGTTTTGTGTGTGATTTGGAAAAGGACATCTTGGAGGCCACATAACTGATTGTTGGCGAACTCTTCCTTGTTAACTCTAGAGGCCTGTCGCTATGGTTGCCAGTGGATATTGGTGTTTACAATGTAAAAACTCACTTTCAGATTCTGAGGCTTGGCTCTTCTAGTGTCCCCATTTTCAGTCATGAATTTCCTGTCCTAGAGATGCCTCCCAGGCAGACTAGAGGGTTTGCTTAGCCTCCCTTGCAGGGCTCACCTAACAGCAGCTCCAGAGTGGAGACCTACAGGTGAACAGGCTCTTCGGCATTGTGGAGCTGACCCACGTACTCCTCCACAGCCCACTGCCAGGAGCTGGGTACCTGGGTTAATTAAGTGTCCTGTTGGGCCTGTGAGCCATTGGTGCAAGTCCAGGTTGGCACTCTGCCAGAAGACAGGGAGGAGGCAGCTGGGAACCAAGAGGTGGGGAGGGCGGTAGTGGAAGCCTGGGTTCCACATGGTAGAAACACACTGCCTCAGTTCTCAGCTGCCTTTTCCCCCTCTGATCATGGATTCCCCAATGCTTGGTTCTTACCAGATACTTCCAGATTCAGGAAGAAAATTTTGGAATTGTGGTTCACTTTCATGTGTGGTTGTGAGACTCAATCCTCCTGTTTTATTTGTGGGGAAAGTAGATAGGAAGTAGGATTCACCTCTGTTTCCATCGCTTTATTCCAGATTAACTGCTCATCTTTAATACCTCTTTTCCATTTCATTTCATTACAAGGCGAGGAGTAAAAGAAGGGGGAGCCAGGGGAGGGCAAATAGGATTGGTAGGCTGACCCTCTATGTAGGTCAGAGAATTAAGGAAACCTGAATACTTACTCTAAGAAGTCTCCAAAAGTCAGGCTTTAGAAGAGGGCTCTGTAAGGCTTTATTGACTGCTATGTGGGAGATGGGTGAGTTGCCTATTAACCTTAACCAAGATAGCATGTCTTCCTAGAATGAGGGTGCTTTCCATAGAACGAGGGTGCATGCACCGATGAGACCAAGTTTCCATCCAGCTCTGTGACAGAGCCCCAGAGCTGGTCCAGTGCTCCTAAGCAGAGGCATTGGTGGCTGGGATGACATGCGTGTTACCTAGGAGATGCTGGCAGCAGCAGAAATGGAAGGCTGTGCCTGCGGGTCCTGTCGCCTGCAGCTTAAACGCAGTATCTCTTGTTTTCTACTCTGGGCACCCGAGCAAACCTAGATAGCTGTAACTGTATGTGTTTGTTGATTGTTTTAAACTGCGCTTTCACATTTGTTTGCTAAATTCAGTGCATAATTACTTAAAAGTTCATAGAGTATTTGATTAGTCGTATCTACCAATTATTTAGGGATTAAAAATAACTCTGGGGCTTGTATTAACAACAGAATGAAATTCTGATGGGGTTTTCTCACTGTGCTTCTGAGCTTTTTCTTCTTGCTCAGTTGTAGCTCCCTTGCCTGTAGAGACCCCAGCCCTCCCACCTCTGCCCAGCCAAAAACCCCACCTCTGTGGGCAGTGCCCGGGGGCAGAGTGCTCTTGTTACAATGTTCCCGTCTCCCACCTCAGTCAAGTGCTGCTTGGTGCAGCCATGGCTAACTTCTGACCTTTAGCTTTTCCCAAAGTAAAAAGCATTTTCAGGGTGCTGCCCTAGCTGCTGTTTAGTACTTGAGGGTAGCCAAGGTGGTCAACATTCTTTCACCCCTTTTCTATTTACAGCTCGTGGCAACTGATCCTTCTCTTGTGTGCAGAATCCAGTGTCATGGAATGTGGAGGGAGTTGAAGGGTATTTATGTATTCCCAAGTATATTTTCCAGATGAGGAAACTTAAGACCAGGGAGAGAGATTACCTGTCCAACAATTGGCAGGTTGTTCATAGTGCTGGACCCCACCCCAGCATCAGTGTGCCTAGGCACAGTCAAGGGTGTGGGGGACAGGAGTAGCCTGAAGCTTGGGAGCTTCTGGTGGTTGCAGGCAGATTTTGAGTTTGAAGACCTAGGAGACCCTCCCCCTGTCCATTTGCCTGCAAAAATAATTTATCTCACCATGTGTCATAGTGACTGTACTTTTTGCTAAAGCAACTATCCTCTTTAGGATGACAGCAGGGTATGTTCTTTTGAATTTGCATCTATTTGTGATGGCTTCTCACTAGGAGCATCCTTGGTACCCTCCTGGGATCCCCACCTGGCTTCTCTCCAGGTAGCATGAGCAGGTTGTGACCTGGATAAATGCATGTAGTTATCTACATGGTTACCATCCTGTTCAGGCTGGAGAATTTCCATGAAGGTGAATTTTCATCTTTAGTGCCCTGCCTCTTGTTGCCCAGCATTGAGTTGGCAATACTCCTGTGACATGAAAATGTAGAATCGACTCATGGCAATAATGGCCAAGCTTGTTAGGTGTGGTAGGCACCTTAGGACTGTGGTAAGCCACTACAACTAACCGACTTAACCTTCCCAACAACTCTCTTAAGATCCAGTCACTGATTGATTTTGTAGATGAGGACATTGGAGCACAGAGAGGTAAGGACCCTCTGGGCCACACAAAGCCAGGGCACAGACCACTCAATCTGTGAAGTGCTGGTGTTTGAACTACATGGTGTGTGCACAGATTCACTTCTGAGTCTGCTGAGTGCTGCTCTTCCCCACTCACTCCCTTGCTCTCTCCTCTATTCCCGGGTCCTTGTGCTAAGATCCTGTAAGCTGTGCTCATGCTGTGGGTTCCCTAAGGTTGTGCTGTTCTTCCTCCCACTTCTCCACCTGCCACAACCTGCCCACTCACTCCAGAATCATTTTGATCCCCAAGTCAGAGCCAGTCTTTTCCCTCCACCCTAAGTCTTAGAGATTGTAGCGGCCCCATGTCAGTGGATGTGTGGAGCCACAGAGCCCCCTGCACTGTGACGGCCCCACCCATGCAGCTGAACCCCAAGGCCAGGACTGTGTCATAGCCACCCGTCACTGCTCTAGAAGTGTTTGTTGCTTGAATAAATGAAAAAATGAAGGAATACCAGCAGTAGAATTCTTGATTACTGAATGTTCCATTATGGGTAATGTATATTTAACTTTTTTTGGTAGAAAATGTTCCCAAAATGTCTGATTTCGATTTACTATTTTAACTAAGAACAGTCCAGAGAATATAACTGACTTTGTTCAGTGATACACTAGAATTTCAGGGCCTCAGTAGTTTTGATAGAGCAAATAAACTTACATCTGTGCCTGCTGAGCGCCAGGCAATGCTCTTGGCACCAGCAATCCAGGTGAGCACATTCAAGTCTCTGATCTCCTGGGCTTACATCCTAGAAGAGATGAATGATAAACTCATCAATAAACAAGAGTACAGGATAATTTCAGATAGCAATAGGGGAAGATAAAGGAGAGCGGTACAATAGAGGAAGACGAGGTAGGCTCCATGGTGACAGTTTAAGATGAGGGCTCTGGGGGTGAGATGGCAGATGGAGACAGCCAGGCCATCTGGAGTCAGCTGTCCAGCAGAAAGACCTGCCAGGGGCTGGGTCCTACTACAGCAGGATTAGATGTGATTGGCACAGATGACAGATGAGGCCAGGATGGTATGGTTGGAGTATGAGGAGTGGTCAGGAAGACTGGTTCATAATGAGGATAAAGGTAATTAAAAACCCAGTCATATACCTTGTAGGTCATAGGAAGGAATTTTAGTTTTATTACGAGACAAATAGGAAGCTATTGAGAGGTTAAAGCAAGGAATGACGTCAGCTGATACCATTTCAAATATAATAGTTTGCGCATACACATCCTTTGTATACTAAATCATTGTACTGTGGTTTGTCTCTTGCTATAAAAGTAAGTATTTTAAATTGCATTTAATTGAAGGGTCTAGATATTTGAGGTTTTACAAGTGTAGTATTTTTTTAAAATAATAAGTAGCAGGGCTAGGGCTGTATCTCAGTGGCAGAGCGCTTGCCTAGCACGTGTGAGGCACTGGGTTCAATCCTCAGCACCACATAAAATAAACAAAGGTGTTGTGTTTATCTACAACTAGAAATATATCTTAAAATCCTTTAAAATAATAGCAACACTTATGTTTCCCAATATCCTGCTTCGTTAGGACAGACAACTTCGTACAATAAAGTGAATACTGATTTCTTTTCATATGAACAGATTTCATCTCATTTTAAAGCTCCTAGCTTTAAAAAGTAAGTCCCAAGAGAGGATCAGTTGGTGGCACTCCTTGGTCTCTATGCTGGAGATAAATCTGTCAATTCTTTTAAGCTAATGGCATGATGTTTTAATGCAAGAAATAAAGTTGCCTTCAAAAATTAGGTCTTGAGGCCTCTACATTTAGATTTCTTGAGTCACAAGGGAAAATAAGACACCAGTGACCCTTGGTTCTCTGAAGCTGATCAACTCCCTGAGATTGAGGCCGCACCCTGAAGTTAGAAATTACACTTGGCAGCAATGGCTATAATTTTGTCATTTGTCTGTGGCAGCGGTTGGCTCCTAAAACCCGATGTGGATAGTGACATCTAGTGGATCTTAAGTAGACAAAACCTCGTGTCCTATCAAATGCTCAATCAATCATCTAGTACCAGTGGAGGAACCAGGTTCCTTTCACCTTGGCCACGTTCTAAAGTATGAAAACGTATTCTCTAGAACCCAGATTTCTGTCTCCAAAACACAAAACTGTCAGGAGCATGGAAGCCTAACTTACTTTTTCTTCTCATAGACAGAAGATCCAACCATGGAGCGACCCTATACATTTAAGGATTTTCTTCTCCGCCCAAGAAGGTGAGGCTTGGGGTGGGCGTGGGAGGGGTGCTGTCCTGCTGGCTTCAGGCACTGGTTTCTTGGGGGACAATTTCAGCAGTCCCTGTAAGCAGGAAGGGTGTAAGCAAGCCATATCCTTTATGACCAATTTTCTCCCTTTACGCAGTCATAAATCTCGAGTGAAGGGATTTTTGCGGCTGAAAATGGCCTACATGCCGAAAAATGGAGGTCAAGATGACGAGAACAGTGAGCAGAGGGACGACATGGAGGTATGCAGAGGAGCCGCAGGCCCTGGCCTGCCTTCCTGGCTCAGTGCCCTGACATTCCACTGTGAGGCTTTGTCATTGAAAGAGGAAAGAAGTTTATAAAGTTAAATATGAGAACACTTAGTGTCCCCAGATACATTTTTGATGGTCTACCAGTGTATTTTAGTAAAATTGAGCTTGTTTTCCTCCTCCTGTGACACTAACTGGACAGTGGGTCTTTAGACAGTGTGGAATACTCTGTGGACAGCCCTCTGCCCCAAGACTCCCCTCACTCGCCAGGGCTGTTGTTGCTTTGGGCTCTCAGCTCTCCCTAAATTCCTTGTTGTACCTGAAGCTGCCTCAGAGGTGGGCTAAGGTGATTCAGAAGGTCTCTCTCCATTTCTTATTCATTTGACCCACAGGTGATAGCCTGCATTAGAAGAGCTCTCCTCTGGAAATACCATTTTGAGATTAGTTGTCCAGAGCAATTTACTTTTTTGCCCTCCTAGCATAGTGGCCTCTCAGCTTTCTGGTCACATACCTGTGCCATGGGTCCCCTTGTACCTTTCTTCACACGCCTCAGACAGTGCTGTTCCCTTGGACACACTCTCGTTGTTCTGAAAGTGCCCATTGAACAGGCCTCTCTGAGGCTGTCTCCACATCTGTTTGCAGCTGTCACGTATACTCGATACGTGAATAATGTGTTGTGGGCAAGCTGACCAACCCCCCACCAGTACCAAGCCATGTTCGCAGGTGGCGCTGGCTGTTGGCTTCGCAGCTCCCACACGTGGAGAGGACTGCAGTGGGTGGCAGGCCGTGGTGGAGGCTGATGTATCGTCAGCACAGCAACAGATTTTTATTTCAAATCCAAGGAATTTTTTTACACTCTTCTTGCCTTCCAACTGCAGTAACCAGTGAATTACTTAATTTTCCAGTGACTTTACTAGGGGATGTTAGGAAAGCAATACTTAATGCCTAAAGTATGCGTTGTGAAAATGTCACTCTCACCCCGGTACCACGAAGCCTATTTGTGTGCAGAGCCTGAGGAGGCTGCAGCAGCCGCTTCTGGACAACTTCTTCTGGCTCCTGGGATTAGAGCTGACCAGGGCAGAGGCTTCCCTTCCTCTCCATGCTGGCCTCGGGGCCATCCTCCAGGGACCATCAGAGCCCTGGGCTTTCCGATCACCCGGGCCATGCTTTCTGTTAGAACATTTGGGTTTATGGCTCACCTTTACCCTCAGGAGATGTCCAGTGAATGTCAGCTGTAACGAGGCCCATGGTCATTGGCTTCCTACAGCCCTGTTATTCAGGTCAGAATAACAGGAAACATGACAGGGGTATAATGTGACTTAAGTGACTTCACAGACTGCATATCCCAACCTGTGTGGCTCCCTGCAGTGGAGTCCTCTTGGCAGGCAGCATGAGTAAGACCACTGCTCAAAAGATTTTGAGACTTACATTTATTTTTTTTTATTTTTTATTTTTTTTTGAAATTCATCCAAATGTGACACACGAAGCCATTGCAAGAACCAGGGCATGGCAGAGCAAGGCAGGAGGTCACAGAACACTGGCTCTTTCCCCACCATCTGAAGAAATAACCTCATAATCTTCATTGAATTTTGTTCCACAGCATGGGTGGGAAGTTGTTGACTCCAACGACTCGGCTTCTCAGCACCAGGAGGAGCTTCCCCCTCCCCCTTTGCCCCCAGGGTGGGAAGAGAAGGTGGACAACTTGGGACGTACTTACTATGTCAATCACAACAACCGGACCACGCAGTGGCACCGCCCCAGCCTAATGTGAGTACCACACAGTGTGGGGGCACCCGGTCACCCCTGCAGATTAGGTGTGAATAGGGTGACTCTGGGACGAGACTGGGAAATTAACCATGTGTCAGTCAAGCAAGTGGCTCCTCACTGAGGTGGGGACTTGAGAGCCAGCGAACGTGGGTCAGGAGGGAAGACGCTGTCACCTGATGTCTTGTGCTGCAGTTTCAGTATGAGCTGATTTGCTTCGCACGTCTTCTTTACATGGAATCCTGACATCTGTTTTTCCAGGAGTTATTGTATGTTTAATGATTGTATTGCTTCCCTCTCCTTTAGCAGATTCTCCTGACTGACCCAGAATGCAAAACAAGCAAACGGGTTTTGCAGTTTTCTGTTTTCCTTTGAATTGTTTGATTTTTATTTCTTTATATTATTGGATTTGGAAACCCTCTGAAAAGCTTTTTTTTTTTTTTTTTTGCATTTTGGGAAATGTATATATTATCCCCTTTATATGATTAGAAATGCATTAGAGATTTGGAAAGTAAGAATTAATAATTATTATTTATTCTAATCATTCACCAGCTTCAGGGATGCAGTGACCCAGTTGATGTTTTATTCCCTCACCTTTTTTTTTTTTTCACAAAAGCAAATGAATCCTAGTTAAACCTCAACTACTATAAAAGGTTTTGAAGCAGGGTGTTGTTAAATGATAATGCAGAGCAAGATGTAAATCTAGTGGTACATAAGAAAGAGCAAAACCAAAGTACTACGGAAAAGAAAAATTATTCTAGAACTTACGAGCTTCCTAGCAATCAAAACGAGTGGGGAGTTATCAATTATTGTATAATTCTCAATATGCAATGAAGGCAGGAATACTAGCTGAGAACATTTTCTCTTCAACCCATATTCTGAAAGAAATTTGCTAGTGATACTTTTTAGATAGGTGGTGATAGCGGTATACTGAGAAGTGTTCTTATAAACCTTTCTGAGAGAGCGCAGAGATGCTCTGCATGTGACTAAAGTGGAGAAGGTGACCAATTTGGCCGGTTTAAGTTTTACTTAATTTGGAAGTAAAGCTTACAGAATCTGGAGCAATGAATACCTGATCCTCCCTGAGCCTCCAAGTTGGGTTCTCATGAGTATCATTTGTCCTTGGTCACTTTGGACTGCCCATTAGCCCATTGTTCCCAGAACAGCATAACTATCAAGACATTGGGGTAATGCCGAACTCTTCTTGGCTATCTTTTTTTCCCATAGAAATACAAATGGACATGATTTAGTTGATACTATTTATTTGCTCATAATTTTATTTATTCACATATTTCCTCTCATTAAAAATCTTAGCTATTAAAAGTATGATAAGTCATTTGACTACTTTAGGTGTTTGTAGTAAAATTGACCATGGACCCCTCTTGGGCTTGGCTGCATCCAGTGATGGGAAGTAGTAACTATACCCTAATGGAGCACCTTCCTCCACCTGCCCCCAGACAGCACCTGAAAAGGTGGCATTGCTAAGATGGCCAGAGTATCACGTGACCTTTGTGGAAGAGGGATCAGGAACAATAAAGGGACCAAATCACAAAGGAAGAAGCAGAAGTAGCTAACACACAGATGGAAAGGTCTTCAGCTTTGTTCATCGGTACCTTGCAGATTGAAGTCTGCGGTTTTGAGATAAATGGGGACACTTGATACTTTCTTGACCTCACAGAATTATGAAGCTCTGATGAGGGAATTCCTGAGAAGACACTTTGGAGTGTTTTCTCTGCATTCCATCTCCAAACTCATCACCACGTGTTCATTAAATAAGTACAGATTCTGTGTGTCAGTTGTACCTCAGTAACTTGGTGAAAAACAGTACCACCTTTGAGGACAGTGTGTTCCAGAGAACCAAAGCAAACCAGAGGGTGCGCCCCACGTAATGCTGGCTCCTCACTAAGCCAGGAGCAGCGAGGGGAAATGCAGTTCTTGGCATGAGTTCAGGTTCCAGGAGAAACTTGGACATGGCTGTCCCTGTCAGTGAGGCATCAGTACCAGAGGGAGCGGCTGAGCCAGGAAGGACATCAGCAGAACTTGGTGGAACACAAAGATGCCTTCCTTTCCAGATGGCTCGGCTTCTAGAAAGCAAGACAAAAGTCAGGGGGATGTCGGTCTCCTTGACAGAGACCTTTCATCTCCTCTGTACTTTCATGGATTGGGGTTCTTTTCCCTCAATTTTGTTAGGTCCGGTCAAAAGAACTTGGACCCCCAGAATTATCTTTGAGAATTGATTTAATTCAAAAATAACCCAGTTTTCACAGAATGCTGCAGCACCATTAGAGGGAAATGGCTGCTGTTAGGGAGTATCCTAGTCAAGAGGTCAGACAGTGGTTGTTTGTGCCAAGCCAAATGGTGACCACCTGCTACAAGCCCAGTGAGAACAGGTTTGAGTTCTGTCATTGACTCCCTGCTGCCCTTGGGACATTCCCACGGGGTTCTTCATCGCCCTGCTCTCTTGCCACCCACAGACACAGACCTGGTTCTTTCAGTGGCCTGTCACCATTGCTTTCTCTTGTTTTGGGTCCTGTGGGTAGAAGCCCATCCCCCCAAACTGAAGCAAGAACCAAGAGTCTGGGGCATGCCCTTCCTGGGCCACTGCACGGTCTCAGCCGACCGGCCTTCCTCTTCTGTCCAGGTCCTCAGAAGCCTTGTGCTGCTCTACTCCTGGACGGCAGCAAAATACATTCTCAGTGGACCACTGTCCAACAGGGGCCACTTCTGGAAGTGACTGGAGGTGCAGTCACTGCTTCAGGTCATCCCTGCAGTCACTACTGCACCATGGATGAAGTGATCTGACACACTCCTCTGTGGCTGGCCCTAAGCTTGATTTCAAGGCAGGTGGACCCATGCTCTCTCTTGCCATGTTCCCCAAAAGTCAGTGAAGAATGTGTATGAAAAGCAATGACCCAAGGAAGACTGAAATAGCCTCCTCTTATTTTCTTTCCCCCAGGAAAGTCATTTTTCCATTTTCCCTTTTGTCCCATCGTCCCAGTTATGGAACACCTACATAAACTTAGAGCAACAAATATGGACCTATTTTAATACATCTGTGTCACTGAAATATTTGCAGAACTGAAAACTTGGGACTGAAGTGGTTAATTTCTCAGAAATAATCGTAAGTGGCCCTGCACTCTCAACTTCTAGTCTCGGTTTCGCCAGCCCCTCGCTCACTCACTTAATTAAATGCAGCGGCCTCCCACGTGTGAACATTTCCCCATTACTACTTAAGACCATGAAAGCCCCTGGGTGGAATTTCAAATTCAGAGTTATCTTGTTTCTTTTGCTGTTTAATTATTTCTACTTCACACTGATCACTGATTATTTGAGCTCATTGGATAAGGAAAATTGACATAATTGATTGTAAATGCATCTCTTTTTAAAAAAAAAAAAAATCTGGCACAGTAGATTTTCATATATTTCTGAAGGAAGAAAGATACAGACATAGTAACATTAAATCTTTATTCTCCACCTTTCTAAGTCCCTGTAAGAGCCTGGCATGTACAACGCACCTTGTTTAGGGACAGACACTTAGCAGCATGAACAGGTTACACCCTTGGTGTGACTGCAACTGGCATTTCAAGGAAGATTTAAAATGTTGACAAAACTCTTGGATATGAAATATTTTCAAGTGATGCTGCTTGTCCTAAAGAGAAATTGCTTACATCCTCAAAAAGTGAAAGAGGATGTGTACTGTTCCTTTGCCTTACTACTGAAATTGTTCACACACTTTATGAATGTATTCTGATCATTTTTCTTCCAAATTTTTCTGTTGTCTATTGATTGTATTTCAGCCATTGTGTGTTTAAGAATTGGATGTCATCTAAAAATGACAACTACATAAAATCACACATACAGCGTTGTTTGCTAATGTAGCCAAGTGTCATTTTTCATAATTCCGTTTTCATGCTTTCAGAAGTTTATTAATATACTTTTACATCCTTTGACTTTAATAATTCCCTCTATGATCATAATGTTTTCTGAAGATCTCTATGAAGTATACTGTTTTACTCTAGTTATATGTAATATAACTGTACAATAGGCAAAGAAGGTCTTTAGTTAAGAGTGACAAACATTTGTGTATTGGGCATACAAATACAATAAAACATTAATCCAGACACTAATGATAAGGAATTATGATTTAAATGTAGATTAAATAGAAGCACACTAACCTGCACACTTGCCCCTTGACCAGGAAAGCTCATAGTGTAAAGATGTCCGTTGGAAATGCTCAGCTGTTGAGGAAGTCCGTGTTGAAAAGTCATCCACTTACTTGCCAACAGCTGCTAATTGCAGACTAGTCACTATCTCGGGGGCTCAGCAGGCACCTTTTGGGATATAGCATAAATTAGTCTGAGACTGCAGTAGAAACTTTAAAACCTTTGTTTTAGAAAGAATCTATAATTGGGCTCTTAATATTATATTTCATTTAATCTGAAATAACTTTTTCATCTAGTCCGTAATATCAACTTGCAACATAATTTTTGTTAATGGAATATCAGATCTTATTGAAAGTGTGCTGAGAGTTTCCTCTGGAAAGCATTTTAGAATTTAAACTTCTACCCTGAAAGCCTCTGAGGAGTTTTTCTCCCCCAAAGGACCATTACCTGTAATATGCGGCAAAAATGTTTTCAAGATTACATCAGTGTATTCGAATCCTGAACTGGGAACCTTATGTGACCCCTCTCACTATCCCCCAAAAAGATGTTTTAGTATTCTTTAAATCCCAGTGGACTTGGGAAGTTGGTTCCTGGTGTTTATTCAGATTTTTAAAGTAGGTTGGAAGGAAGCAGGATGTGGTGTTAGGACTCTTGAGATTTTGTCAGAATAAGATAGAAAGCAGCTGCTGGGTCAGCAGTTCTGTTGTCCAGTTGTAGCCATGAGTTTATGCTGTCAGTTATCTTGGGTCAATTGCTGATGACCGAAGTAGCTGCTTTGTCATTGCTGGACTCCTTGAGGATTTTGTTCCAATGAGCTGCATGTGTGAGCTTGCCTCTCACCTCCTTGCAGATGCCTCGTGTGCCACATGGGTTGGGGGACTTTGATTCCTGTTCTTAAATACTGAAGTACATTTTGAGGTATCATCAGTGCTGTCTTGATGGTTTCCCCAGATGAAAAAATACGTGGAAAAAAAACACCATGCCTGTACTTTTTTTTTTTCTTATTGTCATTCCTTAAACAAGGAGGATAACAAATATTTTCATGGCATTTACACTGTATTAGGTATTATAAATAACCTAGCAATAACAGTGTGTGGGAGCCCATGATGGGTACTGTGCCATTTTCTATGAGAGGCTTGAGCATTTGTGACTTTGGTTTCCTTGGGAAGGGGAGGGGGTCCTGGAACCAGTCCCTCATGGATACCAAGGGATGACTGTGTATACCTGAAAGATGCCCTAAAAATTGTGACCGCTACACTACAGACAGCATGCACTTGATTGGAAGGGACCTTGCCTTATTTCTCCCCAAGATAAGATGGAAGAGTTCTCTGGCAAGCAGCCGTGGTCAGTGGGTGTCACTGGTGTCCTGGCGTGCTGCCCTTAAGGTTAGACTGTCGGAGGGCTGTTCTAAATGCCACTCCCCTTCTTGCACCCCCACCCCACTCTTAGGGACGTGTCCTCGGAGTCGGACAATAACATCAGGCAGATCAACCAGGAGGCCGCACACCGACGCTTCCGCTCTCGGAGGCACATCAGCGAGGATTTGGAGCCCGAGGCCTCGGAAGGCGGAGAGACCCCTGAGGTAGGAGGACCTGTCGTGATTCCTTCTCAGTGACTCTTGTCTAGGATGTAAAGATGATTCGCACAGCGAATGGGTTGCCATCTGGTGTTAATTAATTTAGCAAGTGCTTGTAAAAAGCCGTATTTGACAAACACATGTGACTCTGTATCATCACAAAAGGGAATAACATTATTTCTAGTATGAAAATCTGAAGATACTTTCACTTGGTAATTTGTTTTTCCCCCAGAGTCTAACCATATCTTATTAAACGACATCAGGTTATCATGTTTGAACAGTTGAACAAGCCCTATTACTTGTTCACGACTCACAGTCAACTTTTTACTGAGTTGTTTTGACATCTTGAAGGAAATTTATGACCAAAAAAAAATACAAATTTGGGTCAATAGAAATGTTTATAATCTTCTCTTTTAATGGTAGTGGTGCGTCAAACAATAATCTTGACTTCCATGCTGTCTTAACAGCTCTGTTCCCTTGCTAGAAATATATTCTTTTTAGACATTGAGTTGGAAAGAAGACCATTCACAAACTGTTGCAGTGATCACAATTAGAAAAGCAAATTAATGATTTTAAAATAAATCCACTAGAAGTTGCTTTATTCCAGTGTTTAATTACAGCTTGTAGGATCTGTGCTGTTTTCATTATGAATCCTCAGCAGTTAGAGTAAAAGAAACCCATGGAAATCATTGGTGCACTCCTGAGAAGATTGTTTTAGCCCAAGTACATTTAACAAATGCTGTCAAGAGGCTGCAGCTCAGAGCGCTGGCTCGTGCCCTAGAGGTGTGCAAGCACCGCCCCTGCACCAGGCATCCTGGTCACATCTTGGTGGCCATGCCTCTCACTAGCTCTTATACCTCAAGAGAGTTACTGTCCATGTCTCAGTTTGCTCATCTGTTAATTGGGACAGGAGTCATTTCTTTCTCATAATGATCGTGAAGTTTGTGTGCCTCGTGTTAAGTGTTGACTACATGTTAATTATAGCTATCCCCATGGTTATTGTATGTTTTCATTGAGGACAGGACAATCCCCAGTTCTTAGCATTTACCCCAGTGTCTCATTCCTTGAAAGCCTTGGGAGACCATTTCAGAAGAAGTGAATATGGCTGGAGACTCGCTTGGCCTGGCTCTGCCCCCACCGCCCTCCTCCCCAGTGTCTCGAACCAGCCCTCAGGAGCTGTCAGAGGAACTAAGCAGAAGGCTTCAGATCACTCCAGACTCCAATGGGGAACAGTTCAGTTCTCTGATTGTAAGTAGAGGTCTTGAGCAATATTCTTCATTGTTGCTTCAGGAGAATCTTGTATGTAAATGACACCCAAGGGTCTTCCAACTTCCAGTTATCTCTGACATTTTCCAAAGTTTCTTCTTCCCCAGAAGCAAGATTATACTAAAATTAGCCCAGGCAGGTGAGAATCTTTTTGATTTGGAGAACAGCTGTGCATCACCAGCTCTTTTTCTTGATTTGTTTAAAAAAAAAAAAAATTCAAAGGTTAAGGTTCCATGAATTCTGTAATTACTAGCTATAACCTTGTAGAATTTCTTTCCCAGCCCAAAAAGCTCATAAAAATAGTGCCTTCGTCATCAAGGTGTTTCTTTACAGTGATGATTATTTGATGGTGAGGATAGAAAAAGGTTTTGGGCCTCCTGATCTGAACATCTGAAGCCATGCCTTAGAGGTTTATCATTCCCACTTCACAGATAAGGGCATTTGATTTAAGTGGCCCATCCCTGACAAGGTTTGAATGGGAATAGAAGACACCTCCTAAGTCCCAGAGCACGAGTCCTTAAGAAAGGGTGTGTAAGGTGACACTGGCATCAAGGTAGCCTTTGGGCTGAGGTTCTCAACCATCAGAGAAGTGCTTTCTAGAAGCTTCAGATAGGGCTGATCACCAGGGAAAAGCAAAGGAATCAGTCATGAAGAGCTTTGCATTTGACAAGACAAAACTGCAGAGAAAGCCTATAGATAATCCTAGCATGTATGTCGAATTAAGATCAAACGCAAACCCAGTGGTTCTCAAGAAACTGAACTGGAAGATGCACTACAGGAATATGGCAGTCTCTCCACTGAAAATGACATCCTAGGAACAGTCACTATCATGAGCATACTGAATATAAAGAGAGGACTCCATAAATACAAAAGCCTAGCAAGCATTCATAAGATTTTTCGCTCCTTTGGCAGGGTATTTTCATTTCAAAAGACATAGTGGGTCACTGTTAACATGAGTTGCGGGGATTACTTGTTAATATGGTTTCACATTTAAATTCTATGAATGTTTTTCAGAAAGAGGAATACCACTGAGATGAAAATTTAGTACTAAGTGAACAGGAAAAGAGGTTGTATATGTGGGATATTTGAATTGGTAAAGCTGTTGCTATGGAAACAAGCCATGAAGTCATGTACTTAATACCTATGAAAAAAGGAATTGCTGAAACCATAGCAATTGTATACCTTTAGTGAAACAAGTGAAAAAAAGTCAGTTTTACTCAACATTAATAAATTGGCATTTCTAGTTATTTACATAGCGAGCTCTTGCATGTAATTGTTCTATAAGCAAAAATAAGCATGCACACATATCTTTCAGATCCAAGTGCAGTATTTTTGTGTTTTCAGATTATGGTAAGTGTTAGAATGTCTAGGGAACACTTCTCTGGTTTTGCCTCTCAGGGTCACTCTGTAGTCAAGAACAGTTGCATGAATATTTATTCAAGAGTGACTCCTTTATGGAATCAACCTAGATATCTGTCAACAGATGAATGGATTAAGAAATTGCAGTATATATACACAATGGCATTTTACTCAGCTATAAATGAAATTATGGCATTTGCTGGTGAATGGATGGAAATGGAGAACATGCTAAGTGAAGTAAGCCAGACTTACAAATTCACAGATCATATGTTTTTTCTCATATGTGGAAGCTAAAGTAAGATAAAGGAAAGAAAAGGGGGAGGATCGGATATTGTAAAGCTGTAGGGAAGATCAGTAGTGTAGAAGAAGGAAATTGAGAGGGCAAGAGGAGGATCAGGGAAGGGGAGGAAATGCAGAACAAATTCTTTAAAAATAATGTGCACATATAAAAGTGGAATTCCCTCTGATATATTTATAAGTAGAAAGAACTAAACAAAAATAAATAGATGAGCGAAAATAAGACCAGCAGAGGAAGGAGACATGGGGAATGGGGGGAACATGAACTAAAATTGAATTGCATGCATGTGTGATTTTTGTCAGGATGAACTCAACTACTTTCTATAACTATAATGCTCTAATAATAAATATTTTTTAAAAAGCAACTGCTCCACACGAGTCAGTGTGGGAAAGCTACATGGTAGTCCCTGTCACCACCACAAAATTTTTCTTGGACATTATCTTATTTTACTTGTCATTGTAAAATGTTAAAAATAAGTGCATGTTACAGACTTGTATGGTGGCTAAATCTGCCCCAAGAGAGACCCTTGTTTTCCATCTGTGATCTGCTCCCATCTCCATTCAGATCTGTCAGGCTTTGTTTAACCACATAGAATGGGAGGAACATTCTACATTGCACACTAGGTTGGTTTTAGATGAGCCCCACTGTTTTCCTTCCTTTCTGTTCTGTACGACTTGAACTCGGAAGCTAAAATGGTAAGTACCTCATCCTTCAGGAGGAGGAGGATAAGGTGAATTCTGAGTTCCTGGGGACATAGAATCCAACAGATTCTTTGTCACCTGTGAGAGTCAGTAAATGTCGAAGAGCCTTATATCTCTGTTCCTTCTTCCTTTTTCCTCTATGCCTGTGACATGAGAAGTCTCATAGAGCTGACATCCCATGCTAACTTCTTACTGCTGGTTACAGACTGGGAGTGTTGCAGGGGTCAGTTGAGCTTCCTTCCCAGTAGGTTTACTCACCCTCTCTGGCTTTGGCTACTAATTCTAAGGACATTGAGAATCCCAGTCCACTGAAAACACGGAGATTTGAAACAGGCTGACTTCACTCCCTAAGGGATCACTCTGATGACTGCAGAGGGATGTTTCTTTTAATTAATGCATAGGGTTTGAGTGATAGAAATTTTAAGACCAGTGAAGCTCCTTTCTAGGGAATGCCTTTTGACACTCCCTGTCTTTCTCTCCCCTCCAGCAGAGAGAGCCTTCCTCAAGGCTGCGGTCCTGCAGTGTCACCGACGCGGTTGCAGAGCAGGCCCACCTACCACCGGTAACCCATGCTTATTTCCAGTCACCAGCTGGCTTTTGGGCTCTGATTTGAAATCTTGGCTCCTAAGAAAGAGTTTTTCCTGTGCAGATCCATTCACCATGTCAATGTGACACTTTGAAACTTGCCTCGCAAATTGCCCAAGGAGAGGGTGGGTCTCGAACACACAGACTTGGTATTGCCACCCAGGTCAACAAAATGCTTAAAACTTCGCTGCTTTGGTTTTCACCCCAGTTTACACCAATTCTGATGTGCTTCCTTGATGGAAAGTGCTTGGTACATTCATAATTCCTTCCACTTTGTGGAATGACTGTCACTGTCTCCAGCGAGCGGGACCCTGCAAACTCACCAACCCCTTAAAACAGGAAGAACTCTTCTGGGTAGTCACATGCTCCTTTGCATCCCTGTGGCCTCAACTCTAAACTCCACAAAGACACCTGCTCTCTTTAAAGGCAGAGAATTGGCAATAGTTTGTACTCACTGCCCCACAGTTTAGTAACTATCAGCAAACAGAAGTGGCAGAGGGTTAGCAACATCCAGGGTATGTAACGATTAAATATTCAAATTGGAAGACAGGTCAGCACTGCCTTGGGAAGTGTGGGACACACACATTACAAATGAGAGATTTTATGCAAACTTCTTTCCTGTTTTGGAGGTGAAAATATTATGCAGTTTTACACTTTTGATTTGGCATTTTGACCTTGACTTTTTTTTATTGCCCCACATCTGATTATTTTCTGACATACTTCATTATGTATGAATTTGGGGCGGTGGGGGGAAGCACATTTAAAGTTTTTGAAATCGGTGTCTTCCCAACGTGTTCATTTTTACTTGGCTTCAAAGGATATTTTGGCCTAGGTTTTAGTTTTTTGTTTAAAAAATTATGAATTAATGAGTATATTAGTCAAGATAATTGATTCAGTTGTGAGCTACATAGAGTTGACTGGTTTATAACAAGCTTGATGAGAGCATCTTTGCGGGAGGGGTTCGGTATGGGTCCCCAAAAGAGAACAATCAGCTGTGATGAAAGGGGTCCTCCTCAGCCTGATGATCCTGTGATTTTCCTTGATGAATTAATGGCACTTTCTCTCCTTTTCAAAATCAATGTCAATTTAATTTGCCAAAGAGCTCGCTTTCCTGGAGATTGGTGGTTCCTCCCGCTTGTGCTGTGAACTCACTGATCACCAGCGGCCTCCACCTGAGTGTTGAGTTTTTCAGATTTAGGAATCTGCTCAGTCCTGGACAGTGAGAGCAAAGCAGACTGGCTTCCATTTTTTCCTTTCTTAGCCATCTCATTTTGTTGAGGTTGGCGTTGTTCACCAGACCAGGGCTCCAGCCTGAGCCTCCCTGGGCAGCAAGGGGTGGGGGGTTCCTCTGGCTGCTGGTGGTCAGCGACTGCTCAGCTTCATTTGGCCTGAGCTGGTGTCAGGGATTCTGCTCTCTTGTCACCTGCCTTCCAACGCTGTCACAGCCATAATCCCCAGCTCACTATGCAATGGGTCATCCCCTGAGTGCACTTCACTGATGTCAATTATCATTTAACAGCCCAATACCCCAACTAGGAGAGCACGGTCGTCCACAGTCTCGGGTGGTGAGGAGCCAACGGTAATGACACATTTTATCAGACATTAATTGCAGAGGTCTGATGGGGCGGTTTCATATTTTGATTAATGTTGAATATGCTGTCACTTTTTAACAAATAAGATCAGCTCCATTGTGCTACAGAGATGCACATGTTTTTTTTTATTTTGAACTTCCCCTTTTTGGGGAAAGTGGAATGACTTTTGGCTCCATTAAATGTATTAGGAATACCATCGAGCTTTGGTTAAATGTGTTTAATTTGACTATTTCGAGTATAGTTTTGCCTTCTAGTGTTTGTACTCCTCATGAGCTTTTGCTTGTTGGAATGCTGGGTTAAAGTAATTTCATTGGAAGATAATCAGAGAAGCCATAGGAAATGCATGAGTTTGTACATGTGTGTCCTAATAGTGCACTGGGCTACATTCTCTGCATTTCCCATATCACATTTTTGTTTGTTTTTAACAGGGGGCCAGACTTGCTTCCATCATGAGCTAGTGTCCTTTCTCTGCCCCAGAGACTTGACTCACAGGAGAATGGACAGGTTCATATAATTCCCAGGGCAGTGAGCATTCCCATTTTATCCCGCCTATAAAGACTTAACTTGAGCAACAAATATACTGTTTATGGTAACTTGGAAATAATTACTATGTTCACAGAATGAAAAACTTGGGACTTAATGAGTTAAGATGTTTAAACGATCTAGAAAATTTGGTGCTACTTGAAGCCAATTACCTACTATTCTTCTTATTCGTTATTTTGAATATCCTATGCTATTCATGTTTGGGGGTAACTTTATTTTGGGTATTTTAATTGTCTCTGCTCTACTTGATCCTTAAAGTCAGATTAGCATTGAGTTTGTGCTTTGAGATGCAGTAGCTACTTGAAGAATTTGCCTTATTGTTTCACCTGTATTGTTTTTGCTGTAACTGCTCATTAGTGTTGAATAACTTTACGTATAAAATAGCTGATTTTCTGAAGGATGTTGATAATTTACAAAAGTGATTTAGGTATATTGTTAGATTCAAGTGCTCAACGTTGTACGAGAGAAAATCAAATTGACATTCAGTAACAGTCAGCATGATTGACAATATTGAGCTGCATTGGCTTCAATGAAAGTCATGCATTGGGTGATCCAGGCTTAGGTTCCAGGAGGCTTCAAAGAATTCTACAGGAGCTTGCTTAGTTCCACTGTATGCTGGCATTGTCTGTGGGAGTAGTGGAGCTAGAGGTAAACAGATCATTCCATGAGATGATTTTAGTACCTCACTCTGCACATGGTCAGTGTGTCATCCATTTTTGCATTTTATTGGCCTTGCAACCTGTTTTTGTCTTGGCATGTTGTGCCAGCTGATGATCGTAAATGGCAGAATAAACTGGATTAGTGTAGTGCCAGGCTCCGTGATCCGAGTCCCCTGGCAGGACAAGGTGATCCATCTGAAAGATTCCATCCGACTCCAAAAACTTCCCTTTTCCTGACTTCTTGCCTGTGTTCTCCTTTTCCTCATCCATGAATTAAAATATGGGTTTGGGTTGGGTATTGATTTTTAGAAGACTTGAGCAAAATAATCCCTCCATGTGTCATTCATGCTGTGCTTTCTCCATACCTCGAGAAACTTGGAAGGAACCTTCCAGATCTAACCCCACCACTTCCCTTCCACCCCACCATCCTTTGTTCTGTCTGCCCTGGATGTCCTGTTCCCCAGTTGTCTCCTAACATGGTTTCTGCCTCATGAACCCCCTTTCCTGCCCCTCTGCACATTGTCCTACACTGAAGTGTGTGCCCAGGCTGGAGCTCCCCGGGGTGGGCTACCTTGCTCCTTCCTCTGGGCTTTCCCATGTACACACCCATGCTGTTTTCTTTTAGAAAAGTAAATTGTCATATACATAATGCTCAACAAATTGGTTCTTTTTTACTTACGGTCATCCTTCTGGGACATGTTAATAATCACTTAATATTCAGTGATGTGAGTGTAGCTCACTTTGTATAAATTTTCCACACTGAAGGGTATTTAGGCTCATATACCTGATTCTCACCTAAGCAACCATAGCCCTTTGATGTGTGGCAAGTAAATGCACACTGGTGTCACTTTCTGGCTGGCTAAGCCAGAGCCCTCCCTTTGAGATACCAGGAGAGGAACAACACAGTCCTTTGATCTTTACTGTGCAGATTCTAAAATTACACTAACATACTGCTCTGGCAGGATTCAAGCCAGTCTTGGAGAATCTGTGGTGGTCAGTATCAAAGTGGTTATTTACAAAACCATATTGATACTTGTTCAGTTTAAAACATGATCGAGTTCATCATTTTAATGAAAGAAACAGAGCTGTTGTAAAGCAGGAGTTGGTGGATGTTTGGCATCATACAACACAGAGATAAATCCAGTCTACAAGTAAAAAGCTGTGAGATGGTAAATATACTAAGCCACAGGTTGGGGGGGGGGGGGTTGTTGTTTTTGTATTTTTGATAACCCACCTCATTTCCCGAGGTGGTCTGGAGCATGCTGTATGCACACAGCAGTAGTAGAAGTCTGGATGGCCCCAAGGCTGGGGCTGTTCCCAGGATGTACTAGCCATGTGCATCCAGGCAGTGTTTTGAGTCACAAATGGACTCCTCAGCACAGACTGTTCTACATGCTCATTTGGAGAGGACACAGTAAAGAAACATTTTAATAACACCCTCTCACATAAATGCCACTAAATTGCAGATCACCAGTTCAATTCTCAATAGAAGGTACAATGGACATTTTAATCAAATTCAGTGTTCTCTCTCGACTACTCTGCAGTTTTCCATAAACTGGTTAGTACTGTTAATTGCACTATCGGTGAAAATGACCTAGTCCCTGGAAATTCGAACAGCTTAGACTTCAGTTCTGAGATTACCCACAGCACAGCCAAGTTTTTGCAACTTATCAGTCACCCCATAAGTATGGTTTCCAGGGACACTCAATTGTTCTAGTAGTCTGAAGATTTTCTGGAACTGAGTTTTCTGAGAGCAGAATTGCCTCCCCCCAAAAAAGTAACACAGCAGGTAATCCTGGTGACTCAAGAGGCTGAGGCAGGGAGGATCCCAGTTTTGAGGCCAGCCTCAGCAAGTTAGTGAGGCCCTAAGCAACTTAGACCCAGTCTCAAAAGTTTTAGAAAATAAAATAAAAAGGACTAGGGTGGAGCTCAGTGGTAAGCCCCCTGGGTTCACCCTAGTACTAAAAAAAGGACAAAAAAACAGACTCCACTTAGTATTTCATTTAGTCAGAGGCATTTTGAATATATAAATCATTGTAAGTCAGAATATGGTAGCATGCACTTTGCCAAAAATACTGATTGGCTGCTAAGAGTAGGTTTTTATCATTGCCTCAAATAAAGGTAGCCTAGAATTAGTGCTTTGTGTTAGTGTCCAGCTGGAGAAGGAAGAACAGGGAGCTCTGCTCAGGCTGTGGGTTAATCTGTCTAGTCATGAGAGGACTGAAGTCTGCAAGTTGAGGTTTCTTCTGCTCCTGTCGAATCTCTCCCCACCTGGATCCAGGTGGTCATCTTGGAATTATTTTATGACACCTTTAGGATTTACCAAAAAAAAAAAAAAAAGTCAAGGAAATGGTCGCTGCATTTTTAGCAGGATAATAATCTTGCTTTGCTGGGTCAGCAGTAACTACTGAGTCTGTTGCTTCCCAGTTAATTGTGCAGTTGCTTTTTCTCCAGAGTGTGCTGTTAAGCTTATGAAGTGGCCTCCAGAGCCTCTTTGGATGCAGCCCTGAGTACCTGCAGGGGACTTGCTTGTGCTTTTCTGGGGTCCACTGAGGGGCCCTGTGACTATGACCTTCTTTGACTACTCAGGTTGTTAGTAGTGAACAGAAATGGTGGTATAAAGACAGGAAGGTGTAGGGTCAACAGATCTACATCCTCAACCTCATTAAAAAAAGAGTAAACCTGGTGAGACGCCTGGAAGCTCAGAGAAGCTACCCTAACTAGGAAAGGTAACACCCAGGGCAGCAGCAGCCTCACAGAACAGGTCACTCCTAGTTGTTGGACCTGGTTCCTTCTCCCAGGAGCCTGGGGGCCCTGGCTGCCCTCCTGTTTCTGAGCACTTGTCTATAGGTGCCAGTCTAGGATGTGCCCTTCCCAGGACAGCTCTCACCCCACACATCCAATGACCTCATGAGTCCCTGACCCATCCTTGCTCCTCTGGTGTTCCTGCATCCAGACTTCCTTTCTTGGACTACTTCTTAGAAACAAAAGTCTCTTTCTGCAATCTAGCTTGGGTTAGCCAAATGTAGTCAGTCTATCTGGAGACTGCCCATTGTTCATTGGCCAGTTAAAGGGACACACTCCTTATCGGTGTACTGAGTAGGAGTGGCCTCAGTTTATGAGGCTCCTTGGGATTCTTCTGTCTGGTGACAGAGGACCTCCCCAGCTGAGTCATGCAGGTGTACCTGTGCTCCTTAGATGCCACCATGGGAGTCTGTATTGGATTTTTATTCTGCCCCAGATGCTATCATGTACAGGGCCTCAGTAGCTGGAAGAACCCAGGACTGCACTAGAGGAGCACCCCTGTGCCACTTGTGTGGAACAGGAGTGTCCAGGAGTGTTGAGTAGCTTGAATGCCTTTCAGCTGTACATGGTTTGACAGACAGTGAAGTTTAGTAACTAGAACAGATTATAGTGTCTTTCTCTTTCCTAAAAACAGTCACCTTAGCAACAGGTGAGACCTCAGGGTCAGAAAGTTGAGTCTGAGAATGTGGAGCCCCTTCACCCAGCTGTGTGGGGTTCCTCTCACAGTGGATTTGAAGCTCTTAAAAAGCTATCATTGTCTTTCAGATACTCTTTGGAATGTTTTCTGTGCAAATAAAATTAACTTGTCCAGAAAGTAGAATCATCTGGTTATGTGTTACTTTATTAAAACTGAGCAGAATACAAATGCTAGTTGTTAAATAATAACGATTTCTTGCACAAACAGCCATCAGTGGCCTATGTACATACCACGCCGGGCCTACCTTCAGGCTGGGAAGAAAGAAAAGATGCTAAGGGACGCACATACTATGTCAATCATAACAATCGAACCACAACTTGGACGCGACCAATCATGCAGGTATGAAGATCGCCATCCAACCTAAACGCAGGCCCAGGCCGTAACAAACAGGACACACATCACCCACGTCCTCTCCCAGTGTTTATGTATTGCTCTGAAGACGTTGTTTACAAAAAAAAAAAGGTCTCAGAAAAGACATGCATTACTTTAATTACTTTGGTATAGCATTTGCCTAAGGAAGACTTTGGTCCTCAAATTACTCTGTCCTTGGATATATTTTTTAAATGTAACATGAAAGGTATTTTCAAAATCAGCCTGATGCAGCCCTACCCTGCGCCCCCTTCTTCTGAGGCTAGTTTTTATGGGGGCCAGTGATTCATTTTTATTCCCCTTGAATGTGTTTCCCCATCCTTTCCCCCATTATTATGTTTAATTATTTCCTCATGCTTGAACTAGGCCAACCCTCTTATTATTGCTGTGTGGTGTTGTTTGGGTTCACGCTTCTAGTCACACGCAGGGAGATCCTCATATGAAGCTAACTTGTTTTTGCCTCCAAAATAGCTTGCAGAAGATGGTGCCTCCGGATCAGCCACAAACAGTAACAACCACCTAATCGAGCCTCAGATCCGCCGGCCTCGTAGCCTCAGTTCGCCAACTGTAACTTTATCTGCCCCACTGGAGGTGAGAAGGCTCCCTCGTCTAACTGGGGTCACCTCTGTCCTGTGGCTTCTCCTCATCTCTCTTCTCTCTCAACGCGGACTTCAGTTTTGCAGCCTCCTCCTGATGAGTCGTGTGTCCCGGGGATGTCCTTGTGTAGCCTCCCCACATGCTTCTCCGTCTCACCCAGTTAACATCCAGGCCTTGCACGGTCCTCATCCTCATCTGGCTGACACCGTGCATGGTAACTTGTGCTGGATGTGGCCCCTCTTCTCAGAACTTCTTTCATTCTTGTTGTGTTTTGCTCCTTCTTGCCTGTTACCGCATTAGAACTGCATAATAACTCTCTCAAGTACCAGTGCTTATATTGAGTTTCGAAACATAGCTCTTGCTTTGATCATTTTTTCCTTTGACTGTAGGGTCTCTCATGGGATGGGCATTCGTGTCTCTGATGCACATCTGCCCTCTGAGTCATTGCTGGACATCTGCTTTGCGCTCTCCTGTTTGTGTTGTTTAGTGCCATCCCTGGATGTCACAAATGTCAGAGTTAGAAAAGCCAGAGAGGAAACATTTGAGGTTCTAAACTTGACTGTGGGTTGGTTTCTTCTTTCTCTGGGTCGGGCTGCTGCTAGGTGGGAAAGGGTGACAGCTCTTCCGGGCTCTGACGCAAACATGGCTAACAACTAACTCTGTCATTCCAGGCGATTGTCTCCGTTGGTGGAGGTTTTTTCTTCTGTGCTTTAAAATCTGCCAATCTGTTCTTTGGTTAGACTGTGAGCTCGTTGAGAGCAGGGGCATATTTTTTCTCCATTCTCTGTAAATTCTCCATCCATAAGGCTTAATATAAAAGAGTATTTTTGATACTTACCAAGTGATTGCTGAAGAATGATGGTTATGAGTATTTAATATTGTTGTGTGTTTAACCAACAATTAAAAAAAGTGTAAATAAAAACAAAGTATAAAGTTAGGTGGATGTAAAAGTAAGTAAATGAAGAAACAGGGTTTCCAGGAGCTTCCCCCTTGTCCGTGTCCAAGGAGGAGCATTCTGCAAGCCCTGGGTGCATTTGACGCACTGGAATGGCGCACGGTCAAGAGTTCTAATGCTCATTATTATTCCTTAGGGTGCCAAGGATTCGCCCATACGCCGGGCTGTGAAAGATACCCTTTCCAATCCACAGTCCCCACAGCCATCACCTTACAACTCCCCCAAACCACAACACAAAGTCACACAGAGCTTCCTGCCACCGGGCTGGGAAATGAGGATAGCTCCCAACGGCCGGCCCTTCTTCATTGACCATAACACAAAGACTACGACATGGGTAAGGCTCTGCTTTTCTTGGGCTCCGTGTTCATCGTGAGGTCTGGCATTGATTCTCTGCTCAGCACTCGAAGCTCTTGGGAGTTTGCCAGACTCCAAAGCATGTCTCCCGAGGGTCTTCTGGCCCGCGTCTGTGCTGCAGGTCTGGACTGGCGGGCAGAGAGGGTCTGAGCACAGATGCCAGCTGCAGGGTATTGCTGTCGGGTTGGCCTGCCTGTCCTCACAGCACACTGGGGACATGGCCAGTATAGTTAGAGATGTGGCCACATTTGGAATAAATGTGTTCCATATTGCTAGGGTTTTTTTTTGTTTTGTTTTGGTACTTCATCACACCTCCTACAAATTATTTAAAAATACTTTTTCTTTGTCAGATTTCTTTTGAAACTTTATTGACATTACCCCACCTTTCCTGTCCTATGGCTTTAGTTTTTAGTGTTTATGTCACATCAGTATTTTGCATCTCATGCATTGAATGACTTGGTTGTAAATCTGATCACTCTCTTCAGTAAACGTTTTGTCATAATCGATTTTTCTTACCATGTTGTTATCTCATTGTGCTCCTGGATCATTTGTGAGAAAGAACTTGAGTGACGTAGTATGCAAATGTGAATGTGCACCTCTTCATATTCCTCTCTCACTTCATTTCTTTTGCCGAATCCGTGGTGGCTTTTTCAAGGCAGGCTGTGGTGGTTCTTAGAAGTGGCTGGTGTTTTTCTACTATATAATCTATAGACCTCTAAGTCAACTGAAATGTGTTCTTTCATCTCTGGGTTTTGATGCTGCAGGAGGTGCGTATTGCCCCCTGCCCCCTGTCCCTGGTCGTCTGAGTAGAGTCCCTTCCCAGACTCCCTTGGTCCTTGCATCGTTTGTGCTGCTTGCTTAGGACTGATGTTTTGTGAAAGCTGGTTGAGTTTGGAGATTGTCTCTGGTTCCAGCTCTTCAGCCTTGGATCTGCTTTGGATTCCTTTCCCAAGTGGTCCACACCAATATGTCCAGTTGGGAGAGCAGGAGTATAACGTTAAGGAAAAGGCGTCGACCAAGGTGACCTGGACTGTCATTTGTACTTGGTGTGTGGTGTGATGTTAATCCAGTCCTTAAGGACTGGTCTTGAGGGCGCTCCCTACAGTCATGCAGAGTGGTGCAGTATGTCCCTGTGAGGGCATTCTTGGCACCGAGGCAGGCCTGGGCCTTCTGCTGTGAGATGTCTAACATCCTTGGCTCCTGACACTGAGAGCTAATAGCTGCCATCACCCACCCCCGAAATACTGATAACTAAAAATGCCCCACACATTTCCAAACAGTCTTCAGTGAGAGCCGCTCTTACAGCTCTTGCTATTTTGCAGTAAGGGAATTTACTCACCTGCCAAGAGCACTTATCATTGAGATCTGATGACATTCATTTGGTAAACTGATAACTGCGTCTAAGGCATATAATGACACAGAGTTTTGTTTGACTCACCTTTTAGTCTAAAGATAGTATTACAGGTTTGTGGGCCAGATGAGAATAAGAGACAGGCAGCTCTTTGGAAAACAGACTAGTGAAGATTGGATTTGGGTCTTTTTTGTCATTGACACAGAACCCTGGCTATCTGCTGGTGTTCCCATTTCCTATAGTGCTTCTATAATTTCAAATCCGTGGCCAGAAATTGGAGCTCCAGAATCGGGGGGGTAAATATTATAAAAGCAGATGGATCCGTGTATGGAGCCACTGTGACTTGCCAACATAAGCTATGATTTTAGTAATTTGAACTAGCTTAGTAATCAAATCCCCTAACCTTTTCACAGCCTTTCACGCCACAACTGCAGTGTAATTGCAGCCGGGCAGATTTTATTTTAAATAGTACTATCCTTATTTATTGCTGCCACCATTGCTGAATGAAGCCCAGTTTTAATTTCCAGTTGCCCCTTTTTACCCAGACAACTGTTATTGACAAATTTACTCATTTAAAATTTTAATTTGATAGAACAACATTTTGTCACAAATGCTGCTGTTAAAAATCCTTAAGGGGACAACTGGATATCCCCCAAGTTGCCACCTTCTTCCCTAAACCCAGGTGTGCTGACCCGGCTGCATTATCTCTAAACAAAGAACAGCCAGAGAGTCTCAGTATAGAAGATGCACTCGGAGTGCCATGTCTATTTTAACAAATTACAGAGGGGCAGGGAACAGTAAAGATGATTTTCTGACTTAAAATTTGGTTTGTTTACTTTCTGAAAGAATAAATAGGAGGACAGTGCAGCCCTCCTTTGATTTGACCATTAGGATAGGAAAAGGAAAACAATCTGGTAGGACAGTTGATAATAATGAAAATAGTACCCCTCCCCCCTTTAGCCCGGGAACTTCCGATTCTGGTGCTAACCAGAAGCAGCAGAAGATCCAGGCCCGTGCTTCCCCGGGTGCACCTTGGGTGTTTTATGACAGCCATTCCTAGACACGAATGATGAAGGTAGCCTGCTGACAGTCCATTTGGAATATGCGTAACTATTTTAAAAGGAAACAGAAAATACAGGAAAGAATAGCCTTGTCTCCACCTGGGTCAGGTAGCAAGGAGTGCGTGCTAAAGGCTGTTAAGTGGCGGTTGGCAGCCCAGGAGGCCTCACCTGGTGTTTTCTGCTAAGGGAACAGCTCAAAGAGTGTCTGAGTACAAAAGGATGTCCATGCCTCTCACGGCACAAAGCACTGGCTTGTTTTTGTAACAAGAAAGATTACACCTTAGTTAAGTTTCAGCTTTGTTTTCTTTCCAAGTTCAAACAAATAAAATTGATTGTAGCCTAGGCATGGTCTCTTCCAGGAAGGAAAGAAGGAAAAACACAGCTGTTTTTTTGAACTAACCAGGACTCCCATCTCTTATATTTTTAAGACTTAGGGAAACCCTGATTTAAGAGAAGATGCTGAACCTTTGCATTCCATTTAAAAACACTTTCAATTGAATTGAAGAAGCAATTCAAGCATGAAAGAGATCCCTGACTACCAAGGAGAGGGATGAACAGCCCATGTGTCTGCATATTTGATTCATTTGTATTCTTATCATTCAAGACCTCATTAGCCTTCCACCTTCCCATCATCCCTGAAGCTGTCCCTACTGACCCTAGGCCTCAGTGGGAGAACAGCTTTGTGATGATCTCCAGACATCCTCAGAATTTGATCACTGGCAGCTACTACCATTATTTTGATTATTGGGGAAATAATATGACCCCTCTGGCCCTCACATCCCAAGAAGTCTGGGTTTCCATGTGAGGTCAGTTTAGCAGACTGTGAAGCTAAACTTATATTATACTTCTTGCTCCACTCCAGTCCCCACACCAACTGGAATTTGCTTTAATCTCGGCTTCTTTCTCCCTTTCTCTAAACTACCAGCCAGTTGTCTTGCACACTTGACTTCATGTGATTGGAAGGTGTGACTGGCCTTGGTACAGCATGCAGAAGCCCGACCTCCTGTGTGTAAGAGTCTGGCTCTACACCTGGCATGGTCATTGGCTACATGGGCACCCAAGAGTCCTTGGAAGCTGTGACTTTATCCAGTTGGGCAGCTTTGGAGTCCTATGCTTTAAGTTTTTCCTCTGTCTGCAATTAACCAGTCACATAATTTTACCAGATTACCAGCTTCTTGGACCTTCTAAATCCCAAATATGTTTAGTATATATGTTTGTTCTGCCTGCATTCCAGTATGCTGTAGAATACTGGATTTTGTGTCATTTCTTAGTCTTTAAATATATATATGATTCGGGGTCAGCATTCATTACAAATGAAATAAATCATTAAAAGATTGGTTCCTCGATTAGAAGTTTGCTATAGTTGACAGAAAGCAATGGTTCGTTTTATTTTCTGTGAACTCTTGATTCTTACCAGTTCCCAAATCTGTCATTTGGTTATAATCCTGGGATAATATAACTTATTGTTGGCTCAGAAAACTGTTGAAACAGAAAACCTTTTTAATAATTTGACAGCAGCAAATGCTTTGATAAAATTGAATGAATCTAATGTCAAATGTCTCAGAAATTTGATTTTTAATCCTGAGCTGATAATGTGTTATTCTGATTGACACTGCATTATTTTGGGTTTTAGCATTCGTTTTCTAATCGTCCGAGTTTAAAGACATGGATCCTCAACTGAGCGTGGTGGAGCATTAGTTAATCCCCGTGATTTAGGAGGCTGAGGAGGGAAGATCCCAAATTTAAGGTTATCTCCAGCAACCTAGCAAGACCCTGTCTCAAAATACAAATGGCTGGGAATGAAACTCAGTTATAAAGAGCCCCTGGGTTCAATCCCCAGTACCACCCTCCCCACCAAAAAAGACATGGATTCTCTGAGTTACATCACATTTTAAGTGGTCTATGCATGTATCGTCTTTTGATCAGGCAGTCCCCAGACTGTTTTTTTGAACTAACCAGGACTCTGATCTCTTATATTTTTAAGACTTAGGGAAACCCTGATTTAAAAGATGCTGAACCTTTGCATTCCATTTAAAAACACTTTCAATTGTATTGAAGAAGCAATTCACGCATGAATTTGTGCAAGTCAGTGTTCTAACACTCAGTTTCCTCACTTCAAGAAATAGACCCTGCACCAGCCTCCTAACCAGGGGTGCTACAACATGGTGCATCTCGCTATTCTTTGTAGATCATGGCTCAAGTTTTAGAGTCTACGTTTCTTTTCTGTGGTATCTCATGAAACATATCCCTTAAGAAAAATCTCTTGTAAGCTTTTATACTAAAGCATGAATGAGAATCCAATCAGGAGAACTCAGTTGGGAATCTGGGTAAAGTTCCAAAGCGAGGGTCCTATGATTTCACCGGATGAAACGGACTGTCTCTGGAATAGCCACAGGACTTCCCATCAGACCAGATTCGGAATCTATGTAGCTCAGGAAGGAGTGGAGGGTGCCAGGCCCACAGGACTGCTGTTCCTCCCACATCAGGGTCCACAGGGACATCCACAGCCCTTGTCCTGCCCCCTCTCTGAAGTGGCGCCATGTCACCAATGGCTCCCTCCACTCTGATTTCCAAGGTAAATCACTGCTGCAAGCCTTACCCCTCAGCTTCTCAAAGTCTTGGGATATAGTTAACCTTTTATTTAAATGTTCTTACTCTCCTTTCACCAAGCACAAGGAGGAAGAGTAGAATCTCATTTGGGAGCTGGTCAGCCAGGCTTCCTGTGCAGAGCAGAGAGCTGGGATCCTTCCGTGGCCCACGCACAGGCAACCTGGTCGATTTGGAATGCCCAATTCAAGAAAAGGAGAGCTGGTAACTACACCAGGGAGTCCCTCTTAACACGGCCCACCCTTTACATTTTTCCTGCAGGAAGATCCACGCCTGAAGTTTCCAGTACACATGCGGTCAAAGGCATCGTTAAACCCCAATGACCTCGGCCCTCTTCCTGTAAGTACATTGGAGGCTCATGGAACAGTCTGAGACTGTTCTTCATTTATCCATCCAGTGTGGAGGAAGAAAGGTCCTGAGAGCATCTCCTTCTCCATACACCCTGGGTCCCATCAGCCTGCATGTCTGAATAGGATTGGGTGTTTGGTGGGTTTCTATTAGTGCATTCCAGGTATGTGTTCAGTAGTTGGGAAAGAAGTTTCTGAATTGCCAGCCACTAGTGGCAGATAGACTGTAAACTAAAGTATGCAAGAAGCATTCAGTACAGGTGACAGTTTAGGCAGCTTGCATTTATTTTACAACGTAGCACCCTGTGAGTTCCACCCATATTTCTATTTTAGCTAATGGGGAATAAAATGAAAATGGTGTGAGAGAAAAAGGCATAAACCATCTCAGGAAGTTTGTATGTGTCATTTAACCTACAGATATTTCAAGTTTTTTCTTCCTTGTTGGTGACTGTTCACACGTCTAATTTTTTAAGTTCTCTTTGAGGGAGTGGAGCCCTTTGGTCCAGAGGGGAATCCGAGTGAATCTTTCCCATGCATCCTCCTCAGCAACCTGCCCTGACAAAGCTTGGAGTGGGGGCAGGCTCGAAGGCTAAGACTGCTTTCTTTTAAAGGGGATTTTTCTTAACTATTGTTTTCCAAGCATTAAGAAACTTCCCGCTACCTGATGGAGCAAAGTTTGAAGCTACGAAAGTTGGCATTCAGTCTGTTTTCAGTACAATCAATATCCCTCCCTGTTCACGTCTACTTAGTTCCTGGGTTCAGAGACAAAGAGGCTGGAAAATGTTTGGAAGGTACATTGTCAGAATCTGTTGGATTCCAGAGTTTCAGATAGGAAATCAGGATAGATGGAAGGATGAGCACTTACCAGCCTCATCTTAAACAGTATCCAAATCGTTTAGCTCCTGAGTTTGAATAAGGAGAGTTCACAGCCGAGGACACAACCTCTTAATAACATGAATGAAGTCACTGTGTCTAATGTGTTTATATTAGCCCTCCCCTTCCCTCCCTGTACTACTCAGTATTTATTTAACCAAATGAGCTCTTCCAGCCCAACTCTCCCATGGCATGCTGATGCTTCCCCTTAGAGCTTTCAAGATTCCCGCCCCCCACCCACCCCCCAACCAAGGAATCTGAGATGGTTGAACATGTGCATATTGCTAGAGGTCAGGAGTTTACCTGAAATGTTTATATTTTATTTATTCTCGGTGTAAAGATGTATCCAAGAAGAGAAGGGTAAGAAAGGGTTCTATGGTTTTCCAATGTTGCCTCTGAATTTGGAGTCGCTGATTGACGTTTGTATTCTCTCCCTGCCCCCCGCCCTTCCCTGGATGCTAGCCTGGTTGGGAAGAAAGAATTCACCTGGATGGACGGACATTTTACATTGATCATAGTAAGTCAGGGCTACCCTGGGCGCACAGGTGTTGCTGGGGAAGGGGAGTGGGGAGGGTAATTCAAATGTGATAGTGAAAGCTTTGTCGTTTTGCTTTGTCCAGACAGCCAGGTGTTATGTGGAGAGAATGACCCCCGAGACTCAGTGCCCTCGTACGGTACTGTGCCTTCACCCCAAGTTTGCTTTAAAGTAGCTCCTCAAGCTTTCACCCAATTTGATCTTGCCCCCATTAACTTTTTTTTTTTAATTAAAAAATTTTCTTTTTGGTTGATGATCCCTTGACATTTGCGCTTTATTTAATATATACACTCTGGAAATAGAAAATAAGATTAGAAGCTGATTTAGTCAAAACAAAAGTGTGTATGAACAGTGCTTTAAGCTACATCTAAGTTCTCTAAACCCTGCCTTCAGAGGCCCATGGCAAGATGCCTTTTCTGACCTTATTTTCTATTCGCGGCATGTTTCCCCCGCTCCCACCACACTAATACATGTGCAGCTGTTTTCCCGAAATCGTAGATTTGCTGAAGACACTTGCTTCAGCACTTATGGATAAGTGTGTGGTTTCTCATTTCAACTAAAAGTTACACTAATAAATGTTTGCTTTTAGCCAGTGGGGTATTTATTTATTTTATTTTGAGGTGACATGTTTTTCTTGGGATCATACTGATATAGCCCTTATACTTTCTGAAAAAAAGTTATTTTAAAAAAGAACACTTCAAATAGATCTCAAGTTCAAGTCGTGTATGCAATTTAGGAGTATGTGAGGGTTCTGTTTTCATGTAACTCGTAAACAGGAAGTCTGTGCCAGTTTTTCTTTTTCTTTTAGTTGTAAATAGACAAAATACTTTATTTATTTTCTGTGTGTGGTTGCTAAGGATCAAACCCAGTGCCTCACATGTGCTAGGCAAGCGCTCTACCACTGAGCTACAACCCCAGCCGCTGTGCCAGGTTTTCATCAGAAAGCAAAGGTGCATGGTTGAGCTACTTGCTGAGAAGTGTGGTCATGAGGAATCCTCATACATGTAGGACCTGTTACACTCTGACCAGCCTGGTACCTCTCGCAGATGTTACTAGGAGACTGAGTGCATTACATGCAGAACTTTGTTTTCGGGGACGAGGGTTTGAGGGGTTAGAAATTGAATTAAGAAAGGGCCCCTCGATTTAGAATTAAACCAAAAGTAGTCTTACCTGTATTTAGAGGGGTAAGCTACCCTTGGGTTTATTTCAGCACACACATAGGTTAGTTCTTTCAGTCTTTGATCAGGAAAAACATACTGAATTACATACTTTGCAGATTTTCACAGGGATCATAAATTTACTACAAGAAATGTTTTAAAATGTATGTGCATACCCCAATTTTCCGCTCAATACAACATTTATTTATAATTCTAAGAATTCGCTAAAGCAGGGAAGAGGTCACATCTCTCTTCCTATTAAAAACAAAAAGCAGTTACCTTTTAAGTGTTTTATGCATTATAATTTCAATTTTCAAAGAAATATTGACCATTTTATTAAAACTAGGTCTTCAGTGGTAACAGCCTTGCTCTGTGACCCACAGAGAGCATTTCACACATTAAGGCATGTCCTGGCTTAGGTGACCTGGAAAGAGCTTAAGAGAATGTTCCTAAGCACCCCCAGGAGTTGGAAGCAGGAATAGCACTACCACAAAGGGCCATGCTCATGTACCTTAGAACCAAAACCTCAGCCTATTTTCCCAAGGGCATACTTAGGCCTTGTATATTCAGGTGCTTAATCAGTGGTGACTTGAAGTCAGGTTTGTGGAAGATCAGAGGTGAAGGTCTCAGGAAGTTGCCATCCATGGGCATGCGTGTGGCTGGCCGCACCTGCCTGGCTGCTCCTTACTGATGACCTGTCTGCTACTTGCTCCAGTGCTCCTCTCAGGCGCTCCTTGTCACTCCAAGGAAGGCTCCACTTCACTTCTGGGAATTGAGTGATGTGGTTAAGACCCTGCTCAGAGCCTGGTGGATCTGAGCTGTCCTAACATACTTGTGTTCAGGGGCTTGGATATTAAAATGTATTTTGCCTCTGCACAATATACTAAAAGTTGCTCTTAGAGCTAAACTTAGGTGACCAAAAACCATTTAAGAAAAAGATGTGTTTAAAAGAATCCTGTTAACTTT